>NC_057926.1:54496179-55906982 GCF_018873765.1 Telopea speciosissima | reverse complement strand
CTGTTTACAGAATTAAAGAGTTGAATAAAAGAAATAAAAGCATGCAAAAAAGAATGGAATCATGCAGCCTCAAAAGATCTGGATACCTCAACAACAGAAGCAATTTGGCTCTTCCTCTTTCTGATAGCTTGTTTCTGCATCTTCCACATCTTGCCTTGTCCATAATCATCAATTTGGTTATATGGAGTCAATCTATACCCAGTAATTTCAAGAACATTCTCAAGAAAATGAGCTCGAACTGGGTATGTAAAACCCTGAAAATAGATCAGAAATCCAATAAATATAAATCAACACAATCCCGGTAAAAAAAATGGTAAGAAATAGTCTGGCATCTGCACAGGAAGCCTCTTATTATTAGATTGTAAAAGTTCAAGAAATCAGCACTCAACAAAGTTTAACAACAATTATACACTGCCACAGATATCCCCATACTCTATATAAATTAGGCTGACAACTTCTAAAGTCATAATAACTTTTCATATCAGACACTGGGATAACTAGGCCAAAATCCATGCTAATCTAAGTTCAAATGAAATAGAAGACTTAAATAGGTAAACAATCAATCACCACAATCTTAACACACTGATATTTAAAGAGGTTCTACTTAGTCCTTTTCCACCATTCACTACCTTGACGAGCCAGTACTCCTGAACAGTATCAAGAAAAATATCCAAATCTTTGTGCAACTTCAAAGTAGAAAGCCAATCTAAGAAGAATACACAGATAGGTGTAATGAATACTGATGATGTCTGCAAAGGGTTTTCTTTGGGCAGGAAAGGGAACAGAAAAAAAGTTTTACGTAATTGGAGAGGAAGGACATTTGTAAGCCAAAGAAGTTTTAAGGCCTCAGTATTATTCGAATAGGGCTTGGGTTAATAGGGCAGCAAAGATGCCACTGGGATGGATATGACATTGAAAATATGTGTTGCAGTATCCTGGACAGATGATGAACTAGGATAAAATCTGAAGCTGGTCTCATCGTCCAACGCACGAATTTGTGTGCAGAACTTGTACCCAAGTTCATAGAATTTATGCAAAACCAAAACCAGATAGCTAAGACTGACCCAAAATGCAGAAAATTCATGAAATGCAAGATTTACCATGAGCGAACCAAGAAGAAAACAGCAGCAAGCAAAAAAAAATTGAATCACCTAGTCATGACCCAGATTCTCAGTAAATATACTTCATAAAATTCCAGTAACTATTTGCTGAAATCCAATGGTTAGGTATGTACATATACTTAAATCCTACAATTAACAGAAATTATCCTCAAACAAGAACCTTATTTCTCCAACTCCTAGGTAAGACTAAGCATAACAAATTAAAAAATAACTACTAATTTTGTGTGGAGTATATTAATCTGCACTTCTTATTCCATTACTGGGCCTTAAAAACCATCCCATTACAACTTAAATCTATGAATAAAAAGCCCAAGACCCAGACACGACCCCAAATGGCCAGGCCTAATATAAGCTTATTCTTTCCACTTATTCATGCCAAAAGGCTAGATGAGTTGGAACTCTTCTGCAGGGAGGATCATTAATCCTACATGATTTCCTGACATTATCATGACTGATGGGCCTGCATCACCTACAACACAGGTACTTAGAAAAAGGAAGAGGGAAGAAACATCCAAGTGATATTCCATTGTTTAACATAGAATTACAAACTACAGACCCTCTAATATAAGCAACAACAGACAGATGTACAGGCAGAAGCTACGCATGAACGGCAAGATAGAAACCGAGGTTATAAAGTTTGAGCATCTGAGTAGAAATGAGGTATCTTTGACAAATATCACAGTAATAGAAATCCTATGAATCAAAACCTGATAGATGTAAAATCAAGGATAAAAAAATGGCTAATTAACCTTCAAAAGGAGGGAAATATAATACAGGTTCATGCTTGACTAGCATAACAGACCTCCATTATTTGCATCAAATCTATCATTAGTGGAAACTTGTAACATAAATAAATGATAATTAAACGTCAGTTGCTTCTTTGCCAGTGATTAGAAGAATCTGGAACTTACTGGTATGTGTACCATTGGAGCCCCACCAAAATAGGATGAGAAAAGCTCAGCATTCAGCGTTGCACTCATCAAAATCAATCTCAATTCTGGCCGGCGAGGGAGAAGTTCTTTTAGAACAATAAGCAGAAAATCTGCAATCAATGCAAATGAAGGTAAGAATACATATTTTGGGTATGCAAGAACAAAACCTGAATTAATTAAACAATTTTTTTTTGCCTGGGAGTGGGGGAGATAAATGAATCAAGATTAAGATTACCTTCATTCATTCCACGCTCATGAATCTCATCCACGATAACATGAGTTACACCTTTCAAATTTCTATCAACCAACAATCTTCTCAGCAAGATCCCTGTGGTGCAGAAGAGCAGGCGAGTATCCCTCCCTTTTACCCCCTCTAGCCGTACTTTATAACCAACCTTTTTACAAGAAAAAATGAAGAAATTGAGAGCTTTTCCTAAAAAATATTTCTTGAGGGCTAACACACAGAATTTCCTGATGCAAGAGACTAAGAAACATTCAACGTGAAACTCACAGATTCTCCCAATTTCTCCCCTCTTTCTTGTGCAACTCTTTCAGACACACTCATAGCAGATATTCGTCTAGGCTGAGTACAAATAATGCTACAGCTGGCTCCACGAGCAGCTTCTATTTCAGATTCCAAAATGTATTGCGGAAGCTGAGTCGTCTTACCACACCCAGTTTCACCTGAGATGACAACAACCTGTAGAATCATCATAAAGACACCAAACATCGTTACATGCAGCTCAATAAAATAGATGAAAATATTAGTCATACAACAATGTTAATCCAATGGCACTTGCACAATCACTTATACACAGCTCTAACTTTAAAAAAAAAAATGGGTAAATTACACCTCACCCCCTGGTTTTCAAACGAAACTCAGATCACCCCCTGGTTTTTGAAAAAACTCAAATCACCCCTTCTCCAGTAACGGTGTTAGTCTTCTGTTAGTAATTGGTGTGAAAAGACTATTTTACCCTTGTACTAAAACATCAGAATAAATTTACAATACTACCCTTCCTTCATCTTCAACATTGGTCAAGGGTAGTTTAGGGATTTAAATTTATTTAACTGGCTGACATCATCACTTAACAGCATAAAACTAACGGTAGGGATTAATTTGTCATATTGGGGTCTAAACCAGGGGGTGATCTGAGTATGATTTGAAAACCAGGGGGTGACGTGTAATTTACCCCAAAAAAAATTATAATAGTTTTCCAGCAATAGCAACATTAGAAGCATATATTTTAAAAAGAAAAACGGAGAAAGAAAACTGAAAGAGCGAAACACAGTTAAGACATACCAAAATGGGAACAACCTACTACTTGAATGGCAGTTGAATGAAATTCAACCATAGTAGGAAACACTGAAAATAAATAAAGAAACAAAACAAGGGTATAAGAAAATCAGTTTGGACTTGTGCAAATAAGATTTAGGGACTAAGCTATTCACTTAGGGAAAGCCTACAATAGGGTACCCAGTGAATATCATTGTGTTGATTGCAGAGAAGCCTTTTTCAATTTGGTATATTGTTGCAACTAAAAATACAATCCTTGGAGCTATCAACAATGGCATAAACAGAGGTCAAAGTTGACTAGACACATAGGACAAAGTCTCATTGTGTATGCTATGCTGATATATTTTCAGTTCATGACACTAGTGAAGTCATCAAGACCGAGTTAAAATATACAATGGGTGCAATTTTTAGTAAAAAATACGAGGAGAAATGGAATTGTTAAGATTGCTGATCAAGAGATACTGAGAGTGACAATTCCAATTGTTATGCTTCATTCATAAATAAGAAGATCAACAATGATGAGGAAGCAAGTAGGTGGATGATCTAGGCAGGGGCTTCCTTCAGATTAATTTTTAACAAGACAAGGGAAGTCAACTAAGATTTTTTCTCCATGATTGATTCCTGATAATGGTAACGAGTAAAGATACCTAAAGTCTCAAAGCAGCACAAATAAATTGGAACAACCAAGAATCAATGCTCAAATGCTAACAAATGAAAATAAAATTATAAAATAACAATAATGTGCCAGTCAAAAAGTTAGAATTTGATATACTCAATTATTAAGAGGAAAAAAGTAATAAAAACCTGATTCTGTGAGATGACTGCTAATAAGGCATCCCTTTCTTTATAAGCAGGGAGACTTCGACGAAACTCTAACATTTTTTGACCCTCCGGAGATTCCTATAAAGCCACAAGCAGTCACATCAGCAATAAATATAGAAGATAACCAAACAATAAAACAATTATGTGATGGATTTGCAAGAATGATTCATACATCTACTACATAACACTAGTTGCTAATATCTCCCAAGTCACTTTAATGAAAGAAAAAAAAAACATTTTTACCCTCAAATTCATCACAACGGTAAACAATAAATGTTAAGGCCACACAAAACTTTGGCATTTGTTGCTTGTAGTTAATCAAGGTACATAAATCTCATCAGGAATCAATTCTACATTACTGGATGTTTTGGATTGTGGTCACTCAAAGGGACATTTGACTTTTGCCCAAACATGGAATAAACAACAAGATTATTTTAGCATTACTTACAAATAAGGCAAGAAAACCATGGATTAAACACCCAAGTACGGTTGGAAATGTACATTTGTACTCCAAAATGCTACAATGGGTTGCTGCATCAGAGACTTTTCACAGTTTCATGGGATTTATTTTTGGGATTTGACCTGTATAAAGATTCAATTTTCAATAATAGAAGTCATATCACAAGGCATATTTTGAGGGGATAGGATATAGTTTCATTGGCGATATGAGCTTTCAAGCATTTTTTATTTGGATGAAGCCATCTCATTTACTGTTTTGAGGGGCAACTGAATTCCTGATTCCTCTTTCCTTTTTTTTGTACATTTTCCTTTGTTTAGTCTATTTAGTATAACCAGTACTGATTAAAATGGGGGAGAAAAAGATCTGGTGTAGAAGAGTTAGCAGAGCATTATAAAGCCATAAGAAACAGATCTAAAAGAGGAAGAACTAGAAAGCAGCAGTAGTAGCGATTATGGTTACTCTCATACCTATTGCAGCCAAATCAATACAGCTCTCTCTGTTTCAGTCTAATGAACCAGAATATGCCAAAATTGATAGGTAGAATTATGAGGTTAAATTAAACTTCAGAAATCCCAACTTTAGTTCAATTATAGTAACGCTTCAGTTTTAATAGGTTTTTTTAGTTCCTTTTTCCTCTGGATAGTTTTTTCCCATTCACAAGTAGTGTTTGATGAGGATAATTAAGTGCTTCCAGATTTGACTACAATTTGATACTTATGCTTAAAAACAGAAGACATTTTGAGCATCTCTTTAGTTCGCATTTCTCAATTTTTTTTTTAAAAAAAAAATTTACAGGTTCAGATGTGCAACTTTGGTTTCTACCCTCCACATGGCTGAATACTTATATCAAGATCATAATCTTAGGAAAGAAAGAACCAGAAGCAAATTGATTCTGATGTGATTTAAGCACAAGGTTCGAAAATCAGCTGCAATTTGACCAGATAATTATCAAGTCTCATTATAATGACTGTCCGACCAATAAAAGAGGTTCAAAAATCAGCTGCAATTTTACCAGATAATTATCAAGTCTCAGTATAATGACTGTCAGACCAATAAGAGGAGCTGAACTGTCAATTACTTCCACAGATTCTCAAATATAAAAGAATACTCATTTAAGGTAAAATAAAGTAGGAGGAGAAAGAAAAGGCATGAACATATAAACAGGTTAATGTGCAGACAAAAACTGCATGTTTTGGTCATGCCAAATTTCAAGAACCAGTTAACTACTAAATAACTGAAAATACAGCTTCCCATCATCAGAAAGCAATATCAATCGAGCAAATGAGACAGTTCTAGCACAATGATAATCCAAAGTTTGAAATGAATTAGCTTCAATTCCCTCAGTATTTTACACTCCATTCTTAAGCTATTAATTTTTAGGGTTAATTATATGTCACCCCCTGGTTTTCAAATGAAACTCAGATCACCCCCTGGTTTAGACCCCAATATGACAAATTAGTCCCTACCGTTAGTTTTATGCTATTAAATGATGATGTCAACCAGTTAAATAAATTTAAATCCCTAAACTACCCTTGACCAATGTTGAAGATGAAGGAACGGTAGTATTGTAAATTTAATTCTAATGTTTTAGTACAAGGGTAAAATAGTCCTTTCAAACCAATAACTAACACCGTTACTGTAGAGGGGGTGATCTGAGTTTCGTTTGAAAACCAGGGGGTGACGTGTAATTTACCCTAATTTTTATAGGGGAACTATTTTGATGGACCATCTGACAGTGGATATGAATTGACCAAACTATGCAGAAGTTTGCAATCTAGAATACATAAAGTACTCCACCTAATATAAAACTGAAGCCCATAACAATGCCAAGGCATGATAACAAAGGAAAAGCAATAACAGCCCCACAAGATGACAGTTTAATAACTATTGACAGGAAGAAGAAGAATGCGCTCTTTGAAAAATGTCAATGTCAATGCAAACTAGACCTGCCAAGCTTGTTGCTGATTACGAAGTTGCAAGCTTCTCCGTCTAAGGATCTTCTCCATGACGACACTAGTTGGCCTTTGGGACTCTGGTTGCTCAAAAAACCCTTCATCAGCTGCAATACTGCCACTGCTGCTTGATCTTGAAAAAGGTACATTTGAAAAAGTTTCCCCACTCATAGGCTTTTGGGAAAGGTATTCTCTAAGTTGAGCGTCAACTCTTCGTTGCAAACCAAAGGATATAGTCACCTGTCAATCCATGAAAATCCAGTGAGAAAATTAATCAACAACTTCACTGGGGGAAAAAATTAATGATGAATAGACAAGAAAATCATAAAACTGCACAAATTCTAATTCCCTTGTACCAACTCGGAAAATTTTTACGGAAAATAATGTAAGGAACTCAAATCAACATAAGTTTTATAGTGGCACTCAACCAGAAGCCAGCCATTTCTTTCCCATATTAATTAAACATTAAAATCAAAACAATAATGACAGACACTTATGTTGCTAAGTTACAGGCGATTACCTCCCTCTGTGGCCGCTTAGCATCTAGGTCAGATCTGTAGTTTGGCAGTGGGAGCTTGCTGAAGACAACAACCTTTTCATATTGACGGCTGCCAGAATTTAATGTTATTTTAGGATCAGTACACAGAAAATAACACAAAACATAATAAGAGTACTTAATGCTGTCTGATATACCTATATAAACCCATTCTGTTAGCCAATGCCGCAAGTTTCTCAAAATCACGTCGGTCCTTTTTCTCCCTTGACACCACCTCTTGTTCATCTTTATTGCGAATAAGCATGGTTAACTTCCAGTTCCACTCATCAATGTTATCCAGTGTGGAGGCACCCTGAATATCAAATGTGTGTGACAAGTGAGCAGTCTAGCAAGCATGTATAACAAACAAAAATAACAATTAGGGCTCAAATGCATTAAAGGATACAAGTAGGTAATAGGACAACATAACTGAAATCACTTCGGCAAGTTCTAATGAAGTACCATAAATTTAATGCAGAAGTTGCCAGTAGCAACGTGCAAAAATTCCTTGTTACACTACATATCAGCATTGGTGGAATTACCAGCAGCAACATTAGGCTATCTTTTTATTTTTGGTTAACGATATTATATTTTATTAGCTTCATCTAAATAAGGATTATGAGTCACTGAGGATATGCCAGTAATCAGGACGGTACACTTTAGCAGCAGCATCAAGAGCTTTACACATCAGGATAATCTCCAAAAAAAATTATTTTCTTCACTTTTTGTTCGACCAAATTATCAAGGGAGTTGTCAACCAAGGTTTTAACACTTGGTACAAGAACACTCGGATTGTCTGATGACTCTGATCCATAACAGTATCACGAGAAAAACATAGAATATTTAGATGCTTCGCCTCATTAGATATGGTCTTCTCCCTGGATCAGCCAATCCTTTGTTTGGATCATCCATTTCAGAAGAATCGAGGTCAGCAATGCATGTGACCAATCCGTCCTATAATAAACCCTCGGTCAGAACTAATTCTTTTCACATGAATTTGTTTCACTTCACTCCAACTATAACAAAATCTAAGATCTTATAGAGTAATTAGCTTATGGTAGCACATATAACTGATATAAGATTTCTCAGACACTCCAGACACTAGATAGAGAGTGACCTTAAAAAAGGTCATCTCTTCCTTCGGCAAGGCTTCTGTCAAAGTAAAGGGAAATTCTTAATGGATCTTTCATTGGCAATGAGCTCATCGCCTCATCAACACCCATCAAATCATAATATTTAGGAACCGGTGAAGGTGCCAATGGGTTTCTCTGGCACGAAATAAATAAATAAATATAAGAAATAAAAGTATTTTGGAGCTGAATGTAAGTCATCATGCAGAAGACTTAGACCATGTTAAATGGGACTTTCTACAAATCATGTTGAGGAGTTCAAGATTTCTAGGAGACAAGAGAAAACAGTGGGAATGTTTCTATTGTTTAGTGACTCTCATGGTTCTTGTGGATGGTTTAGAACACCATGGTTCCTCAAGGGACCTAAAGAAGGGAAGGGAAACCCTCTACTTCTTTCTTTTTATTTTGATTCATGAGGCATTTAGAACTTTGATGACAGCTTGAGTTTGGATACTCTTAAGTCTTAACATCATATGTTCAATTTTATGATGACACTTCAATTTTCTGTTTGAATTCTAATATTCAGTTTAGGGTACTCAACTATGTTTTGAGATGTTTCGAGGCAATATATAAGGGCCTAGCATCAAATTTTCCAACAGCAAAGTTCATCATCTGGAGGATTGAGGAACTGGCCTGAAACCTTGAACATAGGGTTGGGATCCCCCTCCTAAACACTTGGTACTCCCCCTTGATGCCTCCTTCAAGAAGTGAGGCAGAATGACCAGCATGTACCTGGTACAAATTCTAGGTTTATTCAAACCATAGTTCAAAAACTCGTCTAGACTCGGTGTGACAGCCGAGATCTCGGCAATTTTTATTTCTTTTTTTTTTGGTTTTCTTGGGCAAATGGCCATAATTGGCTCCGAGACTTTAAGGGAAGCTTGTTTTAGGCTTAATAAACATATATAAATCTTCAAATTGTTAAAAAAAAAAAACACCCAATTTGGTGTTTTGAATTTGCACCCTTGGTTGGTAGTAAACGTCGAACACTTAATGTAATATTGCCTATTCTATAGATTGTGTAAGTGCTATGAGACATAATTGGCAAGTAAAACAAGTAAATTATGCAATAATGGATGAAGATGCACAATATTGAATAATTATTTAAGAAATAGTAAAATACTTAAAGTTTCTACTACAAACTACAAAGTACAGTGAACAATACATAAGTCAGTCACACTAGTCTTCCATGTCCCAACTCCCAACAAGCAATAGTAGTAATATGGCAACCCCCAGTAGTATATCCTAGTAGTATTGAGCGATAATGTGGCAAAAAAATCAAGAACCAAGGATTTTCCCCTTTCTTTAGATCCAAATCCACGATTCTATCGAGTTCACTTGTAATTTTGAAGAATGGGTCGAGTTTCTGCCTTTTTATAAGGTAGTTTGTACCATTTCGGCGAGATGGTACAAAAGTAGTGAAATTTCGAACAAGATTTTCGAAACATTGTCGATCTGAGATCTCATTTCGACCAGCTCAAGATTCTCAAGTTTCCCGAGATTTCGGTGAGATTTAGAACTATGATTCAAACCCATTGATTTCTGCCCCAAAGAGAGATATCGTCCAGCAGAATTAAAGTTCGATCAGTTAAATTTGGGAGATTTAATTGCAATCAAGTTTGCTGATTTGCATGGGGATATTGGGCCATGGCCGGCTGGATGAGATCAATTTTAAGACTAAATTGCCAATATGTGGAGGACTCCTACAACTGTTTTAGATTGGTTTCTAATTAGGATATAATTCAGTTATGTGATCTAATTAGAGTTGGAGATAATTTAGGATTATTTTCTTTATTGCGATAAAGACTAAAGAGGAGGTACCTACCCAGATTTGGTGGGCCCATGAAAGCTTGTGTGGAGTAGTTTAAATTCAAGAAGGTTGCTGCCTTGCGTGGGGTTTTAGAAGTTTATTATTTTAGTTATTTTTTAGATTTTTAGATTAGGAATAGGAGTCGTATTTTAATTGGGATTTTTGTTTTGAGATATTTCTGGAAGAACATAGGATGTAACCGGTTGGATTTATAAATAAAGGAATGAGCTGAAAACCAGCCAAGTCAAGTTTGAGAAAAAAAAAAGAGAGTTTTGGTTGTAAACCATGCTATGTTGTGAGATGCCTGTACCTGTGAGTAGGTGAGAGACCCGGGAGAGAGTATTTGGTAATTAAGAAGTTTCAGGGACTGATTGATAGGATTAAGAAGAGCTTATTGGCTTGGAAAGGAAATTGTCTAGGGTTACAATTAACTAACTGGAGCCAAGACTGGATATGGAAGCTACAGTTGACACATGCTTGGGGGAAGAGATGGATCTATGATTTGGTGCCTCAACTTCACAAGGTTAAGATACAAACCCGCCTTACTTATACAGATATGATGTACATTTGGATATGCTATTTCAAGACCATGAGATCATTTCACACTTACTTGTAGAATACAAAGAAGTGCAAAGTACCTTTCATACAGTGGGCTAGAAATTCATTCATGGAAAAGGTAGGATTCTTTGGTACCAACATTGAGATAAGCATTTAGGGTATTGAGTGATGGACACAGCACAGGATAAAGTTTAGAAGACAGCCTGAGCTAGAAAACTAGCAAATGCTTTAAGGTGCCGAATCTTGCTCACGGA
Source organism: Telopea speciosissima (assembly GCF_018873765.1). NCBI lineage: Eukaryota > Viridiplantae > Streptophyta > Magnoliopsida > Proteales > Proteaceae > Telopea > Telopea speciosissima. Next base: position 55,896,111 of record NC_057926.1, on the reverse strand, counting down.
TAAGCATTAATGAATGCAATTGAGGGAACTAAGTAGTAGCACCAACGGTTTAACAAAATGAGACACTTGACTAAGGAGTAGCATCAGTTGTTATCAATATGAGATACTTGACTGAAACAGTTTGGCCATGTGCAACATACACGGAATCAAAATGAGGAGTCATATGGTTCCAGTTGAAGGCCAAAAGACCTGGATTAAATTTGTGACAAATGACAAGAGTAATGATGAATTAAATGCATTCGATGCCTTCACGTCATCCTTTTAAACAATAAAGGTATCTTAGCTTATACAACTACCAATGTCAAAATTTTCTTTTGTATGTTGTGGAAGGTTTCAAGTGTTTTTTCTTTTCCGGACTGCTATGGTTTCACTGGCCAAGACATGGGTGGAAAGATGAACCTTAACCGGGGAAGACAAGAGGCAATCATGAATTAATCGCAGGATTAACTGGTTCTTTCCAACCAATATTCGGCTTTAATAAAACCTGGCATTCCACTCAGTTCAATGTAGGCACCCAATTCTCAACGTAGAACGCTAAAACTTGCAGTATATGGGTGAGTCAATGACTCAATGAAGCAAAAATAATCCCACTACTTCTTCATACTCCACACACAACGATAAATGAATACTGAATTAGGAACCTACGCCATGAAATTTTAAATGTTTAAAGGGAGGGGGAGCTCACCACTTGCGACGACGACTCTGTTTCACGCTCGGAGTCATCATCTGAGTAATCATCGTAAGCGTACCGACCATACTGAAAGCTCTGCTGCTGCTGTTGCGGCTGCAAGGAAGGGTAAGATCTGCCCCTGGGGCTATAGACTAGACCCTGGTTGTCCCGCCAATCAAAGTCCAGAGAACGAGTTGAGACGCCGGAGTTAGCGGAGGAAGTGATAACAGACCTCAAGCGTGGTGGAACGTACACACTGCCGAACGCTACTGCTCGATCCTTCATGGCGCCGAAGACAGTAGCAGTGGTTTTGAAGGTTTCAGGGCTCCTCCGAGAATTCGAACGGGATTGAAATTGCAAAGCGGTTGGTCTCAGAGACATGGTCAGGTAAGGACCGGTCCTGAGATAACCCCGCAAGAAAGCGGAGTAGGGCATGTTAGGCTTTATCAGACATTTTCTTGTTCCACTCGTTCACGCTAGGATTTCGAATGGAGAAAAGAGAAATTGCAATAAACTGAACCTGCCCTTCTGCTGCTGCCGCTGGTGGTCGCACAGTCGTCGTGGTGGAGGTAGGGGTTGCAGTGGAGAAGCATAAGAACTTGGGTCTACTCCCAATTGTAGCCAGAGATTTAGGAATTTATAGCAGTGGAGAATTCTTTTTTCCTTTTTTACTACAGAAATTACGAGTATACATGAAGTACCATGTAATCTCGAGATAGTAGCCGTTGATTCTGATGCGATACGGCAATTATCAATTTAAAATGCCCAACGAACGGTGGCAGGTGACCACGGGGACCGGACCTCCGGAGAAACAGGAAGTTCACTGACAAATGGCGAAGCGATACGTAGCGAATGCCTCCCGAGGGGTGCTTTTGTAAACGCACAGAATATGCTTGTCTGAATTTACGGAAATACCCTTCTCAGTTAAACATCTGATAGTTCTAGGTTTTTTCAGTTCGGTTTTGGTTCGGTTCAAGATACATTAAGACTGAATTGAAACCCAATAAATTTCATTACTCGAATACGAAACCAAACGGTTCGATTTCATTTGTTTGTACGTTGTGTTATATGATTCAAAATCGATTTAAGTGTAAATGAAACAAATAAAATTGGTAAAGAAAGTTTAGTCACATGAAGATAGAATCCCACAATGTCACATCTAATACATGGTTTCAAATATCTGCATCATATGGGTAGAATCGATCGATTGAGATCCAAAACAGGAGTGGCGATTCCAATTTTGGTTGTTCTAGAGTTGTCAATTCCATTTCGCGATTGAAATTTTAGGTTTCAAATCTGAAAGGCCGATTCTAGGGTTTTTTGGATTGATTCTAATCCAACAATGACCAATTCAACCACTGATTCCAAGTTTAAAATTCTTTTTTACACAATAACAACAAATAGTATGTTCTTATCAAAAAAATATAATAACAAATAGTATGTAATTTCACACAACTCAACAAAGACATTTGATTGTAGGGTTTAGTATAATTTTGATTCGATTCAGTTCGATTTGATTCAAATTACACTTTATTATATTCGGTTCAATTTGATTCATACTTTTCTGGGTCTAAACTGAAACCAAACCGAATAAAACTTTGTTTGTTTTTAATCAAAACTGAACCCATTTTTTTTACCCGAATCGATTTTAAATGGTCGTTTTGGAATTCAATTTTGGGTTCCCATTGTAATTGACACCTTTAGACACGCCCGCCTTTGGTAACGGCTAAGGGGACGTTTATCTCGTGCCAAAAATCTTCTTGGTTGGAGACTCTCGCGCAAAATGGAGCAAGCGGTTCCTGCTTTCGCTCGTCTTTTCTTCTAATTTTGGTAAAATTCTGCCTTTGCTTATCTGCTTATCTTATGGTATGAAGCATATGAATCACAACTTCACCAGGGTCAGTCAAGCGGTCAAACCATAAGTAACAACCTTTTGGATTTGGTAAAGCACGGTAGTTGAAATACTAGTCAAACTTGAAATGAGTGTTTAAATCTAATTACAAGAAGAATTGGTCTCACTTAACCTAGCTGGACTATCCCTTCCCCAAGTTTACTTGTTTTATTTTTCGGACAAGGTTTCCTCCACCTGTAGACATTTAGCCATCATTTTAGGGTTCACAAACTCTTATAAGGTTTTAGTTTATTATATTCTTCAATAACTTCTAAGAAAGGCTTTGTTATTTGGACTGGAAGTTTTGCCTTTCATGAAGAAGATGATCTATTGACGTGTTGGGGATAGATCTAAGATATCAATATGGGAGGATAATTGGATTCCTAAGATAACTGATTTTCGAATTCTATATAAGGGATCTTGTATCTTAATTTGAGAAGGTAGTTTTGATCACTTTATTGGATGTGCAAGATAAGCATATGTGCTATTGGTTAACTCTCAATTCCTTGTTGTATATATGAAGGAAAGGATTCTTTTAGCAAGCAGGGTACTCTACATCCTCTCACATTTAATTTTTTAATTAGTATTTATCTCAATTAAAAAAAAAAAACTAATATGATAATACATGCGAGGACGTGTAGTATACGTCTTAGGCACAGAGAGTCTTTTCCCATATATGGATAATAATTATGTAGGGAGGCTACAGAAGGGATGTTTCAAGGGTTGAAAGAAGCAAAAGAAGCATGGTTGGTCAAGGGTTGATTTTTGGATGGATCATCAAGGATATGCAGTTAGGAGGGCTCGACCCTAGCATGACCGCGGATAGAGTTGTTTGGAGGACAAAGACCCGTGTAGTCAACCCCTTATAAGGGGATGTTCCTGGGATGCTGCTTTGACTACTTGCTTAGTCTTTTTCCTTTGATAATTTTATTTTACCTTTTCACTTCCTTTTACTCCTTTGTATTTGTTTACTTTTTTTTCTTTTATTTTCTTTTAGTTTTTTACTCTCTTCTATTTCTCTTATTTCTATTACTCTCACAGCCACTTAAGATCCATGTAACCAACCCCATGTAGTTGGAATAAGGTTATGGTTGTTGTTGTTGTTAATGTAGTAGCATTCTGAGTGATGACCATGTGATCTTTTTGTGTTGGTTTTTTATACTTTTGAACTTGTGAAATCTTTTTATCATGCTTGTATATTGAAGAATGACAATAATTTTGTTCCTATGGCCCATAAATGGGCAGATAGGGATGTGATAGCACAGCTGTAAGAGTTGGTTTTTGTGAATTTGAAATAATTTTTATTTGTTTTGTTTATTTTATTTTATTTTCGTAAAAAAAAAATAAAAACTACAAACAATAGGAGAGCTTGCACCATTAAACACACGAATACCATGGGGGGTTTCAACCGGTCGGACAATGTCATTTTGATCAGGCTTAATCGGTCCCAACCAATTTAGGATCTCGCGAATTTAGGTAATCAGGTCTCATAGGCAAGGGCATGGATATGTTTCAATCCAGTCAGTCAATTACCATTCCACAACAGGCTTAATATAATCAGGCTATAATTGAGTTAATTGACTAACCAAGCTATAAATGAGCCATAAATGGGTTGTAGTCAGCATAAATGCGCTTAAAAGGGCTAATCGGGTTATAACAGCTAGTTATCTATTGTTCACAATATTCGGTCGGTCCCAGCCGGGCGACTATTGGGCCACTAACTTGCATTGGGAATGCCCAATTTTTAATCATAGTGCTTGAGCTCGACATGTCTAGTAACCGGTCAGCCCAGTCTCGGCCTTCAATTGGTTGGTTCAAGTCAGATATACAAGTGCATGCCAACTTGTCACACCCGAGAGACATACACCATTTTGTGACTAAAACTCTTCAAAACAAGAGATTGAAGGTGAAACTTAGTCGTGTCAACGGTCACTCTCCTTAAAACTATAGTTGTACCCTCTCTACTACCTTCTCACTCTCCCCTTCCATCTCTCGCTCTCTTCCTATCCCACCTCTTTGCATCTCCCTCCTTTCCCCGCCTTTTTTCATATCAGTCACTGCTCCTCTGCATCTCCCTCCCTCCTCCCGTCCTACCCTTCCCCTCGTCCACCGTGAACCACCCCTCCCCTCCCCATTTCTCTCTCTGTGAACCTTCATTGGCGACACCATTCTATTATGTGTGTTTCATCTTCCTTTCCAAGGCTTGATTTGCCAAAAAAAAAACCATTGCTTTTCTTCATTCATTGGATATTCCCAAAGAAGGATGCGTGAAGTTTGTTGTACTAGTGAATATTTGTTTCTCCCAAAATACTATCTTGTTTGAATCTTTGAAAGTCTATCTTCTGCCTCAAACCACCACTAACCTATTCTTTTTTATCCACCATTCCTTGTTTGACCATGGTGATTGCTTTCATGCCTTTCGTCTACTCTGAGAATTCCACCATTGAAGAAGCTATTGTGACTTCCTCATCATCATCTTCGACTCCTCCATTGATTCCTTCTTTGCTTTTAACACATGCACTTTTGATCTATGATGAGTTGAAACAAATCATTGCCTATAATGTTGTAGTTTCTTCGAGTTAGGGATTGTTTTTGGGACTCGACATCGGCTCGATGGCCAAATGTAGTCAAACATATAGGCTAGCTTTTGCATATATCGAGGAAAACTCATGATCATGATCATCATCAGAATACCCACTCCGAATAAGACCCAAGAATATGAATTGTTGTGGGAAGTCCTCTTTCGACGTTTATGAGTTGTTCCTGATTAACAAAAGAGCAAAGGGGAGTGAGAAAATTAGAACGGAGGGAGGGAGAAAAGTTGTAAAGAAAGAGAGGGGAGGGGGGGGGGAGACGTAGAGAGCGAGTGGAGGATGGGGATGTAGATAACCAGAGAGGGAGGAGATGTAGAGGGTGAGTCAGCCATGGCCAAGGGCAACAAGGACAACAAGGGATTAGTCAAAGAAGAGGCTAAATAATTTAATTAAGGATATTCACAAATAATATTTATGAAACATGATATATCCCAAACATAATATTTATGAAACATATAACCCCAAACATAATTTTTCCAACGTCAGGTACTTTAGAGTTTAGATGTAGTTTCTTTAAACGTTAGATATTCCAGTTAAAAAATCTGATTGGTGTTTTCTATTTTGTTATCACCAAATTAACCTCATGTAAGGTGATTCTCGTAATTTAAAGTACTTACGTGATCTTGGCGCCAGTCCAAAGTGGAGCATAATTTGTTTTTGTGAAAGTTTTCCTCAACCGATAGAGATGGAGAAGGAAGTATTTCTTCTCCTTGGGTGAAATGACCTCATTGGATTCTTGGGTCATCATTACTCAAGGACTTAGCAATGGGTATCGGTCTCAACCGATACTGATATGATACTGATCCAGATCAACTCATATCAATTTGGATCATATGGATATGCCGCAAGTTTTCAATAAAATTTGGTTTTTATTTACTATTTTACCTTTTATATGTACAGATAGATCAATATGAGACAGGCAGGAATTGGTATTGGCCTCTACTAATACTGATACGAATTGTTCGATCTGATATGGATTCCTAGAACCGTGGCCATTGGTGAACGGAATTATCACCCACTATGAACGAAGTTGAAACTAGGGCTTCAATAGGGTTTGTTTGGGTCGGACCTTTTAAAATCCCAGTCCAGCCCTAAATCCACTTAGCTAGTTCAGGTTCAGCTCGACCTTGACTCAAGGCCAAAAAAATCCAACCCTCACTCGCCCTCAGGGTTGGGCAGGGTTGACCCTTATTGGCCTTGACCATGGGGAGGGAGGGAAGAGATGCATGGGTTGGCTAGGTTAGGAAGAAGAAGATGAAGAAGAAGAAAAGAAAGAAGAAATTCCTAATCCGGTTGGTGTTCTGAAATTTTGAATTGAGGTGGCTCTAGAGGAAGAGAAGAAAGAAAGAAGAGGAAGAGCAAGAAGAAGAAGAAGAAGACAGGGTCGGGCTCAACCTAAGGCCTCAACCCTGGCTTGGCCTGACCCTAACTCAGGGTTAGAAATTCTCAACCTTGACCCGCCCTCAGGGCCAGGGTATCTCAATCCAAGCTCTATTTGGGCCTAGGGCGGGCTCGGACCGTCAAGGCTAAACTTGCACCCCTAGGTGGGCCCAAGCCCGACCCTGACTCAGGGTCAAAAAAATTCAACCCTGACCCGCTCTTAGGATTGAACCGGGTTGATAATCCTAATCATGGGGGGGGGGGAAGGGAGATGCATGGGTTGGCTGTTTGGGCCCAAGCCGTCAAGGCCAAACTTGCACCCCTAGGTGGGTCCAAGCCCGACCCTAACTCAGGGCCAGAAAAATTCAACCTTGACCTGCTCTTAGGGTCGAACCGGACTGATAGTCCTGACCATGGGGGGGGGAGAAGGGACATGCATGGGTTGGCCAGGCTGGGAAGGGTTGGCCAGGCTGGGAAGAAGAAGAAGAAGGAAAAGGAAAATGAAGAAAGAATAAGAAGATATAACACGAAGTTTAGAAGACAAGGTCAGGTTGGGCTGGGCTGAGCTCAGCCTGAGGCCTCAACCTTGGCCCGACCCGATCCGACCAGGTCCGACCCTAACTTAAGGCAAAAAAATTTCAACCCTAACCCACTATCAGGGCCAGGTTATCTCAACACAGGCCAGGGTGTCAAAGCCAAACTTGCACCCCTAGTTGAAACTATCCTCCCCTTTGGCTTTTTTTTTTGGATTATTTCCAAATGCCCTCTTGAAAATAGCCAAACATACCGTTGTCCCCTTAAACTTTCACTAATTTCATGTGCACCCCTACTTTCTAAACTTAGTACCATTATAGTCCCTGTTAAATCCGTGCCCAAAACCCGGTTTAAAACTTGGTCTGGTTTGAACCTTTTATGTAGAACCGGGAGCGGAGTACGCTCGTGAACTGTGGACCATGATACTCAAGCCATCCCACAAGATTGTTGACCGTGACTCTAGAGAAGTCGTCGAGGATAGGTACATCGACAGAGATAGGGGAAAGTTTGTCTTCGAGGGTGCATTCCTAGCATTTCCTTATTTCGAGGATCCGCCGCCTCCGTGTACCCGTTCCCACTTATAGATGATTGGGAGTAAGTTAATATCCTAATAACTCATGAGTATAAATACTAGAATGGGCTTAGGACCTGATGTTCCTTCTAATCATATTATGGGCCTAGTAGTATAATGGGCCCAATAACTTAAAATGGACCTAAAGACCTAAGACAACCAAACATGACTTTAGACTAAAGTGAGGTAAATAGGGGTCAATCCACTATTCACCTCACAATAGAAAACCTAAATCGTGGAGAGGAAAGGAGAGAAGGAAAGAAAGAAGAAGAAGAAGGAAAAAGGAACGAAAGAAGAAGAAGAAGAAGGAAGAGAGGTGGAACCCAAGCTTACTCTCCTACATTGGTGAGATTCTCTCTCTCTCTCTCTCTCTCTCACTTCCTAATTTATAGACCTAGGGTTTGGACTTATGAGCCATGAGTGCTTCATCTACCCTAATGGAAAGGCCATTAATGGCTAATCTTTGAAGCTTAGTTATAAAGACACCTAATCCTACCTTGAACCCCCTTTCACCCTTTCTCCATTTATGAACCCTAAGTTGGGGATTCACTTCCATTTATGGGTTTCACCAACCCTCATGGAAGACCATAGAGGTGTGGTTTGTGGGTTGTTAAATAACATTGATTAAAGCCCCTTTCAAAACCCCAATACCCAAACCCATGAGTTTTCTTTCCATATGTATTTTAATGGAGAAAAACCTAATCGATCATGGGGTTTACAAACCCATGTTGGGTGTGTGCTATGGCACCTTGGTTGGAGTTGTTCTCATGGCCAAAGAGACCCCTAAAAACCCCTAAGAATACCCCATTTTAGCCCAAGACTTTGGGGCTGCAAAATCATTCTCGGAATGGCATGAACAGCAAGACTGGCACGTGGACAGGCACATGCAAGTGCCAGTCCCTGAGAAACTAGATCTGCCGGTGGGAAAAGTCCGAGAGGGACAGGCACATGGACAGGCACATGCAAGTGCCAGTCCTGAGAAAGATCTGCCAGTGGGAGGTCCGAGAGGGACAGGCACATGCAAGTGCCAGTCCCTGAGAAAGATCTGCCGGTGGGAGGTCCGAGAGGGACAGGCACATGGACAGGCACATGCAAGTGCCAGTCCCTGAGAACCTAGATCTGCCAGGTGGGGAAAGTCCGAGAGGGACAGGCACATGGACAGGCACATGATATAGCCTTGCTGTATGTGCCGGTCCCCTATTTTAGTCTTGTTTGATAACTTATGGGGCCCAACTCTTCTAGCCCTAAGGCACTAATCTCTCCCCACGTTGTACACTCTCTTTAGGTTGACTGACCCGGCTCGGGGGCATATTAGTACGTGGGACAGTACTTGGCATCGAACGTCGATTTGAAGAGCTCCGTACTGACGATTGACTGAGAATCAATGTGAGTTAAGCAAACGTCTTAATTTATAGAATGTTTGTGTGTCGTGTCTTGCGAATGTCATTCATGCATGTGTGCTATAATATATAATTATTAGTAAGATATAGGACGATATAAATGTTTAGATGTTGATAGGACTTTACATTCTTGTCTTGCGATATTATTTATTTTACTGCACTATGGTGCGAATGGTGTTGGATTTAGTTATGGGACTCGAGTGCCTGGTTGGTCTGGACTGAGGATACCATAATATGGACTCACTCATGGCATGTAGATCTAGGGCTTCGAGCGGGATCCAAGTGCTCGGTGGGTCTTGGGCTTGAGATTGCCGTACTTGAAATTGCATTAGAGTTGTCCATTGCATTAGGTGGAAACGGATGGTGACCGACCGGCTGCCTTCGGTATTCACATCTCGTACTTGTATACGTACGTATGGGCTAGAGGGGCGAGAGGATAGCCAGCCGACCGTATTTCGGTATCTATGGACTCGGCCTCTGGCCTATGCACATGCGTACCTCACTTATACAATAGGTGAATGCTGGCTAGGATAAATGTTTACCCAGTACTATGACCCTTACCGACAGGGGGTTAGGTGTCGGTCAAATCCGTGGGTTCCGACCATTATTCGGGTATATCCACCCTGGAAGTTCGGGCGCCAACCGTATTTTGGGCCGAACGCCAGGACGGGATTTGACTCGGGGGTTTGCGTATATCTCTTGGTGGAGACCAGTGCAAAGCTTCGGTAGCGACTCCGGATTTATCATCGCCGGTATACCATCCGTTTATGGTACCGATGTCGGGGATGCTACCTAAGGTGTTGCTATAGTACTATACCTGACTTAGTTGTGTGTTAGGTGGATAACAATAAAACTATACATCATCATTCATTCATGTAGCATGATTGTAAATTGTATGTGATGTACGGTCTACCTTGGTGGTATGGGATACCTTGGTATCCGTCCATCATGTATGGTTTGCAGTCAACCCCATTCATTATTATTATTGTGTATGCTTGTGTGGCTTAGCCACTCATTGGGCTCAGTTGGAGCTCACTCATCGGGGAAACATATTTTTTAGTTGATGCAGGTACATTCGAGCATGACGGCACGGAGTTCAAGACTCCTGATGAAGGTCATGAAGAATGGTGGACTTCGGAGTATGAGGATCATGGACCGGAGTGCTACTGTGAGATGTGTTCCACGAGGGAACAGTGATTCTTGGCTGGTGGCCATCTTTTGTTACACTTTGATAAACTATTTTCTGATTCAAAGGTGTATTCTTTTATTCCTTTCTTGATAAGTGTATTTATTATACAGTGATAATACATAGATCCTGATTAGAACCCATTGATATGAAGAGGTAAATTTGAATAGACAATATTTTATATGTTATCACCTAGCTTCTGCTAACTCTAATGTTATTAATATTAATCATTTCCTTTTACCTATTATTTGTCGTTGTGAATGAGTTAGTCTTGGGTACTGCATCAGTGATTCTGGTGGTTAGAGAGCGTATTGGTACGCTCCAGTTGCATTCTCCGTGGTTCAGGGATGGGGGTGTGACAGTCCCTGTCGTTAGACAGAGACGTTATAACATAACGGATCCTAGTTTTTGAACATCGTTGGACCATTCTACCCCTTGATAGGGTAAAATGACTAAAATGACCTTACTTTGAAAAAAAAAAAAAACCTGCAACTCATCTTCTCCAAATCTTTTAGGGTTTGGGTAAGATGAGTTTTTGAATCTGTAAAAAAGATGAGTTCTTGAATCGATGGACCATCTTCCCCTGGATGAGGCATAATCCCCCTAAAAATCGGACCCGAAGGTCTGCTCCCACGCAAAATGTCTACCCATTACCCATCTTCTTTCAACATTTCTGTACTGCACATGACACATGTTCAACCTCCAAATTCAAATAACGAAGAAACCAAGGCTTAAAATTAAAGCATGGTTTACTATCTTCCATCAATTTTCCCAATCATGTGCTTCAGAAACTTGAGAAATAACACACCACATAATGATTTATCGATGAATTTTAAATTCGGGGAACACAAAACTCATGATGAATGCGAAGAGAATAAAGGAAAATGGAGACCTAACCACAGTATCGCACTCTTTCTACAGTTGTGCTTGAAAAAAAAAAAAAAACAAAAAAAGAGGCAAAGCAGTCATGATAGAATGAAGCTAAAGCTAGAAATCTTTCAATTTCTCTTTCAATATTCATTCCTGTTGGAGACAATATGCTCCCAAATAACCTTATGGCTCAAACTTACATAAGAACCACGTTAAAATAATGCACATGGATAAATAAAAAAATGGAAACTGCGTAAAACTATGAATCACTAAGCACTAGATATTCAATACCCTTTTTGCCTTCAAATCTTTGTGTGTACTTAGTGCCTTGGGAAGACTTCTCAAGGAGAAAATGGATAAGTGGGGGAGGCGAGCAATCTAATGGACAAATAAAAGAAATATCGTGGAAACAAAAATTACAACCGAATATGGAAGAGGATTCAGGGTACCCATTCATTTGGGTTGTGAGAGCGAAGGAAGAGGATGAGCAGAGATGGATACCAGAAGGGTTTGAAAAGAGCATTAAAGGGAAGCGATGTCTGTAGCCCCAGGGGAAGATGGTCCATCGATTCAAGAACTCATCTTCTCGAAACCCTAAACGATTTGGAGAAGATGAGTTGTAAGTTTTTTTTTTAATTTTTATCATGTAAGGTCATTTTGATCATTTGACCTTATCAAGGGGTAGAATAATCCATCAATGTTCAAAATTTGGGATGCGTTATGTTATAACGTCTCTGTCTAACGGCAAGGAATATAATAGTACTTAGTTTGAAAAGCAGGGTGCACGTGGAATTAAGAGGCTATTCCCGTAATTTCACTGCTTAACCTTGGCCCCCAGGTCAGTCCAAAAAGCCCCCTTACCTCAACTCTCCCCCACTCTCTATAGTCTCAATATTTCCCGCCCCAGACGCCACTTCTGCGCTGCCCTTTCCTTTCCATTCGAGCAAAAGCAATCACGCTTCTTCACACTCTTAATGTTTTGGGTTTAGGTTTAGGGTATTATCAGGATTCAGTCGTTCCGATCAGTCGTTCGGAGCTTCACCATCCTCTACATCACTGACATTTGTAGGGTTAGGGTTTTTAGCTCAAGAGACTTATGGCGACCCCCGCAGTTCAACAGCCGCGTTCCGTCTCATCGAAAACGGAGAGCTACGTCGATAACAAGCGCAAGGAAGACATCCGCCTAGCCAACATCGCCGCAGCCCGTGCCGTCGCCGATGCCGTCAGAACCAGCCTTGGCCCCAAAGGTATGGATAAGATGATCTCCACAGCCTCCGGCGAAGTCATCATTACCAACGACGGCGCCACCATCCTTAACAAGATGGAAGTCCTTCAACCCGCGGCCAAAATGCTTGTCGAGCTCTCTAAGTCCCAAGACATTGTCGCTGGAGACGGCACCACCACTGTAGTTGTCATCGCTGGTGCCCTTCTGAAGCAATGCCAATCTCTCCTCAGTAATGGCATCCACCCAACCGTCATCTCAGATGCCCTCCACAAAGCCTCTCAAAAGGCCGTCGATGTGCTCACCGCTATGGCCGTCCCTGTGGAGCTGACTGATCGCGATTCGCTTGTCAAGTCCGCCAGCACTTCTCTTAATAGCAAAGTCGTTAGTCAGTACTCAACTCTTCTCGCTCCTCTTGCGGTCGATGCTGTCCTCTCGGTCGTGGACCCTGCCAAGCCTGATCTCGTCGATCTCCGTGACGTCAAGATCGTTAAGAAGCTCGGCGGCACTGTCGACGACACGGAGCTTGTTAAGGGTTTGGTGTTTGACAAGAAGGTTAGCCATACTGCTGGTGGCCTTACTCGTGTCGAGAACGCTAAGATCGCTGTTATCCAGTTCCAGATATCGCCGCCGAAGACGGACATCGAACAGAGCATTGTTGTCTCGGATTACACCCAGATGGATCGGATTTTGAAGGAAGAACGCAATTATATTCTGGGAATGATTAAGAAAATTAAGGCTACTGGGTGTAACGTTCTACTGATTCAAAAGAGTATTTTGAGGGATGCTGTGACGGATCTGTCTTTGCATTATCTTGCCAAGGCGAAGATTTTGGTGGTGAAGGATGTTGAGCGTGATGAAATTGAGTTCATTACCAAGACTTTGAATTGCCTGCCGATTGCAAATATCGAGCATTTCCGTGCGGAGAAGTTAGGACATGCAGATTGTGTGGAGGAAGTTTCGCTGGGAGATGGGGGGAAAATTGTCAAGATTACTGGTATTAAGGATATAGGTAGGACGACGAATGTGCTTGTTCGGGGTTCTAATCAGTTGGTTCTTGACGAAGCCGAAAGGAGCTTGCATGATGCCTTGTGTGTTGTTAGATGTTTGGTAAACAAGAGGTTCCTGATAGCTGGTGGTGGTGCGCCCGAGATAGAGCTGTCACGACAGCTTGGTGCCTGGGCTAAGGTCTTGCAGGGGATGGAGAGTTATTGTGTCCGTTCATTCGCAGAGGCTCTGGAAGTTATTCCATATACTTTAGCCGAGAATGCAGGTTTGAACCCAATAGTTATTGTTACAGAACTCCGGAACCGTCATGCGCAAGGAGAGATCAATGCGGGCATCAATGTGAGGAAGGGACAGATCACTAACATACTGGAGGAAAATGTTGTGCAGCCACTGCTTGTGAGCACTAGTGCAATCACATTGGCAACTGAGTGTGTGCGTATGATTCTGAAGATTGATGACATAATTACAGTGAGGTAGTCTTGCTTAGAACACTCTGCCATGAAACATTGAGAATGTTTTGGTTATGTTGAACATTTATTTACCACCCTCACAAGGTTAGTGGCTTTATTGTCATCTTTGGAAGTGATTTCAGAACAGTTAATGCTTTGATTTTTTCTGGTGTTGTTTCATCTAGGTTTTACAGAACTTTGGCTCTAATGCATAAGAATTTTGTTAGTCTTTATTGTGGTTTGTATTATTGTTGGATTTTGTCTTATCATTTCATAGATGGGTTACTCTTTTTATTACAGTAGAGAAGTAATCAAATTTTTATTTTCTTAATTGCGTTTCTTACACAAAGAATTTGTTCTTTTCTCTGGTTTTGGTTGTGGTTAAATTGTGTACCTATCGTTTCATTGGGGGGAAGTCTTCTTACCATGTTTAACATGGTATTGACGACTGTTATATGATTGAATGGCTCGTTGATATGTGTTATGTAAGGAAACTTCGGTATTCAATTTATTATTGGTGATCTGAGATTAAGTTAGAGAAAGAATGAAATTTTTTTTTACTTACCTAATCACTTTTTTTTTTGGTGAGAAATACTTTCATAGCAGATGTATAATTTCATTTCCTTTTCCTCTCTGACCCCCCCTGGAGTGTGATGTATTGATTTTATTCATTACTTGGGGCATGCATGGAGTTGAAGTCATGGTACTGTTGACAGTTAAGTCATACTCTATTAGTGGCTGTTTAATTGACAATTGTATATGATAACTGCAATTACGTGAATGTGCTTTGAAGCGAGTGAATATCACAGTCAAATGTTTCTATCAATTTGGAAATATCTTGCTCATGGGGATCATTAATTAGCGGAGTTGCTAAAAATGCTAGTTTGGGGTCAAGTTTTGAACTATTTATTTAGTTTGAATGTGGTAGTTTTCCTCACTATGTTTGATATGGTATGTTGTCTAAGGGGTATCATGGGGCTACTTTGCATGCAAGCTTATTTTTTCATAGGGCTTGCTATTTCTGAAGGTTACGAGAGAAGAAGATTATTTTATTTTCCATATAGGGCTCATACAAGAGGCATGCTTTTAAAAAAAGTAAAAAAAATTATTTTAATATACTAGAAAAAAGTCAACCTGTGTACTCTAGCTGGAGGAATGCTTTCATGTGACGAATTATCTTCTAAGTTAAAATTGTTGTGGGATTAATCAATGTGGTGGATTGCTAGGGGGATTGGGATATTCATTAAATGCGGTTTTAATCATATCAGAATAAGAGGTGAAAGAATTACCTTGCTTACCCAGTAGGATGGTGGTAAGGCTGTGTACATTATGACCCTTCCCAGACCCCTTAGTGGTGGGAGCCTCGTGCATTGGTTACACCCTTTACTCAGTTGGATGGTGGTACTTTTAAGAACTTGGAAATGAAATTTTGAAATTTGTTCTATAGATATTTGAGGCTCTTCAACAATTTAAAGGTGAGAGATTTAAGTTACATCTATTGTTTGACACCAATTAAAATTCTGAATGACCTTCCTTCCTAGTAAATAAATGCTTGAAACATGTGATTCATGGGTGTTGATGCAGTTAAATCACCTAAATAGGCTTATTTTATTAGAAATAAAGATTGGGTTATATATGTGTTGGGCCTTTGATAGTTTGATCCCATGGGTTTTCATTGTAATAGGCACTTTAATGGGCCTATAATATGGGTAGAGGCTAGGGATACGGGATTACTTAGTAAAGTGTCTTTATTTCTTTATTCTAATAGTTATTAAGTATTTTAGATAGGTTGGATTAGGATTCTATAAGTCCAGTCATGTTTTGAGCCAGTTTCCTTTATTATTTCAGTTTCCTAGTCAGTTTAGGTTACTTTATTATTCAAGTATTGGGCTAGACCTTTTCCTTTTTAGTATAGGTCAATTTTTGAGTCTTCTATATAAGTTTGTATAGGAGGCCAGTGTTGTTCACGAATTTTGATTATGAAAAACTGTCTCTTTGCTGCTCTTCTCCATTAGTGAAGAAATCTTGTGTGTGATCAAGGCTGGTTGGTGTTTGATCCATCTAACCACCTTATGGTGTACGGTGTGAAGCCTGGGTGTTTTCTATTTTATTATTTCTTCCATCTTTTTCCATTCCATCGATTCTAGTAAGCTACTGGTCTAATTAATTTTCTGCAATTCTGGTTCCTGTTGAGATTCACGATACATTTTTTTGTATGAATTTCAATTAGGAGAATCCAGCGATTAGATTCTGCCCAAAGTTTGATCAATTGTCGTCATCTTAGAAGAGGAGCTTGATTCTGGTTTGGCCCAGGTCAGACCTGCTGATCTGGACTTATTTTCAGTTTTTTCAAATGTGTCTTTTGTTCCTGAATTTGAATTCTGTAACCTCTGTATTTGAATCGATTGATTAGTCTGTTTAACTGTAATTGCTGATTCTTATGTTATTTACTGAAAATCGATTGCTAATTACTTTTCTCTCTTCTGAACCCTAATCTGGATTGTAAAAGTACAGTTTTGCCCCTCTCCTAGTACTACTAGGATTGGTCCATACTTGCTGATCCAACCTGTGGATCGATCTGAAACTTTCAGCAGATATTTCAACATCTGCATAGGTAACTTGATTTGAGTTTTAGCCTAATCTGACCTTCTGATTTGCAGCTAATTAAAATCTCCCTAACCTGAACTTATTCTTTGAGAAAAGATCTTGTTATTTGGTACTGTTTTGATCATCCAATTATAGTTTTACAATAGGTAGACATCAGAGTGTTATCATTGCTAGCCTTTTCAACCCTCCCCCCCCCCCCCCACAAAAAAAAAAAAAAAAGAAGGAAAAAAGCCCCTAAATAGTACACATCTTGGTCATACGTTCCAAATGATTCATCAGTCACTTCTGTGTGCTACCCTTACATCTTAGGTATAGTTGCACAAAACGGAACAATAAATGAGAACATGGTTGGCATGGTGGTGATAATATTTCCTCAATGCATATTTCTTTATAGTGGATTGATTTTGCACTTTGGGTAAGAGAATGAAATGCTGAAACATGCAATAACACACCTTGAGTAGGCAGTGAGTTTTCTGAGGTGATGTGGACTTGTATTGGTGTTTTTTCTACCATGGTATGTTGACCTAGGTTGTTGGTTCTCTCTCCCTCTTTATCTTTCCTTTTTCTTCTTTATTTTCTCTCCTCTTTTTTTCCCTATACCTTTGTCCCTTGACACAAGCTCATAGTTTAATGGTATGAACATGTTATAGACTGAACCGCATGCCTTAGCTAGAAAAGATAAACTGCAAATTGTATCGATGATCAGTGCTAAATATACTACATTGAGAAGATATCCATGATGTTCACCGAAATAGAGTTCAGGACTGGTTTTGCTTAATATGATTTTGGTTGCACTTTATCTTTGCATATTCTTGGCCTCAGAATTTGGCTCGTTTTTATGGCATTAGATATATATGGTAGGAAAGATTTGGTTCTTCATCAATCCCTGATTTTGATTTGTAATATGATTGCATATAGAACAGTCTGGGCTTGGCATTATATATATATATATATGGTAGGTAAGATTTTGTTGTGTCTTCTTCATTATTCTTCATTGTTCTGGCTTTTGCAAAACTTTTTGGAAGAGTTAAACATTATCATTTCTCTTTGAAGGTTTCTTTCTTTGTCTTATCGATCACCTTCATGTTATGCACGATACTTTCATTTTTGGATTAAGTTTTCCTTCACACACGAATCTAAGGTCATCATTATTCCCCCCCACCCCCTCCTTTTATATTGGAAGTCCAAATGCCTTCTATTCCCAGACACCCATCCAAGTGCAATGATGTTTTTTGGTGAAGGAATTCTTTAGGCTTCGTTTGTTTCGGCGTGTAAAATGGTAAATTTTATTTCGTAAATGTAAAATTTTATATGTTAAGAAATTTTTTTCAATGCTTTTTTACATTAAAAAAACAAACATTGGAATATATTTTAACATGTCAAATTTTTTGAAGTGAAAATTTTCAATTAAAAATTTCCAGGTAAAATTTTATGCCGAAACAAACAGAGCGTTAAGGAAAATTCGGTCAATTTTTTTGTGCTGTTTTCTAAGGTGTGTAGTGTTGCCGGCTTGCATCTTTGTGCCTTGATGTGCTCAGTATGGGAAGCTAGCATCTAGACTTGATTCAAAGTTTGGCAATTTCTACCCTCCAACTTGAGGTTCTCTGGTGTAGTCTCAAAGATATTTCTACGGAAAGTGATCCTTGTAAGGTTTAAGCAGAGTTTGGAATTTTTATCATAGAAGAGGTGATGCGACTGATAAAAATACTTTTGCGAGTTAACTTGTGATGGCTACAAACCTAATTGGGCATCCTTATATTTAGTATTTCCCAATTTAAACTGCTATTTCTCTATTTCACAGCCACAGTCTATTTACAAATGCAACGCAAATGCCAACCAAATCTATCACAGAAAATGAATGTAGAGAACACTCACATGGGTCGGGGGCAGGGTGGTTTTGTGTCTAGGCGTAGGAGCAACGCTGGCTATGAGATCAGCTAGTGTTCTTTTTCCTTAAATTTTATTCAAAGTTATACTTGTTACTGGTCCTAAACTTTGTATTTATTCTGTGTCCACACTGGTGTGTATGTTCATACCACCTCAAATGACATTACTTGAAAGTTACGATCATAGAGGAAAATAGATGAAAATGTGACTTTGTTTGGGGTGGAGGGTAGGGCAATGATCTGCCAAAAAACAGGTATTGGTGGTCTTTTAATTTACGAGTAAGATCAAAGTGATGATTAGTAGGAGCAAACTAATGATTCGGTTAAAATAAGCTCGAGCTAACGTCATGGTTTCAAAAATCGGGATCTAATAGATCTCTGGGTTTCGGATCTGAGGGGTCAATTCCGATTTGACCCTGATTTCGAATTTAAAATCGTTGGATGAGGTTCACTTCATCAGGCAAAGGCTTGCCATGCCAATTCTCATTTATAACTCAGAGATTTGGGGAGTATTAGCCCTATGGCTTATAGATCAGCCACCAGTTGACGAACATCCTGCAGATCGATCAGAAGTTTTCTCAAGTTTTAGCATTTATGAAGTGTTCGTTATCCTTGGGGCAAAAGTTTTCCTCCAACCATCAAATGGGAAGAATCCCTCCCCCGCCCCGCCCCGCCCCAACAACAACCCCCCCCCCCCCTCCCTTTAATTTTAAAAAACCCTTCCCGTTGTCATCCTCACGGTTAAGGAAAAGGATTCTCCTTCACCATGGGTAAAGGAAACCCTGCCTCAACCAAAATATCTTGTTTCTTCTAAGTTTATGGGTCACTCACTGTAAAGAGAATAAAGGATACTCTAACCATCCAAAAGCCAAACATACGCAAGTAAACAAGGAAACACTGCATCTCTATCTTTGCCGATAATAATGATACCCTAATAAGAGTTACACCTCTGGTTCGGAAAAACCTCTTGATACATATCCTATCAAATAAACATAATTAAGAAATACATAAAACTTCTCTTCCACCGACGTCAACCTCTCCTTAGTTACATTTGAAAAAAGCTCTTAGATCCTATTTGGTTCTTATTCAATTACTCTGACATGAAACAAGGAAATAATATTACGAGGTCTTCAACTTCTAACTAGAAGCAGCACTTAGGACCGGATTTGATCTGGGCGTGTAAACTAAGATTACCTGCAATTTAGTAGGTATAGCCTTTGACAAACATTCCTTTCTTAGCATCCTCACTCTCGCCTTCGGCCGAATACCTTCCAAGCTGGGCCAGGGAATTTGCCTTGGCACGCACCAAAAGTGACTTCTGAGCAGCTTCTATGTTCTCTGGATGTCCTTGCCATGTTTTCAGTACAGTGTTTTGCAGTGCACGTGCATATGAGAATGACACATGCCATGGATTGGGGCTTTGGTTCATTGCATTCAGGTTCAGAGTTGCTTCCATTTCAGATTGTCCTCCTGACAGGAACTGTACAAAAGCAAATACTTATTCATTGATTACAGTTTTCTAACTAGAAAACCTGCTACGTGCCAAAGCAGAAGATTAGACAAGATAAGACAAGCCTAATTGGTATACCCGCGGACGAGTGTGGGCTTTTCTTGCCTTAACCTAGATGCTAACAGCAAGTCAGTTCCCACATTGAAAGAGGAACAGTTTCAACTGGTATCAGCTATCCTACCAACTGGCAGACCATCCCAATAACTAAAGAAGATTTTTTCACAGAACTGAGACAATCATTTAACAGGTGTGTTGACACCTGGGTTTCACGAAACACCATTACCTGGGTTTCAACTTTCAACTTCCGTGAACATGTGCATACAGTGAACACCATAAAATGTAATATAGAAGTATGGATTCAGAGAATAATAGTAGAAGTGCATACCATGATCCCAGGAACTGCAGGAGGTACTCTCCTCTTAAGCATTGTTAGCGTATATTTGGCAATGGTCTCTGGAGATGCCTTCTCTTTGTGTTCAGCTCCAGGGGTAACCATGCTGGGTTTAAGCAAGATTCCTTCAAAGACCACATTATTTTGGGCCAAGTAGTAGAAGACTTCTGACCACACATTTTCAGCCACCTCAAGTGTCCTCTCAATTGAATGGTCCCCATCAAGAAGAATCTCAGGTTCCACAATTGGTACAAGACCATTGTCCTGCATAGAACATGACATTAATAATAAGAACATAACTAGTACATTGATTGCACACATATTCAAAGAAAAGAAAGAAAACAAGTTTGTTGGTCTACATGGTCTCAATTTTGCAAGGCTGTGTTGACACAGTATCAAACTATAATCACTTTGCTTTCATGACTCTTAGGATCTTCAGTTGAGGGCCCAAACATCCATAACAGTTGAATTTAGGCTCAAGGACTGATAGACTCATCATATTAATGTAGTGACACTTAAAATAATTGTCTCCCAAGAATCATGACAACAATGTTAGATCATAACAAAACATGATAGCACAACCACCATTCAAGAAATCAGTCATCCCAACTATGCCTAATCTCTGCATCTCATTAATATTTGGACGCCTCTTGCACTGTTTTGAACAATTCAAAGCAGTAACTCAGCCTGACTGTGCCTTATCTTTGCATATAAAACATATTTTTGGATGGCAATTGTGATCCATTAAAATATTTTTTTAATCATTGGTATACAGTTAGCAGCCCTTAAATTGATTGTTTCTCCAAAACCACATACTAATAAAAAACTCAAAAATTTTCTTTCCCTTTTCTTCTCTCACACAGACAAAATTAGCATCTACCATATTACCAAGA
This sequence comes from Telopea speciosissima, assembly GCF_018873765.1. Lineage (NCBI taxonomy): Eukaryota > Viridiplantae > Streptophyta > Magnoliopsida > Proteales > Proteaceae > Telopea > Telopea speciosissima. The sequence continues at coordinate 55,875,049 of NC_057926.1, read as the reverse complement.
ATGATAGGCCAGACAATTGCTATTCATAATGGAAGGGAACATTTGCCTATTTATACACATTGTATGGTAAATGAAGGAAAGCACAATCAAGGCCCAGATAACAGAAAAAGAAATAGTTTCTGACAGATGATCCTTGGAATAATAATATAATGAGAGGTCAGTTCTAGGACACTCGTGTCTGATCTTTTACCCATGTTAACCAATTACTCTTCATTGACACCGAGATATTTGAGCCAATTAGACATGCAGAATAGCAATGTCCTTTAACTATAATATGTTCTATGTTTCTCAAGTTTGAATTATGCTCTTCATTACAAAGATCATTTATGGTCCTGACTGCATGTTGAGGTTTCTGGATACCTAAGGTCCACTAGGTTCAGAAATCCAATGAAACCAGAAATGCAGTCCGAGGTTTAGAAACCAGGTTAAAGAGATTTCAGAAAACAACATGATAGACAGTCTGATCTGGTCAGAAATCAGGTTGAAGGCTTATTATGGACAAGAAAGAATATTAAAATTTCAGATCAATCCGATTGTGAGATCCGAAGTCATGGCTCAAGCCTACTTGATGTAGGATACTAGAAATCAGGGTCTAGAACTGAAAATCGATAACCAGATTCAAAGCAACCAGATTAGAAGCATTTCAGAATATTTAATATGTTAGAATAGAGGAAGATTTTTATGCACAGCCATTTTTGAGGAATGAACAGCGATGCGTCAAATATAGGGTTTTAGTCATTTCGGTCCTCGTTTGTCCCAAATTAGCTCTAATATGATCATTCCTTACTTTATCTTTCCTGGTTTTGCCACTCATCCATCTCAACATCCTCGTCTCCGCTACACTTAGTTTATCTATATGATGCTTCTTAATTGCCAACATTCCGCACTATACATCATAGCCGATCGTAAGACTGTCCTATAAAATTTTCCTTCAAGTTTTAAAAGAATACGTTGATCACACAACACTCCGGATGCACCTCTCCACACCATCCATCCTATTTTAATTCTTTGTGAAACATCATCCTGTATATCACCGTATTATTTATGATTGAGCCCAAATACCTAAAATTTGTGGGATCTCTCTCTCATTAGTTTTCACCACTTCATTATCCGTCCTAGTATAGCCAAAGTTACACACCATATACTCCGTCTTCGTTCTACTTATCATAAAACCTTTTAATTCCAAGGTTGATCTCCATAATTCCAACTTGACGTTAATCTCTACTTTTGTCTCATCCACCAAAATAATATCATCAGCAAAACGCATACACTAAAGAACCTCATCTTGAATGTCTGGTTGAATCATCCATGATAAGCACAAACAAATAAAGGCTTAAAGTTGATCCTTGATGTAACCCAACTATTTACACTTAATAACAATTAAAATAAGATTTTCTTACTGACACCCCTCAAGGTGTCAAAAGTTCTTTTAAGTTAGGGGTATAAAAAGGTTTTCAAAAATTATTTGAAAGTGACATGTTATTATGTTATTATCATACACATATTTCAAGTTCACATGTGAAATGACAATATTTACCCTCATTGGAAAAAAAAAATCTATGTAATACTAAAAGGGTAAAAAAATATGTTTAAAATGGTCTATTATAAAAACCCATTGGACCAAATGCCCAACATATATGTAACTCAACCTAAGGCTTATTTCAACTAAAACAAGCTCATTTTTATGTTTTATCTGCATCATTGCATGATGGGAGCTCCCAACAACAAACTCAACCTTATCCCAACTTAAGGGGGTCGGCTACATAGATCCAAAAAGAACAAAGTAGGAAAACTGAGTTCTAAAAAAAAAGGATGGGAAAAGAGGGATGGGGAAAGAAATGAAAAGTGAAAAATGGAAAACGACAAATAAAAGATGGGGAATAAACAGAAAGAAGGAAATATGAAGGATGAAAGGAAATATGAAAGATGAAAGATAGTAAGAGGGAGGAAGCACAGCCCAGCACATCAGGAGAATCTCAGCTAAATGGGGTCTGCTATAAGTTTTATCAAAATCTGGGTATTGAACACCAACAACCTTCACCTCTGTCACTGGGTAAGCAAACTTCCATAGAAATATTCCAAAGCTTCCCAGTGGAAAGTGAAATAGTAAAATTTCAGTTTCCGTATAACATGCAAATCAATTATGGTACTAAGGGATACCTGAGATATAGCAGCATAACGTGCAAGTCCCCATGCAGCTTCTTTCACGGCCAAAGCAGAAGGACCACAAGGAATGCTAACTACAGTTCGCCTGGAAATTTGACAGCGAGGTGCTTCATGTTACAACCCAAACATTTTAGGTAACAAACAGATAAAACAGACAACAAAACATATACCAAAGGACCGACCATGTTTCACAATTATCAAGAAACAAGTCCATGTAAGCACTATTTGTATAAGAGCAGAAGAAGACACAGAAGACTTACCACTTGGCAAAACGGGCACCTTGCTTATAGTATTCAGCTGATCTTGAAGCCAATCCATCTAATCCTTGGCACCAAGATTCATTGTTTGATCCTGGGAGAGGAACCAATCCCTTGAAACAGAAACAATTCAACATAGCAAATTATCTAGATGTAGCACAAAAACATAATCGTCCAGGCTCATAAAAATAACAATAAGATTGTGCAACAACTCAAGGAACAGAAACATGCAATGTAAACATACCTTATCAACTTTAATGCCTGGCATGATTTTCTCATCACGCAAGCAATCAACAAATTTCTTCCCATCTGTTGTTGACTGATAAAGTGTTTCCTCGAAAAGAATGGAACCAGAAATATATTCACCAAGGCCAGGAGTTGTCAGTAAAAGCTGCCTATAGGCTTGTCGGTTGGATTCCGTGTTGTCCAAGCCAATGGATGCTAGCCTCTTCCCACAGGTTGCATTTGATTCATCAATGGCAAGGATGCCACGCCCAGGAGAAGCAATGGATTTCTAGAACATATAAGCCAGAAATGGAGAACATTTTTAGGCATGGTAATCTCAGTTTAGAAATTAATTAAGAGAAATAGTAAAATCTTTTATAGGAGTAAGAGTTCAGAATCTGTGGGGAAAATACTTAAAAAGACAATTACAAGGCGTAGAAAACGAAAATTAAGCTTCCTCAGATTCATATGGAAACCCGATAGGAGAGCAGATTTGGGGGCATACCCAGTGCACGAGGCTCCCGCCACTGCAGGATCTGGGGAGGGTCATAATGTATGCAGCCTTACCTCTGCTTTCGCAGAGAGGCTGTTTCCAAACTCGAACCCGTGACCACTTGGTCACAATGGAGCAACCTTTACTGTTGCACCAAGGCCCGCCTATCGACAGGATAGCAGATCTGAAAAAAATAAAATAAAATCATTGTACCTTGCTTGTGCCTAATAATAAGGAACATGGCACAAAGCATAATCTTGATTATAGCCAAATATGCTCCAAGTTAGATAGCAGGGCCAAAGGATTAAAAGGAGGGGTTGAGGAGGTGCTAACAGCAGAACTGTAAACCAAATTAAAGAAAAAAATAAACTTGGTAATCATTGAAAAGGAACTAACTCACAAGGACTCGGATAAATAAAATTGAATAGAGGAGGTCAGTTTGGGATTGGAACAAAGATCAAGTGGGTGACGGGAACAAACAGAGGTTACAACATCTTTTGTCAGCTACAAATCACCATGGCGGTAAAAGGACTTTAATATAGGAAAGGAAAAAAACAGAAGCTGGATCTGTTTTAACCATCATCAGACCTGATTCATGGTAGAAACGCAAAAGGATCAAAGTAATTTCACCATAATAACGAAATTTAAATAATTAGGAAAAGCTTAAGGGATAACATAGCAATACGAGTCGATTACGGGGGGTAACATAACATCTACAGAAAGCAAATAAACAGAAGACATGAACAAGAATTCTAATGGAATTACGGGAGTAAAACGAAAACCAAAAACTCCGTCAAACATGATTAAGACAAGCTCATTCAACTGAAAAGCTTTAAAATTCCGTCATACAGCAATACAGAAAATCATGACACGATAACATCATAGAACTCAACGATGGGAAACTACTTGAAGCTTAAACACCACACACACAAAACACACAAAAAAATTGTGGGAGAGTTCAATAATCTGCAAAAAAAATTAAGATTTAATGATGATTGGGAAAAAGGAAACCTATAAAGATTAGGATCAAGATAAATGTAAAAGAACTCACGGCGGTCTGAACGAGCTCGTCGGAGTAAGATCCGGCTCGGATCGGGAGAGCAACTCGGCTGAAATTAGATCGAGTAGACGATCCATGGCGTTGAGTGAAGGACTGTTGTCCGATCCACTGCGAAGATGATGCGTTCAACTTCACCAAACCTGCAGACGCCATTGTTACAGGAACTAACAGACGGATCGATCGGAGGTTTCTCCTTCCTCTTCCTCTCTCCTTTTATTTTCCCGAAAGTTTTTTTTTTTTTGGGTAAGATCCCGAAAGTTTCTAAAGTACAGAAAACTAAAGTTAGACGTCTTTCTCGTATGATCCGCCCGGCGTGAATTACCAAATAGCCCTTTCGAGATATTTTTTATGACCCGAAATGCCCCTGACAGCAAGTGGATCAACTATAAGGCTGGGTTTGTTGGTTGATGGACTCTAGTGTTGAGTCCAATCCTCCCCAGTAATGTTTAACAATATACCTCAATTGGGGTGTCAAACGGCCGGTTCGGCTCGGTTTCGGTTGGGTTGAATCAGTTTCGGTCTTTAAAATGGCGAAACCAAAATCAAACTGTTAAGAAATTTCAGTTTTTGATCAGTTTTGATTTTGGTCCAGTGCGGTTTCAATTTATTTTTTATTTTTCAATATCGGATTAATGTCAATTTATTTTCGGGTTTGAACTAGAAATCTTACATTCATAATTTGTAGTAAGGCAAGATTAGAAAAAGACACTTTGATTTACCTTCCCCAAGTCAAAACAAGTAAACAAATTTTTTTTTGTTATAATCCAAACAAAAAAGAATACATTGTAAGGGGAAGAACAGAAGATAACTAATATTTAAATCAATGGATAAATAGAGTTTGTAGCGAAATCATTGTTACAAATCATTTAATTATTTATCATTAATTGTCAGGGAAAGATAATTAATATTGAAATCACAAAATGAACCCTACTATAAAATCATTTATTTGACAACCAACTAATTTTGTATAGTGAGAAATCAATGAAAGAAACGGTGTTACAAATCAATTTTCCTATTTTCATAACCTCATACTCATTGATTTGTAACAATTCCCCTTACAATCATAAATTTTTTCACTAATATTGAAATCAATGGATAATCAATTCACTTATTCATAACCTTATATTCAATGATATTTTTAATGGTTTCATTCGGTTCAGTTTTCGATTTGTTAACAATCGGTTTGGTGCGGTCTGGTTTTCAGTCGATCCCGTCATACCCTAGTCTAAAACCAATCCAATAAAGATCTGTTCGGTTCAATTCGATTCGATTTTTTTCGATCAATTTCGATTGGTCTTAGTGGTTCGGGCTGGGTTTTGACACCCTTTATACCCCATGGGTGGTGGGACACGGATCCTCTCCAGCGCACCAATGAGTGCAAGGAGGATCGGACGGCTAGTGCTGTCCAGGACGCACCCCAAGGACAGCTCCTACTGTCAGATGTTCACCGCACTCATTGGTGCGCTGGAGAGGATCTCGATCTTAAATGGTGTGAGATAGACTCTGGTGGTTAAATGTCATTGGACAAGAACTATTTTCATGTTTGTTTGTCATAAAATGACCAAAAAAAAAAACCTTCACACAATTTTCAAATGAATTTCTTGATTTCAAAAATTTTCTTAGCGGCTCTGGTCATGGTTGGGTTTCAGAAACATCTTCCCACAAATATATAGGTTGTGATTAATATGCACTCTCAGAATTGGATCTAGAATACAGTCTAAACTGAAGAATAAAATGAATCAGATTTTAAAATGCATTCTAAACCCAGAATCTATTATGAAAATCACACCAAACTCATCCAAAGTTAATATTTAGACCATAGAATGGTATAATGGATTTTTCTTTTGGTGCAAGAATTCAATTTATGCCTTAATAAGTTTTCTTTCATTGCATCGATGTGATTTTAGATTCTATTTCGACCAATTGTTTGTCAACACGGATTTAGTTCATGGTGCCCGTGATGGTGATAATATCAATCCTCCTCTGGTACGGTAGATCCTCTTCTTGATCTTCTACTGCTGTACGTCTTTGTTACGCCCGACTGCCGGGCCCGAGTCTCCCACTCTACAAGTTTGTCGGATAGAAAGCTATGGGGGTATTTTCATCAATTAAAAGATAAAGATGGTACCCTTGGGTTCGTGGAGGATGGGGACCTTTGGTTAGGTTTAGGTAATTAGCAATCCCACCTAACCTAATCTCCTATTTGGCTTGGCTTTCGCTCTTCTTAAAAAGATCTCATACATACACGGTAAGGTTTTAACCTCCTATTAGAGGTCCACTGCTTTAGAAATTGCACCAATTAGAGATCCACAACATGCCTTCTAATCCACAACATGCCTTCTAAGTTCTAGGTAGTTTATCTATATATCTTTGCTGGCCCGGCCCAAATTCCATCCCAAAAACTGCTCCAAAGCAAATGTTAAGGAGAGAGATGCAAAGAACATGAGTGGTGAAGCTAGCCCTGCAATGAGATCAAGCGCCCTAAGCTTGGGCTGCTGTTGTGTGTTTTGATCCGTCTAGTCAAAAACCCCTCGCATCCGTTTAGCTTTTGGACGGATAGGCTATAGCTAACTCCGTGATCCCCCTCCAATCTCGAATCAACTAAATAACTACTGTTTAACCACAAACGGAGGTGACCCATGCCTAGTTGGTTGAATTATGAGGGGGATCACAGAGTTAACTTGTGCTTAATCAGTCCCAAGCTGACTTGGCACATGTACACGACCCTTATAACCAAATGACGGGGTAATTCAAGAGTATGAATCATACGTTTCATGTTCAATTAGATGATGGTGTGTTCTTTTATTTCCATAATGCCCCTCCATGCTTCTATTAAGAGTACATGAAAAACATTTATGTAAGAAAAATGACACATGCCATCACCTAATCGCATGTGAAGCGTACACGTACAGATAAATGATCCTGGATTGATCTATTTACATTTTCCCCCACCAAATCCAAATGGGTCCTACAGATCAATCCGGTTTTGTCATGAAGATCATCAAGTCTCTATAGCTAACCAATCTGCCGAGGGGACCAGTTCACGGTCTCTTCCTCTCCAATTATGGATTTGAAAATTCTTACATGAATCTCAAATGCCTTCTACATCTTGACTTAATATTGTTTATATACAAAAAGATCCTTTCCATCAACTCTGAGAAATTAATTGCAGTAGTAGTATACAATTCAGGAAACCCAGCCATATCAGATCTTAAAATCTAAGAGATCTTCAAGATGAGCTTCTCTTTCATGCACAAGTAGGAACTAGGCAGAAGGCCAACCTAGCTAGATTCACATGTTGGATTGCTGTCTTGCTGAGCTTATATTAAACCAGGAGGACAATATATTTCTTCCCAGATCTTTAGTTGTTTCAGAGCTTAATCACTCAAATCTGAACTGTCTTAACCTGTCAGCATATGGGTTTGTCATGGCAAGTCAGATACAGCTTCACTTTGTTTAATGGCACTTTCCTCATCAAGGAGATGCTTTGTCAATGTTTCTTCCTCCACTTGTTTTCTCACTTTCTTTTCTTCATTTTTCCCCCAAAGAACAGAGTAAAGACCAATGATGATGAGAACTGAACCAATAATCCTGCAAGCAGAAAAAGCTTATTAGTTGGGTAAACTCAACTCCCATAGGCTTTATATTCTGTTTTTCTTTCTTTTTTTGTTGGTCTTCTTCCTGTATATATAACTTACCCTCCTGCGTATAACTGATCACCAAGTATTAGACATGCCATGACTGCAACTAAAACCATCTGTACAGGCTGAAAGACTGCCACAAAAACTGGTCCTCCTTTATGGATACACCATGTTTGAAGAGCAACAACAATCCCAGAAGCCACAACTCCCTAGTGACAAAAACAGAGGAATAGCAGGTTAAGAGGTAACGGCGAATTAAGTTATCAAATTTCTTCTATATACATTTCCCCCCAAAGTTAATTTACACAGATTTGAAGGAATTACAGCATAGAGGATGGTTAAAAGCTCCTCTCCAGATTGGATTTTCCAACGATCAAGATCTGTTTCTGCAAAGGCTGCTATAACCAAGAACTGTATTACTCCGAAGAAGCAAGTGAATGAAGTGAGTGTAAGTTTAGCTGGGTACTTCTTTATAATTGGAGCCTGTAAACAATTAGAATTTGGAGTTCAAAAAAAAATTGCATATATGCCTTTATAAGTAGCAAATGTCATGAAGCTTATGGTCATGAAATAAGTAGTACTTAATGGTAATTAGAGGCTAATTAACCTGAAAAACCATCCAACCAGACCATGATAAGCAATGCCCAAGAAGGTAAAGACAACCCAATGTCCAGTTCTGGACATTTTTTGAAGGATTTTCCAATGCTTCTCCTTCTATTGAAATTTCCAGTGGGTGATGAGAATGGTGCAGTAGAGGTGTGCCCTTGTAGAGAGTAATGACAGTGGCACCTCCTACACTAACAATGGTTCCTAGTACTTTTGCCAATCCATCTCTCCTTGATATATTAACTTCCTCAAGCCTGTGAAAATTATAGGTGAGTGGAAGAAGAGATCAAAGAGGTAATTAGGAGAAGATCCTGTCTTATAAATCTAATTTTTTTTGTCACTAAAACAAGCCTCAAATTACCTTAGAATTGCAGCCATGGCAAAAGTAATTGCAGGAACTGAATTTTGCATTGCAGAAGCAAAAGTTGGAGATGCATAATACAAACCAAGGAGATAAAATCCCTGATTAGCAGTGATCCTGAAAACAAATGAAACCATGATAAACAAACTCTTAACTGAAAAAAAGAGGCACATAAGTTGATTAATTACTAATCCTTAATCATGCTTACCCAATCAATGCAAGAAAGAAGAATTGAACCAATAAAGGGAAAGTAAGAGGTGGTCTCTCTTTCCTGAAAATCACGATCAATAATTGTTTATATGTTAATCCAAAGAAACAATTCTTTTCCCTCTATGATGAAAGATGATGAAAACTTAAAAGTTGGAACTTACTTCTCCAAAAAATAAGAAATAGGTCCCAACAAAAGCAGTGATATAATGTTTCTATAGACTGGGTAAACAACTTTGCTGACACCCATGTTGAGTGCAAGTCTGGAGACAATGTGAAATCCTGCAAAGCAGAACTGAAGAACAAGTAATGATAGAAGAAGCTTCATCTTCTCAGAAACAACTCTCCCTCCTCCCATAATTTTCTTCTCTTTTGATTTCTGACTTCACTTTCAACTTTTGGTGAAGTGTAATCACAAGATGATTCTATTTATAATGTGATGAAGAACAAGTTTTATAGGGTTCATGGTTTGGGTAATGAGGGTGGCAAAGTGCCTGACAAGTACATATATTAATGGAGTCATATACTATTATCTTATTGGCATATTCTCATATCTTAATGTTCTTTTTGTTTGATCTGTTTACTTATGTTTTGCATGTAATCTCTTCATTTTTACTTAGTTTGTCTTTGACTTGAGAATTGAATTTTGTTGTGGGGGACACACTTGAGGGAGATCATGTTGGCTGGCCAGGTCTTTAAAGAAAGGATAACCCCACTTACTATTCATTGATTATGTCCCCACTACCCCTTAGTTTTGTTATTAAATTCATTTTTGTTGGCTCCTTGTTAAAATCTTTGAAGTGACCATTCTATCCTCAACTTTGTGAGATATTACTTGATGTTTATCAAAAAAAAGGATAAATTACACATCACCCCCTGGTTTTTGAAAAAACTCAAATCACCTCTTGGTTTAGACCCCAATATGACAAATTAATCCCTACCATTAGTTTTATGTTGTTAAGTGATGATGTCAGCCAATTAAATAAATTTAAATCTCTAAACTACCCTTGACCAATGTTGAAGATGAAGGAAGGATAGTATTGTAAATTTAATTCTAATATTTTAGTACAAGGGTAAAATAGTCCTTTCACATCAATAACTAAAAGCAGACTAACATTGTTACTGTAGAGGGGGTGATTTGAGTTTTTTCAAAAACTAAGGGCTAATCTGAGTTTCGTTTGAAAACCAAGAGATGATGTGTAATTTACCCAAAAAAAAAAACTGCATTACTCTTCATACCTTAACAAATGAGGAATTTTTTTATTTCTCCTCAAATAGGTATAAAAAACAGTAAAATAGTGAAATAGTGTTCCTCTCAATGAAGTATTTATTGGGGAAAATGAGCTAGAGAGAAACTCTGACAATAGCTATTCAATTCATGGGCATTTATGCAATTTAAAAACTTGGAGTAACACTATCAAGAAATAATAAATTTTCAGTCAAATTAGGTGATCTAATGAAAATATAGGGTAGGTAGTTGCAGGGATTAATGGATGAAAACAAAGGAAATAGAAGGAATCTATATTGCATGTGGTCCCTCCATAGGTGTTGGGCCTTTTAGACCTTCTGAAAATGAACAAGAAAACTGAAAATAAGTGAAAGCACATGCAGAGGGGAAATATATTATCACATTGTGAGGCAACATTTTAAAACCACACTCCAACCTCAACTGTATTTAGCCTCAAACCACCACCTTGATAGAGTAGTCGATGTTGAGGTTCACACCTTTGGCCATTGAAAGCATGGTTTCAAATATCGGTATTCAAATATCGGTATTGGATCAATTGATATATACTTAGTCAATCCCGTATCGATGTAATGATTTTTAGTAAAGGTAAATCGTTTGGTATAGCCTGATAGGTATCAGCCGTGATTGATATCAATCACGATACCGATATTTAAAATCATAATTGAAAGATGATTGAAGATGCTTTCTTTGATTTAAACTTCCACATGCTCTATGTGGCTGTTCAAGACATTCCCTAGTCTCCTTAAGCTTAGCCAGAATATATATAATTGATCATTAATATGATGGACCACTAACCACAGAATCAAAATAAATGAAAAATTAACCAATAACGCCCTTGACAGTCTCCATATCTCAGCATCCCTCCCTGGACTTTTGACAATCATTTTCTTGATTCAATAGGAACAGCCCTCATTATCACTAATAAATTATAATAATATTGCAATTGGAACCCATACATTATACAAGATTTGGAATCCGCACCAATGGTTACAAAAAATTAAGACTCCATATAGAAATGCTGCATGTGAGACTGTAGACATGGATTCCAAAAGATCATTTTTGATAGGAATCTATCATATGGCTTGTAAATGGAACATGTGAAGAACTGTGATTATTTTTAGACAAACATGTTTGGTAGACTAATTGTTACATAGAAAATTAAGCTAGCAAGTGGAAGGGCCATGAAGTGGAAGGGCCATGATAATGGATCATGGAGGTTGACATCTAATATATATGAAACGTAGTTCATGCATTCATGACTAACCTTGTTGTTCATGAACCTTCTTGTATGTCTATGTATGAAGACATACGCCGTAAGAGAATTGCAAATTACAAACATTTATAATAGAACTGAGTTTTCCTCTACTGCGGGGCGGGAGAGGGGGGGAAAGGGTATTGGAAGGGTATTTTGGAACATACTAAAATCCTAGGAGCGGTTTGTAAACCGTCCTCTATGGGTGGAGGGAAACATTATAATATTATCAGGGTTTTAAGAGAGAGTTGAGGGAGACACCATGGGGGTCAAGCCATATGTTTTTTTATCAAGTGTGCACGCAGCTCAAAAGGGTTAACCAACCTTTCAAGCCATGGAGTGCAAATAAACACAAACACACAGACCCCACCCACCCAATGTGGGACTAAACCCCACCACGGGGGCGGGGGAGGGGGGCGCAATTAAGAGAGAGTTGAGTGAGAGTTGATAATTAATTGAAAGATGGGAAAAGAACGCTACATGATCGTGACATGAGAGTACCACTCTGCCCCCAATGAAATAAAAAAACCGCATTTATATTGAAGCCCTTATATGCGCTCTCATTGGCATGTACAGATACCATCATGGGCCTCCTCACATAATAAGCTGTGGGATCCACATTGACATTCTTTCTCCTATTCTGACCCATATAGATTGAACCTCATGTGAAAGATACCATTCTTTGCCTATCAGCTGATATAGTAAAAAATGAACGAATCGATACGATCAATCCATATCAATATAGGTATCAGTATCGACGGCAACCGATACAGATCCTGATACCTGTGAACTAAAACCTTGAGTGCAGGTTGTATATGTTGGGCTACACTACAGGGTGACAGACTGATACCAACACCAAAATCTTAAGAAACCAACACCAAAATCTTAAGAGGTTTGTGGGTCGGGTTAGGTTTGAAAGACAGGATTCACTGTACTAGCAACAATTCACTTATCCACCCACATATAAGATACTCGGCCCTGATCTCCAGTGAATAATGCTTAATGTGTGGGTAACCAATCCCTACTCTTGGGATAACATCTTATCATGGTTAGATCCATAAATATTCTGATACATGTAAGGTTAGCTTCAACATCACAATCTTTATTCTCTTTTTGCTGATTAATCTTCCATGTCCATGAGGCTGTGAACATGTTTCCATCACCTTTATTATGTGTGTCTTGAATTATTGTACCTGTTTCAAAGTTTACCCCACGATTAGGAAGGAAAATTTTGTGAGGTTTGTGATGGTAGTGGAAGGTTTAGATTGATAAACCCAAGTGAAACCCCCACGGTATGGTACGATCTGACTTGGAGGAGTATTTCTTTGTTTTATAGTCTTGTTGTGTAAGCAAGAAAAAGTGTGAGATTTGAGGGTTTGAGTTAGGGTTTTCTAGAGAGAATTCTTACTGCGACCTTTTGATGTTCTTGATAGATCTCTTCTGTTGTATTTTCTTCCATCAAATAGTACTGAATCATCTTCAGCTTCACCCGAGCATGTAGTACATCGTATTGATTTGTGAACCACGTTAAATCTCTCGTCATCTTTAATCCGTTTTTGTTTCTTCGTGTTTCTTGGTGTTTTGTGTTAACACCCTTGTTATCCTAGTACATTTTAAGTCCCCTTCTCTACATTGAACTAGTCTTCACATTATTTAATGGGTAGAAATCTTGACCATAGCTTTTACCAAAAGTAGGGGGTGAATGTTCATGTAGGTGAACGGACTTGAACGACTCACAACAGTTCAAATGGAACATTTCCACAAAGTGGATTCCATCTGAACTGCTGTGAATCGTTCATGTACGTTCACATACGTGAATATTCTCTGCACTCACAAATCTTGACTATAGTTAGTTGAAATGTTTGTCATTTTTCCTGTTTTTGGAACTGATTCCAAATGCATGGTAAAAAACATTAAAAAAAATGTATAAATACATAAAAAGTTTTAAACGGTTAAAAATTTATTTGAGTGGCCAAAAAAAAACTGCAACAAATTTTTTAATTTAATTCATGATTCAAAAATAATTAATATTATACGCTTATGACTTGCAATTCAAATATTAATATTTAATTAATATGACATAAATTATTTTTTTTAACAACACATGAATTAATCCCACAATTTATGTGTGTATATTATCGATTTTTTATCCCATACTTTTCAAACCCCCCCCCCCCCCCCGGGGACTTTTCGTTTTGTTTTGAATAACATATAAGTTGGATATCTATGTCTACAAATGCCATGCTACAGCAATGAAGAAACCTTCTTCATCAGACTGGAAATGACTGATGAAGTTGCTACTTGCCAGGAGTCTTGTTTCATTCAGATTGTATAACATAGAGGACCATCAGATCAGAACATCTGAGTAACCTCCCATTATGGCTTCACAATCCGTTGCGCGACAAATCATTGGCATGAAATGGAATTCCAATTATTTCAAAGGGAAAAATTTCGCAGCGCGACGAATAAATGCACCGTTATATGCAACAGTTAAATCTCAATCGTGAAACATTTTACCTTTAATTCTAACCGTTGATGATGTGAAACAATGTAACCTACTACTGGTTAAACCATTCACTTCTTTTTCACTGAGCACCACCGCCCGAATCGTTATCGTCTACCGTTTCCTGACCGATGCGGTTCCCTAGTGCCTCTCACAAGAGAGAGTGAGACCCACCCGGGGCACCAGACCGAACACTCTGACCGAGTGGGGTCCACCCTCCTCTTGTGAGAAGCACTTGGGAACCGCACCGGTCAGGGAACCGGATAGGATAAAAATTCCCACCGCCCACTTCCGCCCTCCCACCTCCACCCTCCCTGCAATATCTGTTCTCTCTATCTCTCTGCCTTTGTAGCTCTCTCCCTTTCTCCCCTTTCAAAGGGGAAAGATTGTTGATATGGGGAATTGCTGGGGTGCTCAAAAAAGAAAAAAAAAAGAAAAAAAAGGGAGAGGTGATCTCTTCTAACTGAGAGAGAATCAAGGATGAGAAAAATGAGAGAGGGGAGGAACGAGGGTGAAATTAAAGAATCCTTCAACCTGTGTCATTATTGATCGAAGCCTTAAGTGGACTATTGATGTTGTTTCACCGAGTTCTGCTGAAGCATGAAATTTTTTTCAGATTTAAGACTACAGCAGCCAACGCAGCAAATGGAAAAAGCCTCATCGGGTCCCTCCAATTGCCCTTTTACTCCGTGCCTTCTTCCCCTGTGCTGCTATGGTAATTCTCACGCAATCCTCGCCCCAAACGATGCTTTCCCATTTCTTCCTCCCTCCATTCCATGTTTGTACTCCCAACTCCACTCCCTGAAACCCTCGGCGAAGAACGAAGGAGGGCGCATAAAAAAAATTGAAAACCCAGATCCAGATCTGAAAACCCAAATAAAAAATTTTTGACGTTCCTGTTCGATGATTTTTAACGTTCACAATGGTTTCAACTCCGGTGAAAGAATGAGGTTGGGATGGAGTTGCAGTGGTAGGAGGAGAGAGATCCGAGGTAGGTCCCCGCCAGAGAAGAGGAAGACAATGGCAGGAAAGGGTAAAGTTGTGAAACCTGCTGTAACGGTGAACAGGTTGAGTGGGACTATATATTCAACGGTTAAGATTGAAATTAAAATTTTCAACAGCGTAGATTTCAAATGGTGTGTTTAAGGGTGTGTTTAACGTTTTTAACCGTAGTGCTGCTACCAGTCACTGTATTTCAAAAGTAGAAAAACATTGCACTTCACCCAAGAATACCATATATAGAGCACAGATTACTCAATTCCTCAGGATTACAAAATAAAAAAATAAAGATATTCTGCCAAAAACTGGCACTTTCCTTCTACATATTTCCTAAACTCATCATAATTTGAAGATGAAGATGTGGAGTCTGGTGTACAACAGCTGACCAAATCAACAAAACCCATATCAATGAGTGACTGGATGTCTGACAAGGCCCATCAACAGAAACCCCAAACAGAAAACAACCAACAACTAAAAACTCCCTTAAAGATCACAACAGGTGCATCATTTACTTGTGCCTGAAAACAATGACAATGGCAGTGCAATTATCTTTGCAACGCCGCTCTAGGACAGCTTCCTTTACAAGACGACGGCTCACAGCACTAACAGATAAACCCTCCTGCTAAGAAAACAAGGAAACAAAAATTTTAATTCTTTAAATAGATGCCATGACACAACTAGATGGTTGCAAAAACAACCACTTATCATAAGTAGTTTTCTTCCTCAGTTCTGGATAACTAGCTTCATGATAACAAAGGACAGGCATTTTGCCAATGTAAGTATTCTTCACATTAGATTGGGCCAAAAATAGGCCGTTCCTTTGTGTGTATGTATCTGTACTGGGGATTGGGGCTTAAGAAGAACCTACTCTTTAAACCAACAGTTTATAAAATACCATTCATGTTGTAGAACACCATTCTTTATCATCTGGAACTAGTATTACCATGTGTAGACAGCAAGGTTTACAAAATGTCTCAGTAAATGTTGGCTGATGCATTTCTGAGGCCTAAGTTTCAAGAGAAAGGTAAATGGAATAGGGGATATGAAATATCGCATTGTATCGATCCAGACATAGACCAGCAAAATGACTAACTAATCTATCTCTACATGTGATGTTTTGCAGTCCAAAGTTGTTATTCTGGTAGAATACAAATATTTGCATTAAAGTGTACATGCAAATTCCAAACCATATGATTTTTAAAGCTGGGAATAGAAAGATTTCTTTTTGCCAATTTTCAATAAACTTTTACCTTTCAACTCAGTTTATAATAATGTAGAAAATGTCACAGAAAAAACATGTACAGCTGATATATTCTATACTTGTATCCACTCCAGCAATTATATAGCATTTTTATGAATTAATTACTAATAAATACTTTCTACATGAATTAATTATTAAGATCTTCATTATAACTGTTGTAGTCAATCATTGTTACAACTATTTGGTATCCATAACACAAAATCTTAATTGGTTATCCAGATCCATCTATTAATCCAGGTGATTCGCACCCTATCACATATTCACAGTAACTCACCTCAACATATATCCATGTCAGTTTCACCAAACCTTTATTAGGCCTCACATTAGCTGAATCATTCCTTGCATCATCTCAATTTGCATGCCTGTTCACTGAATTATTCCTTTTATGTCTTACCCTTGGACTTCATCATATTTGTCAAAAGGTCACAACTACCTCCCATTTTACTAAAAGAAATGCAGAACAAACTACACAAATTTAAATGTATGGATTGCCATCACATATGCAAGGATGATTTTATTCAGTAATTGTAAATAACAGACACTATATCACAACCAAAAATGTAAAGCATACAAATGATGATTTCAAAAATATGCAACATTGCATACATAGCCTTTCAACTTGCTTTTCTTATTTCAGAAGGCTTTTAGCAGTAGTATAATGCATGTTCCAGCAAAATTCCTCATATCCATGCTAAAATGTGTTACATGATCTGTAACAATCAAAGATGAGGTGTAAGTGTTAGCAGAACTGTGGGTTAGAAAGAGTGAGAATTAGAGAATAGAATGTGTTAGATTCATTGATAGGTAAGCCCCTCCATTCATAATAGAGGGAAAAGTTACAAAGGGACTGAAATAGACATAATTACCCCTAACTAGCTGACTCTATAAGAGCAGCAACTTAATCCTAATATCATAAGAATAAATCTACCCCAAAAAGACCAGAATACCGTGGCGGTATTCTGGATATACATATTCCAACACTCCCCCTCAAGCTGGATTATACATATAAGTAAAGAAGAAGGATCTAGCTTGAACTAATAAGAAGAAAAAAAACTCCATAATAATGCTAACACTCCCCCTCAAGTTGGCGTATACAATGCACTAATGCCCAACTTGAACAAAACGGGAAGAAACAAAGTTGCAGTCCAGCTGGACATATGAATGCAGCTCCCAAATACACCTTCAAGAACTTGAAAAATAGATCTTCAAAACCTGGGCAGACTTGATCAGCAAACCGGGAGTGGAATGTCTTCCAAAAAAGACAGCTTTCACCAATCTTCTACAGCTGTCCAGTGATGAATCTCTGACTGATAATCTTGAAGATAAGCAACTAGGGCAGCAAGCAGCGGAAACAAATGAATCAGGCAGTGGAAATGATCAACCCAATAGTAGATCCCCATATAGGCACTGTAAAGGCACTGTAAATCCTCAAATAGGCAGGCAATAACCAAACATCTTCGATACTCTTCATCTCCTCCTTACGGCAAACTCAACCCAATAATAAAGGAAATAGCAATGGTGGAGAAGACTGATCTTCTATATTTTGCATCAATGTTCCTGCAAGTTCTGCTTTCTACAATGGTTGCAGGTGTATTGTACATAATCCCCCCCCTCACGTGCAGTAGTACACACGGACAGATAATGGAGATGATGTAAGAAATAGTGCAAAAGTATAAATATTCCAGAATTTTCCAAAAGGTGCTAAGGGTAATGGAAAAAGAAGAAATGACAATTTAGAGAATACCATAAACTTCCAAAGTGGTTATGGGTATATGCCAAAGGTATGGTATGGGAGGTGGTAAAGTGAAAAAAAAAGCAGTGGGATAATGAATCACGGAGAAAAACAATGCAACCTATAAATTGTCAACCATCTTCAAACGATCAAACAAACTCCTTGGATAGAAACTTCTGCAGGGGAGAGACACCAAACTCCAATATTCAAATCTGATAAGTAAACAGATCTGATTTGAAGTAAGGAAAGACTCCAATCTTCAAGGCTTGATCAATCTTCAAACACGAAAGAACCAGTGTGCAAAACTCCAATTTGTAAACTCCTACATGCTAAATAGAACTGACGAACATATCTGGGCAGAATTGATGTAATAAACTTAAAAAAACACTTGGATCAGATCTGAATTAGTGAACAATGCTAGGATCAAGCTCTCAAAGTAAGCTGGATTTGAATCAGTAGAGAAAACTTCACACAACTGAATAGGTTTGTAGTTGCAACCAATAACTATGGAACACACTGTAATAATCCCAAATAAACTGATCTCCAAGGATACTCAGTCTCAAGAACAAGGCAGCAGCAGTAACATGTCAACCAGTCATGTTTACAGAAGCAATCAATAGAACCAGGAATGTATGTAGTAAAGCTCAATAGAACCAGCAAATATAAGATAAATAACCCAACAGATCCATAGGTAGTTGAAGCAGCCAGCCATATAGGAACCAATAAAAGAATAGGTTGATAGTTGGAGAAATCGAGCCATAAAAGTGAAACCTGAATTTTTTTTCAAAAAAACTCCAAGAATGATGCTGAAATTTGGGTTGTATACTCCTCTGGCATGTATAAGACTCTCCTCAAAAAATTAGCTTGATAGGACAGCCCTAACCCTAAAATCGATTTTGGTCAGGGTTTTAGAAAACCCTGAAATTGAGATCAATATAGGGAAAGGGGGCTTCAATTGCTGATGAAGACTTGCAATAGATGCTGATTAGTACTGCTAGAATGGGACCTCCAATGCGAACAACCAATCTCCAGTTAGAATGAGACTTGATCTTCAAGAGGAAGAGACACCAAAAAGTTGTAGAAAATTAGGGCAGCAGCTATTGCAGTAAATAGACCTTCTTTAAGCCATGAATTGATGAAATTGAGTGTCTCTTTTAATATTAGAACCACCTCCAAAGCACTACAGCAGCAGCAAACATCCCTATCCCCAAAAATCAATTTGTATCAGGGTTTTCCAAAACCCTGAAAAGTAGAGATTGATTGGGGTAGGAGTCTTAAAAAAAGCTTGGAAATGTGCAATATTGAGGTCGATTGGTCCTTGTAACGGAAATAATCAACCCTCCAAAAATCAGCAAAAGCTAAAACCTGTAACCCTAAATTCGATTGGAGTCAAAGTTTTGTCAGGGTTTTTAACAGGTAACCAAATTAGAAGGTTAAGTAAGCCTTGCTGTAGAAACTAATCCAGCCAGCAGAAAGGGTCCAAACTCAAGTAGAGTAGGGCTTGTATAGGGAGTAACCCTTGCAAGAAATCCCAACCTGATCTGATGGTGTGATTGTGAGAACCAGGGGTTGATCCAATAATAGAAGGTGGAGATCCAAAAGAGAAGGTTAATGGTTTGGCCAGATCTAGCCATTGGAAAGGAGTGAAAGTGGGGTTGATGGATGCTGGTTAAGGTTGCAGATGAAGCTCCAACAATGAACAATCAGCCTTCAATAGTGGTAGAGATCTGATCTTTAAAAAAATCTGGAAAACTCAAATATTACAGAGATGGTTCCAACAACCATAGATCTGAAAAAAAAGGTAATGAAAATAGGTAGGATGGAGGGGGAAGACAGCAACTAAATCCTTGGTTTAGGTTTACCTCATTAGTGCTGCCCTCTTACAAGGATGAGAGACAAAAAACAGAAGGAGGAGAAGCCGAGAAAGAGAGAAAGGAGGGAGAAGTAGATTGAAGAAGAAAAGGGTTTTTTTTCTTTCCTTCTAATCTAGATCAGAATTGGCTCTGATACCATGTTAAAAGAACCGTGGGTTAGAAAGAGAGAATTAGAGAATAGAAAGTGTTAGATTCATTGATAGGTAAGCCCCTCTATTTATCATAGAGGGGAAAATTACAAAGGGACTGAAATAGACATAATTACCCCTAACTAGCTGACTCTATAAGAGCAGCAACTTAATCCTAATATCACAAGAATAAATCAACCCAAATGGACCAGCATACCCCCACGGTATTCTGGATTACATATTCCAATAGTAAGAAAATAACTCTTAAACTTCAAGTGCCAGATATGTGCCTCAGAATGATTAGACCATATTTAACTTAATTTTGTTATTAGCATAAGACTTCTGAACATGTATTCATGCTTTGTTTTTAACCTAAACATAAATGCATGCTGATAGTGTTTCCACCATATTTCCTAGGGTTCCACAAATTTTACAATGTTCTGTATTGTCGATTCAGCTAAATTTTTAACATACTAAAATCATCAACAACATCCCTCAAAGCCTAAGAAAACATTACAAAAAGAAAAAGAAAAAAGAAAAAAAAAGGTGAAAAGTATTCAGAGAAGAGACAACTGCCAGGCCAGACAAACCTAATTGAACCAAATCATTGTGTTCAGCAAACCTTTTCTTGACTCACCATTTGTGGTTGCTTATACTTTATATGACTGAACTTCTCAAATGTTAAATCATATAAGCAGGGTTATGCTTGTAAAATTGACAGCATCTCAACTGAATAGTTCACTACTTTTAGATAGACAGTAGTGAAGTTAGGATTACTGCTTTAAAAATAAAATGTTTAGCTTATTTAGCATTAATTAAAAAAAAAATTTGTTTAATGCACCTTAACTCAAATTTCCCCACATACTACAACAGTGTGATCATAGCCTAAATAACATCCATCAATGCATGCAGGGGCAGATTTTTAAATCATGTCCCAGCCTGAAGCTCCAGATAGGGGACACAGTGCCCAAAAAGACAAAGAGAAGACACACTTACAGGAGAACTACAAAAATGGTAAAACATTCAGGTCAAGGAACTTCTTTCCTAACACAGAAGGGGTATGAGATACTTTTTTATTTTTTTGGTAATAGGTATGAGATACTGTTACCTTTAACAGTTTATGAGTAAAATCAACAGCATCGCTTGGTCCGAATACCTGGTACAAATCAACAACATTAAGGTTATAATAACAGTAAAAATAATAGCAATTGACGAATCATGTTTCTGAAAATGTTGCATGTAGTTGACAGAACACATACTCCCCACAGGCCATCGCAGCCAAGAATAATGAAGTGTTCTCTTTCGGTAAGATCAAAAGAGTGTACATCTGGAGTTGCGATAACACCCATCTGCAATGCGTATTTTCCTCATATATTATACATTTTAAATGGTTTCAAAAACATACTTATAACTTAGTCACCACATAAATAAATTCATAGATCGGCATTTATTAAGGATATTTCACCTCCACATGCTCAAGTGAGGAGAAATACGGTGCAAGTTGGAGGACAAAAGGACAAGGCAATGCCAGAAAAGCTTGGTTTGAAGTCGTTAAGAAGACTCGAGGGATCCAGAGTTAACAGCCTCATCAAAGTGTATGGAAGACAGCATCAAGGCCTTAATTATAAGGCCAATATTCCAGTCTGGAATCGTTATGATGATGTGAGGCCCCAAATGGTTGGCGGTGGCAATGGGGATGGTAGGATTGGATAATTGTCTTACACTCAAAAATTTTTTTTTTTGGGGGGGGGGGGGGGGTGGTTGTGGGTGGGTGGGTTCACCATTAAGCAATAGTGTGTGAAGTTTGACCAATTGAATTTGTTCCTACCAGTATAGAATCAATTTGGAGATATTGACAGCTTCAAAATTAAGCAATCATATGTGTTTTGGCTAGTAATTAGATAGTGATTCACTTTTTTTTCCTCCTCTGGTAGTAGGTGAACCTATTGAATTAGAGGAAGGGAAAACCCTAGACACACCAATGCAATTTGTACATATTTGACCAAACACAACCAGTCTCACTCAACATAGATGAATGCAGAAGTAAAAGGTCACTAGCAATACATAACAAAGTGTGCACAAGTAAAAGTGAGAGCCATTAGAACAGAAAGTCAAAAACCTTCTTAAATTGGCGATCACCAAAGGCTCTAGAAACTTCAAGACGCCCTTGCAGTCGTCCATTTGAACTCACAGAACCACCAGCCTAGAAAAGCAAAGAAACAAAATCATGGTAAGCCCAAGGACATAACTAGATGGCAATGTATAAGGCACAGATACACAAGTTGAACTACAATATAACGGATAAACCAATCAATGCATAAACTAAAAGTAGACATATGCGTCGAGATCAGGGTGTTTACTCCTATCGATAGGGGTAATTTGGGACTTAGCTTTCTATGTTTTAAATACGTGTATTTGGTCATTTTTTATACTAATGGGGGGTAGTTCAGTCCTTGTTCATATTATAAAGAATACTGCTCACGGTTAGAGGTTATTCTAACCTACCATGAGGCTTGTTCTCCTCATCGATTTCTCCTTCCTTTTCTTCTTCTTCTTCTTTCTTCTCTCTGATTCTTATTCTATTGATTTTTTTGTGGTCTATATTGCTATGAGACTCCTTAGTGATTGTGTTAATTGTATACGTTGACGTTATTGTTATATCTGGTAATGATACACTTGGTATTACAAAGGTGAAATTCTATTTACAGCAGCATTTTCTATGACAGACTTGGGTCTTCTCAGGTATTTTCTTGGTATTGAGGTTGTTCGTAGCAAGAAAGGGGTTAGTTTCTCTCAAAGAAGATATTTGCTTGATTTTTTAACTGAGAATGATTGGCACCCAATACTGTTGATATTTTGGGGTTGATGATGGTAAAGAGCTTGCCAATAAGCATCATTACAGGAGATTAGTTGTTAAGCTCATTTTATCTTATTGTTACCAAGCCAGACACATCCTTTGTTGTGGGTGTTATAAGTCAATTTATTAAATCTCTTAAGAAGGCTCACAAGGAGGCTGCCTGTCGGATTCTGAGGTATCTCAAGGGTGCTCCAAGAAAGGGTCTCATGTATAGACCTAATAAGTATAGTGAGTTGGTTGGCTATTCAAATGCAGATTGGGCTGGTGCTGAAGGTGATAGGAGGTCTTACATGTTCGTTGGCAGTAATCTTGTTACATGGAGGAGAAAAAAACAGAATAATATGGCAAGGTCTAGTGTTGAGGCTGAGTATAGGGCTATGGCTCATACTACAGTTGAGTTGATGTGGCTGAAATCTCTTCTTCAAGAGCTTGGTTTTCCTTTTACTAAACCTACAAATACGTTTTGTGACAATCAGGCTGCCATCTACATTGTTGGTAACCCAATTTTTCATGAGCGGACAAAAAACATTGAGGTGGACTATCATTTTGTACAGGATGTTGTGATGAGGAAACTGATCTCAACTCCATTTGTTACTTCTGGAAATCAGATTGGCGCTATGTTCACTAAAGCCTTGTTTCGCCCAACCTTTTGTGATGGTTGTTTCAATCTGGCATGAGTAATGTTTATGCTCCAGCTTGAAAGAGAGTGTCGAGAATAAGAGTGTTTATTCCTATCGATAGGGGTAATTTGGGACTTAGTTTTCCATGTTTTAATCATGGGTATTATGATCATGTTTTATACTAATGGAGAGCAGTTCAGTCCTTGTGTTTATTTCCTCATATTATATAATGAATACTGCTCACGGTTAGAGGCTATTCTAACCTACCTTGAGTCTTGTTCTCCTCCTCATCTATTTCTCCTTCCTCTTCTTCTTCTTCTTCTTTCTTCTCCTACTGATTGTTCGTGTAAGGACACAACAACACATAACAAAAACCCCTCGCACTTACCAGGGATTGAACACCTGACCTCCTGGTTTTGATACCATGTGACAAGGTTTAGAAACAAGAAAAGCAGTACTAGCAAAAAGAAGAGGAAGAAGAAGACGAGAAACTAATCATATACAGTAATAATAAGAAAATACTAGAACTACCTACAGCCTAATCGATAGCAGTAGGTATACTTATAACATTAAGATTAAGATAAGCTATTACAATAATGCCCCTTAGTATATGAGTAACTACTCATATACACATGCGCTAAAAAAATAAAAGTACTAAGAAAATACTAGAAGTACCTACAGCCTATGGTACCAATAAACTTTAACAAACACAATAGAGAAGATATAATAATTTAAATTAAATGTATATAGTCTTCACCTTCTGGATGCGAGCACGTTCCTGTGGAAAGATAGCTTTGTGTTCTCTTGTCAAAAGAATGGCCTTTAATGCACTGGTCGCATTAACATTATTCTCCAATCCATCAGCACTGGATGATCGCGCCAACACTGCTTTTGCATCTCCAATATTAGCAACAAAAACCTACATAATGCAGTAGTCATAGATCACTAGATTAGGTTCTAAGACAAAGATGATTAGGGGACAAAAGACACAAAGAATATATACACAAAAGCAATTACAGTACAATTACAAAGGAATAGAGGTATATTTTGGCAAATAAAGGTTCAAGATACTTTTCTATCTGTACAGCCTCTTTTTCTTTTAAATCAACAACCAAATTTTATTGCAAGAAAAGAAGCTACATACAACAACAATAGGAACTGTCAGAGAGGACAGGGCCCTCAAGAGGGACCACCCATAAGGATAAGAGCCCAAATACATAATATCCCTATATACCCCTGAATTAGCCAATTTATCGGCCAAACAATTTGCTGATCAACTCTTCCATACAAAAGTGAAGTTTTTATTGGAACTCAAAGATCAAGCTTTCCACATCAAATGAAAAAATCTCCATGGCCCGCCGGTCCTTTTCTGAAGCCAACCAATCATGAGCTTGGAGTCCTCTTCAACGATTAAGTCCCTCCACCCTAGTCAAAGGGCTATCCCCATACTACTAATGGCTGCATTCAAATCTGCAGTACCGGAGTCACAAACACCAGTGGGAGTAGAAAAGACGAATAAAATAGATCCATCATGGCTTTTTACCACACCCCCAAATCTCCACTGGCCCTGGATTGCCAATGGAGCTGCCATCAATGTTGAGCTTAATCAAATTGTGGGGGTGGAACCAGCTATGCAGAATACTATCATGGGAGAATATAGATGGAGCCCAATCCCAATGTCTTAAAAAATAATCTATTGATAGTTCTTTTATTATTATTATTATTAGTAGTAGTAGTAGTAGTAGTATTAGTATTATTATTAACAAAGAATTTTATTGCAAGGAGAAGAAACAATTACAAGCATAAGATACAACAAGGTCAGATCCCAAAGCACCTCACAGGGGATTACTCAATTGAATAAGCACCCACCATACAATTCAATTTGTACAGTCTTTGTTAAGATGATAATTTAAAAGTTGACATGGAACAGGTTTCCACAACAGTAAGTTGACCAAAAGCAAGAGCAAGAGTGCGCCCATGGGGTTAGAAAAAGTCGTAGCCCCTGGAAGAGTAAAAGTGAAACCAAATTTACATGTATGACGTTCATTCCTCATTCAAACTAGGGAGAGAATACTTGAACCAGACTTGATTACCCAAATTCTGGTGAACTTCACGGGTCATTCATAATTGAACCATCAAGAACTTATTGCTTCCAACCCACAAATCTAATACATGTTAAGAAAATTCTTCTAACTATATCCTCAGCTATGCAACTCATTCTTAAACTTTCTACTGTTTTTTCCCCCTTTTTGATAAAAATCTGTTTCTTCTTGCCCATATATTGCATATTGTGACACAGAAAGCAAATTTCTCAATCTCGCTTACAATACCAAAAAGCTGAAAACTTATGCGATATACTGTAACTCATACTCCTGAGTATCCCTAGGTTGCATATTATATAAGGACCTCCTGAGGATTGAATCTCATCCTTTTAGTGAACAAACACCCAAAGATACCGCTAACATAACGTGCATCTTGAGGCTTGCATAATCGCATCATTAGACATTTAGACCCCCATCGTAATGCCACGTCATTATATGAGGGGCAAAGAAAGTAAGGCTACAGATTCTGTTTGCAACCTTCTTGGTTACAAACAGACGAACCCACAGAGTAACAGCAACAGATATGAATCTATATGAAACCTCAGATTTATTAATTGGTTTCAACCAGTTACCAGCACACATTTAGTCCAACAGATTATAGAACAAGTCAAAATAACATATAGTTAGGTATTTTTTGGTTCATATTCCATAATTTTATATGCATAATATAAATCATATCATACCCAAGAATGATATACTTTACAGTCCAAATTAAACCATACATGCTGAAATGAGAAATGAGAAATGAGATTCTTTAGCACCAGAAGACAGAATCAATGTGACCCATAAACAGTTCCTTAAAACATGGAAATAGTTTCTTAAGAATGAGATTCCAGTGCTGCAATCCTCAATAATAACGTAGGAAGTTCAAAATCAATCTTTCTAGGTTGGTTTAATGTTGTGATTGTTATATCATACTTGATTTCCCATTATTTTATAAATAAATTTCGGTTACTTACCAAAAAAGAAACTAGAAGCCAGTTACCATGTAGCCCACAAGGTTGGAAGGTCAAAAACAACCATCTAGAATAGGAAGCTAGTTACCATATAGCCATATATATATATATATATATATATATATTATTCAATTTTTTTTTTTAAAAATCCATGGAAGTGGTCTAGGAAGTCATGCAATGGATTTAAAGTCTTGCATACAAATTCTATCTGGAGCCAGAAAAGCAATCTTAAACTCTGTAATATCAACCTAAAAAAATTGACTTGTCTAGGTAGTAGTCCACTTCACATCTTTCCTTTTCCATCAAAGGATAATGGCTACTAAACTAACCATAAATCTGGCAAACCTACAACAGAATTACAAAGCTATAGGGATTAACAGCTGCCACACTTAACTGCAGAACATAGTCGATAACTATAGACATTCAGTTAAAATAAAGAAGTACACAGAGGGTGAGTGGCTTTGGAGATATGGCCCTGTCTCTGCTTAAAGTCAGGGATATTGTAAAATTAGAATTCAATATTAAAAATCAATTCTTTTACTCTCTCAAAAAAAATAAGTTAAAATAAAAGAAGTCATGTAGGTGACAAATGCTTCGGATAATCCAAACCTCCATCAGATACTGTTTAACGAACACCCACCACTTAAATAAAAAACTCAAATAAGAAAAATTGCATACTTACTGTTTGTCCTAACACCCAGATGCACACAGCTGTAGCACCATCTTGCCATTCCCCTAAAAAAAAATTTAAAAAATCCAACAAGTCAAGAGTAAGATAACGATAGAAACAGAAAACTCTAAGAAAGATTATTAGTTACCATGACAACTCTAAGCAACAGTAGAAGATCACAGAATTTTTCTTTTTTTTGGGGGTGGGGGGGGGGGTGGGGGTTTGAACTCCCAAATTGGTAAAGTTGTGTCATGCGGGTTGCAATGTAGTCCTAGGTAAGTAGGAGACCTACTAGGAGCCAGATAACAGGATCAATAGCAAAAAGGGTTACTGGTTTGAATGGACAGCACTAGGTTTTAGGTTAATTCTAGGGTTTAGGATGGGAATTTGGGAATGGGTCTTATATCGCTTTAATATGCAGGTCTAGGGGGTTATTATGGGATAAAAATAATTGGATTTGGTTAAGTTTGAAAAATCTGCAGAATTAGGATTAGGGTTTCGGGTTTTAGGTTTAAGGATCTAGGCTGAAAACTAGGGTTTAGATGGTCAGATGGGACTCAAATTGGGATCGAGTGTAGGAGGGAGAGGGAGGGATGTTTGCTGGAAGTTTGGCACAGATCTGATGGTTGGAAGGTGAATGCTTGGGGATCAAGCTAAAATTCGAAAGGAATAGTTGCAGGTTTAATGGAGGGAATGGAAGGCTGGCTGTAGTGATCTGATTGGGTCGATGGGAAAGGATGGATTAGGTTAGAGGATGAAGAGGGGAAGGATATATGCAAAAAACTAAAATTACTTACTGGTTTGATCTTCTTCAAAGGCAGCAGCAGCACTTGAAGAAGCTCGATTCAAGAAGAAGAAGAACCTCCCGGTACTGGACAGACGCAAGGAGTCGTGAGAGTCCACTCACCCTAGCACCTTGAGATCCACAAGGCAACACTCACACAAGGGAGCAATAGCAGCAACAAAGGCAGCAAGCATAAAACTAATTTTTATTAATCAAATTCGTATCTAATGCTGGTCTCCCTTACAAACTTATATAGAAGACTCAAAAATAGACTTAGACACTAAAAAGGAATGGTCTAACCATATCCCTAACCTATTAGGTAACTTAAACAGACTAGGAAACTAGAATACTAAAGGAAATAGACTCAAAACATGGTTGGACTTATAGAGTCCTAATCCAACCCAACTTACACCACATGACCACTTAACTAAGTCACATGATCACTTAAATTGAACCAATTGGATGCAACCAATTTGAACCGGTTCAATTAAAAAACATAAAAATAAACTAAGTATTGGGTTAATCCCGTATGCAACCTATGTACCCCTAGTTTAGGCTCATTAAAGAGGCCTAATACATAGAAAACCCTTGGGAACAAAGGCCCAACGTGTATATAACCCAACCCTAGGTCTATTTCTAAAGAAATAAGCCAATTTCTAATTTTCTATGATGAAACTGCATCAGGTTGGTTCATAACACAACCTGGGTTCAAAACCCATCCTCACCCAAAAAACTAACAGTCTAACACATCACTTTCCTATGCCACCCACCCCCCCCCCCCCCAAAAAAAAAAGAAGAAGAATGCTTATCTGTTTCATGAAGTTCATCTAAAGAAAAAGTCATACTGCATAACCAAAAAAAAAACATAAATTTTTGTAATCCATCTACAATCAATCAAATCAAACTACTGGACATACAAACATGCAATTGTATTTACTGAAAATTGGAGGTTGGTGGGCTACAAGGATTCTCTATATGAAGATCAATCCAGGTAGGCTTTTGCTGATTTGGACTATTTGTACAAATCATTTAGGTCTTGTTTCTTTGTAATTGGGATAGGCACATTGCCCAAAATCTCTTTGGTAAAACATATAATCACATTGTTCTAATAAATAACAGCCAGAAAACTTAATGAGTCAAGACATCTAATTAATAGTATTGTATGTAAATAAACATATTTGCAGTACCTGCTACACTTTCTTGAAGAAGAGATTCATCGGTTTTCCGGAAGCCTAAAAATTTGGGAACATCAGTTGTGAAGTTCAAGTAAGCATTCGAAAAGACTTGTTAAAATGAAAAAAAAATCAACTCCTATTCACTAAAGATAAGAAATGATAAGGAAGAGGCTTCCTTTCTAGAGGCAAGTAAGACAGTGTATATACAAAATAAACATGGCATATTAAAGAGAAATCTCTACATCAATATGTACCAAATAAAGACACAAATTGAGAAGCATATTTAATGATTGTTTCCAAACAAGGTCATATACTTTTTGGTTGGTAACAAGTTTCTGTGAACAAAATTATGAAGCAAGGTTGGGAAGGGTTCAAGAAGAAATCAACCTGCAGGGTGGGGGGGGAGGGAGGTATGCATGTGTGTGGAAAAGAAAGAGAGGCCAAAAAAAACCTCAGAGGCTAAACAGTCCATACAACAGAGTTCTTCAAAAATCAAAACTCTCAATAAAAATTCAGAAAAGAAGAATTTGAAACTCAAAGTTCCCACCAGCACAGTAATAGGAGGAAAAGAACAATTAGAGCAATTAATCAAGATTTTGAGAAGGGAAGCAAGAGGAGGGGGGAGAGAGAGAGAGAGAGAGACAGAATGTTAGAACAGAATGTTGGAACAGAATTTTGCCTAGGGCTTAGGTGACATCGAAAACATATCTCTGAGAATGTTAGAGCAGAATTTTTATCACCAAATGACACTACTTTGTTCCTACATTTTATACAGGAGTTCGTTTCTTCTAGTGCTTTCCCATCCCAATTCAAACCCATATATTTTTTGGAATTTTTACTTAAAAGAACCAAAAGATTTGAAATTGTTTCTTATTGATTGTCATTCTCTATTTATTTTTAAGAAAAATCAAAAGACAATCTTCCCTTTCATAAGAAACCCCGTCCACCCGAGATCTATTTATTCTCAAGACAGTTATCTCTCTGTCTCCCCCCCCCCCCAAAACAAAAAAAAAGCATTGCACAGGGGCTTTGCTAGTTTTAGAAATCAGCACTATCTGAATATACTAAAACTAAGAATTCAACCTCAAGTAAAATACAAATATTGCTTTTTAAACTGCAAAAAATGTGCTAACCTCATCAACAACTGAAAACACTCATATAATTTTTTTTGACAGGAACCATAATTAAGAGATACAAATAAACAGTACCTTCCACAATGGCCTTTTTTGCTGCTTTTACATCCATCTGAAAATATCAGAACAGAGGATAAATGAAAACTGAATCAGAGAAAGCATGTATGGGACATAAATGATGTATTATAAGTCAACTGCGACAAGATTAGTCAGTAAATTAACAATTCAAAAAGAAAATGGGTTGGGTATTTAATGAGGACAGTTCATTGGGGGGGGGGGGGATGTATTCAAAATTTTAGGCCAGTATATTATACAGTGATTAAAAATAGCTGCAGCTGGCCTCAAGGTTAAGAGTACAGAGACTCCAGTGTTTAATAATGAAAAATGCAAATTTAACAAATTTCTTTCCTGGTCTAATGGTAAAGGAATGCTCTGGCAACCATCTAAGTGTTTAAGTTTTTTCTCCATTCAAATATTTAAGAGATGCAGTTGGCTTGGGGTTAAAGCTAAGGTATGTGGTAAGGATCTTGTGTATGATGAACAAGAAGTTATGTAATATGGTGGTTGTACCTATGCATTACAAAAGGTCTTTGTATGTACTATGTACCTGTATTGTATACCAATTATTTAAAAAGAAGTATCAGAGCAACTGATAAAACAAAGCCCACCGTTAATTAACAGAGCAACTATAAGAATAATCAGAATTAAATTAATAAAAATTGAAGTCAGGTAATTAACAATCAATCCTTGCATACAAAAATTTTAAAAATTACAATTTGCAAGTTGGAGACTTGCAGTACATAAGGGAGAACGAATTTCAAACAAAGACGAAGGAGAGGGGGGAGAAAGAACAAAAGAAAACAAAAAAGAAAGTCAGGTAACCACATAAGGTGTGTCAATTAGTCATCCAAACACTCCAACAATATAAACAACGACGAAAAGAATAAACATAACAGTTATAGTAATTGTAATTGGAATAAACAGAAAGATACAAAAGTAAATAAAATTCATGATGACCAAGTATCTAATAAGCAGCGATGATCCATGTGAAGGAATCTAAAATTTTGTTATGGCAATATCAATGACCCTGATAACTGGCACTTTAACAAATTAAAGATTGCCACCAAAAAGAAAAGATGGGATTGAACATGTCTAGTGCTGAAAACTAAGGGGTCCTGACCAGGATATCACCTTTGAAATTTTATGTTTTTAACCAAAACATCAGCTATGAACCACAAACAGTAATCAGCAAACTATAATTATTCAAACAATATTAAACCATTTGTAAGTAGATGCATGTGTTTGGGAAGGTATTATGCTTGACCAAAAAATATTCAGTGAGCTGGCATGCATGATGCTTTCATGGGACAGTTTCAGAGTTCAAGGTTTAGACTTTAGAGGAAGCATCCAGTTCTTGGGGACATATATTTAAGGGGTCCCACTCACCTGTTGTGCTCAGTAGTAGCATTACATTCAAGCAAGAGAACAATTATTTACATTCAGGAAATACATTTTACAAGAAAATTGGAATCATAGGTTTCATGGAGCCAAGGCGAGCCATGGCAGTGACCAGCCACCTTGACTACCTAGGCAAGGCTAAGGCACCCAAAGCGACTGCCATATGCCACATCCCAGGACATATCTCATAAAGTAGGGTTATAAACGTCAAAAAAGGAACACAATCCCCTCCCCCCAATAATAAAAGAGTGACATTATAGAAACATATCACGGTAGATATGATTGAAATATATAACATGCAGAGTGCAAGATCATCAGGTTTCGGGTCTACGCGCATAAAGGCATATAAGGCAACTGTCGTCTTGGAGCCCAAGGCCGCCCTCTAACCTAGGCAACAAATAGACAATGCCTTGACAACTATGACTGGAAGAGAATTATAGAATGACTCCGTACATTGGATTTACCATGCACAATGTTGAAGCTATATGAATCTTGAACTCTTCTTTTAACTTTCAGTTCCCAAAACTGTGTTGCTTATATTTGTTTAAACCAAAATTATTAAAAAAAACAGAGAGAGGATCAGAACCATGCTACCCCATAATGAAAGTCCTAGGCTAAATATGCACCAGGGATGACAATAAATCTCATGTTTTGTTTACTTCTCGCTAAGTCAAGTTTGGGACTATCACCAAAGCATAAAAATACAAAAGCAATTGCAACTTAAAATTGAGATCGTATTTGTTATTTAAAATTTGGATATTATCTGTTGAATTCATTATCTACAAATTGCTTCATAACACAGACATTAAGGCAATCAGACAAGGCAAACACACCAACTCACGTGGTAAGCCTGCTGAAAGAACATTGGCATGTAAATGTTTTTGTGCATACTCAGCAGCCAAGCGACCTCCATGTCCATCATAAATTGCAAAGTGTGCACATCTGTTAGAGAGTGTCACATAAATAACTAAGACATCAATTGGTAAAGTTAGGAGGTTCGAATCGAAAAGAAAAAACAATAATTGATCTTTTAATTCTTGGACTAGACTGAGACAAAAATTGCCAACCAACTTAAGTTTCTAAAACATATGTACAGACTTATTAAGAAAATAAGGCAGGATGAATTCACACTAGTTCTTTGGTATAAGAAACACAAACACAAAAATTAGCACGTGAGTAATTTTTTTTAATTCCATAACCAGCTACTGGATAACAAGCATTGTGTGATGAGCAATTGAGAGGGGGAGGGGGAGGGGGAGCTTAGTAAAGAGGAATGAACAGAAAGCAAAAGGATAATAGAAAATGAATTAAGGGGTGACACCTCAATGTCCCAGGAAGTTCCAAGGTTGCATCTGGAAGTACAACCCAAGCATCTTCCATTTTGTGGCGAGACCCTTTATCTTCAGCAGCATCTCCTTCGACGATACAGGACAACTCACCAACAGCTGATGATGAGCAATTCTCCTCACATAAGACCTTATTTCCAGAAGAATCACTTTGCTTGCTCAGCTGATTCTCTTCTACCCCATTCTTTGGCATGCCCAATTGAAGATCATCCTTAGTTTTCCCACTCATTCCAGTCAAAACTGGCTGATTTTCATGGCTATCCACACGCTCCTCTGACTTCACAGTTCCTAAATCCAACCCAGTAATTTTGGACTTCTTAGTGACTGTGTCTGCATCATGCACATCACCTCCACGCTTATGATGAGCAAAGCCATTTGCATCCTCGTCTGGTGTGATAGAATCACGATTGTCACTCATCATGGACACTATAAGATTCCTGCTGAAAGACTATATATTGAAGCAAACCATCGATTATCATGAGGATGACTGCAAAATAATAGCACAATTAATCCCCACAAAGGAGGACAGAAAAAAGGTAAATAAATAAATAACTGAAAATCAATGGTAAAGGAACGAAATAAATAGCCTAAAACTATAAAGTTCATATATTGATTTGCGTGGAGTGGGGTATATAATGATTATTCCTTGCACACCACTGGGCTTCCGAGGGAGCATAGAGATTAATAAATCTCAAGCTGCTATCGCCAGAAACCTAATCTCCATATGCCTCTTCTCTGCCCACTTCCCACCCTACAAAATATTCTCATATTTCAAAAACAGTAAGGCTGCGACTGTGTAGCACGTCATAGTGATGTTCGGAGAGTTTGATTCTCTCATCTTATTTCTCAAGAGCAACACACATTGAAAATATCCTCTTCGTAGCCTATACTGAACAGTGTCCCTTAGATTTGACATCAACTGCGAAATTCGAGAGGCCATGAATAATTACTCTAGTCTACAGGAATTAAACAAGTTCTTCATCATTATCATACGAACAACTGTGTCAATAGGATATGTTTCCAAATGTATTATTTGGGGGGAACTCATAGTGTAAAATGAAATTGTCAACAATGGAACTAGACCCATTATAGAATGAATTGGCACTATTCAACGATTTCGATGTTTAAGAGTAGTCGTCGTGAATTATGGTTTCAGACGAGAACCAGATAACTTTAAAAGCTAGAAATAATAAGAGCAGCAGTGAACGACTGGAGGTGAATTAGGAGATTTGAAGTTCTAAGCCTACGAGCTCCGAATAACCAGGAAAAAAATGGGACAAGATCTATAGAGAAGACCAGACGAACTAACCTCTATGATTTTGAAGTTTAACGTTGGAAGCTCGATTCGAAGAGGACGGGAGAAAATCGTTGGAAGTTCCGGCGAAACTGGCGTTCGATGGTCGGGAGTGCGTGTGTGCAACCAACGATATTAGGAAGGGAGTACGGACCAATCACCGATTTGGCGGGTGTTGGACCTAAAACAGTATCTCGTGACTGCGGAAAACTTGGCCTCGCCGCCTCCCCGGCTCGCACTGTTGGCTGTCGTATGATGTATGGAGAAAAAAAAACTGAGCGGGAAATAAGGTGCATCTGGCTCAGTATGGTTCAACTCTCTTCCCCAACTTTAAAATGACCCTCTTGCCCTTCCTATATGATGCCCGTCACACACATCATTGTCCCGCTACGTACCGCGGTGTGCACATGAGAGAGAACATTGCTTGGTCTCAAACTCTCATGGCTCTTGCATCAGTGAGATGACGCCTCTGCCCCTAGGTAGGTACCCCAGCATGCTCATCCATTGGCACAGGCACTTCTGTAGAGACCATGCGATAAAGTAGAGATCTCTTGCCCTTATTTATATTAATATATTGGTCGATCTATTAGCATTTCGCCGGTAAGATGAACATCTCACCAGTGAGATACGGAAATTTTTTTTTTTTTTTTGAAGAAACTGCTTCGAACACTGTCACACAGAGGCTTCAATTCAGGTAGACATGATTACCTCTTCATTAAATAAAAAGCATCAAATTTTTGCACACTTGTCAGCCTCTTGTGCCCTTAAACATCCAATGCCACCCGAGAAAATTGGGGCCATCATTTAGATTTTTATACGATTAGTATGGAGGTTTGATACATGGTAATTTTTTGGCCATGGTATGCCTCATATATTTTATATGGGACATTTGATATCATAAGTTGGTAGAGCATTAAAAGTCAAGCTAAATTCCAAATTAAGTGATGTCTAATAAATTATTAGCATCTTGTTGGTAAGATGTACAACTCACCGGCGAGATACGAAAGATATTTTTTTTAAGGAAACACCTCTGAACACTATCACAAAAAGGCTTCAATTCAGGTAGACATGAATACCTCTTCATCAAATCTAAAGCATTAGCTTATTGTATACTGATCAGCCCTTAGAGCCTCCAAACATCTAATACGTACATTGCTATAGAATAGATACCTAAATTAAGGTTGGTTTGATATACATTCTTGGAATGCATTCTACATCGATTTTGTATTCTTAAGTGATAAAAACAACTATTTTTATCCTTCAAGAATGCGAACTTGAGCTAAAATACATTGCAAGAATGCTTACCGAACATAACCTAAAATTCTAGGCACATTCCGTAACAATTTTCCTTTTAAGTCTTAGCCAGACTCCGAGTCTAGGTTCATGCTTCAATTGGCTATTTCATGACTTATCCCAAACAAGGTTCAAGTAAGCATCATTGGCAATGGTATTGGTCTCCTCCGATATCACTTATGATTCCGATTTTCGATTATAATTCTGACTCATATTTATATTCAGTCAAAATTAGAGGTGAAACAGGGTCGGATTGTTAAAAACCCAGCCCAACCCTAAGTCCTCTTAGCTCAACCCAAGCCCAACCCGGACCTAATTGACCTTGATTGGATTGGGCTAGGCCGAGTTGGCCCTGATTGATCCTATTTTTGCGACCCTAACTGACCCTCTCTTTTTTTCCCCCACTTGTGTCGTCCTATGCATTAAGTCCTATGCATTAAAAAACTGAGAAACATGTGATTGGTTATTAGTTTGTTTCATTTTTAATTGATTATTAGAGTTTTCTGTGGGTTAAAAGCCTTAGTCCAATCTTAAAATTTTAAATACTTTCGTTCCACAAATAATTAGATTATGTTTTTTGTTTTTTTGCTAAAGCAATAGATAATTAGGATCTATATGGTAACTTTCCAAAAAATTGATTCTGGTGTTTTTTTTATGATTCTGGGGGCATGATTGAAACAGATTATGTATATGTTGTCCGATCCATTTCTGTAAATTTTTTAAACGGACCAAGTGATATAATAGATTCTGGCGGGGTTTTGAGAAACACCAAAATGATGTTTCTCAAATTTGAGAATCAGTTCTACGAAAAATTGGTGAAACAAGTTACGAGGGGCATTTGATGGAATTTACCATCAAAACATAAAACATAACCCTAAACGACCATTTCTTCGTTGCTTCCTTTTCTTCACTCCTCTGCAAATGTGTTTGGAACTCCTTCGAACAATTCTTCCTCTTAATCTTCACTCTGTTGCCCTGCAGTTGCATTTGGAACTTGTTGGAACTCCTAGAATTCGGTTGTCCTCTTCACTCCGTTGCTCTGCAATCGTGTTTGGAATTCATTGGAACTCCTAGAATTTGGTTGTCCTCTTCACCCCATCGCTCTGCAATTGCGTTTGGAACTCCTGTGCCTCAATTGTCCTCTTTACTTCGTCGCTTTGCAACCGCAATTTTAGATTGGATTCGCTTCGCCAAGGAGTCAGAGGAGAAGCCACAGTTCCAGTTTCTAACTTTGAATATTAATTTTTATACTTTTGAAGATTTTATGTTTGATTTTCAAGTTTCCCCCTTTGCCCTTTTCACTTTTGTGAGTTATTTGTAAATAAATCAGTTAAATCAATGGGGTTGACGATTAATGAATCTGATTTTGGGTTTGGAAGAATTGAAGACTCCTGAATTTTTTATAAGTTTTCAATTCCTGCAGTAAGTATATTTGCTGCAGTAATGAAACCCCATGATCTGTATTCTAATCGCACTCCGTGAGAACCAATTCTTTAGGGTTCTGGATGTGGATCCAATAGCTACTAAAGCCAAACCCCAATCAGTAACCAACGAACACCCTTGCAGGTTGAGAACTTGTACTGAAGTCGATTTGTGTCCTGATCTTCATCTTGGTGTGTGCGATCACGATTGGTATTTCTGATCTTCACCTTGGTTTGAGAGGAAGAAGAGTTGTAGGGATGAGATTCGAGATTAGAGCTATTTTTTACTAGGTTTACCATACAACATTTGTTGGGTACAAAATTACTCCAAAAGTCTGAAAAAATGAAGAATCGATTCTAACTCAAAGCCAATTTTTTTGAAACATAATGGTTGCCATATAGATCCTTAAATACTAAACAAAAATTGTAATATGTAAACACTAAATTGTAAAGCATCACCTAACACAAGGTTGGGCCAGGCAGGGCTCAGCCCGACCCTAACCCTGGGCTTGAAAATTCCAACCCTAACCCGCCTTCAGGATTGAAAAATCCAGCCCAGGCCCTATTAGGGCTCAAAGCGGGCCAGGGTAGGCTCGGGCCGATAGAGCCAAGCTTACACCCCTAGTCACAATCGACCAAAACCTTAACAATCCAGTACGAATCACCCAATTCGAATCGAACAGAATCAGATTCAGAATTGGTCAATTTCACTCCACTTTCTCAACCGAAAGCATCCAATGGGAAAGGCCGGTGGGCCCATGGTTTAGGTTTTGATATTAGCATGGCGATACTTTGTCACGCCAAAAGCTCCAAAGCTGATTGAATACGTTAAATCAAGCCTTGCCCTAGACTGAATCAATCTAGTGCCCATACACTAGTTAGAGCCCCATTAGGCCATTAGGCATATAACAGAATCAATCTCAAAAACCCTAGAATTAAATCTGAGACTATCCAACTTAAAAAACCCTAGAATTGGCTGTTTCAAAATGACCAGAATTGGGTTCAGTCACGACTCATTACTCATTACCGATTCTGATCCGAATCCACTAATTCAACTGATCCGATTCTGAATTTTAAAACGTTCGGATCGTACGCAGCGTAAGGAAGGGAAAAACGAATATAGATTTTCCATCTCAGCACAGA
This sequence comes from Telopea speciosissima, assembly GCF_018873765.1. Classification (NCBI taxonomy): domain Eukaryota; kingdom Viridiplantae; phylum Streptophyta; class Magnoliopsida; order Proteales; family Proteaceae; genus Telopea; species Telopea speciosissima. Next base: position 55,836,783 of record NC_057926.1, on the reverse strand, counting down.
GGGCTTCATGGTTTGTTTAAACCCTAACTGCAGCAGACTGAAATAAGCTCTTACATCATCCCCAGAAACCTCTCTCCCTTGGCTGAATCTCTCAAAACCCTAGTAATTGTACCAGAATTCCGTAAGCGAAGGTTTCTCTACATTCCTTCCTAAAATGCTCTACAAATCAGCCATTGGCATCAGCTAGCTCGCTCTGGTTCGGTCTCCCTGCCAAGTTGCCAACTAGTTCTCTCCTTAATTATGTCATACGATCGTTCCATGGACCGAAGAGAAGATTCTCAGGCTGGCAATGGCAAAGGAAACGGCAACAGCAACGGATTCGTCGCCTCGAATCGCCCTTTATTGGCTAGCCAGAGGCTTCGGTTGAGTCCAAACACCGAGCACATGCCGGAGAACTATGATGACCTTCAATTGGAGTTCAGTCCTTCAGTTTTCAGCTCGCTTGAGAGTTACCTACCTCCGAGCATGCTGAGTGTTTCGCGAGACGCTAAGGTTCAGTACATGAGAGAAATATTGGCGCGGTACTTGCCCGAGGGAGAGCGGACCAGAGTAAGGCTTCGAGATCTCTTCCATTTCTTGTTTGTAAATGCGTTTTGTCCATTGTTCATTGAGATGGATTAATGTTATAATTGTTTTTCTTTGTTTTCGTAATGTTATTCCTTTGAACGAATTACTGTGGAAGTTCTGCTTAGCTCTTATTTCCTCTGGTTTTTTTTTTTTTAATCTGTCAAAGGAGTTCATTGTAATGGCAAAACAGCCCCTTCGCTGCCTTTGGTTAATACTAGTGCTGTGTGATGAAAGTGAGGGTGTTAAAAGTAAAATTGAGGGGGGGGGGGGGGGGAAGCATTGCCGACATGTTGTAGATGGCTAGGTACTTTAATTGAGAGATTTACAGTTGTTTTACTTTTATGGTAAATTTATTTACTTTCTCCCTTCTTTTATTTATTGGTTTGTCCTTTCCGATGGTATTGATTACACATTTTAATTCATATTCTTTCTCACCTCAAAGAAAATGTCTTAGATCCCTTCTTCCAGAAGATTAAGTATTTATTCATTTTAATTCACAATTTGTAAAGGTTGGTTGGAAGAATTTTGGTAAAATTCTCGTTCTCTCTCTGCCCAGAAGAAGCAGTAGCTATTCTTGATGATGGAAAAGTGGTTTTTGTATGGTGTTTTGAAAAATTACTACCATCATAAATTTCTAATACTCCATACATTGGTTGTTTCATTGTCTCTTCACTTTTAACCAGATAGGAAATTGCTACCCAAAAAAAAAAAAAAAAAAAAAAAAAAAAAGATATTTCAGTTGAATTTATTTAGAGTTGTCTCATTTCTAGTTTTCTTTGATGAATCATAATCATATTTATACTTAATTAAAACCCTTTCGCTATTGCCAATCAGGAAAAAATTGAATGATGATCTTGATGAAGTATTGCCATGTTAATTAATAGTTGTCATGGTGCCTAGGCAGCACAAGGCATTGGAGGGGTACCTAGGCAACAAGGCTCCCGCCTAGGCATCAGCTAGGCACCCTAGGCATGCATTATATGACTATATGTAATATAGTAATGATAATTTTATAGAAGGGGGAGGGTTCTCTGTGGCTAAGGCGTTTCCTACACCTTCACGCAGTGTAATTCTTTATTCATTTTCAAGAAAGAGAAAAAATTTATAAAAAATAATAAAAAATACATATGTGAGATAGCGTTGGAAACCGCCTTAGCCTCAGAGAGACTTTTCGCTTTATATAATTATGTTTCTATGCAATATAGAAGCCATATCAATGCAATTTGATATAATTATGCTAGTAATGACTTAATATGAGAAAATCAACATAAATAAACAAAGCATAGGATAGACTATACACATTTTGATAAAAAAAAAAAAATACATTACTACATTACAAAACCAGCCCTATCCAACTTAATGGGGTCGATTACATGCATCCAAACAAAATAAAGTAGTGAAAACTAAGGTCTAATACGGAAAAAAAAGGGGGATGAGGGGATGGGAAAAGTAGGGTGGGAAATGAGATGTGAAATGAAAAATGGAAAATTGACAAATGAGGTAGAAAATAAAAGGAAAAAGGAAAGATGAAAGATAAAAGATAAAATATAAAGTAGGAGGAAAGAGGCACAGCCCAGCAAGTCAGGAGAATCTCAGCTAAATGGGGGATTGGGGTCTGCTACGTGGATCCTTGCCCTCCAGTAGGCTCTATCCAAGGTCATATGTGGTACAAGGCCAAGACTCTGCATGTCCTTCTTCACAATTTCTCCTATGACCATTTTAGGTCTGCCCCTAGCTCTCTTAGCTCCTTCAATCAGGATCATATCACTCCTCCTTACTGGGGCGTCCCTAGGCCTCCATTGAACATGACCATACCACCTCAAACGACTCTCTCGAAGCAACTACCAAGTCAGATCCGATCAATGACAAGCTCCGAAAGAGTCGTTTTTGAAGTGGTATGGTTCGAGAGAGTGTCAATAAACTCATGAAGTGTCAATAAGGAGTGATGTCGCATTGAACCCAAGAAAGAGTTTGGATGCCTAGACGACGTCTTGACAACTATGGTTAATTTAATACTCACCCCTCCCAGGACCTTGCATAGGCGGGACCAACACTAGGTAAGGACACTTTTTTCCCCTTCCTTCTTCGATAGGCAACTCCAAAAGAGTTTTACTTCAAATCAAAACTTAAGAAAATGCTATAATTTACTGCGGTTGCCACTATGTTATAGTTCACAATAGCATGTGTGGTTCAGTTTCAGTTCTTTAGTTTGATAAAAATCGTACCAAAATGCTTATAAAAAATCTTCTGAAAAGAAAGAAAATCAGCATATTGAAACCTCCACAAGTATTTACATCATCCTCCGCATAATCACGTATTCAACACTCATCATAGAAAGTAGGAAATCTACGTCCACCAAATCATTTCTTGCAAAAAAGAATGATTTTGTAGAGGGAGATGAAAAGCTCACTAATATTTAAGTTGGATCTGTCTCATGTCACCATCTCAATTCGTTAAGACTTTTGACAATTGCGTTTTCTCAAGATGCCACCTGAGTACTATCATAGGTGATCTAGCCCATTGCTGACATCAACTTTAGATTCAATACTTGATGAGTTTAGGTTGAATCATGAATCATGAAGGTAAGACATGTACAAGAAGCCTCCTAATATTTAGCCGTATCATTATGATACATTGAATTGTATGGCACCATGGCTAGCCAATTGGGTCTATGAAAGCAAGTTTCACCCTTGATCATTAAAGTGAGGGCATGCTCACCTTACCATCAAACTGCTGCTCCACTTCTGCAGCGCTTGTTCCATTAAATAAATGGTGTGGAGATTGGTTTCCTGGTTCACAATTGCCCACAATTAGGTGGACCTTGGTGGCAAGTGTCTCATGGAAGCGTATGGGTTTTATTTCTGTAGTTTTAATTGCTTGAGAGAACTTTTCCACTGCCATTTCCTCAAATGTCAAAGGTTCCGTGTTAAATTCTTCTCCAATTTGTGTGGTGCACCCTAGAATCCTAGAAAGCCATCTTCATCATGTGGCTTCAAAGATCTACATACCTGCTAAACTTCCATTTAATTTCAGCTCCGTTCCTGGCTTCCTGTCTCGATATTCTCCTTTTCAATTACACTGAGGGCTTCCATTAAGGGAAAAAAGGGTGAAATTCTTGAATAAAGACTTAAGCTACAATGGTTCACCTTTCCATGCAAACTTCAACCCTGAATGTGATCCAGATTATGGTGATCTATGTGATCCGTAAAAGGAAGTCTGGCAGAAAATTAGGTATAAATCTTTTCGAGAAACCCTCTAAGCTGAATCTAGTTATACTTAAATCTTAAAGGAGTTGTATGGGTTTGTGAATGCAAAGACATAGACAGGAAACTGTGTCTGGTCTTTGAATTCTCACTTTGGCCAAATGTGGGAACCAGAAACCTGGTGTTCTCCTCAAGTGTTTAGCCAGCTTTCATGGAGCTTTACTGGCATATAGGAAGCTGAGCAATTGTGGTCAAGTGCCCTGGGGAAACTGTGTTGTGTTCCAAGTCAGTGGACTAGAGGAGGTGGATTGGAGATCTGGATCCCCTTTCCAGGACTTTATGGCTATATGTTTATGCTTCATTTTGGATAGATATGACAATTTATTGGAAAGAAGGATGAATAATGTCCAAATGGATGTAAAAGATAGACCCGTGGAAAATGTATTGATCTTGTCATCCTAGTTTGGGCTAGCTCATTTATGGTTATTTAATCTTAGTATCCAGTGGAAAAGACATGTTCATTAGGGAGCTGACCTGACTCAGGAGGATCTCTTTTATGAGGCAATAAATATTAGCCTGCAAAACATTATGGTCACTCCTAATTGCCTTGAAAGATGCATTGAATTTTCTCAAACATTACTACCACTATAAATTCTTAATTTTTTATTTTGATGACAGCTTATGGGTTATTGTAGGGCTTCCGTCTTAGTTTTCTGTTAGTTCCTTGTGAGTGAAGATTTGTAGCCTTCCTCCAATAATCAGTGATTTTATTTTCCCAAAAGTTGCTACAAGTTGGTTGGTGGCTATGTTTCAACCTTGTGAGTTTATTTTGGACAGTTAGTTTCGTTTGTCTACGAATTGAGGTTTGGATGCTGGCTAAAAATTTTATACTGAGAAGCTTTTTTTGCATAAATATCTGTGTCTAAAAGTCAGAACTTATTATTCTTTTTGTGTATCTTTAATTTGATCTTTGTTCAGTGACTCCCATTTGTTCATGGGACAAGGAAAAAATATTGCGTATATTTTCTTTAAAAGGGAACAAAATAACTGCTGGACAAGGTTTGTGACATTCTTTGCCAATTTTTTGTCAGGTTCAGAAGCATAGAGAATACCGGCAGAAGATAATTTCAAATTATCAGGTATGTTTTGTAAGAACCTTTCGTTGGGTTATGTTTCTCACTAGTGGACTGTCATTACAACCTGAATCAGGAGAAATCTTATTTAATTTTCTTCACTGAGGAAGTTGCATGGTAGGTGGTCAAACAATAAAGATATTGAAGGACGGAATAGAAAACAGTCCACATACAAAATATTTAAGTTACCCGGCCATAAATCTGAATATTTTCTTAGGAAATTGAAGTGGACAAAATTTGGTATCTGAAACTTTCAGTAAAGCTTAGGGTTGTAGGTTTTAGTGTGAGTGTTGGATTAATCAAATTTTGGGTTAGGAAAGGACTGGTACAGTTGCAATTCAGGTTGTTGAAAAATGGGGTTCTGGCAGTGGACTTGAATTAATGTGATTCCGTTCGAGTTTGATCTAAGAGATTGGGTGGGTTAAGAATGTCAGCTTTTTCACTAGTTGGATTAAGAATGGCAATTTTCAGGAAGAGAAATAAAGAGTGGGTTGATTTCAGAATGAACTAATATTGTTGCTGCTGAACTCACAGGATTAGTTGTTTAAATCAGGTAGGACTGTTTCATAGCTTTCAATGATTCAATCTATCCGATTTCATTTAAATTTTACAGAACTGCGAATCTATTTAAGAGGAGCTTTCAATCTGAATATTGCTTGCATCTGACTTGTTGAATGATTGTCATCAGTTTTCTTTGGAAATCTGAAAATGCTCTAAGTTTGCGATTCTGGTTTTACTGGGAATTGATCTCTAAGAGGGCGAGCCTTGGTGCAGCGGTAAGTTACGCTATTGCAACTTGTTGGTTGCGGGTTCAAAACTTGGAAACAGCTTCTCCTGCGAAGCAGGGGGTAAGGCTTTGTACATTTGCTCCTCCCAGACACTGCAGTAGCAGGAGCCTCTTGCACTGGGTCGCTCTTTTTTCTGATCCCTAATCCGTAGGTGACCTAGAATCCCATTAGTTACTTCTTATTATACACATTTTCCATATATTAAATCTGTTGTTTAGAGATATTAAAATGAAGAAATAACACCAAGGCTATGGTTTTTTTTTGGCATAACTGTATTAGTGTGTATAACACAGTTCATTCAAGGTAATACCATAATACATTGTAAATTTCTTATTCTGGAATCATCCCGTATTTATCAGGTACATGGGTGCCGAATACAATACTCTATTTTTATTTGAAATATGAGAACGAGACTAATTTAAGTTAGATTCTGTTGACTATTTTTTTTTGGTATTAAACTGTTCCAATTTTTTATTTGGAGATGTTTAAATAGAAGCAAGTCATCGGTCAGTTGAGCTAAGATAAGGAAAGTGGCCTCTATGCATGCATACCGTGTGTTTTTTTTTTTTGGGCAGGAGGGGGGTTGGTGTTTGCGTACGTCCGTGTGTGTATGGGGAGGCGTTTGCATTCGTGCTTGTGTGTGTGTGCAGGCCTATTGGGGTTGGTATTGGTCCAGCATGTTAGACGAGATAAATTCAGAGCCAAACCAGTTCTGAACTGATGTAACCTTGTATCAGGGATAAACCAGAGTGTAAAGTCAAAGCCAGTGGCAAAAGTGAGGACATTCAAAACTGACTCGAAAACGGGAAGTGAGGTCTAGAAGTGAATATTGAGAACTGATAGCTTCCCGATCTTGTACCAGGCTTCCCTGCAAGTGTGCCCAGGATAATACAGAAGATAAAACAACCAACTGCCAGAAGACCAAAACGCAATCAGCAACCTGTGCTGTAAGCCTGTAACTATAATACCGCTATGGAATCTAGTATGCTGTTAAGAAAATAACCTCCCATATTGGATACGTCATTGTAGTTGCCACATGTACCTTCATCTATATCATGCCAGATCTAAACCATTGTTTTGTAAATTGGAATCTTACATATTTTGGTGCTTTGCCCCATCTTTTTTGAGTGTCGAATCCACTTGATTGATCCCTGTCCAATGTGCAGAGAAGGAAGTTAATTGCAGCCTGCTTTTGTGAGTGTCGAATCCACTTGTTTTGGTCTTTTTGAACAGAGTACAATATCCTAATAATGTGTGTTATTTTTCTGAAGAAAAACTTGACATTTCTTGGTTTTCCAAATTACTGCCTTTGAGATATTGACAAGCAAGCTTGTGAAAGTTGTGTACTTATTATTTGTTTTTTCCCCTCCTTCACAGCCTTTACATAGAGACCTATACACTTTAAACCCAGGAAGGTTCTTTGCACAATCATTTATCAAAGCGGTGAGTGATAACACAGAGGAGAGCTTAAGAAGTATAATATCAGAACCCTCGCCAGGAGTTTATACCTTTGAAATGCTTCAGCCAAGCTTTTGTGAATTGTTGTTATCTGAGGTATATGAGCTATCCTTATATGGGGTCTTGGACTTGGTTTATGTAATTTTACTTTGTAGTTTTAGGTGTTAAGAATATGTTCTTCATTTTAGCTCTTTTAATGAGGTTTTCTGATTCCATAGGTGGAGAATATTGAAAAGTGGGTTCGTGAATCCAAATTCAGAATCATGCGTCCAAATACTATGAATAAATATGGTGCAGTTCTTGATGATTTTGGCCTGGAAACAATGCTTGATAAGCTCATGGATGACTTCATTCGTCCTATATCTAGAGGTGATATATTTTGCTCAAAGTGAGCTTCTCAGTTCGGTATATTTAACACATGATAAATCTGTTGACACCTGTTTGTGAATTGTGGACTTTTCTCATTCGTGTTGGTCTGTCTCTCTTCTTTTTTTGGTTGTGCAGTGTTATTTCCTGAAGTTGGTGGATCCACACTTGATTCTCATCATGGTTTTGTTGTCGAATATGGAAAGGATAGGGATGTTGACCTGGGTAAGTGCCTACCTCTTATCTTTAAAGCAAAACAAGGAAACAAATGCTGTAACCTGGCATGACTTCATGAGTCCTGCTTTTGGAGCATCTTGGGAACAAGATTTGAATTTCAATATGAAGGGGAATTTGCCCCTGTTAAATTGAAATATTTTGTTAAATTTGTCGGGATCTGGTAAAATATATTGAAATTTGGAGAAATGTGGAGAAATCTCCATAATTTGCTACGAAACTATAAGGGACACATCTGGAAATGACTAGCTACCAAGAAAACCATCTAAGGTGGTTTTATGGTTTTAAAACCTAAGTAGATAGTTTGTTGTGTGGGTTTTGACTGGTATAAAGTCGTGAAATGCAACACATTAAGCTTTAAAAGTCACAAGAATCCAAGGTATACAATTACATTCTTTTCTTCTATTTTGGGTTCGATTAATTTTCCCCTTACAATTTTTATTATTATTAAATCATATATAATAAATAAAGGGCGTACCTAGTGCACGAGGCTCCCGCCATTGCAGGGTCTGGGGAGGTTCATAATCTACGCAGCCTTACCCCTGCTGCTTCGTGGAGAGGCTGTTTCCCAATGAGAACCCATGACCACTAGGTCGCAATGGAGCAACCTTACTGTTGCACCGAGGCCCTCCCCTCTCATTAAGTTATAAATAATTACTTAAATTTAATAAAAAAACACTTTTTTGAGTGGAAAACATAATAGCCACTGACTGATGTTGTAGCGAAGTTCTAAAACTCACATTGGTCTCGTTTTGATCAGGCCAAAATGGGCAACATTTTGCCAAAACAATTCAATTTTTTGCCTGACTGTTTTGGTTGCCCATTTCGGGGGGGGGGGGAACGGCCATATAAGGCTCCGATACTTCAGGGAAACCTTGTTTTAGCCTATATAAACATATGTAAACCTTCATATTGCAAGAAAAATGGTGATTGTCACCTTCCTGCAACAGTGTATTCTAGTAGTTTGGTGGTGAGGTGGCCAAATCCAAGCAAAATGGTGATTTTCTCCTTCCTGCAGGTGATGTAGACCAAAACATGAAGAAGAGGCCAAAACACTGTTCACATGAATGGTGTCACATCCCCTTATTTTGCCTTGATATGAATGCTACTAGAAGATCTTGTGGGGCCCAAGACCAGATCATGTGAAGACTTTATTAGAAGACTCAATTTTGTCTGTGTGGGGGAATTAGGAGTTTAGTTTTGTTTCTATTTTTCTCTTACTTGTAAGGCAAGCAATAGCTGCCCATAAATATGTAATGCCCTTAGAGGCCCCCCAACCAACGATTATGATGAATGAGAATATGCCTTTTGTGCAAAGTTTTATTGTCTAATTGTGTGGATGAAGGGCTGAGAGGCTTGGCTGGTGAGAGCCAAAACCCCTAGGGCTGAGAGAGCCGAATCTCCTTATCCCCTTTTACTTTCTATTTTCTTATTTTCTTCTTCTCTTATCTTCTCCCCCTGCCCTGCTCGATATCCCTTGCTGTGTTTGTGACTGCAACTGCTGTAACTGATCATTACTGAAGTCTAGAAGCTACTCCCCAAGCAAGCCCTTAACTGCTATTGCTGATCATCACCAGAGAAGGATTGAACCACATTCCTGCATGTCTATTTTCTGCCCTACTGCCTGCAGCAATCGAATCAGTTTCTCTCCAATGTCTGAGCCTTGTTCTAGCAGAGCTTTGGAAGATTGAATCACACCAAGGAGCCCACTCGATCCCAGTTCCATCCCAGTCTGCTGGATGAATTTTCCACAGCCTTAATCTTCTAGTTTCATCACCAACTCAGATCTTCTTTGCTGTCAATCAGAACTGAACCAAACTTGCAGCAAAACTTCATCCCATCCAGGCCGACACTCGATCCTCCTTGGAGCCCAAACACAGTGCTGTTTTGCAAGTTGTTGTTTTCTTTCTATTTTTGGGTGTTTACCTTCTAATTCTGATTTGCTTTTATTATTGATGATCTGCTGCAACTTTTATTGATCCTACTGTAGAGTGGTTCTTAGCTGAACCCTTTCTACATTAGCAGACAAAACAGTTGAGTTATGGTCAAAATTGCGACCAAAACTCGTGAAACAGTGTATTTAAGTAAAGTGAATATGTTGTTTTGTCATGTGCACGGGAATTGAAGAGATAAAATGGAAAAATAGATAAAATATGGTTAGAAATAAGAGATAAAATAGGGATAAGGGGTTGCTTTACAGACATAGCAAGGGCGTCGTGGCTTATTGGGAGGTAGCCTACCTCTTCTCAAGTTAACCTCAAGATAAATTTGTAATTTTCATCCCTCTTCATTCACGATTATTCTCCATTTTATAGGGAGACAAGTAGTTACAACTGCTAATTAATAACTCCTTCTCACATATACCACTTCTCACATAACATATAACTCCTTCATAACTAAACTATGACCATACAATAACCACTGAAAAGATAACCATAAAATAACTACTAACACCTACACCCACTATAATTCTTTTCCCACGCCATGTCATTCAACCTTGAGGTGTACGTAGCATGTTTCTCCGAAACGATACGACTTGAAGGCGAAATTTCGACCAAAATGGTGTCGTTTCTGGGTTTCACCTGCTATTTTGTCTTGGCCCACTCAAAATTAGAGAAATTAGCGAAATTTCGCCGAGATTTCAGTGCGTTTTCGAACTATGTGTTGTAGCATAATATAACATATTTTATCATGTAAATATGTTTAATTATCTGTTTTTCTTTGCATGCAAATTTGTGAAAGAGTAGAACAATTTTTTGGGGCCAATTTTCTTTAGTTTTGGTATTTGTAATTAGGTTTTAAAGCATAAGTTTTGGAAAAAATTTTGGATAGAAAGTTCAAGGGACCCCTATCAGGTTGTAGTTTGACCTATTTTTAGTTATCATATAATTATATTGGATTGTTAGAACAAATCTTGACAAATTTTGGAAAAAAATGCGTTCTGTGCAAATTTCCCCTCTTTCTATCACCAAAGCCACGCAAATCGATCCATTTTACTTTGCAAGATTACATTCTTGGTTATTCATACATTTGAGTTTGAATCATACATCTGAAAGAAAATGGCTTATTTTGGGATTAACCTTTGCCTGTGAGTAAACCCCCAAATCCCTAATCTTTTTCAAATACTATTGTTCATGATCCCAAGGAGAATTGAGAAGGGAAAAATCGAATTTTCAATATTTTTTTAGGAACTGAAATAGGATTTGGACTTTGGAGATGATTTTGCTGATCTGGGCAGTTTTTCAATGAAAGGGGTCAAAAGATGAAGAAGTTTGGCATTTCATCCATTGGTCTGCATTGTTTCGGTCGAAATGGTAAAGCAACATGACATGAAATTTTGCCATTTCGATGGAAGTTTTATATCCATTACATTTGTTGTATTTAAGTGGGACCACTAGTGGAATGGAAATATTGGCCATTGCACCAAGTAACGGTCCTTCTTCCTTCTTAGACCTCTCCATTCTCAGTAATGCTTTTGCAGTCATTAACTCATTATGCTATTGCACCAAGTAACGGTCCTTCCTTCTTAGACCTTTCCATTCTCAGTAATGCTTTTGCAGTCATTAACTCATTATGCTGCTACACATGTTCAATTGGTCTGTAAAATGTCTTCTGACTTCAGAGTGTGTCAATGATGTATTTGTAGTAGGGCCTGCCTAAAATCTTCATCATGAAGCAACTCTTTTGTTTTGACATTTTTTCCTAGATTGGTAAAATGAAAATATATTGAGAGACGATAACAAGGAGAAACTAGTGGGACTCTTCTTTCGTGCTTTTTTTTATTTTTTATTTTTATTGTTTTGAGAGTTTGTATTGCACTCTAGTTTGGGGCACTGTACTTTGTTTCTCATATTGAGTTAATAAAATCCATTTGATGCATAACACAAAAAAAGGGGAGGGGGAGGCAATCCCACAGGGAACAATAACCTAGAATAGGCTATAGTGTCAACTATTTTCTCGGGGTTTGAGGGGGGTCTCCTTTTGGGAATTTTAGAGATAATCAGCCCATCTTGTGGTTGAAGCTTATGGTCATGGGGTTGTGGCTGGTCTTGCTCTGTATACTTTTGGTCTGCATTGCCATCTTTTGCATGCTTCTTAAAGCCAACGGTCTTCTCTGCTTAACTCAGTAACGGAAAAAGAATAGATACACTGTATGATTGCATCTAACATAAGCATTGAAGTTGAGGGATGCAATTCCATTCATCAATACAGTTGCTTTTATTGATTTTTATAATTTCCTTTTCCGGTCTCTAATTGACATGTAGCTAAGGCTGGTTTCCTGTTTTTTATTTGATGGCATGCTGAGACATGGAACTACTACTACTACTACTACTACTACTGGTCTACACCTCTTTCTGCTTTTTCATATATTTTTTTTCCCCCTTCTTTCTATATTGTTTTTTGGAATATTTTACCTTGGAAAGTCTGAAAGCAAAAACCATATGTTGCTTTCTTTCCTGAGCCACAACAGTTTTGTATTTGTAGGTTTCCATGTGGATGACTCAGAAGTCACTTTGAACGTGTGCTTGGGTAAGCAATTTTCTGGTGGAGAACTGTTCTTTCGAGGTATTCGATGTGAAAAACATGTAAATACGGAGACCCAATCAGAGGTATGGTAGTATTTTAGGTTGATTACTATTTAAGCATATTGAATTTAATCATTCCTCTGGTTATTCACACTTCAAGGCGAGTTTTTTTCCCCCTTGCAAAAGATTAGTTTGTACATTTTCCTCTTACTGGAGCAGCCTTGTTACATGTACTTTGTCTTATTTCCTAATTAATCAATATTATGTTTCTTCATTCATGGTGCATAAATCACTTGTTTTACTTGCCATTTCTGTCTTCTAGTTTTGAAACAATTTATAGAATGGGCAAAATATATATTTTTTTGGATGAATAAAATAATTTCATTTCCAAAGGAAAGAAAGGGAGGGGGAAGGGAACAACGCGAACCAATTACATAGACTTGCCAAACGGCAAGGGCTAGCAAAATAAAAGGCAAGAGCCCAAAAAAAAACTACGCACTAAGCAAAGCAAAACAAATGGACTACAAAAAACACCCGAAGGCAGCCTCAACGAAAACAGGAACTCTAACCCGGATCCACAGCCTCACGGCAAAAAGCATGATCTTTAATAGTCAAACTCAGAGGCAAAATCTTCTTTGCGCAGGGAAGGGAGTAGGCAATGTAGGGGCGAATCTTAGGGAAAGGAGGGGAGCTGGGGTTACGACGGCGAAAAACTCGCAAAGGCGGAGGAGCATTAGGTTGGGGCATGAAGGAGGGAGCCTCAATAGAAGAGTTAAGGCCCAAACAAGGGTGGGCCAGGTTTGAAGGGCTAGAGCAAAGGGATGAAAAGCAAGGAGCTACTGAACCAGAAGGCCCAGCTGGGCCAATAGGCCCAGAGGGAACAACGAGAGAGGAGGTGGAGATAGGCCGGGGAATGGAAGTAGAGGAGAGAGGAGAAGGGACCACCATGTGGCCCTCCAGAAGGGGACCACGCGAGGAAGTCAAAAAGGACTTTTTTTTTGGCTTTTGAAAAAGGCAGAAATCCCTAAGCTAAAAAGGGAAGGCTTGGAAGGGATAAAAGAAGGGATGCCTGGGGATGGAGAGGCCATGGCGACAGAGGAAGAATGGGCAAAATTTTACAAGTATACATATAGGGGGTTTGGTGTATACTTTCAACCAAGGGTGCAAATCTAAACCACCACTTTGTGTGACATTTCTTGCAATATAAACTTATATATATATATATATATGTTTATATAGGCTAAAATAAGGTTTCCCTGAAATATTGGAGCTTAATGTGGCTTTCAGAAAAGTCATACTCTTTTGGTGGTGTTTAAATCACACTGATCTTGGACTATCCACTAAATCTTTTAAATGTGCCCCTCAACTTTCCAACTTTGGAATTTTTTGAAAATTAACTTGTTTGGTAGAACATCTATAACAAAGAGTTCTATAGCTTTCTCTTAGAATTTCAGATAGGTATGTAGTCTCCAAAATCTTTACCAGTTGAAGCCAATACATAATTCTTTTATTCCTATCGACCATGTAGTAAGGCTGGCTTGCCAATGCACTATTGTTTTTCATGCTAAATACTCCACATAGCTGCAGCTGCAGGCCACAAAGTATGACTTCTACTAACTGTTGGCTCTTTCCAACTTCTTGGGAGAGTGAAAAGTTATTAGGCATCATCCACCTCGGATTCATCTCCAAATTAACAGCCCCAAGCTCAAAGATGTATGGACGGTGAATAATAACAGGTGGAAGGCGTGGAATTGATTCCACTTCTCGAGGCAAATAAGATAGACATGTGAAGAAATTTCATTCCTCATCTCTGATTTTTTTCTTCTGATTTGGCTAAATGAAGATTGCATGGATTACAAAGAATTGTAGAAGAGACAGGAATATCTATAACTGTAATTGGTACATGATGGAAATACTATTTGGTTCTCTCTATTTTTCTTGTATTGAAGTACTTGTACCTTGAACCCCTGTGGCATTTGTACAACAACAACAAACTCAGCCTTATCTCAACTTAATGGGGTTGGCTACATGGATCCAAACAAAACAAAGTAGGAAAAAAGAGTTCGAACCTAAAAAGGGAAGAAAGTATGGAAAAGAGGGGCGGGGAAAGAGGTGAGAAATTAAGAAAAGAGAAAGACTAATGAAAGATCTGATATAAATAGAAAGATGAAAGGTAGTAAGAGGAAAGAGGCACAGCCCAGCACATCAGGAGATTCTCAGCTACATGGGGTCTGCAACATGGATCCTTGCCCTCCAATAGGCTCTGTCCGAGGTCATACTTGGTACAAGACCTAGACTATGCATGCCCTTTCTTACCACTTCTCCTATGGTCATTTTAGGTCTGCCACTACCTCTTTTAGCTCCTTCAATCGGAATCATACCACTCCTCCTTACTGGGGCGTCCCTAGGCCTCCGTTGAATATGACCATACTACCTTAAACGACTCTCTCAGAGCTTGTCACTGATCGGGGCAACTCCCAAATCCACTTTTATATGTTCATTTTGTACTTTATCCTTCCTTGTTTTTCCACACACCATCTTAACATCCTCATTTCTGCTACACAAAGCTTATCAATATGACACTTCTTAATTGCTCAACATTCTGCCCCTTACATCATGGCTGGTCGAACAATAGTCCTATAAAACTTTCTTTTAAGCTTTAATGGAATGCGTTGGTCACAGTATTCCAGATGCACCTCTCCACTTCATCCATCCCACTTTAATTCTCCGTGAAACATCATCCTCTATATCACCTTCTTTATTTATGATTGACCCCAAATATCTAATAGTCTTGCGGTATCTCTCTTTCCTCAATTCGCACCATATCAGTATCCGTTAAAGTGTGACTAAAATTACACATCATATACTCCGTCTTCGTTCTACTAATCTTAAAGCCTCTTGTTTCCAAGGTTGTCCTCCCAAGCTCTGTTATTGATGACAACTTGCCCTTTTGCTGCATATCAAAGGAATTTGTTCTTGGTGGGAAGATTGCAAATGGTGGGGGTGAAAACAATGTTTTGGGTGAGCAATGGAATTTCAGTATTATCTCCACTGTGAGTTGGGTCATCAAATCACAAACCTCTCTGCCAAAAGCATTTGTTTTAAAACTTCTAGCCAGCAAAAATGTGTGAATGAATTTCAAAACTTCTGAAAATTATGTGGTTATTGACCATCAGCTGCAGCTTAGGATGACATGCATGTCTCCATGCTCCAGGGTAAATGGACATATAGTTTTTCCTTCTTTTTTTTTTCTCCAAATAGTTTTCTTCAGGATGTAACACATTACTGTAAGAAAGAGAATTCAGTACTTTCTTGTAAAACATTCGTTAAGTATTCATTTCTTGTTCATTAAGAATATGCTTCCTGATGGAGTTAAGAGTTGTTTCTTCTATTTTTCTACCATGACACATAGGATACACTTTGGATTATTATGATTTTGATATGTTGAGCCTGTTTCACATTGAAGTATTGAACTTCAAACAACATAGACCTACCTTTATGGCAGAATTTCAGCGCATCATTTCTCCTGCTAGGTTGTTACTATTAGTGGTTGTACACTATTAATTGAGGTCTCTGCTACTTTAATAGGAAATCTTGGACTATTCCCATGTTCCGGGAAAAGCTGTGCTTCATCGCGGTCGCCACCGGCACGGTGCCAGGGCCACAACTGCTGGGCATAGGATCAACTTACTTTTATGGTGCAGAAGGTATTTCTCCCATGCATTCTTTTGTTATATTGATATCTTTAGTTGTGTGCTTATGTCCACTCACTCTAGTTAATAGATAGCTTAGTTTATTTTTATTTCTGACCTCAATGGTTAAGTCACTTGGTGGAACCTGTTGTTTATAGTTCAGTTTGGGCTGTGGTTTGGGCCTTGATTAGTAGTTGTCTTCGGGCCAATGCCCCTTTTGGGGGTTGGGGGAGGTCGTCTATTAAATGGTCTTCTTTCTTTTCTTGTTCTATCTTCTGCCTCTGTCGTCGTTCCATTTCTGTATTTCTCATCTGCTTTAAAGTAATAAAACTCTTTTCATGCTTATAAAAAATTGCTTGTTAGTAATGAAACAAAAACTTTTATAATTGTTCATCCTCTGTAATCAGAGTATATCATTTTCTTGGTTAAATATGAACAAAACCATCATAAAAGCTGTTAGTAATGGACAAATTTTTTAATTATAGCTCATTGTGCATCCTCTGTGTAATCAAACTAGGTTACCATTGTTGTCTTGAATAAACCATCTCATATAACTTGCCTCATTTTTTGATCAACCTGGGTGCGCTTCTAGACCACTATCAGGTCGGAAAGTTCTTTCTGCTTTCAACGCCCTCAAGGTTCCGTCTGGTTCCGAGAAAATGGAAATGAGAGGAAGGGGAATTAGTTTAAGGGTAAAGGCTGGGCGTGCTAGCGCTGTGCCCAGTACTGTGTCTGTCTCTCTCCTCCCCCCAGGGAAAAGTCCCCCTACCTCTCCCATCCCAGCCAGCCCCCCCCCCCAATTTGTTGACCCGCTAGCTCCAGGAAAGCTAGCGGCATGCCCAATCTCCACCCTTAGTTTAAAG
Source organism: Telopea speciosissima (assembly GCF_018873765.1). Classification (NCBI taxonomy): domain Eukaryota; kingdom Viridiplantae; phylum Streptophyta; class Magnoliopsida; order Proteales; family Proteaceae; genus Telopea; species Telopea speciosissima. The sequence continues at coordinate 55,819,953 of NC_057926.1, read as the reverse complement.
AACATGAAAATTTGTAATGATGATAACCAGCTTAAAATCTTACAAAATATGTTAATTAAACATTTTAACTTTTCAAGTGGATTATCTATTTCCCTATTCCAATCGAAGAATTATGGTTGGAAAATAAAAGAAATTTTAATTGGTAAGTGTCTGAATTTTTTACCCAATCATTGCTTGTAATGATACAAACATTTCCATTTTCCTTTTATTTTAATTTCACTTCTTTTCCAACCAGAGGGAGCCTAAAATTTTCTTTACTTTAGATATCCCAATTTTACAAATTATCTAGGGTTTGTTAATGCAGTGCTAATCCCGAACTAGTGATGACCAAGGGGAGGTCAACTTGCAACAGGAACGCAGGAAAAAAGGACAGAACCAGATTTAAGAGAGAACTTATCAGTGCAGTTAAAACTTAAAACAAGCCAGATAGGCCAATATACAGTGCTAATCTCGAACCAGAGAGAATCCAATTGGAGTTCTGCCTGCGACAGGATCACAAGAATAAGGACAAACCGGATAAACCAGATTTCAAGAGAAAATTAATAACTGAATAAATATGTCTAATTTGGCTAAGGTTGGACAGATTTTAAAATATGAAGGAATCCTATCGTGACTAGGACTCTAAATCAGAAATCCAGGATTGCAGAATTCGATGGCAGATCTTATGAAGTCATATTTCAGACCAGGAATTAAGCAGCTATTTAGTCCAGTACTTGAAACTGAGATTAGAAACCGAAAAATAGAAAAGAAACCATATTTGAAAAAACCTGTTTGCAGTAGGATTTTAAGTATCGAGATCTAAGTTGAGGACTCTCACTAAGCTTAAAACTCCTCCAACCAATTGCTTGCTGTAGAGGTAATATTAACTAACTAAATCTGCATAAAATAGAGGAAAGCAGCTTAAAACTAGTCTGGAGACTCTGGACTCATAGAGACCTATTACACTAATTAACAAAGTAAATTCTGTATTCCTACCTCTTACCCATATTTTAGGCCCATAAAATGGTTTATTACAAAGAATACCTATTGGACCAAAGGTCCAATGTATATATAACCCAACCCAAGGCTTATTACCACTATATAAACCGCAGAGAGAAACATGGGAGAGGAAGAGTACTTGAAATAAAGAGACCCTTGTTTTTGGGCAGAAACGAGAATTTTAACATTACCTGCAACAACAGGTTGGAGGGGTGGAAAATGAGCCAAAAATGTTGAGAAAATAAAAACATATAAAAAAGAACTATTGATTGAATGTGGGTGCCTTCTCTTATTCAGAGCTCCAGAGCGTCACTGGAAGGTGAGAGATCTGCTGTCAACGAGGCATCTACTTTCCATTCATTGCTGTTCTTCAGTGGACAAAGGAGACTGGCGGCAATGGCAGATCTGGAAGCCTTGGGTCTGAACTTCTGCCTGCTCTCCTCTGGAAGTTAAGTTCCCTTATGTGAAGAGGGTAGTATTGAGATCTAAATTGAGTTGGGGCATGGCTATGAAACCATTTATTTGAATTTGTAATTTGGCGAGAATTCAAATCAGCAAATAATCAAGAATAAAATCTGCAAGCTATTCAGAAATAAATGGATTATTTGATTTCCAAACGAACCAGAAGGGGTGGGGGTGGGGGTGGGGGTGGGGGTGGGGTTGGGGAATTTGAACAAATCTGTGGATTTCACCCCAGTATGCAAACGTGCCTAGACATTTATTTATTGTGCGACACTCAAAGATATAAAACTTACGTGCTCGATGAGATGTTAGCGATTTGTTTTTATTTTTTTATTTCTGTTTTTTTTTCTTTTTTTAATGAAGAGCCATATCTGAGTAGTCCAATACATAACCATCCCAAACTTCTTTCAACAGTTCGGTCTTCAGAGAGCTGAAGAAGTACCAGAAAAATTTTTCCAACTGGTGTGGAGAATGCCAACGTGAGAAGAAAGAGAGGCAACGTCAATCAGTGGCCACCACCAAACTGGTAAAGTCCATCTGCCATCTTGTAAATAGTGCTGAAAACCATGAAATATGTTATAGTGCTTACTTGTTAAGGTAAAAATTTCCTGCTGTTGACCTTATGCAGGAGTTATTTAGGATGGAAGAATCAAAGGTATAATTTTTTACTGCTGTAAGATATGATGCTGGCAGATTGTAAAATAGCACAAGTCTTATCGTTGACCAGGACACCATGGCACTGCTTTTAGTAATGCATGGAGGAAACTTTTGTTTCCTGTGTTTCATCCATTGAGATGGCTGTAAATTGGATTTTTTAGGTTAATTTAAGCTTCTGTAATGAAGTGGGTCTGAAATTCATTTGATATTTGTAGTTCCAAATCTCCTGTTAATTTTTCTTCTCTGTAACAAACTTACTGAAGAGGCCTAAGTTGAGTTCCTTACAGTGTCTGAAAACTCACTCTGGGGGATAGTCCTCTTGTTTGCACGGGCAGAAATGCTCAGGTGAGATTTGCAGGGAGGAAAATCTTGTGGTAAGTGACCCTAAACAGTTATGTTTTATGCAAATAATCTGAAGTCCTAAAAAGATAGTGGGTCTGTTTGAAGTCGTCCACCAAATTGATATAATGGTTTAATATTGGTTCAAGAATGGGATTCGCACACTGCCCAGGGCGCAGAATGGGGCATCATAAAGAAGGGGCAGGGGTTCATTCCAGAGGGGGAAGAGAGAGGACAGCACCGCCACCCACGTGCCCAGCCTTTTCCTTTATCTATAATTTGCATGATAATAATGGGCGAATGTATTTTTGATGAACCAGAAATTAGGGTAAGAGATCACTAGATGGAAGCATAGGTGATTCTAGAAGACTTTGTGAACTTAATTGAGCTAAATCTGTTGGAATGTGTTTTCCTTCACTTACCATGGAAAGAAAATCCCTTAATCCACGGGTTATTCTGATAATTGGATGAGATTCTTAGAATAATGCCAAGGGCATTTTGGATTTCAGACAATAGGGAGTAGGAGGGAATAATGACACCCGAATGGTTAGACTCTCTTCATCCACGATAAGTGTCTCTTGGCATTTGGTAGTAGTAGATGATGTGATCCTAGGTTTCAGCTTTACTAATTGGACTTTTTTACCCAAGCATGAGAACATCCTCAAAAAGTTCTCTTTCACCTAAGGTGAAGGGTTCACCCACAAATCTAAGGCCATCATCACTCCTATATGTTGACACACTTCGAAATGCCAGTCACCACCCATCCAAACCCAATGATGTCCATCATTCTTCCTTCACCGTGGTTAAAGAAAACTAGTTCTACTCAAAAAGCCATATTAAGTTGCATAAAGAAAACTGGGTCTAACTCAAAAAGCCATATTGAGTGTTTAGGGTATAGTAACTACATACTCACCCTAGTTCATCTGGCATATTTTATATAGGTGTTACTGGTTATAATGGAAGTATGCATTTCCATCCAAATATCTGCCTTGTATTTGGTGGTTTAGATGTGCCCAATTTTCTGGTCAGGTAAATCCTCAAAGTCCTTGCTCACATGTCAAATTTTAGTATAAATAGTGGGTCACGTGGTAAAATAAAGTTTTAAAAATTCAGGACTGTCAAGTGGTTGCACACAAATGGATGGATTACCAAGAAGGTGCATGTCAACATAGAGGCGGTAATTTAATTGATTAGGCTCTTAAATTTGACATATTGCTAATAAAGACCATGTCCATTCTATCTAACACCAACATTACCAAAACATCCTTCCATCTGAGAAAGCCTTTCTTAGATGGACCACACAAAGGTCATTTCATAAAAGGCAATCTGCATGGAGGTTGGATAGAAACAACAGTAGATGCTAGTTTTGTTATTGGTGAATCCTTATCTCAGTCTAATCCAAGATGTACTGTTCACTTTCCTCTAACATCGGCAGAGCAGTTTTTGGGGGGTCATTTATATTGGGGACAAATTTGAATTATCGAGGATTAGGGTTTCTTTATAATGTAATGCGTCAACCGCTATATATAGGAGTGATCTCACAAAAAAGACAGGGTATTAAGGTTTTGTAATTTCTCATCAGAACAGTAGAAGATTTGATTTATCGCTTGGCCTTAGACGTAGCCATCTTAGGTCAACCATGTAAATCATTATGTTTTCTGTGTGCGATTCTAACTCTTTCTTTTTTACTTTTGCAATCATTTTTCTATTAAATTGTTAATTCTTAATAAGTTTGTAACAAAAGAACTAACAGAAATGACAAAACTCAAATTCCAAAGGAAAGAGAGATGCAGAGAGGGTAAGGTTTTGCTGCCAAATTAAGGATGTGAGAGTGTGTCCTCTTTGGCCCTTCCTCCAACAGAGCAGAGCAGATAAACACAGGTTGGGTTGAAGGACCTCTCTCTCTACACCCACACCCACAAGCCTTGTTTGTCTTGTTCTTTCTGTTTCTGAGCTGACGCCTACATGGTCCATTCTTAGAAATCATCATAAAACACAGCCATCACTTGCGCCATTGGGACTCTGCTTAGATTTTGGTTCAATTTACAAGTTATTTCTTTTGATAAAATAACAAGTTTCTTCAATTCGTCCTAGTTTTCAGATCACAATACACCTCATCGTCAAAGCTTCTAGAGCTTAATTTGTTTTTGAAAGCCCATCTGTGTTTTAACTCTTTTCTTATTTCATCATCAAAGCTTCCAGAATTTTGGTTTCTGTCTCCCAAGTCCTAACTTCTAATCCACTTGCAGCACAGATAACATAGAATTATGGGGCGGTTGGCGGAATGACCCTCCTGCCCCCTGAGTGGCAGATTCATATGCGCTGCGACACAGAGAACATTCTCTTTACAATTAATGCTTTATATTGAAGTCTTTTTTTTATTTTCAACTCTTGTTAAATAGTAAACATATCTAACCAAGAAGTATGAAATATTATAGAACCACTGGATTACTTGTTCTACTTGTTCATTAATTTGTCTCTCCATCTTCCTACCAACTCTAGTAGGTTCAATTCAACTAGGAAGGTTTTCTGGCATAGAATCTAACCATTCCCAATAGTCCCTATGCGTTGGAACTTCTGCAAGGGTGATATGGCACCGTTCGATTAATGTGCGAGAGTGATATGACAGCGCTCAACCAATGTGTCAGGATCATATGGCACTGCTCGACCAATATGTCAGGGTCATATAATACCGCTCGACCAATATGTAAGGATGAGATGGCACCACTCAACCAATGTGTGAGGGTGCTTCAATATTACACAATACACCTTGTTTTTATTCTTTGGTGAAATAAATTGGGCAAACTATATTGGGATTTTCTTTTGTTCTCCTTACAAATTATTATGAGAAAAATGACCTTAATACTTAATAATTGGAAAGTTCCCACAGTTGACATGATTTATGAGAGATATGATCTTAATACTTAATTGGAGTCCCACAATAGTTTACATGATTTATTTCTAACTTTGCTTCCCTAGTGTATGATTGAGCCTCAATATTCAAAAATCTGAGAGAAGATATAAACTGTGGGACTCCCATAAATAGCAAAATTTTAATGAAAGATTACTTGTCTAAATTTATCTCTCACTGGATATTTCGATTTGTCTGTAATTCTAAGATATGTGATATTCCCATTGAAATTTTTTTGATAATATACTTTTTTCTTGGGAAATCTCTCTCTTCGGGATTTTGATGTTCCATCCTTTTATTAATTGTTTTGTTTCTCTTGTTTGGGGTTCGCCCTTGGACAACAAGTTTGGCTATTTTTTTTTGGTTTCTCTGCTCTTTATTTTAATATATTTTTTATTCATAAAAAAAAGAAGAATATAACAGAATATAAACCTAATATTCCATGCAAGAATTTCTTAATATTGCACACATCGATGACCAAACTATCATCAATAAAGAAAATCAAATAATTGTGACTTTTTAATCATCAAACTTTGACTCATGACTTTATCATGAGATACAATAAGGATACCGACGAGGACGACGATGATGATATAGATGGTACTTGTAATACATATATAATATATATTATGTAAAGGTACGCTAGTACCCCTTTTTCTCTCTCTCTCTCTCTCTCTCTCTCTCACATGAAATGGTCTCTCTATCCCTTATTTAGAAAACCTTTTTGTCACCCCCTCATTAATTGGTGCGTTTCCTATGCCACTTGCTTAGAGAACCTTCTCCATATGTAATTTGAATAATAGAAAATAAAATATCTTTGCAAATTCTAACAACTAAGATGACAAACGATAAAAACAATGATAATAATAATGATGAAGGTTGTGATTAGTGAATTGCTTATAAAATGTATAGAGTTTGAATTGGAGATAAAAATTTAGAGGGAGAGGTGGGGGTGGGGAAGTGTAAAGTAAATTGACTAATTGAGGAGGGTATGATTTATAACAGAAAATAAATTTTTTTTTGGGGTCTTAAGATAATCAGATAATCTGGGTATGAATCTAATTTATAATTGAGTTTGAACATGGATTAGTTTTTCAAGATCCATTGAATATTGTTTGGATCCCATGGACCAATTGACAGCCAAAGTTGATGAATAAAGTGCAAAAAAAAGAAAGTTTTGAGGGTCCAAGCGGAGTAGCTGGCAATTAAGACTTTGAGAATAAAAAGCAAGCAAGATAAGGTGCAACAGTGGCATTATATCAAACATCTTATATAGGGATGTAAACGGATCGGATTTGGCTCGGATAGTGCTATATCCGCATCCGCATCCGATTAGCTATCGGACGGATTCGGATAGTGCTAAACAGATACGGACACGGATACGGATCGGATATTTTATCCATTTACATGTAAATATAGCTTTTCGGATAGCAATAGCCTATCCGTATCCGCATCCGTTTAGCTTTCGGACGGATTCGGATAGTGCTAAATGGATACGGACACGGATACGGAAACGGATTTCGACTATTCATTTACATCCCTTCTTATATAATGAAAAGAGAATAAAAAAATAGAGGTTAGTGAGAAGTAGTTAAGGTCGGTGGATACGCAATCTCTTTTGGGGAAGATAATCCTCTTTATTATAATGTGTTCTTCTATCATTTGCTTCTCATCTTTACTTTATTTGGATAAAAACCTTCTATTATAAGTGTTCTTCATCATTTGCTTCTATTATAAGCTTTTCTTGATTAATTTATTGTTACAACTGAGACCTAAGATCACGCCTAAATCTCACTTATTTGTTCTTCTATCTCTTTCAGTCTTTATATCAAACATCTTTCATACACTTTTGAATTCTGTTTTTTGTCTTTCTTTGAATAAATAATCCAAATATTTAGTCATTTTCACCAGCACCCATAATGGTGGCATTGATCCCAAGTCCAAACGTTACTCCTTCTTTCATTGTCAATTTGAAATTAATTTAATCTTAATAGTTGTTGACTGGTTGTGGTTGGTATAAGGACCACGATGACAAGCTTCATAACATAAAAATAATTTATTCTATTAATCCCTCCATCCTCTTCATCTTCTTCTTATAAATAATTTATGGGATTACTTTTAGATTTTGGATGGGTTGGTCATATCTCATGTCATATCCAATAAGTGTGTGGATTGTCCACATGTAAAGTGTCTTAATATAATTCATCTAATTAAGCTCAATTTTTCACCCTTTGTTAGGTATTCATTCTTTCCTTCTTGGTGCCACTCATTGAAATTTCAAAATTTTGATCAAGTTGAGTGACCTATTCTCCTACTTTCGTCCTCTTTTATTCCCTTCTCGAGTTGAGATTTCGTGCACGTACGTTTCAGGTGTCAACACTTGTCATTTTTGCTTACATAAGTATTCTTCTTCAATCCTTCAATCTTTAAATCTTTAAATCTTTAAATCTTTAAATGATAGTAAATGAGACAGGTGTTGACACTTGAAGCATACATTTAGGTGAATGTATATGCAGAGGATCTGAATTCAAAATAAGTTGAACTATCCTAATCTTTTCAATGGATCAAGTGAGTGACCTATTCTCAGACTTTGGACTTTCATTTTTTTTTTGGCACGAAAAACCCCGCAAGCGAGGCGATATATTAGGGCCTAAACGGCAAAAGGAAAGTTACAATATTGAGGAGATCCTCTGGAAATGAAGATTTCCATAAACCCAAATAAGGGTAGCACAACGCCCACTTAGAGATATTGTGGGCCACAAACATTGTCATCTCTACCTACAAAAGAGAAAGAGATAAACTCAAAGCGTGAAGAAATAAGCATTAAATCCATCATACTTGTTATATTTGTTTGGGAATAAAATTCGAGAAGTGAGATGGCAAAAGGGATCTTTTTATCACATGGATCTGCTCATGTGCTAATAAGAATAGGGCTACGAGCGTGCTAATTATGTGAATAGGGCTATGAGCGAAACCGGATTACCTGCCTCGCTCACTCTCATTAATTTGGGGGGTGAAGGATGAGGATTTTATATCATTTGGGTCATAGGTAAGGATAAGAGGTTTATTCCAAAGCCTCTCCATGTGTTTACTCACTTAATGATATAGAATAAAAAGAAGTACATGATATCAATGTGTTATGTGTACTTTCTTCTCACAATCTCTCTCCTCTCTCCTCATTAAATAAGTGAATTTTCTTCATTCTATTCATTAACTATACCATTTCGCTATTTGGCATGTAAGATCATGGCCTCCATTGATTCCAATTGAAATTGAATTGATTTTTTTTTTTCTTTTTCATACGTAAACTCCAAATAGAGTAGAACTTATAGAGGTGTTATCCTTGCAAGTTTTTTTCTTTTTTTTCTTTTTATAAAGATCATGACCTCTCAATTTAGTCTAAAATCCGCCACATGGGTTTGCTTTCAAAGTTTAAATTTGGGAATTATTTAAAAGGTGATACTTCATATGTGGGAATGTTGTGAGACGAGGCACCCTCACTGAATGAGCCCTATTTTTGTCCACTTGATTTTATAAATTGATAGATAGTCTACCCCACATGGGAGATATAATAAACTATTAATGATCCTAACCATTAAACTTATAAATAGTTTCCCCCCCTTTTTTGTGATATATCTATTTACAAGTTTTGATAAGAAACATATCTTATGCCCACTTTGTTAAGCCGTGTGAAGAGTTTATCTTCCTATTTAATCCAATGCAAAATGCTAAATCAAGTAAGTAGTATTCATCAATTTCTTTATTTCACCAAATTTTTTTGTTTTCTTGTAAAATTTTCTCTATACGTATAGAACATTTTTATTTTAAATTTTTTTTTTTATGAAAGGAAAGAAATTTATTAAGCAAAACACTAAGTACAAACAACTATACAACATATACGGTAAGTGGGGAGCAGTAACATAAAAACTTTGAAACCAGTTACGAAAGGGGATATTGGGGTTAGTCCTATAGGAAATATCAACAGACTTATCAGCTATTTTGAGACAAAAATCCAACACCTCAAGCGGCCACGGTGAAAGGGATGGAATTGGAAGAAGTCCTGGTAGCAATGTATGTGAATACCAAACTTCTTTCAGCTTCACATTTCTAAAAGTAACAAACTCAAGAGCGTTGATAATCCCAATGATTTCAGGCTCCAAAAAACTATACATATAGAACATTTAAGAATAGAATTTTATCTTGTAACATTCATGTAAGTCCTACGTTGTAATATGATTCTCACACAGGCTCCTAGTAGGGATGTAAACGGATTGGATTCGGATCGGATACGGATCGGATGTGATCGGAGTCGGATATTCCCTGATCGAATTCGGATACCTCTAAACGGATTCGGATGCGGATCGGATTCGGATTTTTGACCATCCGTTTACATCTCTGCCTTGTGTAACCCGGACCTTCCTCCCCCTAGTGGATACAATTCACTCTCAATCCATATCTCTTAGATCATGATTCTCTTTTCATCATATTCTAGAACCTATTGAATCTTAAAAAATCGTCAAAATCATTATTTATTTAATTTTTTATTATTAAGTATTCGGATTTTTTTTTGGACGGATTTTAATCGGAGTATTCGGATTATTTCCCGGATATCTCTAAACGAATACGGATGCCCCTAAACGGACACGGATGCAGATTCGGATTCGGATTTCGGTTATCCATTTACATCCCTAGCTCCTAGACCCATTTAGTTGTATTTTTTTTGTTTTTTTGTATACGGATGAGTTATATCGATATCATATTGGTTTTGAAGGTAACCGATATCCGATCCGATAAACCATGACCATAATTAGGAGTGGAAACGAAAATGATTGATGTTAAAGCTGTTGAATTGATGATCATCACCACCGATTCCATCAAAATAAACAGCTCTACGATTGGTGATGGTGGGTAACTCAACCTCACATCACGTCGAAATAAAGAAAGAAAAATAAATCACATGAAGCCAATTAAAATGAAATCCTAACTTAAGTGGTGGATAATCTGGAATCTTTGACTTTCCAGCGGGCCCAATGACCGGCCTCTTCGTCCCCACCTCTTGTTTTTTTATTTTTAATAATTTTCCGTGGTCACCTGATCTTGGGTTGGCAAATCCTAATTCTTTATTTCTCTTTTTTCGGGTAGAAATTCTTAATTTCTCATAACTGATTATAACTGATTGAGAAATGCCTTTGGAAAACTGAGTCAACAAGTGGGGTAGGTCAGGTTCATAAACAAGTGGGTGGGCCAGTTTCATGACATATTGGACCTGTCGGACCGTGTCGGATGGATTAGACGGCTGATGCCTGATAGGTGAAAAAAGATAAATTTCTTGTAAAATAAATTTTGGCAAAAGATCATGGCAAAAAAAATCCACTCCAATTCCTAAATATTTAAAAATCGAATCAGAAACCCAATAGACAAGAATTGGCGAAAACTGATCCTGATTCTGTCCGATCCAAATTAAATCGATGGAGTTTGAGATCTACAAGCCGATTCTAGGGTTTTTTAGCTAAATCGGAATTAGTCTCGATCGATCCAAAGATGATGCTTTTTGATACAAGGTGAAGATATGAGAGTTGAACCGATCGGAATCCTTATTCTCTTTCCTAAAATAATTTAAGAAAAATATTTTTTGAGCAAGGAGGGTACATTACACCTTTTCACATAGTTTTTTAAATTATTATTTCTCTCTTCTTAAAATAATTGATATAATATTATATATAAGGAGGAGCACTGTATGCCTTATGTTGAGATAGTCTTTTCTTAATAATTTAAAAGGGATAAAGAACGCCATCCGATTGCATCATACATATTGTTCCTATGTGTTCTAATACAAGGGCACATAAAATGACCATCGCATCTTCAAAACTCTAGAAAAGATCAAGATGCAATGATCATTTCACAAATCTTGTGTCAAGGCACAGAACAGCGTGTACGACACAATCGGATGGCGTTCTTTCACACAATTTAAAATGTTAAGATGGATCAAAAGACCCTGGATTGAGAATTTGAGAAGATCCATCAAAATTTGGCACTATTCAGATGATCCCTGTTAGTTTATTTAAAAATATAATGAGTGGACCAAGTGACCAGCTAAACGTTTCATGTGGTTTATAATAGAGTGGACCACCTACCAAACTCCACAACTTGGCTGCACCGTTTAATCATAAATTAAATGCAATTTGGAATTTAATGGAAAAATATTACTAGACTTATGCAATTTGAAATTTAAATTAGGATCAGATAGGAGCCACATGGGACCCATGAGTTTCATGAAAGCTTGAAAAAAGCTCCAACCCTCCAAGTCTTTTTAGGCTCTACAGTCCAGATATAGCCATCTCTCTCTCTCTCTGAAAAAAATTGAGAAAAGGAAAGAATGAAAAGAAATATGTTTTGGGCACCCTTCACTTTTACAAGGGAGGGGCCTCATCTTCTCTAATGGCTGGCCCTGATTTATCTCCATGATTTAAGAATTTATACTTGAAATGACCAAACACCCCATTGAGAACTGTAGTGTCTCACTTTTTATGGGATTCTAAATCAATTTATTTGTCAACAACTTTGTTTATTGGATCAAGTTTCCCAAATCAAGATGAAGAAAGAATCTCTTATGCCACCATATCTGACCCTTGGATTGGACTTGGGAAGGATAGGACTATGTACGGTAGGAGACGAGAGTTTAGTAATGAAACTCTCGTCCAAGAGCCCAATCATAAGATCATATTATGATGGATGAAAGATTCTCTCTCCATCCTGGGTGATAAAAAACTTTCTCCTTTATTTACTATGTACCAACTAGTAAATAACATTTTTGGGCTATGATCAATGATGGAGAAAGTGTTTCCTCAACACACGTGGAAATTCAATCACCATCCTAGGGTTCACAAACTCCTATAGAGTTTTAATATGTTCCTCAAAATACCTTCCTACATGTATTTGAAGCCTCACGGTAAATGGATTCCAATTCATTGTAGCTTTAAAACTCAATTGGTGAAATCTTTCTCAGGCTCAAGGAACTAAAAGAGCAAGAGATAAGTTTAAAATGACTCTAGGAGAAATGGTGAGGAAAGAATTGAATAGCTTAAGACTAATAATGGGTATGACTTTAGATATAACTAAATGGAGACAAATGATCCATGTAATCAATCCCATTTAGTTGTGATAAGACTGAGTTGATGATGATAATGTTTACCTAATCTATATTTGAATCTCTTGCTCTCAAATTCCTATGGTATTGGGAATGCGATCATACAACATTCTTTTTCCGAATAAAGAAAGGAAGAAAAAAGGTTATCGGAGCTATCGGGGTAGGATATTCTAGCACTTCTAGTGTCTATTTCCCTCCTTCTCACATGAAATGATCTTACTGTTCTCTTATAAAAAAAAATGTCGAATGTCAAACAAGTGCCAGACACTGACGGGTCAAATGACCTCCCGACCCTATAAGAACAGAAATGTCACCCATGTTAATGTTTCCATGCTGTCCCATTGGCCTCCACGTGCAGGAGTCACGCCCATGGGAAATATGTTAGGTACTTGATCGATATACCAAAAGCTCCGAAGCTGATGGAACGCGTTAAATCAAGCCCTTTAACCTATCCCATATTAGGCTGGCTCAATGTAACGTCCATGCACTAGAGTGGGCCTCACTAGATACATAACAGACTACCAAGCTTCCGCAGTCGTTGTCCTCGGCAACTCTCACTTTAGGCAGCATTCACTCTGGCGGTAGGTAGCTCTTTCCAAGCGGCTCCATTCTGTTCTAAGGTTTTTACCTGACGGTAGGCAGCCCTTTCTTGACGGTTTTCACTCTACTCCAAGTAGTCCTTTCCATGACTCGAATTTGTGGCGTGGTACTCAACTTTGATACCAAATGTTAGGTACTTGATCGATATACCAAAAACTCTGAAGCTAATGGAACACGTAAAATCAAACCCTTTAACCTGTCTCAGACTAGGCTAATCCAATCTACCGTTCATACACTAGAGTGAATCCCACTAGGTACATAACAAACCCAACCCCCCTCTCCCCCCTCCCCCCTCCCCCCTCCCCCATAAAAATAAAAAATTTGTAGATTGAGGGCTGTTTTAGTCATCTGGGAACTTGAACAGCGGATTTGTATAAACCACAGAGGCAGGGAGAATCACGATAAGACCCAGCAAAGATAGAGAATGGTAGGGGCGCCAGAGTAATCAAAACAAAGGAGTTTGCCCGAATCAACCATCCATAGAAAACCGTAGGAATCAGTCCACAAGGTACTTTGTCTCGTATTCTGTGAATTTCTGCAACAGCATCATATCACATAATCAAAACATACACACACAGAGAGAGGGTCCGAGCCTCCGAGAGTGAGACACAACATCCTGACATTACCGAAAAGCGGACCCGCTTGTCCTCATCTCCCTGAACCCAACCCACGTAGCGTAATGAGGTTGCGACCTGTCCTTCACGGCTTTTACCTTTCAGCTTTTGTCCCAGCCCCAGGCCCCCCACCACCCCTCTCTCTCTTTCAACTTTACAGCAGCAGCAGCAACAACAACAGCGGCCGCCTCTAGCCTATTTCTATATTAATCCTTCTTTTTTGTAGTTTTTCTTATCGATCAATCCAATTCCACAAAAACCCATTTTTCTTCCTTCCTTCCTTCCTTCCTTCCCTCAAGCAAAGGTGAGTGTGTGTGTGTGTGTGTGTGTGTGAGTGAGAGAGAGAGAGAGAGAGAGAGAGAGAGAGAGGAAGAGGAAATGGGATTGTATGGTGGTGGTCTGTATGATGTATCGTCCGATTCAATCCCTGTTCTTATGGTGGCAATCGTGGCTAACTGCGTGAGATACCTGAGATCCTTGTTTATTTGGTTACTTCAATCGGTGGGGTTATCGAGATTGGACGTGGTGGATGAGGTCGGTGATAGGTTGGTCGGTGGGGTGAGCTCTAGCTTGGCTGGACTAATAATCTTGGGTGAACAACTAAAGGCCAATCGGGTCTTTTCCTACTGTGTGAGCGAGAAAGATGGAGGCGGCGCCTGCGGTGGCGGTGGCGGTGACGGTGACGGTGACGGTGGATTTGATACGGATTGCATGGTGTGCTTGTGTAAGTTCACAAAAGGGGAGCAGGTTAGGAGGTTGGAATGTCGTCATCTGTTTCATAAGGAGTGTTTGGATGGGTGGTTCGATCAATTCCACTGGAGATGTCCTCTCTGTCGCTCCCCCTTGGTCTCCGATGAACGTCTCGCCGCTACCGAGAACCGTGTCACCAGGGATCTCATCACGTGGTTTAGAATGCAATGATCAGATGATCATGATGGTGGATGGTGATGATCAGTACTCTGTAGGTTAGGTAGGTGCCTTTTAAATTAGTGTAGAGTTTTTAATCTTTTTTGGGGAGAGGTTACGGCGGTGTAGCTGTGTTTTTCTCCTCTTTTTGTTTTTTGTTTTTTGTTTTTGTTTTTTAGTTTTTTAAGAACTCTCCTGGTTTGAAGTCTGGACCTTTAGGGCAAGACTGCAGAGTCGAGTTCTTTTTCACTGTTTGTAAATTTTTGTTTTTGTTGTTAATGTGAGTTTAGATGATGTTAATTGCTAAGGGTGTCAATTGGTACGGTTTTAAGTTATCGGCTCAGTTCTTTAACGGTTCTGGTCTTAAGGGATCAGGATGAGGATCAGAATCAAACCAATAACTTAATTGTTTACAAATAAGTTAATTGTTTACAGACCTGGTATTTAGGATTAATAAGTGATGGGTGGGTTGGTTTCGGTTCCCAATCGATTCTAAGCAGTTCTAGATTACAAAAAAAAATAAAAAAAATCCTTAATTCATGCTGCATATATTCAATTGCATTCAATTACATTATAAGAAGAAATTAATTACACATGAGATATGCAATCCACCGTTATTTTTTTTCTTTTCCTTCTAGGTCGTGGAACTAATCCATATATACTTTTTATTTTATATTCAATTAATAAGTACGAACATGGAACTAATCCATATATACTTTTTATTTTATATTTAATTAATAAGTAAGAACACTATCATTTTTATAAATTACCATTAAAAATAGTATATGAGACCAGAGGTATTTTTTAAAATTGAAAAACCAAAAAAATATATAGGGCTTGACTACCCTTATACTGATCTTTTTATACCCTCTCCACATACTCCACATAATAAATAGGGGAGCCTTCTCTATAAGGGGAGTGTAGGGGCCACGTGTGTAGGGCAGCCAATGAGAGAGTGCGTGCTGACATTTGGGGGTGAGATTTTGGATTTTTGCTTTTCATGAGGTGGGGCGGTCATTTCAACCCCATTGTGGCCCTGTGCCCCCACTGAATTTGTTTTTTAATAAATAATAGGATCAATAGGATCTACAGTAATATTTTTATCTCCTAACCCAACCCTATGGGTCCTATGTTGGCCTCCATATGGATGATTTTATTTTCAACCTCTAATTGGTTGATGATGTAGATTCCTTCTTGCATGTAGGAAATCCTCTTCAAGATAATATTTAGGATTAGGATGTAGATTTGTTCTAATTCTAATAGTTCTTAGTTGGTCTATTGGTTCCGGAATCGTTTAGAAGATCAATCACTTAATTGATACATCTAGAATCAGACCAATAACTTAAAATAATAGATTAATAACTCAACCAATAAACTATTAGATGGTTTCTTTCTGATTTCTAATGGTTTAGTCTCGATTCAATTATTGGTTCGGGTCTAAAATCGACACCCTTAAGTCAATGCATGGTAATCAATGCCGATGAGGTACCCCACCCATGTATAGATCGAATCGATACGATGATATTGACACTACCAAAAATTGCATTTACAATGCATAATGGGTGGGGGGTCCTCAGGAAAAAAGAGTCCCACAAGGCACAAACCCTGGTAAGGGTAACTCAAACGCCATTTATTTGTCAGAGTTTGAACCCACAAACGATTCTATAATAGGGTGGGACTTTTGTCTTTCATGGGATGGGGCGATCATTTTGTTTAAGCTTATGTCTGAGCGTAAGAGCTACGTTCACAAATAGGTTCTTTTTTCCTTAAAAATATTTCCCCTCTTGTCATTTGACAAATATGGTTGGCCCAATCTCACCTCGTCAATGAAACTTCACCCCTAGGACAATTTCTTAAAGAATGAGTTCAAGGAGGAAAGAATTAGAAATACCTAATTAGATTCTATAACAGGGAATTGAAATTGCATTTTTGTTGAACTTTAAGTGTCCTTTTTGATTAATTCTATGCCTGTTTCAAGTTGAAATTTGATGTGTGGATGTGGATATATCAAATCAGATGGATGGACCACCAAGATTCATCCATCTGCACTGGTAGAAAGTGGTGACAAAATCTAGATGTCACAAATAGTTGGTGACATGACACCTAGATTTAGCTAAGAATTGGGCTACCCTATACTCCCAACCAATGTTTGTGAAAATGGATTGGGCCCAACAGCACCCCAGTTGAGGTGATCCATTCTTGGCCCAAAGTCTGACCCATAGTATCTTCTATATATCAAGTACTTCTCCATCTTGCTTTGCTTCCTTGTTGCATTACTCTGTAAGCAGAAATTGCATTCTCAATTCTGTTAGAGATGAGAATATGAGATAGAAGGTGAAGGTAGTGAGGATTCTGAATCCCTTCATCAGGCTGCAGCTTAGGAAGTCTTGAAAACAGAAAGCCTTAGATAAGGTTCAGGGTTCTTCTTTTTTAGGATACTTGGGAAATTTAGGGGTTGTTTTGTAAAGCCTAAGTTTCCATGCTTGCCAACGTGGCACATAAGTTGGAATTCCATCTTTCAGCTCAATCACTGTATAGATTGGTGCCCTCTATGTCATAGGCTTGTGAGCGGTAACCCGACCTTATTGTATGACCTACCATGTATGGAATCTCTCAAGGGATGTAAATGGATAGTCAAAAATCCAAATTCGATTTGCATCCGTATCTATTTAATTAGGAGTATTCAGAGGGTATTCGGATTTGAATTCAGATAATCGTTAACATAATCTATCTGATTCGAATATATATCCATCTAATAATAATAAAAAATTAAACAGCTGATGATTTTGAGGGTTCTTCAAGATTCAACAAATTCTAAAGAAAGAGAGACAGAGGGAAAGAGGAAAAGAACTAAGATAACTGAGGGACATGGATTGAGAGTAAATCGTATTACATGAGTTAGGGATGTAAGTGGATAGTTGAAATCCGGATTCAATTCGATTTGCATCCATTTCCATTTAGGAGTATCCATATTGATATCCTACATCTCTACTCTGGACCAATCAGTACTCACGAGAACATTATGAATGCTGACTTTTCCATTATTTTTCAAAGCATTATAATCAACATGGCCAATTTTGTTTGGATTGAGGCTTACGTATCAAGGGCGACATGGACTACATGTGGACTGTTTCTAAATGCCACGACCGCATTAAGCTGGTGTATATATAGTCCAAGCTCTTCTACTAATAGGCCTTGAATGGAGAAGTCGTACAAACTTGTGCAATAATCACAGCTTTCATGGGCCGGCCCAAGCTCAGGAAAAACCCAATGATATATTTAATGGGCCCTAGTGTTATTTAGCCCAAAACTTACAAGCTGGGCCGGACCTTCTAGAGGCCACCACTGGTGCCATCTGGTGCTTGCAAGATGAGTGGATATTATGGGGAAGTACTAAAGGGGAAAGGGATTATTCCAAGTTTGCGCCTAGATTGGGGGCAGCAGGAGCATGGGTTGCAGCTAAATTTTTCCCCTCCCTTCTTATCAGACGATAGTAATTGTCTAATTTCAGCGATTGATTTGACCCAGATCCTCAACTTTTGATTTGCAATTGATAACCTACACGTTTAGTACTAAAAGTTCTTCTGATGGAAGAACCAAAATACCCTTTACTGTTCATTGACTCCCATCCAAGCACAATGATGGTCATCACCCTGGCCCAAGCAAAATTTGGTCCTTATAATGGTAACTTATAGGAAGTAAACTACCATGGTTAAGGTAAAAGCTTTTTGAGGGTCGGGCCTCCATCATCATCTTCGATGTCCATCAGAAGGCGCTCACCTTTGAGACTGATCATATCTTTGTACAAGTATCGTCCAAGGCCCTCCAAGACCCACAGGGGAAATGGATTCCATGTGACTAGCCCTAAAGGGCTTGGACGGTACTTGTACAAGAACGTACATGATCCTCCACTTCCATTTAGGGACTCTGTGACTAATTGCGTCATTGCCACCTGTTGGGTTATTCTAGTGCAGTCCTCACCCACTTCCCCTTAGCTCTTCTTCCCCCCTCTTTTCCTTTGCCTTTGTTGAGCTGATTTTCTTGTTCCTTTTGTGAACTCTTCTTGCCCTCTTGTATGGGTTTTTCCCCTCTTTTGTTCTCTTTTCCTTTCTCTTTAAACATGAATGTTTGGATTGAATTAGTAAACCAACAAACCGTATAATATATAGTGATCTGCATCTCTACCTAGCCCACAAAGCTTCTGAGGTGGGCTCTTCACTGGTCTCTAGGCCTTCATTCAATGTTGAGATATTAGGATTTATAGAGGTATAGGGGGTTATAGTCCTGGATTTTTATCTTCTCAAGTGTGGTGCATTGCTCAGTGCACCACACTTGAGAATCCAACCGTCCACCCAATACTTGAAAAGATGAAAAGATGCCATTGCCCATGTTTTTACGGTTGGATTCTCAAATGAGGTGTACTGGGCATTGCACGTTCATGTCCTTGATACCTTCATATACTTTGGGAGCTTTCTCCACCTAATACAAGAAGGTTTTGGGACGTTGGACCCTCCAACATTGAGTATCTTTGTATTATCGTCAGGGTTAGCCTGGTACAATGTTGAACCACTCATGCCAGTGAAAACCGGAGTGGTCAACTGAACCCTAAACCTGATTTGACCAGTTTTAGAGGGTAGATTCTGGTTTTAGGCATCCCCTCCTCCATCCATTAGGTTTTCGAAACGATGGTCAAAGTGGAGGGCTTGACGCATGTAACAGTAAAAGATTCCCATGTTGGCCAACTGCCCAAGTAGGAACGATACTGCTTCCATATTCCAATCGTCTGCAGTGACGTTATCATGGAGTTTCTTTGCTTTTTTGGTTCTAAATTGAATGATTCTCAGAAGGAAAAACAAGTAAAATGTTTTTGAGTTAAAAGGAAAAAAAAAGGGGGGGTGGGGATTGGTAACTTCTATAGCCTTCAAGGCTGTGCGTTTCAAATTCAATCTTTCTTTGGAAGACGGTTACACGGAACTGGGGAGAGTTGTCACCAATCATATGGCAGTAGCCGTTATAACCATTTACCGTACTCCCTTTTCCCATGATTTCTTTCTATAAATAGGGTGTAGAAGGATGCCCAAACCAAGCCATTCATTCCCAACTCCTTCAAAACTCTCTCTCTCTCTTTCTCATTTAGGAGGAAAGTGGAGGCACTGGTGATGCTAATGACAGAAGATAGAGAGCACAGATGATGAAATGCATGGATGTCTGCATCTCAATCTTTTGTGCTCTCTATGCTCCTGTCATCACCTTCAGCCCTCACCTTCTACTTCTCTACTTCTTACCACCCTCCACTCCATAATCCTCTCTCTCTCTCTCTCTCTCTCTCTCTGTGTGGGTGCTCCTTGTAAAGGATTATATCGATCTGTTTGGATTTAGGTCCAGTACCCACGTAAGGGACAGGACAGAGGTGGCACAGGTGATGTTGTTGACAGAAGATAGAGAGCACAGATGATGAAATGCATGGGAAGTCTGCATCTCACTCCTTTGTGCTCACTATGCTTCTGTCATCACCTTCAACCCCTCCCCTTCAAATGCCTACTTTGATTTGTTTACCACTTTGTATTTTCTTTTCATTTTTGCAGGTTGAACTACTCTCAATTATGGTTTCTCATTGTGAAATTATGAAAGCAAATTACATTCTGGGTTGAAATCAGACTTAGGTTTTGGTTTTTGAACATCTTAAATATCTCCAATCCAACCAGGCACTAATTGCATGGGGGAGGTGCTGAATGAGTTTGTTCATTCATGCTTCAATCATTTTTGGTATTCTTGTTATTGGAGGTTTTGAATTCAAGGAGGCCAACCTGTAATAAACATGTGAAAGTGGATTAAAATATAGACCTTTTAAACTGTACTTGAAAGAGTATTGTTTGTTTTATATTATCTTGTTTTGTAAGCAAGAAAAGAAGTGAGATTTGGGCGTTTTTCAAGTTAGGGTTTTTGGGGAGAGTTCTTTTTGTGACTTTTGGGTGTTCTTGAGAGATCTCTGTTGTATTTTCTTCAATTACATAGTGAATCATTTTCATCTTTGCCAGTGGATGTAGCACTTCATAGTGGTGTGTGTGAATCACGTTAAATCTCTGTGTCATCTTTACTCTGTTTTCTTCACGTTTCTTGGTGTTTTCGTTAACAGAAATAAATATTCAACTCTTGATGAGCAAAACAAATACCTTTTCTGAAATGTTATTTTATTTTGGGATTGTGGTTCTATTTCTTGGGGTTGTATCTGCAGTTTATAAAGATATCTTTCTTACTTGTCTTAGCTCAAATTTCAGAGAGAGGTTGAATTTTTAGGAAGATGGTTCTTTATAACTCTCTCCAAACCCCGCAGTGGTGGAAGCATGGTGCACTCACCCTTTCTATGTTTCCTTGTGCCATTGCTTTTTTTTTTTTGGGGGGGGGGGGGGGTGTTGGTGATGTGGCTTGAACTTAACCGGTTTTTCTTCTTCTTTTTGTGATGGGATGAGCCGATCTTCTTCAGTGAGGTGTAGATGATTTTGGTTTGGGTTTCATTGATCTTTTAATTTTTTTTGGGATGTACTTAAAGGGGTCCTACAGTACAAGAGAGAGGAGAGGGGAGGGAGGGGTGACTTTTAATTTAATTTATTTTTTTGTACATTTGTCAAGAAATAACTGGTATGCTGAAGATTTTTGCCAAAGTTTTGGTACAGGTACTTATCTATTGCAAAGGGTTTCTTGGTATATATATATATGGTAAAAGTTTTGGTACAGGTACCTATCTATGGCAAAATCTCTCTCTCTCTCTCTCTCTCTCTCTCTTTCTATATATATATATATATGTATACCATATAACTTCCATGATCTGCACATCTTGTTGTGCCACATGGAAGGATGATGTGCAATTTTTTACCTTGTGTGTTATTCAGAAAATTATATGGTCTGTTAAATTTTCAGCCACACATTCAATCATTTACCACCTATGTATGTCCATCCATCCACTTGGTAGTCAATGTTTTAACTCTTTTTTATTTTTCCATAAGGAAAACTCTATTGAGTTGAACTTTGCATATGAGCAGGGGGAAAGGTCTATCTGTACGGCTATCAAATTTCAGCCTCATTTAAATTGCCTCGTGATAAGAAATGATGATGGTGTTTTTTGATGAAGCTTTCTGACTATAATGTCATCGGAGAAGAAGAAGAAGAAGTTTTACAAACCATTATGACACTATTATCAACCACCCCATCTCAAAAAAAAAAAAAATAAATAAATAAAAGAAGTTTGGCCTATTCTAAAGGATAATTTTACTCCATTGCGTTTGGTTATGGAGCATCAGAACTAGCGCGGGACCAATGAGAGTGTGCGCAGAAGCATCAACAGGAGTAGAATTTCCACCTTTTATGGGAGTGGGGCGGTCATTTCGCACCCCTCTGCATCTAGACGCAAAGGCCACACTGCCTTCAAGGATTCTTTTTCCTTTTATTTTATTTAATTAGAAATTTTGTATTTCAGGTTCTCCTTTCCTCTTTCTTGAGTTACAAATTGTATAATGAATAAGAATAAAAGTTGAGATGGTTCCAACCTTGTAACTTTCAACTTTTTTGATATTTAAGTAAATTGCAAAGGACAGCTAAATACTTTTTTTTTTTGGATTGGTAATATCAATTTATTGTAAAAGGCAACACAAAAAACTGTACAAGAAATATTAGCATAAGGACGGATGATATGACTATTTCTAACAGTTGGATAGAAGACGTTCTGGTTTGGATGGATCATATGTCAAATCTTAAAATTTAATTGAATCAAATAACCTCCTGGGTATTAGCACGCATATCCATTTATGTCCATGCACATCTCTCGACAACACTGACCCATATATAGCCTTGAAGTTTCAAATTTTTGTTTTGTCACATAGTAAACACTTTTTTGACTAAAACTTAACATGTAAGCATGGGACTAGGGGTCTACCTGTATACAAAATTTGAACCTTATTTGATATACCACGCGGCAATTATTAGCATTTGAAATGGCATGTAAGAAAGATTTCAACTGTTTAGGGATGGGCTCCCATTGAGATGATTCAACCCCACTGACAATGATGATACAATGCATTTTTTTTAAGAGGAGGATGAAAGGCTGTGCATAATACATATAGATGAGGACTTGATCGCACTTCATCTATTAGCACTCCTAGACCCAAGTGATCTCTTCCATTTGAGATCAGTTCACACCATGGTTGGAAAACCAGGTTTTTTTTACTCGATTTGTCTTTTAAAAAAAACCTGATGATTCAGTCTTGTCAAACCTAGTCAAGGTGAATTATGTTTTTTTTTTTTTTAATATAATAAATATGTATACTTTACTAAAAAATCAGAAAAATACAGAAAAATATGGAAAAACCAAGGAAGAAAAATAAAATCAAGGAATCACAAATCAATGCATTTTGAGTTTATGCTGTTCAACAAGAGAAGGGAGGCGAGAAGTTGATGGTTCTTAGTGTTTTAGAATACAAATTTACTATTTTACTCAACTCAGTTTCTAAGTGTTACGGCTTTATATATGGTTATTTGAAAATGACTAAACTCACCAAGTTCGTCATGACTCGGATAAAATTAATACTGAGTTTTATTTGACTTGGACGATATATAACCGATTCTTGTCATTTTTTACCCTAACCTAATCTACACGACACTTGATCATGTTTTCCAAAATTTAGACTCGACTCAGGTGACTCCGGCACATTCAAAACTCGATATTTTTCCAACTATGGTTCAACTTTTTTTGGTAATATTATATTGGTCATCAATATAATTAATACCCCTAACGAAACAGTACATAATTGATTTTCTATGGGAAATGTTGTGGAGCAAGTAGATTGAACTTGTGCAATGAAGACCAATAAATGCATTTTTTGAGGGAAGGGGGAAAAGGCAATGCACATTGATGAAATGCTACAGAGTGGATCGAGTAAATTCTACTTAATTAACAAATTATTCTTAGGGTCAACGTTCTTTATAGGGAGCGTGGCCCTTACGTGTGCATTGGCATCATGGGGCATATCAAGGGTATATGAGTCTTTCTCTCTCAAGATTGCTTGTGCTTAAAATCTTGAGATATACAATCACACTAAATATGGCAAGCCAAATCCGATCTCTCACATATGATATGGAATTATCTCTTGGAAGGCAACTCAGTGGATCTCTTCAACTTTCTATATTTTATGTGATTACATTCCATGTAAATCCTTTAGTGCATATTCACTTGATGTACACATATATATACTCTCACTTTGAGAGATATTGAATTAATGCAATGAATTCCACTTTACAATTTCCAACATGGTAATCAGAGCCACATCTCCAACGAGACTCTAGTTCCTTTTTTTGTTTCTCTGCTTCTTCTTCATCACCATGACCGAAGGAGCTCTCTCCTCCACGGTCAGTGGTGCTATTACTTCCACCATTGAGTTGCCCAGTTTACCTTCTTTTCCTAATGCCCACCATTACATCTCTCTCAACTTGACATCGAAGAATTTCCTGTACTGGCAAACCCAAGTAGAACCCTTTCTTGATGGCCTAGGACTCTTTGGCCATGTTGACGGTACCACACCTTGCCCAACTGAACCTGTAGCCGCGGCTCAATGGCGTCGTCAAGATTCAATGATTCGAAGTTTGCTACTTGCTTCTCTCTCTGAAGAAGTCTTTTCTCTTGTTTTGGGCAAGTGAACCAGTCGTGAGATCTAGACTACACTGTGCACTGCTTTCTCTGCACCCTCTGAGAGTCGAATTATGTCTTTGTCTATGGCCCTTCAAGACTTGGAACAGAAACCATATGAAACAATATCTCAATTTCTCCAACGTGCGAAAGCTATCTCTGCAGAACTGGCTGCGTTTGGACAGCCTCTACAGCCTACACAGTTCAATTTACATATTTTTCGTGGCCTCAAACAGGAGTTTC
This sequence comes from Telopea speciosissima, assembly GCF_018873765.1. Classification (NCBI taxonomy): domain Eukaryota; kingdom Viridiplantae; phylum Streptophyta; class Magnoliopsida; order Proteales; family Proteaceae; genus Telopea; species Telopea speciosissima. Next base: position 55,795,420 of record NC_057926.1, on the reverse strand, counting down.
GTCCCATGGTGTCCTCTCTTCTTACTCGCACGGATCCGATTGAATATGATGATCTCCATGCGATGCTTCTCAGCCATGAGTTCTTAAATGGCTCGTTGTTAAATAAACTTACAGTCACAGAGACACCTACGCCTGCTCCATCGTCTCCATCAGCAAACACTGCTCAATGGACTCCATCTAATGGTGATTCTAGTGCTGCTTCTTCCACCCGCGGTGGTCGTGGTGGTCATTTTGGCCGAGGCCGTGGTGGTAGAGGTCGTGGAGGACAGAATTTTGGACGTTTTTGGTGCACAATTTGCCGTCGTACAAACCACAGCACAGACTGTTGCTTCTATCGGCCGCAAGGATACCCATCTAACCTTTCTCAGCCCTATCCACCGAATGGCCCACAGCCTACAGCCAATTATACATATCCCACCTACCATTCCAATCCACCATTACTACCCACACCACCGCCATCTCATTCCCTACCTTGGTACCCAGATTCGGGTGCTACTCACCATGTCACGCCAGACATTCACTCACTTTCTCAATATGAATATTACAATGGGTCTGACCATCTTCATGTCGGTAATGGTAAGGGCTTGCCAATTAAGCATCTTGGACACTCATCCATTCCAACTTCGTCCAATCGTTATTTATTTTTAAATAATATCTTGCATTTTCCTAGTATTTCCAAACATTTGCTTTCTGTTCATCAATTTGCTAGGGATAACAATGTTTATTTCGAATTTCACCCTTCTCATTTTTTTGTGAAGGATCAGGTCACCAAGTCAATACTGCTGTCCGGTCCGAATAAGGGGGGTTTATATGAGTTGGGTTTGCCTTCTTCTTCTCTGTCTGCGCACACTGCTGTTTCAAGCTCTCTTGATCTTTGGCATCGTCATCTTGGGCATCCCCATGACCGTTTACTTTGCTCTATGATCAGTTTAAATAATTTGCATTGTTCTTCTTCTCGTTCTAGTTCTGTTTGTAGTGCTTGCCAGATGGGTAAAGCCAATTGCCTGTCTCTCCCTCTGACAGGCAGCCGTAGTTTATTTCCTCTTGAACTTATCTTCAGTGATGTTTGGGGACCATCCCCTACTGCTTCATGTAATGGCCATCGATATTACATTATTTCTGTGGATGATAATACAAAAATGTTTGGTTTTATCCTCTGTTGCGTAAGTCTGATGTTTTCTCTATTTTTATTCAATTCAAAGCTCTTGTTGAACGTTTGTTTGATAGAAAAATAAAGTCGGTCCAAACTGACTGGGGTGGGGAGTTTCGCACTCTTCCATCTTTCTTTCTACAGTTGGGGATTTCCCATCGACTCTCTGCTCCTCACACCCACGAACAACAAGGGAGTGTGGAGCGTCGTCACCGTCACATTATTGAGACCGGGCTCACTCTCCTTGCTCAAAGCAGCATTCCTCGTATTTATTGGCATTATGCGTTTGAAACTGCAGTTTTTTTAATCAATCGAATGCCTTCCCCGGTCTCCAATGGTGTGTCTCCATTTCAACTTGTTTTTCATAAGGTTTCGGACTATAATTTTTTACGGGTATTTGGATGTCAATGCTTCCCGTATCTCCGTCCTTACAATCGTCATAAGATGGATTTTCGTTCATCTCCTTGTGTTTTTATTGGGTACAGCACATCTCATCATGCTTACCGTTGTTATGATCCATCGACAAGTCGCTTCTTTATAGCTCGTCATGTTCGATTTGATGAAAGTGTTTTTCCATTTTCGCGGTCTGTTCTTGGTGCACCACCACCCACGGTTCCATCTTCATCTCCACCGTGGGGTGTTGCCCCTATTTGAGTGGTTCCAAATGTGACCAATGGCATGCCCTCACCATCACCACAACCCTCACCACAACCATCACCCCAACCCTCGCCGCAAGCCTCACCACAAGCCTCATCGTCGCCACAATCCCCACCACAGCCACATTACGCCTCTCCTTCTCCTATAACCCTGCCAAATCTTTCCCCCTCACCCTCACCATTTTCCCCTCCAGCTCGATACCGTCCTTTACAGGACATTTATGCTACCACACAGTCGGTTACATCTCGGTCTAGTGCTTTGACGGTTACTAATGCATCTGATTTTTCTGTTGAGCCTACATCTTTTACGCAGGCATCTAAGGTTGCGGAGTGGCGTGCTACAATGTCTGAAGAGTTTAATGCTCTCATCAGGAATGGTACATGGAGATTAGTACCCCCTGTGCCTAATCAAAATTTAATCAGGTGCAAGTGGGTGTTTAGAATTAAAAGGAAAGCAGATGGGAGCCTTGTGCGCTACAAGGCGCGCCTAGTTGCTAAAGGGTTTCATCAACAACAGGGTCTTGATTATGGGGAGACTTTCAGTCCTGTTGTTAAGCCCACCACTATCCGCAGTGTGCTTTCTATTGCGGTGTCACAAGGATGGCCAATCAGGCAATTGAATGTCCACAATGCCTTCCTCTATGGTCGGCTCGATGAGGAGGTCTACATGTCACAACCTCCAGGCTTTGTGGACTCCAACCGTCCTCACCATGTATGCAAACTTGAGTGGTCGTTGTATGGCCTCAAGCAAGCCCCAAGGGCTTGGTTCCAACGCTTGTCTGAATTTCTGCTGCATCTTGGTTTTGTGGGATCCAAAACAGATACATCTCTCTTCATCCGTCGCAGTGGGCGTCATATTTGCTACATCCTTATTTATGTGGATGATATTTTGGTTACCAGTAATGACAGTGTAGAGGTAACTACTCTTCTCAACAAGCTTTCTCAAGAATTTTCGATCAAAGATTTGGGTCCTTTGCATTTTTTCTTGGGTATTGAGGTGCTACCCCACAAGAATGGACTACTATTGTGTCAATCACGATATATTTCAGATTTATTGCATAGGGCTGGAATGAGTGACTGTAGGCCTATGTCGACTCCAATGGCCACCACTACAAAGCTTTCCACTCAGGGGGTGAGGCGATGCCCAACCCCACGGACTATAGATCGATTGTGGGGGCCTTACAATATGTAACACTGACACGACCCGATGTTTCTTTTGCTGTAAATTGGGCGTGTCAGCTCATGCATGCACCAACGACCAGTCATTGGTAGCTTGTGAAGCGAATTTTGAGGTATTTGAAGAGTACAAAATCCCACGGCTTGCTCTTTGAACGATCCCCTACCAGGTCTCTTCAGGCTTTTTCGGATGCAAACTGGACAAGGGACAGTGTTGATCGCAAGTCTACGGGTGGTTATGCAATTTTTCTTGGGCCGAATTTAATCTCCTGGACGTCACGCAAGCAGCGCACTGTGGTCCGTTCGTCTACTGAGGCTGAGTATAAATCACTAGCAGATGCCTCTGCGGAGTTAATTTGGTGGGAATCTCTCTTTTGTGAGCTTGGTTTTCCTCTTTCTGGTCCACCTATATTGTGGTGCGACAATATTGGTGCAACGTACCTTTCGGCTAACCCGGTCTTTCATGCCCACACGAAGCATGTGGAGATTGATTTTCACTTCGTGTGGGACCGTGTAGCCAAAAGGCAGCTTCAGGTTCAGTTTATTTCAACAAAGGATCAGCTCGCAGACACATTTACTAAACCGCTTATTGGCACGGCATGTTTTCAATTCATTCGAGACAAGCTGAAGATCTAGGTACTGGATTCTCCACCTTGAGGGGGCGTATCAAGGGTATATGAGTCTTTCTCTCTCAAGATTGCTTGTGCCTAAAATCTTGAGATATACAATCACACTAAATATGGCAAGCCAAATCCGATCTCTCACATGTGATATGGAATTATCTCTTGGAAGGCAACTCAGTGGATCTCTTCAACTTTCTATATTTTATGTAATTACATTCCATGTAAATCCTTTAGTGAATATTCACTTGATGTACACATATATATACTCTCACTTTGAGAGATATTGAAATAATGCAATGAATTCCACTTTACAATTTCCAACAGGGCGGTATAGTCATTTTATTTCCCTCTGTGTCTGAACGTGATCATACATTCCCCTACAAAGAACTTTTCTCCTCATTCTTATTATTGGATTTTCCAAAAATTTGACAGTAGATTAATAAAGTGTTTTTCTCCTATCACTGAAACATGGAAGATTTTCATTCCAAACCTTGAAGTGCTAAATGATCACAAGCCTCGAAGAACTTGTTTTTTTTTGCTAAAGGTCAGCAATGTATATATATTAGAAATGGGAAAATATGTACAAGGAATGACTCATGATTTCCAAAAGGGCTATCCTGAGTTCTAACGTGAAACCTTCGGCATAGCCCTTAGTTTACCGTTAGCCCAAGATGCAACCTAAGTAAATCTATAGAAAGGCCGTTCTAGCGCTTCCCAATAGACAGTCTGCATAATAAAATGGGGTGGACTAGTCCAACAAGTGGTGCATTTCCTTTTCGCTGCGTGGGTTGCAAGCGCATCAGCTGCGGAATTTGCTTCTCTGTAGCAATGAGTGATACGCCACCTGATAGTGTCCAGAAAAGATGAGGCCTTCCACCACTTATTCATTAGATACCAAGGAAACTTACTAGAGAGAATTGTAGAGACGACCGCCTCCGAGTCGCATTCAATCCAAATATTTTCAGCTCCCATTTCTCTAGCATGGTCAACTCCAGTAAAAAAGGCCTCGAAGAACTTGTTAATATGCCTAAAATAGCAAAAAAGAACTTTTTCCTTTTTCCTTTTAGGAAGCACACCCAATGTGTAAGTGTGTAACAACCGTAACCAAACACAACCAGTTTCTAAATTGAGGTGGCACAGGAAATGGGTTTTGAACCCTTAGAATTGAATGTTTATCTCCTTCAAAAAAAAGTTGAAAATGCTTGAAAAGTTAAAACACAAAGAGGAACAGTTTGTAGGAGAGAACTCGGCTGTCGCGCCGCCAAAAGGCTTATCTATATCATATCTTTATCCCCTATTTCATTTCTAAGTAAGCCATCATGAATCTTATCTGAAGTTCATAATCTTATGGTCCCACCATATAGTAATATTGTGATCTCATCCAAGAAAGGCAGAAGGGAAAGTTCAGGTACCTCAAAGGTGCCAACACCCTCCCTCTATTCCCATGTATAGATCCATATTTTCTGCGGGTGAAGGAATGAGAGCAACTAATGACTAATTTTATGTTCTTAGATTGGCTAAACCCCCCTATCAGTCTTAAAAGCCTTCTTATTTGTGTTATTGTTAGAAAAAACCAACACAGTAGAATGACGATTTTGTAGAAGAAAACTGTTATGACACAGGGAAGACGATTGGTGAAGGACGAATACAAGCCAATACTTTGGCCGAATACTGGCCAATAACTGAAAAATTCGATCATGTTCTTCCCGTTGATTATAATCCTTAACATCCTGAGTGGTGGGTCGATACTGTCTCAATTCATTCCATTTCTTTTTCAGGACACCAAGGTGTTCAGTAAATGTCTGACCAGAGGTCTGAGAGGTATGAACAATTTCCTATTGAAGTTCAAAAATGCGTGAAGCATTGTCTTCAAGACCAACCCATGTCTGCAAATTGCACAAGTCCTTGTATGGCTTGAAACAAGCCCCGAGAGCATGGTTTGACAAGCTAAGTTCCTTTCTTTTGGAAAATGGATTCCGAGCTTCAAAAACAGACACCTCTCTCTTCATCTCAATACAGCCAATGGGAACCATATATATCTTGATTTATGTGGATGACACATCATCCTCACTGGGACAAGTGATGACTTACTCCAACAATTTCTGCACAAAGTCGGTATGGCTTTTGCAATCAAAGACTTGGGGAGACTCAATTACTTCTTGGGAATCAACGTCAAATGGAAGACTGATGGAATCGTCTTGTGTTAAAAGCAATACATTTACAACCTTCTCCACCGTACAAAGATGTTAGACTGTAAGTTTGTTTCTACACCAGCAGCCACTTCAACCACTCTTAGTCAATATGGTGGAGAACCCATGTCGGATCCTACACAATATAGAAGTGTAGTGGGAGCACTACAATATGCCACTCTCACAAGACCAGATATTCAATATGCTGTCAACAGGGTTTGTCAATACATGCATAACCCTAGCACAACACATTGGATGGCCGTCAAGCGGATTTTGAGATATCTCAAATCAACAATTTCCCACGGAATTCGAATTCACAGAAATGCAAAGATTGAACTATCAACCTTTTCTGACGCTGATTGGGCAGGGAGTCTAGATGACAGAAAATCAACTCGTGGATATGCAATATTCCTTGGTAACAACATAATCTCTTGGAGCTCCAAGAAACAATCAAGAGTTGCAAGATCCAGTATAGAGGCTGAACACAAGGCACTAGCAAATGCCACTGTAGAAGTAACATGGCTCCAATCTTTACTCAAAGAACTGCAAGTGTATTTACCATATGCCCCTACTCTCTGGTGTGACAACATCGGGGCAACTTATCTAACTGCCAACCCGGTCTTTCATGCAAGGACGAAGCATGTGGAAATTGATTTCCACTTTGTTCGAGACAAAGTTGCTAAAGGAGATCTAACTGTCCGGTACATATCCACCAAAGATCAGCTGGCTGATGTGTTTACCAAACCTCTATCCTCTCAACGGTTTGCGGCCATCAAAAGCAATCTCAAAGTGGTCTCCAACCCCATGAGCTTGAGGGGGAGTGTTATGACACAGGAAGATTTCAAATCAGTCCATGGTCATCAAGACCATGGAACCGTGGTACAAAGAGGAACCATGATTCAAAATGAGCCAGTGCTGACTCAGGGCTTATCCTCTCCCAATGCTCAGCTTACACACAAAACACATGCCAATTTCCTAAATGGAAATAATTCAAAATACCAAGGAAAGAGAGCAGATATGTCTCCTATGTCTCCCCCTAATTATCAGCTCTACAATCAAAGATTTTATTCTCACCAAAATCAAGGATTTCATTCAAATCCTATCCCTAAAATAAATCTATCGGTTATGGAAAGAATGGATTTAAATATTGTAAGGAGAAGTGAAGAAAGGTAAGTGAATACATTCTTCTCTCAAGTAGAGAATCCTTGGACGTAGGTGATTCACCACCGAACCAAGTAAATCCTTGTGTCCTTCTTCTTCTTGTCTCTCAACCTTTCTTCTTGTCTTCTCCAAATTTTAATAAAAACAAAGAGAAAGAGAAATCAAGCACAGTGCAAAGACAACAATTTTATGTGGTTCACCCCCTAGATGAAAGGTTACATCCGCGGCCGAACGATAGTCTGAATCCACTATTTCTGTGAAGAAAATACAAATCCTTTCACACCATCTCTCAAAAAATTAATCACACAATTTATAAGAAAACCCTAATTTACAAAAGTACAAAACTTCTACCCCAGAAGCCCATCCAATCTGATTCGGGTTTTGAACCAACATAAGATGAAATACATATCAAATCCAAGATCTCCACCAACTGAATATCAGATATGTGGTTAGGGAAAAAAGATTCCCAATGTCAGAAGCTGCACTTTAAAGGGTCCCAATTCCAAAGTCCCTAGCTACTTTCCGCCCCAAAAAGACAAGGAGAAATGGTGTAGCTCCATAAAATTATATACTAGCAATTCCAGTGTCTTGTAATGGTGGGTTTTAAGCTTCAGAATCTAAAAGTGGCAAATGGAGATAGAACATGATTTCTAGTCTTTGCCACTTTTGTTCTTCATTGACCATGGCGATTCTGAGAAGCAAAAGGTTGATCTTGGGATGTGACTTTCTTTTCATCAGCTTATAAGAAAAGATAAATTCTACCACATCAGAACCAATTGTGGGTCTTTGGCGGCCAACTCTTGTCTTCTTTTCTCTCTTTTTAGAAAAGTTTTACTTAACAAAATTATCCAAAAAAGAAATTTGATCGAACCCCGGCTGCTTGGCCTTGAAGTATTTCTGTTTCATGATTCAGTCCATGAGTACTCTTAAAAAACCAAAGTTCTGTATGGGCAAGAAAAAGTTATGGAGAGGGGGAATGTGGAAACAGGAATATTCCTTTTCCTCCTCCCTAAAAGATGAGGTTCATGCATGTATTCCTTTTTTTACATATTCGTCGTTCCACTTCCCCATAATACATCTAAAACCTGCTCTTTCTGCATTTGGTCTTCTCATGGTGCATTATTTTCACATTTTTAGGGGAATTTTCTATAGGTTTTCTGGCTAGTTGTTAAAGAACACATAAAAAGCTACAAGAAACTTATCTATGAATTAAGTCGATCTTATCCACAGTTTCAGACAAGAATTCATGGTGTTTTCAGATAACAATACAGTAGAGATCCTTGTTTGAGCTTTGTAAAGCTGACCCCCCCTCACCATGTTCCCATGGTGGACATTTTCAAAATGTTAACAATGTTCTCTCTCATTCAATAATTCTTGAGATTTGTGATTTATTTGAAGTTTTAGATCACTTTTTGAGTTTTGTGCTGCAAGGTTAATTAGAGTATGTCATGTGCCTGGTGGGGCCTAATTTGGGGTATCGGACTATGGATTAGATTGGATCATCTTAATTAGGGAAATTCGTATCTTCTTTGTTTTTCATAAATAGATGTAATGGGGAGCTATTAGGGTTACTAGGAGTTTTTTGTAAACATAAAGAGGCGAGGATGAGAGTGTGTAACCCTTTCTCTGTTGTTAGTGAAAACTGCTCGCATCTCTCCCATGGATGTAGGCACTTTGCCGAATCATGTAAATCCTTGCATTATTGTGATTATTTGTTTGTTTGTTTCTTTTGCATTGTTATAGATTTTCGTTTTCATCACTTATAAAATGGGATATAAAGAACCTAGTTCTCTTGGGTTTTGGTTTTCGCTTTTGACGTATTAGTACCTAACACCACGTCTTAGATTTGGGATGTGGAAAGAGCTAACATGGATAGAAATCTTAGAGCACAATCACCAGATTAGGGCGACCTATTGCTTAGATAGAAATTCTAGAGCAGAGTGGACCAAGTAGAAATGGCTACTTGCCGTCAAAGTGAATACTGCCTAGACTGAAAGTAGAGACAGAGGGCCACCAAAGTGTAGTGGTATATGTTGTATACTTGTGGAGCTCAATTTGAGGTATGGATAACAATACTGGATTTGACTAACCTAGTATAGTATAGAGTGAATTCGGTGTATACGTATTAAATTTAGCCACTTGTCATAGAATAGGTTAAAGGGCTTGATTTTTCAAATTTCATCTACTCTAGAGTTTTTTTTTAGTAGAAAGGTACATTATATGTGTAGGCAAAAAGTTGTGTACGGTCGTTCAACCGTTGGATGGCCAGGAGTGCACAACCATGTACAATACATGACCCTTCACCCTATCCAACGATTTGGTGTTGCCCAAGTTCTTCAAATAGCAAACATGTTTCTTCTATAGCAGTAAAAATTAAGATGGAAATGTAAATTAGTCGAATTTTGTTCAAAGAAGCATCTTAGAGCCCGCTTGATAACCTTACGAGAATCAGTTCCCTAAAAATCGCTTGATAACGAAGTGTTTTTTGCAACTGTTTTTGGAAACATAAATCAAAATTTATGCTCCCTGGAAGACTTTTGACAGAAAATGTTGGACATGTTCTGTCATTTCTTGGCCGAAAATTGGAAAAGTGTGCCCGATAAAAACTCCTATATTTGTTCACTATGCTCTTTTGTAAAATTGGAAAAGTGTGCCAAACATATTCTTTTGTTAATTTTTTTATAAAAAAAAGGGTTTTGCTTGTTTCCAAAAACAGGTTTACCAAGCGGGTCAAAAACGGTTTCTCAGCACAGAAAATACAAAAACTGTTTTGCTGTTTCTCAGCACATAACCAGAACAGAAACACCCGTAAAGTTATCAAGCGGGAACTTAATTTTCCAAAAAACAACCTATATAATCATGTTCTTATGTTCCAATTCGAGAGAGAGAGAGAGAGAGAGAGAGAGAGAGAGAGAGAGAGAGAGAGAGAGAGAGAGAGAGAGAGAGAGAGTAATATGAACTGAGGACAGCTTTGGTTTACATAGCATCGCATCTCATCTCTTACCTTCGAGCTTTTAAACTATTGTAAGACGGAACTAAGGCCTGATTTGGTATGATTTTTATTTTAATTTAGTGTGGTGATTTCTATTTCGGAAATTGTTTGATTTGATTTTTACACCTTATTTTAGTGAAATAGAAATCAAATGGAATAGAAATTCTGAAGTAACTAAAGATTTCATTTGATTTCATTGAAGCTCTTTAATGAGTACATGCTTTAATTTGATGGGCAAAGTAGTAATTTCATGTTAAAATAAAACACCACATTTCTTCTTCTCCTAATTGTCTTACTACCACCATGCCACCAACACCACCACCGCCGCCGTCGCCACCACCCCACCACCACTGCTTCCATTGAAGGAGGAACATATTTACGCCATTCATGCTCAAAATCAAGAATTAATCTCGGGTTTGGCCAACATATAAATCTTCAAAATCGATAGTGATCTTTTAATTATATCATTGACTTGATGAGTTAAAAATGGATCGGCTCTTAATCATTTGCAAGTGATAAGCTACTGTTAATGCAAACACCAAGAAACACGAAAAAATAAAACAGAGCAAAGATGATGCGGATATTTAATGTGGTTCACACACAAATATGATGTGCTACATCTACAAGTGAAATTGAAGATGATTCACTATGTACAGTGGAGATCTCTCAAGAACATCAAAAGTCGTGCAAGAACTCTCCCTAGAAAACCCTAACTCGCAAACCCCCAAGTCTCACTTGTTTCACTTGCTTACACAACAAGATGATAAAACAAATAAATATTCCTCCAAGTTGAATTGATCCATCAGGTCAGGTAGAAGAATTTGGGACACAAAATATAGGTAAATTTATGGGTCTTGGTCATGGGACAACCACAAATTATAGGTAAATTTTATGTTGTAAAGGAAGGTATTGGTTGCATGATTACATAAATATATGGCTAACATTTTATTTGGTCAGATTTCCTGTCCTTACTAGAAGTTTATTTTATAATAGAACGTCAGAAAGAATTAATATATCTATCAGGTCAGGTACAAGAATTGGAGACAAACATGAATTGTTACAATTCTCTTGCTTTTTTGAATCCAAGTCCTGCAATGACAGAAAAACAGAAATGTTAAAAGATTTCACAGGTTAGAAACTGAACCAAATCATAGATGTCCAATCCATTGTCCCAATATAACCTGCAAAAATGAAAAGAGAGAGAGAGAGAGAGAGAGAGAGAGAGAAGTAACTGAGGGGTTGAAGGTGATGACAGAAGCATAGAGAGCACAAAGGAGTGAGATGCAAACTCTCCATGCATTTCATCATCTGTGCTCTCTATCTTCTGTCAACAGCATCACCTGTGCCACCTCTTTCCTTACCCAGATTTCATATGCAATTTACTTAAGAAACTTCAAAATGTGAAGAAACACGAGGGGCTGAAGGTGATGACAGAAGCATAGAGAGCACAAAGGAGTGAGATGCAGACTCTCCATGCATTTCATCATCTGTGCTCTCTATCTTCTGTCAACAACATCACCTGTGCCTCCTCCTCTGCTCACAGAGAGAGAGAGAGAGAGAGAGAGAGAGAGAGAGAGAGAAGGGTTTTGAAGGCTTTCTGAATGACTTGAATGAGGCATATATTGGTGGCCTATTTATAGAAAGATTTAATGGAGAAGGGGCAATGTGAAAGGGGACAATCACTGCTGTCTACAGGTACTTCCTTCTCCTAACCCTCATCTCTACGTTGGGGTTGGAAGGTTGGATTGAAAAGGACGCAATCTAGAACTTTTACCTGTTTTCCTCTATATTGAGAATCACTCCAATGTAGAACAAAGCATCCACAAACTTCTTTCCTAATTGGGCAACATGGGAATCTTCCACAGTTTTGTATTCTATTTGCCCGGTTGTGCACAGTTTTTTTTTAACCTGAATATTATCTGGACCTGGGAAAGAAACATCATCTAATTAAGTACATGGGTTCAATTTTTTTTTTGTTTTTTTTTTTTCTGGATCTCATGCATATTGGATACCTATACTAACCTTACCTGCCAGGGTGACAACAGTTCTTAATTATGGGATTTTAGTGTTTCATTGTTAATATTTCTCATTAGTCTGGGCTCAATAGGCCATTTTTTTTTATCAACTTATATTTATAGGTTATAATACTAAAATCATGTCCCTCATCCAAAATAGCCATACGTTTGAGAAATGAATGAGAGGGGCAAGGTGTGGTCCTACCTTGGTGATAAATAGTGGCTCAACCAGCCTAAGGGAGACTCTAGCAGGCTGTCCTCAGTTAATGTAACATCAAGATTTTGACTGGTTCTTTTGAGATGTTGGGAGTAATAGAGTTATAGTCTTACATCAGTTTGCCTTTGATGTTATATTTGAGGAGCTAACTTTGCTTAATGTTTTAAGGATTTGGACGTGACCCTACAACATAGCATCAAAGCATATGTTCTTCTATTTATATTTTATAAATTATGGTAATGGGGAGCTATTAGGGTTACTGGGAATTCTTTGTAAATATAAAGATGTATGAGGATGAGAGTGTGTAACCCTTTCTCTGTTGTTAATGAAAACTACTCGTACCTCTCCCGTGGATGTAGGCACCTTAATGAATCATTTGTTTGCTATTTATGTTCGTTTTTTTTTCCTACATTGTTATAGGTTTTCGTTTTCAGCACTTATTAAATGGGATATAAAGAGCCTAATTCTCTTAGGTTTTTGTTTTCACTTTAACGTATCAATACCTATCACCACGTTTTAGGTTTGGGATGTGAAAAGAGCTAACATGCATGGAGATAAACATTTTAGAACCCAATCACCAGATTAGGGCTACCTATTGCTTAGATAGAAATTCTAGAGCAGAGTGGATCAAATAGAAATGGCTACTTGCCGTCAAAGTGAAAACTGCCTAGACTGGAAGTCACAAAGACAAAAGCCACCAAAGTGTAGTGGTATATGTTATATACTTTTGAAGGCTCAATTTGAGGTATAAACGGTACTGGATTTGACTAACCTAGTGTTGTATAGAGTGCTAAATTTGGTGTATAGCTACTAAATTTAGCCACCTAACATAGAATAGGTTAAACTTTAAAAGGCTTGACTACCCAAATTTCATCCACTCTAGAGATTTTTGAGTAGAAAAGGTACATAATATGCGTAGGCAAAAGGTTTTGTGTACTGTGGTTCAACCGTTGGATGGGCACAAGTGCACGACGTTGTACATCTACATGACCTTTCACCCTATCCAACGATTTGGTGTACGACCACCCACATAACTATTCCCCTGTGTATTTACTTTTGATTTTATGAAGTCTTTTGTAAGCGCAAAACTGTTTCTTCTATAGGACTAAAAATTAAGATGGAAAAAATAAATAAATTTGAAGAGCATGTAAATTAGTCAAATTTTGTTCAACAAGCATCTTACTTTTTTATAAACAACCTATTTAATCATGTTCTTATGTTCCAATTCTAGTAATTTGAATATTCTTGGACGAAAGATATTCTTTTTTCCTGCCACATCCAGATCACATCAAGGTCTTATAGTGACAAAGTGATTTTAGGGATAAATTAGAAAATGAAGGAGAAGAGAGAGAGAGAGAGAGAGAGAGAGAGAGAGAGAGAGAGAGAGAGAGAGAGAGAGAGAGGCCCTCATAATATCTTCTCGATCGCATTCTCCCTGCATATGACAGGATTCTTGTCCTCCTTTGTAATAAACTCACATACAATTCTACGTACATGTATTACTTATGTTACTATGAGTTCTATACATATTACTCTCTAGCTCTCTCTAAGAAAGTGAGGACAGCCTTGGTTTGCACAACATCGCATCTCATTTCCAAGGATCTCTTACCTTAGAGTTTTTAAACTCTTGTAAGTTAGAACTAAGGCCTGATTTGGTATGATTTCTATTTTAATGTAATGTGATGATTTTTATTTCAGAAATTGTTTGATTTGATTTTTGCACCTTATTTTAGTGAAAAAGAAATCAAATGGAACAGAAATTCAGAAGCAGCTAAAGATTTCATTTGATTTCATGTACTCAAGCTCTTTAATGAGTACAAGCTTTAATTTGATGGGCATAGTAGTAATTTCATGCTAAAATAGAACACCACCTTTCTTCTTCTCCTAATGGTTTCACCACCACCTCTTCCATGCCATTGCCACCACCTCTTGTCACCATCACTTTCACGCCACCACCACCACCACCACCACCTCCTTCCAATCCCTGACCCGCCCCATCTCACCACCGCCACTGACACCACCACCACACCACCCTTCCCAAAAAATTATAGAGAATCTATTCTCAAAAATTGAATCACCAAATGAATATTTTTATTCTTAAAATATTTCATATTGATATAACCAAAACAATTTCAATTTCTTGATCAACAATCTATTTGTTGACTTTTTCATGAAATCAATCCGAAATTGAAATACAAATCATACCAAATCTGGCCTAAATCATGTTTCAATTCCTTGCAGATAATTGACTCCGGCCGGTCCTACAAGCAAAAACATAAATTCTATATATTCATGTTTTTTGACTATAAATTCAAAAATTTGCAGGTTAAAAGGATAAGAAAAAAAACCAATTACAAGGTTACTGATTTGATCCCCGAAGTTCCACATATAACTTGTCAATAAGGCCTCTATCAATCTTAACAGTGAGTAAAGGCGGTGGCATGAGTGCATGACCCCCCTAAGCTACATGTGCCTCAACCCAAACCACCACTACTCTTGTTCACCACATCAGCAAGCCGAATTGAATGTCCATAATTATTATGCGAGGCTTGTCACATTTTCTCTCTTGCCAAATGTGAGCAATGGTAATACTAAAAGCCATCTTAATTAGCTATTTCACCAATAGAGTCGCCTCCAAATTAAATGTTTTTGCAACTCATTGTGCTTCATTCTATCGGAATAATCGGACCTAATTTCTTTCCAAATGGAAGCTCTAAAAGGACACAAAAAATAAATGATCCCGAGTTTCCAAACTAGCCCAACAAAAGCAACAAAAGGAAGAGGGGTGGGGGGTTTGATAATATTCGGTTCTTCTTCTTCAATCGGTCCATTGTGGACAAAGCATCATTCAAACAACGCCAAGTAGTAAATGAGTACGTGTCTCGGGATATTACCATCCCATGGAACCAAACAGCCTTCACCCATGCCACTCTAGGGCTCTATTATCTAATGATGTTCCAAGCTGATTTGGTAGAAAAAAAGACATGTAGACCTAGTAGTTAGAAATAGTTATCTACGGGTTTATGAAGTGGGTATGGGTAGGACAAGAAAGGTGCTATTCCGGATGTTGAGAGCCCAGGCCGGTTAAATAATAATAATAATAATAATTCGGCATATATCCCAACCTTCATGAATTCCTTCAATTCAAAGCGCTGCAATTATATATACTAAAAAATAAACGTTGCTTAGAGCTAGGGTGAGATGGATACTATGATTTGTTGCCATTAATTGCTTCCGGGATGAAGGGGACATTGGTTCTCTTATAAAACGAAGTGATCGATACATATATATGGTCCTTGTCTTGAATCCTCCAACTGATGGAGAATAGGGGGAGACAAGGACAAACAATTCCCTGAAGTGTCTATTGTCTCAATTCTTAGTTCCTTCCTTCATCAATCACTTTCTTGTAGGTTACAAATGAAAATAACTGGAATTAACAGCTAGCTAGTGTAATTCATAAGTTGTTGTAAGAACTAGCTAGGACTATTTGACTGCTACATTTATTGTTTTGTAAGGAAGGTGATCAGCCCATCATGATCAGTTGATGTTTTGGGAATAACTAGATTGCTTCCATCCCTTAATACGCTTCCTCTACTTGATATGGTCTGGCTATCATTTTAGAAGTTGCAGAAATGGTAACAAATGAATATGGTGTAACCATATCTTATCTTAAACTACTTCAATTGAAACTATATATATCCTTGCACATTCATATTTTTTTTTTTTTTTGGGGGTGAATAGTAATTTATATTCAACAAAGCACAAGTATACAAGGACACCCGGGGAAGAAGAAGGGGGGTGGGGGTGCCAGAGTAGCAGGTCCCTATAGGGGAGAAATATTTACAGACACAATTGGGATTGGAATGATCCAACTACTCACTATGTGGTGGTGGTTTTTAGCATTATCAGGAACCGCGGCTATTGTGGTCCCAATCTCGCCTCTTATTTCAAAATTAATGGCATCCCAAATCTGCTGGTATGACCTCGACTTGCCGGTCCATCTTTTGAGGTTCCTCTTATAGCATACATGGCACAATGCTGCACAGAACACCAACTTCTCGATGTAGTCACAACATGACTTTCCACTGAAGGAGGAACATATCCAACGCCATTCATGCTCAAAATCAAGAAGTAATCTCAGGTTTGGCCAACATATAAATCTTCAAAATCCAATAGTGATCTTTTAATTATATCAATGACTTGATGAGTTTTAAATGGACCGACTCTTAACCATCTGCAAGTGATAAAGAAACAAAACAGAGCAAAGATGACACAGAGATTTAACGTGGTTCACACACCAATATGATGTGCTACGTCCACAAGTGAAGTTGAAGATGATTCACTAAGTAATGAAAGAAAAGTACAGTGAAGATCTCTCAAGAGCACCAAAAGTCGTACAAGAATTCTCCCCAGAAAATCCAAACACAAAAATCCCTAAATCTCACTTGTTTCACTTGCTTACACAACAAGACGAGAAAACAAATAAATACTCCTCAAAGTTGGGATTTTTTTTTTTTTGGCTAAAAGGATTCAGTGAAAAACAAGAAGAAAAAAAATAAAAATAAAATACATAACATCAAAACCTGGGCATTCCCAGACAAAAGACTAGAAGAGAACCAGACCCACCTACGGATACACCATCATTGCGTCATTCCCAAGCTCCTCAGAAATGTGTCTTGGGAAGTGAATCATGTACTCCAAAGACCTTGATTTTGCGGCATCTTTCAGCGATATGGTTCACCTCTCTGTATCAGTGTGTGATCTTCCAAGGGATCGAGTTCAAGAACAGTTGAAGGAAGTTCCAATCTTGAAGAGCAAACCAAGGGATTGTTGCCCTGAATTGAATTGCAAGGATAACTGAAGTAGAATCTGATTCAATCCACAAGGCAGACACGTTAAGCTCCTTTGCTTTGAAAAGTCCCTCCATGAGACTAGCAAACTCGGTTTAAAAAATAGTCTTGATTCCCGCAAGAATTCAAGATACACACATTAACTACTTGTTTCAAATCTTCAGCCGATAGACTGCATTAAACTGAAAGCTTTATGGGTCTTGGACATGGGACAACCACAAAAATATAGGCAAATTTTATGTGGTCAAGGAAGCTATTGGTTGCATGATTACATAAATATATGGGTAACATTTTATGTGGTCAGATTTCCAGTCCTTATAAGAAGTTTATTTATTTTATAATAGAACGTGAGAAGGAATTAATATATCTATCAGATCAGGTACAAGAATTGGAGACACACATGATTGTTACAATTCTCTTGCTTTCTTGAATTCAAGTCCTGCAATGACAGAAAAACAGAAATGTCGTTAAAAGATTTCACAGGTTAGAAACTGAACCAAATCATAGATGTCCAATCCATTCTGCCAATATAACCTGCAAAAATGCAAAAAAAAAAACGAGAGAGAGAGAAGTAACTGAGGGGTTGAAGGTGATGACAGAAGCATAGAGAGCACAAAGGAGTGAAATGCAAACACTCCATGCATTTCATCATCTGTGCTCTCTATCTTCTGTCAACAGCATCACCAGTGCCACCTCTGTGCCTTACCTCAGATTCATATGCAATTTACTTAAGAAACTCCAAAATGTGAAGAAACAAGTTCAGCAGTGGTGGGGTACTAGTAATATTAGAGAAGTAACACGAGGGGCTGAAGGTGATGACAGAAGCATAGAGAGCACAAAGGAGTGAGATGCAGATTCTCCATGCATTTCATCATCTGTGCTCTCTATCTTCTGTCAACAACATCACCTGTGCCTCCTCTTCTGCTCAGAGAGAGAGAGAGAGAGAGAGAAGGGTTTTGAAGGCTTTCTGAATGACTTGAATGAGGCATCTAGTGATGGCCTATTTATAGAAAGATTTGATGGAAAAGGGGAGTGTGAAAGAGGGACAATCACTGCTGTCTACAAGTACTACCTTCTCCTAACCCTCATCTCTGCTCTGGGGTTGGAAGGTTGGATTGAAAAGGACGCAGTCTAGAACTTCCTAATAACTACTCCCTCTCTTTTTTCCTCTATATTGAGAATCACTCGCATGTAGAACAAAGCATCCACACACTTCTTTCCTAGTTGGGCAACATGAGAATCTTCCACAATTCTGTAGTCTATATGCCTGGCTGTGCACAGTTTTTTTTTTAACCCAAATATTATCTGGGACCCGAGGAATACTATCTGGGACCGGAGAAGAAAATGTCATCTAATTAAGTACATGGTTTCAAGTTTTTTTTTTTGGGATGTCATTCATATTGGCTACCTATAATAACTTTACCTGCCAGGTTGACAACAGTTCTTAATTATGGGATTTTAGTGTTTTATTGTTAATATTTCTCATTAGTCTAGAGTCAATAAGAATTTTTTTTTATCAACTTATATTTATAGGTTATAATACTAAAATCATGTCCCTCATTCAAAATAGCCATACGTTTGAGAAATGAATGGGAGGGGTAAGGTGTGCTCCTACCTTGGTGATAAATAGTGCTTCAACCAGCACAAGGGAGACCCTGACAGGCTGTCCTGAGTTAAAATCCTCAGGCCCGTTTGAAAACATTGACCAATGCATCATGGTCTTTGGCTGATTCCAGCATGACCAAGCTCCATTAATGACTAAAACATTAATGTGTAACATCAAGAGTTTTACTAGCTGTTGAGATGTTGGGAGTAATATACAGTTATAGTCTTACATCAGTTTGCCTTTGATGTTATATTTAAGGAGCTATCTTTGCCTAATGTTTTAAGGTTTTGGATGAAACCCTCCAACATAGTATCGGAACATATGTTCTTCTATTGTTCTCCCTTAGTTGGTTGTTTACATGTAGAGCTAGGTATGCTGAAGTTATACGTGAGAGTGTCGAGATGCTACAAGTTATAATGTTATAGTCCCACATGGGCTTGTTCTAGTTTTGGTGCATTCATATACTTGGGAACTATCTCCACTTAATGCCTTAAGGTTTTGGGTTGAACTTTTCAACACAGATTCCGTTGGGTTGCCTTCTGTTGGTCAAACCCAACCCATTTGATCCCTTTTCAATTATAAATGGTGATGTTATGGAAGAAGCTTTATGGAGGATGAAAGACCCCAATAATAGTGTGGAAGAGATTAGGAATCTATGATTTTATCTTAGCTAACAGAGTCCTTTAATTAAGCTTATGAGCACAAGTAAAATTCCAGATGAATGTAGGAGAAGCATTGTGGTTTCGATTTATACAAATAAAGATGATATTCAGAGCTGCACTAACTATAGTGGCATACAACTAATGAGACATACTATGAAATTATGGGAGAGAGTTATTGAAACTTGCATGAGACAAGAAACTATTATTTCGAAGAACCAATTTCGTTTAATGCTAGAAGATCCACAACATTAGCTATTTACTTATTTGGGAGACTCGTGGAGAGATTTAGAGATTACAAGAAGGATCTCCATATTCGTGAATCTAAAAAAACTTATGATAGAGTCCCTAGAGAGTTAATCTAGTAAGTACTCGAGAAGAGTAAGTGTTCCAAGTAAATATGTGGACACAGTTAAAGATGTGTATAATGGTGTGGTGACTAGTGTAAGAATTTAGAGGGGTCAAGGCAGTGAATTCTCAATTACAATTGAGTTACATCAAGAATCAACTTTAAGCTCTTATTTGTTTACACTTATCATAGATGATCTAACCAGAGCTATTCAAGATCAAGTTCCATAGTGTATTTTTTTTGCTGACGGTATTATTTTGGTGGATGAGACAAAAGAAAAGATTAATATATACCAACCTGGAATTATTGAGATCAATATTGGAATAAAAGGTTTTAAGGTAAGTAGAACGAAAACTTAGTATATGGAGTGTAACTTTAGTTACATTAGGATAGATAATGAGGTGGTGAAAATTGATGAGAGAGAGATTCCACAAAGTGATTATTTTAGGTATCTAGGTTCACTCATAAACAAAGAAGGTGATATAGAGGATGATGTTTTAAAACTTTAAAACCCATTAGGGCTACCTATTGATATGCAGAGCTCCACAAAGTGATCCATGTATTTCTTTGAAACTTTAAGGAAAATTTTATAAGACAATCATACGACTGACTATGATGTATGGTGCAGAATGTTGGGTAGTTAAGAAACATCATATAGTTAAATTTAGTGCAGTTGAGATGAGGATGTTGAGATAGATGTATGACAAAACTAGGAAGGATAAAGTAAAGAGTGATCAAATTAGAGCTGATTTCAGAATAGCTTCAATGCATGATAAGTTTTAACAAAGTTGTTTGAGGTGGCATGACCATGTTCAACGGAGGTCTTTAAATGTTCCAGTATGAAGGAGTGTTTTGATTCAGATTGAAAGAACTAAAAGAGTCAAAGACAGACCTAAAATGAGTAGAGTTGATTAAAGGGTAAGGATCTATGTATCCAACCCCATTTAATTGGGATAATGTTGAGTAATTGTTATTGTTGTTATGGATGGGAGAAAGCTTTTGTTTCAATTTTGGAGTTTAAACTCTATTAAAGTCTTCTATCAATGAACCTTGTTGTCATAAATGGACTCAAAACACGATACTCTCTGTCTCTCTCTCTCTCTAATTATCAATTACTCTCTATACATTGGTTTTAAAATAAAAAATTTTAAAACCATGTGGCAGTGATTATGAGGATATGTAAGTTTGGGTTTCACTCATGGCATGGCATTCTTTGTGGGAAGTGTGACCCCTACATGTGTGGGGACCAATGAGAATGCATACATTGGCATCATAAGGATGAGACTTCCACCTTTCAGGGGCACGATGGTCATTTCACCCCGTGTCTGAGCATGGGAGATACACTCCCGATAGAGAACTTTCTTCCTTCATTTATAATGCTAGTATTTTACCTCTTCAAAATATGACACTGGCTTATGGAAAATTCTACCTAGCTGTCAATATTAGTGGCAGAGCTTCAGATATTATTTAAAAAAAAATGTTTCCAACAGTGCCAATTATGAGAGAGAGAGAGAGAGAGATATTGCGTCAGGGCCTAGAGCATCCAAAGAGCAAGTTGATAAGAAGCATGGAGAGAAAGAAAGTGAGGGAGGGAGAAGGAGAGGATGAGAAGGAGAGGGAGGGGTTGTGAAGTGGTGGTGGAGCATCTCCCAACACAAAATCCTTATCCTGTTCCCTCTCTCTCTCTCTCTCTCTCTCTCTGTGTGTGTGTGTTGCGCCCACAGTCAGTGTATGACGACGACATTGTAACATGGCGTGCTGCTTTGATACATTATTCCTTTTTTCCTGTTGATTTGTAGTGATAATTAAAGAGTTGGAAGCCAAGCCAAGGAGGAGCAAATACAAATGGGGCGGTGGTTAGATACTGGAACTTTGCATAGGGTCACCACACGTGTCACCAACCCAGATAAGTCCTTGTCTCGATCAAGATTCATTGTATGGGCTGGGCTCCCCAACGCACCAATGCAAAGCAAACACTATTAATTATGACACGATGGTAAGTATAGATTTCCATGGCTGGGGAGAGACCTCGGGAGGAGCTTTCAAAAAGCTTTGGGATCTCAAAGAAATGGGCCAAACCAACCAACACATGAAATTGAAATAACAAGAAATCGATCTTACCTCTATCTATCTGCGGGCCATGTTGACGTTTGGTTCAGTTTAATTTGGGGTTTTCCATGCCTTGATTTGACACAATTCCTTTCCTTTCCCCATATGGCATATTGAAATATTTGATGATGGCATGGGGTCCTCACAGAATAATAATGCTCTGATCTGCCATTGGAGATGAGGTTGATGAAAGTGATCGAGATCTTCAAGAAACTTATCAGGAGAGAGAGAGAGAGCATGGGGTCCTCACAGAATAATAATGCCCTGATCTGCCATTGGAGATGAGGTTGATGAAAGTGATCGAGATCTTCAAGAAGCTTATCAGGAGAGAGAGAGAGAGAGAGAATCTGTTCCTTATTTTAACTGAAATGAAGGATGAGAGATGCTTTTATTGGACAAGAAGACTTTATATTTACTTTTGGATATTTTATTGTTACTTTACTTCCGTATTGCAGCATTTTAATCTATTTAAAAGCTTTGAAAAGAGAGCATTCAATGCTTTCACACTTTACAAATAAGTACAGGATACGTTTTTTGGGAACTTTTTTGGCCTCTGATCAAGGAATTTAGCTCAGGAATAGGATATCTTATCTTACTACTCTGGGGCCCAACCAGACGTCATATCCGGGTTGAAATGGTCTTACTCCAAGCCCAGTCCAGCCCATCCAGATTTTGGCTTTTTTCCTTGAGCCATGGTGAATGGGAATTTGAGGGTTTCAGATGTGTGCGGGAGAGTATTTTAGAGAACATATTAAAACCCTTATCATAAACCATCGGATGGTGCGGTAAAACCGTCAACGTATGGTAAAGGATAACTTTCTCCTTGATTATGTAATGTGTCTTGAGACATCCTGCCTTCTCAAACTGAGTTGGGCTATGTTGATGATTTGCCAATCCAAAAGCAGGGCTATCAAGGATTACCAGTTTACCCACCTTAGCCCATCTCCATTTGGGAGATTCTTGTACCTTTAAACCCAAATTGGGAGGGTAGGTAAGGGCTTTATACCATTTGCTTAAAGGGATGGTGTATGAATAAGTAATCCAAATCCATTGAAAATATACATATGCATATGTCAAATAGAGAGAGAGCAGACCCAACCAAGAACATAACACACCCCTGTGACCATATCACATATGTGCACATGATCGATCTTACATTGCTACAAATTCTTCATCAAATTCTGCCTATTGAGGCGTTGCCATCCTCACAAGTCATTGATTAAATGTTGTATGAGTCTCCAACCTTCGATCAAGGAAGGGAAGAAGGTGTCTACCTTCCCTGTTGAAGAGATTGAGGGAGAGATCACACGATGGCAATACGGTTTAGTGGAGTTCGTGCTAGTCACTAAAAAGGTTACTCCTTAAGGCTGTCAACAGGCTGGGATGGGTCGATCCGGGCTTGCCCTAAACCCTAGCTCAAACTTAGGAGGCTTAACTTAAACCCAAGCCCAGCCCTGCCTTACTAGGGCCAAACATACCCTCAACCCAGCCCGGCCCTGATTGGCCCAGAATATCAATCACAGCCCACTTAACAAAGCCCAGACTAAAAAAATATATATATATTTTTTGCTGAAAGGTTGTATCCAGACTTAAACCTATGACCAAGAGGTCACAATGGAGAAACCCTGACCCTGGCACCAAGGCCCACTATCTATATATTGTTTAAATATACATATTATATAATACAGGATCGAAACCTCAACCCAGGCCCAGCCCGGCCCACTCCGGGCTCAGGGCGGGTTCGGGCTGATCGGGTTTTTTTGACACCCATACTGGGATATGGATGTGAAATATCGTAATGTTTGGCAAATTTTTTGCACTAAGTGTCTAATCAAGATTCAAACCCTTTGTCTTCACATTGGCAGCCTAGGGTTTTTACCATCGCACCAAACAACACACCCTAGGGATGGAGCAGAGATGATCAACCACAGGTTTGTTCCATGTTACAAAAGCATGATTTTCTATCCTCTCGCTGTCCAACTGATGAAAATATATTTAAAAAAAGCTTGATAAGGGAACCTAGAATATGAAATTTGATTGAATCAGAACTAGAATGATAGAATATTGTTGCATAGATTGTTGGTTTGGTCTTGTGCCATTATATCTATTTGTGGTCCAAAAGTCCAAAAAGAAAAGACCCAAAATTCAATAATAATCTTCCCAAGATTTCCTCTAATACAACTGAAAAATAACATAAATCAGACCTATTACCTACTATAAAAGGCATTCCTTTGTTTCAAAGCATAAGTTGAAAACTAAAACGCAACCACCATTTTCTGAAAATGATAAGACTCCTACTAGGACTGATAAAAAGAAAACTAAACAAACATTTGACCAAACCCGAACCCTACTAGTAGAGTTGCTTAAACTCGTAGAATTGGTAGGAGGATAGAGGATACTGTTAGGATTTAGGGTTTTAAGCACAAGGTTGCTTAAAGCAATACACCTTACATATCAAGTTTGAAATAAATAGGTTGCTGCTTCCAGCTAGTATTTATAGGAAAGACTAGGGTTTTAGGTTAGATGAGTTCTTTTCAGCGAGACCCACCACAGCCTGGGTCTTTATTCTAGTAGACTTATATTAGAACATATAAAAGGATTATATAATATACCCAATAGATACTAATTCCTTCTTCTCCTCTTTCTTGTCCTTGGCGAAGAGCAGCACTCCTAGCTGTTGGTAATGGAAGGAAGAGAGTTGGGTTGGTTACCAATCCTCTCTCCTCGTCAACTATACCTCTATCCTCGGGTTAGTCACAATCTCCTCGTCTTAGAATCTGTCCGCATTACATTTCTCCACTAGCTTCTATCCGCAAATCGACAGACAAACAGAGAGGATCAACAACTTGTTGGAGAAGTCCTTAGGCTCCAAAGAATTGCTAACTGGAGAGACTGGGCCAAGTTGCTTGATGTGGTCCAATTCTCCTATAATCTCCAAAGGAGTAAGGTGACCTATCAAAGTTTTATAGGTGCAGTGAAAAAAATATAAGATTGGATAAGTTTATAGAAAATCCATTATTATAAAATGAAAGGAACTAAATGGGTTTGGATAAGTTTGAAAATTTTCCAAATTTTGTGAAAAGAACCAAAAAATTTGGGGAAAAAGAAAGGACGAAAGACAAAATAACCTCATCCTTGATAGAGCGAGGCTCAACAATGGGAGGAGAGGATGGAGTGACTAGGGGTATAAGTGGGCCAGGTGAAGACCTTAACTGAACCAATATTTTGGGTATAGGCCCAAGTCCGTGCCCTTTTGCCCAACCAAAATATTTGAGGCAGAGTTGGGCTAGCTGAGGATGGCCTATACTTATTGGGCACCCTTTGTCGTGGGCATTGTTTTCCATCCTATATTAATAGTGACTCCATCATTGGTGTCATTAGCTTGCCAGCATCTCACATTTTGCCAAGTTGCAGAAATTCGTGGTTCCATGTGATACAGAACCTCACTCATTTTACTGGTCAAAAAAATCTTCGCACAAAGTGAATGCCATCTCACACAGTTTCGTGTTTGGACCTTTTTTCCCCCCCTACTTTTGGGTTTACTTGTGGGATCCGGTTCCTCTCCAGGCAGCCCAGTGTCAGGGAGCATCCAACGGCTAGGCTATGCTGCACAAATCTTGACAGTTGACTGATGCGCATCTAGATGTATGCGGTACAGGCCAGCCGTTGGATGCCCTTGGATTTTACTCCCTGGGAGTTGGGCTCCCTAGAGAGGAGTTCAATGCGGTAAGTAGGGTTGTAAATGGATCGGATTCGGCTCGGATAGTGCTATATCTGCATCCGCATCCGATTAGCTATCGGATGGATTCAGATAGTGCTAAACGGATATGGACACAGATATGGATCGAATATTTTATCCGTTTACATGTGAATATAGCTTTTCGGATAGCTATAGCCTATCCGTATTCGCATCCGTTTAGCTTTCGGACGGATTCGAATAGTGCTAAATGGATATGGAAACGGATTTTGGCTATTCATTTACATCTCTAGCGTTAAGGCATTTCTATTGCGTATTTGGGTTGAATTTGACAAGTGAAATGGGTATGGTGTGCCTATAACATGGGCTAACTAACCCATATGGTTTTCCCCTTGACAAACGGGTCCGTATCACCCCCAGTACTGGGGGGTGCTATGCGAATCGTGGGACGCAGCACCACCCATGTGTGCACGGTGAGGTCCACTGTGCACACATGGCGGTGCTGCACCGCACGATGCCCATAGCACTGCCCCCAGTACTGGGGGTGATAATTTTCCCTTGACAGACCCAACATTAAGTTTCTAATAGGGTTAATGTTTCCCATGAAGCCTGCTTAAAACCGAACCGGCACGACATCACCCGAATCACTATTCCCCCCCCCCCCCTCCCCCTCCCTAAGAAAATATCCTTAATACCCCTCCTATAGGACAGGTTTCCGTTTTCTACCCTCTCCTTAGCTTGAAACTGCACACAAGTGTCGAAGGGAACATACTTCCTATATTGTATTAGGATAAACATTTTCCAGATTGACCATATCGATAAGCATCTACCACGTGGTAGATCAAACTGGACCCAAATTTGTGGACGATAGACCCAAAGGTGACGTACTTATATGTCAAATTTCAATGGAGTTTTCGAAATAGCAAAATAGCGCTT
The DNA here is from genome assembly GCF_018873765.1 of Telopea speciosissima. NCBI lineage: Eukaryota > Viridiplantae > Streptophyta > Magnoliopsida > Proteales > Proteaceae > Telopea > Telopea speciosissima. The sequence continues at coordinate 55,769,035 of NC_057926.1, read as the reverse complement.
TCAAAATTCAAAACTATGGGAGAGTGCACGGTGCAGTAGGCCAACATGGACATAAGTAGGGGATGTGTGTGAATACATGGAAGTGTCTTTGATTGATGAATTAAGCTCTAAAATTTGATGGATGGCTATTCCAATCCATGTACTCCCCATTGTAATAATTCTATTCTATATTAAAATATGCATATACGTATTCACGTCCTTGTTACTCTAAGATAAACCTAAGCCCAGACCAAACACAAGAATGGGTCATATTTTGGGCCTGGGCTTCTGTGTGGCCCAATTTTCTGACAGGTTCTCCCGGGCAAATTTTCTTGCTCACCCAACTTATAACCTTGTATCATTATTTGATCAACTAGTACAATTACCTAACAAATCGGCTGGCATAATGGTTCAATGGGGGGTTTTAGTAAGCTGTATCGGTATGGATCTGGATCTGCTGAAACCAATCTAGATCGGTCATGTTTTCTTAAAAAAAAAAAAAAATTTTTTTACTCTTGTTTGTACCAATCCACCGATATGGGATCCGTCAAAACTCAGTATCGGTCTTCACATCTCCACCGATACCGATTCCTTAAACCATGGTCAAAATTGAATGACTAAAAAAAAATAAAGGGCTTGACCTTAGCTATCATAACCTTAAGTCTTAAGAATTATATAATATATAGGATTAGGATGTGGATTTGTATCGATTCCACTGATTCTTAATTGGTCTATCGATTCTAAAACCGTTGGGAGACCAATAGCTTAATTGGTAGATCTAGAGGCGGACCAATAAGCTAACAGGTTGGTTTGGATCCAAAATTGACACCCTTAGCCTAGGCGAAGCTTACCCTACACAGTGGAGTTTTTAAATTCCAATCTAAAAGCTCAAAATATTAAGTGGGCGGAAAAAAGAAAAAGAAAAAAAAAAAAGGACATACCCAGTGCATGAGGCTCCCACCACCACGGGGTCTCCCACCACCACGAGGTCTGAGGAGGATCATAATGTACATAGGCTTACCCTTTGCTTTGCAGAGAGGCTGTTTCAATGAAACAGCCTTATCGCTGCACCAAGGTCCACACTGTAGGACTATTCCCAACATAAAATGTGGCAATTACTTGGGGGGCATTTATGACAATGTAAAACCTTTTTTCGCAGTCCTCACTTACTTCTTATACTATTATTAATTATGGACCAAATCACTATTTAGTTTGTTAAATTAACCAAGTTGCCATATATGTTTGTTCCCTCAATGTGAGTTTGATTATTCTGTACGTTCAGACAATTGATCCATTTCCCAAGTGAAGAGAATTAATTAAAAAAAGTGCTTTGAAGCCCTAAATTCTGTTTGTTTTGGGAGAAGTAATAGTACCAAAGTGACCTCTCTTGGCATCGATATTCTTGTTGAATCTTATGCTGACTCACTAAATTACGTTGTCTCAAGAAGAATAAGGGTATATCTTTATATATATATATATATATATATAAAAGCCCAAATTTTAAGAAGATTAACAGTTGAGCTCAGCATATACAGAAATCTTTCCCATCTCAATTCTCCTTCTTTTAGGTGCTGTTTTCACACATAAGCCTGTTTAATTAGGACTTAAAACATGTTTGCTAGTGTTGCACGGGAGTACGGATAGTTCTTAAGAAAATAGACCATAAAGAATAAAAAAATAGGTTGGGAGGGTGGGGGGTGACCCACAATTAGGGTTTAGGATATTCCATTACTAACCATCTCTAGAATTGAACTAAAAAACCACTATCAGAGCACAAAAATGAACTAAGCCCATCATGAGAGTCACTCAAACTGTCATTAAAGATAAAAGAGAAGACATTAAAAGACTACTAATATATTATCCAATTCATGAGAAGCAAATAATACATGATAGGTGTAAGTGATGCATTACCAGCAGCATTAGTACATCATCATCATCCTCATCATTCTAGCCCATTTAAGTAAGCCCAAGCCCATAGCTACCTCGAATGCGTCTCTTACATCCCATATTCATCAAACCATCAAAATAAGTAGAAGAGAAATAGAAAAAGAAAAAGAGAAAGTAAAGTTGAAGAGGAGAGATTAGATATTCAGAGTCAAAGAAAGAGAGAAGAGAAGAGATTTCAGAAAAAAAAAACCTAAATTAGAGTGCAATCGGACCGTCTACCCTCAATTCCCCGCAATGCAATAACGCTCTCCCAATTCTGCTCTTCTCTTTCTCTCTGTCTCTCTTTCCAGAGCTAGAAATCCCTCAGGAGAGCGACACTGCACTGACTTCCTTTTTTTTTGATGCTGTTGTTGTTCTTCACCCCCTCGATCAGGCTTCACATTTGTTTACAGAAGGAATTCGTCTCTTCCTCCTCCGCCGCCGCCGGCGACTCCCCTCACACCCTCCGCTTGAATCCAATTCTTTCTCCTTTTGGGTATTGTCGTTGCCACCCATCTTCTTCTTCTTAAGCTTTGAAACAAAATAAAATGCGAGAGAATGGAAAGAGAGCAAAAGGGTCACTAGGAAAGAAATTAAGAGGGACTCACACTCACAGCACAGAGGTTTAGAGAGGGAGACGAAGGAAACATAAAGGGTCATATATAAAGAAAAACACCGTAACGTTTGGTCTTGTCTGAGCTGAGTGGGAATGGAAAACTCTCTCTCTCTCTCTTACACATACACTGAAGTCAGGTCACAGGGTCCAGCCAAGCTAGGAAGGGCCGGGCATGTTTGTGGGAAATGTAAAATTCTCCACTCGCTCGGTATCCAAGGCTCTTGGAACTTTTTTTCTTTCCCTCTCTTCCTTACTACTCCTCAGTCGTCCCACAATAGTAGAAACTAATTAAAAATTTCCCTTTATTCTCACGTAATTGTTTTGTTTGTTTGATGTGAAAAACTGTGAGTGTGAATGGGTTCCTCACTCACTCACTTCACTGCATGTAACCAAACTAGAAACAGCCAAGAATAGGGAATAAATATAAATTGGAAGGGATGGCCTTGCTTTCTTGGCTCGAGGAAAAGGTTTCAATCACTAGCTTTTTTTTCTGTTTTACTTACTGCCACAATTAATATATATCATCATTTTTAACTAATTAACCATCATTTCTTTCAAAAGTAGTTTGTATTATCTGTTTGCATTAAGGACTCATTATTATTGGCCAAAAGTCACAAAACAGTATATTATGAACCAAAAGTGCTCACCTCACCTCACCTAACCAGTACATGATTAAGATTAATCCATTCGGGTATGGTTTTATTAAAAGAATAAACATAAGATTTTATTGTGATATATATATTTAAGTATACTCCTCTCCCTAACTCTTACCTTCATGAAGAGTATAAAGTGTTTTTTCTTCATTTATAATTTATGGGAGAGGGTTCCCCATGACATTGACACCAGTGTGGGGGGGGGGGGGGAATCTACTACATCACTCCAATCCAATGGTGGCATAGAACAATATAATCCACATGTGACTCATATGGTTAGGATGAGAGAGAACAATAAAAAAAAAAACATGTGAGAGGATACATTGGCGTCGTGGTAAATTTTTCTCATAATTTATTGTCTATAACCCTTTAGCAAATGAAGAGTTGGCTATTTACACATTCCTCCCTTTTTGACATCCCTTTTTTTTCTTTGGTAGCGTCTGGATGACACCTCTATATGTGCATTTAGAACTTGATCCCTTTTTCTAATTGTCCTTATCTTATTTTCAAAAAGTTCTTTAAGTTAAGGGTGTTAAAGATTTTCAAAAACAACTAAAAAGTGACATCATTATGTTTTTATGAAGAGGTACTATTGTCATGCACAATTTTCGAGTATGCATGTGAAATGAAAATAGTTATCTACATTGAAAAAATATATGTGTCATACTAAGACGGCAAAAATGTAAGGTTACAAATTATTTGACAACTTGAGAGATGTCAATAAGAAAATCCTTTATCTTTTTTTTTTTTTTTTTTTTTTTTTTTCTTTTACATTTCAATATAGTTGTAGCATTAGACATTATTTTTCAAAGAAAGTTTCTTGTACCCAGGGTAAACAAAAAAGTCTGAAAAGCCCATTCACTTTTTCTAGAGTCCCATCTGATATGCAATAATGGCCATTGACTGAAGAGATTCCTCTTCACTATGGGTGAAAAAAAACTCGATCATTGATTTATGTGTCTATCTCTCTCCTCAAATTCAAAAAATAAAATATAATTTTTTTCTTTTCTTTTCTATTCCTTTCTTGCCAACCAAACATAGCCTAACTAAAGGAAAAGGATATGACTACTTCTTGCCTATGTACAGTCATTGCTTCCTATTTTTAACTCTCTTTTGTAACCTAAATTATCAATTATTTTAATGTTATATTTTTCTTCTTCATTGTACTCATTTGATTTCCATTGTATCAATTTCTTATTTCTTATTCTAAAACCACTCTTCTCTCTTCTTCTATTCATATACTTTTTTTATTCTATATATCTCTACTTATAGAGATGATCTTCTGTTCCTCTCAAGTGTTCTATTGCTTTAATGTCCCTCTATTTATGAGTAAAAGTCAAAAATTAGTTTGAAATCAATCATAAGAAATATATCCTGCATAACATCAACTTATACCTTGTAAAGTGGTGATCAATACCTTCTCAAACATGGCCACCTATCTAGTACTTTGATTGCACATATCTCTGACTTGTTGAAGAAAAGAGTTAAATCAAAATCTTTGTCTAAATGAAATTAAATTGAAGCATCTGATCATGGAAAACTTGTTCTCTAATGAAGGATTGACTTAATGCATTAGAAGTTAGAACTAGTACTATAGTATGAGAATGACTTGAAGAGAAAATGGAGGACACCCCTTTTCAAATCGATGATGATAGAAGAAGAAGACTAAGAACAGGTAAAAGTTAAAAGAAGTTTGGCAATCAAATCACTTTGTGATAGATTTGTTGTAGACATGAAAAAGAGTTAAAGGGAGGAAGCCCATAAGTCAAAGGTGTGATCATCTCTTATCTTTTTCTCCACCCACCCCCTAATGCTTTTTTGGTTGATGTTTATCAGTCCATGGCACCCATAGTCGCATTTACACACTTAATTAGCAAGTTAGTGGCCGGTGTACCTATGTCCCAAACATCAACAAGTTGTTGGCTAGTCTCTATCATTCCTCCGTTCCTTTTTCATACGTTAACCCATTAACGTGTCACACAAAACTAAGGGAAATTGACTAACAAAATGCGGAAAATTATCTCATCTAGTTCTCTGCCCGGCCGAGTTCCTCAATGCCTCTAATAGGCCGGCGATGGACTCCACCCGGATAGAGTGTTTAGGCAAAGGTAGGATGATCATTGCCCCCTTTTTTAGAGGCACTGGGAAATTGGACCGAATAGGGAACTAAAAGGGATAAATTCTAACTTCCAAACCTAAGCAACCCATTTTTACCATGTTGGGGAACTTATCTACCTTCTACTTGTGGGATTCTCTATTAATTCAGTTTCTCTAAGGCCTCGTTTGTTTGCACGGAGTGTATGAATTGGGATAGTTAGAAGAGTGGGTCACATGTATTGTGGGGTGGAATAATTATGAAAATGAAGGGCGAATCACTGTAGCATCCAACTCCATTTTATTTAGTTGAAGGGTAATGTGAGCGAGAGAGAGAGTGAGAGAGTGAGAGAGTGAGAGAGCAATGGTGAAACCCTATTCAAGTTACAAAAAACCCATCGAACACATAAAGAAGAAACAATCACACAATCATAATGCAATGATTTATGTGATTTGACAAAGATGCTTACATCCACACACAGAGATGAAAGTTATTTTCACTATCAATAGAGAAAAGGGTTACAGTCTTCCTTTAAACATACATGTGATGAAGAGATTCTCTCTTCACCGTGGATAAAAAGAAACTGGATCATCGTCCCTAAAATACAAATACGTGTCCTCAATGAAAGGTAATTCGTCCAATAAAATGATTTCTTTTAGAATCTTTAAAAAGATATTTTAAAAAATCTGGAAGGCCTACTGAAATCCTAAGCTATTAGAGAAGGATCCTAGGCATAAAGCCGCATAACTGAAGAAACTGTTGTAAGCTGCTGCTATGCATTAAGTTCTTGACACGTGTTTTTTTAAACTTTTTAGCAACGTGTAACATGATAATGCAATAATAGAATAGTGGCAGAGTGGGACCCATGTCCTGGAAAACGAATCCATGGAAGAAAGTTAGAAAGCGCAGAGATGCCCATATAGATCTCTCGTCAATGATTGAATGAATCCTCGTCATCCAATCCAGTGAAACAAAGTGTGGAGGCTCGCCAACCGTACGATAAAATTCCCCAATAATAAGATTGTTAAGCAAATTAAGTATGTAATATCCACGTATGGCATTTGATTAGTATAAAGTATAAACAACCCTTAACCCCAACTTAGTCTCGGAAAGGGCGTTAAGCAATTAGATTAAATCTCTTTCTCTCTCTCTACGAAAAATAAGAATAAAATAAACAATCATTGGACACTCGACGCCTCAGCTGCGGCTCATGTCGCGTGGGCAAAATCCATTAAAGTTTCCACATGAGACAGTGGATTTGTCGGTTGATGAGGAGACATAAAGCGGCGCGTGAGCCTCGAAGTGGGTGGAAGAGTGGGATCCATCGGAGAGAGAGAAAGAGAGAGAGAGAGAGAGAGAGAGTATTCAACGTTGAACAATTTGAGATGAGTCTACCAAAAAAGAAAAAAAAAGAACAGTTTGAGATGAGCATTTGAAAGCGTCCATGAGTCTCGGCGAGAAAGGAGATCTAGATTAGATTAGAAGGAGGTGGGGACCATGGGTTCAAAGATTGGTATCCAATCGGCTATATCCGTTCGTCGGTATCCGATATGATATTGATCTTGGTTGATACAGATTCAATACTGATCCAGATCAGTTCGTATTGATCTGGTTCTTATCGATCCATTGATATGGGAGCAGTCATGAATTGATTTTTTTCGATGTCGATGCGATTCAATCAATCCAATACCAATTCCTTAAACCATGATCTATATTAATATTGATGAAAATAATATTGGTATTTGACCAACGCTGTCCTATTTTGGTGTAAAATTTCTTAGAAAAGAAAATTTTATTTAAAAATCTAATTTTTTAATAGAAATGAAGGCCAATCCATTTGTACAACTTGTTACGGTGGACACATATCTTGATACGATATTTAAAATCGTGGTTTTTGATATCATTATCGGATTGATCTTATCAATCGATTCGTATAGATATTAGATATGATTGAAATAAATATGTATCTCTCAATCAAAAAAGTACATAAGTTTTTTTTTTTTTTTTTTTTTTCGAATTGAATTGAATAGCTTATGCGGCTAGATAGAGAGGCATGTGAAAATACTGCATTGTCCCTCATAAAATAAAAATGGCATATAAAATGTTCATGTCTTTACGCATATTCTCATTGACCCTTGCACAAACGTGTTACACGCCCAGACAGCGATCTCTTGTCCTTTTTTGTATTTTTAACTCATTCAAAATTCATATCAATGTTGGAGAATTATTCGGTATACCAATACCGATACCGAAACGATACCGTTCCATAAAACTCTGGTCACAAGAGATTGATATGGTGTGAGGTTCCACATTGGTTGCGTCACATCGTAAACACAACAACACTAACAGGAATAGAAAAAATGGCGGTCGCTGTAGCAGAAGCATTGAGCCAAAGACGAATGGGCGGGTAGAGAGAGAGAGAGAGAGCAAGAGACGAGAGGGGACATCGCAACTCGCCACCCAAGGCTGCAAGCCAAGAAGGCACGCACGCCTCTTCATCGGATCCCGTTTCGTTGTATTGCCTTTTTTCCCCTTTTCTGGGTTTCTTTCTAACCTTTTTCTCTCTTTTTTACCATTTTCGTTGTTTCAGAGTGTGAGTGGAAGTATGGGGAGGATTGTACTGACTACCGATCTTCATTACCCCTACCAATCTTACCAAAAGCGTTGAAAAAGTGTAAAAACAAAAAAACAAAGATTGAGAAGAGAGAAGACAACAGTAGGGGGCATTGAGGGGCTCATGTGATTGTAATATCATGAACAGATGAAGCTTATATGGAGATCGGTGAAAATGGGCCCAAATGCTTAGGCTTTTGGGACTTTACGGGGAAAGGGTTTGAGTGGATTAATGGATGGTTGGTATCATTTGTGTCCATTTGTTTGATGGGACTTAGGTGGGGTGAAAAATGCTGATGTGATATTTCAAAATCTCATTTTAATTAATCTTTTTTGTTTAACATGAGAGGGTGAACTTACAAAAATTCAGGAAACAACATAAATACTTTGTCCGTTGACGTGACATTTGAAATTCTCATCTTTATTCCTTAATCTAACAAACTGCGGGACCAATCCCACAACATTCTCACCACATTCTCCTATGTAACCAACGGGGGGGAAATTTTGCTGCTACACCTGTTCCTGCTACAAGGCTAGCAGCCAAGGAAATGGAATAATTCACTTTTCCTTTGGGTTCATAAATACCCTCCTAGGTTTTAGTATTTTCTAAAATACCATTTAAGATCTCATTTCCTTGGTTGCCAACGTTGTAGCAAGAATATTCCTGCTACTAGTGTAGTAGCAAAATTTCCCTAAGGATGTCAAACAAGATGATGGTTATGACGAATTGGAACAGTTTTTTTTATTTTTTATTTTTATTGATTTCGATATAAATTAATCCCAAATTAAATCATCCTATATAGTAATCGATCCCAAAATTAGGATCCAATTCGGTTTAATTATGGTATGTTGGTTCCTTAACATTTATGGGCATTCAAAATCTCGAATACTTATATTTTAAGTGTTCTTTATGATTAGATGATAATCCGATTCTAATTCCTTAATGGTTCTGGCCCCTCAAATTCTCAAACATGCAAATATGAATGTTACTTTGACACATAACCCTTGGTTTTTCTTTGTAATTATAATATAACTTTATATGTTATAATTATTACATATTAACATACCTTAAATAGGTAAATATACATTTGTTTGTCACAATTTCGGTCTAGAGACCATTGTTGGGGGTGCGAGCATGCTAGAGCTGTAGGGACTCAAAAAGTGTGACTTGATCCAAAATGTCGATTTAACTTCTTCTAAGCTAGTGTGAATCGCCTTCCTGCCTCGATTACTTCAAGGACTTTCAATTGATACAAGTTGTATAGATAACAAGGAGAAAGAGAAGGAGATGAAACAAATGAGTAAAGAAGATTGGAATTGATCTGATCATTCTTTCTTTTGAACGAATAAGTACATAAGGATAATGATCCCTAGAATGGATGATTACACTAAAGAAGCTAAGAACTAAGACTGAATTAAATTACTTCTACTCCTAAGAAAAATTAAATGATTCAAATTGTTGATTAACAAAAGCTCCTCCTCACTTCTTCAGTTTTTCTATTTATACTGGACAACTCTGTAATAATTGATCCCACGTTCCACCAACAATAGTTATAACTTCTCTTCGATCAATTGCAACTATTTGCATTAGAACTTGAAAAACCGATCATAACCAACTCAAATAACTGCACCTGTTCGTCTTGACATATCCTAAATAAACCGGCCTGCTTGCCTTTACACCATTCTGGGCCCAAATTTTGTCCCACTCCTTGACCAAAAATATGGTACAAACATCTTAAACGGGTCCTAACAGTTCTAATTACAACTCTTCATAACCATCCTATCCCATTTAATAATTGGTCTCAAAATTGATTCTTAGAGGTATCCCATTTAGTAAAGAAACATATCAATTTGAGGTGTTAGATAGATTTTTTTTTTTTTTTGGGATAAAAAATAGATAGATTATTCTAGAACGGATTGATATGCCACCCACACGGCCACCCCCATGGAAGAAGCATGGTAGCCTCGTAGGGAATCGCCAGTACAGAATGATTGGCTAAGTAAAAGTTTAGTGACCTGATCGAGCACTTATCCCACTAATCACATATTTTTAATTAATTAATACACTCTCACTCTTCTTACCTAGCTTCGTCGTACAGCAGTTTGTCTGTTTTATTCTTGTATTGTTCCCCTCTGCATGTATATACCTTCTGTTGATGTGATCTCGTTTTCTTTATTAAATTATATTGGACGTTAAAGGATAGGAGATTACCTTTCATTCATTGTTTCCTCATACTCATTGTTTCCTCATACTCAACTTCTCTTTGCTACGATAGATTTCTATTTTTTTAACTTTTTTTTTTCTTTCTCAAGGGTGTTATTTGAAAAGGTTCCCCTTCTGGCTATCTCAGCACCAGATCTGATTGGGTCATCATTCGCTGTCCAAGCCCTAAGGTGGAGTGGGCATCGAGTGTGTGGTTCTGAAACTCTATTCCTAGGCATTCCTAGCTAGGCATCAACTTCGGAAGAGGAATGTATTAGGTCCCCCGCCCCTCCACCCCCCCCCCCCCTCCAACTCCCTTTTTCTGTTGCTCCTGTTGGGCAGGACTTGAAATTAGGGATCATTTGTTCTACGACTATTCATTTACTAATCGAGTTTGATTGGGGTGGTATTAATGTATTATTAGTATCTGCTCACCTACTCGAGCCCTAGGAGGAGTGCCATGCTAGAGAGTTCAGATCTGCTACCCACATGGGGACGGGTGGGGACAGATCTGACCCCTCCATGGGGGTGTGGGACCCACACCCCATGGAGGGGTCAGATCTATCCCCACTAGTCCCCATGTGGGTAGTTGATCCGGATTCGTTGGAGGCTCTTTGAGTAGGATGACATTGCCAATTTAGCATTCTATTATATGATTCCCAAATTTGGAAGGAGAAGAATTTTCAGATTTTTTAAAAAATAAAACTAGTACCGTTCAACTATCTCTAAAAATATCCGAGCTGAGGTGGATGATCAGTGTAAAGTAGTGATCCCAAATTAAGGGGAAGAAGACCTCGAGAAATCTCTTCCTCGTGGAAAAATGGGGAGGTCACTCTTTCTGGGCTATTAGGTGATAGCCCAAAAGAGTGGGGACCGATTAAACCTGACTAAAACCAACTGGACGAACCGGTTGACACCCCTTGCATTTACCCATCTAGATCATAGGGTTTATAAGACAAATTTATACTCATATATCATTTTTGGGAAGTAGTTTATTGTCCTACAGTACGGCCTACGCCAGCACTCCAATGAATCTATCTCTCTCCTCCTCAAAACAAAGGGGCAAAGATGTCTTTTCATATGGGAGAAGAAAGATTGACTCATGGGAGTGCTGACGTAGGCGACACTGCCAAACAGAGTTCTTTTTCCCATCATTTTTATATGTATACCCAATACCCAACCCATACACCAATATCTCGTCTCATTTCATATAAGAATCTTATCCCAAAAATTAAAATTCTACTTCAGTATACTTTAGTGCTTGACCAAAGAATATAGTTCATTTCATGAAGAAAAAAGCCCATAATTCATTCGAAGTCCCCAGCTCAAATGGTTAAAAAAATGAATGGTTTGAGCCTTTTTACTTGCCCATTTACCCACCGGGTAAAGATCTTTTCATATGCCATAGATTTCTCCATCCAACCATACCCATTATGTAAGAATACAATTGGCAAATGTCTTTCTAGTCTAAAAAGCCCGTAAGGCTAGAGTCCAGCACAGATGGAATCCCATAGTGGGCCTAAGGCCCATATGAGATGGTTCTCGTACAAGAATCTGAGCCAGTTTCGTAAAGCAAAACATTATATTTTACAACGTGGAAAGGTTATATATTAATTAAACATATGAATATATAAAAGAAGTTCTAGATTGGTTCCAAATTAAGTTTCAAACTTAGATTTAAGGGAGAAAGAATGCTAACCAGCATTGTGCCTGGACGCGTATCTGCGCCCAAACACAGCCCAGCGCAAAAAGATCGACGCTGCCCCTGAAAAGGTGGAAAGAATAAGGGGCAGTGCTGGTCTTTTTGTGATGGGTTGTGTCTGGGCGCAGGTGCATGCCCAAGCACAACACCGGGTAGTAGGGCTGCAACAGGGTCGGGTTGGGCCGGGCTTTACAGAACCCTAGCCCAACCCTAAGTCCCCTTAGCTGGGCCCAGACCTGACCCTACCCTAACTCAGGGCCAGAAAAATCCAACCCTGACCCGCCGCCCTCAGGGTTGGGCCGGGCTGACCCTGATTGGCCCTGATCATGGGGTAGGGAAAAGAAATGCATGGGTTGGAATGGTCCGGGGAGAACATTATCAATTTTACATAAAATAACACTATAATAAAAAGTATTATATCAGTTATTGTCTGCATATATAATATATTATATAAAAAAACATGTAGGTGACATTTAAAGTTTATAATGTATATATTATATCAATATATATTTTATAATATAACTGAAATCAGGGTCGGGCCGGGCCAGGCCAAGCTTAGCTTGAGGCCTCAACCCTAACCCGACCCGACCTTGACTCAGGGTCAGAAATTTTCAGCCCTGACCCGCCCTCAGGGCCAGATATCTCAACCCAGGCCCTGTTCGGGCTCAGGGCGGGTTCAGGCCGACAAGGCCAAACTTGCACCCCTACTGGGTAGCATTTGTTTTGCCTAGATTTAATTATTTAAGCTATCTATTTCTTGTTACAAAGGTATGCTTCTTTCACTTAATTATCAAAACATTAATTTTCCTTTTGATCAATGTTATTTGTTTGAAAATTGACATTTTAGTCGGAGACCTAAACATGCATGAACATACATGGGGATGTATGATGATACATTATTGTTTTTTTGTTTTTTTGTTTTTTTTTTGGGGGGGGGATCTAACCTCACCTGATTGGGGCCCGTAGAACTACATTGGACGCCCAAGGGGGCTGCCTGAAAAAGGGTGGGGGTGGGACCTTAGCGGGAGGGAGGGGGTGTGGGACCTAGAGCAACTCTAGTGTCCGCACGATACATGCATAAAATGGTATTTAATTGAAGCGCAAGAGATCGTTGTCTGATCATGTAGTTCCTGCACCAATGCGGGAACCAATGAGATCACTCATAGGGGTAACGTTCTTTTTCCCTTAATTGAATTAGACTATCCAACTATCACAATTGGAACATACATGTGACACAATGGGATAAACCTCCTACTAAATCCGGCCTGCAAATAACCACCCCCTCACCATCTCATATGCACCGCCATGAGGTGTGGGGTTGTGGCGACATGGACACTGGACAATGTGAGATAGGGTGGGGAGGTTACCCGCAAGGAGAGGAACCTCATTCCCATATTAATGAACTTATAAATGCCAGATTGTTCAATGAGTTTTAATCCTCCGCCGAATATGTAAAGTAAATATCCAATTAGGGTTGCAACATGGTCGGGTTGGACTAGGCCTTTTAGAACCCCAGCCCAATCCTGAGTCCCCTTAGTTGGGCCCAGGCTCAGGCCTGATCTAGCCCTAACTTAGGGCCAGAAAAATCTAACTTTGACCAGCCTTGGGCTGACCCTGATTGGCCCTGAACATGGGTAAGAGAGATGCATGGGCTGGCCAGACTGGGAAAAAGAAGAAAAAGAAAGCAAAAAAGAAAAGGAAGAAGATAGGTCGGGTTGGGCTGGGCTAGGCTTAGTCCGTCAAGGTAAAAAAATTTCAACCTTGACCCGCCCTTAGGGCCAATGTATCTCAACCCAAGCCCTGTTCAGGCTCAAGGTGGATTCGGCCAAGGCCAAACTTGCACCCCTACTCTTTTTTGTTTGTAAATGAAAGTCTATGAACACATGCACCCCTTATATCCAATCAATGGAAACATGGGGACAGTGGCAACAATCTCCTAACCCATCACCACACAACCCCCCGTCTCGCCACTGCAAACTGTAATTCTACGCAACCGTGCGTCATGCTGGAAAAATAAGGCAAAGGAAAATGGAAGTATAAGAGAGAGAGAGAGGGTTGGAGGTGGGCATGAATAATAATTCCAACAAAGATTGCTTACTGTGCCGGTAATGTCATGATTACAAAAGGTTGGTCGTGTGGTTGGTTGGTGATCCCATGTATTATTGTCATTCATTATATGATGCAGCAGCAGCCCAAACCAAATTAAGAACAGCAAGGAAAAAATCCCGCAGAAACCTTGCATCCTTGCACTGCTCTACTAGCCCTATTATTGAAACGAGTCACTTTGAACATGTAATTAATAAACAAACAAAAAAAATTCCCACCTGTAGGCTGAAGTCAATGTCCTTCCACCTCATGATCACGAATCAAAAAAATCCATCCATCCCTCCCTTATCCTTACGTTTCATACTTGCTTATTATTACTACTAGTCTTATCATATTACTTACCCAATTGTCCGGCTGCTGTCTTTCTTCTCCCCTCTTTTCTCTGACGTCTCTACCTATTCACGTACATGATCATCATTGGACAAGTTCTGTCCATTCATCCATTTAAGGCTCCTTAAGCAGAGCCCATGAACCTTTCCTGCTCTGTGAGCGCGTGACGGAAGTGGCAACGGTGGCCATAGGGACAGTTATCCCCGGCAAGAACCATCCGGCAAACCTCCGTTTTGTAGCGAGGGTGGCGAATCACAGGGCGGAGCTCAGAGATGCCGTGTGCAAACTGGCAGTGGTCTCCATAAGGACATGTGCCAGTCTCTTGCCATTTGTTGCACAATTCCGTTTTGAACATTCCTTGATTAAACGCCTCCAACTCCTACATTAATTAATTAATACTGATAAGGGCAGAGCTTCAAGATACACACTTGAATACATTGATTAAGGTTACCAAAAAACATAGAACACATTGATTAAGGATAAGTGGATAACAAACAAATGTCAACAATTAACCCCTTTAGTTCCTCAGTGCCTCTAACAAGGGTGCATAATGACCATCCTACCTCTATCCAAACACTCTGCCTAGATGGGATCCACTGCTCAGTGCCAGCTAAAAGTTAAGCATTAGATAATGAAATACAAGAAGGGTACATAAGATATTATAATCTGTAACGAAATTGATAATTTTAGAATTGCAGATAATTATCATTTCTTTCAAATTTACAAACATGAGTACCATGACAAGGGTTGTTTTGGCCCAAAACGGAAAGAAGAACGCCTTCCGTGGCTCTTTTCTCTTTGGCACAGAAGTGGACAAGGACATCTATCTACGGGTTCCGTTTTCCCCCTATTTATTCGGTTAAAAATTGTGAATAACTGCACATGACAATGACTCCATTCTGTTTTTTTTTTTTTTTTTGTAATATTATTATTTTAAGGAAGGAAAAGACAGTTACGTTCTCGCGCCACATGAAGAAACAGGGCACTATGATTCTGGTCTGTGCTTACCAACCCCCCCCCCCCCCTTCCCCATTAGGCAAGTCCTTTAGAATTCTTTTCTTTTAGTTTCTTTTTTTAAATGTGATTTTGCAATTCTTTTCATACTTTAGTATAGCAGAAACGGTATATAAATTCTTCAATTATGTATTTTAGTAGTCTACGAAAAGGTTTAGGGATTTTGCACCAAAAAAAGAAAATGTTTAGAGATTTATCCCCCACCCCCAAAAAAAATTTTAAAAATATAAGGTAAGGGAGTTTCTTACCGTTCCATTGTCGACTGGACTAGCGACTCGAAGTCGGCTGGTGCTACTTGATGCTCCATTGGTCCCACTGGTTTGATTCAATTTCAAGTAGCCACTGGAACGAATTGAAATGCTCTTCGGCAACGAAACCCGATCCAAGTTTCTTCTCTCGAATGGATTATTTCCAATAACACTAGTTGGACTCGCATCCAGAAGTTCACCCGACACGCGACTGGTAAGTGCGTTATGATCACCAAGACAGAGACGACGGAAATCGTCAATGATCGACGGGGAAGGAAAAGTAGAGGGGATGAAGCGGTTCTCAAGAGAAGTTTGAGTTAAGAGTCTCAATCGATTATTCAAATCTCTGTTCGCAATTCGGAGTTCTGCGTTTTCCTGCCGGAGAGCTTCGGCTTCTTTGAGTGCCTCATGAAGATGACTGTAGCATAAACGGTACCGATCAACCAGTTGATCGTACTCCAAGGTGAGACGAGCAAGGTAAAGGCGATTCTCTGTCGCTATTTCATTTTTATCTTCGTCGCAGGAGCAACCAGAGGGGCTTAATGAGACGGAGTTCGAGAGAGATGCTTTAGTAGGGAATGACGAGGAGCAGAGCGAGGTAAAGCCGATACCCTCAGATTGCCGATGTGGCGATGGGAGCCGCAGATCTTGCGATAGTGGTGAAGCGGATGAACTGATGCCGTCATCGGTGGAGGATTTGTCTTTCTGCATTTATTGTTGAATGTCTCTGAGCAGAAAACGAAGAAAGACAATCAATTCGCAAGCAAGATTTCGGATTCTTCTGGTTCTAATTTCCTTCGAGAACCTCAATTATTATCTAATCGATAACCGTTATGATTTTCGCATTGGAAATTGCAGATATCATAAAGCTTCATGATCCCCAGATCTGAAACTCCGAGAAGCGGAAAACGCTTAAGCAACAATGATCTTAACCAAAAAACATATCACGAGAGATCAGTAAAAAGAACCGAAACTAACTTGAAAACGGATTGACAGTGATGATGCAGATCAAGAAAATGCAGCATACAAGAATTTCTAGGAAATTTGAGAAGAAACCTAAAGTTCACAAGAAATCTAGAACGAACTATAACATATTCAGGGAAAGTAAACATCAAATCTGCATGTAAATCGTACATCGTCATTGAAACTGGCTAATATAATCATATACTCCTAGTTAAAACTGAAACAAGAGAGATTTTCACGAATTTACAGGGACGAAAACAACGATTGATATTGAACTTAAAAGATCATAGGATATCAGTGGAAAAAAGTGTAAAAGAAATCATCGATTGCTTTAAGAATTTGATTGCAAGAAGCTTTACCTGCAGACAAAGGAGGCAGAGTAAGCTCTCTGTGTCTGGAACAGAGAGAGTTAAGGCCTGAAGGGGCAGCAGAGTTCAACAAAGAAGGGGATGACCTAGTTTATATAGAGATAGGGAAGCAAAAGCATGCTCGTTTTGGGGGAGACCAGGGTCGGATGATCTCAAACCGTTGAAAGAAAAAATTCTAACAGAAATACGCGCGCACGCTCCACTTAAAACATTTTCGGACAAACCGTAGTCCGACGTGACAGGACCCACTAAACCTACGTGGCTTGACGGCGTTAACTTTCCAAACCTTTAATCGTTGCCCTATTGGTTCATCTTGCATTGCACGAAAACGAAGTATGTTTAAATTACCATAAATACCCATACTCTGTTATAAGCACTGCAGCTTCACTAGGTGTGTTATGGTAATCTATAAAAAGTCACATGGGTCTTACCGGAAACGGGGAGAGAGAGAGGTGGTAGATGCAACTACGAAGAGACCTGTAAAAATCTCCAAATCGCAACAAGAAGCACGTCCGATGATGATACACAGAATATGATACTTCTTGTCAGCGAATGCACCTATCAGTTCGAGCTACCAGTTTTATCCCTGAGACAGGCATCTAATTACGAAAGAGCCCAAAAACTTCCACAAAGTTGAGTCGTGGACTCTCAAGTCTCAAGGATGTCAATCATGGTTTGAGATATGGGTATCGGAATTGGCGATCTGTATCGGTATCACTAGTCACCGATCTTGATATTGTACTAGTGAAACAGTACAGATCAGGGCTAAAATAGTAAAAAAAAAAAAAAAAAAAAACAATTTTATATAAAAATAGTGGAAAACTTGTTCGATACAGGTTGATTGGTATCGTATCGATTTTAAAGGTAATCAATACCCAAACCAATACCTTGCACTAAAACTGTGGTGTCAATCGATTCAATTTTGATCCAGGATGCAAAATGTATAAATTGAAGTTGAACGAAAATCAAATAATTTTTCATAACTTAAAATCAAAACTCAATGGAATCGGTTCCTATTTGATTCTAATTCATTCGATTCGTACTTGGTCGCAATAAATTGATTCATGTGTTAATAACCTGCTGAAAAAAATAAAATTAGGAAGAAATATACAACCTTATGAAGATGGGGTCCCCATGATGTTAAATCTAGTACATTTCAACTCTTTTCCTCCTGACCTTGCACAGGTGTTTGAATGGTAAGAGACTAGGGAATAGTACAGGGTTATTATCGACAATTAGGATCCTCTATGGCCGGGCAGGTAGCAGCCATTGTGTTGCTTACACCTAGACAGGGGCGTGGATCCCACTTGAGCAGGGTGCTCAGGCAGTGAATAGGACTGTCATTTTTGCCCCTATTTGGGTGTAGGCTACACAATGGCCGCTACTTGCCCAGCTGTAGAGGGGCAAACACTTGTGATCCTAAATGGGTATGGTTTTTCGTGTACTCACAATGTAGGAAAACTTTCTCCTTTATCACAACTCAACAAAGACACATGGTTTTAACTTGTAAGGTTTATTATGATTTTGGTTAATGTTGGATTCAGTTTTTACGAGATACATTTTATTTGATTCAAACTAACAATTTTAGTCTAAAATCAGAACTGAACCAAATGAAATTTTACTTTTCAACACGAATATTGAACCGGATTATTTCAATACAAATCGGATTGAGATGAAATTTTACTTTTCAAAACGAAAAATTGAACTGGATTATTTCAATACAAATCGGATTAGCCATACGATTAATTCATCATCATGAAGGATGATTTGTCTGCGAATCTCTTATAGTATTATTGTATTTGGAAGTTTAACCGGATATGAAAAGACCGTAACATTGACCTCATCATGGATCAACGGTCAAGATCATTTATGGTATATGAATTAGCTTAATTTCTGGGCAACTTGCATGTCACATAATGTGCTAAAATGATTCTAACAACCCGGGTGGGCCACGGGTTGGGCCAAAGGTTTGTTGTTGGAAGATCTGGTCGGAGGGACCCACCTTATGTTATGAGGGCCACCACACTATCCAAATGTCCTCCTTAAGAGTTGAGTTGAGACCATCTCCATGTGATATATAATGCAGGGGCAACGTTTGAAATTTCTGAATCGGGTGCGGATTGTGACCGATTCTAATCCAAACCGAATCATAAATTCGAATTCGAATCGGAAAACAAGAATTGGATCAATCGAATCGGCCTAGTAGGATTGGAATTGATCATGACCTATATTGATTCCGATCAATTTGGAGCAGTTGATTCTAAGGTTTTTGGGACAAGATCGCTAGGTTTCATATTTGAGAAATCGATTCTAGGGTTTTTGAGACCAATTCCAATGAATCATGATTTGATCGGAATCCAATTCAATCTCCAATTCTGAGTTTAATGTATAGCAAGAAGAGGGATGCTAGCAAGGTTGGTTATGTGTGATATTGCTTGAATTGAAAGATTAGGGTGTGGTGGTGGTGGTGGTTTGATTAGTTTTCCTATCATTCATTATTCATGAATTGGATTAAGACATGGTCATAAGCTATTTTAAAATGAAAATTGTAAAAAAGAGGACATCAAGTGTGTGTTTGTATAGTTGCTTCTTCGTCACAACTATAACTATAAAGTACTATAACTAACTCTATGTAACTTATGGTTGTCCCATCAAATCTATATAAGACGTTTGGTGCACGAAACAAAATTTTTATATTGGTCCAAAAAACCTCCTTAGTAGACCATTATTTTGACACCAATCTTTGCCTACTTGATGATATTATATGAGAAATAATTACTGCTTAATGTGATAGTGTGTCCATGCACGTTTTTTCATTATTTAAGGTATTAGTTGGCTGGGGTAAGCCCATAGCTCCTAAAATGACTTTATTGAACAACACAGTTAAAAAAGAGATCTGTTAAAATCTATGGTGAAGAGAGAATCTCTTAATTTCTAAGTGAAAAATAAAATGTGCTTTAGAGATTTTATAATAAGGGTGGAAGTTACGTTAATCATGATATTCAGTGTTCCAATAATTCAATCACATAGTCAAATTACCTTTGATGAATCCTATCAAAATTACCTTAGATGAAGTTATTCTCTCTTCATCGGATGAAGTAATACTTTCACCTTTAAAAAGGGTGAGGGCTACCTGAAAGGCAGCATGGCCCTTGCGATTGTGTGGAGACCAATGGGAGCATGCACGATAACATCAATATGAGTGAGATTTCTTCCTTTGATATAGGTGGGTGGTCATAGGGGTGTCAATTCTAGGCCCGGCCCGCCAGGCCCGACCGAGCCCTCCCAGTTAAAGCCAGGCCTGGCTCGGCCCAATTACTAAACATGCCGGGCTTAAGCCTGACACGTTTAGTAATCGGGCTGTCCCGGTGTGGGTTCCTAGCCCGTCGGGCGTCCGACCAGAGCGACCGATTCCAGGCCCGACCTAGACCGCCCTGTTATAGCCCGACCCAATCAACCCTTTAATTTATAAACTTCCCCTTCCCTTCCCTCCAAATTTCCTTACATTTATTGGTTAAATACACTTAACGTAGGTGAGATGAGGTTTAGTTTTAGTTTTTAGATATTATCTTGTTAGATATCAATTAGTAAGTCCACACCGTTTAGAGACCGTTTAGAGTTAAACGACTCATTAGCCTGTTTTAGACCCAGTTTAGACCCGTTTAGCCCTAATAAGGCTGCCCCGATTAAAGACCGAGCACCGATCGATCGAAATGAAACCGTACCATGCCCGCCCAAGACAAGCCCAAATGCCTAAACGGTTGGACACGGTGTAGCTTGTAAAATTGGTGAGGCCCAACTAGGCCCGACCGGGACCGATCGAGCCTGACCGGTTGACACCCCTAGGTGGTCATTTCATGCCCCTATGTGTCTGAGAGCAGGACCACGGTACCTTATAGGGTTCTTTTCCTATTTAAAAATAACTAAAATTTGGAGAAATAAAAGAATGACAAAAGTTTTAGATCGTGTTCCCCGCTCATTATAGCGGTCGAAATGATCAAATGTCCTTTGTTTGAGATATCGTAATCTCTCCCCATCTTATACGTCCGTACATGAAAACCGCTCCCAAAAATGAAATAAGAAGGCATCAAATGGTACCAGTACTTTTAGTTGGCTTGAAGGAAACTGTCAAAACTGACCAGTTTGGTTTTATATTATAGAGGCCTAGGAGGTTCAATGCCCAGATGGAACCAAAAGGAGGATTAGTTCCGATCAATCTTGCTTTGGCAATCCAGCCGGGGTGGATTGTTATAAGTGTGGGTAAACCAGAAGAGTGACACTATAATATAAAACAGCTAAATTAACATCCACTGGAAAGTCCAAAACACCTTTACCCAAAAAAGAAAAAATTCCAAAAAACAAACCAGTTTTTCTTTTTTCTTTTTCCGGTAAACAAACCAACTTTTTGGTAAATACAGAAACCAGTTTATCAATTGCTTAAGGTTGTGCAGCCTCAGCCTGAATGATTTTTTTGTTTTTTAAGGCCTGCCTATCTACCGTGCCCCATGAAACTTTGGCTATAGATACTAGCTACTAGAGTGGGATTTTTATCTGTTCCAGTACTGGACACACTGTTGTGCACATTGTGCGGTGCAGCAGCGGCCATGTGTGCACAGTGGGGTCTGTTGTGCACACACGTCTGCTGCTACGCCGCACGATGGCACAGCAGCAGATAAAAATTCTCCTAGAGTGAGGGAGGATAAAGACGGATCTTTATCACCTCCAGTTCCCTGTCCGACCCAATTCCTCAGTTCCTCTAACAAGGGGGATTGGAATGACCATCTTACCCCTATCCAAACACTCTGCCCGAGTGGGATCCTCTAGCCCCTATTAGAGGACTGGGGAACTGGACCGGACAGAAAACTAGAGGAGATAATTTTTCGGATAAAGACCGGGAATTTGTCAGAATCGACCCCAAGTTACCCTCACCCTAGTTTTAGGACAAGGATGCGTCCTTGTCGATTCTGAAATAATTATTAGATAGGAATTGATCAGAATCGGCTCACAATTTCCCTAACCCTAGATTTGATTGGTTCCGCCTGATTTTGATCCGATTTTTTAATGGATAAGAGATCGGAATTGACCCAAATTTCCCTAACTCTAGATTTTGGACAAGGATCAGCCAAAATCAAGATAGACCTTGGAACTCTCGGATCGTGATTTTTAAAAGGGGGGCATTAAGGCACAAGGTGAAGACAAAATAGTTGGACCCATAACCTATTGGGAGCTTGCATTCTATTGGCAGGATATCAACTAAATTTACTAACCGGTTTCACCAGGTGGGTGGGAACATGTACGGTTTTAGGAATCTGTATTGGATCGGTCGTATCAACTTAGTCAAATCGGTATAGTCTATCACCGATATCAATACTTGACGGATACAGATCAACCGTTATTGTACATATATGGTTTTTTTTAATAAAAAATGATCTTTTTGTATGGAATCAGGTCATAACCGATACGTTTCGGTATCAACGTGATCGATACCGTGAACTAAATCCATGGATGAGAATTTACCACCCTATGTAGTATGTACCCTTTCCCGATCTGCTAAAGCGGCCCAGTGGAAAGTGCCGCAGCAACCTAGATTTCTCTGAACGACTCTTAAGAAATCCGTTAACAGATCCTGTCATTGGTCGGTTGTAGGAATCATCTGATCACGATGACCTCCAGCTGCGGCAATGTTTTAGGTGCGACCCTTGTAATGTAAGGTTATGAAGTGTGGAGTCTGAACTGTGAACATAAATTATTGAAATACTGCCACATCCCTAAGACCTTTTTCCTTGTTTTATCTTCAAATCCCTTTTGTTTTTCCAACGCTACAATGCCCAATAGTGGGGCCAGAAGATGGGATTAGGCGCCCAAGGGGCCAGGCTATTTGGGGGTGGTACAAGTCATGCACTGGTGCACATTTGTGAGGATTTAATCCACTGACCAAACCTCAGGCACACCCCAAGTAAACAGCGACACAGATCTGCCTGTGCTGTGCAGACATAGGACCGTGCACAATGATCACCTTATCTCTGTTCGGGCAAGGCATTTGAGCAGGGGTAAGGCAGTCAATGCATTCTACCTTGGGTCTTCACAGCACGGCAGGACGGGCAGACCACGACGTACAAGATCTGGATCCAGTAAACAGTACCAACCCGCCAGGCCAACCGCCAACCCTGGGAGTGCCCCATTTAAAGTTTGGGATTTGGGACTTGGGACTTAGAGGGGGCTGTGAGCGTGGGGCCTTCCTTGGAGAATATAGGTTAAACCTTGTTCTGCACGGTTTAAATGGGTCAGGATTTAATCAACCCCCCTCCCCCCTTCTTTTTTCACCTTTTGAGAGGGTTCCTTGATGGTGATGGTGTAGAGAACCCACCAATCAAGGGGGAGGATGATGCTTCGTTGATAAGGTACAGGAGGAGAGAGAATGTGTGAGGAAGAAAGAGAAAAAGAGGGGGAGACTGAGCCAAAGGGAGGGGACGGGGAGTCTGAGCTAGAGAATGAGGAGTGGAGAGGGGAGGGGAGAGAAAGCCGGCACGAAAGAGTAAGGAAGGGATTGGCTATAGTAATCTTTAAAAAATGATTTTACAAAAGATACCAGGCAAGAGAAAGCTAACCGGTCGTTTAACCCTTGGTTATCGCTGTAGCCAATGAAAGTGTGTAAAGAGGCATTGATTTGGATGCAATTTTCGATTTAATAGGAGGCTGAATGGTTTGTTCACGCAAAAAAATATTGGTTTGTGTCTAGGTGCAAGAACCACGCTAACCACACTACCGATTAGCATTCTTTTTTTCTGTTACCACTTACCAATGATTAGAAAAGTTTCTATTTTGATTTTTCTTAAAGTTCCATTACTTAGCCACATTTTCCATCCAATCAGATGGAGCTGTATTATTTTCCTTAGATCTGTGACGAATTGGAATTGACTTGATTTGTCAAGCTTTCCATGGCATGAACACCGTTCATATCATTTTAACTGCAACCAAACTAAACATCAATGCTTCAAGGTTACAAGACCATCCGATCATCTTAACTTGAAAATGACCACTGTGATCGAAACCTCATAGAGTTCCACATTTGCTGAAGTACTATTAATTGTTGCCTAAGCCCCCTTACTGTTTCTGTGTCGACTCCCACCCAAAACGTTTGGGAGATAGCTCCTTAAGTATATGAAGGCATCAAGGACCTGAACAAACCAACATCTTAACAGCAAATATGGTTGCAAAGTGGAGGAAGTTGAGGTCTTAAATCCCCTATATCTCTGGAATGAAAAAGGAAAAACAGAAAATGAGGATTTTATAATACTCTTGGACTCCTAATTGCAATAGAGCCACAACCACAAGTAGAAATGAAGCAAGAATCTCTTTGCTAAGCTCAAATTTTAGAGCTTTTATGAATACCAAGCCTTCAGCTTTGCAGCTGTGGGCTGTGTTACAACCATATCATGGCTACACATACATAAATAAATAAATAAATAAAAACAAAAAGAAGGTTGATACTAGAGCCATATAAGAGGATGGAACCAGCAGACCTGCTATTGATTTTCTTAAGATTGATCATATACAGAAGCAACTGAAATTGATAAAGGAAGCACTTTTCAACAGACTTGTATATCAGTTGCATCAGGTGCATACCCTCTACCTTGACAAATCGGCTTTCTCACTCACTTCTGCATCAATTCAAGCTTCCATAGAAGCAAATCGGATTCATTTTCCATACCTGAAACACAGAAGGCAAAATTAGATGAGTTCATATAGAAGCATAACCAGTACATGTGTGAATATGCATCAAGGCAAATCCATATCCATATGTTAAACTCATCACTCTTTCTTCAGATCAAAAGTGTATTTGGAGGAGAGCTAGTGTTTAAGTTCTATGATTCCAGTTTATTTCCACAATGGCTTAGATTTGTGGTCGGAGTTCTTCATCTGAATACAAAAACAGTTCCTTAATCATAAAGGAGCATTATTTGCTCATAGAATGCTCCTCCATTCCAAGTACAACTGTTTTCTTGTGTTTTTGCTTCAATATATAATTTGGTGACGAGGGCACAAAAAAATAATTTTGTACAAAATGACCAACCAAAAGACAAAGATCATACTTTCTTGCCATGTATGATTCTTCAAGAATTTCATCTCCATGACTCCCAGTCCTGGTTAATATATAATTTTCAGGCACATTTTTCTTATCTATCCAAGATACTTCAGCAAAAGAGCTCCTTATTTTCTTTTATTTTTTTCTCCACTGGTTCATATCGCTATTGGTACCACATATAATAGGCTGATACCAACCTATGACTTTTTCTTTTCAGCTTCTCTTAAAAAGGAAAAAGAAAAACCAGTCGTGCAAAACTCTATGAAATTCATGAGTATACAACAGTACACATATAATTTTACAGACAAGGCAGAAGCATATTGCTGAGAGATAAGAAGGCAACCAATAGTCCAGTAAGAAATGAAAAAATTAATGTTGGAAGAGTCAATAACAAACCAGTTAAGAATATCAGCACATGCCAAGACGTTGGTGTATGCAGGTATCATAGGCGAAAAGATAATGAGCGAGTATGGATTTGTGTTTTTTGAGTGATCTTTTCTTCACTGAACCAAAAGGATACGTATTTTCTTAATGAAAACAAATAAAATGAATGAACAATGTGATCCAACATCATAACTCTCTGCGTTTGTAAATCTGAATCTTCTTGTTATTTATCCTCAATATTTTCTCTGTATTTTTTGTTAAACAGATTTATAAGATATTAGTTACTTAAATTTTGTCTACAGTATAGGAATCAGATATGTCAGAGTTAATGTTTTGAGTTCATCATGTATCTGAGTAAAACAAAAGAGACATTGCAGGATCTAAATTCTTTAGGAATTATGAGGGCACTTGAACCATATTCATACTAAGAAATTAGGCCAAAAGTTGTTTGCTAGGTCAAAATATACCTTTAATTAACAGTGAACACCGAGCCTTTAGCATTGCAGATTTTCTTTATTTTAGAGCAATAGCAAGGCTTCTGCATACACAATGCTGAAGAAAAAATTGGATCCAAACAATAAAATACCAGCTTTCATCCCAATATATTGATTATGTAAAGGAATAACTGATATAGAAAGATGAGCATACCTCTTAACAGCTCGTTGACATATCAGCAGAGTCAGACTTGTATCCCTCTGCCTTGACAAATCGGCCTTTTATTCGCTTCCGTACATCAGCTCTAGCTTTCCGAGAAGCATATCGAATTCGTTTCTCATACCTAAACATAGGGCCATGCAAAGCAAAATTAGATGAGTTCACTAGGGAACATAACCGGTACATTTACACAAAATGATGTACAAGGAAAAAATAGTGTCATGCTTTATGCTTCTGGATTTCAGCTCTGTTCCACATTTCTGGGTTTGTGTGTGAAGTCCTCACTCTCTATTACAGAGATGAGTCTTTTGGTTAGGTCATAGTTGATCAAGTTGTAGCATGTCATACCCCCTTGATTTTGTTGTACGAATGAATACACCAGACAGGAAAAAAAAACTAGAGTTTGGACATGCTGGCATAAGGACCACTTTAAAAACCTATCATCATTAAATCCAACTCAGACATCAAATAATGTACATGTAAAAGTTTTGGGTTATGGCTACTCTGGGAAATGATTCTAACAAGCAGCTACCTGACCAAAGCAGTGGTGTGTTTCTGGTGGCTCTCGCATAACTATACTTCCTATCCATGTCATAAAACATAGGAAGAAGGTTCTGGAACCAACAGATATTCTTGACATTCTAAGACATGTTTGGTTGTTTTGATAGTTGGACAAAGGGGGAATTTTGTTGACAGGCCACATGTCAATTTTAGTGGTTTACCATGTTTAGGGATTTTCCCTTTGTCTCCTAAATGATACAAGTTCTTCAAATAGAAGCATTACATTGGCATGTGGCAAAATCAGAACGGGACCAAATATTTACCCCATGACTAAATGTAGAAGTGGACGACATGTCCACTTAGTTTGGGTACCAACCACCCTGCCAAACATCAGAGAATAGAACACATGCTGGAACGTTTCTAGCATTGTTAGTGCTGGAAACCCACTTCCTGAAACATACACCTCAAGGATCTAGCACAAAAATATTTTACCAAGAAGATTTTGAATTTTCTCAAAGTCATCCATCAAATTACACACTCGTAGTTCCTTATCTGCATACATTATTGCATAACTTGTTCATATTTTGGTATGCTGATCCTTGTAGACATGGGAGTAGCCTTTGATTTGAGTGTCCTTGTTTGAATTCTCCAAGTCAGCTGAACGTTGGGTGTGGGATATAACAGCTCTGAATGACACAAGCTTCTTAAGATGATTATCCTCCAGATCTTTTTGTATCTTGAGGTCACTGAAATTAAAAAGTTCTTTTCATCTTTTGATCTTAAGTCCAGGAAACCATAGATACAGGTGTCTAAAACCAACAGTTCAAAACTCTTCTAGAAGTTAAAACTCAGCTACTCCAACTGGCCAGAGAATCGGTAATTTGCCTCCTAATGTAGTTAAATTGGACACCTGTTAAGTGCACTTCATGTTATCAGCTTCAAAAGAAGGGATTAGATAGATACTTAGAACTTACATCCGAGCCTTCTTCTTCTCCTTGTACCTAATCATGGCATTTTCTCTTGCTTCAGAGTGTGAATTATCCAGATCTGGCGAATTCCATGGTGGTTCCCCTTTCATAATGTTAGGTGAAATTCCACTATCAAGATAATCAGAGGCACTGCTTTCGGTGCTGGGCCTTGAAAGAGAGAACGACAAACTTGAGTAAGATGGACAGATTGTATGAGCATAATCAATACTTCCAGCAAAGTGATGAGCTTGATCAGAGGGATCAATTTTCTTCTCCTCAAGAGATGACTGAGTAAAGCAAATCGATTGAGCAACTGAGATATCCTGACAAAACAGAAGAAGAACCAAATTACCAAAAAAAGCTATGCACTTGGAGCCAAAAATTAAAAATGGCATCAAAGTTCACAGAAATAAAGAACAAGTACTGACAGTCTTATCTCTCTAGTGAGCCAGTAATTGGAGAAAGTTATAAATACAAGTACCCAACTTTAGCAAGGATGTTCCAAAACTTCTGACATTCTCAACAAAATAAGGATAAATATTCATTTGGCCATGGAGAGAAAAGTATGCATCAATCTGTGTTTACTTGGCACAACTTTCCAAGCGCTTCACTCCTATACTCTTCTCCTTACCCTTCATATTCCATCATACAATTGCTATTCACATGACTCTTAACTTCAACAATCATAACCATGATTTTCAATCTTCTTATGCTACATGATTTGTTTCTTCATGGCAATACAGATTTCAGTATCGTTTGTTTTCTATAACCCATCGTGTTTCATACAGAGTTTCCTGTTAAATATCTTTTGTACACTCTCCTTTTTTTTGGGGGGGGGGGTTTATAATATCTAAAGAGCTCTTCCCGGTAGAGCTTTGCCCTGCTTTCTTGGTCGCTTCAGTGCAATATTGGTTATGCCCCTTTAGGTACACTCTAAGACATGTTTAACTTTCATGTTTGACACAACACAATGAAACAAGAACAATTTGAAATCAATCCCCTCAGAACATCCACCATTCTGAAGTTTCAAATGTCCTACGAATGCATTGGCAATGAAAAACACAATGAAAAGGTGAAATTGAACAGAAGATAGAAATTTTTCTGAGAAAGCATAGAAAAGTTGGACTTACTACAAGTTATGAATAAATTGTATGATATTCTTTTGCTAACTATTTCAATTCCACAGCCCTCCCACCTCTCAGTGTAAAAGACAACTCATTCTTTTAACTGAGTCAAGAATTAATCAAAACACTGTAACTTTTGCACATAGAAACTATATTTGTTGGGAAATCATTTCTTTCACATGTATTTCTCCTCAGATCTTGTGCTTCCATATTTAGCAGTACATTAGCATCACTTGGACTGTCTTATATTTTGTTCACTTTGTCTCAATTATATTTCAATGCATGTTGGTTTTAGACTCTAATTACCCCTGCCCTGGGGTGGGGGAAAGTTGTCCCATATATCCTGATTTGTAGAAATAAGAGACGGTAATCAACCTCCATTGCTCTTGTATAACCCTGTTCTGTTCTTTCAAAGGATACATCATTCTTTGTCAAGGAGCAGGCAACATCTTTCTCAGGAAATGCTGATCTAGTTCGATCTTGATCAACTCCAAAAAGTTCTTCATAGTTTCGGAATGTGAGATCAACATCAGGAATATTAAAACCATCATTGCAGTCAATTTCTTCACAAATTCCAAGGTCTTGCATATTTTGAGACCACACCTGCACTAGTAAAAGAAAAGGATCTTAGATGGCTGAAACGATATCACTACGTGGCAGGATGGAAAAGAACGTCATAAACATTCATGTCCAAATAGTTTTGAAAGAGAAATGTTATATTATTATGAATAATCTATTGGTAGATCAGTAGATGAAGTTGGTTTCTATCATCCAATGTCAGGTCATGATTGAGAACTAAAAGGAAAGAGGAAAAATAGACATTTACATAATTCCTTACTCTTGACAGCTCATTCAAGTGAGATTTGATCAGTCACTCTAGTAGAAGCAGATTAGAAAGGCTAGAGTATACAAAATTTAATTTTAAATATGTCCATGGTTAGTAGGTAATGATGAAATCCTCAGGAATGAAGATCAAAACCTCAAGGAATATTGCTACTATTTGTTGTACGTGATGTACATTACCAGTATCTGATCAGAAATGAGTAAATATTGATGCGGATTGAATTCTATAACCTGCATTAATTTGTATCCCCACTTGTGATGTTAACATCTTTGCTCAGAATTGATAAGAATATTCTTCTCCAAACATGATTTATACTCAATCACTTTACAATTCCTCCCATTACAAAATGAAAGCCAAAAGTCATAATATATTTGATTTCTTTATGAGATTTAGGATTGCAAATCAGAAGTTTGTATGGTTTCCAAATGTTCTTACAAGTATTTCTTTATCATGGAAATTTTTCAACACATCTTCATAGCTCCCTATACAAGATATGACATGAATCATACAATCAAAACTTTGATTCTTTTCTTCCTTTTTGACAAAGAAGCCAATAATAATTACCACACCTGGTTAGTCTGAGCAGGAATTTTGCACTGCCAATAGGTGTCACCATGCAATGGAATACCAGAATTTGAGGAAGGGTTTAGAAGCCCCATTTGAGAGAAGGGCAAAGGAAAAGGCTGCACCAGCTCATGATGCATTCTTTCCATTTGAATATCAGCACCAAGACCCTGAGGATGTTGGCAGTGCTGATCAAGATCTTCAGAGAGCTGCCCTGAAGTATTATCTTGATTCATATATATATTATCTTTAGTCAAATATATGTCAGGTTGCACTGCACTATGTATCAAAGCTGACTGATCATTTCCACCAATGAATTGAAGCCTTTCCAGGTCTAAAATCTGTTGCAGAATCAAGTCGCTATCTGGCTGCAGTTGATTTACACAGAATATGAGCAAGATTCATTGTCTCAGATATCATTAAACACAGTTAGATGACATGGTTGCAAATGAATAATGTTCACGATGATGAGAGAGGAAAGATATGTGATCTTCAGTTCGGTGCATGAAATGACTTAATAGAAGGGGGGAGAAAAGGAAATAATAAAAGATGTAATGTGTTCAATACTAATTGGAAAGTTGTTGCATCAAGAGGGAGTCTGCAACTCTATTTTCCCTGTTTTTCATTTACTATTTCATATACTTCTCATTTTGGTGGACGGTGGGCTTAGCTGCTCAATATGTTGAGAAATTAATAATTACTTGCTACCTGGGTAACTTAGTCTTCAGCTAATATATTGCATTTCTGGGGTTCAAATGTTGAGATGCATGCAATGGAGCTTGGAAACCATAATTATTCATGGAAGCACTTACTCCAAAAATTCCACAAAGGCATAATAAAAGATCCAATATATTGAAATGTTGATACAGAGTGAGTCATAATATGTTAAACCTTGCTAATATATTTGATTTTGTCACCTGAAACACGTGATGATGGACTGTTCTGTTCTACAAAAAATCTGAAACCTTGCTCATATATTTGATTTTGTAAAGAAACCTTAAAGCTGTATTTATTAGATGAAGTAAAAACTTTGAGCTCTTTACCGTTTGGCTGACATGTAAAAACATCTGAATGATCTCCGCTGCAAGCAGCTATGCATGAATTCACTTAAAAAAAGGTTAAAAAATATTCAAATTTCATTTACAAACAACAACTCAGCCTTATCCCAACTAAATGGGATAATCAAATGAAAACAAGAGAAAATATAGAAAACTTAGTTAGCCATATTCAAAATAGAGGCCCTTTTAAAAGCTCTAAAAGTCACATAGAGTAAAAACTCTGGAATGCTTATTCCAGAAATTTAAGCACAGGATCCTCTGTATGGAGCCAACTTAAGGTCCCTACGAATTGAAGTTTATACATTGGACAATTATGACAAATCCAACTAAGGCCAATGAAGACATATGGCAAACTAAATATTTAATGTTACATCTAGAGAGAAAAGTTCTTTGACAAGAAATTCATAATCTTTATAGGCCAAATGGGAGTAGATCACCATAATTTTTAGAAAGCATGCAATTCTGCTTCATCAAAATCATTTTCCTATTTAAAAAATTTTGTTAAACAGGACTCGATCCTGTAACCTTGGTATTCCCTACCATAAATTTAAGGATATCTCATAACAAGCAAATAGAATGCCATACTTTGACACTCTCAACAAGGGAGATGTAGCACAACGCAATGTGGTGAATTCAAATGTGGATGGTTGGTAATTATAAATTAATGAAAGAAAGAAAACGAACCATGGTTACAATAAATAGAACGATGCATCAGTGTATGTGATCCTACCTTATGAAAAGTTTCAAAATTTTCATATAATGGATACAGGAAAATTCCAAAACTGAGACCTAAGATGAGATTTTGTATTGTTTTCCAATCATCTCTTTTCAGCCCTTTAAGAAAAAGATTGTAAAAGTTCATTAGGACGGGCCCATCCTGATTAGGTGGCTCACCAATTTTTAGCCACATGGCTGGATGATGTGGCAATTTTGACTGTTGGATAGAAAGGTATAGGATTGGGATAAATCTGGTCTAGAAAAGCTGAAGAGATCATCACTACCAAGTTTGAAAAATCAATATATCATCAACTTGCTTCCATTGTCTAGTCTTTTATTTTTCAAGATGAGTGCTTCAAAAAGCCATTCATAACCCCAAACCCCAACTGATTTATAAATTTGAAAATCAATTACAATGTTTATACTACAAGAAACTTGTAACTCCAGTTATCCAAATACAATGAATCAGGAAGTGGAAGATTTGGTATGAAGATTGGGAACCTTCTCAATATCTGGGTTCCATCCTGTATCTGCTTCCCTTTTCAATGCTAACTGTATCCACATCCATTGGAGCGTCAAAGTTTTAGTCATTACAGAAATAAACACAGTCATCGATTCTTACAATCTCCAATTAATACTGTTTGAATATAATAGATAAGTAAAGCGAATTAGGTGACAGATAAGTTCAAGTAAGAAAACAGTTAAACTAGCAAATCATTGGGAGAAGAAACTCCTGCTTACCTTGCTTCGTAAATTACTTGAACCCACTTCACCATCTGCTCTAAAGATAGAGTTCATGGAGTTTGCTTCAGATGTTAAAGAAGATCCTTCAATCCATGACTTTGAACCAATAAAATTTGCACTTGGAGCCAAAGAACCAGATGAAGCAGACATAGCCATATTCTGAGAACGATTAGCCCGTAGTTTATTCAAGTCATATCCCCATAAAACAGAAAAGTCCCTAGCAGAAGGGCAACCCATGTAACTACTCACCACTAGTTTTTTATGCTGAGCAGAGGATTCATGCAGGTTTTCATCACAACCATGACACATAAACATTTGATGATCCAAGCACCGAACAGAAGCTGGCTGGTTTCTGCAATCTTCACAGAAAAGGGCTCGATAGTGTCGTCGGGATAAAGCATTTGCTGAATGAGCCCGTGCATCACAGGAAAGGCAAAGATGTGCTGCATCCGCCTTACAGTAAACAACTGGTCTTGATTGTGCACAGAATTCACAGGATTTCTCCATTTGTTTAATTGCTACTGTTAAACTAAAACAGAAAACCTTTAAATCTGGCTGCTGCTGCTGCTGCACTCCAAATTCAAATTCAAGCTGTGACGATTTAAAAACAAATCTAGCAATAGATTGATAACCCCAGACCCGAAAACAGCTGGTGGTAGCATCCTTTTCATTTACAGATCGCTGATCAAGGATCCAAAGTATGAAAAGGCAAAGGATCCTGAACAAGATCTCATTTCCAACGAGAAACACGGAACTCTTAACGGAATGATCTAAGAACAGAATTTCTCGAAACGAAATCTGAGCCAATGTCTATGCCTTCCGACTTCTCTTTCTTGTAGAATTATGAAATGCTTTAAATGGAGAATACAAGTAAATGAATTCTAGATCAAAACTGATCAATTCTAGTTCCAAACGAAGGAAATGCTAACCTTCGTTTTATCCTTCACGGAAAAGGTCTGATCAAGCAAATCTCCTTTCACTGAAAGGAATACAAAGCGTTGGGCAGGATGGGGAAGAAGAAAGTAATTTGTATCAAAGAACCCTAAATAAGGAGTTTAGGGAATCTCGCCATTACCAGAGCTTCAGACGGGAAGACTGAGCTCTGCTGTTATGTTTAGCCTGTTTCAACTTCAGTTTCTCACCTTTGTTTTTTTTTTTTTTTTAATATTTCTATAGTCTATAGACACTCTATCCTCGCGGAGGTGACATTTCAATCCGACGTGTCCGGTTTTGGCGGGAACTTTTCCGACGTGCAAAATGGTACATAGACACGTGTTGGTAAGTGCGAAGTTATCAAGGAGCTTCTGAATGAAGCCCGCATGTGATCCATAAGTACAGCTACGTGAACCTATCATAATCAGACACGTCGACCATGGACTATAAAAGGCAGCTACGTAGTTGCGCAAATGAGGTGGTCCCCGCCGAGATCCATAGAAAGAGAGAGAGCCAGAAAAGGGTAACTAAGCAAAACACGTGAAAACCGTTGAACAGAGACACCTACCCTTAGGGTTAAGGTCTTAGTCCCCTACCTCCTACCCTCGGATTTTGGGTTATTGGTCCGACTTCTTCCAATCCTAAGGGATCAGCACTAGAATCAGACCAATAAGACAATCGATGTCAAACTTAAGATGCAGGATCATTAACACATGCTACATATATAATTTCAGTCACATTAAATTTACAATCCATTATTATTTTTTTCTCAAAAAAATCACGAAACTAATTCATATTATCAAAGAATTATTTTAAGGTATATTTAAAAGTTAGTATTCCTAAATAAATTTTTAAATGATCAGTCAAATCTTTGGTAAAATAGCATATGAGACAAGTACCAATCAAGATGAAAGACTGAAAAACAAAGGGTTTGATCTTAGCTCTCATGACCTTAAGTCTTAAGGATTGTATACTATACTCCATAGGGTCAGGATGTCTCGTTCCAATGGTTCCTAATTGGTATATCGGTTCTGGAACCATTGGGAGACCAATAAATTAATTGATAGATCTAAAACGGGACCAATAACTTATTAGATGGGTCAGTTTCGATTCCTAACAGATCAGTTCCAATCTAACCCAAAATTGACCCCCTAACCCTCGGTTAGGAATTCAGATTTGGGGATTGGGGACGAGAGGGAGAGCTTCCAATCGGACAAGTAGATAAGAAAGAATACATCAGATCCTAGTCTCAATCCAAAACCTAGAAAGAAAGAAAAGTCTTGATCTTAATTGAAAGATTACCTAAACGTGAGCCTATAAGAAAAAAGGGCCCAGTTTCCCTTATCTACACCGATGAGGAAACCTCTTATGTCACGATACCTGACCTTGGATTGGATTAGGGAAGAGTAATTCCTTCCCACTAGGGGTGTCAATTGGTCAGTCGGGCCTAATCGATCCCTCTTATGTTAGGATCCTATATTGTGGCCGGTCCATTTAAGTAATCAATCTTAATAGACTAGGCATTGTCACATTTATAAATAGTCGAATAGATACCAATCTATAATCCGGCTTGTACTATACAAGCTAAATGTGCCTATAAACGGGTTCATACTAAAAAGGCTACAATTGAACTGTGCAAGTTTGGTTCATATAGTTCCTAATGAAATTCAATTCTTTATAATGAAACAAGAATTTACTTGAGGGAATGTTTCTCACCGGGCTAATGGACATACAAATGATAGCATTTTGAATGACATAAATGACCTTGATTATGTGTTTCATTTATTTTTGGCCCTTTAGTTTCATAATGCAATATTATACAATTATCAATTCTATGTTTTTACTCAACCCATAGTCTTTTATTTATAACTTATGTAATGCAAGATGATAAATTAATCAAGGAGATTAAGAAATGGTATGTTTGAAATAAAATAGAAAATTATAGGGTTATTGAGGTAAAACAAATGGTCCAGGCTTAAACGTGTCAGTCTTTAAATGTGCCGGGCTCGATCAAGCACCCTTCAACACTTAACAATATCTATGTTTCTTTTTAGTTAATTTTGCATGTGTTATTACGGGGAAACAAAAAACAAACTAAATTTAGAATCCAAGGAATTGACATTAAGATGAGAAACTCCACTCCCTAGAACTCCTCTCCCCCTCTTCCCCAATCCATTTCAGGAATCCCATCCTCTCTCTCTCTCTCGCTCATAATTTTTTGCAGTTCAAATTTCCATGATAACACATACCATCTTCTTGATCACTGGTTTTCCTTGCAATTGCATCCTTTTGATCATTGAAGTTGTAATTTTTTTTTTCTTTTTGTATTGGTGGAGGTTCTTAGTTTATACTATGCCCAAAAGTAAAAAAGAATCAAAATTTTCCAACCCAAGCTCAAGTATCTATCATTTGTGTGTTTCTTCATTTTCAACCTTCTTATTACTAATTGTTGGATATCTATAGAGAATGTTCTATATTAGCCGTGTGTAAAATTTCAAACTCTAGATCAATCAAATACTCTCTTATGTCTATAGGGATTGTAGAAAGAAAAGATGTTACATATCAAGATCAATGAATTTTGTAATAAAGAACTTTATGGTATATTTAATCCTTCACACTCTTTATGTCATCCTTGGAACCTAGTTCTACCACAAAAAAATCCTTCGAACCTAGTCAATAGTTTTATAGCACTTGCTGAAGAAATTGATAATTTTACTACTGTAAACTTTAGATGGTGTAATGATAGAAGTACAAATACTTCTGTCTCTATATAATCCCTCTTTTTTGTTTTAATATATTTGTCTTTCCATAAAAAAAAATCCCTCTAATGTATTAGCCTGCAACTTAGCAAATAAATAAACCTTCATTTCACTACCTTCTATTTTGTTCTCAAGTTTTCTTCCATCCTTATGCGGAGTTTATTCTCTAAGCGTCTGAGCACAGAAATTAAGGAATAGAAATTTCAACCAAGGATATTTCGGTATCAAACAATTAGTACACTTTCAGTTGACTAATGGACTCATAAGTAAAATAGGTGAACACATAAAACAGGGGAATTCCACTCAAGAACAGGGATGATCAAAGCAAGAAAAATAAAGAATTCATCAGTTCAGTTCTTGGCTTTGAGAGAGTTATTGTCTTTGATCCGGGCACGGTTATCCAGCTTAACAAAACGCTTGAGTTCTTCATATGGAAGAGTTTCCACATTCTTCCTCCTTAGTTCACTCAGTGCAGGCTTCTTATCTAAGAGGTGCCACAACCAATCAGGGTATTCAGAGTCTGCCATGATCTTGGGGTCTGCCCCATCCTTGAGTGTATTGGCACCAACAACTGTGGAGGATTTGACCTCTTTGCTGAGTATGGAAGCCTTTGGAGCATCACCAGCCGCACCTCCTTTCGAGCCCTTCTTTGCTTTTCCACCACCAGCCGCAAATGTTCTACGGCTCATCATTCCAACTGCCTCCTTGGGGATTATGTATTTCAATGATCTGGTATAGCTCATTGCCATTTCTTATCCCTGCAGTACAAAAGAATTGTTTTTAATGTCTTAGTAAACAAATCATAGAACTGATGAAGCAATAAAATAGCACATAAAAAATGGCATGCCATCTGGGAGACGGGGGGAGCTCAAGAGCTCAGTTTTTGTCTCAACTAAGCTAGTAAGCTGACAATCAAAGACAATGGAACTCTTGAGGAATCAGAAGACAATACCTTTCAGCAATGCCTCTTTCATCTCCACTTAACCAAACTGACAATCAAAGATAAGTGAACTCTTGAGAAAGTTCTAAGGCAATACCTCGCAGCAATACTCTTGGAACTGGATATTTTAAATTCTTGGCTGTCTCCTGTTGTTTGATAGGGCCTGTCCTATCTTGTCTAGGGTCCTTTTCCCCTTTTGAGGGTTCTTAAAGGATGCCTTCTTCTGTATTCTTTCTGTCTCAATACACAAAATTTACTTATCAAAAAAATATATATATATATATATATATATATATATATATATATATATATATATCGAAATGGCATGCAACATAGACATAGAGGGGCCAATGTTTAAAATATCCAGCTCCAACTGTTCTTACTTACTAGTTGTGATGACGGCAAAAACTGGTCTCAGACAGAAAACCTCAACATCAGAAGTAGAGTACAGTATCATCCAACTTAACCATGGCCTCCGACAAATGACTTGGCTTCCTTAAAACTACATCTTCACTGGATTATTTTTAGTTTTCATAAAACCCGAAAGGAGAATAATTTCATGCTTGGTCAACTTAGAATAAATAAATAATTTAGCATCATCTTCTAAATAATTTCATGCTTGGTCGTACCATACCGTACCGCGGGGCCACCGCCCCCGCACCCCCAACGAGATCAGTGATGGTATCCCAAGCCCGTGATGGTATCCCAAGCCCTCTGCTACCAACACAGATCTCAGAAAAAGTCCCATTCGGGTCCCAACCAAAGAATGTCGGAGTAGGTTAATCTTCAAAACAGGTACAAGAATTCAAGACACATACACACAACATATATGCACACAGAAGGCAAATCTTTCTACACAAGCTTACATTTGGAGGTACACCCTAAATCCCTATGTATAAAGCAAATTATATAACTTATCCCACATGTGAACTAAGAACATAAAGGATGTGTGAGGATCCAACATTAAAGTTTAGAGTGAAATAGATCCGTGTTAAGTGAAGAAATGTGTGCATGTCAACTTAATTCAAAGAAGCATTGATACAAACAGAAAGTCCATAAATTTGGTATCAATTCCTTTGCAGTGACCCCGGTCAGTTTTAATTCTGGTCTGAAAATGAATTTGCAAGTTTGGGACAAAGTGGTGAAATAATATGTAAAGATAGCAAACAAGAAGAACAAAACCTGAACCCAGTCACATGAACACCAAAACGATCACAACAATAAGATTTGCTAACTTGGAAGAGGCACCAAAAGATGTCTGCCTGTAGACCCCTGCCTTTGCCAAATCATCAGCCACACCATTAGCTGATCTTAATCATCATTGAAAAGAAAAATATTTCTATTAAGTAATTGGGATCTGGGTTTTCTTAGAGTGTGCATATATCTCCACAGCCCTGCCCCATTCAAACTCAACAACTATATAACTAAGGCCATCTCACTCTGAATATCAAGTTTAATCACCCATTGGAAGAGGGAACTCTTAAACCCTTAATTATTGCCTTTCATTCAGCTGTGATGGAATCAAACATCTCAATAGGAACTGAAAATCCCAATGCCTTCAATGATCTCTGAATACCCCAACAATACTGGCAGGCCTGGATTGCCCAAGGAACTGTTGTCAGAGTTCAGCTCGATAAATTTAGGAGGGGGAAATGACCATTCATGATTAATCTGAAGAGCTGAATTGGCTGAATATATAATCTGCTGGCAATTTATGATAAGTGACCTTTGGAATACCAAGAAATAGCTGTCAATGTGGATGCCCATCTAGCCAATTTTAGCATTATAATGCCAATCACTTCTTTTGCTGTCCTACACCATCCTCTGAACATTCTGTTGTTTCTTTCATCCCAAATGGTCCTGAGACCAACTAAACATACATATCTCAACAGAAATTTACCCTTTTTACCCATGAAAGACTGCCCAAATCCCATCACCTCTGTAAGGTCTCAACAGAAATTTACCCTTTTACCCATGAAAACTGACTGCCAAAATCCCATCAGCTCTGCAAGGTCTCTAGCTCAATTTCTTTTGAAGAGAGTCCATAAATGAGACCAAATCTCCCCCCACAAAGCAATATTGAATGAAGAAAGGACATAAAGATTGCCTTCCATCACACGCATTATATATACCGGTGGAAGACTGACGCTTTCCACTACCCTTCCATGGAACATGCTACACCTCCCAAGAAGTGATTTTTAGAATCACATGGTTGGTGCTGGGAATCATTTTGATAAGCTGCATTTGGAGATTCTTTATTCAAAGATTCACTTCTCTAATTTGTGCAGAAGGCTCTTAACAGAATTATGAGAATAAGAAACCCATCCTCACTTTTCTTTCCTTTTTTTTTTTTTTTTTTTTTTTTTTGACCCACAACCATTTCCTAGCCTAGCAAGAGGGAAAGGGCATTAACCATCTAATGCAATCCAGGGTATGAAAAACCCGGCTCAGATCGCTTATGGGCCCATCCAAATTATCCAATCTCTAAATAGATCACTAAGGGCATCTTTGGTATAGTTTTTATTTCTGATTTTTGCCTTAAAAAATGTTTTTGGTTGCATTTGGTATCGTTTATGGAGCCTGTTTCTATTTAAAAAAGATTGAAAAAAACCAAAAACCAAAAATAAATCGAAAGCTGTTTATGGTTTTTGGCCAAAAATCACTTTTTATCATTTATGCGGGGACTTTAATGAGCACGTGCTCATAGGTCACAAATTGAAGGGTAAGAACGTCATTTCCTTGTTTAATTAGAAATATCGACCCTCCTCCAACTTCTTCTTCTTCTTCCTCTTCTTCCTGCGACCCCATCCGTCACTTCCCATTTTTTTATTTTTCCCGCAACTCCATCCGCCTCCTCATCTTCTTGTTCCTACGACCCTCATCTTCTTATTTTTCCTACAACTACTCTTTCACCAAAAAAAAAAATGAAACTACCCTCCCTCTGCAATCTCTGGCAATCTGACGATACCAATGCCAGGATGAAGAATTCGTTCTTCGCCATAGATGAAGGGAAACTCAGTTCTGATTTTTTTGTGTTATTTCTTTTTGGTCCTACCATGGAGCAATTTGTGCCTGAAATGATGAAATCCAAATGGCACCTTATCCCAATTTGCAAGATCGGTCTTCCTGGTTTGGGAAAGAAAAAAAGAGTCTCTGGTCTGAGGTTGACGCACACACACACTTATTTGCTGCAACCGTGGGTTGTAAAGAAAGGATCTACTTTAGGTGAACTAAATTTAGCGTTGAGATAGAGGGTTTGATCGGTCTTCGTGTTTGAGTTTGGTTCTGTTCTCTGGTTTAGATTCAATCATTCTGAGGGTTTGATCGACCTTTTTGAGCAACTCTCTGTTCGATCTGCCAGGCTTAGGATGTAGATCTGCTTTGCTGTTTCGTTCTGCGTTCTTTCGACGATAGGACTCAGATCTGGTCTTCTTTTCGGTCTCGAGAGTTTAGTTTGGTTCTCGTCTTGGATTGGAATATGGAGCGAGGAGGAGACTTGCAGGATCTGTTGCTGCAGAAGGGAAGCTCATGACATAGAAGAGATAAAGAGTTGCAGTCAAACTCAACCTTCTTGATCTGTTTACAGATCTGTTACTTGATCCACCTATACCATCACCTTTCAACACCTGCACTTCAGCCGAACCAGCCCCCCTACCACCTGTCCTTTCAACCTCCATCTCCTTCTCAACGTTTCAGCTAAAGAATTGCCATGGAGGTAGTTTTCCTTCACCGAGGATGAATGAGTGTCAATAAAAATGAGATCTTGGGTGGAAATGAACAGTTCTAATTCAATTTTGATTTGCTGAAACCTTTCGGATTTGGATCTTCGGGGAATAAATTGCAAATGGATGGGTGATCTAAACCCAAAATCCAAAGAGATTGATAGCCAACAACTCGGTTCCAAGTTTATGCTTTGGGAAGGAAGATGGGTAAAGGTGGCATCTCTCCACCCACTCACTTCAAAAAACTATTATACATATAGGTATGCCAAACATATTTCTTTGTCTACAATCTATTCCGTGTAGTGGTTACCAAACGATTTTTATGTTTTGACCAAAATTGGTTTTCACAAATGATTTTTGTTAAACAGGCAAAAATCAAAAATAAAAAGCATATCAAAGAGAGCCTAAGTGATTGGGGGTGACAACCTTGTAATAAAAAATAACTTTTGGAGGGCAACTAGGTAATTAAATAGAGAAATGGGTAAGAGAGGAACTTGATCTATTGAATGAGGGCAGACTTGGGATAAGTCTAGGAAAAGGCTAGGGAATTAAATAGCTGACCCCATTTAGTTGGGATAAGGCTGGGTTGTTGTTGTTGAATGAGAGCAGACTTGGAAGCAAATTGAAAATAAGGATAGAAGAGAATAAGAGAGGTAGAGAGGGGGAATTGTGGAAAGTGGGAGATAAAATAAGGAAAACAAACAAATTGAGGGGAAAAAACCACCATCGTCTTCAACCTTTGGACTTAACCAGGAGGCAGAAGTCCAGCACCTTTCGAATGAGAGAACTCCTTTGGCAAGCCTTTGTTGGGTTTGGAATTTTCGAGGAAGGTCGATCTTGGAGGGGTCTCTTGGATGCACACAAATATCATCCCAAACAACAACTAAGAAGAAGAGGATTTAAGGTCTGAAATCTGAACTGGCGGTAGGTTAGATCTGGTTTCAATTGCACACCATATAACAACAACTCATCTTTATCCCAACTAAATGGGGTCGATGCTGCTGCTGGCACTAGACGAGGGCAGAAGGTGGTGGTGGTGCTTCCTGGTGGCGAGAGGTGGAGGCGGAAAGAGAGAGGAAGAGAAGGAGGGCAGGGGTGGTTAGGGTATGGCGGGAGAGAAGAGAGAGAGTAAAACTAGGTCATTGAGGATCCGAAGGTGGATCTCAATTCTGATAGCATGTTGGGATTTGGGAAATTATGACTTATGTCAATAATTACACTAGCCCCTTTATTTATAATAGTGTGAAGTAGGGGATTACACTCAGGTTACATTAGAATAACCAAAAGGACTGAACTACCCCTGTAAAAGATAAAGTGCTAAAGATTTGTGAGTTTATTATATGAAATAGTGGAGGAAAAAAGTTTATATACACCAACAACAAACTAATCCCAACTAAATGGGATCGGCAAAAAAAAAAAAAAGATTTATATATATATATATATCTTAAAAAATTTCCTCCACAAATGCAAAATATAAATGCAACTCAGCATATCCATTCCATAACATAAAGTGTTGAAAAATTAGAGAACAAATTAAAATGAAAATCAATTACCTAAAGTTTAAATTGAACTTGAATGATTCATAAGCAAAACTGTTAACACGATTGAATAAACTTCATCAAAATAGTCATATCTCAATACCTTCCGAACCCAATTATAAGTAAAAAGACCACATCACGCATAAATCCATGGGAAAAAAAAACAATAATAGATTTTAACAGGGGAAAAAATACAAACACAAATAAGAAAAGCCAATTACCAACAACGAAGGAAATTTTTGAGGAAATTTCAGATTGCAGGAAGGAAGGACTCACTTGAATGAAACTTCAATTCCAGTT
This sequence comes from Telopea speciosissima, assembly GCF_018873765.1. NCBI lineage: Eukaryota > Viridiplantae > Streptophyta > Magnoliopsida > Proteales > Proteaceae > Telopea > Telopea speciosissima. Next base: position 55,726,383 of record NC_057926.1, on the reverse strand, counting down.
GCTCGCAGAAAACAGCTACACCTGATCAACCAAGGATGAAAAGTTTTCTAAGTCTTAGTGAAGATAGAAGAAGTTTTCATCAAGCATTTACTCCTAGTGAAGTTGGGAAAAAACGAAAATTGGCGTGAGTTGAGGATTGTAAGGTGGTGTATAAACCCTTTCGTTTGCCAGAAAAATAGGGTATAATTCTATGGTTTATGATTTTTAGTAACCATAGAATTAACATTGCTAATTGTTGCTATTAGGGCTATCTTACACGCTTTGTCCCTTTGTATTGATTGTTGATTTCTGATTGGAAGGAGAAAGCTGTGTTGTTTCCTTCTGAGACTGTTTCACACTGAAAATTAGGTTGGATTTAATTTGTTGCCACTTCTTCATGACTATTGTGGGATGGAAGATTAAGCTTTTCTGCTTTGATTAGGAGATAAAAGGAAATATGAATAAAAGTTGAAAGAAGCTCCTTCATAAAAAAATGTTCCTCAATGTAAGCAATTGATACAAGAGCAGTGCTTCTAATCTACACAGCTATATATTTTAGATTTGGAAAGCAAATGCTTAGTTGTTGACATCTATATATATATTCTCTTTCTCTATGAAAAACAAAAAAAGAGATGAAGATTTCTCTTGCTTTCTCTCTTTCTCTCTCTTTCTCTGTCCGAGTCTCTCCCTCCTATAAGCTCCAAGAAATTGGTGTAATGAGTTATTGTCTTCAGCAAAGAGATTCTTTTTTCTTTCTTTTTTCTGTTTAATCAAATCTGGATGTTTACAATAATACAAGTATACAATTGCCAATATAAAAAAAATACAACTCCAATTTAAATCAAGATTCAGTATACAATTGCCACTCAGCTTTAATTCATGTTGAATTTTCTATTCCATTGGAATTTAAATTATGGAAAACTTCTTTTTATCTCTATTTCAAGTTGGCCCCTCTACTGTTCCGCCATAAACATGACATTACCATAGGATAGTGATGCAGGAGCACTTCCATGGATCGGGCCAAACCTATTGAGAAGCCCAGATGCCAGATGGAGATGAACCAGATCCAAATTTGGGTCTTTGGTCCAGTAGGATATTTTAGGATTTTATTTTTTGGATTCTTTGTAATTTTTAATTATCTTTTCATTGGAGTTTTACTTAGAGTTAGAGTCAAAGTCGAATAGGCTAGTTAGTTTTGGATTCTATTTTGGTTTTAAAGTTTAGTTAGGAGTTTTTTTCGCATCTTCTTTAAATACATAGTTGTACCCAACGTTGAACCAAAATTTTGAATGAAAAGTTCTTTAAATACATAGCTGTATAGCACTGTTCACTATACAAGGTAACAATGCTTCCATTGATCTCCTTGTATAGTAAAAAAGATAAGTGAGAATGAGAAAAAGAAAAAGAAGAAACCTGCAATCCAACTCCAGTGAAGTTTCAGCTGTGAATGAAATCAGCTGTGCGGGCTATGTCATAATTTGATGCCAAATCCATGGAAATATGATACTCTTCTTTTCCAATGGAGAGACTAGTAAGTTAAGCGCAATGGCATTAGTACTGAATAGATGTAGAAGAAGACTAGTAAGTTAGTTCACCAATTAAAAGAAAGATAACCCAAACAGAAAACAAAGTTGAGTAAGATAGTCAATGGGATAAAATCTGAGTATCTATCGACAACAGATATCAATAAAAATTTGATTTCTGAGATAGATAAGGAACCATATTAATATGGGAAGAAGCAGTGAAAGAAAGAATGGAACCCACCTGTCCGATCGAAAGTCTGATGGGGAAGGAGAACCGAAACCGTAGAAGACCGTCCGCTTAAATTTCTTGGCCTCAGCTGACTAAGCTTTCCTTCTTTCACCTGAAATGATGTTTTGATTTTGCCAGTGATGTAAAATACTGTAGGGTCAGTTTGGTTGCAAGGGAAATGGGAAAGGGAAGGGAAGGGAAGAGAAGTGAAGGGAATTTTTTTTCCCTTTTAAGTCGTTTGGTTGTAAAGGAAGTAAAGTGAAATTAATTTTACTAAGTTGTTTGGTTGTCTGAAAAATTGATGTAAAATAAATGTAAACTTTTTTAAAATTTGTAATCCAACCCATTGTACTAACTTTCACTTATTAAGACTCTTTCTTAATAATTTATGAAAAAAAGAATGCTAACCGGTGCTGCAGTGCAGTGTGTACCTACGCCTAGGCACAATCGCGCGAAATGACCGGCACACCCCCTGGAAAGGCAAAAAGGACCAAGGAGTGTAACAATCATTTCAAACTTTTGTTATATATAACATAATTTTGATGAATTTGAAATAATGTCTGAAAACACATCATAACTACCCCGTTGAGACCCACACACACTTACACACAAATGTGCATAGGCAATTAGAGAGCGCGTCTGAATTCTAACAATTTGGATGGTTGGGAGAGGGTATCACACATCAATGGGGGGATATTATCAGACATTCATAAATAGGTGGGCAGACATTTTATAGTCATTAATGACCATTGAAGCAAAACCAAATTGTAAATTCGGGCCTAATGATTCAAAATGCAAACATTCAATATGCCTCTTCTACATTTCTCTAACCTTGTGTGGAAGAGAAAAATAAAACGATTTCCAATTACAAGCTGGATAAAGGAAATTCTATCTATAACCAGTTAGATTTTTCCTCAATCAACCAAATAGTACATTTAACTTACAAAAAAAAAAAAATTCCAAAACTGGCCACAAACAAGACCAGCCTCAATGGCATGTCTATATCAGATTGCAATGTCAAGTTCCTAATTGAAGTTTTCCAACTACGATGTGAGCACTGTATACAAGGGCAAGGATAGGGTTACAAGAAAAGAATATATATACGGAATAGAAACTAGGATCAAACACCATATCCAAAGACCAAAATTAAGCTCCACAGGAAACACCAATGAAACTCAACGAGTGAGCCAAACATTATAAATCCAAAGTGCAAACAGTTCCATACTTAGCTAACAATGTTGTATCTTATGTAGCTAACAATGTTGTATCTTATGCTAACTCATCTATAGGTTCCCAACCCCACACCCATGTCTTTGCCAAAGTCAGATTTGAATCCATCCTTAGCCTTAAAATAACAAACATAGAAGAGTTCATTGAGTATGCTAGTGAACACAATGAAGGCAGCCCCTGCTCCAAAGACTCCTTTCCTCAAGATCTCGCAAGAAAGAGGTTGGTCCCCAAAAACTGTCCTGTATCTGGTATGGTAGTTATTCCTCACAGAACCCGCAAGCAAGCAAATCTCCGCGAAAAAAAATGCCAACTTGCGATGGACAAATCAACATTATATTTAATGGTTGGAGCAAAGAAGGAGAATATTACTAATGTCATGGAGTGGAAAATTAAGGCATTGGGCAGGCATTGGGCAGATACAGATCAAAGAGAGTTCAATTTGAAAATTTATCCACCATTAAGAAGTACCAACACCCTAAATTTCATCAAGCAAATCCAAGTATACTGCAAGGGAACCTTTTCCCAAAAATAACAGAGTACACCCCCCCCCCCAATAAATAAATAGAAATTAATCAATAGAATCAGTTGAGTCCAATAAAAGGAAATATAAGTAGGACTTATTGAAAAGAAAGGAAGAGTTAGGCAAGAGTTTCAAGCATGGAGGTATTGAACATGATTAAAATGGTTTTTTGTTTATCCTTCTTGCTGATCACATTTCTCAAGTATACAAACTGAACCCTTTGTTTAGCAGAAAAACACTACAAATTAATCAAGTCTCATGACTGACATCATTCATTGTCACAGCATTATGGGATTGTTTCTTTCACAGAGACTGTTCTAAGAAAGGCATAGACTCCTATAATTACCATCTCTTTCATATAAACTGAAGTGTATGAAAACACAAACAAGAAGCATTAGCTTGGCAGGCCATGACACAATGTCTAAGGTAAAAATTGTTTGCATTTTTACCAACACTTCCATATTCAGTGCAGTCCCCAGTAATGAGAAGGAGACCCACCAGACTATAACTAGAACTCTTACCCATCTGATCCTCTGAAAAATCAAGGAAACAGCCAAAGATATCCAAACCAGTCCCCTGAGAAAATCAGCCACCCAACTCAAATTCCTAGATTCATCATTCCAATACATCCCATGCACCAGAAATAATATATGCAGAACTAATGACAGCACAGTAGACTGAAACAGCTACAAAAAATAGAGATTTTCCGCTTCCAAGTGTAAAATCACAACATTTGCATGTGATTAAAATCCATTAAAACTATTTACTAACTTAAAAAGTAAGAGAGAGAGAGAGAGAATAGTACAGAAGTGGCATATAGTGAATACTGCAGACTGGGTCATTAATTGGTCCTTAGGGACCCTCTGCCTCTGCCATTTCATTAGATTCTCTTTTCACAATCAGATAGCTTTTCTGGGTTTTTCTTCCCTCTGAGTTTCTGGCTTTCTGAAGTAACAAAGAAGCCTTTGGAAATGCCTTCTCCAACCACAGCTACTATTCCGCAGCTCACTACTACTTACCTTTCTTGTTTTATGAGATAAGATCTTAACTCCTATATGGAGAATCTCCTGATGATTCTCCTTTATCCCCCAACCCAACTGGACTCTCTCTCTCTCTGTCCTTAGTTCCAGCCCAGTTTTGAGGCTTAAAACTAGGGTCTTCTTAGGGTCTCTGTCCCTCTTAAAGGTGTCTAAATAAGGCCATTCTAGACCTTCATGTACCACTCACCCATAGCAACTGCTGATTGCATCCTCAGTCTCCCTTACAGCAACTGCTGATTGCATCTTATGTAAACTTTGCCGAAGGTAAGTGAATAAGCTCTTTCACACCCAACTATATACATATACATATATATATATATATATATATAAGACTAAGGACTGTCCACAACATAAACAAAACCGTCAACCTTAGACCTATCAGCAGGAGATGAGACAACTTAGCACCTAGAGTGCTTGGATGGAACTGATGTTCCAGTCTAGAGTTCCTGTGATTGGAACAACTCTTCAAAATTTCAGCCAATATAAATGGTAAGGAAAAAATTCTACCCTATACACCTTTATAAACAAACACAATACTATGTAACTGAAAATTTGATTAGTTTGAGAAAAATGGAGGAATAAAGAAAAAGATCAATTCTAATAATTTCAGTGTGCACAAGACACTCCAATCCTTCCTTACCATTACCAGCTAAAATCCCGAAAACCATAACCATTAGTAGATAAATAAAACAGCTAGCTACAAAGAATAATTAGGAAATGCTAACAGATTGTTGGCCCAGCCTAATTCCTTTATGAAGGTTCCAGGTGTTGCGTCAGGAAATCTGATTTTGGGTTTATCAGCAGGTTTTAACTTTTATCAGTAATTGGCACAAAACTTCTATACTCAGGGTAGGAAGACATGGAGATAGGCGGCCACTTTTTCTTAATCATTATGTATGTGTGAAGTTTTTAAATCATGAATCATCAACCTTGACTAGGAAAGGGTCATTGCAAAGAAGGTAACATTTTACTTGCAGCTCTGTTCTACTTATCCACCCTCCTTTCTCATAGAAGGGCAGTCCACATCTAGAGTCTCCTACGGCACCATTTTGGATGATGTTATCTCTTCAAGGAGCCGGTGACTTCTCATCTCTCCAAGCCAGCGGGACAGCATCGACCCCCTGTATTTTGTTTCTTACAAGCTAACATCTCAGGGAAACAAAGGAAACCATATGCATTGAGGTGCTCCAAGTATTCACTGGTCTAATAGAGTCATATGATAGCACCTCATCTCAATTTTAAGATTCAAGAAGCAAATAAAGCATCTCTGTAAGGATAGAAAGCTCAGATAATTTATAGAGAAGAGAGAGAGAGAGACACAGTCACACACACAGAGAGAAAACTTACAGAGTAAATAGATTCTCGCTGGCCGAATTGAACGGAGATGGTGAATCTGCTGCTGCAATAACCGACTGCCACAGGGGGTATTCCGGTATTGTAAGGTCGCACTTCGCAGGTCGCTACAATCGCCGAGGAACGGAGACGGAGAAGAAGGGGGCAAGGGTTTGGGGATTTTTTTCAATGAACCAGTACCTGGATGCAAGATCTACCGAAGACTTGAATCGAAGGCCCCGTCCTAGCTTCGGAGCTTGCTCGAGCTTCGAAGCCTTCTCAGAGACACTAAACCAGCACCAGGAGACGTTAGGGCTTTTCAGCAGAGATTCTCCAACCCTTTCAATCGACAAAACAACGCACAAAGCAAGCTCGAACTCGATTTCTCGGATTTTGAATTTACTTGCGTTTTTAGTCCGAAAATAAAAATTGCAATCTTACCTGAAATTTATTTTCCACGGGAAAAATAATTCCCCGGCAATCAAACACCTAAAATTATTATCTTTGAAAAAAAAGTTTCACTTTACAACAAAAATTTTCATTCTCCTTGCAACCAAACAAACTCATAGTGATTTTATTTTCAAGGAAGGGAAATAGGGAGGGGTATCGCCAGAGAGAACAACTTCGAAAAAGTCCCAGAGAGAGAGAGAAAGACCGGAGCAGGGGAGAGACTACCTGTGACTAGGCAGCAGTCGCCGGCTAAGAATAGAACAGCTAGCTGTCGCGGTGTTGCTTTAGCCCCTCAGGGTTTCGTAATGAGACGGGAGTGGGGGATAATTGGGAAAGACGAGAGAGAAAGGTTAGGTTTCTAACTTTCATTTTTTTTTTTGGGTTTTTGACAAATGCCTCTCCTGGAAATGCTTATTTTTCCAAATCCCCCTAAAACTTTTCTAATTTTAAATTCCCCCTTTCTTTCAATACAATGTAGTACTTTGATTCACGCCGTTAATTTGGAACGTTAGATGTTAGTTTCTAGATATCTAATGACCAAAATGCCTTTTTGATAAAAATTTACCAAAATTTAAAAATAAAATGATCAAATTATCCTCATCTTCTCCAAATTGTTTAGGGTTTGAAATTGAAAATCAAACCCTAAACTATTTGGGGAAGATGAACCCAAATGTAACCCCATGGTACATAGGATTCACTCTGTAACAAATTGCAAATGCTGATTTTTAGTCTTCTTCCTTTCGATTTAAACGGAACCCACGACCAGAACTTCTTCAAGTGTCTCTAACCCTAACCAACTCAATATGAAACCAATCCAGCCGGAACTATAGGATTAGAATCCTAACACTGAGACCTCTTGAATATAACACATAGCTGTTCAAATCTTCAACGATAAAATAATAATAAATATCTGAAATTATCCTAGGCGGAATGAACAGTACCAGCTTTGAAGATGGCTTTAGATCTCCTAACCCCCAACTCCATTAGCCCCAAATTTTGCAATCAACATTGCCCAATAGGAGAGGAACTATTTCCCAAAATTTTCAGGTCGATCTGAGATGATTTGATGAAGTTCCAGCAAACTCTTCTCAACCCAGTAGTATCGTCGTCAGCAAGGGGAAGGAAAACAGTAGCAGAAAAACAGAACAAAATAGAAGAATAAAGGAAAGAAGTGTTGAGGAAATCAGACCTGTGAAGAAGAATGATTAAGAGAAAGGAATCGATTCAGGGAGGAAAAGAATGAGTCCATCCAGCAAGCTCGCACGGCAGCCACAAAATTCTTTTGATTCAGTCTTCAAAACTATCCCATTGATGGGTGATTACGACTTCTTGTAAGACTCCAAAAACATAAATTTACCAACTATGATTATGAATCCTGCAACAAGACAAACCCCATCTCAATTCTGGAGGTTTGATTTTCAGTTTGGAGGTTTGAGTTTAGGGTTCATCTTCCCCAAATGGTTTAGGGTTTGATTTTCAGTTTCAAACCCTAAACAATTTAGAGAAGATGAGGGCAATTAGATCATTTTGGTTTCTAAGTTTATTGGTTTTTATCATAAGAGCATTTTAGTCATTAGATAGCCTGAAACTAATATCTAACGTTTCAAATTAATGACAGGGACCAAAGTGCTACATTGTTTTAAAAATAAGGAAAATTTATAATTAAAAAAGTTGTAAGAGGTATTTGGATAAATGCTTTTTTTTAGGGGGCATTTGTTAAAAACCTTTTTTTTTCTTAGTAAAGCACTTTTTAGTTTTTAGGTTAGTAACTTTAGTTAAAAGTTGGGGAGATAGTTCTCTTTTACCGCGAGTGTGGCTTATGCCAGCACTCCCATGACTCTATCTCTCTCTTCTCCATTTGAAAATGAATTTAACTCGTCTCCAGGGAGTCTAGCACACCCAGGGTGACAAGGTGTTACTAGCCCTGCTCCCTTGTTTTGAGGAGGAGAGAGATAGACACATAAGAGTGCTGGTCTAGGCCACACTACCAGATAGAAAACTACTTCCTTAAAAGTTAATAATGAGGAATAATTTTGGTAATACATTAATACGTTTATACCACTATAACCGTTAGTTAGTAAGTTCGCATATAATACATGTATTATATGCATATCCAAACGTTTAATTCAAAAAAACATATTTTATCGTATATTTTCGTATATATGGTAAAATACTCATTTTTTAAGTGCAGTTGTATTATACATGTATTAAATACGAATTAAACGCATTTAATACTATTTAATTTATGTTTTGTTTTGTTTTTTAAATAAAAAAAACTCAAAATTTTAAGAAGAAAAAACGCAAAACAAAACCCTTGCATAATACGATTTTGGTATTCTTCTCTTCAAATCCTAGCCGTCGATTGTCCCCATTCCATTCATCTTCTTCATTTCCATTCTCATTTCAGTTCAGGTGGCCGGTTAATTGCAGCTGGGTAAATTGGTGATTGCTGAGGCAAATGAACTTCCATTGGTGATGTTAGTTCATCTTAGAGATGAGTTCTAGAACACATTATGTCTTATTTTATTTTCTTATATCGGATGAGAAACTTTTATTGATATTTTGATTTGTTAAATGATAATCTTATGAGATGTAATAGGGGATATTATATTGTGTTTATTTTAGTTGTGAGGTTTTTTTTTTTGATAAAATCATTGTCTATATACTATTATTTTGTTTATTAGGTGGTGCATGTCTATTACATAGTGAATATATACCCGTATTTTTGCTTATAGAGCGGTCGTATTAAACACATATCGTATTATTATCATATGCATTTTATTACACTGGATTTTTGAAAAGTATTATTGTCGTCTAATCCATTTAATTGTCGAACGTATCCGTTCACGTTCAATTGCCGTTCCCGAACTTTACTAACTAAGCTATAACCAAAAGGAAATTAAAAGAATGGGTAATTACTATCACTACCCTACACTTAGCCTATATTTATTAAAACTATCCTACCTTAAACTTTTTTTCTAAAACTACCCTACTTTTAAATTTTTACATTTCCTTCTACCCTCATGTTTTAAATAGTCCGATTACCCTTCCTTTTCACCTAGTAACTTGCTAATCTATTTAACCTACCATTCATCTTCTATTTTTTACTATTTTTATCATTAAAATAGTAAAAAATGAAGCATCCACCCACTTCTTCTCTCCCGTTTTTTACTCCATTCAGTTTTTTTTTTGGTTGTTTTTTATTTAATTATTTTTTTATTCAATATTTCATCCTCATCGTTCTTCAAACAGATCATGGTTCTAAGTATCGGTATCGTGTCGCCCGTATCGAACGATGTACTAGTTTTGTTAGTCACCGATACTGATACCATGTTGATACCATATCGGTAGCATGGTACTGACAAGGGGTAAAATGGTAAGAGAACACATTTTTTAAGGAAATTCAAGGGTAATTTCGCCCGATACAGCCGATCCAGGTCGATACCGTATCGATTTTGTAGGTTACCGATACCCGTTCCGATACCGTGCACTAAAACCATAGAACAGATCGACTCTCATAAAAAATAGTAAAAAATAAATTGAATAAAAAGAGGAAGAGAGAGAAGAAGTGGGGTGTTTTGAAGAGAGTCCATTTGTTCCATGGTTTTAGTGCACGGTATCGAAACGGGTATCGGTAACCTGCAAAATCGATACGATATTGACCTGGATCAACTGTATCAAGCAAAATTACCCCTGAATCTCCTTTAAAATGAGTTTTTTTTTTTTATACCATTTTACCCCTTTTTCGAACTGTGCTACCGATACGGTATTGGCATGGTATCGATGGCTAGCAAAATCGATACGTATCGCCAGATACGGGTGATACGATACCAATACTTAGAACCATGATCTGTTTGAAGAAGAACGATAAGGATGAAATGTTGAATAAAAAATTAATTAAATTGAAAAATTTAAAAAAAAAAAATCAAATGGAGTAAAAAACAGAAGAGAGAAGAAGCGGGTGAATGCTTTCATTTTTTACTATTTTAATGATAAAAATAGTAAAAAATAGAAGATGAATAGTAGGTTAAATAGATTAACAGATTACTAGGTGAAAAGGAAGGGCAATCTGGGTATTTAAAAACATGAGGGTAGAACGAGATATAAAAGTTTAAAAGTAGGATAGCATTAGAAAAGAAGTTTAAGGTAGGGTAATTTTAATAAATATAGACTAAGTGTAACGTAGAGATAATAATTGCCCCTTAAAAGAAAAGAGGTTACCATCCACTTCAGCGATCCGTATGAACCCCTTACCCATTAAATATCGACACTCCAATTGTAAGCCAATTTAGTGATCCCAACCGTCGATGTTATCCCAAAACCCTATTTGTAAAGCCCTCCTGTTCACTTTCTTCGTATTCACCAAAATTGTTCTCTTATCCGTGTCTTTCTCTCTCTGGTCAATCTATCCATCTATCCTATATTCATGTAGTTATGTGGACTTATAGTTAATTATCCAGTGGATCTTATCTTTTCTACTCCACCGTTGTTGCTAGTTCTTTTGCTGTTAATGAGATTTGGAAGAAAACTCTTTTGTCTTGGTTATAATGTTGTCTCAGATCCAAATGGAAAAGTATTGATTTATCATTTATGATAAATCTCATTTATTGGAGAGTTATTTTTTCATTTTGGGCTTGGGTGGCGTTGGAAAAACAGTGAAGAATCCCACTGTTCAGTAGGAAGCCGGTGGGAGCAAGAAATTGGATCATACTCTATTTCAGAAGGAACCTTCAAGAACAGAACATAATTGCAGATCTTTTTAAAATATATATTTTTTTCAAATGTCAAATTGTTGTATTTGCAAAAGTATGAACTAATCGGTTTATACCCTCTGTATATTATTTTTGTGCAAATCATTGTTTCTGTTTCATATTTCCTTTCAATAATGCTATTAGAAGATCAGATTGTGGAATGTTTTTGTTATTTAATTAGGGGGTTGGTGCATCCGGTTTTTCTGAATTTGTTCATGACGCTTCAGTTTGGCTGTCTCTGAGGCATAATGCTTATTTTTCGAGTTTCTAGGTAAAGATGGAGGAGGGCTGTATAATATTAAACCTTGGTCTAGCTAACTTGGACATTTTTCTCAACCAGTTTTATTTTGGATCAGTATATAGCTATAGCTCTAAGGGACTATCTGTATAACCTTGAACTCTGGAACAATAATGCTTATTTTTCAACTTTTAGTTCTGACTATGGCTGTAGCTCTGAGGCACTATCTATATAACCTTGAACTTTGGAACAATAATGCTTAATTTTCAACTTTTTTGATAACAACTAGGGGGTTTGGATGGTTGGCCAACAATTTACCACTGCCATGGGTTTGGTATCACTTATCAAAATGCTCAGGAATGTGGAAGTTTCATCTGAATATTTTTTAGAGGTACTTTGGCATTGCATTTCTTAGTTCATAGATACAAATTCAATTGTTGATGAAATCAATGTCGTAATGCAAGTGGCAATTAAATCAACATTCAAAATTCTTTACCCTAATTGTATTGAAGATTTAGTACAGAGGTTTCTAGTTTCATGGTGGAACAATAATCCTCTCCAATTCCAAAGAAGGTTGCACCTACCACTCGCATTGAATGGAAGATGAACAACAATATATACTACCACCACTAAAGATATTTTTAGGAGTATTTCCTCCACTTAAAAGACCCCTTACCTATACCATCCATCTCTCTCCCAACATCCGTATAAAATGCTTCATGGTTAGTCAATGGTCATAGTGGATATAACATCATTCCATCCAATTTCGTACTCTTATTCATAAGGATTTTCTGTAGTGCGACAATGTTAGGTAGAAATGTCAACACGTGGTAGGTCAGGCATTCAATGGTCCGAGCTTATTAACTTATGTTGAGTTTGAACTATTGGATGTCTAATCTGTCAGATGTCGACATCTCCACCTAGCACTACTGCACTACACAACTTTAGGAATTGGAGAGGATTAAAATCCAATAATAGAGGGATGCAGCTGAAACCTGGACTTGAATCCCAAATATGAGTTGGAACCATATCTTTGTTAATGAACGTACAATTGTTGTCATGCCACTAATTTACAGTAGACAAAGTTTTCTGGTAGTGGAGATTATTAAATTCAAAATGTCTACTGAAGTCTATTATGGGGTCATGGAGACCTCTGTGTGCAGAAGTGTAGTAAGTTATATACAGTTTCTTTTTTCAGGCATTTAAATTTTATTAATCCAATTTTCTATGAATGCATGTTTCTCTAATGTTGTATAAGGGTGCGGTTCTCTAATGTTCTAATATATTTGTTAAGCCCTGAAGTAGGTTCCCGAAAACCTCACTCATGAGTTGTCGTGGTTGACAATGGTTGGGTTTCTCAATGGCTTAAATACTGCCGTTAGTATTACATGGTTGATCTCTTTCTAGATGTCAACTTGGAGGCTTTCTTTCTTTTTTCTTTTTTCTTTTTTGGGGGGTGGGGTGCGAAGGCCCCCAAATCCCCCTTAGAGAAGGGGAAGGGGGAATGTATAGAAGCTTCAAAGGGCAGAAACTGTTGTACAGTTCTCAAAAGGTCCTCCGAAAAGGAAGAAAACCAAAAACCTTGTCTGGGGAAACTAATAGGCCACATAGAAATAGAGTGGGCAATCACATTTTCAAACCTAATTACATGACGGAAACTGCAATAAGCAAAATCATTCTTCAGTAGGAGAATATCTTTAATCACCGAAGAGATTCCATGGGGGGGGGGGGGCACCATAGAAGCAGACACTAGACACCTAACCAGCACTTGGCAATCCAAAAGTATCATTACTTGAGTCAATCCTACTCTTTTTGCTGAACAAAGGGCCAACTTAACATCAAGTGCTTCACCCACCAATGCAGGCATCACAACTAGATGGTCAGATGCAATCACCTGAAGATCCCCCAACTGGCTCAAAATAATGCAAGCAATCCCTAAGGCTTTAGGGTTGGAGGAAACTGTTGCATCCGTGAAGATGTTGAAGGTCCCATCTGGTGCAAGAGGGTGCACCTTAAGTTGAGACATATTTTCAAGTAAAAAATGAATCATCTTGATACTTTATCATTTTGATTTGACGTGGAAATGTTTTCGATTTTGTGTTAGGGAAAGGACCATCATGGTGTCCCCCATCTTTATTGGAATATCTCCCTAATTATGTGGGATATATGGCCAATTTCATGTGGGGTGGACATAGATAGAGAAAGAGGGTGATAGACCCTCGGCTGTTGGTTTATAAACATTTTCTTTGCAATTAAAATGTTTTCTGTCCGGGAGTGTGGCCTACTCCAATCCCCCTATGTCTATCTCTCTCTTCCCCTTATGAAATGACATCTTTGTCCCTATTGGTGGAGGAGAGAGATAGACCCAGGGAGCGTTGGTGAAGACCATACTCCCAAACAAAAAGCATCATCCCTAATAATTATTAGAATAGTGGATTGACATGCTGTCGGTGTGAAGCAATCTCTTATGCCAAGCCAATAGGAGTACATATGTAACAATAATAATTAAAAAAAAATATATTACAAAACAAATAGGTTCGACACCGTTTTATATTTATTTTTCTTATAAACCTACTTGTTTTGTAATATTTTTTCTTATCTAGTAGATCTAGGAAATTGTCCTTAAAATAAAAGGCGTAACTATAATATAATTAACCAAAGATCAATTTCAACCAATTGGACTGCCACCAACACCTTGTGGGCCTCCTAAACTTCCTCCATTCGACATTAATGTCAAATACAACTACATCACCCTTCTATTACAATAGAAATGAATCCAAATGGGAGGGTGATCTGTAGCCCAAAACTTGAGGACCCTAACCTCAGTTTCATAGAGCCTATTCCAGCTGTTGGCACAGTTTATACCATTAACACGGATTACATGCACGTTCATATCTTAATTGACCTGGATTAGCCCTTGGGCTTCCGCTGAAACTCAACTTGATTGAGCTTCTCAGCATCCTTCTGAAAACGTGCAACTTTGATGCTACCAAGAAGCCTTTGTACTCGTGGTCTTTCAAGATCATCATCAGTTCATCCTCATTGGCAATGGATAATCTCATGGCTGGACGGATTGATTCCAATTACAAATGTTTGAATAAGGAAAAGTTATCCATGTAAAAATGGAAGGTTATGTTTTCGAAAATCACAAGATAAATCTGAGTCTCACCCATTTTTAATTTAAATCTACTTCCACACAGAGTTGGGAGAATGGATAGTAATGTCTATAGTATTGGTACAAATGCATGGATATACACGAGATATGTACTAATGTGCAATGAGATATTTAATTGAATTAAACTATAAAATTTGACATGTGGCTAATCTAGACCATGCCTTCTCTATCCAAAAGTTCTTGGTTTTGATGGAAATACCAAAGAACAATTAATTGATTTGTTGTCTATGTCATAGGTTCTCTATTACCGTATGAGTCTTCATAATCTGCTGACTAGGATGATTGATTGTATATTCATTGTATAGCTTGATTCTAAGTCTAGGATAGTTGAGAATACCTTGATCTTAGGAATCATGTTGATTGTATATTCATTGTATAGCTTGATCCTAGTACTATGTTGGGTATTTGAATTTTGTATCTCTTGTATATATGGACACCTCCATATCAATAGATGGCAACCGATTCCATTCAAATCCTTGTCTTTAGTATTTCCATATTATACAACTTTAATATTCTCTTCTACTATCTCTTCGTAGTTATGCCTTCCTCTCTCTTTTTTTGGATGTTGTTCATATTTGCAGTGACCTAGTTCTTTCCAGTTTAAACAATGCATTCATTCAACATTGCGTGCAGAAGATTAGAAGCAATCACATTACTCCCATAAGAAAATTGCAGTATTAATAGCTATACTACAATCAACTGGGGAATATCTTCAACTAGTCACTTTGTGAATAGCGTAATGTAGTAGCAAGTACAACAGAAGAATTACAAGATAGAAAAAGACTATTAAAGCATATTGCATAATGGCCTTTCTCATTTTTTGAATATGTACATTCACATCTTGTAAATGATATTCAAGTATTAAAAACAGGGGAAGAAAATAAAAACTACATATTCTGTAATACCTTCTCTTGCTTATAAACATAAATACAAAGTGATGACCAGAGAACAAACTGTTGCTTCTCACAAAGTCCAAATCGCAACAGGAAACAAAAAATGAAGAGCATTTAAGCAAAGAGTATCAGGACTACCTCCTATTGCTAATTCCCAATCGACAAGGTTCAACTTTGGGTGTCCATGGCTGTAATATAGAACCCACTGTACCAGTCGTTGGGCGTATTGAATGAAATCTTTAGCAATTGTAAGAAAATAACAGTCGTAGCAGAAGAGGGCATACTCGAATGTGTCATTCAAGATTCTGAGAATTGTAAATCAACATGTAAGTGCTTTTTGTTTCAAATATCTATGTTGGTGATGGGACCTTTGAACCAATGCCGTGCACTGATAATCCAAGCTGAAACAGTGAGGATAAGGAGGCCGCCAACCGCAACAGGAGTGTAGTTGAGAGTGTCCTTTGTAACGGGATATGCTACAGGCAAAGAGAAAAGGACAGTGATTGTTGATACCCAAAGAACCGCAACCCAGCCCACAAGGATTCCATATCGGCCCAAGTTGAAGGGTCCTGGAATAAAACTTTTGCGGGCCAATGTCACCCTAAAGAAGATTGGTAGCGCATAGGCAATATAGAGTCCAATGGTTGCAATTGACACCATTGCTTGAAATGCCACTAAGCTTCTGAGAGACTGCATAAGATGCACACAGACGAAAATAATCAACAATATGGACAACAATCATTTTGAAGGATTAATTAATAACTGATTCACAGGGCAGGGGAAGCCATCAAAATGCAGAACAATTTAGTGGAATCACAACTGACTCCAAAAATTATAACTCTCAGTTCCCTCTCTCTCTCTCTCTCTCTCTTCATAAAGCATGAAATGTCATACCGGCAATGCCATGCAAAATGAGATACATGCAGAGAGCCAAACTGCATATAGTGGGACCTCTTGCTTGTTCACTTGATGCCACAATGATGAAAAGGGCATAGCTCCATCTCTTGAGAATGCATATGCCATCCTGAGATTTGACAACAGTGCTTAGCAGAGCTTATAAAGGAGTAATTGGAACTACTCAAAATAAACACTTCTCAGTTATTAGAAAACAGCTAAAAGGGAGCTTTTACCTGGAGTTACTTGTCATAGAACTCATGCCACAGAAAAATATGGCAACAGCAACCACTCCCAGGCATATAATTCCCCCAACTCCACTGCCATATCTACTCTTGAAGGCTTGGTAGAACACTTCCGCAATGGCATAACCACCGGCATCATTGTCACTGCTCAAAAGGTTAGGGATGTTTGTTACTGCAAATGTGATACCAAGTAGGTAAGCCCATCCAACAACAATGGATATGCCTATCGCACTTATTATTCCTTTCGGTCCATTCTTATCTGCATCCTTTGTCTCTTCGGACTGCAGAGAGACGAAAAGCAAAAAGCAAGTTTGGTTCAGCAATCTAATACCCAACATGAGAACATAATAAGACTAGAGCTCCCAGAAAGGCAATAATGGTCGATTAGTCTTACTGAACTAAATTATCAATTTTAGGTTGGTCTTAATAGTCAATCCAAGGAAGTCCTGAATAAAATCAGTGTGTGAGGCCTTTGTAATGTAAGAGGAAGTAATTTATATAGCTTCAACAATGAAGATCAGACAGATGTTGTGGTTTTAAACATTGATTGACAAACTCCAGGAAAAGGCAATGTCTTTATACATCAATTGATTTTAGCAAAATAACATAACAGCCCTTTTGGAATGGCTATGGTTGCAACTTGCAAGTAATACACTAACCATTATGTCTTAAAATGAATATCAAGATTCTTAGTTCAAGTTTAAGGAGTGTTTCCATTTTCTAAAGACAGTAAACTTATTCAAGAATGCAGTGCATAAAAAAGTAAACTAACCATATGTGCGGAGGCATCATAACCAGTTAGAGTGTACTGGCTCATCAGGAGTCCAATAACAAATATGTAAACTTTGCTGTTGATTCCTTGTCCATTATCCGTGTTGAAGTGAGTAAAAACAAAATTGGCACTAGCCTTCTCAGTTGCAACAGTTGGTATGAGAATCATGAGGACAAAAACACCTAGAAATAGCAAGAGAGGTTAAGAGGTCATAGAAGAAGGATAACACCCACTGACATCACCTGGACATTAAAAAGAATAAAAGCAAAAAACTGTTCAGGGATTTTTCATACCTAAGATATTCCATGCAGCAGCAAGTTGACCAAAAAAGGATAAAAATGATATAGAAAGGCTATTAATGATGGCATGAACAAGTAGAATTCCACCATGGATGGCAATAACTATATATTTAGAAGCCTGATATCCACCGCCATTTTTTCCCCCTGTGCTAAGTAGAAGAATCACTTGAATAAGTTGTGCCAGCGAGTAATCCACACTTGTTGTGACAGCCCACTGCAAACATTCCAGTATTTTAAAAGATTATTGCATCAACTTTAATTGTCTTAGGTAACATAACATCCAGAAGAATCATTGCCACCAAATAGGTATTGGAGATTTTGAGGTTCCAAATATATGTATTATCAGAATTACCTGACCAACAATGTTGAACCTGCACAAAGAAAAAAGGGGTAAATGAAAAGAAGTTCATTTGAAGAGCATCAGAAGATCTGACTGCAAAGGCACAGATAATTCATAACACAAATTCAAATTGAACAGATGGGAGATGCAAAACTCTGCCTCAAGAATCAGAAAGAAAATAAAAGGCGGAAAGGATTCTAGATCATATTGTTAAAGGTAAATCGCCTACTTATTAGCTGGTTTGCTATGTAAAGGACTTGAATCCAAGAGAACTTATTCCAATAGTATGATGGCTATGGGTGTTATGTGGTCTAATCTGAAAGTTGATAACTAGCTATGCTGTAAGCCTGTAATCACTGTCCTTGTGATCAAGGTAGGCTGCTAAGTAGAGTAAAATCTTCATAAATCTCTAAGAAATTTGAGAAAGGATAAACTTGATAAAGAATGAAGCATAATTACAAGGTAACTCACGATGGGAAATGATATCACAACGCACATGTAACATGATGGATGGTGTGGATCCCAGCCATGAAGTGGGCCCACTCCTACATTGGTATGAACTGGTATGGACCCAAGGGGATCCATGTTGTTGTCTTGTTGTCATATTATGTGCACAATTGGGCATATGTCCTCAAATCATGATTTATTGGATGCCAATGACAATGATTACTACTAGCAGTAGCTCTACTATTCGATGACGATGATGATGACTACTACTACTATTGGATGACGATGATGAATATTCTGATTTTTCTTAGAAACCTTTCAGAAGGGTGACAGAAATTTAAAGTTGATCAGCAGGGATGCTCAGCAAGCAGAAGGTTGAGCCATGCATTCCAATTATGATTCTAGAGGTTCTCAAATCTAATCTGTTCCCAAACCACAGCCTATGCACATGGCCTAAACCAGAGTTTTAGAGGTGACAATGATATGCAGCTTATGGTTGTTTCCAAAACACAATTCTTACTGAGAAGGTTCATGCAATAATTTGCATGTGCAGTAGCAACATCTACTTTCCATCACTCTGTATCTATCAACACCTACTACAACACATCCTATCTATCAGCACCTACTAAAACACATCCAATCCAAGTTTTTCCGATTGATATTTCCCACTTTTGGAACCAATTGGCAATGAAACAAGTAGTTTAACAGAAAATTCCCCTACAGTGAATATAGATATATAAAAAAATATAACGAAGTAATCAGTTCCAGATACTAGTTTTTTAAAACTTCAGCTTTTACTTTTTCCTCCCTGAATTCTTACAAAGCAGGGGACACGGTAGAAGGACCTTTTCACCATGAAATAGTTACTAACAATAGATAGTAAAATTGAAATGGATTGATGATAAAATCAGCCGTGCACTGAACAACAATATAGTGAGCCCTGTTTGCTCAGGAAGAAGTGCAAACCAATTCAATGAAAAATAGATTTAATAGGAAACCCTTTTTTCTCCAGGAAGAATCAGGGAAGACTCTGTCACCACCTCATCATGTATTTGAGTACAAAAAGGAAGATTGCAAACTCCTTTTGGGTTTTCTATTTTAAGTCCAAGAATCATGAAAGCTTGCATGCATACATGGGAAATCCCATCTGAATCGACAACAACACTCGAAAATCAAATTCTATCTATGCCCCTCATATTTTTAGATAGTCTATATCAGAATAAGGGAGATAAGCTGGAAATCAATGTCAGAATCATCATCAGTTCAGCTTGTTTCAAGTGAAGAAAGATATGAGAAGAGAGAAAGAGAAGCAGAGAAGAAGTACCAGCCAGTCAACCATGAGGCAAAGGGCGCCCAATCCTTGCCAGCAAGCTTGGCACTCCAATAGTAGAGACCACCTGAGGTTGGGTAAGAGGAGCATATCTCAGCCATCGACAACCCAACAGTCATGGTGAAGAGACCAGCAATCAACCATCCATAAGTCATAACAATAGGGCCACCATATGTAAGCCCAGTATTGTAAAGGGTGGTTATCCCTGTAAGCACCGATATAATCGAAAAGGAGAACGCAAAATTCGAAATCACCCTGAAAATCCGTACAAGACCCATGAACCATAATTACACCAAAAAACGAAATAGATAAAACTCCCAGGATTCATCCTCTCAGAATGAATTGGGTATCTATGAACAGAAGCAGAAGAGGATAATAAACACAAGTAGAAGCAAGAGAAGGGAAGTTTGAAGTGTTTACGAGAGATCACGCTTCAGCTCCTGCTTATAACCAAGTTGTTGCAGACGTGTAGTGCCTGTATCCAAATAAGCATCGCCATTGTGAACAAGAGAAGGGAAGACTCCTCCATCGCTTTTCTGAACCATCTGTAACAGTAAGAACCACTAAGCGAGATACGGATCCAATATTAATGTCTTCCCTTCAACGCCTCTCTCTCTCTCTCTCTCTCTGTGCTACACTTCTTTGCTATTTCGTCTGCTTCCTCTCCTAATAAAAAACACCTAGATTTTGTCACTAAATTCATATTTAAACACTTCTTATTTATCCCGTCGGGGTTTCTGCATCTCTAAATAATGGGTAGCCTGTCACTGGTCAAACAAAGCTTTTGAACTCCAGAGATGCATTTTCATACTTTTCTTTTCTTTATTTGGTAGAATGCATTTCATACGAAGCGTGGAACAGTGGAGGTGGCGCATTTGCGGCAAAGGCAATACCGCCAATAGCCCGACTACCATATTTAATTAGGTAAATTGCACAAGAGCCCCCTCAATTTTATGACAACTTCAGATACTTCCTTCACCTAGATATAATGCTCTAAACTTCCCATGTTGTTTTCCGTTTTCCGTCATTTTTTAGATGACACCGTTTTCCTTCACTCTTTTTTTTAGTTTTTGTTTTTTGTTTTTTGTTTTTAATTGGAGAGCTTTAATTGGGGATACAGGCCACATTCATGGAAGAAAAAAAATGCATTTGGTGTTTTTTTTAGGTGGAAAAAAAAATGCATTTGGTAACACACAATAAAAGCATGACAAATCTCAGGAGGTGTACAAGATGAGATTTTTATCTCCTGAGGTTCGTTGATCGGTATAATTGTACGGGTTCTTTTCATAGGGGGTTGAAATGACCATTCTACCCCCTAATTGAACACATTGTCCGGGTGAGGTCCACCCCTTTTTATTAGAGGCACTAGGGAATCATACTAGGGCAGGGGAACCGCAGGTGATAAAAATTCGTACAAGATGTGTATCAAAACCAAAAAAAAACCAGAAACATGTTTGTTATGCACAATAATTCTGTTTCTAGAACTTCAATAAATTTCCAAAAATGTCATTGAATACTCAAAAATTTGGTGGAGATGGTACTTGAAGTTGCATTAGAAGTGGTGTTTTATTTGAACATGAAATACTGATTTGCTCATCAAATTAACCATGTGCTTAT
This sequence comes from Telopea speciosissima, assembly GCF_018873765.1. Taxonomy (NCBI): domain Eukaryota; kingdom Viridiplantae; phylum Streptophyta; class Magnoliopsida; order Proteales; family Proteaceae; genus Telopea; species Telopea speciosissima. The sequence continues at coordinate 55,705,079 of NC_057926.1, read as the reverse complement.
TAAAGAACAACTCCTCCTCCCATTATTTCTTTCTTTTATTTCGGGGATAGAAAAGCTCCAAATTAGATTTTTTTTAAAATTTCTTAGTAGCTTTTTGTCCCGATTCATTCCCAGAACCAAAAAAATGTATCGATGTTAACAAATGGATTTCTAATTCTTTTTTTGTTCCCAAGAACAGAAAAATAGAGAAATAAAGAAAAAGAAGTATTATCATGCAAGCCCATAACCTTGCCAAAAATTGGCCTTTAAAATTCAAATTAGAACTTGTTTGTTTCGTTTTAAAATGTTTCATGTAAAAAATATTAGCAAAAGGTTCGGTGCATGGTCCTCTCGCCCCTCTCATAGCAGGGGTCAAAATGACATAAACCACCCATCCCCCCCCCTCTCATGCGACCATGCATGAAAACTTCTCACAATAATATTTTACATATATTATTTTTAAATCTCATTTTTTTAAATCCCAACCTCCCACAATAAGGGCAACATAGTGTTGCCGAGCATGCTCTGGGGCATCAATATGAGTAAGATTTTTTATTTCACAGAGGTTGGGAAGGCGACTTTATGCGCTCATGTGTCACATGACCCGACAATGCCCTTTTTTTCCTTAAAATAAATAGCAAAAAAATTCTATTTTATAAGAAATTTATTCTTTTCCACCTTTTTATATCGAAACAAATTGTGCCTTAAAAGGGGGGGGGGGGGGAAACACTTCCACAAAATTGTATTTATGTTGGTGTGTGAAAATGCTTAGTTAATAGCCCAAAGGTTTTATTTGAAATCTAAAGAAAGATGAGAGGAGGTGCTTAAAGTTGTCAGGAATTGAAAGGGTCAAAGTGTAATTTTTATTCTAATTGATTATTTTTAATTGGAAGCTTTGACTTTTAAAAGGAAATAATACTCAAATTGATAAGATGGGGACATCCTAATGACAGTTGGAGAGAGAAGAGGTTGGAATTATTGAATGCTAGCTATTAAACTAAATTAAAATAAGGATATAAAATCATGTGTGCAGCAATAAGAATATGAGTTAAGATGGGCATTTGTGTTCACCAAATAAATAATAATAAAATTTTGCAAAATATGAAATTGGAATCTGTATCTTTTGCAAAAAACAAGAATCACTACTTTTGTTTTTTTTTTTATTGATAAAGAATCAATACTTTTGTGGCTGTGGTGTGTACATCAAAAACAATGGAGAATTATGATTCACTACTTTTGTGAATGGAGAGTAAAATTTTCCAAAAAAAAAAACACTTTAATTTGGAAGTGTTGTTTAATTTACTAGTAGATCTTTCTGTTTCTGAACTTAATAAAGAAAAAAATATTTAGCTTTTCAAAGACGTGAGCACTCCTCACTTTCACCCTGATTAGATATGCTCTGGCCTTCTTCGAATAAATTACGAATAAATTAGATAATCTCCTATATTTCAGCCAATATTAATTTTTGTAGGTTTTGTTAAAATTAATATATAATTGCATAAGGATCGAAAAAGAAAAAACTATATATACTACATCATACACAGGTCCCACGGAATTTAGAGATTCTAATCTCCCTTTCCTAATTCTTTTTTAATAAAAAAACCTAAGTAAATCAAGTTACCATAGAATCTAACATGTATAAAATTTGGACACTAGCTGATCTGCCACATGATGGTTATGATCAAGGACACATCACTAGACCAGCTCCTTAATTTTTTTAACGGGATAATATGCACAGTCCCGTAAAACTTGCCCTCTCACATTCTCTTCCTTCCTCGACCAAGTGGGTTCCTTATATATAAATTGTGAGACACTTCTTCCTATGTGTCTATTGGTTTAGCATGGGAGATTGATAGTATACGAGGACAGTGGGTAGATTCTTTTCCATCTTAGAAGAAAACATTTAATGTTAAACAAACAAAAAATTGAAAAAAAAACAAAAAGAATTTTTTCATTGTGATGCCATGTGCAGTTTCGAACGAAGGAGGGGGTAATTAAAGAAGCTCCATCTAATCAGGGGGTATTTAGGACTTTTTATAAGAGAAATGCTATAGAATTTTGGGTGCAGACATACAGTTCGGTAAAATACTGGTGTCGTCGAAATCTTCTTGAACCCAAAATAAGATTATTATAGACACATACATGGATATACACAAAATATAAAAGAAAAATATCCTCACTTCTCAATGGTTCAATAAAGTGATAATCTCTAATAAGGGATTTTGTTATTGACACCCCTCAACGTGTTAAATAATTTGTAATTTTTTTATCATTATACAATTTTTTCCTAATAAGTGTAATAGTTTCATTATGCATGTTTACTTGAAAAATGTAAATAATAATGACATCTTTTGATAATGACATAATGATAAATCACTCTCAACTAATTTTTGAAAACCTTTTTATACTTATCTCTTAAAAATCTTTTGAGAATAAAACATGGGGTAATTAAAAGGTGTCCAATTCTCAACACACATATAGAACTGTCATTCATATACTCCCATTAAGTAATACATTTTCCAAGAAACTTATCTAATTCCAACTAATAAACTTGGAAAAAAGTTTCTCGTCACCAAGTGTACCTTGGAGGGCCAGTTTCATCATTAAACTCCCACCGTCTACTATATATATGGTTGAAAGTAATTTTCCTCAATCTAACACTCAAATGTCATGACTTAAGAGCTTCTCTTTTCACCAAGATGAAGGGAAATTTGATTCATAAACTATTATCTTTATTAGAGGGTGGGCCTCGGTGCAACAATAAGGTTTGTACATTAAGACTTAGTTAGTGGCCATGGGTTTCAAGTTGGGAAACAGTCTTTCTGTGAAGGGGGGTGGGGTAAGGTTGCATGTATATGAATATGACCTTCCCCAAACCTCGCAGTGACGGGAGCCTCAGACACTGAATACACTCTTTTAGTTATATTGAAGCTTTCAGATACTTGTATCTTTACCTAATATCATCAAGTACTGTGTTTTATATATTGGGTGTCTCTGGAAATAATAGAAAAAATCTACGATTTAATCTTTGTATTCTTATCCTGGAATCTTGCTAACCGTCTACGAAGATCCAGTATGGTTTTTCTATTACGACATAAAGCTGTCGTTGCAAGTTGAATTCAAACGCTAAAATCTAAATTAATTTCCCACGAAGCCGGGATGTTGGAAATGGTGATCACGACTTTCTCCTAAAATATCTGACATGTGCTACATTTTTGTGGTTTAACTTTAGGCTACGTTTATTGGTGGCTGTACTTATCCTGTACCTATGGTGTAAGAAATTTTTTTTCAAAATAAAATGTTTTATTATATTAGGTACACTATAGACACTATAGACACTAAGGGTCATGGTTTTAGTGCATGGTAATGGGTTGGATATTGATCACATGTAAAATCGATATGATATTGATACAGTACCAATATAGATCGATTGTCTCAGACAAATTCACATTTGATTTTTTTTTTAAAAATAGAATTTTTAACTGTTTTACCTCTTGTTGTCTTATATCACCGATATGATATCAAAATGGTGTCAAAATCGCCGACTAACAAAAGCATTACATATCACCTAAAGACTTCAACGTTGAGAAATTTTCAAACAAAAATGCATGGAGGCCAGTAGGCCACCGACAAGTGAGTTGGTGGTATGACAAAAATCATCTTCGGTTACACACGTGGGATTATGAGTTGAACCCTTAAAGTCTCTCTCTCTCTCTCTCTCTCTCATATGAGTCTAACTCCGTTATATGTATGTGCATATGGCACATATTTTGTAGAGTTTGGATCACCCGTCCTTACGTGTATGCTTAATGTACGGTTAAGTGATGATATGTGTTGTTTCATTTTCAGAAATGCCCTTTTATGTTGTTATTAAGAATATCTAGAGGGGTACTTACGAAAACAAAAGAAAACATGTCATCACGATATTGTATGATTTTAAAACTGGCTGATACCCAGTTTAATACCGTGATCTAATACCCTGCGTCATATGCTCCCAAAGATGTATAGCGATAGAGTCATAGAACCGCAAGTCACATGTCTTAGTTTCAATGCACAAAAACTTATAAAACAAAACTGTACAAAATAACAAGCATAGATGGGCAATTTTAGATGCAAAAGGGACAAATATTGGTATCTAGATCGTCTACGGCCTATTTGCCCATAGTGGCCAGAGCAGCGCACTGATGAGGCACGATGCAATGACCGCCTTACCCCTACCCGAGTGCCTTGCCCGAGTAAAGGTAAGGTGGTCATTACGCCTCACCTCATTAGTGCGCTGCTATGGCCGCTATGGGCAGCAGGTTGTAGACGATCACGATCCTAATATTGAACTTTGAGTGTACGTGTACTGCTCAACAGTTTTCCACTCACTGCCATTCATAATGCATAAGGAGTATTTCTGGAAGAAATATAGAACCTGGATCACCTATCTGTACATGTACGTTTCAGGTACGATTGGGTGATGACATGTTTTCTTTTCTTTTCGTAAGTGCCCCTCTGTAAACTCTTAATGGCACCTTGAAAGGGCATTTATGACTCTATCCCTGTACATCTTTGAGAGCATATGGGGCAGGGTATTAGATCACTGTATCAGACTGGGTATTGGCCAGTTTTATTACCCATACAATATCGATACGTATCAGCCGATATCAGTCCAGTATCAATCAAACCAATCGAAGTTTCAATAAACAGCAATTTTTTTTTTGTTGATACTATCGATACATATCAATATCAGTCTCGGCTGATAGTAGTATCGACGATCCCATATTGATACCTAAAACGGTAAAACCGTCATGTGGCGTCATCCTTCCTAAGTCCTACTATTACTCAATACTCAACTTCCCTCTGCATCCTTATTCAAATATTAGCCTATCTACTACCCATGAAGGTTCATCGCATGAAATATCTAAACCAGTCTCATGGTTTTAAACCCAAACGCCCTCTACTATCTCCTAGACATTACGTAAGTACCTTTGTGTAGTAGCCTTGGCAATTTGACAGCTCTCGTAGGGTGGAAAATTATCTGCTCCATTTTCTGCCCGCTCCATTTCCTCAAGTGCCTCTAATAGAGGGGGTGGGGATGGACCCCACCCGAGCAGTGTGGTTGGGTAGGGGTAGGATGGTCATTTCTACCCCCTATTTGAGAAACTTGAGAAAATGGACATGTCTGGGAAGTGGAGCCGATAATGATCCCTCGATCCCTCATAGTGCTGGCCTTAATAGAGCAAGCTAAGGACTTAAGAACGGTGCGCGGCCTTGGCCCAGCCCACTACTTTAGGCTAAAACATGGGCCCAACGTGGCCCATGGAATAACAATGCTAGATAAGCGGATTTGTCGGACCAATAGAAACAGCCATGGGCTCCTTAGCTAATAAATTAACTAATACTTCTACATATAATTATTATTTTTATTTTTATTTTTTCTCTTTCCTAAAAAAATAAATAAAAAATCACTTCATGAGAAGATATAGGAAATGCTCTAGCTTCAATGCCAAACCATAAGAATCGATTTGTGAATACCCACAAGGTCATGAAGACTTAGGATATGGGAAATAATCTCCACACCATCAGCATGAGGATCTTTTACTCATTAAAAAAACAGACTTAGGATTGGCTTGAGCCTTGGTCTACTCTGGGGCGTCTGCGCAGGAAGTACAACCACGCTTGGGCCAAAAAAAGATTAATAAGTTCCCACAAGCAAAGTATGCCAAGACTGTATCATACCAGGGAACATAGCAAGAGTCATTGTAAGAAAGATTAGATTATGGGGGTTGTCTAAGTTTAGATTGTAGATTATGGATTGTGATCCGGACTTGCAAAAGTCAAGAATAGGGAAGAGACGAGAGCTGTTGCTTTAATAGGCTTAGAGAAGAGAATTATAAATTACAGATACCCCTTTTTTTTTTTTTTTTTGGTGGTTGTGGTATGATGATCTCATTTGAATGATGCTTTCCCATTAAGATAATACTATCAACACTAGGAATGTAATGGATTGGATTTAGTTAAGATGTATTACTGTCCGAATTCAAATCTGTTTACCAAATGACATATTCATAGACAAAATTTTAAAAACTAATATCATATCCAAATTCGGGAGTTTATCGGATATTCGAATATTATTCGATCTGATCAATTACGAATTTTTTACCCTGATTATTGATTTCGACGCCGACTATCAAAATATCCTTATAAAAGTGTTTATAAATAAAGGTCATATAGTAATATATATATTTTTTATTAAACTAATCATATTTTATAATCAGATAGTAAATTATTCGAATATTTATCCGATTCAAAATGGCACTATCTGAATCCAAATCCATTATCTTTCGAACGGAATTGGATATTTTTTGGAAACCCAAATTCAAGATTTGAAACCCCTAAACCGATTCGAACACAAATGGAAATCCATTTATATCCCTAATCAACACCAACAAGGATCCACAACATCACATAAACATGGTCAAAATACTATCTCCAAAGTCATTACTTTACACAATCACTATGATAAACATGAACTAAGCCTAGCGAATCCCTCAAATTTAATCTCTTTTTTTTGGGTTCATTTTTCTATTATTCCATCATGACAAAGACTTATTTGAGTATTTATTTATTTATTTTATTAATTTCAGTAATATACAAGACCAAGTAAGTCTTGATGATGATTTAGGATTCTCGAATCTAGAGTTGGAATTGAGAATCTCTATTAATTTATTGGTTTGTCACATCTATGTTCGTATTCAAAATTTGTGGAGTGTTGTTTATAGTTACAGGATTTGCGTGCAAATTTTAGCATATAAGGCTTTGGAGCGCAGGATTAGAATCTCTTGTAACAAGCATATACTTGATTCGCATCTAACAGCTAATAGATTGAAAGGGTTGCAGTGAGATTGTAGGATCAAGTTGTAGAGAAGCGTACCAGCCAGTAACCCAAGAAGCGAAAGGGCCCCACTCGCTGCCGCTGAGCTTTCCGCTCCAGTAGTAAAGCCCACCGGAGGTTGGATAGGCAGAGCAGATCTCGGCCATGGCCAGACCTACGATGAGGGTGAAGAAGCCTGCAATTGGAAATCCATAGATTATCGTCACCGTCCCACCGAACGTTAGACCTGTACTGAACGTTGTCGTCAAACCGCCGAGCACCGATATGATTGAGAATGACACGGCGAAATTCGATAGAACGCTGAGGCACACAGAATGGAAAAACCCTAACTCAGAAAATTAGAACTCAAAGTATCGTCTAAGATCTAAAATCAAGCTTCAACTAAAAAAAAAAAAAAAAAAAAGCTTAAAACGAAGCTCTAGATTCTCCAACAATGTCTTTGGAAAGATTAAACTTTTTTTCTGTTTTATTCTGTAAAGAAGAAAACAGAGTCACAAAGCTAAATTTGAAATTCTAGCTTAGAAATCTACAAGAAACTCAACTCAGTAAATGCAGAATCAGAAAGAAGAGCGAGGAAAGAGGAGAGGATAAAGACGTACCCAAGGCTGCGATTGAGCTTTTGCTCGTGTCCCAGCTGATTGAAGCTAGAATTGTCCAAGTCCTGGAGAGGAAGGTACGGAGCCTCATAAGCTTCTGAAATCTTAATCACTCTCTCCATGATCTCCTCTCAAGAAGTTTTTAGGGTTCTAATTCTAACTTCCAAGATTCTATGATAGACGACGGTGCCTTTGCTTCCCCTTTCGACCTTTTCTAAACAGCATTGCTTGATGGCGCCAAAACAGTTGAGATCCAACGGTACAAGGGTTTCATTGCACTCAACTTCAAACGTCACAGGATGAAAACAACGCCAACCCAATAGACATTTGAAGAGCTACTGATGTGATATCAAGGGTGAGATGACACGCTTCCTTGTTCCGTACACTCATTAAATTAATTTTTATTATTTTTGGGTAGAAATTCGTTATCTTTATCAATATTCAATAAAAGGGAGAGTTGAGAAAAGATATAAGTTACGTGAGTCATGATTCATGAATGCCTATGACCATGGATTTGTGGCCGCCGATACCGATAAACTGATTTATATTGGTTATATCGGGCCATACCGGCTCAACTTTGCTAAAAAATACTGATTTTCTTATGAGAAAAAAAAAATATTTGTCTTGTATCGTTACCGGCAGATACTTATATAAATTGATCAATCCAACCGATTCAATATTGATTCCTAAAACCATGCCCATGACATATGAGGAATACTACTAGGATCGTCAGGTACAGTATTGGTCCTGGCTGATAATGATTTGGATCGGATTGATCGAGGATTGGTAGGATTCAGCTTAAAAAATGACCTAACCTTAGTGTTTGTACATAATTGGCCGAAATAAGAATCAGCCAGCGATTTTCTAAATCTCCCTGGTATGAAGAGTTTAGATAACTTAAAAATCGGAATTAGATTGATCAATTTGACTGATTTAAATTGGAATTGACCAATTTTGATCCTGATTGCTATCATTCCCGAATCACAAATTTACATTGAGTTTCTAGGGTTCAGACAAAATCTAGCCAATTTTTACTGATTCCCCATCGATTCTGACCAATTCAAAATGAAGCCGGATCAAAATTGATTTGATTCCGATTCCTTGTTTTAAAGCCCTAGTTTAGACTCTCTAGTAACTTTAGTTGAAGTGGAGAATCACATTTGCGGATCGGTACTGATACGAATTGCCCAATATGACTGATCCATGTCCAATACATAAAACCATGATTTATCAAAAAAAAAAAAAAAAAAAAAAAAACCTTAAAACCATGATCTAAACAGCCTTTTCTAAATTAAAGATCACCTGCCCTACAAAGCCATAAAGCCCAACTTTTAGGCTCCACTTTCCTGTGGGCCAAAGCCCACACATGTTTTCACTGAGAATAAGATTGGAAAGGAATAGTTAACAGAAGGAAGATAAGAGAGAAGAATTTTTGGACCTAAGATCCCCTTTTTTTTTTTTTTTTTTTTTTTCCTGATTAAACAATAAGAAGGAAGAATTAAAGTAAGTCTCTAAAGCCCAGTCTGTGGGCAGGGCATCAATAAGGACTTGTGTACAACAGAAAAATTTGTTCCAAGTATAAAATGTTAGGAGACTGATCTATTGTCCTATGTGAGGGGTGATGATGGGCCCAACTTATAATAGATCAACGTAGGCATCTTAGATTCTATAATAAAGTTCAAAACTCCTTATTCACTCCACTCCCTTGTTTTGTGTTAATTATACTTTTATACGTTACTACTTACTCAACTGAAGACTAAACAACATAATGGACGCAAGACAAAATTATATTGGAGTGGTCCAATATATATATATTTTTTTGGGTGCACAGGCCCCCGAAGGGCCAAAGTAATTGAGCTTTTCTGATCCTTTCGTATTATTATATATTAAATGGGAGAAAGAACGTCATCTGGGAGGTGAAATTGTTATACCCGTACCCCGGGATATAATTAAATATCATTTCTTCTCGTGACGTGTAGATATCGCTGCCATGTATGCTGGTGACCTGTTCTCCATGATGGTCAAACCTAGCTACAAAATCGTTGACCACAGCACGGGTTTGCCTGTGGAGGAAAGATTCCTCAACCGCCAGTGGGGAAAGTTCGTGGACGGCGACTTCGTCGACTATCCTCCAAGTACCAGCCCGGGAAACGAGGAGTTCAGGAGAGAGCATCCTGGACCGTCACCTCAGCTGGATATTTCGTTCGGTGATGAGCTTAGCGTTGCCGTGGCGAAGCTGTTCGGGGTCATGGGTAATAAACCATGACAGGGGGAAAAGTAAGTTCTAGCCTCAAGTCTTATTAATTATTCTTCCCTTGGTAACCTCGAAGTGCGGGTCCGGGCTTGAACCGCTCGAGCTATTTCATGAGAGAAGGGAATAATTTAAGTTCGGGTCCCGCGTACCTTTAGGAAGTACATTGGGGACTTAAGCCCATCTCATATGAACCCATCTAAGAATGGGCTTTTCCCTAATTGAGGTTGTGGGCAGGCCCATATAACCTATTGACCCAATGATGGGTTATTCCATCCACTTACCCACATAGGACTAATGGGTCGACCCATTAGGCCTCATGACCCATTTGACTAAGGGTACCCATAGACCCATTTGTTATAAATGAGTCCATGAGGGAGAGAGAGAACATCACTTCTTCTTCAACATCCTCTTCTACCCTAAATCGTGGAGGAGAGAAAGAGGAGAGAAAGAGGAGAGGAAGAGAAAGAGGAAGGAGAGAGAGGCTTGGAGGAAGGTGGAGACCCCATCTCTTGGGCCAGAAATCGTGGAGCTCTCATCTTGGGGGGTAGGTAAGCTTCTTCCTTCTTCTATTTTGGATTTCAAAAAGGGGTTGGGTAATGGGAGAGATTGACCTAGATCTCTCTTGGAACCTAGGGAGTAGATGGAGCTTTAAAGCCAAGCTATGGTGGAGTTAGTTCACTCCATTATGAGCTCTAATGTGAGGGTTCTCATTGCCATTTGAGAGATTTAAGGTTGGACCCTAATGAGCTTAGGATGGAGTTTTCTAGAAGTCCTTGTGCTTTAAAACCACTTGAAATGGGGTCCTTGGAGGGGAATCCTTTGGATTTTTGGACCTGAAGGTGTGAGGGTTACATGTGGGTTCGGACCTGCAAGAAACCACCCTGAAATTACCTTCCCGAGATGGATTCTGTGAAGGTCGGATTTACACTCGGATTCAGTTTTTCTGAAACCACATCTGCATCCGACCTTGGCAAAAATTGTCCTGAGCCCCTGTGAAGCTCGGATTTACACTCGGATTCAGTTTTTCTGAAACCACATCCGCATCCGACCTTGACTAAAACCGTCCCGAACCCCTGGTTTCCTAGGATTTACATGTGGTTGCGGAATTTGGGCATGAAACCACTCCTGCAACCACTTCGTCTCTGAAACCTTATACTTAAGTGTTTATGGGAGACCTTTTGGGGATCCGTTCCCTTCGCTCGTTTAACCTTATTCCACTCCTTGTATAGGTTAAAATATTCACTTTTGTGGCTTATTGCTTGATCGAGGCGACAAGCGATAATCGTGGTGCTTGGCGTATACGAGTGAGTGGGTTTGGTTGTTTGGGCTTGTTATTACTATTGCACTATATATTATGTACTCATTATAATTAATAAGCATGTTTGCGCATATTGCATAATTTTATATCTATTTGTTATAATGTTGATTGGTAATGTTGTATCTTGATGGGTCTCGGTGCCGATGGGTACGGTGCGCTAACCCGAACACTATATACATTTATGAAGAAATTTGTTGAATGTCATGTTGAATCGTATGCGCCGTGCCGTCTTGTGTAGGGCACTAAACCGGATGAAAAGTTGATGCGCCCGATTACCTCTCGGGCGATAGGACTTGCATGTAGTATATTTGTGGCTAGGATTTCACACCCTTATGCTACGACCCTTACCAACAGGGGTTTAGGTGTTGGGTAATCAGTACACCGGATTCTGTGGAGGTGGGAGAGGCCAGTCATGGTAGTATTGGTTATCGTGGGTCCGCCACCGAGTGGTCTTGGAGGCTTCGATCGGCGTAGGTCTCACGTGACAATTGAGGTTTCATTGTGGCGATAAGTTAAGTGACCCACGAGTGTCTCCCGAGTTGTCACGAGTAGCATATGCCATTGACTTAGTTGTTTGTTAGGTGGAAAAATGGACTTAACATGTGCATGCATCATTGGACTATGTGAATTGCGTGTTGTGCATTCCCATCCCCTCACCGGCTCGGTGGAGCTAACCCCTCGTGCGCACATTTTTTAGATTATGGTGCGGTGACGGATATCTCGCGGGACTTGGAGTTCAGCCCTCGGGATACGATGAGATCGGTGAGGAGGAACCGGAGGCCGTGTTTGAGGAACATGGCGACGGGTGTCCTTGCGATGATTGTGCCTACGGGCCGTGAGGATATTCGGGACTCGATCCCCTTTTGATTACTTTTGAGGCTAAGGCCTATGGTGAAATACTTACTGTAATACCATTTTTGATAGTTATTAGATGATCATTGGAAATGTAACTAATTCTTCGTATTTATCATCTAGCTTTGAACATCTTGTAACTATTCGATTTATATGCTTCCGCAATACTACGATCATTGGAATGTAATATTCCTCTTTCTCGCATTCTAATATTATATCGTGTTAATATTGGATATGTATGCGTTGGGACACTGTGTCGGTGATCCGGGCGGTTTAGTAGGATGACACGCGTCGTCCTAGTCACCCTTTATATGATATTATATCCCTTGTTGGGATGGGGGCGTGACAGCGTGGTATCGAGCGAGATGCTCTGCACTGACCACGATCTAGCGGATTTGTGATTTACTCTCCACAATAGGTTGCTAAGTTAAAAGCATCCAACAATGCATAATTGGAATGTGTGTGAATGCTAGGGAGAAGACTAGCTTAGGGAGAAAGCCGAAGACAATAGCAAATAATAGGCACAACAGTGGAAGGAAAAGACATGTGTTTATATTTATATATATATTCCTTAATTCCAGCTGTGAAACATTTCCATAAGCCAAACGAGTGATTACAACAAAATTCAGCCGAATCGTAGACTTCGAGTTCTTACAACCAAGAAAAAGAAAAAAATAAATTTGCTGCATGGTAAGACAAAAAGCTAGGGGTCCATTGAGAGCATGGTGGGAATGGACAGGAGGTCTACTGCTCCATCTCATCATCACTACTGGGCTCATCCTCTGTGCCCTCATCATGGAGGTAGGAGTGCAAGTCCTCCATCTGCCGCCGAGGCTCTCCATGCGTCCGTCTCGATGCATCGAGCCTAGTGTTCACTCCTTCAAACCCCCGAGCCATCGGTGCTCATCCGGCTCGAGTTGCAAGAATCCTGTCGATGTTAGACCCACTAGGAGCAATCTTGGGATGAAGAGGCCGCATGCACACCGGCGAGGAGGAGGCTCCTGCACTCGAGGCTCGAGCCCGTGACCCTCTGCTGGGACCAATGGCTCCCCATCACTATATGCATCCATCGCACTTGCATCCTCGCCATTGCATTACGATCTAGAGGTGGATCTTCGGTTAAGTCTTGATCCTCCTCACTCAAGTCAACTCCAAAATGCTGAAAAATAGTGGTGAGCAACCTCCCATAGGGTAAATCTAAGTTCCTCCTGGGATTTCGCCCGCATGATCCATGGTCCGCATGATAATGTAGGGCAGCAGATGGGAATGCCTTTGTAGAGGTGATAGGCCACATAGCCTACGAAGATGGAAGGCATGGTGCGGTGACTGCTATAGGCACGATGTTGTGCTGCACAATCCGGCTCAATATCCTGGGAGAATTGGCAAAAGAAGTCTCAGGCACTTTCTTCTCGAATGCCCCACGTGTAAGCTCCCTGTATAATTCCCTGTATGCCTCTCTCCTGAGAAAGGAGTAGGGATTCTTCCATGGTGCGCAGTAGGTCTTCTCTCCCCAGATAGCTACATTGAGGATGCCTGCCAACTGTGCCCCTGTGAAGGATATGGTGACTCCCTTGACATAAGAGAGGATCCGGTAATCTCGCGTGCCTAGGTTCTCGGTGTGCAGGTTGGCGTAGAAGTGACGAACGAGCTTGGGATAGAATGGCTCTGGAAGGTTGAGGAGGTTGGACCACCCCAGTGCTTCAAATCTCGGCCCTACTTTGTAGGCCTTGAGGTCTTCCAGTACCACATCTCTCCCCTCCAAGATACTCTTAAAGCGAAAGTGGTCTTGGTACATCTCCTGTTTCTCTAGGTCTTGGAACCATAGTGCATCCAAAGCAGCTGGGGCAGCTTGTTCGGCCCGTGCACGCCTTGTTCTAGGAGCCATTTAGATTCCCTAACCTGCAACCAAAGAAGGCCAAGAATACAGAAACACATTAAGTCCATGCTTGGATATTAAGGTCTAAGTAGATATACAATGAAAGGAGACAAGGAATTAGAACCTAGAACTTGATTCCTACAACAGATTAACCACATTACAGTAGGAAATGTACTAGGACAATTTTGTTGTGAATGGTCTAAGGAGTTAGGGAAAAGGGGAAAGCATGGCCAACATGTAGATGCAATCATAGAGGATAAACGTACATGGCCACATTATGCTTGGAGAAGCATTATATCATACAAGCATTTAGTTCAAACAAAATTGGACTGAATTGATAAAAATTATACTATGAAACCCAAAGAGGAAATTTTCAGAATTTGGTTGGAAGTTGAATGATATAGTACACAATATACATACATGGCCATAGTATACCTAGAACATGAAGTTTATACTAAATACCTAGTTCAAGCAATATATGGAGCTAAATTGTAGTAAATAATGCTTGAATCTCTAAAAGAAAATTCAGATGTGATTCTTGAAGTTCCAATTTGCAAGAAATAAATAAGTAATGGCTTGAGACAACCCCAAATTATATACACCAAGCCTACCTAGCAAAACCGAACTTGAATTGGGCAAAAAGACATAGAATTTCGGTTAGGGTTTTGGGATTTCACCAAAATCCAACCCAAACCCATGGTGAAGGTGCAAAATTGGGGGAAATACCTCAACTAGGTTGCATATGATGGGAAACGAATGGAGAATGGACAATAATCCATCTATTTAGCTAGGAGAAAACAAAAAAACCCAAATCTTGTAAACCCGAAATGGATTTTGGGGTTTCTCCATAATAGAAGTCGAAAGGAGAAAGAGATAGATCGATAGAGAGGGAAGAGGGCATACCTGAACTCGATCGGATCTGTTGTGCGTGGATTGAGTGCCAAAAATCCACCTAGAAGGGAAAGGGAGCAAGGAACGAGTGCGGTTTTGGGTTCTCCAGAGCGTAGGGGGTGTTTAGAAATAGGAAATAGGGTTTTGAAGAGGAGTTTCGAGTTAGAAATTCTGTTTTTGGGCCATGCGGTTTTACACTCGGATGCAAGATTTTGAATCCGACTGTGAATCCGCGGATTCCCGAGACCAGCCTTTGGTCTGTGAAGGTCGGATTTACACTCGGATGCGGCCTAGTGAAACCGCATGTAAATCCGACCCCGCGAAAAGGTTTTTGGCCCTGTTTTGCTTAACCAACTTGTTTCTAATGTTTATTACCCTCATAATTGCTTCCCTTACCCCTCGTGTAACCTATGTTTACCTTTGCAAATCGATTTTTGATTGGTTTGCTTAATATTGCTATTGTGCCGATAATGTGGTGTTGGATCGTAACCAGGTGTGAACCATGGTTAATACACGGTCAAATGCCAACCGTTCTCCTGCTAGGGAAGAGGCCGGTGAGGCTTCGAATACGGTTTTACCGGTAGCACCGCCAATTAATAATAATGCGAATGTCGCCGCGTTGTTGAGCAATAGGTTGCAATCCATGGAACGAGAGCATAGGGAGGCGCAACAAGAGCAGCGCCAATTTATGCAAAACATGACGGCTATGTTCCAAGCCTTTGTTAGGGAAAGGCAGCCAGTGCCTCCTCCTGTGCAAGTCAATCCTCCCCACCGCCCGTGGGTTCTGCTGTACCTAGTGTTCCTCTGGCTCAAGCCACTGCCGGAATTCCTTTGACACAAGAGGTGCCAGCACCTATTCTACCTTCCACTTCTGTGGCTCCTTCGGTCCAAGCGGTGACTCCGGCTTGGGTGGATGCTGCTAGGTTATCGGAGAGATTTCAGAAACATCGTCCTCCAACCTTCTACAAGATGGCCCATGATTCCTTTTTCCCGGTAACATTTATAAGGGATCTTGAGAGAATCTTTGAAGTGATACAGTGCAATGACACGGACAAGATCCGGTGTGCTACCTACCAGCTCCGGGGTGATTCTGATGCGTGGTGGCTCTCCTCTAAAGACCATTTTTGGGCAACTCACCCAGAGGCAACTTGGGCTCAATTCAAGGAAGTCTTCTTCAAAAATTTCTTCCCTCAAAACTTCCGTGATAGGAAGGAGTCTGAGTTTATGAGCTTCTTTCAAGGATCCAAATCGGTCCTTGAGTACCAGCAAGCTTTTGAGGAGCTGTTTTACTTCGCCCCGGTACACATGAAGGCCGAGAATGTGAAGGCTAGGAAGTTTGAGAAGGGGCTTAGACCTAGCATTAGTATTCGTGGTGCTACACAAGTACCCTACTTATGCCGAGAGCGGTCCAGCCGCTAAGGTGATTGAGGACCAAGAGAGAGAATTACAGGCCATTCAGGTGGTAAAGGCCCATGACCTCTCATGAACCTAGGGGATCCACAAAATTCCAAAGGAGAGGATCTTACACTACTACTTTTCCGGCCCAGATCCCGGAGGTCAGATGCGGTGCAAGTGCCTGTGCCTACATCAACTCCTCACTATGGTTCCCGAGACTCTCATATGTTACAATTGCAAGGAGTCCGGGCATATGGTTCGAGACTGTCCTCATCCTCGGATGATAGGTCCTCCAGTGCAGCTACACAAAAGGCACCCCAAGCCAAGGCGATTGTGCGTTCTCTTCTTCTGCTCCGGCCCATAGATCTCAAGGTCGGGTGTATTCTGTGACAAATGAAGAGGCCCAGGCCGATCCCAGTGTTATTACAGGTAATGCACTCTACTCTTAAGATGTGCATATAATAGCTTTTGTTTCTATGATTGGTTGTCTGTTGCTTGTCAGGTGTCGTTCTTGTTTGCTCTCAGCCTGCTTATGCTTTATTTGATTCGGGGGCATCACACTCTTTTGTGTCCCCTAGTTTTGCTAAGAAGAACTACCCGACCCATGATTTGGAGCTTGCCGCTGTGGTTTTCGCTCTGAAGATCTGGAGACATTATTTATATGGTGAGAAGAGCGAAATATACAGTGATCACAAGAGCCTCAAATACTTCTTTACACAAAAGGAGCTCAATATGAGGCAAACGGTGGTTGGAGTTGTTGAAAGATTATGATTGTACTATCCATTACCACCCGGCAAGGCAAATGTAGTAGCGGATGCGCTGAGCCGAAAATCTCGGTCCTTGTCACTGGCATCACTAGCACCAGGTGAGAAACTCATCGAGGAAGCTAGAAGGATGGACCTGGAATTCTTGGTTGATGGTGTTACCTTATCTCTATCAGCTTTATCAGTACAATCCACACTTGGTAGGGCGAATTCAATCAGCCCGGCTTCGATGAGGAGATTCAAAAGGTTATTGAGGCTATCAAGGGGGACACGCAGTAGGAACTGGATTTTACTTTAACAGAGAGTGGTGTTCTCATGTTCGGACAACGGCTATGTGTTCCTAGTAACCCTCGGTTGAGGAAGGAATTGTTAGTGAGGCCCATGACTCTCCCTATTCTATTCATCCGGGTAGTACGAAGATGTATAGAGATCTCAAGGAATATTCTTGGTGGAGTGGAATGAAGAGGGATGTGGCTGAGTATGTGGCAAAATGTCTTACTTGTTAGCAGGTGAAGGCGGACGGACATCGACCTCATGGCCTCTTACGGTCATTGCACTGTTCCAGAGTGGAAGTGGGAGCATGTTACCATGGATTTTGTCACCGGGTTGCCCCGCACGCCTAGAGGTGTCGATACCATATGGGTTGTCGTTGACAGATTGACAAAGACGGCTCACTTCATCCCCATGAAGATTACCTATTCGATGGACAAGCTGGCTCGCTTGTACATTGATAATGTAGTTCGTCTACACGGAGTTCTGTCGGATCATCTCCGATCGGGATCCCGATTTACATCTAAGTTCGGGGGGTTTTCGAAAGGCAATGGGTACACTTGTTGAGTTTTAGTACAGCCTTCCACCCTCAAACCGACGGACAGTCGGAGAGGACTATTCAGACATTGGAAGATATGCTCCGAGCTTGTGCCATTGATATGCAAGGCAGCTGGGACGAGCATCTCTCACTTATTGAGTTTGCTTACAATAACAGTTACCAGGCTACTATAGGCATGGCACCGTTTGAGGCTCAGTATGGGAAGAAGTGTCGGACACCGTTATATTGGGACGAAGTAGGTGAACGGCGTATTCTTGGACCCGAGTTGATTCAGGCAACATGCGAGAAGGTGGACTTGATTCGTGAGCGGATCAAGGCGGCTCAGTCCAGGCAGAAGGGTTATGCAGACTTGAGACGGAAGGACCTTGAGTTCACTATCGGTGATAAAGTGTTCCTTAAGGTATCACCCTCCAAAGGGGTGATGCGTTTCAGCAAGAAGGGCAAGCTGAGTCCGAGATTTATAGGACCTTTTGAGATCCTTGCACGGATTGGACCGGTGGCATATCGGTTAGCACTCCCTCCCTCTTTAGAAGGTGTGCACGACGTCTTCCACGTGTCCATGTTGAGGAAGTATGTCCATGATCCAAGCCATGTATTGACGCATGAACCACCAGAACTTGCGGCCGACATGTCCTATAAAGAGCTGCCTGAAAAGATTTTGGACAGCAAGGTTGTTCATCTTCGCAACCGGCCCATTCATTATGTGAAGATAAAATGGTGCAACCATCCGGAAGAGGAAGCTTCTTGGGAGGCAGAGGTAGAAATGCGGGCGAAATACCCTTTTCTTGCCTATCTACAAGGTACGTCAAATTTCGAGGACGAAATTTCTTATAAGGTGGGGGGGATGTTATACCCGTACCCCGGGATATAATTAAATATCATTTCTTCTCGTGACGTGTAGATACCGCTGCCATGTATGCTGGTGACCTGTTCTCCATGATGGTCAAACCTAGCTACAAAATCGTTGACCACAGCACGGGTTTGCCTGTGGAGGAAAGATTCCTCAACCGCCAGTGGGGAAAGTTCGTGGACGGCGACTTCGTCGACTACCCTCCAAGTACCAGCCCGGGAAGCGAGGAGTTCAGGAGAGAGCATCCTGGACCGTCACCTCAGCTGGATATTTCGTTCGGTGATGAGCTTAGCGTTGCCGTGGCGAAGCTGTTCGGGGTCATGGGTAATAAACCATGACAGGGGGAAAAGTAAGTTCTAGCCTCAAGTCTTATTAATTATTCTTCCCTTGGTAACCTCGAAGTGCGGGTCCGGGCTTGAACCGCTCGAGCTATTTCATGAGAGAAGGGAATAATTTAAGTTCGGGTCCCGCGTACCTTTAGGAAGTACATTGGGGACTTAAGCCCATCTCATATGAACCCATCTAAGAATGGGCTTTTCCCTAATTGAGGTTGTGGGCAGGCCCATATAACCTATTGACCCAATGATGGGTTATTCCATTCACTTACCCACATAGGACTAATGGGTTGACCCATTAGGCCTCATGACCCATTTGACTAAGGGTACCCATAGACCCATTTGTTATAAATGAGTCCATGAGGGAGAGAGAGAACATCACTTCTTCTTCAACATCCTCTTCTACCCTAAATCGTGGAGGAGAGAAAGAGGAGAGAAAGAGGAGAGGAAGAGAAAGAGGAAGGAGAGAGAGGCTTGGAGGAAGGTGGAGACCCCATCTCTTGGGCCAGAAATCGTGGAGCTCTCATCTTGGGGGTAGGTAAGCTTCTTCCTTCTTCTATTTTGGATTTCAAAAAGGGGTTGGGTAATGGGAGAGATTGACCTAGATCTCTCTTGGAACCTAGGGAGTAGATGGAGCTTTAAAGCCAAGCTATGGTGGAGTTAGTTCACTCCATTATGAGCTCTAATGTGAGGGTTCTCATTGCCATTTGAGAGATTTAAGGTTGGACCCTAATGAGCTTAGGATGGAGTTTTCTAGAAGTCCTTGTGCTTTAAAACCACTTGAAATGGGGTCCTTGGAGGGGAATCCTTTGGATTTTTGGACCTGAAGGTGTGAGGGTTACATGTGGGTTCGGACCTGCAAGAAACCACCCTGAAATTACCTTCCCGAGATGGATTCGTGAAGGTCGGATTTACACTCGGATTCGTTTTTAAACCACATCGCATCCGACCTTGGCAAAAATTGTCCCGAGCCCCTGTGAAGCTCGGATTTACACTCGATTCAGTTTTTCAAAACCACATCGCATCCGACCTTGACTAAAACTGTCCCGAACCCCCGGTTTCCTAGGATTTACATGTGGTTGCAGAATTTGGGCATGAAACCACTCCTGCAACCACTTCGTCTCTGAAACCTTATACTTAAGTGTTTATGGGAGACCTTTTGGGGATCCGTTCCCTTCGCTCGTTTAACCTTATTCCACTCCTTGTATAGGTTAAAATATTCACTTTTGTGGCTTATTGCTTGATCGAGGCGACAACTGATAATCGTGGTGCTTGGCGTATACGAGTGAGTGGGTTTGGTTGTTTGGGCTTGTTATTACTATTGCACTATATATTATGTACTCATTATAATTAATAAGCATGTTTGCGCATATTGCATAATTTTATATCTATTTGTTATAATGTTGATTGGTAATGTTGTATCTTGATGGGTCTCGGTGCCGGTGGGTACCGGTGCCGGAACCCCGAACACTATATACATTTATGAAGAAATTTGTTGAATGTCATGTTGAACTGTATGCGCCGTGCCGTGCTGGTAACCGGGCACTAAACCAGATGAAAAGTTGATGCGCCCGGATTACCTCTCGGGACGATAGGACTTGCATGTAGTATATTTGTGGCTAGGATTTCACACCCTTATGCTACGACCCTTACCAACAGGGGTTTAGGTGTTGGGTAATCGGTACACGGATTCTCGTGGAGGTGGGAGAGGCCGATCATGGTAGTATTGGTTATCGAGTCCGCCACCGAGTGGTCTTGGAGGCTTCGATCGGCGTAGGTCTCACGTGACAATTGAGGTTTCATTGTGGCGATAAGTTAAGTGACCCACAGTGTCTCCCGAGTTGTCACAGTAGCATATGCCATTGACTTAGTTGTTTGTTAGGTGGAAAAATGGACTTAACATGTGCATGCATCATTGGACTATGTGAATTGCGTGTTGTGCATTCCCATCCCCTCACTGGCTCAGTGGAGCTAACCCCCTCGTGCGCACATTTTTTTAGATTATGGTGCAGGTGACGGATATCTCGCGGGACTTGGAGTTCAGCCCTCGGGATACGATGAGATCGGTGAGGAGGAACCGGAGGCCGTGTTTGAGGAACATGGCGACGGGTGTCCTTGCGATGATTGTGCCTACGGGCCGTGAGGATATTCGGGACTCGATCCCCTTTTGATTACTTTTGAGGCTAAGGCCTATGGTGAAATACTTACTGTAATACCATTTTTGATAGTTATTAGATGATCATTGGAAATGTAACTAATTACTGTATTTATCATCTAGCTTTGAACATCTTGTAACTATTCGATTTATACGCTTCCGCAATACTACTGATCATTGGAATGTAATATTCCTCTTTTCTGCATTCTAATATTATATCGTGTTAATATTGGATATGACTGTGCGTTGGGACACTGTGTCAGTGATCCGGGCGGTTTAGTAGGATGACACGCGTCGTCCTAGTCACCCTTTATATGATATTATATCCCTTGTTGGGATGGGGGCGTGACAGAAATGATCGCCACGCCCCCATGCATGGATACACACAGGATGCATACCAATGTATAGGGGGTATTTGTGTAAATGGAGAGGGTTGGGCATGTCGGTAGTTTTCGATAAACTAGAGGCATACACCAATATTCACAGGATTGAATACACGAAGGCAAATCAACAGGAGGAGGAGAGAGAAAAACACATGTTGGGCACCCTGGCAGTGTGCCCAGCCTTTTCCCATGATTGAATTAGACTCTAAAATTTATCATATCCTATTTATCCAACAAGCTGCAGGATGGACATATCAACTGCATGTCCATCTAGCAAAATAGGTGTCTTGAAAGATTGAAAGATTTAGGAAAACAACAAACCCTTGTGACAATAATTATTTTTAAATATGAAATTCATTAATGGAAGCCACTATGCTGAAATAATCATTGTATTCATTTTCCAATTAAAGGAAAAGAAAATAAAGAATTGTGTGATGCAAATTTTTTTTTGCTCTGGTTGTGTAGGATGTTTTCCTCCTTGTCATTAAGTGAGATTTTGAAAGAACAACTTGTATAAATCATATAGGCCCCATAAAAGTAAAAATTTTAGAAAGAGACCGGATCAATATCGGTCAAGGGTGATCTTGACTTTGGAGCGATCCCTATATCAGTGGATCGATATGGATAAGGTAAAAGGTAAGCAAAATGAAAATTTGAAATGAAAATCAAAGGTAAATCTGTTTGATCTAGGTCGATTCAAGGTGATCCAGATCAATATCGGATTGGTATGGGCCGAGGCCGATCCCTTGTCTGATACTGATTCCTAAAACCCTAATTGGAGGACCAAATTGACATCGAAATAATTGAGTGTTTCTATATTTTTGGATTATATATTATGGAATAGGCTTGTTCTAATTTTTAATTAAAAAAATTGAGTACAATATTCAACTACAGAAGCCACAATGCTGACAAAATTATCGTGTTCATTTGCCATTTAAATGAAAAGAAATAAAATATAAAAAATTTGATTGTTGCTGAAGGTTTTCTTTTTATTTTTGGATAAGAACAAAAGGTTTTGTGGTCGTTTGGAATGCTTTCTTCTTCACCATTTAAGTGAGATTTTGAAAGAGAGGCTGTGTTCTATAAATGTCCTTCCGTGCTTCCATTAAGAGTGTATAAAAGAGAGGCTGTGTTCATGTTTTCTAAGAGATGTTGTGACATTAGATTTTTTCTCCCTAGGGGAAGTTTTCCTTCACCAAGGGGTAAAAGATCACTGCCACCATCAATTGCCATAAAAATCTGTCCCTTTATTTATGAATGATCGAACATACCCCCTATGATGTCTTGTAGTCCATCGCTTACATTTGTGGGTTAATTACAAGGCCATTAAGAGGCTGTAGGGCCCAAGGCCTCAAGGTTTGGAGGAATTGGTGCACCTTGCGTGTTTATCTTCGTTATTGGGGCTTCGATGAACTAGCGGGTCCATGCGGGGTTGCCCCCAAAAAAATTGTAGGGCTATATGGATACTTTGATAAATTGTACCTATATAATGTCTCTTTGTACCTTTTATTGCTAGGGCGATTCTCTATGATCTGAGAGGTGTGACAAGGAGCGATTATAGGCCTATTCTCCATTAATAGTGAAGTAGATCTCATCCCACTATAAACGTAGGCAATATTTACAAACCACGTAAATATTTGCATTATGTGTTTGCAGTTCCCATTCATTTTTCCGACATCGTATTAGGTATTCGTTTTCTACACAACCATCTAGTTAATGTCTGCTTGGGTGGCTTTACTCCATTCAAAGGCGCGTCATCTCAGTAATCCTTTTGATCAACTACATGAATTCTATCTTGCCACACTCTCTCTCTATTTTAGCCTTACATTTCAACCATGCAACGAATGCAATAATCACATGCTTGAGAATGTTTTATGTGTAAAAAAAATCCAGAATCTAAACTGATGTAGAAAAAATGGAAATCATAAACAAACAATCACTCAATTGAACACAAGGATTTATGTGGTTCGACAAGATTGCCTATGTCTACAATGAGATGAGATCTACTTAACTCTTAATGGAAAATTGGATTATAGTCACTCGTCCTCATATCTCTTTTAGATAGAAATAACACAAGCTACTATATATAGTGAAATCCTATACATGAAATATACAGGAATATCCATATAGCCCTAGAAATAAAATATAAGCAACGCAATACAAGACATCGTATCCCCAACATTATGGATATCAATAACAATAAAATGAAAATGTAATTCTTGATCGTCATAAAATATTATTGAACAAAACCATTCCAACTATATACATACATACAAAAGATCCAAGCACACTTCCACACGAGAGCTTAGCATCGTACTCAAAACCCTCAGAGAATGGGAAGAAGAAACTTCTCCATCGGCCAGATCAAACCAACATATAAACCCAAAATTCTTTTTTTGGGTGGAGAAGAACTCAAGGCAAAGTAGTAAATACAAAAAGGTCACTTGAGTTCAGATCAGATCAAATCAAAAGCAACAAATTCTCGAGATGCAGCGATTGAATGGTAAACCTTAAGAACAAGTTTCTTGTCAAATTCATTCATTTTAGAAACTGATGGAATTGGTCGGCCTCTTGGAATCCTCTTTTCCAAGAAAATATTTTTGGAATTTACATCCAAGTAGTCAACTTTGTCTGCGAACCCAAGCATCATGTTTATATAACCTTCACGAATCTTCCCCAAAACCTTCATGGGCCACTTAATTTTTAGTTGCAGTTTTAGTTGGTAAGTTTGTATATAATACACGTATTATGCGCGAACTCAAACGTTTAAAGCAAAAATACTTTTGTTATCGCATTTTTTCATATTTTTTTATAAAAGATGCGTTTTTAAAATGCTAGAGTATTGAACGCGTATAATAACGTATTATACGGTTTCAATACTTTTTAAAACCTAATGAAAAAAAAAAATTTACTAAAGCTAAAACTAATATCGAACTGCGATTCACTTTCCCATCCCATTTTCTTTGGGGTTCGAACTTCGAACGAACCCTAGTTGGGCTGCCGCTGCTGCCTCTCCCCCCCCCCCCCCAATCCCTAATCATCTTCACCACCGGCGATCTCTTTCTCAACAGCGACGTTGACGGATCTTCTAGGCCTGACGGAAGGTTCGGCTTCTCTTCTCTTCTCAATCTATAGGAATTGTTTTCAGATTACTTAAATTTCCTATGAAACCCATCTTGCAAATAAAGTGTTTCTTTTCCCATCTTGCAACTAGGAATTCTGATTAAGAAATTCGATTTCTCTCCTTCCTAATTTCGTTTGTTTTTTTCATGAATTTTCTTTATTCTTTACTAATGGGGGAAGAACACCTATTTGCAAACCATTATTAGATCTTAGAAGGCAACATGGGCTTTCTTTGTAATGGCGGCAGATTCGTGACTGGTATAGTGGTGTTTGATTTGTGGCTCCTTGAAGAAAGGCAGTGTTGGCTTTAGTATTTTCACAGATTTGAAGAGCAGGGATATTATAGTGTGTTTATTTTAGTTGATAAAATCATTGTGTATATGTTATTATTTTGTTTATTAGATGGTAAATGTATGTTAGATAATGAATATATGCCTCTTTTTTTTTAAAAGTATTATTGTCGTCTAGGTCGTTTAAACACGTATTAAGCATGTATCGTATAATTGTCGTATACATTTTATTACGCCGGATTGTTGAAAAGTAGTATTGCCGTCAAGTCCGTTTAATTGCCGTACGTATCCGTTCCCGTTCAATTGCCATTCCCGAACTTACTAACTAAGGTTGCAGCAGCTTTGGTGTTTCTCTAATTATCTTTGACGACGGCGACGATGACGACGACTGACGAGTAGTACTGTTCCCTCTTCCAAGCCTCAAGACCCTCAACTTCTTCCTAATAATGAATCCACCACATCGAGTCTCTGATATGTTCTTCTACTCCAGTACTTCTTCAAGTTCCCAAAAAATGGAATTAAGGACATATCCTCTACTTGGTCGCATGGTCTCTATACAAGCGTCTGGGCCAATGGGGGAGCACACACTTGGGATTATGTCTATGCCTTTATTACTCCAGGCTTACATTTTACATTATTCTACAAAAACGTGTATTATAGTGAAATATTTTTCCAACAATCTAAGTCCAAACCATTTATTCTCTTTTTCACATCTAGTCTACCTTCAGAGATAGAATAACAAACTTATTTTTTACCAATCCTCAAAGTGTTTTCATGACTCATCTTGAAGCCCCATTCCAGCAATTTTCATATTCTGATATGGAGATTTAAAACCTAAATGGATGGTTAATTTTGGATGAAGCTCCAGATTAGGACTTGAAATTAACCGTCCAACATATGCAAAAAAAATTTGCTCATTCCATTGCGTTCATCATGCATATTAATTCCATGCCTTATATCTTCATATGAAAATAACTATAGATTTTCATCTCGTGGCCGGATTCTGACAACGCAATTGAAACATTTTGCATTGAAACTACGTCTTTTTTATCTACATCTATCCAAGGGAGGAGTAGCTCAAAGACAACTTCTTAGGGACTTACATGGTAGAACTCGCTCTAATACCACTTATTAAGGATTTTACAAGGTAGAATTCGCTCTTATACCATTTGTTAAGGACTTTACATGATAAAACTCGTTCTGATACCACTTATTACAGATTTTACAGAATATGAATTCGATTCCAGCAATTTTCATATTCTGATAAGAGTGTCTAGCCCAAACCCTAGTCGTGACTACCATTTAAAGTAATACTTACGGACACATAATGCTCAAAAAGTTTAAATCGCATGTAATAATATTAAACCAAAATGTATAAATGTTCAATATAAAATAAAACCGGATTGATCCAGATCGAACCGGGTTTAATAGACACATAAATCCAACACTAAGGGCACAAAAAAAGAAACTTGAATGGAACAACTTTCATTACAAATCCATCTTCTAAAATGTGCAGAATTAGCAAATCTACAAGGAAACAGTAAAAGAAACTTGAAAGGAACAAGCGTCCTCCCAAATCCATCTATCTACAATATGCCAAATGTACAAGGAAACAGAATTAGAAACTTGGAACAAGCTACATCACAGATGATGTTGAATCATTCTTTTAGGTCAAAATTGATGTGGAAACTTCCATAAGAATAAATGAACCTCTTCGGTTTAGGTTCTCCAGCACCACACACTAATTCTTGTATGACCATCATTTATGTCTAGAGCATCCCTTATGTCAAAGAAGGGATACAACACAACATGATCATCGTTATTTCCTCTGACTCGTCTCTGCAGAGATCTTGAATTGAACCTACGAGTCTCCCAATTAACGTGTATCCACACGCAACCGATCTCAATTGGCTGATAATTCAGGAATTCAACTCCAAATGTCCTAAATAAGACGCTCCAATGCGTCAGTCCAATAAACCTTAAATAACTTGCATCCGCTATTGCAACCTTCTTCTCAAAAAGAAAGGTCGGTTGATCAAGCGTTTGATAGTGAAAACTTATTGTGTCGTCCAACTCATTGAGTGGACGACCAATGGCCCCTAAGTATATTCGAGGAAAATTCATAGCTTGCTCCTCAGCTTCAATCATAGCTGAAAATTGAGGATAATGCGCCGGAAGGATAAACATTGGAGAAAATACGACACAAATCCGAGGCATGCATAGTGTTCTCACCGACATCGGAGAAGACGCTCTCCAGGAGCCGATGATTTTCAAATTTGAAACCTGACGTATTTATATGGTGTCAACAGGCGGGGTGGGCGGGCTGGAAAAAAAATTCATAAAGATACAAGTTCATAAATAATACATGGGCAAGAGATCTCTACTTGGTCGCATGGTCTCTACACAAGCGTCTGGGCCAATGGGGAAGCACACACTTGGGATTATGTCTTTGCCTTTATTACTCCTGGCTTATATTATACATTATTCTACAAAAACGTGTATTATAGAGAAATATTTTGTCAACAATCTAAGTCCAAACCATTTATTCTCTTTTCCAGATCTAGTCTACCTTCAGAGATAGAATAACAAATCTATTTTTTATCAATCCTCAAAGTGTTTTCATGACTCATCTTGAGGCCCCATTCTAGCAATTTTCATATTCTGATATGGAGATTTAAAACCTCAATGGACGGTTAATTTTGGATGAAGCTTCAGATTAGGACCTGAAATTAACCGTCCAGCATATGCCAACAAAATTTGCTCATTCTATTATGTTCATCATGCATATTAATTCCATGCCTTATATCTTCATATGAAAATAACTACACATTTTCATCTCATGGCCGGATTCCGACAATGCAATTGAAATATTTTGCATTGAAACTACATCCTTCTTATCTATATCTATCCAAGGGAGGAGTAGCTCAGAGACAACTTCTTAGGGACTTACATGGTAGAACTCGCTCTAATACCACTTATTAAGAATTTTACAAGGTAGAATTCTCTTTTATACCATTTGTTAAGGACTTTACATGGTAAAACTCGCTTTGATACCACTTATTATGGATTTTATAGAATATGAACTCAATCTCTCAACACAATGTACAATTTTAACCTTGGGGATCGCACATGACTCTCCTTCTTATGCTTCTCCTTGGGCTTGGAAAACTATAGGAAATTCCCCCTATAATGTTGAACATCATCAATGTTTGACTTTCGTGGATGAAGCTCTTCAATGGTTGATCAACCGTAACCGCCACCCCGAGCTTATGATCAATATGGAACAAACAATCTTGGCATTCAACTTGAAGAGTGAAGACTTTAGACTTGTCCCACGTCCCGAAAGGTGTTTTGATCTTGTATATACAGATCTCCAATTGGTGGAGTTGAGAGGGTTGCTCTGCCTTTCAGGTGTTGATGAAGTTGATCACAAAAACGACATATGGTTGCTGAAAGACTACTACAATGAAACTTGTGCATTTACATAGGTAAAAGAGTATAGTATTGATCTGGGTACCTTGGCGGATACTATATATCATACCTATTATTGGAGTTATGTTCCTAAGGAAATACAGGATGATCGAGATAAGGTGCTTATTGAGACGTGAGATAGAAGATCGTTATATAACCATCTCCGAACCGCAAGTTTTATTGGATTTAATTTTGAAAAATGGAGACGTTCATTCGCCAGTTTATAAACGGAGAGCTTGCTCTCACTAAGATATATACTACAGGTAATGTACCCAGGTAATGGTTAGAAAATGTTATACATGTATAAACATACACGGGTTGCATAACAATATACAAGGGGTATTTGATTGAAGATCGAGGGTTGGGCATGGCATCAATTTTCGATAAGCTAGCAACATACACCAATCATAGGACTGGATATAGTGGGACAATGGGGACTTTTCTTAAGGAGGAGGAGAGCGGAAGACACATATCATGCAACCTGGCAGCGTATTCAGTCTTTTCCCCTGATTGAATTAGACTCCAAAATTTGACACATGACTAATTTAGACCATGTCTTCTTTATCCGACAGACGGAATGGACACATCATATGTCCAAAATACACATTTATTCTGGGGCTTGATTGAGGACCCATTATTGGGTTGAAGTACACATTTATAGATGTCTCAAATCCAGACTTGGCCCAAATCTGAGGTGGAATTGAAATTTTGGGCTGGGTTGGGCCTTTCTTAGCCTAAAATCTTCATCTTAAAATTTTAGTGAAAATTATAAAAAACCCCTGTAGTTTGAAAAAATCACTCAGCTCCCTTCAAAATTACATTTACCTTCCCTTTGGAGGGATTAGGCATAATTTTGAGGGGGATCGGTGTATTTTTTTCAAACCACATGGGTGATAAACATAATTTTCCCTAAATTTTAAGCTGGAATCTTGCTGTTATTGCTCAACTGACCTAGCGGACCCATCAGTGGTCATAAAAATCTGCTCTCTATTTATGAATGGTCGAATATACTCCTACTATTCGTGATCCCCTATGGACATGGATTGAAGGCCTCGGTCAATGGATAACCATGGCTGAAGGAAAACTCGGTCATTTTTTCTATTATTTTTTCTTAATGGAGATTTGGATTGGATGTCTAACCCATTGACCATGGTTGAAGGAAAACTCAGTTCTTTTTTTCTATTTCTCTTTCTTAATGGAGGATTAGGATTGTATATCTTGTCCATTCATGGTATCGGCTGCCTAAACCTTGTTTGTCCAAATCCATGAGAGAGAGAGGGTGGTTCAATCTATTGGAGGTACGATGTCTTGTATTCCATTGCTTGCATTTGTGGGTTGATTCTAAAGGACCATAGGACCCGAGGCCTTGACGTTTGGAGGAATCCACCCACCTTGTGTATTTATCTTCGTTACAAGGAACTCGACGAACTAACGGGTCCATACAAGGGGTGACACCGAGAAAAAAATTTCAAAGTATATGGGTACGTCTCTCTCTCTCTCTCTCTCTATTTTAGCCTTACATTTCAACTAGACAAGTAATGGAGTAATCATAGGCTTAAAAATCTTTTAGAAAACAAATCCTACAGCGCGCTGCCATGTCTTGCCTAAGGTTGTCAAAATAAAATCAGAATCGAATATCGGAATCGGAACCGACCGTTTACGATCGAATAAAACCGCACCACAGAAAAATGATCTGGTTTTGATTTTATAGGTTCTCTTCCCGGTTCGGTTTTGATTTGCACCTCAAAACTGCTGTTCTAAACCAAATAAGAAACCGAATAGAAACCGGTACCTCTTACTCGAATACTAGTCCATGCATCAATTGGATTAATTAATAACATAATAATTAATTTAATAAACATAATTATTGTATCACTCTTGAAACATAAAATAAGTAAAATGTAATAGGTCAACTATATATTATATTTGTTCAAGTATGAATTGAAAATGATGTATGACGATAAAATGAATTAACTAAACCCTACTTTCTAATAAAATAAATAGTTTGTTTATCATGTGAGAGTGGAGAAGAAAAAAAATGGAAAAGCAAAGAACAGGAAAGGAATAGAATGACGGTTAAAGATGAAATATTTTTTTTTTTATCACATAGGCATGGGAAATATGATGAGTGAAGGAGACCGGGAGAGAATGGGGAAACACGAGAATATAAAGGCCTTGAAAACTAAGGATGTCTTCATTACTAGTTCTCAAAACGACACTACACAAACCGCATGTAAACCGGTTGTGAACCGGATAATGAAAACCGAATAGAAACCGGTAAAACCGGACCGTATGATTTTAGCTGATTCCTATCCGGTTCGATTTTGATATCACCTTATCAAAATGTAACTGCACCGCAATCAAACCGAATAACCAGAACTGCACCAATACACCCTTAGTCCTGTCTATGCTGTGCAGACAGGGCTGCACGCAATGACCACCTTAACCCCATTCGGGTAAGGCGGTCACTGTGCACGACCCTATGTCTGCACAGCACAGGCAGGACAAGGCAGCGCACCGTGGAAGATCTGAATCCGAATGTTTTATGGACGTCCAATAACAATAGAATGAAAATGTAATTCTTGATCGTTTTAAAATATTGTATAACAAGACCATTCCAATTATAAATACATATAAACAATCCAAACACACTTCCACACAAGAGTTTAGCATCTCGCACTCAAAACCATCAGAAATGGGAAGTCCCACACCTACATATAAACCCAAATTTCATTTTTTTTTCTTTTGGGAAGAGAAGATTTGAAAAAGAAGAAGAAGTAGCAAATACAAAAAGGTTTCTCGAGATCAGATTTAGTAGGCAACAAATTCTCGAGAAGCAGCGATTGAGTTGTAAACCTTAAGAACAAGTTTCTTGTCGAATTCATTCAACTTGGAAACAGATGGAATAGGTCTCCCTCTTGGAATCCTCTTTTCCCCGAAAACATTTTTGGGATCCTCCAAGTAGCCAATGTTGCCTGCGAGCCCAAGCATCATATTTATGTAACCTTCACGAATCTTCCCCAAAACCTTCATGGGCCACTTAAGTCTCAGTTGCAGTAGCTTGCGTGTTTCTCTTATCTTTGATGATGATGATGATGATGATGATGACCGTCGAGTATGAGTACTACAACTGTTCCCTCCTCCCAGCCTCAAGACCCTCAACTTCTTCCTGACGATGTATCCACCAGTACCATCGAGTCTCTGATATGTTCTCCCACTCCAAAACCTCTTCAAGCTCCCATAAATTGGAATTGAAGACATATCCATCTTCTCTCCTTCTTCTTCCTTTTCTTAAGATAGCTAGCGAGAGAGAGAGAGAGAGAGAGAGTGAAGCAGAGGAAGAGATCAGCTTTACTTTGATGAGTTTACTAGGAAGGCATTAAGAGATCCTTATATATAAGCAAGTAAACACTGATATCACTCTACCAGAAACCCAATGGGATGGAGGCCTTGTCAACACACTCGGTCTTACCAAGCATATTAATGACTAGTGAAATGAGAATAAGTCCATTCTGGTTTACGGATAGGTGATCATAACTATTAAAAAAAAATAAAAATCCAAAAGAGAATAATATATACCAAGTCATTGGGTTGACATTGTCTACTTTGAATGCCATTCTCATAATTTAGAATCCTATAATTAATATTCACACCAATATATAACAATGTATTAATATATAGCAGGTTTACTCAACTAAGTTGACTATACTTCATAAAATTCCGATTGGGGTTCGGGGCAAAATTCTTAAGTGCAGACATTTGGTGGTAGGAATCATTAGATTTGATACTGATGATGGTGGGGACATGGTTCTATGGCTTCTCCATCATCTTCTATGGGCTTTGGCAAGGGGTCCTCGAGTTGAGCTCACGTTTATGTACGATAACAGTTCTCAGCTGTTCAGATGGAATCCATTTATGTGGGTCTCACAAAATGGATTCCATCTATATAGTTGGGAGCTATTTTTGTACACTCACGTACGTACATGAACGTGAACTGGACTCAACATCCACTCAGATGTTCATAGTGAAAGACGGTCGGATACCAGTTTTGTACTTTTGTTATGAAAAATACAAAAGTTTTTTGTCTTTCCAAATGTAGGCAATAGTTTAATAAAAACCCAATGCCCCTCTTGCATGACACTTTTTCTGAGATCTCTTACCTAATGATATCTCTTCGAACCCTTTTTTTTTTTGTTTTTCCGTGAAGGTGCACTTGAAAAACAGATGGTCCCTACTCTTGCCCAACAAAATTAAGTAGTAAAAAGGGACGCTATTAGGAGGTTTCTCTTCTGAAGCTGATCATTTCATAAGGAGGGTGCAACCAAAAAACCTCCTAGTCATTACTGATTGCCGAGGGATGCAGATTTGAAACCATATACCACTTTAGGGTTGGGGCAGCGTATGACTTCCCAATCCAATTTTGTAGTAAAAAGG
Organism: Telopea speciosissima; assembly: GCF_018873765.1. NCBI lineage: Eukaryota > Viridiplantae > Streptophyta > Magnoliopsida > Proteales > Proteaceae > Telopea > Telopea speciosissima. The sequence continues at coordinate 55,672,404 of NC_057926.1, read as the reverse complement.
CCAAAGGGGGTGTCTTTCCAAATGATGGAGTCTGGACTCTGGATCATGCTCATTCTGCCTATTAATAGTGCTCAATTGTCCTCATTCCTGAATGAGATTTACTGAAGAGGACCCTGGGCTGCAAAGACCATCTCTAAGAATAGAGTGCACTGTATCCAATTTGTCTGAACCTGCATCAATACTGGATACAGCCTTTGTACCTATTAAGAAGAGTACCACCCGAATGAAAAGCAACAAAGGTCAAGCCAGATCTTTGTAGAGGACTCATTCTTAATAATGGGAAAAAGATCTCTACTTGGTCGCATGGTCTCTACACAAGCGTCTAGGCCAATGGGTGAACACACCTGGGTATCTACCCAGGGAGCAGAGGCATCATCTCACTGTGCTCTGTGATAGGGTGTAGGAAACACAAGCAAGTAGAGATCTTTTTCCCTATGATGAATAAAAAAGGGCGGGGGAGAATGTTCTCTGCGTGGGATGGGCAAGAGAATGCTAACCGGTCATGGTAGCCCCTGCACTAGTAGGGGGCCAATGAGAATGTGCACAGAGGAATTAATTGGTTTGGATGAGATTTTTTATTTCACTAGGGGCTGAGGGGTCGTTTCGTGTGCTCCAGTGTCACACTGTCTCTTTTTCCCTTTAAAGGATGGTGCATATTCGGAAGTTGAAGCCTTGAAGCTCGACATAAATGGGTGGGAGACCAAGTGGAAACAACTCTCATTTGTTCAGTTACGACCGTCTGTGATTCAATCATGGCAGTTTTGGAGTCGTATGGTCTCGTCCGTCATTAACCCAAATCAATACTCAGGGAGGTTATGTCCTATAAATAAGCGGAACACATCGAATTGTTCAAGCACAAATCTCACCAATTTCAGAAATCCCTCTCTCATGATCATCACTGAGAATTAAGAAAGAAGCTAGCCATGGCTCTCAACAATTTAATTTCCTTGTTAGTAGTCATGTCATGCGTAATTGGTCCTGTTGCTATGGTTGTGGCACGAGAGTTGCCACCACTTAAGCCCGGACAAGACCTCGCAGCTCGTCTAGAGAGCGGAGGAGGAGGGGGTGGCATGGTAGAATGCTGGAATGCGCTGCTAGAATTGCGGTCGTGCACCAACGAGATCATCCTCTTCTTCATGGACGGTGAGGCTTATCTTGGCCTCGAATGCTGCCGAGCCATCCGTTTCATTACTCGTCAGTGCTGGCCCTCGATGCTTACCAATCTGGGTTTCACCGCCGAGGAGGGCGACATTCTCCAAGACTACTGTGCGTCATCTCCCTCGCCGTCCCAATCCCCAGCTCCATCTCCCTTGTTTTCTGTCCCACCCCCTACTGCTCTTATTGCTGTCGTTGGTTAATTTAAGAAAGGTTTGTAATGGTTGTTTGAATTGCAGGAATTAATAAAATCGTTTGGGGTTGGTTATCATCATTAAGTCTCATACTTTCTCTGTATCAGTGAATTTAATTAGCTAGTTTTGTGGTAAGGTTAAAGGGTCCTTCCAGATTCCAGATTTCTGAGCAATACTCTCTCAAAATTAAAAAGGAAATATCAAAATTAAAACTAAGAAGTTGCAGAGAAACAGAATTCTACTACTGTGTTCTATTCTACAGAACAATTTGAATTTGAAAAGCCACCATTTTCTTACACGATTTCAAAAAGAAATCATATGACAATACTGAGAATCGGACTAAACAATTGAACTAGAAGAAAAAGAAAATGGATCTTTAACCGGAAAAAGAATTGGATGGTTTCGAAACGAAACTGAAAATCACCAGAGTAGGATCAAACATCAAACACGAGCGTATAATGGAGAAGAATTACTGACGCCTGCCCCCGTCGCTCCTAACTTTCTTCCCGTGCCGTTTCTTGCCCCTGCGATGCTCATGGTGTTGCCCGCGCTTTCTAAATCCTGAACTCACGTTAACTGGCGCTGGAGAACTTGCCGGTGTTGTTAAATCCTGCATTGTCGGCACTGGTGATATTAAAGGTGTTATGAAATCTTGCATCGTCGGAGACAGAAGTGGCCACAAATAGTCGATGGAAGTGGGAGCGGGAGACATTGCAGGAGGAAGAATAATCGAATCGCCAGAAACGATCTTCCCTTCCGGAAATCTGACAGCAAGAATTCCATCGAGTCCATGTACGACAATGCTGGGACCCACGTATAGGTTGGGAATAGAAATCGGAACGTCGTCGACGATCAGGGCGGCGGAGAAGTTTATCTCCATGGTGTGATTAATGGAGATAAAGATAATATGATTAGGGACCAGACTGTCGAGGTAAGGCACCTGAGACATAGAGGCGATTTGAAGATCGGAGATGGTGAGACGATGAGGGGATACATGGAATCGTAAGGTCTGAATGTAATCTGAAGCCTGTGACACCAGATCGAGATGGTAGAGGGTAGAGTTGGTGGGAGCGAAGAAGGTGAAAGAGTCGCCGCCGTCGAGGAGCTCGTACTTAAGATCGGAGGTTTCGATGGCATTGCCGAAGAGTTCATAGCCCTTCGATCGAAGGGCGTCAATGGCGGTCTCGAGCTCTGTTTCTGCGATTCCGGCGACTGGGAACACTGGTACTGAGAGGATGACGAAGAACAAAATGGTCAACAGAACGGTTGTCGCCGTCGATCTTCCGGCGAGGATCCATAAAATCGATCGAAGACGACGTTCCTCCATGGCCAGAGAGTGACTGAGAAAAAGAGAGAGTTTTGGCGGGACTTTCTTGAATCTTGAGACGTAGAAGTATTTACTGCGCAGATGACAGTTGGATTGCTTTCTCTATTTGTTTATATGAATTAATTCTGTTGTGTTCAGTTATCAGTTAAAGAGGAAGCCTCATCAACCGTTGGATCCGTAATTTCCAATTTGATCTAACGGCATAGAATACAATTGAGATTAAAGCTCTCTGGAGCGGGTGCTTTCAAGCACTGAAGATGGAAAGACTTGCCAATAAAGAGGAAGGTATGAGAATCTCTAGGGTAAGGGTAGACTACTCTGTTGAATTCAAGTTACCCCTGAATCTGACCTTATTTACAACTCTACCCTATGAATAGTTTCGCTTGAGCATGCTGTTAAAAAAACAGAAAAACGCACCCTAGTTGCATGGCCTATGCGCCTAAAGCCTTAGACACAGGGGCGTGAAATGACCACCGTGCCTCTATAGAAAGACGAAAATCTCGCCCCATTTGATGCTTGCATATGCTTCCATTGGCCCAAACGTTGGTATAAGGATTATATGACCGGGTAACATTCTCTTGTCCTAAAAAAAGATTCTCTTTTGCAATTGGGGGAGAGGAAAAGTTTTTTTAACAGTAGGGATCAGAATCAGGCCGACTCTGATCTCGATGCTTTACAAATGAAAATACCGACAACTTTGTGTAGAGGTTGTTTCCCAAGTAACGGACCCATAACCAGTTACCGTTGACCAAGGTCCAATTATGATTCATACCATGGTTCTAAAAAATGGTATCTAGATCAGTATCGATTTTATCGATATTGATACAGACTGATTGTATTAGATCAAATCAGACGGTTTTCTTTTAATTTTACTCAACCTTTTTTAGATATATTTATATTTATCCCCCAGTTAGAACCATTCCACCGATATAGGATCAAATAGATAGACGATACCGATACAGATCGACCAATATACCAGATCTGATTTTGTTTTTTAAAAACGATTCTTACCGGATTTGTAGGGTTAGGGTATATCATGGATGGACAGGTGATGTATATTGTTAGACAATGTCATTAATATGTATTTATTCTTGTGTATTTTGTTTTCACAGTACCCTTATAACATTCATAGCTATAAATATTAATGACAGGCCAGTCTCTATTACACATTTTATGCATGGTTGCAGCAATAAGTCCCTTTTATTTTTATTTTTTTCTTTCTATCCCTTTAATACAGGGACGTAATCAATTAAAAATTGGACAGGACAACCCTATCTGATGTGTGGCCTCTACACCAGTATGGGGCCAATGGAAGCATGTACAAAAACATCATTGAGACGGGATGGCATAGGAGCTAGCCATGCAGCCTAGAAACTAAGAGGCACTACAAAAACCTTAGACAAGGTAAAAAGGATAAGATTCCAAAACAATGCAATCCACACTTTCGCAAAACAATCAGAAATGGGAAGATGAAAATTCTTCATCGTCCCATAGGATAAAGATCAAACAAACATATAAACCCAAAATTCTTTTTTTGGGTAGAGAAGAAGTGAAGAAAAAGTAGTAAATACAAAAAGGTTACTTGAGATCAGAAGCAACAAATTCCCGAGATGCAGCAATGGAGTTGTAAACCTTAAGAACAAATTCCTTGTCAAATTCATTCAACTTGGAAACTGATGGAACGGGTCTCCCTCTTGGAATCCTCTTTTCCCCGAAAACATTTTTTGGATCCTCCAAGTAGCCAATATTGCCTGCAACCCCAAGCATCATATTTATGTAACCTTCACGAATCTTCCTCAAAACCTTCATGGGCCACTTAATTCTCAGTTGCAATTGCTTTCGTATTTCTCTTGTCTTTGATGATGATGATGATGATGACCGTCGAATGCTACAACTGTTCCCTCCTCCAAGCCTCAAGACCCTCAACTTCTTCTTGATGATGTATCCACCACCATCGAGTCTCTGATATGTTCTCCCACTCCAGTACCTCTTTAAGCTCCCGTAGATTGGAATTGAAGCAGACTTATCCATCTTTTCTCCTTCTTCTTGCTTTTCTTTAGATATAGAGAGAAAGAGAATGAAGCTCAGGAAGTGACCAGCTTATTTGATGAGTATATGGGAAGGCATTAAGAGACCCTAATATATATAGAGAGACAAGTAAACACTAACATCACTCCACAAGCACCACAACAGGACGGCCATCTCCCTTGAGGCCTTATCAACAGATTTGGTCTTTTCAAACTCATTAATGACTTCTGAGATGAGAACAAGTCCATTTAATTAGAAACCCCTTAAACCAATTTTTTAGTTACTTTTTAATAAAACTTCTAGGGGCTGGCCCGGGTGTCCTAGTGAATATTCGAGTTTATAAATAAATAAAAAAAATCCACTTAGAAGCCCAATAAGATTGACTCTAATGTTCTTCACACTAATTATGTACAGTGATAGGTTTTACGTACTCATCTTTTCGAAAATATATAAATGTAGTTTATACCAAGTCATTGGGTTGAAATTGTCTACCCTGTACCAATCTTCAGCCTCATACCTTTGAATTCAATAATGTTTATACTGTATTAATAGAAGGTTTTACCTGAGCTTAATTAATTTGCCTCAACTAAGTTGACTTTAATTAATTTGGATGTATATACCATTGACCACCTTGTTAATCCTTTTTGTATTTATTAGGCTCACTGGTAATGTAAAAAGGATCAAAGGCATTAATTAATGGGTTAGTGGATTATTTCTCAAGCCGATTTGATTGTAAAATGGCCAAAGAAGTACCTTTCCAAGTGATGGAATTTGGATCATAAATACTCATTTTCTCCGATTAATACTGTGTAATTGCCCCCACAACTGAATGAGATCCACTGAAGAGTAGGGCCCAAGGCTCCAACAGCCATCTCTAAGAATAGATTGCATTGTTTCTAATTTGTATGAAGTCGCATCATACTTGATACGGTCTCATCCTTATTGAAAAGAAGAGGAATAGAACATTATCCGGTCGTGCGCTGGCTGTGGTGATCACACCTAGATACATAACCGCCTTGGGATGTCTGGGAATTTCCGTCTTTACATGGGGGTTATGTCTCTAGCACATGATTGGGTAACGTTCTTTCTCCCTAAAAAGGATATCAATCAGTCAGATGCCAAGGGTCGAGCCAGAGCTTTGTGGAGGACCCCATTCCCAATAATATGATGAATAAATTGTTCAACGGAAACTTGTACTTGAGAATCTTCTTCCACACCCAAGAGCTAGCAATTCTATGTAGGTTGTTGCACTATCTAAATAGAATCAAACTTCAAATACCTATGGTGAACCATCTCGTCTATAAGGAATCCTTTTGGGAAGCCACCCGCCATAGTTGTTGTTGTCAGTTTATGTCTTTGATAAGTTTCACTACCAAGTCACCCTCTACCTTGGGTACGCGAGTGGTGTTCCATGCAATGTACTAGATTAATTTGCATCTCCAAATTAGGCCTTAACCAAAGAAAGCTTGAGAACATAGATTCCAACTTTGTCATAACATGCATGCTTAGGAATTGAGGAAATAAGTTGGAGACGCTCTACAAAGGAAAGAAATCGATTTCTTTTAACAATCTCCTATCGGTCTTGGTCTTGGTTTTTTCATATAAATCTAATTGTGAACAAAAAATCAAATTTCTGTTAAGGATTTCTGCTCCTACCAATACAAGCATTTGGTGGCCGGCATACTTACATTGTTCTAAATCAGATAAATCTTTGCACATTGCCATCATACAATATTCTTAAAATCTTAAGGGTTTTTAGAATTGTGTAAGACTAAGGCTGAAGAGGATACATACACCTATTGTCCATATCAATATTTGAATTTGAAGTGTTCTAAATTCAAATTACAACGTAGTCTGGGTCTTGTGCCAAGTATGATCTCAGACAGAGCCTATTGGAGGGCAAGGATCCACATTGTTGACACCATGTAGCTGAGATTTCTTGAGATCCTGGGTTATCCTCTTTCTTCTTACTTTCATTTTTCATTTTTCACTTATCTCATTTCTTCATTTTTATCCTTGATCCTTCTTACTTTCCTTTCCCTACTTTGTTTTAAAAAGATCCATGTAGCCGACCCCATTTAGTTGGGATAAGGTTGAATTAATGTTTTTTTTTTGTTGGGGTACAACCTCTTATCCGTACGTGTACATATACACTTAGTTTCACCATACGTACAGGTACCCATCCTTACAAATACATACATATAGATACTACCCATACGTACAAGTACCTATATATACACTTACAAGCACTTATACGTACAGGTACGTAAGAGGCTTTTAAATCCTACAAATACTAAAATTTGGGTCTGCCACGGATGAAACAATTTGCACCTCTACTCCTCTAGTCTGTATTCAATATTGTATTTCTATTGTCACTGTATACTATTATATATGATCGATGACAGTATACTGTTTCTATATTGTGGTTCGGTTCTGTTTCCGTATTGTGTTCATAGATTGTTCTTCATTACTCCATCCTCTACTGAGTATATATAGTCATTCGAATTCCCAATGTAATCACATTTGGTATTATAGCCTATATGATTTGAGAGGAATTTTTATCCTCTCAATTTGCCTGCCCGTACTTGACATCAAGTACATCTAATAGAGGGAGATGGACCCCATGTGGACCCCACCTCAGGCATTATGTTCGGGCAATGGGTAGGATAGTCATTTACGTCCCCTCTGTTAGACATACTTGACGTCAAGTATGGGCAGGCAAATTGAGAGGATAAAGATCCATTTAAGAGAGTTGTTTTATCTTAGAAGAATAGGTGCAAGGTCAACTCGTATTGTAGAATTGGAACATCCAAAAACCTTAAAAGACAATTTTCTTTTAAGATATGACTCAACTCTATTATGAATTTTTAATTGCTCCTACCAATACAAGAATTTGGTGACATATTACAGTTTTCTACATCAGATATGTCTTTACAATTTGCCATCATACAATATTCTTACAAAAGGCAACAAATTCTCGAGATGCAGCAATTGAGTTGTAAACCTTAAGGACATGTTTCCTGTCGAATTCCTTCAACTTGGAAACCGATGGAATGGGCCTGCCTCTTGGAATCCTCTTTTCCCCGAAAACATTTTTGGGGTCCTCCATGTAGCCAATATTGCCTGCGAGCCCAAGCATCATGTTTATGTAACCTTCACGAATCTTCCCCAAAACCTTCATGGGCCACTTAAACTTCAGTTGCAGTAGCTTTGGTGTTTCTCTTATCTTTGATGATGATGATGACCGTCGACGTCGACTACTGTTCCCTCCTCCAAGCCTCAACACCCTCAACTTCTTCCTGACAATATATCCACCGTCGAGTCTCTGATATGTTCTCCCACTCCAATACCTCTTCAAGCTCCCATAAATTGGAATTGAAGGAGACGTATCCATCTTCTCTCCCCCTCCTAGTTCCTTTTCTTAAGATAGCTATAGAGAGAGAGAGAGAGATGATATGGGAAGGCAATATTAAAGCGACCCTTATATAGATAAGTAAACAGTAAACATAACTCTACAAGCAACACAACAAGACGGCTATCTCCCCTGAGCTAGGCCTACTCAACAGACTCAGTCTTTCAAATCTCATTAATGATTTATGAGATGAGTGCAAATCCATTTAGAAATCCAAAAACATACATGAGAAACCTACTAAGATTGACTCTAATGTCCACACTAATAATGTTTAGTAAAAGATTTTACTTATCTTCTCCCAAAAAAAATATATAGTTTATAGTTAATACCAAGTCATTAGGTTGAAATTGTCTATCCTGTACCATTATTCAGCCTCATAATTAAGTTGGATTCTATAATGTTTACACCAATAAAGTAGTAATAGCAGGTTTTGGGCGAGCTTTGCCTCAATTATGTTGACTTTAATTAATTTGGAAACATTTGACCCTAATCCTTCTACTATTTACGGGCCATACTGGTAATGGTGGAAAAAGGATCAAAGGCATTGGGTTCCTCCTCCTCTCAAGCTGATCTTTCACACGGAGAGTGTCAACCAAATATCTCCAAGTCGTTACTGATTGCTTAGGGATATATCCGGATATGAAACCACACACTTGACATCCACTCCACTTCGAGAGGGGATTGGGTCCTCGTACAAGTACCGTCCGAGGCCTTCTAGGGCCACTCATATGGAATCCACTATAGGATCCATAGGAGGAGTGGAAGAGCTCGGTTCCTCTCTAATGACATTTAATCACTAGCTAGAGTCCCTCTCGCACCATCCATGGGGTGTGGGTCCTCTCCAATGACATTTAACCCATCGATGGGATCGACTCTAGTGGTTATATGCCAAGTGAGCTAGAGGATCTGGATTCAGAGTGGAATTCACTATAGGACCTATAGGAATGGATTCCATGTGAGTGGCCCTGGAGGGCCTTGGGACGATAAATGTACAAGGACACGATCTAGTGTCATCCACTTCAAGTTTGGGGCAGCGGATGATTTCCCAAGCCAATTTGATTGTAAAAAAGCCAAAGGGGTGCCTTTCCAAGTGATGGAATTCAGATCATACTATCATTTCTCCTATTAATACTCCTCAATTGCCCCACACCTGAATGAGATGCACTGAAAAGGACCCTAGGCTCCAACAGCCATATCTAAGATAATGGTTTCCTTCTAATTAAGTAGAATACCAACCAGATGCCAAGGGTCGAGCCAGAGCTTTGTACAGAACCCCCCATTCCCTATAATATGATCAATAAATGACTCGGCATGAGACTGGTATTTGAGAATCTTCCTCCACATGCAAGAACTAGCAATTCTAAGTACGTAGGTAAGTAGCATCCAAATATAATCAAACTTCAAATATATATGGTGAAACCAGCTCATTCATAAGGAATCCTTCTGGGAAGCCAGCCACCATATTTGCTTCAGAATGTTTGTCAAATTCATGCCTTGGGTATATTTCACTCCCAGCCACCCTTTGTCCTCAGGCTCGCGAATGATGTTCCATGCAATGTAGTAGATCTGCATCTCCAAACTAGGCCTTGAAAACATTTTAGTAAGGGGAAAGTGTTTTCTATAGGGGAGCATGGCCCTGTGCATGTGTGGCCAATGGAAGTGCACGTAAAAGCATCAATACAAGTGGCATTTCCACCTTCCATGGAGGCAGGAGGAGATTGGACCATCTACACGTATGTGTATGTGTAGGTGAACATACATATAAGACGTAACCACTTGTCCCTTTTATTTCATAAATGCCCCTCCTTCCCTTGTAAATGTAAAAAATGGGACATGTGGTTGCCTCTCACATGTATGTGCAGGTGCATGTGCATGCAGATGAACCTAACTTGGTCATTTCACCCTCTCTCTCTCTCTCTCTCTCTCTCTCTCTCTCATTTCACTATTTTAGTCTTACATTTCAATCATACAACGAATGTAGTAATCAAAGGGTTGAGGTTTTATTACGGATCTCAGTAACAATAGAACGAGGCGGGCCTTGGTATAACTATAAGGTTGCTCCATGGGTTCGAGTCAAGAAACAGTTTCTTAAGACTGCGTCCATTATGACCCTCCTTAGACCCCGCAGTGGCGTAGGCATCGGACACTGGATACGCCCTTTTAATAACAATAGAATGAAAATGCAATTCTTGATCGTCATTAAATATTAAAGAAAAAAAACCATTACAAAATAGATACATACATACATACATTAATCCAAACAAACAGTCTCTCACAGAAGAGCTTAGCATATCGTACTCAAAACCATCTGAATTGGGAAGAGGAAACTTCTCCATCGTCCCACATGATATGATCAAACCCACATATATATATATATATATATATAAACCCAAAATTCTTTTTTGGGTATGTAGAGAGGAATTGAAGAAGAGGAAGAAGAAGTAAATACAAAAAGGTTCCTTAAGATCAGATCAGATCAGTAGGCAACAAATTCTCGAGAAGCAGCAATTGAGTTGTAAACCTTAAGAACAAATTGCTTGTCAAATTCATTCAACTTGGAAACTGATGGAATAGGTCTCCCTCTTGGAATCCTCTTTTCCCCAAAAACATTTTTGGGATCCTCCAAGTACCCAACGTTGCTTGCAACCCCAAGCATCATGTTTATATAACCTTCACGAATCTTCCCCAAAACCTTCATGGGCCACTTATTTTTCAGTTGCAGCTGCTTTGGTTTATTTTCTCTTATCTTTGATGTTGATGACCGTCTGTTCCCTCCTCCCAGTCTCAAGACCCTCAGCTTCTTCCTGATAACAAATCCACCAGTACCATCGAGTCTCTGATATGTTCTCCCACTCAATAACCTCTTCAAGCTCCCGTAAATTGGAATTGATGATGAAGACTTATTCATCTTCTTTCCTTCTTCTTCTTCTTCTTCTTCTTCTTCTTCTTGTTCCTTTTTCTTAAGATTGCTAGAGAGAGAGAGAGATATTTTGAAAGAATGAAGCTGAGGAAGAGAGCAGCTTACTTGATGAGTATGGAAAGGTATTAAGCGATGAGCCTTTATATAGAAAAGTAAACAGATACATATATCACTCCCACAAGCAATTACACAACATATATGACTTAGAAAAAGTCCATTTTGGATTCCTAAAACACACATTAGAAACTCCATTAATTAAGATTGACTCTAATCGATGTTAACGCTAATAATGTTAGAGTAATAATAGGTTTTACTTGATTATCCTTGAAAAAAATATAGTTTATACCAAGTCATTGGGTTGAAATTGTCTCGCTACGCTGTACCATTCTTCAACCTCATACATTTGAATTCTAGACTGTATTAATAGCAGGTTTTACGTGAGCTTGTCTCAACTCATAAGTTGACTTTAATTTAAGGGAGAGGGTTTCCCACAACGCTCGGGTACTAATTCGGATGTATGGGAAGCCCAGTTACGAATCATAAATAGGGGTACGTTTTCGAGGAAAGAGAGGCTGTGAAACCTTCACTTTTTGTGAGAGAGCATGCAAAAAGAAATTCAGCGCTCTTCCAACCGTGGCGGGAGCTGGAGGATCCAGCCCAGCCAAAAGAGGGGTTTTTGGGTCATTTCACAGACCACGGGTGGAGGAGAGCCAGATCCTGCAAAAAAGACAGGATTTTTTGTTTTCATGGGAAATGGGGCTATCAGTTTGCCTCCTTTTATGTCTGGACACAAGCACCACACAAAGGCAAACTCTTTTTTTTCATAAAACCCATATATTTAGTTTAAGAATGAAGCCTACGCCAACAATCCCATGTGTCCATTTCTATTTATGTACGCTAAACTCTCGGACAAAGTTCTTTTTCCCATTTAGATACTTCTACTTGAGGTTCCCAACCACGGACACGAGAAACACAAGAAGATAATAACTCTTATGAATTTTTTATTTATTTTTTTATTCAAGATAACCCTTATGTTCGCTCAAAATAGGCGATCCATCAGATCTATTGACTTTTTGATTTTGATTTGTATATTATATGTTATAGAAGAGAATCTGTTGAAACTTTCCAGTAGCAAAATATAAATTAAAAAAGTGTTCAAGTGTGTATACTATGAACTTCTAGAAATATTTGATTTAGTAATTGAATAAGCCAATCAGGAGGATGGTTTGAAACTTTCCTTTAATTAATACTGAAATATGAAGAAGCAAAGCTCAGATATTATCTACTATGAAATGAGTTTTAGAAATATATTTGATTTGGTGATAAAATTATGAACGATATATGGGTTGAAACTTTCAGTTTAGGGTATGAATTAGCAAATTTTATTACCAAAGAAAAAGAATTAGCAATGTTTAATCTACTATGCATATTTGACTTAGTTGGCGATGTCGGCTATTAATGATGTGTAAATTGCATTTTAATTAATGATTTATTTGCCTCACAGGCAAAAACCATTTAAAGAAAATTTGTAGGTAAAGCAGCACAAAAGATCCACATTATAAATGAAAATTTCCCCATTTTCTTTTTAGAAACTTTTTTTCATGGAAACAAATGGAAACTTAAGGTTAAATTATAATAAATGGGAGCAATTTAATTTGGTGGACAACGACCCATGGGTAAAAATGATCAGTACTTGATGTCTAGATCTACGACATGGCAAATCAGATGGGGCTGAAAATTTATGTGCAAGTACACACCAAGGTCCTCTGCTCACATGTCAACACCTTCAAAACTATCAGAGTTAACCATGCCAGTAAAATAAAGCATGGAAACATCCAGAATTACCAAGAGGACATAAAGAAATATGAGGAGCCTATGTGTAAACATATATGGAGGGATGCAATCAAACCTAATTGTCAAAATTGCCACATCACTTTCCATCAAAATTATTTTTTTTAGATCACTAATTGGTGGTAGTGTGCAGATTCTTTCCCACGCTAACAGCATGAGAAACCCTCTCACATGAATTATACATATGAGATAAATCATCTTTTACACATCTCCTTTTAAGGGGATGCTTTAGATAAATACTCTTATACATTATTCTAATGTCTACAAATATGGACAAGAAGAATTCCCACAATGTGAGTGATATAGTTCCTGATGTCCTTAATTTACTATTAAGGTTCAATGGAGGGTCAGCTACGGTCAAATAGATTCATTTAGATTGCTTTGGTACACTCATGCTGGACTTCAAATCTTCTAGATCGGCAATCTCTTACAACTTGAGTCCCCAAGATAAATTAGAACTATTTTGCTAATGGGATTCTTTCTTTTAGCCTAGTCTTCATGGCAACCTAGAAACGACCACCTGGAACAATGAACTTAATTTTATCCAGTTTTTTAGCTTCATTTGGATTCACATAGTTTGAATATCAAGTTTTCTTATTGGACTCGTCTTTCAGAAAACTTGATGATTTAGTCAGGACAAGTCACATTTTTTATTATTTTTTAAGAGAAAAAGAGTGATGCTTGATCGCGTGGCTCATGCACTCAGACATAGGAGTACATGAAATTACCGCCCAACCTTATTGATACTCCCATGTACGCTCTCTTTGGCCCCTACGCTGGTGCAGGGGCTACATGACCAAACAGCAATCTCTTACCCATTTTTATTCATGTTCTTGAGACATTATTAGGGAGGCCCACCGTTTAGTTAGAATTGCCTCCAGGTTTTCCTATCTCATGTTTGATGTCTGTGCCCATCCTCGTGTCTTGTACATTCTACTTTGGCAGCTGGAGTCAATTTTCTCTAACATAATTCTCGTTTCTTGACAAACCCCACCCCCCCTAAATATTTGATTGATTTAGTTTAATTTCATCAGCTACTACTAATTTATAAATCATGAAATCATATTATTGAAAATGGAATTCTCCTTTTGAAAAATACTCCCTAATTATATTAGGGATTTCTATGTAAAATAAACCAGACACGTACTGGATCTGTTATACATAATGCTTTATTTTTTTTCTCCCTTTTTTTTTAAGGTGGTACAATAAGGAAACCCTCCACTGCTAATGGGTAAACTTCAGAGGCTTAAGAAGCCAGCATATTAGGTTTACTAGGTTAAAATGGCAGACCCAACAAAAGTATTTCAACTGGAATCTTTATCACTTACCAAAATGCAAGAAACCTAGAAGTTAGGGCAGACTCAGGCTTCATGGGCTTATAAAGAGTGTCCCAGTGCACGAGGTTTCCACTATTGTAGGGTCTGGGAGCAACAAATGTATGCAATCTTACTTCCTATTTTACAAGATAGTCTGTTTCCAAATTTTGAACCCACAACCAATAGGCTTCGTTTGGCTGCAAGGGGATTAAAGTGAAGGGAAGGAAAAATTTTCAAATCTAAAAAAGAAACTTTTGTAATCATTATCCCATGTGATTGTATAAATTATTTGAATTTTTTATCATATTTAATAATGATACATTTTACATGTTATATCTATCTTATATTTTAAACCAAAGAGAATTGGATGCAAAGTACGAAATGATTTGAAGTTGGTGATATTGTCATATAAGGTAATGATTACAAAAATTTCTTTTTTAAATATAAAAATTTCACTTCCCTCTTCTTTAATTCTCCTTGCAACCAAACGGAACTATAGGTTTTACTATAATGTAATTTAACTGTTCTAACCAGGCTCGCAAATGAAATAATTTCTATTATCATATCTTTTTTAACCCAAGAAGCAGATTTCTAGAAATCTGTAAATAAAAGACCCGAAAACTCTTTTTTTTTGTTTTTTAAGGACTTGTGACTTGACCTCTCCCACTGCCCTGCGAATGTGAGGGAGGACTCGTTCCCAAGTCTCCTCTCTATTAACTAGGGGTGTCAATGGGCCGGTTCGGGCCGGTTTCGGTTTGGGCTTTTCGGTTTCGGTGTGACTTTTATAGAAACCGAAACCAAACCATTAAGAAATATTCGGTTTCGGTGCGGTTTGGTTTCGTGTCGGTTTCGGTTTATGATAACGAGTTGATATCGGTTTGGATTCGGTTTGGTACCGGTTTTATATAACTAGTAAGGTCCGGTTAGTGCTAATTTTTCTTCTCTTTCTCTTTTAAGTATATAAAATATTTCAAATACAATGCATCTTTGTATCCTATGTCCTATGGCCTATGGATACAATTGGTTGGGTAATCATTAACAAAGGATATGAGATAAAGTGAGAAACTATCACAACACATTTAGGGGGCAATGGGGCATTAGGCATTTATTGATTTACTTATTTATCGGGTTAGGTCGGTTCGGTTTGGGTTCGGGCCTAACGGTTCGGGCTACCGGTGCACCGTCGGGCTATCCCAAACCAAACCAAACAATTTGCCTCTCTGGATCCACAAACCGAACCCGAACCATTAAGAGTTCGGTCTGATGTGGTCCCCTACTATTAACAATTGGAGACTTGCACCAAACAAACGGTGGCATGACATAATGCTTTGTGTGAGGGAGGTAGCCTACTCCATCGAAAGAGTTTTAGAAATTAAATTTCATGCTATAAGACTTAATAAATTATGGGAAGGGACTTGCTGGTCTGCGGATCATGGAGATTCAAGGACAAAATAAGGAGAGAAAATAGAAAGAGAGGGTGGTTTCAATGATTCCTCTAACAAGTAGATTTTATTCCATTTGAGTGTATGATATATTATAGATCACAATGTCAATTAACTGATTGACGGACTAGACAACTATCTTCCATAATTTATTATGTTTAGACATATGATCACGCATCCATGTTTCAGACTTTGAACTATCGTTGCACCCAAAAAAAATTAGTCCACCGAATGTTGATATGGAGGATAAGGTTTTCTTCGATGGCCTACGTAGCCACACACTCTCAAACTATATATTTCAAACATGAGGTACCCCAAACTTTCATTTGAAGTCTAGAAGTCTATCCTAGAGGATGTTATTTATCTTCCTTCTTATTTTGAAACTTGTAACTTCACTTTAATTCCAAGGGAGTACAATACTATGGCTGACTCTCAGGAATGCCCTATCGGTAACGTGTACGATAGTATGGCCTAATTCCAATACATGGCTTCTTGAATTATGTAATTCACAGGCATGAGCTTTCACATTTCTTCAATAAATGAGTTCCTTTTACCAAAAAAATAAACATGAGATAACCCAAACATTTTAATGCTTCAAGTTTCCTATTAATATAAACTTACTTGTTCTTGATAGAACCATTTTACATACAAAAATAAGGCGCATGAACCATGAAGGGTGGGGTTTGAGGGTTTTTTTTTTTTTAAAGGTAGGGTGTATATAGAACTATGGATCAGTTTCACGCGATGAGTAAGTTTAGTTGATATTTAAATTTGGTGGATAACTTACCCTAATACATCCTTTGATTTATAAGAAAGCTTTAGTCCACAAAGGTTAGTTAACCATTAAACAGAACAAAACTTTGAAAAATAATTTAAGAAGACAATTCTTAAATTAATGAACAGCTTTGCAATTGAAGCACAAATGATTCAGAGAGGAAAATCTAATACGTAGAAAATCATAGGATTGACTGACTTGGAACAAAAAAAATAAAATAAAATAAAAAGTGAGCCAAGAGTCACTGGATCAGATCAATTGACCACGCTTGGCTGCATAAACTAAAAGCAATTTACGACATCCAAAAGGCATTAAAAGCAACATTTGGGAAAGGATGATCCAATGATCCTTGCCCATATGATTCAAAGCATACTCAAGACCTGTTTGAATCATCTCCTTCAAGTCTTCCCTATCTTGATTACTGTGGAGACTCGGGAAAAATGAAGTGAAAGAGCTTTTCAGACCTTCAACATGTAGGAGAAAAAATGGACTGATTGTTATTCAAGGCTGAAGAATTCAATCTGGGCATACATTAAAACTCTCTCCTAAGCGATAAGTTGGAATTGTGTAGACTGTTTAACATCTAACAAATATTGATAGAAGAGAAAGAGACAAGTGCAAAATCTTCCCCCATTACTATCCCTCGTCATGGAATGGTTCATATCACTCGCAGTTTCTGCATTTTTAAGACATAACAGAAGAAAATCTAGACTCTCCTGTACGTTTTCTCGTCCCTTTTCTGATGATTGGGGGTAGAGTTCCGTTCTCTAGAAACTAATGCTTCATGAGCTTTCTCACTTCCAGTAAGGCCTTCATGTCTTGAAACAAGCAAGGCATAAATTCCAATTCATAACCTCTTAACTGAAAAACACAATATCCAATCTTAGTCATGCCCACCAATGAGCATCAACCACTCTCCACACTGTCGTTCTACATATGGGTATTGTATCGATATTGTATTGACCAAAATGCATTGCTATTGCCAGTGATCGACACTGAGGATTAGTTGTATCAGCCATAAAGTTAATTTTGAAATTGACACCCGGTACAGGCTCGATATGGCCCAATCCATACCAGTAACAACCGAGACCCAATACATATACCCATAACCTTGCTCCACACTCAAAACACCTGACTAGTGGTGGTAGATATCAAGATGAGATTCAGATATATATGCTCTCACTTTTACTAAACCCACACCAACAATCAAAATGACAGGATTTCTTTAGTTTTTGGGTTCAGGTGGTGACGTCTGAAACCCACGGGGTGACAAGGTAATCCTCACCTGTCTACTAAATACAACAATGCCATGTAAATTGTAATAAGCATGAAGAGAACCTATACCAATAAATAAACAGAAACCCAGATAGAAGGTTATATAGTCAACTTTCTGATCAAGGAATCATATTTTACAGTAATCTTTCCTGGCAACAGGCAACAGATTAAGCAGACAACCAGGATCTTCTCTATCACAAAGCTTATTATATGCCAAGGATCAAAGTGGGGTAACAAAAGCAAAAACTTTGATCCATTCTGGAAGTATAATGCTTTGAAGCTCAAAAGTTTTAATGCATTAGATCCACCAAAAAAGGTAGAGAGAACTGAATATACAAGTGTTAAAAATCTCACCAGAGAAACAATCTTGCACAGCCAAAACATATCCTAAATTTTCTTAAATACAAAACTCGCAAGATGTAATAAGAGCGCTATAGGGACGCCAAATATAGTTTTTGTAAGTGTAGGGAATTCATATATGAATTCCTACAGGGCATTACCACATGTAAATGCTAAAAGCCATTTATCATGTGCTTGTACTTAAATCAGCCTATCAGAACAGAATAAGCACCAATCTAGTACCAAAATAATGCATACGCAACTAATGCATTAAAAACATGCATCCAAGAGGAAACTTTCCTAATTTCTATATCATCTTTCTTGTGGTTATGCAACCAACCTATGCCTGAAAATAAACTATTCATCACAAGATAAATTAGATTACGACGTAAATCTATTCACCACACAGTAGGAAAGAGTACTAACTCTTGATAATTTGATAAACAACAAGCACACCAAATCTATGTAATCCTAATACCTGATTAAGGAGTATACGAAGACTCGTTGATCTCCTGTCCCTTCTAGTTGATTTGCTTGTGCAGGTGACTATTCACCACACACCCATACTCATGCATTCCCTGATAATATCTCTAGATCAAGAAGTGTGCAAGTCACAGCCCCAACGGAACTGGCACAGACAAATTACACTGCAGATAACAATACTCCATTAACTTTGGCCATATATGGTGAGCAGAGCACATATCCTGTTAGCTAAGGTTGAACTTAACTGATACTGATGTTACTGCACAAGTAACATCTATTCCCCACTGGCCTAAGCTCATTTCATCTAAAAACATACAAACAAAGACATGCAAGAAGGATGATAATTAAACACAGTAATAAAACTACAATCGCACGTTGATAATTCACATAAAAGCACTCAATGAGATACATCTATTGTTTCAAACACTGAATGAAGACCCCATACCCAGAAGCAAACTAGTAAATGATGACGTTGCATAACTAAAAGTTTTAAGCTCCAGCATCCACAGTGCAAAACCAATTCCCCCCTCCAGTACCTCATCCCTTTCCTTCGTAAATTCCATGCTGGCAATTAGCAGCCCATGTAGTACTCCTTTGAAGGGCCCAACTTCCCTTTCCTTTCTATAATTGCGGTAAATATTTGCAAGCTTATAATCAACACTTGATGCTAACACTTCTAAATAATCACGAATTGATTAAGCTTTTCCACAACCTCATCCTCTTGTATGAATAACAGTAAAATCATACTGGGCAAAAGCCAAAGAAACAAGAAACAGCAATATGCAACCACTGCAACAGATAATAATACAACAAAACTCCCAAGCACTTCATGTAGGTAAATTCAACATTAGTGGAATCCCTCCTAACCTCTTCCTAGGCCAAGGAGTCCACTAATGAATTGCTAGATCTTGGGTTCCAAATAAGTCATAGACTTCATGGGAAACAATGTATATAGATCCCCACAAAATAACCAAACTCAAATTCTTCCATCATTAAGGCCAAGACCGATGCATATATGTCAAGACCCTGCCTGTATGGTTGCAATCTCTCCTGAGACCAAATTCGCCTTTCCAAAAGGCCAGGAAAAAACCAAAAATATAGTCAACATGATTGTTGAAGATCACTATTTCCCACATACCCTGAGTCCCACAGAGAACATCCAACAAGGATCAGTTGGAATTCAACCGTAAAGAATAATCTCAATGACCGGTGAGGATCAGACAACTAAACCCCAAGAACAAAAAGAAGACTAGCCATATAAATTATCTTTTCAAGGCAACAAATGCAATGCTAAATACTTTCTACATATAGATTCTACTAAAGGATAATGGAGAAGCAAGTTACAATAAGATGGAATCCTGAATCGATGATCAAAATGTTTTGCACCATGTGAACCATATCAAAAGCCTATTTAGGGCTGCAAGTACACATGACAGGAACAGGTCTCAAGCGGACTTATATTAGAAGTCTCATAGATTGATGGTCACACAGGACAAGTGTTTCAAAAAAAATCCCAGTAACAAATACTCCAGCTCCTATAGGAGTTTTTTTTTTTCATTCTTGACTAATCCAATTGTAAAACTAGAAAAAACATAGAAATAGATGATTTGTCATGTCACCCTAAGAACAAAAAAATACATTTAATGGATATCACACATAAGTAATCAAATTCTCATGGCAATGCCACATTGCCTAACATTATAGCTCCTCAATGAGACTACAATTCAGAAAAACAACCAAGGTCCCAACCCACTATTAATAAGACTAGATTACCCTAACATCCCTAACTGCACTATTCTTCATTCACTAGGACCTGGTAAGTTCATAATCAGTCAATACATTTAGTAAACTCACTGAGCCCGTGAATGAAAGTCCACGGCAGTACAATAACCAAACCATAAGTTTAAACTACTGGGCTCTGATATCGCTTGATTGGATTTACAAAACCAGCTTTTAGTTTCAATACAAATCAATTAGAAATACAAACAATGCAAGCAATCAAAAACTGCCATTTATATGCAACACGAAAAGGGGATATGCAAAGCTAAAGTTATGAACGTTGCAACAGTTTAATTGATAATCAGACAATGTATGTACTACTTGATGCCAACAATTTGAAATCATTTCATATAGTCGGAATTAATATAAATGCAACAAGAAATTACTCAATTGTCAAATCCGCAGATGGTAGAAAATGTAACTAATCATCCATGTTCCTGAACAAAACATAAAGAAGGGATTCTCTTAAAAAAAAAAACTTAAAAACAGAAAAGAAGCACGAACAAAAGGACCTAATCGATCTCTTGAAGAGAGGGTCCAGCGGCGGCGGCGACATCCTCGGCAGTGAACTTTCCCTTGGCCTTGTCTGCTGCGCGACCCTTGGCCTTACGATCGAGGAGGGCTTTGCGATCCTTGTCTAGCTTGAGCTTCGTGACGATAACTTTCGAAGGGTTGATGCCAACGTTGACGGTGGATCCATTAACCTTCTCCCGGGTGATGCGCTCTACATGGATGACCCATTTGCGACGGTACACCTGAACTACCTTACCTTCTCTTCCTTTGTAGGTTCCCCTGACGACCTGGACCTCGTCGTCTTTCCGAACAGGGACCGATCTGACGTTGTATTTGTTTCTCAGGTCTGAGGATAGAGGGGAACTCATCAACACACGACGCACACTCGACGGTGCAGTGAAATGTGCCTTTCGGCATTTGCGCCTCGAACTCGAGACCCTTGGATTGTACTTCATGGCTGATCTAACTCTCTACTGCTACTATCAAGGAATCTGGCGAAAGGACAGGGACGAAGCTCTCCTCTCCTCTCTCTCTCTCTCTCTCGGAAAGGGTTTTAAAAGGCGCCGAAGAAGGTAAATATATGCGACCTCAAAGGGATCTGAGGTGAGGAGGAGAACTAGGGCTTTTGGTATAAAAACTCGAAAATGCCCCTTCAGCATTGATACATACTATATTGCCCTGATTAAATGGCGATGGAGCTTAGCCTGTTTGGATGGACCAGTCCAAGCCCGATCGTCCCGGTCATAAAATTAGCCCAACTTTTTCTGGCCTGGAATTTCCAGGCTGCGCATATTCGGCGCATCTTTTTTTTTAGGTAAACATTTTCACTCATCTTTTAACCATTTTTCTAAGGCAAAAGTTTTGGGGAAATATTTTCAATAATCATTTTGAAGAAAGAAATAGCCAAAGTATCCACCAATCTAAACATTTGGCTAAAATACCCATGTCTTTGGAAGAAAATTTATTTTTTATACATTTTAAGTGGTTTTTTATATTTTCATTTTACCCTTTCAAAATGAGTCAAGACTCTAAATCATCTCCCCAAACGTGGAGAGTAATTACTCTTCATCTTCACTATTTATATTTTATTATTGTAAGAAAGTTATCTGTCTAGGAGTGTGGAGCATTGAATTAGAATGAGAGGTTGGCTACCACATCATTGCATGCAAAGGGAGCATGCGGAGAAAGCCAGAGCATGCTAGCATGCCCAGCAATCAAATTACTTTGCGTTAGCGTTCATGCAACCAAGCAACTATGAGCTAACTGATCTATGACTACTATTGCCTTGACTCTGTTAGAGGCGAAGCAAGAAAAGCCAGCACTCTCGTGAGTCTATCTTTCTCCTCCCTATATGAAAAGACACCTCTACCCCCCCCTTGTTTTGAGGAGGAGAGATATAGACACATGGGATTGTTGGCGTAGGCCACACTATCAGACAAAGAACTACTTCCTTTTATTATTTTATCCTTCTACATGTACAGATATGCTAGTTTTAATCTCATCCCTAAACATGCATACATAATGTTAGTTTCAATCTAGTTTTTATTTCTATTTATCCATATTATTTTTATGGGGGATAGTTTTCTGTTTGGGAACATGGCCCTTCTGTTGGCGGAACACACGTAAAAACATCAATAGGGACGAGATTTTCACCTTTCTTGGGGGGTAAGGCGATCATTTTCACTAGGGCTTGGGTTTGGGTGTAGTAGCCACGCTCCTGGAGAGGCTCCTTTTACCCTATTTCTATTTGGGAGCACTTACTTGCCCCTAGTTGTGCCATGCAACAAGTCAAATGAGGTTGAAAGAGACCCCGAGGCACGGCTCACATGATGATGTTCTTAAATGATTATTGGGTTTATGGTAAGGAGAAAAAGACGTGCAAAACTAAACTAAAACAATTGATTATAATTTGCTTTTATAGAGCATTCTTATTTAAACTTATAAAATTAAAATAATTTCTACTAGGGCCACGTCACTTAGGATGAGCCATCGTGATAAGCCTAAAATTCAAGGACCGCGTTATGCCGAGTTTAGTTCAAATAGAATTCACCAAATGACAAATCTAGGGACTACAAGAGGGTATGTGGGCATAACGGAAAATCGATTTTGTTAAAAATCAAGGCAGCTAGTGGCACACAAGCTACCTCTCTCCTTCCGGATAAAAAACGGATTCTCGACTCAGCAGCCAGAATAGATAGGAGGCCTGTCTCCTGGAATTTTGGTTGTCCAGTTCGGATCAGGGCTAGGGTGTATGCTAGGTGACTTGGAAAAAGGTTAGTATAATTGTATTTATCGTTCTTTTCATTAGAGCCTGTGCGGCCAGTAACCCATTAGTGAGAGAGTATTTGATTGAATTAGACTTTGAAGTTTGACTTACCGTTGATGCAACCATGATAAGCTTATTACGACTCCCCGTCTAAAAGCAACTTTTACATTTTCTAATAATTTTAGTTCATAAATAGGCCCCAATGTTCACAAAAGTAACTTTCAAGCTCCAATCATCTATTAACTTTTGAGGCTTGAGTGTATATATTTTAAGGTAGAGGATTTCCTATGTTACTAGTATGGAAAAGGAATCCACACGCCACACCAATGGTTGTCTTGAAAAAAGGTGTCATTCACATGAAACCCACATACTCTGAGTAAGAGAAAAAAGGTATTATGAGAAGGAATTGCACTCTAGCAGCATGGGGAAGTTTTTCCCAAAT
Source organism: Telopea speciosissima (assembly GCF_018873765.1). Lineage (NCBI taxonomy): Eukaryota > Viridiplantae > Streptophyta > Magnoliopsida > Proteales > Proteaceae > Telopea > Telopea speciosissima. The sequence continues at coordinate 55,648,887 of NC_057926.1, read as the reverse complement.
TTTAAGTAGTACAAGTTTGTAAAGAACAAGACAATCACTTGCAACTTTTAAGTACAAAAATGCATTTCACTTCTTCATATCAAACCACATAGGACCTAATCATTTATTGCCTCTTTTACAAATTCAAAGTTTCTCAGTTTTTCAAGTTTGGCATAACCATCAGAGTACGTACATAAACAGCTCAAAACAAAATCTGAATTCTATACTTCAACTATGTTGTGAATATTAGGTGAGCTTGAATCTCTTCTTTGGCAAAACCTAATGCAAAATGAGCTTCAAGAAGCCAGAATACCAATTTTACATGTCAAAAAGAAAAGCCTCACTTGCCTATCTGAATTTTTGAATGTAAGCCATGGCTTCGATGCCTTGCTCTATAGACCAAAGCATATTTTCTTATAGCATCAACCAAACAAGAAAAATGTCTAGAGCAATAAGGATCATCCATCTAGAAGCCTCCAACATGGATTGGACCACATAAGCAATTTTTGGGGCAGGGGTTGCCACTAGATAGCTCCTGAGGCCAGGAGGTAGACAAATGGTACAGATGCTGCTACAACAGGGTAGGCACATCAACCAACTGGAGCGATGAATCAAATCAGAGAGATAAAAACTCCTGATATGTAATGAGATGCAACAGCACCTTTATACCAATCAACTACCGAAAGTAGTGTCTGGCTTAAGGATTAAAAACCCGGAATCGGGCTCTGGATAGGTCCTGGACAATTGGATTGGAAATCAGTCTGGATCGGTGAACGATAGGCCGAGCCAGATGGGCCAGAATCGGGATCAACCCCGGCTGATTCGACCGATCCGACTCAAATTCTTCAATCCATGGTCATGCTAGTCATCCTCTTCACATTTTCCATGTTTCACCAGTGCCTTGTATGGGGCAGAGGAGCCTGACAGCCTAGTTTGCTGCATTGTATATGCGGAGCATAGATAATGCTTTAAATTTCAATATGTACAGAAAAGAAAAACAGAATCAGATAAAAACATAGAATGAAGTGGAAGATGCCATTATACTCCTAATATCTTATGTACAAGGTTCCTGCTCAAGCTATGACTAATTTATGCAATATGAAACAGTTATATTAACCTTCCACTGTTAACATTTTGTTTTAACCAAATGTCTAAATGCTTGGTTCTTCAGTCTTCTGTACAGTCTTGTATCAGTTCTCAACCTTCCATCAACATAGTAGGAGAGGTGCTGGCAGTCAATTCTCTAAGGGGCTTGCAAAATTGGGGGCATGGGTGGTGCATTCTATAACATAAAGATTGTTATTTCCTTTTTCCGATTGTGAAAGGACTAGAGAAGGCCATGGACCTCAGCTTGGAGTAACAACGCCAAAGTTTCCAACATGCTAGCCCACACAAAGATCTGCTTCATACATGGACACAGTCACTGCTTGGACACCTTCAAGAGTAGCGGCATCAACTCCTCCTGCCTTCTGTGTTTTTCTTAGTTTAATACAACAATCATTACCATAGTAATATTAAAAATTACACTACTAAAAGCAGAAAATTATGATCTTGTTATCTGCTCTTTTTAAACAAGCTCTGGGTTTAACACTGAAGCCCCATGCTTCAGGGCACAAAGCCTCAAACCCAAAACCAGGCACTAAATATTCAATGGTGATTGCTGTCAGTAAGTTTAATGGGACCACTGTTGGGGGGTGGAATGGAGAAACCAACAATTATTTTATAAATCTTGACAAATAACAGATTACCAGGAAAGAATAGTACTTCACTGTTTCTACTTTCGGTAGCACTTCCAAATTATTATAGAATTAGAAAATTATATCCCTACTCATCATGCATGCATTATTCTGCATCTCATTCACAAAAGCATTCTCATGACACTGGACCTACAATGAGTAAGTTCTCCCCCTCCCCTCCAGAATAGATAAAAACAAATTGACAATACATGGTTGATTTGAGGAACTAGTGTCTTCTCATATTTACATTAGAATAGGTACATAATAGCACAGAAGCAGAATTTCAGGCTAAACCAAATTACAATTTATACAAGGTTACCTCCTCCCAGATTCCATTTCATCTAATCTCCCTGTTTCCATTTCATCCAACACTGTGCTAGAATCATGTGCACCAGATAATATGGAAAAGTTATTGGCCCTTGGAGTTCCCTGTTGGTGAACAGTCTCTACCTCCACAGCCTGCACAGTGAATGCATTTACAGAAACATTTGGTTGCGCACTAGAACGTGATTCCTCCAACATCCGAAAATATTCATATGGCCCCCAACCTGCAGCCCAGAAGATCAGCAACCCACTTAAGAAGAAACATGGAATATGGGCACTAAGATTATTGTCTAAGACTTGAAAAGAACAAACTAGATAAGCCACGACTGTCATGGAGGGCATCTCCTCAACACTACCATTTATATCAAATATCAGTATAACAGATCTACTCATTATCTTTCATTCTTTGGCTGTACCCACACATGTAGGATACTTTTTTGGCTCTTTGGAAAAAGTAAATAAAAATAAAAACAGCCTTATCAATACAATGAATGAGAAAAAAAGCAATATAAGCATAGACTACTAGTGTTCTGAACAGATATACACCATCCAACTGATACAAGTAGAGGAGTCAAAATTGTATATATGGTGGAGCTGGGGATGAACCCCCATCCCCCAGAAAGAATAAAATTGTTTCCTAGTATGTAAACAAGGTTTAAAGGGACCAACTCTGGATTTTTTAGTTCCATGCAAGTGCCTTACCTCCAACCCCCAAAAAATATTAATATATATGCTGACTTTTAACCATTCACAAATCAAGCGTATATAAAGCAGAAACAATGCTAACCTATATCTCCAAATATTGAAATATTTAGTTAAACATCAAAAAGTTTTCTTCGATTTTGGTATTGTCAATGGGAAAAGAATACTTCAGTAAAGAAAGAGTTAGTAAACTTTTGGTACCCAAAAGAAAATCTTGGCTCTGCCCCTGAATGTGCACACCATGTAAAGAAGAAATCAATTAACAGAAGAAATGACTTTTTTCTTTTCTTCCCCCCCCTCCCCCTTTTTCCTTTTCTAGTGGGAATCATGTTTTTGAAAACAAAAAGAATTATGAAATATTTCACATCAATGTATCTACTTTGCCCACCGTTTTCTCCCATAAGAAAGAAACAAGAGCGCTCTTTCCAATGTTTCTCAGGCAGTTCGACTTGGATCAGACTGTTTAGGACATTGACCATGAGGCATGAATAACACCTGAAGGAATGGAGGTTCTCTGAGAACCACTGATTAGTCAATAGACTATCTGGTTTGAACAAATCAGTTAGACCAGATGGTCCGACAACCAGCTTAAGAGGCCATGTAACACTTAAAAGTATTATTAAATTTATGCACATGAGGGGACTTGAACACAGAGAACACAACATGCCAAGCATGAAAGCACAGCCTCATCCAACATGCCAAACAGGCCATTTGCATAGTAAGCATTAGATTTGTGTATTGATATAACCATTACTTCCGATCATCTGTGGGACCGGATGGTCAGACCATTGAACTACCAAATGCAACGCTGATGTTTAGTCCTGTTTTAAAAGTATTGCTTCTGTTAGAGTTAGAGTGTGAGTGTCTTGGTTGGGGGTCCATGGGTGTCCATGGATCCTCCATACCGCGGGATTATAATTTCAGGTTATGTCTAATTAGTTTAAATGATGTTTCATATCTTTCCAATTGTAAGTAGACTTGTTAGGTTAGATAGGGCTTTTATTTATACTTTGCATTTGTAATTAAGACTTTGACTCTTAGTGCTCTGCTACTAAGAGCCTGCTTATATAATAAAGATGCTGCCTACGATAGGGAGATCATCTCTTTATCACCCAGCCTTCTCTCCCATTCGCTTTTAATCATCATCTTCTTCTTCTCTCCATCTCTCCCTCCTCTTCTGATTTTCTAAGGTGTTGGTATTATTTCATGGTATCAGAGCACCTTTGATAACCAGTATCAACACACGATTCTGGTTTTGAAGGCCTACAAGGTTCTCGTTATGGTTGCAGCAACGTATGCTGCCTAATATATTTTAGGCCCTAGTTGATGGTGATATTATGATAAACTAGGGTCTCTACTATGGCACTACCTTTTTATTGATTTACATGGAGTGAGCAGTTGATTGGATTCAGTTAATTCCATATTCAAGCTTGCGGCAATTCTGGAATTCTATTTTGAAGAGTAATCAAGATCTTCAATTAATTTTTATCTACCCAGCATATCATCACCACCTTTTCAGGGTTGATTATCCCTCACTAGAAGACTACTAGACCTGATTATGGCGCTGATCAGCCTTGCTGATCTTATGTTCTTGCTGCTCACAAATCCTCCATGTGATACCCTGTTTTAGGTAGTTTTTCAGGAAGTTAAAATTACTCTTGATCTGGCCAGCAGATCTTATTGAAAATTTGGGGTTTTGTTCAACCCATATAAAGGCTTCTTCGATCTCAGTTTGGAGCAAATATGGGCTCCTGATTTCTTGTAAAAATTTTCTCCTTATATAGCCTGCGATACCCTGTTTTGGCACATTTTTTTGAATCGATTTCAGCATTATCTTTAATCTGTTTATCAGATCAATCTGAGAATTTAGGGTTGTTTTCCCCTATTCTGGTGGTCATCTGCCACCATCTGTTGCTACTACTAATTTTCATCCCAATTTGGGTAATCTCAAGGAGTTATTGCTGCTGTTTGGTAGGGAACCTTTCCAATAAGGTGCTGCCTTGTGGGATTTGTATCCCGTTCTATTCTATTATATCAGATCAGATGATGTGATTGGTATTATTTTCCATTGGTGCATAACGGCTGATCCCACATCAACTATAGACAATGTTAATGTTCAGATCACTACCATCAAACTCACAAGAGTTGCTGATTATCTGCTATGAGCTCAAGAAGTCAAAGTTTATATCAACTCAAAAGGGAAACTAATGTAAGACTAGAACAAGAATAGGTCTAATCCCAAACAGGATCAAATAGAAAAAATTTCAGAGAGCAATGGGATCTCAAATTGATAACCACAAGAAATATAATCCACAAATTAATAACCTGTTGAAGCTGCACTTGAAGTTGAATGACCTCTTGAAGAATTAAGTTGAACTCCCCAATAGAAGAAACTGATCAGAATAGAGAGAAAATAGATCGAACAACTTTTAGGGTTTTGGGAAACTTTATTTTCTCTCAAATCGATGATGGGGTTGGCCCCTGTTCTGAATTCCAGCAATCTCGGTAGTCTCTTGAAATCGAGTTGAATAGAATTAAGCTTGGAGTCAATAATCGATGGAAGGTGATGGGGGAAGGGAATGGGTATCTATCTCAGGATTTTCACAAAGGCTCAAGCCAATATTTCATTAATCAAATTCGTGAACAATGTTGGCTTCCCTTACAAACTTATATAGAAGACTCAAAAATAGACTTGGACACTAAAAAGGAAAGGCCTAACACAATCCTTAACTAATAAGGTATCCTAAAGTGACTAGAACAGTGAAATAATAAAGAAAACGGACTCTAACTAAACTAATGAAGTAAAATTCCGTTTTCCTACTTTCTACCCATATTTTAGGCTTATTAAATTGGCCAATTACAAAATAAACACATAGAATCAAAGGCCCAATATATACATAACCCATCCCAAGGCTTATTTCCACTAAAATAAGTCCTCTAAGTGACTTATCTGCATCAGAAACTAAAATATCTTCAATCTGACTCTCCTGCTTATTCAAAGGATCTTGCTGATGTGAAAACTTATGAGGAATGCATGCATGCGAATGACACCCTACTCATCTGGTTGTGGAACAGTATTTATCTTACTCTTGCAACCAATGTCTTGTTCCACACCACTCTGCAAAAGGAGTGTGGGATGACTTGAAGCAAACCTTCTCCCAAGAAAAGAATATATCCCGTGCTTATGATTTATATGACAAAATTTATAACTTGAAACAGGGTGATCGTTCCTTGAATGAGTATTTCAGTCTCTTTAAGGGTATGACAAAAGAGCTCAAAATTCATCAGCCCCTTACTACTAATATGGAACAATTGAAACTACAACTGAAAGAATTTCATACTGCCAAGTTCATGGCTGGAATGAACTCTGACTATCTGCCTATTATGAGTCAGCTGCTTGCTGGGGAGAAAGTTCCTTCACTTAATGAGTCCTTTGCCCATATTCAACAAATTGTTACTCCTTCCCGAGCTGATACCTCTCCTAAAGACAGCTCAGCCTTTGTTGCTGGAAGCGGCTGTGGTTCCAACTTCTCTTGGAGAGGAGGTGGCTCTTTGGGAGGTCATGGTGGTCCTATAGGTGGACAATAGGGTGACCGATCCAGCAGACAGTGTTCCTTGGTAAGTTAAATCATATTGTTGATATATATTGGGCTAAACATGATCGACCAAAGTGGGTTCCACCATTAGCCAATCCTGTTGTGCTTGAGGGCAAGTCAAAGAGGGTACCTTCTTGCGACACTAATATTGTATACTCTTCTGAAGTTGCATCATCCAATTCTCGTGATTACTACAATCAAATACTTAAGCTTCTCCAGAATCTTTAGCCATCCACAGTCCACCGACGCTTCGTCATCCACAGCCACCTTGGCCCATATAGGTACTTCCACATTGCTTACTTACACTTCGTCCACTCCTTGGATAATTGATTGAAGTGCCTCTACCCATATGACTGATAAGTCTCAAGTTCTTTCTTCCCTTCATAAGATTGTACATCCCTCTCGAGGCATACTTGCTGATGACTCCTCTATTCTTGTATTTGCATTTGGGTCTCTCTTTACTCTATTTTCCTATGTTAACATATGTTCTTCATGTTCCTGACTTATCTTTAAATCTTTTGTCTGTTTGTCAACTGACGAAATATTTAAATGCCCAGTCGCCTTTAATACTACTTGTGTTTTTTAGGATCTCTAGACAAGGAAGACGATTGGTGGCGGGCGTGAGAAGGACGGTCTCTATTACCTTGATGACTCCACTACTACGATTACTTCTGCTACCTCTCCGCCCCAATGGCATTATTGTTTGAGGCATCTTTCTCTTTCCAAGCTACAACAAATGGTTCCCAGTAACAAGAAGATCTCTCATCTTGAGTATGAAGACTGTGAGGTTGTAAAGCATCGCCATACCTCATTTCCGCCATGTGACGCTCCTCGTGGTTCTTCCTAGTTTGCCTTAGTTCATTCTGATGTGTGGGGTCTGTGTCGTGCCAACGGTCAGTTGGGATTTGTCTATTTTGTTACCTTTGTTGACAATCATTCTCAGATGACGTGGTTATATCTGTTAAAGGATTGTTCTGAATTTTTATCCACCTTTAAATAGTTTTCTGTAATTAAGACTCAATTTGATGTATCAATTAAAGTTTCTCATTCAAATAATGCTTTAGAATGTACCCAACATAAAAATTTTCATTCAAACTAGTTGCTCTTATACTCCTCAATAGAATGGTGTTGCTGAACGGAAAAACCAACACTTGTTAGAGGTTGTATGTTCCTTAATGTTTCATATGCATGTTCCCAAGTACTTTGAAGTGATGTTGTGCTTACTGATTGTTCATTGATCAATCGCATGCCATTTGTTGTTCTTAGTAATTAAACTCCTTTTTCGATGGTGTTTTCTGATGCCTCTCTGTTTGGTTTACCTCCATGGGTGTTTGGGTGTACCTATTTTCTTCATAACCTTCACCCTAGTATTGATAAGTTATCTCTGCGTACTACCAAGTGTGAGTTTCATGGCTATGCTTACACTCAAAAAGGCTATAAATGTTATGATCCTATTACACGTCAACACTTTGTCAGTGCTATTATTTTAAATCTACATGATATTTCTCGGATGAGAGCCTTCAGCTAGATGTGGATGTTATTCTTTCTCCACTAATTCCTGCTCTTATTCCCTTAACTGATTCTCCCATTTAGTTCTCCACCTAAGCCATTTAATGTAGTACTGTAATTGAATACTCAAAATAATACCAATAAACAAGATCTTTTCGCAGAGAATAAATTCAGATTAGGATAATAACTAATATCAGCAAATCAGATAGTCAGATCAGAACAGAATTCAGGTCGAGAACTGTTCTATGGGGGAAGAACCTTTGCTGAAAATCTCAGATCAATCCCATGGACAAATCTGAGTTTATGAACCAGTCCTTGTTGCACTAGGAAAGGGGTATTTCAGTCAAATCTCAAACCAGTTTATCAAATTGAAAACAGAATGTTGATCACTGATCAAATCTGACATGTGACAGAATTATGCAGCAATATTAACCCAACAGAATAATCAAAATCGAATCAGTACTCAGAATTGCAGAAATCCAGATCTGGGAATAAAGGGAAGAATTGGAATAATGAAATTAACTCCAGATCAGATGGTCAGAATTAGGTCAAACTTATTACGAGTGCACCATTAGGATTCTTGAACCTATGGTCAAAATCTTGAAGGAATCTAATGCTTGCATTGCTTAATCTCAAAAAACATGTGACATGTAATCTTTGGAAAATAGAAGAATACTTACTTGTTAATGGATGAAGAAGAAGATGGAATAATAAGAACAACAGAAAATAAAACCTGGGCTTCACATCGCAAGGTGGTTCGATCGGATCAAACACCAACCTACCTTGATCGCACACAAGGAGTTCTTTTGATCAAGCACAAGGGATCTTGATCAAACACAAGAGATCTTCAATGGAGAAGAAGAGCAGCAAAACAACTTTATTTATCAAATCCGTGTACAATGATGGCCTCCCTTACAAACTATATAGAAGACTCAAAATTAGACTCCTACTTAACTTGTCTCCTCGTGCTTGGATTGATAAGTTCAGCAAAGTTATATGTGGTTATGGATTCACTCAATGCTTCTCTGATCACTCTCTGTTCTTTTCGTCTTGCATTTCCTAGTGGTTGTTCCAAGCTAGGTTTGGGAGACATATATACTCCAGCTTGTGGGGGTGTGTGTGTGTGTGTCTCAGTTGGGGATCCATGGGTGTCCATAGACCTCTATATTGTGGGATTATAATTTCAGGTTATGTCTAAGTAGTTTAGATGATGTTTCTTATCTTTCCGATTGTAAGTAGACTTGTTAGGTTAAGTAGGACTTTTATTTATACTTTACCTTGTAATTGTGATTAAGACTTTGACTCTTACTAAAGCCTACGAAGAGTCTGCTGATATAATAAAGCTGCAGCCACCGATAGGGAGATCATCTTTCTAAAGCCCAGCCTTCTCTCCTCTTCAGTTCTCATCATCTCCTTCTTCTTCTCCCTATCTGTCTCTCTCTTCCTCTGGTTGCCTAAGGTGTTGGTATTATTTCAGCTTACATTGAAGCCCATAGGGGAAAAAGAACCAACTTCAACAATAACGGGCGTTCTCCAGGAAGCAACTACTATGGAACGTCAAAGCAGATCCTAAAATTAAGAAAAAATCATGCTCTGACAGTATCAAAGTGGAAGAACAACCAAATGGAATTTTGCCAAGTATGAGAGGCATCAGAATATTTATTAATTTAGTTCACTTTCCTAAGTTTTAGAGGATTAGCTGCAAGAATTTTTTTTAAATATCTAGCTCATTTGGATTAAGTCACCATAGTTGTCAAGGCGTCGCCTAGGTGACCGCCTTGACAATTAGTGTCGCCTTGGTCGCGTTTTGGCCAACTTGGTCGCCTTGTTGGTGCCACCTTGCGTCCAGGGCCCCTCCAATGCCTTGGTTCACCTAGACACCGTGATAACTAAGTAAGTCACTTCAACAGTGACAATCTGAGATTAGAACGGCAAAAAGACCTATTTCAAACTGTAACTTGGAAAGATATACGTGATTTGATTTGATAGGCTACCCTATAGAAATAGTTGACCGACCGCATAACAATTCATTCTTGTGTGTAGCGCGTGGGGCCATGTTTCCCGAACGATCACAGCATGACTGCTCATCTAATATCAAAATCAATCATTAGATCTCACTTCCCTTCCCCCATCGGAAGAGATAGTGTGTTATGTGCCTAGTGGGGCCCACTCTAGTGTATGGGCGCTAGATTGGACCAGCCTAGTATGGAATATGATAAAGGGCTTGATTTAACGCATTCCATCAGCTCTGGAGCTTTTGGCGTATCGGTAAAGTACCTAACATTTGGTATTAGAGCTGGTCACCACGTCACGGGTTCAAGTCATGGAAAGGGCTACCTAGAGTAGAGTGAAAGCTGTCAAGAAAAGGCTACCTGCCGCCCGGCAAAAACCCTGGAGCAGAGTAGAGCTGCTTGGAAAGGGCTACCTACCGCCAAAGTGAAAGCTGCCTAGAGTGAGAGCCACCAAGGACGATGGCTGCGGAAGTGTGGTGGTTTGTTATGTGCCTAGTGGGGCTCACTCTAGCGTATGGGCACTAGATTGGGCCAGCCTAGTATGGGATAGGATAAATGGCTTGATTTAACGTGTTCCATCAGCTTTGGAGCTTTTGGCGTACCGGTCAAGTACCTAACATAGTGTATCTATAGCTGATCTACGACCACCCTTACCCAATTCTAGTGGTCTCTTAGACAAATGTGATGATCATTCATCTAACATCCAGAAAAATAGGGCATGAATAACATCTACATTCTAAATAAACAAAGACCACAAAATAAATTCTCTATGTGGAAATATTTAACAAGGAAAAGTACAGCATAAATAATTATTGACAGAAAAGACAACAAAATTGAGAATATTACCATCAGTATGATATGGTGGTGGGAAGAACTGTAGGTAGCAAAATGTTGCCACTACGAAACCTGCAGAAATGCAATGTAAAAAAGATGACAAGTCCAATACTAAAAGGCATTCTGACTGGTTGCAGCAACAATTAAGTGATAAACCCTAGTAGGACAAACCTAAGAGGCCTCCAGCAAAAACATCCTGCCAATGGTGCCAATAGTCATCAACTCGAGAAATGGCAACAAGAGATGCCGCAAGAAGAGGAAGGAAAACAATGCATAGTTTTGCCACATGACCCTTACGATCGAAAGCTTTTAACTTTCCTGATAAGTACAATGACAAAAACCCTAAACCTGCGAAGGACCCTGCGTTATAAAATAGAGGTGTTCATGAATCATATATTCCCAACAATCGGAAAAGATAACATAGACAATGACTGCTACAAATGATGGGATATAAAGATATCTGAAAAACCAGTGCCACATGTCAAACCAATTATATTTCTCATCTTTTTTTTTTTTTGACACTATTTGAGTCCCTTTTAACTGTTTAGTACAAACTATTAATGTCAAATGAATATCTCTAACATGTTTGCTACCATTTCACCTAAAAGCTCAAACTGTTAGGGAAAGGCAGCGTTAATGAATACACCAACACTCCCCGGCACATGCATGCCAAGGAATATACCAACACTCCCAGGCACGTGCATGCCAAGATCCCATAGTCCTTGCATGTGGAGCTCACGCGGCATTTCCTTCACATGGCACCGAGGGAGAAGAAATGTTGGGAAAACTCTTCTGATGCACTTCCCACGAGTTGAACACTTGACCTCCCTACTCTGATTCCATGTTCGCTACCATTTCACCTAAATGCTCGAACTATTAGGGAAGTGCAGCGTCAATGTATACACCAACAGAACATTACATGCATGATGAACAATGAGAATGAAGAAAGAATCAGCTAGGAATAAGGTTCCTTATACACTGTAGCTCAAGATTCAAAAGTTCCCTTCATTGCACATTAGTAATCTCTTTGCCATGTTCATCCTAAACCAAACAGTAAGTAAATACAGAAGAATAGATACAACCAACTGCTGCTTACATGAAGTGTGACCACTTGGGAAACTCTTGTGTCCTTCCCTTATATCACTGGCCTTTCCGTGACAAATGACATTACCCAAATTATCATATAACTAAGCAACCAAATACCAAAAACAATGATGTCATCAAGTAATTAGTGAAAACTACAATAAAAACTACTATGAAGGAATAAGACTAAATGATAGCTTAGAAGAATCTGAAGAGACAGAGCATACCTCCTTCCCGTCAGGGAAACAACGCCAAAAGAAATCCGGTCGAGGCCGACCAACTGCATCTTTTATTGCATCCGTCAAAACCGCCGTTAGCAATATGGTGAATAAAAGGCCTGTTCTTGCATATAGCTTACACCATCAGATCAATCTTAAAAAGTAGTTTCTTTTAGCTGATAGTGCACAAAAGGATTCCCCAGTTCCCCAACGTCATAATATTATAAAAGAAGAAGTACAGTACCTAGTATTCCATGGTGGAGATCATACACGTCTTTCCTACGGAGATAGAAGACAAGAAAAATGGCGATGGGCAACACACCTGCATACAGCTGGTTATAAATGAAACAGGAGGCTCATCAATTGAGGTAGCTTACAACTGGTGAGTACAGTTATACCTACATAATTCTACTTAATGAAACCAGCACCATATAGAATATGTAACTTACCGGCACGGCCCATACAGGCACAGTATTAGCTTTCAGGGGATATTTGAGGTCAGTCATCATATCCTTCCCCACAAAACGGTAAAATGGATGAATGACAAGGAGAATGATCTCTATCACTACAAGAAGCAACAGGATAAGCCAATCATGCTTGTGTGACTTAGCAACCACAAATCCATGGGACCTTACAGTGTGTGCACCAAGCTGGGCCTCCCTCATTCTTTCCTGCTAGAACAGAAATGTAACATCACAGGAGATTATGTCAGCGACACTATGATATTTTCAAATACAAACTGCTACCCAGGTAGCAAAAAAACCTGCACACTGGTACTAGGTACTGCAAAATATAAATAATGCCTTTCAATGTTACTGAAATAGCAGCCATTCCAATATAACAAAATGATTCATAAAAAAAAAATGTCACCATACTCCCTCTGTTTCTTAAGAAAATGCCCAATTTGGACCTTTTAATTGCTTCAAAATGTTACCACTACCAGAATTTAATGCATGGATTTCAGTAGTTTTGCCATTTTACCCATCATCATACTAATGCAAACTTAGTTTCTGTGTTGTAAATGAGGACAAACTTGGGAAATAATTTAGATAAAGTGAGACATTTAGAGTACTAACTTACTACTAATAACAATTCCTTAAAATGTGTGTTTTTTTTTCTTTTCAAAATGCAAATCTTTGTGGAACAGAGGGAGTAACAAAATACATGACTGCAGTCACCACTAAGGTCTGAAAATCCACCTCCATGAGATAATAACCACCAGAATTAACTAGTATTGTGTAGGAAATGGATTGCAAGTATTTCATGAGATGGTTTCTCACAGGCAGAAGTTAATGGTAACATTGCTAAAAAAATAATGCAGATGATTCATAACAAAATTAATGTAATAATGTATTTGAAAGATCAAAAGAGTACCAAATAACAAGACCTTTATCAAAGAATACGTCTAGGTTAGGGAGAAATTAGATAACACAAAATCAGATAGATAGATGAGGCTGAAACTCAAACTGAGTTCAGTATTTAGGGGGTGGAATAGCTTCTGAAAATCTAAGGATGAACCAAAGGCTGAATCAGAAAATCTGAACTAATCCTATGGGCAATATAGGTTTTAGTGGCTAAGGAGTCCAATAAGGCAAGACTATTTGATGAATGTCCCAAATTAAATCACAAGTTTAACTTAAACCATGCAATGAGACAGAGAATACAAAAAAATACGAGCTAAGTAGGAGAACAATTCCCAATCGTCGAAGATTACAAGGTATTTCATCAGAAGAAAAAAAAAGTTATATGCTAAGAAAATTTTACCAAAATATGAATGTAGAATTCTATATATAATTAATTAAATTCAACAGAGTCCCTTCAACTTGTAAAGACCGAAGCTTGATCGAGACTGCAAATTCGTCCCCCAAGGGGTTCAGGTAAATATTTTGATTCTAAAATTTTAATACTAGAAAGTCTAGCCCTAACATATTTCACATGCAAATCAACGTTCCCTCCCCACATGAAGATTGCAACCCATGAAACATTCACGCCTTTCATCCTTCATAACTCATCATTGGATAAAAGAGCAATTTGGAAGCATCCTATAATTCCTAAATTTGCAAAAGAAGGGAAAATAAAGAACTTGAAACTGAATCAAATTAATAGCAGCGAGTTTAAAATTTAAAAAAAAAAATTACCCACTTCATCTAACCAAAAACTTTGGAAGAATTCAATGTCCAAAGAACCAGATGAGTAAGAAAACAAGCAGCCAAACAGTGGCACCAGAAACACGAGCAAAGAACAACTCAAGATGGGGCAGAAGGTTGAAGTTATGATTTACTTTTTAACCGGCTAGGTAGAGAAAAAATCATAAAATGCTTTCATTCCATAGAGAACGGAGCAGAATAGCGGAAGCTAAACTTGTTAAAATTAAATCAGGGGCATATCGACCCAGCAATGGAGAAGCAGTGAATGCATAACAAAGAAAGAAGAATCATACCCACCTGGGGCAAAACCCGGAAATTGAAATTCTTGAAGAAGCAACAAAACGATCCCAATTTCCTCCAAGGCATCATGAAGGCATGAAAGAACAAAATTATGCAAAGACAGTAACAACAATGGGACTCTCAGAAACAATGCATCATTTACCCTCCAAATAGAAATACGTCAATTATCAAGTCAAAAGTGTCAAAACACCAATTATGCCAGTAATAATGTGGGAAAATAACTCAAGTTGCTGAAAGAGAAAGTTGAGACAATGGCCAATCAAACAAGATTACAAAATCTTATCCACAAGATAAGAACAGATCAATATTGGCCTACAAAGATTGAGAAGAAACAGAAAAAGAAAAAAAAAAAAAAAAAAAAGAAAAGAAAAAGAAAATGAAAGAAAAGCAAAACCTCAATGTTTCTGTTACCTGCAAGGGTTTCAACTTTCCAGGGGAAGCTTGGGAATTGCAAAAGAAAATCTGACAGTTCGATTCAGAGACAAAAAGGATTCAAATGGGACCCCAAGAACAGTGGAGTAACCCGCCAGCCAGAGAGAACGAGAGAGAGAAAGGGGGACCCAACATCCACGTTTGAACTTTGAAATCTGAAAAGCAGTTGCGTACAATATTGGCGCCAGCCGGTATAGTTCCTCAATGTTGGGGTTAAATAAATAAAAGCCCAAAAATCGGTTTTCGGACTTCATTTCATTGATGGTGGTTGTCCCACCTCCATTAACAGTTTTAGATAGTATGACAGGTGAATTTGGGTCTCTGCATTGGCCGATACGATATAATATCAGTATCGCTGGAGGGTAAAATGGTCCAAAAATTGATGGTATTAATATTTTTAGGGTAAACTTATGGTATAATCTATTCGTATCGGTATCAATCCATTATCAATCGAAACGGATACAACCACCTGAATGCATTTATTCTCATTTGGTAGTCACAGAAATATAATTTTTTTTTATTTTTTTTTTGTTTTAGGAACGACAGGTGATGAGGCCAATCATGGTTGTAGGAATCGGTATCAGATACCGTATCGGTCTCAGTCGAATATCAATCAGTTTGTATTGACCTGGATCCACATTCACAATTTCATCCGGATCGGATTGGAAAATCCCCGACCCAAGATTGGCCAAGAATAGGTATTGGCCTCTCCCGATACCAGTACACCACCAATATGGCAATGCGGATTGATCGAATTAACAAATTTGATACCAATTCTTAGAACCATGGGTCCAATGCATTCATTCGCATCTAAGTGTAACCATTTGGCAGTTAGAGGTATACAACATAGATGTAAGGGGAAGTTATTTTAGACGGCTGACCCAATGGGACACACTTGGATTGAACATGCGACCTTTCTTGGACTTACGCTAATTTCCACTAGCTAGCACCCTGCCATTGCCCTAGAAATAGGGATTTTTCTAATTTTGTTTGGTCAAGACTCAAGAGATACATTAGAGAAGATGAGGCTTGAACCCAAAACCTCCCGATAGAGTGGGCTTTAGGTTCTCCCACACTCCTACCAAGTGCACTAGGCAATTGTTCTCATGGCTCATTATCACTTAACCCTATACCAAACTTCATTTTTACTATGAAGAAGCTGATGCGATTAGCAGCCACTCGATGTATGAAAAGATCTTTAGATTAATCACATGTTAAATTTTAGAACTTCAATTAATTAAATGACTCATTTTCTATTGCATTCTTTTCATGAGAAATATTGAACTCTATTTGATTTAAAACTTGATTTGTGAAGTGGATAACTAGAAGCTTACTTTGTAGAAATATCTGATCCCCAATAGACTTGCCAAGTGATTTGATTAGACCACATTTATATCTGATGTTGACATGACATGTAATCAATATATTAGTGTCCCTTCAAACCCTTGAGAAAATGTAACATTGCCAAACAATAACCACAAGAATTATGTACACCTAACACCATAGATTGTTTGAACTTCTAAGTTGGCAATTTATATCCATATGTCTAATCAAGAGTCTTTGTGCTCCTCCTTATTGCAGGCACTGGGAACTGGGCTGGGCAGGGAACTAGAGGGGACAAAGAT
This sequence comes from Telopea speciosissima, assembly GCF_018873765.1. Taxonomy (NCBI): domain Eukaryota; kingdom Viridiplantae; phylum Streptophyta; class Magnoliopsida; order Proteales; family Proteaceae; genus Telopea; species Telopea speciosissima. The sequence continues at coordinate 55,632,390 of NC_057926.1, read as the reverse complement.
CCCTGTCTCCCCTCCCCTCGCCCCACCCTCCCTTGAAAACAAAAAAAAATAAAAATAAAAAGGAACCAAAAAAAATAAAAATGAAAAGGAACCACAATAACTTTGGAAAAAGGAGGCGGGTGGGGTTAAGAAAAGGAGATACCATAACCAAAGTTCATAATGATTCTCATTCAATTATCCAACAGCTTGCATATATGGGAAGTTTTGTTTTCACATGCTTCAAGCCATCCCAGCAGAGTTTTATTGTCTCAAGTGTGGTGCGGTGCATCGTCCAATGCACCTCATTTGTACATCCAACGGTACACTGGGCAGTGCGCCTTTAATGTTCATCCCCGCAATCTCATGCCCACCGCGGGATGCTCAAGTGTGGTGCACTTGAGAGGATAAAAATTTCATCCCAACTGGCTAGTCAGTCTCATCAGTCATTATGAATTAGAATATTTTATAGTGATTGATTTGAGATATGATAGTAAACTTCATTTGCTTGTATATGAAATATTGATCAGAATTCTCATGTCACTTATCTAAAATTATCTATTTGAGATTAGTTCTACCCACATGTTTACACTTATTTACTTTTGAGGCAAAAAGAAGTAGCTAGGTGTTGCCCTCCCAACCGTCTAGTTGGTCTTATACTTCATTGTGGGATTATATTATTTTATATTTCAGTACGAGACTATTGTTTTATAGTGATTGGTTTGAAACATGATATTAAGCTTCATTTGTTTGTATACGAAATATTGTTGACAATTTCTCATGTTATTTATCTAAAATTATCTTTTCGCTTCATTTGTTTGCCTTATTAGCTTATAAGGTAAATAAAAAATCAATTGAATGATCCGTCATGTATTATTTGTATACAAAGTTGTCCTTAATTATTTTGTTGCATGGCATGACATGTCAAGTGATGAAATCGAGACCATTGAATGGAAAGATACTGATATGTGAGTCCTAACTACATTGAAAGGCCCACTATGTATAATTTTTTATTATTTTTCAAGAGTATAAAATCGTCTAACCATAAGTGATTTTGTCCAATTGATTTTTTCATGCATCAAGTAGACCCAAATTTGGCATATGAGTAGGGGAAGGTAAGCCAACCCTCCCATTTAAATTTGTGGCTCGCTCGACTTGCCACTTAGTATAAAATCATATATGAGTTACATCCAAATGCAAACTTTTACCTTCCCTTATTAAAATCTGTGGTTGTCACGCCCCTATTCCAGATAAGGAATATAATATCATATAAAGGGTGACTAGGACGACGCGTGTCATCCTACTAAACCGCCCGGATCACAGACACAGTGTCCCAACGCACAGTCATAACCAATATTAACACAATATAATATTAGAATGCAGAAAAGAGGAATATTACATTCCAAGGATCAGTAGTATTGCGGAAGCGTATAAATCGAATAGTTACAAGATGTTCAAAGGCTAGATGATAAATACAGTAATTAGTTACATTTCCAATGACCATCTAATAACTATCAAAAACGGTATAATAGTAAGTATTTCAACATAGGCCTTAGCCTCAAAAGTAAATCAAAAAGGGATCGAGTCCCGAATATCCTCACGGCCCGTAGGCACAATCATCGCAAGGACACCCGTCGCCATGTTCCTCAAACACGGCCTCCGGTTCCTCCTCACCAATCTCATCGTACCCGAGAGCCGCACTCCAAGTCCCGCGAGATATCCGTCACCCGCATCATAATCTAAAAAGTGTGCGCACGAGGGGTTAGCTCCACCGAGCCGTGAGGGGATGGGGATGCACAAACACGCAATTCACATAGTCCAATGATGCATGCACATGTTAAGTCCATTTTTCCACCTAACAAACAACTAAGTCAATGGCATATCTCGTGACAACTCGGGAGACACATGGGTCACTTAACTTATCGCCACAATGAAACCTCAATTGTCACGTGGGACCTACGCCGATCGAAGCCTCCAAGACCACTCGGTGGCGGACCCGATAACCAATACTACCATGACGGCCTCTCCCACCTCCACAGAATCCGGTGTACTGATTACCCAACACCTAAACCCCTGTTGGTAAGGGTCGTAGCATAAGGGTGTGAAATCCTAGCCACAATATACTACATGCAAGTCCTATCGTCCCGAGAGGTAATCCGGCGCATCAACTTTTCATCCGGTTTAGTGCCTTACACAAGACGGCACGACGCATACGTTCAACATGACATTCAACATAATTTCTTCATAAATGTATATAGTGTTCGGGGTTAACTGCACCCACCGACCGAGACCCATCAAGGTACAACATTACCAATCAACATTATAACAAATAGATATAAAATTATGCAATATGCGCAAACATGCTTATTAATTATAATGAGTACCTAATATATAGTGCAATAATAATAACAAGCCCAAACAACCAAACCCACTCACAACGTATACGCCAAGCACCAAGATTATCGGTTGTCGCCTCGATCAAGCAATAAGCCACAAGATGAATATATTAACCTAAACAAAGAGTGAAATAAGGTTAAACGAGCGAAGGGAAAGGATCCCCAAAAGGTCTCCCATAATCACTTAAGTATAAGGTTTCAGGAACAAAGTGGTTGCAGGAGTGGTTTCATGCCCAAATTCTGCAACCACATGTAAATCCTAGGAAACCGGGGGTTCGGGACAGCTTTAGTCAAGGTCGGATGCAGATGTGGTTTCAGAAAACTGAAACCGAGTGTAAATCCGAGCTTCACAGGGGCTCAGGACAATTTTAGTCAAGGTCGGATGCAGATGTGGTTTCAGAAAACTGAAACCGAGTGTAAATCCGACCTTCACAGGGGCCTTCTCAGGAAGGAAATTTCAGGGTGGTTTCTTGCAGGTCTGAAACCACATGTAAACCCTCACACCTTCAGGTCCAAAATCCGAAGGATTCCCCTCCAAGGACCCCATTTTCAAGTGGTTTTAAAGCACAAGAACTTCTAGGAACTCCATCCTAAGCTCATTAGGGTCCAACCTTAAATCTCTCAAATGGCAATGAGAACCCTTACATTAGAGCTCATAATGGAGTGAAATAACTCCACCATAGCTTGGGCTTTAATGCTCCATCGACTCCCTAGGTTCCAAGAGAGATCTAGGTCAATCTCTCCCATTACCCAACCCCTTTTTAAAATCCAAAATAGAAGAAGGAAGAAGCTTCAATAGCTTACCTACCCCCAAGATGAGAGAGCTCCACGATTTATGGCCCAAGAGATGGGGTCTCCACCTTCCTCCAAGCCTCTCCACCTCCCTTCTCCTCTTTCTCTCCTCTTTCTCTCCTCCACGATTTAGGGTAGATGAGAATGATGAAGGAGAAGTAATGTTCTCTCTCTCCCTCAAGGAATCATTTATAATAAATGGGTATTTGGGTACCTCTAGTCAAATGGGTCATGAGGCTTAATGGGTCAACCCATTAGCCCTATGTGGGTAAGTGGATGGAATAACCCATCATTGGGTCAATAGGTTAAATGGGCCTGCCCACAACCTTAATTAGGGAAAAGCCCATTCTTAGATGGGTTCATAAGAGATGGGTATAAGTCCCCAATGTACTTCCTAAAGGTACGCGGGACCCGAACTTAAATTATTCCCTTCTCTCATGAAATAGCTCGAGCGGTTCAAGCCCGGACCCGCACTTCGAGGTTACCAAGGGAAGAATAATTAATAAGTCTTGAGGCTAGAACTTACTTTTCCCCTGTCATGGTTTATTACCCATGACCCCGAACAGCTTCGCCACGGCAATGCTAAGCTCATCACCGAACGAATTATCCAACTGAGGTGACGGTCCAGGATGCTCTCTCCTGAACTCCTCGCTTCCCGGGCTGGTACTTGGAGGGTAGTCGACGAAGTCGCCGTCAACGAACTTTCCCCACTGGCGGTTGAGGAATCTTTCCTCCACAGGCAAACCCGTGCTGTGGTCAACGATTTTGTAGCTAGGTTTGACCATCATGGAGAACAGGTCACCAGCATACATGGCAGCGGTATCTACACGTCACGAGAAAAAATGATATTTAATTATATCCCGGGGTACGGGTATAACAGTGGTAATTTTTGAACTCCTTGTTTAATTGGCAACAATAAGATAGAAACTTCCTTCGCATTGTTTTCTTTTAGTTAGTTGGGGATGCCCCAGTGGTTAGCTTTTTGGTTTTGCATTGTATTCTATTCTTTTCTTTTAATTTATTTTCTATTCACCAAAAAAAAAAAAAAAATAGAAAGTTTCATTAACAACAACGTTAAGGTAAGGACTAAGTTTCCCTCCACCCAAAAAGGACGGTTCACCCACTATCCTAGGGTTTACAAACCCCTCTTAGAGTTTTAGTATCTTTCAAAATATCTTCCCGATACCCTTTCTCATCCTCTCCAGGCCCACGGCGAAGTGGGTAGATGGAAACTCAGTCTGCAAGCTAAAGTCTCTAAAATAATCTTGAGACTACATTCTCTAGCTAACTGGTAACTATACTCATGCATCAATTCAACTCTGATATACTGGTTTCTCTTCGGATGAATTATGGCATGAATCCATTTTGAATGTGTTCTTCCACCTTGGTATCATTACTATATCCCTTAGTTTTGGGGAATATTGCGAGATTCACTCCTCCTACTCCTATGTTGCAACTTTAGATGTACAGGGTATTGTGGTTCCTCATCTAGCTACTACTTTACTTTCCTTATAAAAATAATCCTATTTAGTTTTCCCCACAATGGGTGAAAGCATACTTGGTCCATTTTTTCCAAACTAAACTTAAAATTAATTTAATTTTGAGGAATCACTTGCTAAAATCAATTGCTTCCAACCTATTCAAATCGAAATCGACTCAACCCGATTCCAATCTTGGTTATTGGTTATGTTTTTTAAACACCCCCCCCCTCTCTCTTCCTTGGAAAGAAAAATCCTAACCTACATGCCACCACATCACTTCACCTAAAAGAGGTCCTACACCTCTCAACCCTATGTCACATAGGTCCTACCATCTCGATCATTTTTCTTTCTTTTAATGCAAAGAAATAATATATATATATATATATATATATATTAAGGTATGAACAGAGTATTTACAGTTTCTTGTTCATACAAAAGTGTCGATTTCTTTTTTATCTCGATCATTTCTTTTGGTACAAGGATAATATCCCCCACCATCTCGTGACCTCTAATTTAGCCTCCTCAAACATAAGGTAGGATTTGATCCCAAGTCTCCAAAGTTGGAGATAAGACCACCAATCCAAGGGTGGCATCTCACCAAACAAACACATCTTTAAACTATACAAAAAGATAACATATGATTGGCTTGAAAAGGTATTAGTAAATGGAAGATCTTGTTAACATGGAAAACATTTAATTGATCAAGTTTAACCAATTCAAGAAAGGAAGAATTTGGGTTTTAAAAGCTTTATTTTGCTAAGTATTTAAAACTATTTAGGATGAAAATGGACAAATGGGGTAAAGGACTTTTTGGTTCTATCTATCCAGAAAAATTTAGGTCTCATTCAATCTACGACGTGGCAAATATTTGGGTTCTCCTAAGAAACTTATCCAAAATAGCCTGTCTCAGATGACTTAGCCCATGCTTAAACCTGCCCCAAAATTCAAAAGAAGTAGAAGAAAAGAAAATTGGAGCAAGAGTGTGGGATTTTCCATACTCCTATATATGCTCGAGCACCTAGTTCTGCCACATGTTTAGTTTGATGATGCTAAGATTTTATGAATAAATGAATCCTGATTCTCTAATTCACATGTTAAGTTTTCATTCAAAGGAGTCATGGCAAAACAAAAAAAAAAAATTTCAAAAAAAAAGAGCCTATAAAGAACGTGCATAGGACCATAGAAGGGTGCATGGACATAACTGGGATGATATGCCATTACATAGGAAGGTAAAATGATAGGATTTGAGATTAAAATTTTTTTTTGGGGAAAAAGGAGCTTTTATAAATAAAGAATCGAACTACAAATAGAATATTTACATTCTTTGATATTTTCTTCCCCTAGCATCATCACTCACTAGACGAGCAAGAGCTGGGGGAAGGCTAGAGGGACTAAGGAGGGATTTGAGATTAAAATTTGATGTATAACCAATCTAAACCATTCCTTAGATAACCAAGGTTGGTGACTGCCATATCAGTCTACCATAGCCATAAATATATTCACTTGAAAGTAGATCAAATAACATTCAAATAACCACAATGCAAGGATATACATGCCTTGGGTAGGTGCCATGTCTGCGGTGAGATGAGAGCGGGTTACAAGCTCTCTTCCTCTCACCTCTTTATTTTTAACAAATTGAATTCCCTCCTAACCCTAATGATTCCCTCGTTACCAATTTAAAAGAAAAAACATAACATTTCCAATTTTAAAATTACCCCATGTAAACCCTAAAAATTTTCATATAAAACATACGGACTTTTAACTTTAACTGCCTTACAGCCCACAATCCAAAGCACATGATACAAGACATTAATCCTCAACACTTAAAAAGGCTGCAAGTTGGATTGAATTCTGGCTCAACTTTGAACTAAACTTATCTGAGGGCCAAGCTTCTAGGCTCAGTCTTGGCCCACTTAAGTTATCAATTTCTCCCTCCAGGCCCAGTCCACTTGCAAGATCTTCTGCTGCAGTCAATATCCCCCTGCAAGGATCGTGTAGATGCTATAAGAGTAGATCCAAGTGTCCAACGTCTGCATATGACACATTTTAGTTGTCACTGACTATTAAGCATCCATCTTAAAATCAATCGGTTCTAAGTGTGATGGCCTCTTGTGGTTCTTATACTTGATAGTCGGAGCATCTACAACCGATGTAGAATTACCTCAATGCTCTCCTTTACGTGCAGGTCTTCTAGGCTCTGTCTTCATCAGAGCCCATCAATGACGGAGACCCAACATACCCACTCCAATACTGACATTGTATCTTATGTATATTGTGATCCTTTGTTGAATTCTCTGAAATCCAACTAGAAAACGCTGTAACCTGCAGTGGCAACCGTAAGCGTCCATGCACAGATTGCAGAAGGGAATCCTACTCCCAACATGGTTACCGTGTCCTCCTCTCCTCCAAGCTTGCAGGCTTCAGGCTTCTGGCTTGTCTTGCACCACAACCCAACGTGGGCTGTGGCCACCGTCCTTTTGACCTGTACTGGGGCTCAAACCTCCCAAAGAACGCGCGCGCGCACACACACACTACTTGACCACTTAAAAACTATTTCTTTACGTTCTGGTGAACTGGAATTTATTCTACTTTACCCTTTGTACTTTATTCTCTACCCGATCCCTTCCTGTGGATTTTTCATACTAAATTTCATCAAGTTTTCATTTAAATTGGCTCCTATAAAAATCAAGGTCAAAGGGCCAACCCAGTCCTTGGTGAAAATCAGTGTCAATCAGGGCCAACCTGGCTTGATCAGGATCAATCATGGTCGGATTGGACTTGGATTAAGCTAAGAGGACTCATGCCGGGTTGGGTTAGGGTTTTATAAAATCCGGCCCAATCCGATCCTGTTTCACCCTAACAAAAATACAAAAAATAGATTTTAGTTGTTTCTCCACTTTCGGCATGACTATTAACAGAAGAAATTATTTAAACAATAGAATAAAATAACAAATTTCAATCAAATTGAGAATGAGGACGGGCCATGGTAACCCTATCAAGCTTGTAGTAATTTTGAATGATCGATGATTTACATGCCCTGGTTCAACCATTAGTTAAATTTCAAAATCTTTTCCAATCAAATAATCTCTCATATATTGACATGCATTCCATGTATACATATATATATATCTCTGTGTAGACGTACACTAGAAGTACTTCAACGATATCCAAATGTTCAAAACTCGATTTTGTTTATAAAATTAATTTTACACATAAATAAAGGACCTTGTGATCTATTTTTTCACAAAATTGAAATTGAGTCCCATCAGATATACCATATGATGACATATATTTAATTTAGCTTGCCCTTATTGTTTATAGTGTGAAAGGTGAGGTAGCTAGATTGAGACTTGGACCATAATTTTAAACAACCGCACTAGACTTAGATGTTGGAAATGGAAATGGAACTCTATTGATTGGAAAGTGATACAAAAGGTGTTACACACCCTTCTACTTCTACATCAATCATCAAATAGAATATGAAGTGGGGAAGGGTGGGGGCGCCGGGAAGAGACCCAAACTGTTGACAAGGAAAGAATGACTCTCTCTCTCTCTCGCATAAGAAAGAATATAAGTCATTGATGGCTGCTAATTATAAAATAGCAATTGGGAATAAGAAAGCAATCTATAATCCTCTACACTTCCTTCACTATCCTATATATTTCATTACAATTCATATCTACTATTGAGAGAATAGTCTCCCTCGATTACCCATGAGATCTTCTATCCTCTCATATACATGTGAATCCCTCTATCTAATAGTTCGAGCTTTACGGGTTAAATATTTATGAGGTATTAGAACTGGTTTTCCCTAGATCTGTTTCTGTTCATATGCACGTGTAGGCAGTTTTGTCCTACCTACACGTGAGGGGGTGTGAGGGGGAATGTTGAGGGAATAGTCTCATATATATCGATTATCTCTGAGACTTTCTATCCTTTCAGATACCTATGAGTCCCTCCACCAAATACTTCGAGCTTTTGGATTAGATATTAACATTTACAATTTTAATTATTGGAAGAGTATCACATCAGTTACCTATTAAAGTTCATACCCTCTTAAAAGTTAAAACCTAATATAATTAATATTTCAATTCAACACCACTAGCTAGCTTACATTTGTACAGATTATAATTTAATTCATACATAATCTAACTAATTAGCTTTACGGGCTCTAATAAGTCTAAGGCATGCCAACCTGGTCTCGGAGATCTCAGTACAGATTACAAATTAATGAAACCTTAAATTCTTTATAAATGGAAGGGGGGATGGAATTGCTTTAATCTTGATGAGTTTTATTAATTTATTATGTCAGATTTGTCCTTGCATTTTCCTCGTATTCCTCGTATACAACTTATAAACAGAATCTCCATCGATCGTTGAACAATTACTTTTGTTAAAAAATTGAAGATGAAGAAGGAAATCCAGATCTATAGCGTAATTAATTAAGTTTATTAAACAGCAAATATGCTTTGGAATCCATTAGATCGAGCTCGCCATAATGTTGCAACCTTAAATATTAAAACTGTTTTATAAGCTCACGTGAGCTTTTTAATGGAGAAAAGTGATGACATATTAAGTGTTAAAACATTTTTAATTTATCCTTTACATCCCCCCGCCATTGGCATTGTCTGTGATCGACGAATCTCTCACTTTCTGTTTCTTTTTCTGTCTCGGATTCTAAACCAGCCTTGAGGGTGATTAGCTGTTCCTTAAAGAGTAATGACTGGGATCCAACCAGATTCAAAGCTTTCTCCTTGCACCCACAGTTACAGTTACACAACGTATGGATTTTCATGGTTCGGCAAGATCGATTGCCAACATCCAGAGTAAAATGAGACATGTTTCACTATCAATGGAGAATAGGGTTTATCCAGATAATAATCCTACATCGGCTGTGGGTGCTTAGACTAACAAGTATAAGAGCCACATCAACGGTGAGATTATTACCTATCGAAATTGATATTAACATAAAAAACTTGTTTCTTCTTAACTGATTTATTTGCTAAAATAATATCATTTCTTTTTAAGGCTGTATTTTTTTTTTTTTGGTACAAAAAATATTTACTGATGAAAAGCATATGCACAACCAATGGTTCTATTTCATTATTTGTATCATAGTAAAAAGGACATAAAAGGATTAAAAAAAAAAAAAACTTCAAGGAAAATCCATTTATTTACATTTTAATTACCTGGAAAAGCTGTTCATGTGTAGTTGGCAGTGTGTGATCCGATAATAGTACTAGGATAGACAACATAATTAATCACCTTAAACTTTAAGTTTGGCCTTAATGATACTTTTACTTGAAAAGATTAAGGTTGCGTGTGAGAGCCATGTGGAATAGAATCATTTGATTTTTTACTCTGTATAAAGTTTTAAGGCATAATCGATCCTTCAACGTGTCTAGTGCATGCCACTTAATTATCTTCTTTAATTACCTTCTTCCTTGGGAGGACATTCTAATTAGAGGGCTTAAAGACAGGAATATTAAGGGTATCCATTTATAGGATGGTTAGTACTTAGCATTATCAGATAAGATTTTACCTGTTTAGTCTAAGAGCATGCAAGAGGACCACCACATGAGATGCTTGCTAGTGATTGATTGCATGGTTTAAGTTAAAAAGTCCTAAATATAATTCTTTGAAACACTTTGTAACCATGGAGACTTATAAAATATTCCAAGCAGAACCCTTAATTTGATTTTCAATCCCTTTATTATTCTTCTGGTTTAAGATATATAAGAAGATATTAGAGGCTCATTAAGAGCCCAACAAGGACCACTAGGGGCATTAATTATTAGAAATCAGTAACCTGGGAGCCAATTCAATGTAGATGACCTCAAATTAATTATTTATTCCCACACTCTATATCTTTTCAACTTTTTTTTTTTTTATACTAATCCTTACTCATTACTGCATGTGTATTTTTATTTTCTTGCCGTCTATCAAAAAGTACTCCTTGAATATTTATACATTTATTTGTTATTAGGATTAAGTTTAATTTCTTTCACCCATCGTGAAGAGAGATCAAATCTATCTTCAGCCACGGGATCTAACTATATAATTCAACTGTGGAAGAATATTTCAGACCTTCACCTTGTGTGATGAAAATCTTTCGCCTAGTAATTTAGGCACTTCAAACAAAAACTAACCCAATATGGATTAGAAAGCCAAAAGTTCTGAAAGTGTTTTGTATTAATTTAATTGGAGATCTATCTGAGAAATTCCCAAATTATACCTTCCTCCTCTTCATTCCCAAATTATTTCTCTTTTATTTGTTTCATGGGTTTGAGCTTTTTGTGACAGGTTTATGAAAGTTCTAAGCCAAAGTGGGCTTACCCTAGCTAGTAAAATCAATAAATAAATAAACCATCTTTCTTTGATCCTAAATCTAAATGAAAACCAATCAATTAGAATTAAAAAGACAAAAACTGAACCCTTTTGTGGTTCTAAGCTAGATTTAGTAACACCTACCAAATAATAGCAGAAGCATATATATATATAAAAAGGTCCTGAATATATAATTCTTAATTACTGAGTTATTTTTTTACTGCAAGGACCTTATATTTCAATTCAAGTGTTTCAAAAACCACACTCATGGTGAAGAAATAATTTTAGAGTACCATCCACATCACTTAACCAAACAAAAAGAAACAAAAGTGTTTGTGGAAAATTGAAAATTGAGAGCAAACTAGGAGTGGGGTTGGGAATCTATACTCGATTTAATAAAATAACAACTCATCAAGTGGACAAAATAGATGATTTCTTTCATGACATTGATGAGAGAGGCCAAGAAGGTATAAGATAGCTGATGGGGTGGATCTGAGTCACATCTCTTATATATGTCAGTACAGCTCCATTGATAGATTCAAAGTAAGTTCCATTACGACAAGGGAGATGAATTATTAGATTAGGTTATCCCTAAAACATAAAATAGAGATGGAGAAGAGAGACAAACTAGGATTACCTTTATCTCACTATTTATAAACCTTACTTCCCATGGAATATATCATGCTTGATGGTAGTGGCCGGTGGCTCTATTAGCCCAGTGGATCTGAAGGATGTGTTTGATTAGTAAGTAAAGAAAAAAAGAATATAATAAGACAATAAATTTTTCTGTCTTTCTTTCTCCTTTTTTTTTTCTAAAAAAATTGAAAATTTTTTTTTTCTTTTATTTTCTTGCCCACCAAACACATTGTTAGAGGGAATGCATGTCATGATGTTTTATTCTCATATATCCTTTGAAAGAAGAGAGAAGGGTTCATCATTCATACGTTATGTCTCTACGTATGTTCCAAGAGAAATCATATCGATCATTACGTGGGGAACCGTATAAGAATACAGAAGATTATATTTGGTCCCCCCACTCATTTCTATAATTCTATGATCTATAGTTTCCATACAATTGAATTAATGATAGTGGGGTTTTGAAAAACTCATTTTGATTATGACTCATATTCATAGAAGTTATTTTTAAAATATGACTATGGTCTTTGAATTTTAAGGGTTATGACCAAAATGAGTCATAGAGATTTGGTTTCAAAAGGAAAATTAGGTGTAGATGGAGCTGTGTTTAATACTTTAGTATTAGGGTTTTTTTATTTGACTTTTCACTATTCAATTTTTTATTTTTATTTTTAAATTTTAAAAATTTAAAGCATTAAAGAAAATAAAGAATTATGCTATTCTATATCTAGTAGTATCAACGTCTTGTTGCCAATTAAAGATGCCAAATTGAAAATGTTTAAATCACGAATCTTACCTCATGCAACATTGGAACATTAAGGGATTTAATTATAAGAACCTCTCTTCTATCAAAAAAATAATAAGAACCTCTCAGATCTAAGGACCAATAACAAGATATGATTAAGAATCTTATTTCACAAATATGTAACATTAACCCATGCAAGATTCCCAAGTGACCCAGCTCAATATGCATAATTATGAATATTTATATTTGTATTTGGAATCACCGTTTGCATCAATACACAATGCAACAAACATTTGAATAGAATGTTCAATTAAATCCCTAATTACAAACAATTTAAGACATAACCTTAAGACAATCATACACCCAATAGTATAAATGTAAATCAATTTATTATTTAAACTATTTAAATTTGATTTGATGAATACATAAATCAAACATATCTATCGATACTTTATATCGTGAATGTGTTATTCATGAATGTTTGCCTTATTAATGTTTCGATCGCCCTTGAATGTATCATATATTCTACAATTTCTCATCAATGAATTTAATATATAGCTATGCTCACCCATACCACTCCCATTAATATCTTAGTATCTTAAATGATAAAATGAAAATGGATAAAAAAACAATAACTTTATATGAGAGGAATGGACGATTGAGCAAAGGCATCATTGTCATCATCCGTCTTGGTCTAAAGTAAGAAATAAACATTCAATTGTTTACCAAAAAAAAAAGAAAAATTAACATTCAATTCAGCTTCTTGTCCAAAAGCTTAAGACCCATTCAAAAATGCTGAGTTGACCTATAATAATTACTATTTGTTGGGGATTTTTAGAACCTTACAATGAATTTGCTTTTAGGCCAATGTTCTTTGTGCCGGGGTCACAGGCTGCACCCAAACACATAGGGGTGGGTCAAATGATCGACCTGCCCCTCCTGAATGGCAGAAAGACCACCCCCATGTGTTTGGATGCAACCTACGCAGCGACATAGAAAACATGACCCTTATTTTTAATAATAAACTGTCTTATCCTAATTTAATTTTAAGGAGAGCTAGGACGATGACCCTCCCTCCCATTTCCTCTCTTCCTTCTCTTCATTCTAAAATGGAGAGAAAAAATGTTGCCGCAAGTATCAAATGGGGTACAAATTTTTTTTGGGTAAATTACACATCACCCCTTGGTTTTTGAAAAAACTCAAATCACCCCCTAGTTAGACCCCAATATGACAAATTAATCCTTACCATTAGTTTTATGCTGTTAAGTGATGATGTCAGCCAGTTAAATAAATTTAAATCCCTAAACTACCCTTGACATCCAAACATAGATTTTAAAAGGTAATATTGTAAATTTAATTATAATATTTTAGTACAAGGGTAAAATAGTCCTGTCATGCCAATAATTAACAATAGACTAACATCGTTATTGTACAGGGGGTGATTTGAGTTTTTTCAAAAACCAAAGGGTGATCTGAGTTTCGCTTGAAAACCAGGTGGTGATGTGTAATTTACCCTTTTTTTTATTCTTATGGTTTTGCCATCTTAAATTATAATAAATCTCTTTTGTGTGCATCCAATGTAAAATAAATGAAAATTTTTGGTCGAAATAATCAGTTATATAATCTCAATTTTCTTTAGATTTTAGAGATCTTATGCATCTTAAGGCCCTCCTCTTTGGTATAATTTTTATTTAAATTTTTCATTAATTTCTTAAAATAAATTAAAGAAAATAGTTTTTATTTTTATTTTTTTTTATCTAGTTAGAAATTGAAATTGTGTGATTTCATTGATTGAAAATAAATTCAAGAAAAAAAAAATCAGTGTGCTAAAACACAACCTCCTTCTACAACCCCACACACTAAGTAACAAAATCATAGTCCATGGCACATTGTGTACATCTCATCCAATCACTTTCATAAAAGGTAAAATTTTATATGCAGGAACACTATAGTTAGAGTTTTTCTATGCTATATATCTTGTGTGTGGAGCTCAAAAATACTATAGAATGATCTAGGCCCCCAAAAATCGTGCTAGATGTCTGATATCCAAACTCAAAATTCATAAACTCGCATTGTATTGGTCCCACCTGATGAGATTATCTATGCGTATTAAGATAATCTCCATAATATGTAATTAATAAATTCTTCAAAATTCTCCACAATTATATATAGAAGGTTAAATTATTTGACAAGCTGATTTTGTGCGTACTTATCTAGAAGCAGCCCCCGCCCCCAACCCTGCCCCCCAAAAAAAAATTCTACCATGGTCCATGTAGAGCTATTTATGGGTCCATTCACTGAATATTATGCACTTTCTTGACTTATGAGGTCCAAAAATCTATCTTTGGTTCACATGGTCCAGGCCCATCACCCAAGACTCTCATCTACTCTCTCTCCATACAAAATTGTCATAGAATATGTGCCTTGTGACATCATGAAACTGTAAATGTATGTGTATGCTACATGTACGGTTAGGGGATAAAATTTGGATTATCAGCATGAACGTGCAATCGTGCAGGCTGCATAGTGAAGAGAGACATTTATGGAAACAAAAGAAACAGGAGTTGACACCCATTCGTATAGAAAACTTGCAAGTGATTCAAACTCCCTTTTAAGAATGCATGGAAAGGTATTTATAGAGGCAAAAGGATAGATGCCTTCTTTTATTCGTAAGTGAAAATGTACTATTACGAATAGATGAATCAAATTTGGTTCGAGGGCAACATACTTTTTATTTTTAAGTAAAATTGTAGAACTTCTCTTCAAATAATAATTAAAAAAAGATTAAATTGTCGCACCCTTACAATATGAATATAACAATAAATTGGTAGGGTATTCTTAGATTGATAACCATCGATCTAACCCCATTGAATCTCAACTATTGAGCATTTTACCTCAAACAAGCTATGACAATGATCTCTCAACCTCTCTCCGCCCCCTCTCCTCTACATCTTCTTCTCCCCCAGCCTCTATGCATCTCCCTCGCGCCGCGCCCTGCTCTCTCTCTCTCTCTCTCCCTCCCTCACACACACACACACACACACCCTGTCTCTACGCAGTTCCCTCCCACCCCTGCTCCCCCCCCTCCTCTCTCTCTCTCTCTCTCTCTCTCCACCTCTCTACACATCCCCCTCTCCCCTCTGCCTTCTCTCTATCTATTATTTTTCAGTCGAAAATAGTAACTATGTGGAAATTCAATGGACGATTTAGATTAATTTTGTACTAGATCTCTGGTTACAATCTAAGACATGAGAAAGAGTTGGCAGGACGGATAGGCAGGACATCCTTCCTGCCACCACCCACCTTTAGAAGAAAAAAAAAAGGCAAACTTAAAAAACACCCCTTTGATTGGCTTGAAAGAAAAAAAAAAAAAAAAGAGAGGCATAAGTATTTCCACCAGGCACCCAATTTACGAACTTTTGTTATTACGGCAACCCCGATAGCTTTCCCTACCTTTCCTCTCTTGGGTTCCGTTTCTCTCTTACAGCCCCCCGTATTGGAAGGAAAGAAAGCTGGGAAAAGATTTCATTTTTTTATTTATTTAAATATATAATTAAAATAAGGGGGAAAAGAAATTATTATAAGAACTTGCGCCTCCGTTAACCATCTTCTCTTTTCTTCCCCTTTCTTTCTCCACTGCTTCAGTGGAGAGCCAACAGGAAGACTAGAGGAGTGGAAGGGGGGAGAGGAGCAGTTAGTTTTATCTCCACTCCAACCTTGGGTTCAACCGAATGGACCCACTACCGGCAGTGGCTTCCGCCACCCATCTCGCCTACCCGGACTCAGTGGAGTCGTCTCCCCGGTCGCGCAACGCCGATTCCTGGGACGAGCCCCTTCCTCCCATCCCAGGCGCTAAGCTGCGTTTGATGTGCAGCTATGGAGGCCACATCGTCCCTCGCCCTCACGATAAGTTCCTCTGCTACCTAGGCGGCGAGACCCGCATCGTTGTCGTGGACCGCCACTCCACCTTGACCGACCTCTCCGCTCGCCTCTCTCGCAGCCTTCTCCATGGTCGTGACTTTACCCTCAAATACCAACTTCCTAACGAAGACCTCGATTCTCTCATCTCCGTCACCACCGACGAAGATCTTGAGAATATGATCGAGGAGTATGATCGCACCACCACTTCTTCGTTGAAGCCCTCTCGCCTCCGCCTCTTTCTCTTCCCTACCAAGCCCGATACTGCCTCTTCGATCGGTTCTCTCCTCGACGATTCCAAGTCTGAGAACTGGTTTTTGGATGCCCTTAACGGTTCTGGAATTCTGCCTGGAGGGGTTTCCGCTGACGCTGCTTCCGTTAATTGCCTGTTAGGTCTCGACGATGTTATCCATGTCGACCCTTCTGTTGATGTGGAGGCTCAACCTGAATCTGTAGGTAATCATAACAAGCAGGTTAGTAATAAACAAGGGCAAGATGTTCAATCGGTGCCGGATTCTCCGATGATGGAAACTACTTCGTCGTTTGGTTCGACGTCTTCTTCGCCTTCTCAGTCCAATTTACCTCCGATTCGAGTTCATGTCGAGGATGGTGGGGTTGGGGTTCGGTTGCATGATCAGATGGTTGGGCTGGAGGAACATTTCTCGCAACTGAACGTAGCTGCCGCAGCTGCTGCTACTGCTACTGCTACTGCTACGCAGAAGCAAGAGGAGGGTTTTGTCACCATTTATTCTCCGCCACCAGTTCCGACCACCGTTGCAGCTGCAGCAATGGTATCATCAGCTGTTACGGTTAATCTTACCACCGTTGCTAGTGAAAACCACGGCCGCGTTATCTCGGACGATGAGCGATCAGACCGATCAGACCATGGGGCCCCGGTTGGTTTTCGGAAACCGCCACAACCTCAATTGCAACAGAGGACTAGTGGGGGTGTGGATTTACCATCGCCAGATGCAGCTGCCAGGCACCCTCAATCTCTCACTCTCTGCTTTTATTTTTCTTCTTCTTCTTTCCATTTCTTTGAACTTAGGAGGTTAAATTAAACTAGCTTTTATTTGACTGGGAAAGATTTCTGAAATGGGTTTCTGAAATGTTGCAGAGATGCCAATTCTGGCCCAAAAACAGTGTTCTATCAAGACACAGTGGCAGCTGCTACAGCTAGAGACAATAGGGTTCCTGCTTTCCCTAACAAGAGTAACATCTCTGATCCTAGCTATCGGATCCAGATGCAACAACAACAACAACAACAACATTTTCAAGATGCTGGTTACTTCTTGTCTTCACAATTGGATCAGCAGCAGCAGCTTCAGCAGCAACAACAGCAACAACAGCAACAGCAGCAATTTATCCCCGCAGGCACGCAGTACATCCACCATCACCCCACAGGACCAGTACCCATCTCGTCATACTACCCACTGTACCATTCGGCGCAGCAAACGCTGCAACACCCCCATCAGCAGCTCGATCAGCAATACCAAATGTACTACTTGCCTGTTAGGCAAACACAAGCTTACAATTTGCCTGTTCAATCTAATCTTGGCGATGCTCCAACCGTCCAATCCAGTCGGCCCCCAACGCCACCCAGCCCTGTCATGATCCCTCCCTCTGCTGCTGCTTATAAAGAGCCCGCAGCGTCTGTTTATCCCTCTAGGAACTCAGCTCCTTCGAAGCCCGATTTAGCCCCGAATGTGTACAGAACTGCCGCTGCAGTAGCACCGCCACTCATTCAAATGGCTCCTGATCAGCATCAGCAGCAGATTTTGGGTTACCATCAGATGCATCACCCATCTCAGTCTATGGCTGTTACTGCCGCCGGTGCTGCCAACTATGCATACGAGTTTGCGGATCCTACCCACGCGCAGATGTACTACACTCAGCCTTCAGCTGCTACATTGCCTCCTCAGTATCAAACTATGACCGCAGCATCAGCTGTAGGGTTGTCGGAGGCTTCTACCCAGTTGGCCACAGACAGCTCTAAGCATCAGCAGCAGATCAGAACTTCACAAACACTGTGAGTCGTCATCCATAGCTGATGAAGAAAAGTAACGATTTTGGAGGGATGGGTTTGGGTAAATTTTAGATTTTTGTTCTCTTTTACTTTGTGAAATCTTGTTCTTTGTATGGTTATAGGTATTGGTTTGTGTTTAAAAAAAAAATGTTAATCTATCTGTGATATGAAATAAGGGAGTGGGTCGTCTTCTCTTTCTAGTTTCTTCCTGTTTTATAGATTATAATGTAATGCAGATCTTAGAAAGAAAATAGAAGTTGGTCAGATAGGGGATATCAACATCAAATGTTTGTGTTTGGTCAGTCTGTGTATTAGCAGTCATGAAATAAATACACATATATACATCAAGCTTTGTTTTAGAAATTCTATTTTGGTTTCAGCATGTCAGGTGTTTGTTCAATCCATTTCTTTTCTTCTCTTCTCTTTTCCTTTTCACGGTTTCACCAGCAGCTATGCCTATGGCCTTATACAATAGTGGGGTTCAGGGCCTCAGGCTTCAAGAGGGATTTCGATCAGATCCAGAGCTTTGACACACAGCCACTCCATGCATGGTCTCCTTGGTGGTGGTTTTGCGCTTTTGCATAATCAGGTCAAAAATTGATAATAACAGGTCTGCTTGGTTTGACTCAAAACTCTTGGTTAGATCTTCATGGTACCTCTAAACTATGCTCTAAAAACTCGAGCGTCCCAACTCACGCAGTCCAGCCAGGATACTCTCTCACAGGTGCCCAAATCGTCGGCATGTGTGTCTGGACTTTGGATTATGGGATTGCGCAGCTGCCATTGCCAGCTCTCGTACGTTGTCATGTGGGCGCACCTGGGAAGGTAATTGTTGTTTAGGTAAAGGTGAAAAGTGTGTGAATGTACAATGTAATGTATGACCTCGAGATTGGAGTCCTTGTGGGCTATGGCTTATTATGTTTTGGATGGTTCCATGACTGTGGACTGCGTTTCAAAAGCTCGCCTCTCTCTCTCTCTCTCCACTGGAGAGGAACAGTGCTAATCAATATATATAGGGTTTTTTCCAAATGTCCCCCTGAAAATGGCCAAACTTATAGTTGCCCCCCTAAATTTTCACTAATTTCACATGCACCCCTGCTTTCCAAACTAAATACCACTATAGTCCACAGAGACGATATGTTATAATGGATCCTAATTTTTGAACATTGTTGGACCATTCTGCCTTTGATAGGATAGAATGACTCATTTGACCTTAAAAAATTAATCAGAGCAAATTACTTAGACCTCCCCTAGTCTTTCTGACAATTCAGGGAGCCTACCCTGCCCTTCTGACAACTACTCAAACCTCCCCTGTTATTCAATCTTGGTTTCACTTAGCCCCAGTCCGTTAATGGTTAGTAAAACACCTGTTGTGACCAAAATGCCCTTACTTATAAAGGCCAATGTACCCTTTCATTTTTTTCCCCTCTTCTTCTTCTTCCTCCTGCAAACCCTCCTCTCCCACCCCTCTGCAATCAAAAGTATTATCATGGAATGGCTGACGAACCACTTAATCGGAAACCACCTGACTTTTTCTTGGAAATTCCGACGGCATCATGAACACCGATCTCCTTAAGAGAGAATATGTCTTGTCCGGTTGGGGTTTCGATGCATAAAGCTTTAGAGGTAGCCTTCACCGAAGGCTTGCGAACAGAGAGGTTCCATACCTAAGGAGAGGCCAAAGACAACAGAGTAGCCAGTGATGTTAGCGAAGGCGATGGCTAGAGAGCCCGTGGCCAGCTCCATGTCGCCCAGGTGGATGTGGACAAAAAAATAGGATTTCCCTTCTTTTTTAAATCCGGTCTGCCTCTGTTGATCACATCCTAAATTTGATATCAATGATTTCTTTATTTCAGACCCTTGTAGGGATTGTTCCACACCTCCTTCTACACTGTCTGTTAGCTTAAGAGCTTTGCTTAATTCAAAAAAATTGCCAGGTTTGTTCGAGGTTTTGCAGTGCCAAAGAATTAGGATTAAGTCAATAGAGCAGAAAATTATGGGTTTGCTTTCCTGCAACCATTACATGGAGCCTGTGGCTGATGAGGATATTAAAACAATAGTTATGTGGAAACAACATGTAGACTGATTTAAAAAAATTAAGGGATTTGTAGCATAGGCTTCTACTTGTAAAGAATTTATGTACAGTGCAGATATTTGTGCTAACTGGGGATGTGTTTTTGTTTACCCTTTAAATAGACAGTTTTGATGTATGGGAAGGCCAATAATTTGTAAAGAATTATATTAAGGGATTTGTGTTTTTTGTATCTTCTTATTTTGTTTTTCTCAAGGGAAAGAAAGAGTCTCTCGCGCAGTCATGGAGCCTATGACCGGAAAATCAAGCCCCTTGAAAAACATACTGATTAGAATGCTTTTGTTTGCAGTTGCTATTCTCCTTCTTCGATTCGCTTACGTTGTCATGGGTACCAGTGGTTCTTGCAACTCCGGCGATTTTTGTTTCTTCTCTGTTCCTGAAAATCTCAATATCGCCAGTGGGATGTACAAATCGACACCTCCACAGCTGTTGTCGATGCCATCAGATCTTCTTCCAGCTCTACTCTTCGCGATCTCTAGACCAGTATAGAGTGGCGCAGGGGCGTCGATTACTATTCTTCTGTGGATGGGGTTGCACAGGGGTGGGAGCAGCGAGCAGGTGGGTTTGCTGGAGGAAGAAGAAGAAAGGGAAAGGGAAAGGGAAAGGGTGTAAGGGTACTAGGGTAATTTCTTAAATGGAAAATAGGTATAATTATTGGATTTCTTAGGTTTTTCAAATTTATCCGTTAGCTGACGTTAAAATACTACAGGACATGGGCTAAGTGAAACCAAGATTGAAAAGCAGGAGAGGTTTGAGTAGTTGTCAGAAGGACAAGGGAGGTTCCCTGAATTGTCAGAAAGACTAGGGGAGGTCTAAGTAATTTGCTCTACAAAAAAACACGATCCACAACCTTAAAACCCAAAAAACCCAAAAAAAAAGTGGCAATTAAAGACTTAAAACCCTAAAAAAAGATATCTAACGACTATAACAAGATCCGTTAGATATCAGGATCGATCTCCATCACAAAACACGATCCACAACCTTCGATTCTTCTGTGGAAGAGCAAGTTACAAGGAATTTTTAAAGCAACAAAGAAACAAGAAACGAGAGGATCATATTTGCGTTCTTACTAGTTCTGGTTGTCGTTGCACATCTGCTTCAGCCATTGTTGTTCTACTTCATTCTTCACTAACTTTAAAACCTTTTATGGTTTCTCCAAACAATGAAATTAAAGCAAACTAGAGATGCGAATGAAATGGTAACGAATAATTCACAACCCACATATATCGTCAACAGTTGCAATGATTCCTTTTAACAAGCAGGACTGAACTGTTGAAATCAAAACCTGGTGGACAAAAGGGAGTTGCAGGTTTGTTTCCCACTTGGTTCCCAGGACTGGGAAGGTCTTTGGGTCTGATATTCAAGGGTTAGGGTCGCCTAAGGGAAGGTAACTTACAGCCCAGATCTGAAAAGAAAAGAGAGGGGGGACTAGGGAGATCGAAACAACCTTGCTGCTGGCTTTGTTACCGCCAGAACAGGGAAGAACTAAATGACTGATGGATGTACGAAGATGAGGAAGAAAGAAGGAAGTAAAAGAATAGAATAAAGAAGTATGGAAGAAGAATAACTGAAGAAGAGAGATGGAATATTGACAGGCTGAACAGAGAAGATGGGATAAGTAGCGAAAGAACACAGGGAAGAAGAAGAAGAAAAGGAAGATGGGAGAAGCAGCGAGAGAACACAGGGAAGAAGAAGAAAAGGAAGATTGGAAGAAATCGAAGAAGGAAGGAAGGCAAATGGGGGTTGAAGGATACCTGCAAGTCATCTTCCCTAATCGATTAGGAGAAGATAGGTTGCAGGTTTTTTTTTTTTTTAATTTTTAAAGTAAAGGCATTTTTGTCATTTCACTTTATCAATGGCAGAATAGTCTAACTATGTACAAAAAATGTCAGACGTTAGAACATAACGTCTCTGTCTAACGGGAGGGACTATAGTGGTACTTAGTTTGGAAAACAAGGGTGCACGTGAAATTAATGAAAGTTCAAGAAGACATCTGTAAGTTTGACCATTTTTAAGGAGGCATTTGGAAAAAACCCATATATATAACATTAGATATGAGGAATCTTTAACAGAATAACTAGGATTGTTATTGGCTCCATTATTGACACGTTTCATTTTGCTCCATTACACTCTTAGATGATTGACATCTTAGATGATTGACATGTGTATCTAATTGATCCAACGGTTAGAAAATCAAATTAAAATATTTTTTTTATTTTATTTTATTTTTGCATTTTAACTTTCAGTTTTTCTACTTTTGGTTTTTCACTTTTTGATTCTTACATTTTCCTCTTATTCTCTCTCCCCTTTCCCGATCTAAAACCTTTCGTTTCTCTCTGGTGTCCGGCCATTCTGAAGAAAGTCACCGTCGGAGATGGTGCACCTGTGATGTGAATAGCTAGGATTTCCGGCGAGGTGTCTGGTCCAACCTCTTCCGTCTCCAACCACTTTGTCTCTCTCAACTCTTCCCAATCTCAAGAGGAGAAGCTGCATTTGAGAAGAAAGAAGCAACAAACTAGAGCTCCGTTTGCGATTGAGCCCCTGCTCCAACCTCTTCCAGTAGGCTCAATGTAAGAACCCAGCTCAGATATATAAGAAGGTAATGGATGGAATAAGGCCTGATGGGTTATCTAAGGTGAAGGATCCTGAAGTGAAGACGTTCATTGAGAAGTGTCTTGTTCCAGTAAAGGAAAGGTTGTCTGCCAGTAAAGGAAGAGGTTCATTAAGGCCTGATGTTTCTTTCTTTCATTTTTGGCAACCAAAGACTGGTAGACTTGTGAGGTTGTGAAGAGTAAAAATGGCGTTTTATGGCTTATTGTACCATTGAATGACAGTAGCTGACACCTGAAATGAGCTGTTGAAAGAAGTATCTCGCCTGAAAATTTCAAAGAAAAATACGAGTTAAAAAAAATTTAAAAGAAGAAGGAAGAAGCAATAGAGAGTAGACAAAAAGAGTGAACCTCGTTTTCTCTACTGAATCTTCTGGCATTACAGATTCGCTCGAACAGTTCTCCACCTGAAGCATATTCCATTACTGTAATTAGATGAGTAGAAGTCAACATGACCTGCAACAAACCACATTGAAGGATCACTACTCAAATGTCTTCGAAAAGAGAAGACGGACACTATAAAAATAATGAATGAAAACTTGCCTCCTTAAATTGGATTATGTGTGGGTGTCGAAGAGATTTGTGGTTAATGATCTCTTTGGTTACATTCTCATCGGTTTGCAACCATATAACAAACACAAACAATTGAAAACACAGCTCTACCTAATCATCAAAGCCCAAGATTGAGTTTGATTAATATATAGAGTCAGTCTTATTTCTAAGAATTCGAAAGTGAAGAAGAGGCAAGGAGCAACCTTTGTTTTCTAGGCTAGTTTCAGTTCATTCTGATCTTCCTATCTTGAATTACTAAATTTCTCCCTAGTTCCACTGTTCTGAAATTTCAGTGGTTATATTCTGTTAGTTTCTATTGCTAATCCTATGACTTTGATATTTAAATTGCTAGCAATGTTGGCTGGAATTAGGACTGTGTTTTCCAGCTTGAAATTTGAAAGTTATGACAGTCCTAGATGTAATAGGAGAAATCCATCAGCAGGTAAATAGCTTAGAGATACTTTGGAAATGATATGTAATTTATTAACTCAATAGGATGAGTGTCATTTTGGAAACTGGTGGAAATTGAGGCCTGATAATCTCTCTAGAGTGTGCAAGGCAGGTATCTGGTTTAGCCCTTCTTATTATTAGGATCCTAATGGCTTCAGTTGTTGCCTATTAAACTCCTTTAATTTCTTTCTCAGTCCAGTTACTGAAGTTCAGTGTAACCCAAAAACTCAACTGGAGAGCTGAATGCCCTTGACAATCTCATTTTTGCAATGGCCATTGGTGCAATTGAAGTTCTTTTTGTTTCTTTGGATTGGTGGTTTCTTTTTAGGAGACATGTGCCAACATCAATGTAGTCATATAATATTTCTCTCTCCCCCCCCCCCCCACCCCCCTTCTCCTCTCCTCTCTTTGTATGGCAAAGTCAATACATGAAGTGATGTGTAATATCTCAAGTAGTCTCTTTTCAAAATTAGAGGAGCAAAACTGAGTTTCACTAGTAAATCATAGATGAAACTCATGGTCTTTCTCTTGGTTGATGTTGAGCTATCTAGATGTTCTTTTGCCAGCTTGATGCTGCTATTGAAATTTGATTTCTTGAGGGGTTTTTATTTTCCTTGGTTCTTTAAAATTCTGGTTGAAGTCCTTCATCAGAATTTGCAACATCAGCATGAAACAAGAGCCCACTGGTAATGGTCTGAACAATCAACACAATCTTTGTAGCACTTACTAAACCTGCTGACCCCATTGTTGTTGTCATTAAATATTTTACAGCATTCCAAACCAAAGCTGGTTCAGAGATCTAGATTGAAGTTTCATTCAAGCACTGTGGAAACACAAGGAAAGAGATTGAGGAAATAAGTGAAGAGCAAGTGCTTGTTCATAGAAGCAGTTAAGGAACTTGGAGCAATTGAATCTCAAAGAAGAATGGAGGCTTCTCAGTTCCCAGAGAAATTGGGAAGAACCAGAAATAGAATCAAGGACATAACCCAGGAACTAGACCATGCAGAGGAACTGGAGAGCAAACTGGCTACTACGATTTCAGATGTTAAAGTCTTACAGAATGAATTGCAACTAGTTAAGGCAATGGATCAAAGGGATGAGAAGACTGAACAATCAGGTGATTTCAGAATACATGAGGGAAGGGAAGAGGAATCACTAAAACTTCATTATTACAGTCAATTAATGAAGATTTGGACACAGAAAAGAAAGAATTAGCCCGTATCAAAATAAAGTAGGATATCATACGAGATGGACTCAAGCTAGTGTCTGAAGAAAGTGCTCAGATGAGGACTTTAGAAGGGAAAACAGACTTGCTTGTTTAGAACCTAAAATCTAAGCTCCTTAGGGACAAATCCAAGTTGGAAGATGCATATAGAGCTGAAAATAAGGCAAAAACAATTGCATCCAATCTTTCAGAAACACTACAAAAGTTACAAACAGAAACAAAGAATGCAAATAAAAAGAGGGAACTTTTTAGTGAAGAAGCTGCAAGCATCAGAACAGAAATTCAAAAGAATGAGAGTGATAGTAAATTAGCATAGGTCATGTTACAAGCTGCTATGAAGGAGCTTGAAGTGGTCAAAGCATCAGAAGCTATAGCTCTTGAGAGCTTAAAAACTTATACAGAGAAAATCAAGAAGGCAAGAGCTTTAGCATCTCAACATAACTCTTCAATAACCATCACAAATTTTGAATACCAGCACTTGACTAGCTGTGCCAAAGGTGCTAAAGAAATTGCACATAAGAAGGTTGCTGCAGCTCAAGCATAGTTTGAAGCACCAAGAACCTCTGAGAAAGAGAGATTGGTGAACACTGAAACAGCTAAGAGAAAGATCAGAGAGCTAAGGCTGGTGGAAGAACAAGAGGTATACAGAACAGAGAAGTCAATGAAAGTGGAGAGAAATTGAGGAGGAGCCAAATAATTGGGAACAACATTATGAGAAAAACCCAGAAGCTAAAAACATGAAGCTTGAGAAAGCATTGTCAAGAAAGTCCATTAAAAACAATGGCAGCTTGACACCGACAACTCTGGCACTATCAAAGACCTAGCTATCCTGGAACCCCCCTTTTAAACCGATCCACTTCCATTACTATTAGGAATAGGAGGCTGGTACGGCCTAACTTAGTCAAGTTTTCTGCGAGGAAGAAAACAAAAAATCATTTCTAATCATTGTTATCATATGCAGGGGTTCTGGTTCGCGCTCTAAACCAGCAAGGGAGAGAGGTTGGAGCAGGGGCTCTGGTTCGCGAAATAGACCATGAGAGTGAAATCCATTTACTGCAGGGTACCACCGGCAACCGAGAGAGGTTTGTTAGATTAATCCAATCCCTTTATGTTTAACAAGGATAAACCCTAGAACTATCATACCCATATGAACCCTAGAACACAACAATAATGGAAATAGAAAGGAAGGGATTGTACCTTTCACCTTCGTATGTTGATGAAGAATAATAATAGAATACCCAATTAGATCTCCTCCTCAATCTGCAGCCTTAGACCAATAAACCTTGAAGGGATCTTCTGCAGTCTCCCGTTTTCACTGTGAGCGCCCTTTTCTTGTAGGAGAAATAGGGAAGTGAATGACGTGACTGCAGGGACCCTCCTTATCAGTATTTATAATAATACTGTCCCAAAACCCTAACCCACTTCCATAATGGGCCAGGGCTGGCCCATCCTAATTAAAACCGGGTGACATGCTTGAACCAGCTCTAGTATTAGGATCCCCATCAATTAACCGGTCCAAGTAATTAATTAAGCCCACAACTTTGGAAATTACTTACAACCTCCCACTTGGGCTAGATTAATTACTGAGTCCTTATCAATTGATGTGGCCATGGAATCCCTCTACCTTTATATGTCACAACGTTGATTTACTCAACAACATACCATGTTGAATAACAGCAGAAGATATACCTCAATATACGGTATACAACTTTCTGTCATCACGAACAGGGCATACTTGTCAAACAAACCACTTTGAGATGTGTAACCATGAAGCTGAAACTTCATTTAGGTCCTATATCTGATTACAAAATCAGAGTGCCTTGAACAACCTTATAAGCACATACTTTGATATTAACCAATACTTGGGCAAACCGCCATAACCTTGGGTTAATATCAAACTTTGGCAAACCGCTTATAACTTTGGCAAACTGCCTATGACTTTGGCAAACCGCCAATAACTGATATATCAGATGAATGAATCAAAATAAGTTACACATGTGCAAAACTAATGAGCAAGACAACACATATATAAGATAAATAACCATGCTCATATAGATGTCTAAAAGACAAAAGTAAGGGCAAACCAATACAGGACTCCCACTAAACAAACATGTCAAAAGACTCAACAACACCCATATAAGAAATATGTTTCTTGAACACTCCCACTGGCAATGCCTTTGTCAAAGGATCTGCCAACATGTTGTCAGTCACAATGTGCTCCACAATAATCTGCCTCTCATTGACTTTTTCTCTCATCATGAGATATTTTATCTCAATGTGTTTGGAACCTGCAGACTTCTTGTTGTTCTTGGAGAAGCAAATTGCTGAGGTGTTGTCACAATATAATACCGTGGGTCTAGCTATGGAATCTACGACCCTCAACTCTGAGATGAAGCCCCTGAGCCAGATAACTTGCTTTGTAGCTTCGAAAAGAGCAATGAACTCTGCTTGCATAGTAGAAGATGCCAAGATGGACTGCTTGGCACTCTTCTAAGAGATGGCACCACCTGCCATCTTGAAGATGTAACCAGAAGTGGATTTCAAGTCATCAGTGCAACCTCCATAGTCAGCATCAGAAAACCCCACAACCTCTAGAGTATCACCCCTGCTGTAGACTAGCATATGATACTTGCTCTTCTGCAAGTACCTCATGACCTTCTTTGCTGCCGTCCAATGTGCTAAACCAGGACCAGATTGGAACCGCCCTAAAACACTGACTGTAAAGGTTATATCCGGGCGAGTACAAACCTGCGCATACATCAGACTCCCTACTGCAGAAACGTAGGGTTTGTCAGCCATGGAACTCCTCTCAATGTCATTTCTAGGGTACTGCATCTTGTTCAGTCTATTCCCCTTGCTGATTGGCACATCACCAGTTGAACAAGTAGACATGTTAAACCTTTTGAGAACCCTCTCAATATAAGTCTTTTGAGACAGTCCTAGAAATCCCCGCTTCTTGTCGCGCCTGATCTCAACACCAAGGACATGGGTGAGGCCAACTTTGTCAAAACTCGCTGATAGAAAACTCTTTGTCTCAAGTAACAACGCCATGTCACTACATGCCAGTAAGATATCATCAATGTAAAGCACCAAAATGATGAACTTACTCCCACTGACCTTCAGGTAGATACAATGATCTATTGGGTTCTCTGAAAACCCAAAAGAGACTACCACCTCATGAAATTTGAGATACCATTGTCTTGAGGCTTGCTTTAGACCATATAAAGACTTATTCAGCTTGCAAACTTTTCTCTCATTCCCTATAATCTCAAAACCTTCTGGCTGAACCATGTAAACATCCTCTGCTAGATCTCCATTCAGGAATGTCATTTTAATATCTATCTGGTGTAACTCTAGGTCATAATGAGCTACAAGTGCCATGATAATCCTGAAAGAATCTTTTGTGGACACTAGAGAAAAGGTCTAATAAATGTCCACACCTTCCTTCTGTGTGAAGCCTTTTGCTACCAACCTGACCTTGTAGCGCTCAACTCTACCTCGAGAATCAGTCTTAGTTTTGTACACCCATTTGGAGCCTATGGGTGCACAACCTTCTGGAAGATCAACTAATTCCCAAACCTTGTTGTTATCCATAGACAACAACTCATCCTGCATAGCCTCCAACCACTTCTGAGAATTTGCACTACTGACAGCTTGCTTGTAATTGGTTGGATCCTCTTCTTGCCCAATGTTAAAATCACCCTTTGTCAGGTACAACATGTAATCGGATCCGATAGCAGACCTTCTCAAAATCTCCTCTGGCTGAATGGGATCAATGGGATCAGCTACTGCCACTAGTTCAACAGGTGCCATTGGTTCAACCAGCACCTCTTCAGCAAGTTCAGGTGCAGCCTGATCAACAATAATAGGCAGTTGGAGACTGGTACTAGGCACAACATCAAATGCAACAGTGTTCTCTTCATAAAAAATAAGATTTCTAGGCTTAGGAAATCCACCACCATCCTCAATGAACTTGGCATGATTGGTTTCTACAATCCTGTTCACTGAATTAGGGCAGTAGAATCTATAACCCTTGGACATCTCAGGATATCCCACAAAGAAGCAGCTGACTGTCCTAGGGTCCAATACTTTTTCATGTGGATTAAATAACCTCGCTTCAGCTCTACAACCCCAGACATGCAAGTGATT
Source organism: Telopea speciosissima (assembly GCF_018873765.1). NCBI lineage: Eukaryota > Viridiplantae > Streptophyta > Magnoliopsida > Proteales > Proteaceae > Telopea > Telopea speciosissima. The sequence goes on along the minus strand of NC_057926.1, from coordinate 55,603,016 downwards.
TAGACTAGGCTTTCTTCCAGTCTAAAGTTCAAAAGGTGTCTTTGGAACTGATTTACTGGGCACTCTGTTTAGAATATAAACAGCTGTCTTGATTGCTTCCCCCAAAGGGACTCTGGAAGATTGGTGTGACTAAGCATGCTCCTCATCATGTCTTTCAGAGTACGGTTCCTTCTTTCTGCAACTCCATTCTGCTGTGGTGTGCCTGGCATAGAATATTGGGCAATAATACCTTGCTCCTGTAAGTACTTGGCAAAGGGACCAAGTAGTTGGGAAGAATCTCCATGCCTGCCATAATACTCTCCTCCTTTGTCAGACCTCACTGTCTTAATTCTCATTGAAAGAAAATTTTCCATTTCAGCTTTGTAGATCATGAAGGCATCCAAAGAGTTTGACTTCTCAGAAATGAGATAGAGGTACCCATAATGTGAGAAATCATCAATAAAGGTAATGAAGTATCGCTGACCACCCAGTGAAGGAGTAGGAAATGGACCACTAATATCTGTATGTACTAGCTCTAGTAAACCACTACTACGAGCTGCCTTCATCCTCCTTGTTTTAGTCATCTTCCCCTTCATACAATCCACACAATCATATAAATCATGGAAGTCTAAAGGTCTAAGAATCTTATCTCTGACTAGTCTCTCCATCCTCTGCACGAATATATGACCCAGGCGCTTATGCCACAACATGGAAGATCGCTTGGAACCAACATTCAAAACTACTGGAGAATCACAGTTTAATTTGTAAAGCCCATCAACAAAACTACCATTGCCAACCATAACAGAGTTATGTAATAAATTGAAGCCATCTTTATTAAAATTAAAAAAGTATCACACTCTCGAAAGTTTTGAAACAGAAATCAAATTCCTCCTCATGGATGGAACATACACAATGTCTTCTAAATCCAAAAATAAACCACCAGACAAGATAATTCTAACTACTCCAATGGCTTCAACAACAACTTCTACTCTATTACCAACGAACACCTCCACCTCATCTTTGCTTGGTGTCCTCCTTCTGATGAACCCCTGCAAGGAATGAGTGACATAAATAGAGGATCCAGAATCAATCCACCATGAATCCATAGGGCAATTAACATTAAAGGATTCAAAGCAAACAAGGGACAAGTGAGTACTAGAATCCTTCTTCTTTGCCAACCAGGATTGCCTAGCCCTGCAGTCCTTCTTCATATGCCCCTTCTTGTGACACCAGAAACACTCTAGACCGCCCATATCTTTCTTGCCTGCTTAAGACTGATCCCGATGAGGTGCTCTCTCCCTGTTAGCCCTATCATATGGCCTAAACCTGCATTTCTTGCTAAACCTCTTCTTATTCCTATAAGGTCCAACACCACCCTTAGAAGTGGTGACATTTGCACTCTCAATTTTCTTCTTACTTTTCTTGTTATGCTCTTCTTGTGTGCAAATGGAGACCAACTCTTTCATGGTCCATTTTTCCCTCAAGGCCGCGTAGGTGGTCTTTAAAGTCGCATACTGCTCTGGAAGAGATTTCAGTGTAAGAGAGACTAGAAAATCATCATCTAGGTTAGTCTTCAGATTTTTCAGCTTCTTCGCCATGGAAGATATCTCCAGAATATGCTCTCTCATGCTTCCATTGCCATCAAATTTGGCTGAGAGGATTTGATTCATCAATTCTGCTTTCTCAGCACTTTGGGAAACCTCAAAAACTTTTTTGATGGCAGCCAAATATTCAGTTGCAGTGTTCATCTCTTTCACACTGTCCTTTATATTCTCAGGGATAGATATTTTCATCAAGGTGACACACTTTCTGTTAGCAGTTTTCCATTTTTCTAATTTCTGTTTCTCCTCAGTGGTGCTAGTGGCTGTAACTATGGGATTAGGCTCTCTAAAAGCTAAGTCCAACTCCATTAGACATAGTGCTACATCCAGGTCCTCTTTCCATTTCTTATAGTTATCTCCAAATAAGATAGGAACAGTAGAGAATAGACTACCCTGAATAGACATCCTAGAGACAGTACAACCTAGATAAGTATGCACACTAAATCTAATGGGAGCATAACTTAGGTATGTTATAAACACACCAAAATAATCAAATCAACTAGTATGAGAGAATATAAAATACTAGCAATATCATCCAAATGAGAATCACAACCGCCTACATCTTTACCCTTTGGGGCATAAAATGTACTGGTCCACTCATAATACCACATTTACCGTGAAAGAAATGTTAATTCAAGAATTCTATCACCTTTGGGCATATAGAACCCCTAAATTATCATTCCTTCCCAAAAATGTATGTGCATATATATATATATATATATATATATATATATATATTCTTTAAACTTGGAAAATATCACCTTTGGATAAATACTACCAACTTTGCTGCCTTGACAAACTATAGAGAAACTTGAAGTGTCACTTTGGTGTTCAACATCTCAGTCCCTTACGACTCCCATAAACAATATTTTGCAGCCAAAATGTGGAATAATGTGAATTACACAAATTAAAATAAATTTATCAATGTTATAGTGTAATGATGTCATGTACAAATAGAAGTTTTGGCAAGTTTAAGTTCACATAAATGATCAGCATAATGCTAAAATTCAAAATTTTAATTAAAAAATGTAACCCCACAAAGGGAGAGACACAAAACCTCAAAAAGTGTGCCCCTAAATTTACTGTTTTGACCAACAGAGGGCACCACAACGTAGGCCTCAAAAAAACGAAGCCACAGAGTCCGAAAACAGCCAAAACGGACCTAGAACACGCTCCCACGAGCCGGTCAAAGTTGGAGAGTGATTGCACTCTCCCTTTATCTAATTGGGTATTCTATTATTATTCTTCATCAACATATGAAGGTGAAAGGTACAATCCCTTCCTTTCTATTTCTATTACTGTTATGTTCTAGGGTTCATATGGGTATGATAGTACTACGGTTTATCCTTGTTAAACCCAAAGGGATTGGATTAATCTAACAAGTGGCATCAGAGCCATCCCATATGACTTAGAATCAACAATGAATGTTTTGCATAAAAAATTTAAGGTGTTTCCGCTGTCCGAATTGGGATTTTTTTATTTAATAGCTTCTAATTTGTATGCTCGGTAAGCGATTAAAGATGACATAGACGTTTTGATTTGGAAAATCACTATTGGAACACTACTGTTGTGTTTTGTGAAAACTAGTTTGATAGTTTTTTTTTTTTAATTTTTATAAAAGGGGGTCGTTTTGTTGGTTTTTTGGCCAGTAGTACAAGGGTTTCTGGCCATTGGGGGTATGTATGGTAACCTTTCAAAAAATGGATTATGGTGTTTTTTTTATGATTCTGGGGGCAGAATTGAAACAGATTATGTATGGGAGGTCCGGTCCGTTTCTGTGATTTTTTGAAACGGACCACGTGATATAATAGATTCTAGCAAGCTTTTGAGAAACACCAAAATGGTGTTTCTCACATTTTAGAATTGATTCTACCAATTTTTCGGTGAATCAAGTGGACTTAAGTGAATTAAGGGCATTGATGGAATTTACTATCAAAACATAACAAAACCTTCCTGTAACTCGACTTCTCTCTCTCTCGTTTCTTTCTTCTTCGTCGGCTTACTCCAAAGATTGAAAAAAGAGGAAAACTGAAGGAGAACAGAAACGAAACCCTAAAGATGGTGAAGTAGAAGAGAGAGGAAGACTGTTCGAGCTTGTGTTTCCATGGCGACGATGGTGAGTTCCGCAAGTTGGCTCTTGGCGAGTATGATTTCCTTGTTTTTATTAATATGCTTGAAGTAGGACTTGCCTTTAGATCGTTCTGGATCTCCTCATGGCAGAAAAAATGGTTTTTCCCCCTTTTTTACAGAAATTGTAATTAGGTGTTAGTGATTTGGATAGAGGGTGGTAGAAATTTTTATAAAAAATTTAATTGGGCGCTAGTGATTTGCATAGAGGATTGGAGAAGTCGATGTCGTCGAAACCTAAATCGTCGGAATCCTAATCGAAATCCAAATTTTCACATCCAAAGTACTGCGGACAATGACGTCGAAGGCGTTGCCGGAGAGGGAGAGGTTAAGGTCGTGGTCGCGCTCGGCTTTATTGGAGGGGGTGGAGGTGATGATGACGGAGGCGTCGCAGCTGTCGACCACACAGTCGTGAAAGAAGAGGCGGAGGGTGCCAGCAGCAGTGGTGGGGTTGTTGATCTGCTTGGTGGTGACGATATCTTGAATGATCTACTCCATTTGAAGGCAAGTCTTCTAGTAATAGTTGGTGGTGAGCTTCGATTTGGATATTGAGATGAAGAGAAGGATGAATAGGGGCAATGCGGCTGCTTCTACCATTGTCATTTCCTCTCTCTTTCTCTCTCTTTTGTGTGTGTGTGTGTGCAACTTTATCTCACTTTCTTTTTTCTCTCTTGAAGGAGAGGACTAGTGAAGAGAGGTGCTCACCTCCTCTCAGTTCTCAAAAGAAATGGGGGAGATCCTATGAGTGTGGGGGGGTGATTGGGGGATTGTTTGCGGGGAAGAAGGTTAGGGTCGGGGGGCAGTTCACAGATAAAAAGCTATGGGGATGGAAGGAAGGACCCAAGGAGATGTGGGAGGAAAGTGTTGCTACTATTGTGGAGGAGAGTGGTTATAGGGAGTCATTGATTTTTTATTTTATTTTGGTGGAATTAGGGAGTCATCGATTTGGGATTTGTGAATGGGTGTTTTTAGTCCATAAAATCATCTTTGTTGTTTGATGAGATTTATGAGAGAGATAGCATGTCATTCTATTAAACTCGGTTTGGCTTTAGTGTCTGGTAAATCCTTCTAGCATTTTTTTTCTTGCCATGAATCCATTGTGGAGCATCCTCATGGAGGAGGAAACCATAAATCCATATATATTTCTGTTTTTCTGTAATAGTAGAAACAATTTTTTACCATACAACATTTGTTTGTATAGAATTACTCCACAAATCTAGAAACAGAAAAAATCGATTCTGACTCAGAACCAATTTTTTGAAACAGAATGGTTGCCATACATACCCTGGATGGCTGTTGACCATCATTGATGGCCGACGAACTCGCACTTGGTGACGGAATGGCCTACGGTGGGGTGATTAGTCGGATGCAGCGACAGTTTTTTTTTTATTTTAAAAAAAACCAGCATGTTTATTGGGTTTTTCTGTCTGCCGGAGAGGCACTTTCCGGGCATAAGATTGCCAGCAGGGCCCGTCGGAGTACGGCGTCCTTTCGCCGGAAGGTTGAATGGCCGAGTGGGCCTGGAGTATGTCGTCCTCATTGCCATAGCTTACGGTTCATTTTCCTAAAAAACCTGCAGAATGTGAGGTAAAGAAACGTGAAAGAAAAGGGCGCTCACAGTGAAAACAGGGGATTGCAGAAGATCCCTTCAAGGTTTATTGGTCTAAGACTGCAGATTAAGGAGGAGATCTAATTGGGTATTCTATTATTATTCTTTATCAACATACGAAGGTGAAAGGTACAATCTCTTCCTTTCTATTTCCATTACTGTTGTGTTCTAGGATTCATATGGGCATGATAGTTCTAGGGTTTATCCTTGTTAAACCCAAAGGGATTGGATTAATCTAACAAGGTTTGTAGCAGGGTCTTGCTAGCAAACGGAGAGAGGTTCGCAGTGGCAATGTCTTTGGTGGCTTCTGTTGAGAAGAGGAGTAGAGAGAGACGGAAGAGAAGTTCGTGAAAGAGGAGAGAGAAGGAAAAGTGAAAATGAAAACCAGAAAGAGGTTCGTAGCGGATCCTCTTGAGATTGGGAAGAGTAGAGAGAGAGACGGAAGAGGTTGGAGCAGGGGGCTTGTCGGCAAGCCACAACACTCACAACGGCAACGTTTCCGACTGTCTCTCTATGGATCCTTGCGCTCACAGCTGCTCCATCTCCGACGGTTTCTCTTGAGAAAGGCTGGAGTAGAGAGAAACACGTAATGTTCAGATAGTGAAAGAGGAGAGAAAGGGAAAATTGAAAATGGAAAGTTAAAAAAAATGAAAAGTGTAAAACAATTGGAATTTTATATTTCAAATTTGGCCGTTGGATCAGTCATATACACGTGTCAATCATCTAAGAGTGTAATGGAGTAAAATGGAGCGTGTCAGTAATGGAACAGATAAAAATCCGAATAACTAACTGTGTAACAAACACAAAAGTAACATAATGTGATGAGGTAGACATGATTCAGAAAAGATGAGCTGGACATGGATCATGTGTTCTATCTTTATCAAGCCCCCTCAAACTCAGCGGGGGAGACCCAACTGTGAGCGCCTTTAAGAAGAGTGAAGCGAGAACGAGGGAGACCCTTGGTGAGTATGTCAACAATTTGATCAAGAATAGAATTAAACCAAACCACCAATTGATGAGAATCGACCATTTCTTGAACGAAATGAAAATTAATTTAGATGTGTTTCATCCTTGCGTGGAACACTGGATTCGTCAAAAGATATATCGCATGAAATTTTGTCACACCAAATCACAAGGAGCCGGGATAAGGTGAGACAAAGTTGAACAACCCTATACTCAGCCGCCATCGAAGAGCGGGATATAGTACATTGTTTCCTCGAACACTAGGAAACCAAGTTAGAACTAAGATAGACCGCGTAGCCAGTGGTAGATTTCCTGTAAGCAAGCCAGCCCGCCCAATTGGCATCCAAGTAGGCAGTAAGGGTGAGAGTGGAAGACGATTCAAAAAACAATCCCTCAGAGTGCGTGTGCTTAATATAGCGAAGAATTTGTTTAACAGCTGTCCAATGCATATAGTAGGTCGATTCATGAATTGGGCAACCTTGTTTACTATAAAGCTAGTATCTGGCGCCTGGGTCATGGTAAGGTATTGGAGAGCTCTAACGGCCCAACATTACTCAATGTCATCAGACAAAGGAGTACCTGATTGAAGTGTAAGAGGAGGTTTGGATGCAATAGGCGTAGAAATTGGCTTAGCATCAACCATATTAGAGCCTTGTAGCAAATTCGTTATGTATTTTCATTGATAAAGAAGCATACCAGCAGACAACCGGAAATGAATAGGAAGTAATGCAAATCTCTAAGATCCTTGAGAGCAAAGGAGGCAAACAGTGCACCAATAAGTGTTTGTAATGCTGCAAAACTGTTTCCCGAGAGAAGTATGTCATCGACATAGATGAGAAAATCGAGTTCTACATCCCCAACTCTATAAATGAACATAGAGGTGTCAGTTTTGAAGCTATAGAGTCGTAATTCAACAAGAAGCCATTTAGGCTGTTGTACCAAAGAGCCCATATAATGATTTGTGAAGATGGCAAACATAATCAGGATGCAAACGATCAACAAATTAAGCTTGGTGACTAGGTCATGAAAATTGTTTCAGCGAGCTCCCCATGTAAAAAGACATTTTGGACATCAAGTTGTGGCCACTGATTTGTAATAGCAATAGAGGGTATCAAACGAATAGTGGAAGGCATTATGACGGGTCTGAAAGTCTATGCATAGTCGATACCAGGGCGTTGGTGAAACCCGTTAGTGACAAGACGCACTTGAAAGTACCATTCGAGTGTTGTTTGATGCGGAACACCCACTTGCAACCTACAACATTGTGAGAGAGGCACCGAAGACAAGGTTTCAGTACGAAAAATAACGTTAAATTTTCTGACATTGCCGCATGCCACTCCAGCGACTTCAATGCCTGTGTATGATAAGTCGGTTCAACTAAATCGGGGAGGGGATGTTTGGTGGCAGATAGGGTAGGGCGTGGTGGAGGAGGAAATGATGAAGGGAGGCAGGGTCTGGTGGGGCAATGGCAGCTGTGGTGTGTGAAAAAACGAGTGAAGAAGATGAAGAATTGGGTTGAGGTGTGCAGGTTGTTGGGTTTCGAATGTGTGATGGATTGTGTTGAGCGGTTGTTATCTGTGGGTTTGCTGGGTTTCGAACCAACAAGGGATCATGGGCTAGGGTTAGGAAAAGAAGAGGATAAAAAAGGTAATTGGCCAGTTAATTCAGCTGGGTTTTGAATGGGTTCGGTAACATTTGGATTTGAAATGGGCCTGGAATAAGGATGTAAGGTAGAGGTGATAGAAGACACCACAAGAATTGGATTTGAAATGGGCCAGCTATTATTATTAGTTTTGGACCCGAGAATGGAGAACAGAGAGCTAAATTGCTCATGTTTGTGTGGTAGATTCTCAACCAAACTACCGGACAGAGAACATTCACCTTGAAGTGTCATTTTCTATCATTGGTTGGCGAATTTACGGGCTCTGAGTCTCTAACAAGTGAAAAGTGTCGCGCACTCGTGATTGGGCTACATGAACACCACCACAAGCAGCACGGTGGGGGGTGGGGCATGAGCAGAGTATCCCCAGTCGGTAATATTCGGCCTCCGATTCGTCGGGCTAGCTACAGATCAGCCCTAGATTCTCAGAAAATGGTGGAGCATCCATTGATCATTCTCATGGTAGACTAATTGGAAGACGTACAGGGCCACAGCTACTCTGGTCCTCCATGGTCTTAATCCGGACCGTACTCCCTCCCATGTTCTTACTGCTGCCCGAAAGAAAGAGGTTGACTGTTGACATATCACACACACAACCTCGGAGCTTCCTTCCTCGATTCTCCAACTTACACGAATGCATTGTATGAAGCAGAGCTTCGATCAACCTCAATCTCTGCTTCAATGGATTCCATCACTCTTCTCTCACTCACTCCCATCTCTTCCAACTCAGTACTCAAGCTCAAGTCCCCTTCTTTTTCCTTCTCAACATCTATCACAAGGCAGGTGCTTCATTCTCCTCACACACCGACACACACCAACAGACTCTTTCTCTCTCTCTCTCTCTCTCTAGTCTTGTCTGATTACTCTGTTGTGGTTTCAGGAGTCTCAAGCTTTCCTGCTGCTTAGCTGTTGATAGGGAGAATCATTCCCCTCCAACTAGAATCGGCGATGATCTAAGGATCATGTTTGCCGCTGGAGGTACCGGTGGCCATATCTACCCTGCCGTCGCCATTGCTGATGAACTCAAGACTATTAACCCTAGCATTCAAGTCCTCTTTGTTGGAACCAAACATGGAATGGAAAGCACAGCAATCCCTTCCGCGGGCTACGATTTCGTCTCTATCCCCGCCGTGCCGTTGACCCGTCCCTTATTTTCTCTCCAAAATCTCCTCCTGCCGTTCCGTCTGTTCAAGTATGTGGTACAGTGTCGGAAGGTGGTGAATGATTTTGATCCTCAGGTCGTCTTCGGGACTGGTGGCTATGTCTCCTTGCCTGTGTGCCTAGCTGCGGCACTCAATGGGTTGAAGCTCGTGATTCAAGAGCAGAATTCTATGCCCGGGATAGCTAATCGAATTCTCTCGCTTTTTGCTGATCTTATTTTTGTTGCTTTCAATTCGTCACTTGAGTATTTTCCCAAGCACAAATGTATTGTAAGTGGGAATCCTGTTAGGTTGTCTCTGAGGCATTATGCGTCCAAGGCCGTGGCAAGGTCCCATTTATTTCCGAAGGCAGCCAAAAAAGCTGGGGATTCAGAGGCCAAGGTTGTGTTGGTGCTCGGGGGATCTTTTGGTGCCAATGCGATTAACATTGCGCTTCTGAACATTTATTACCAGATGCTGCAGGAACATAAGAACATGTTCATCATATGGCAGACGGGTGTTCAAGCATTTGATGAGATGGAGAGCCTCGTTAGGGATCATCCCCGTTTGCTATTGAGTTCGTGAGTCTTCTTCTGTCTTCTTTGGGTCTTTTATTGTCATTTCATTTCGTTGATTTCCTTTGGTTCTAAATTATTACTATTTGTATGTCGATGAGATTAGTAAGTGAGACTACTGACTCTGCAGACTAGGGAAACCCCAAGTACACACACACTCTCACAAAAGGAGGAAGTTTTTTTTTTTTTTTAGGGGGGGGTGGTGGGGGAGATAAAAAAATATATATGTAACTACGTGGTAATTCTGTCTACCTGACACTGATAGAGGAATGATATAAGAATTCCAAACCTCATACTAATGTATCTATATCGAATAATGTATCTATATCAAAGTTTACTAGTACCAAAACTTTTTGGATATATCATGATGACAAACTAACAGAAGATGGAAATAAATTACAAGAGAATAATAAATTATGATACATTATTCTGCCAGTTTACTTGGATAAATAAGAAAAGAAAAAAACTCTCTTGAAAGTGTTTTCATGTTTCCTTCATTATTTTTAGCAACTTTCCTGCCTCAAAACTGCTGGTAATGATTATCCTCCATGAAGACTTCAAGCTGATATATGATTCTATTTAAGTTGATTTCTAAACTGCTAGAGTCCTTAAATTTGTTTGCAATCGAGGACAAACTGATAAAATTAGCGTTTTTTAAAATTTGATATTGAATTGCTGGACAACTTTTTGAGGTGTTGTTTAGTGATCTTGTCCAATTCTCACCTCTAGCATTTCACTTCATATTTACCTTCTCTTTCTGTAGCTTTTCAATTTGAGTCTGAATCTGAATGTACTCACACTTTGAAGGTTCTTGCATTCAATGGATTTGGCATATGCGGCTGCAGACCTTGTTGTTTCTAGAGCTGGTGCAATGACTTGCTCTGAGATCTTGGCCACTGGAAAACCTTCTATTCTGGTAGTCATACATTTTGACCACAAGCTTTCTTCCCTTTAAGGCGTTAAAGCACTTTATTGAAACTATGGTTGATAATGGAATTGTCTCAAATGAACATGAACTGTCTCTTTTGCATATATCTGAAATGAAAAGAAAGGATTGTTTGTGGTTCCAAGTGCCCATGTGTTTATATTTTGACTCCTAATCTATTTCTATTGTTTCTTTTCTCAACAGCGCAAACTGTTTAGATTATACATTTGAATTATTTCAACTGTTGAACTTTTGGAATATAATGATCTGGCCTCCAGTATGTTTACAAAACATTGCTATGATGAACTAACCTAGGTAAGAAACATATCTATGACATATGAAATGAGCCAAGAGCATTTATGGCCACTTTGGTCTTGTTGAGGTCCTTGTGCCTTGGCACTTTGTGTCTTTATTCGTAACCATTGTCTTCATCTAGTGCTAGGAAGCTAATGTGACTTCCAAAATAGAAGATGCTTTTGAGTTTAAGCATGATGAGATTCTCGACATAGGAAATGATGATTTTGGTGGACACTCAAACCTACTACAATAAAACTTTATGCCTTTATTTGGTAAATTGGAGATTCATGTAATCATGTTGCTTCCAAGGGTTTGGGATTTGTGGCACTTGTTTTTATATTGCAAATTGTGATCCCAAATGTTAAGGGGATACGTCTGGCGAGATCCATTATCAACATTAGTCTATAGAGTTTAGGGACCCAATGATATGGTTATTATAGGTTTACTGATCAAAATCGGGGGTGGAGAGGGATCATACTCATTATGCTTCACAAATTTTTGTTGGCGGTTGTAGGCCATAGTAATAAGGTGACCTGGAGACTTCTGGTCCTACTGGTGTCTGAAATAATGCTTTTGGGAAGGCAATCCTTGCCACCCTGCAGCTCAGGTTACTTCCTCTTATATATTGTTAAAGGTGCATTATACTTCCATTGAAGCTGTGATAGGTAACATGATGTGACATTTTGGTCCACCGCTTCCCTTTTTAACTTTAATTTAGAGAAATGAGAGCAGAGTTATCATTCTTTTGTGTGTTGATGTCATAACATGGGAGGATCATACTTTTTCCTTAGTATTTGGTCATTGCAGAATGGGGTTTGGCCAATCCTTTTGTTTGCACTAGCTTTCCTTGGCTCTGCTGCTGTATTTTCCAATAGTCAAATAAAAAGTTAAAAGAAAATTAAAAATAATTATCACCTTTAAACCCTTTCCAAAATTATCAATCTTTGCACTATCATGGTCTCATCATTGAATGTAATGTATTGAACTTTTCGTTAAAAGATCAGTCTGTTTTCTTCCTGTCATAAACACCTACAAAAGGAAATGACCAGGAAAAATATTTCCTTAATATAAACATCATTACCTTCCATCTTCGTGGCATTTGTCCTGCATTCTGGCATCAGTCAATGCACCCAAAATGATTATAAAAGGCTCCAAAAAGTGTGTAGTTAAGGAGAGAGGTGTAGATGGATTATGGATTCTTGATGACAAATTGAATGAGGTCAGGAATTTAAACTAACCAAAGGGGTCTGAGTTAAGTCAAGGTGGTTTTGCTATGTATTTCATCCTGCATTGCTATTTGGATGCCATTAATTTTGTAAATCTGACATGTGCTTTATCAAGCTGAACTTGTTCATGGTATATTACTCTGCAGCCCGTCAATCCTCATTATCCACTCTGTGGGTCAATATATAGTTCAAACCTTTGATAACGTGTGAAGATCAACACAAACAGAGAATTCCTTTTTGAAAGAAAAAAAACTGTATTGTTACCTATCCTGTCCAGCTCATCTTATTGCTGAGTAGTTGTCCTTTTATCTCTTTGCTATTGCATGAGATGATATCAACATTCAACGCTGAAATTTAGTTTGAAAAAGTTATTATCCCTTTTTTTTTTTATGTCCCAAGTGGATTCATTGGATTGTTTGATGAAATGATTATTCTCTTAATGTTGTAGATCCCGTCACCAAATGTTGCTGAGGGACATCAAACAAAAAATGCTTTTATCATGGCAGATATAGCTGGTTCAAAGGTTATAACAGAAGATGAACTTGATTCAACTACTCTTGCAATTGCAATTGAAGAGATCTTAGGTTTGTCATCCATATAGTTCCCCTTGATGAAGGTTCCAATTTTTTATATTAGAGTTCTAATGGTAGGCAGTACTACATTATTTGCTTCACTTTGTTTCTGTCCAGGCAAAACCAGTGTTACAATTGCAAAACTGATTTCAACTCTCTAAGAATCACACCTAAACATTGCAGCCTTGGAAAAGCATATGCATATATGCCCCTAATTAGTTTATTGGGTTTGAAATTTGATTTTTTTTTTTGGGGGGGGATGGGGATTGGGGGATTTTTGATAAAGTTGATTTGAATTTGTTATCCTTGATTTTTATTTGTTTGGTTCTTTTAACTCAAGAATTGACTCAATTTATAATACTCCTTCGCGATGAAACTCCATGAAATTTTTGTAGCATCTGTAGCTGAACTGCTGAAATTTTCCTTAAAATGCAAAACCTGTTGGAATCTCCAAACATCCCACGTAGGAAATGTCTATTTTCCTTTTATATGTTAGACCCACCATCTATTTTAAAAGGGCGTACCCAGTGCACAAGGCTCCCGCCACTGCAAGGTCTGGAGAGGGTCATAATGTATGCAACCTTACCCCTGCTTAGTGGAGAGGTTGTTTCCTGACTTGAACCAATGACCACTAATTCGCAATGGAGCAACCTTATTGTTGCGCCGAGGTCTGCCCTCTACCCACCATCTATTTTACTTGTGGGAAAATGCCCTTGCTCATAGTCTACATTTGCCTGCCTTGTACATGAATCATGGCATCTCTAAGTTGCATTGCATGTTTATCAAGACAATTGGCAGTTGCAGACTCAATGAAGAGAGAAAAACTTATGGACTGTGCGCCCCCCCCCCCCCGCGATGTTAATTATAGAAGGGATACCCTAATTGACATTTGGCCTATTCCTAATCAATAGGGAACTGTACATGTTATCTGTAGCTGCAGAGAATTAGATAACCAGCCCTCAAGAGAGAAGGAAGAAGATAAAGTGAGAAGAGAGAAAGGGAGAAGAATACATCTCCATAGGTTTAGTAACTGAGAATCCCAACTCCTAGCAAGAGACTTCAGCCACATCATTTCAGCTGCCGTATGTGCCATGGCTCTGTATTCAGCCTCTGCACTTGACCGAGCCACTGTAGTATGTTTTTTACTCCTCTGATATGATGTAGAAGCAGAGAATTGGATAATTAGTCCTCAAGAGAGAACAAATGAGATGATGTGAGAAGAATCCTGGAACACAATAGGACACTAAATAATTCCTATCATGGACCAGCCGTGCCTCTTATATTATATTCCAGTCATATACTCTTAATAGGAAACCTACTAAGAGTCTAAGTCCTAATTATAACTTTTTTTAGGGGGGGGGCAAAAGATCAGCAAAAGGATATATTGACAATAATTGTCCTAATTACAACTTAAAAACAAATAACTAAGGCAAAGTAAAGATAAAACACAACTCTACAACTCACACACCATACAACTAAGGGACACTCTCACTATCGTGAGTAGCCTTTAATATCCAAGTTCCCTATTCCAAGACAACACCTAATTAACAATAATTGTCCTAATTACAACTTAAAAACAAATAACTAAGGCAAAGTAAAGATAAAACACAACTCTACAACCCTCACACACCACACAACTAAACATATACTACGGTAGGGAAACTCCCACTATCATGAGTAGCCTTTATCATTATCTGAGTTCCCTATTCCAAGGCAACACCTAATTCAGTTCCTTATCAACTTTGAAGTTGTGTGTGTGAGTACAAGTGTCCTCAAGCTTTTAAGGTTCATATTGTTGTTGATTGTGGAGTAGCTCTTATACATGATAAGCTGCGAGAAAGTCGTTTGAGATGGCATGGCCATGTTCAACGGAGGCCTTTGGATGCTCCAATACAGAGGAGTGATTTGATTCAGATTGAAGGAACTAAAAGAGCCAGGGGAAGACCTAAAATGATCCTAAGAGAAGTGGTGAGGAAAGACATGCATAGCTTAGGCCTTGTATCAAGTATGACCTTGAATGGAGCTGATTGGAGGGCAAGGATCCATTTAGCCAAATCCTATTTAGTCGGGATAAGGCTGAGTTGTTATTGTTGTTGTATCCTTTTTTATTTTGGCAGGTCATTAGAAAATAGAACGAGTTTGTATTATAACCACTTTTATGCAAGAATGGGTTCTTTACTGCAATTTAGATGCTATTGCTTGTCAGCCTCTTTGGGCTTTGGAACTTTCATTTACTACATTCTCCCACTGGCCATCCTGATGACAGCTGGTTTATGGCACCGGGCTAGCTTATGAATAGGTTTTCTGAGAGAGAAACTCCTAGGTGATTGCATTTATATAGATGTGCATGCTTATCGTGTTTGAGGGTTCTTGTTAGACATTGGATCCATGTTTGGCGCCCACATGTGTCCGTGTCCGTGTCCATGTCCTTGAACATTTACACTTAGTTCAAGACCTATGTATTTATGAAATTGTATTAACATTGATGTAGTCTTACATATCTGGGACAATGAATTTGTATGTGGTCTTTTGCCTGATTGGTCATGCATTTGTCCTGTTCATTGGTATTGTAATCATCTCTTTCACCTTTTCTAATGAAACTGTTACTGATTAAAGAGGGGATGAGATGAATTGAGGGAGGGCTGGGATAGAGAGAATCCAAAGGATAAGGCTTTTATTTGTGAGATGGTTGTATAAAAGCTGCATGTTCTTGAGTAAAACAGGTTAAGCTAGCATATGGATGGATATGAGAAGGGGAGTGATGGAGGCAACCTTAAGAAGATGTTAAACCTTAGGGTGTCTTTTTTTTTTTGAGGGAGCGAAGTTTGTTTGTTTTGCTGAATAACCAAGGCAATGCAATACTTTTTATCGTTTATCAGGTTTTATGAGGAACTTTATTTATTGTTATTTATTTTTCGATTGTTGTACTCCAGCACCCCTCACAATTTTCTATATATTGGACAGGGAATGAGAGTCTGATGGCAGAAATGTCTGATAAGGCTATGAAAGCGGCACGACCTGGTGCTTCTGTAGAGATTGCTCAACACATTCTTTCTCTTGTGAAGTTATTAACAGTGTAGGGAGTGTGGTAATAAAGTTGTAAATGATGGAAGAGGTACATTTTTCTCTCGACGACTAACATCCCTTATATGAAGTTTATGCCACATACTTACATTCAAGGCAAAGACATCGTCTCTTTTCCTTGGAATCAGATGTGTCCTAGAACATGAGTTTAACTATCAGTACACTTGGTGCACAAAAGTGGCTAGAGCTACCATTGTCAAAAATCAACCGTTCTTATTAATTCTTTATTGCATATGATCCTTTTAAGGATTCCATAGACCAGATGTTTCAGATTCTTTCTGTTTGATCTTTCACTTGTGGTTAAGAAGAATAATAAAATATAACTTTGAGTTAGGTTGGGGATATTGAATGATCAATCTAATGTCCGTGAACGCATGCTATGAGTCAGTTGACAAACATTTTTATGATCATAACAGCATAACCAATGCCTCATGTCTTGGACCATAGCTTCCATCATTTGAGGCTTTGTTTCAGAATAATTGATGATCAGAGCCTCATGGTTCTGGTGAAGAGAACTTTGACCTTCTTTTCTTTATTGACCTGCAAAAGAATTTTGATACGGCAAGGCCCGATGGTAAAATGAGTCAAACCTCCACAAGGTCCCAAACCTAGAACTTCTTTTCCTTCTTGACCTGGGAAAGAGTTTTGATACAGTAGTGGTTACAATCAATGTTTTAATGCAGAACTAACATGATTGTTCTAATGGATGACCTGTTTTTGGGTCCTCATTCCGGTTCAACTTGCTGAACTGGCGAATCTGGTTGATATCAATGATTCTGATGGCATCAATTTACAGCAACTAAAGTCTGCTCCTACTCAAATGGGACCAAATTCACTCTTATATAAAAAAATAAAAAATTAGGGGGGGGGGGGGAGTAGATTGAGAATATGATCTATCACACGGAACTTGGGGTAATGGTGATGGCTAAAGCAGTTGGAGACTTTGTCCCGCTCCATCTTTGAGTTTAGCCAGAAATCATAAGCAAAATACATAACTCAGAAAAAAATTGATGCGGTAAAGTTAGACTTGGAGAGACACTTTAGTCCGTTCATTTGAATTGACAAGACAATCTCTGAAAGATCCAACTCTTTTAGGGATTACTATTGGTTTTCTTCCAGAATAGGATATACTGTCCCATGAGTAAATCTTCACTTATTGTCATGGACCATCATCCAGTTCAAAATCCTAGATTTGGTAGAATCAAAGACTTCTTTCCAAGCATATTTGACCAGTAAGCTGTACAAATGCCGGTGCTTCCTTTTTTGCTTTATATGAGGTAAGATTCAAGAATGGAAAATTTTCTGCGAAGTCTGCATTTGGAGGCAGGCTTCCTACCTAACCTGCCCTGTCAGATGTTCTTGGTTTTGGTCTCTTAAAATTCTGTTCACTTTTGACTGTTCGAGTTGAAATGCGTCTAATATTAATCCTTTTCCGAACCATTTTAAGTTGCTTCACAGCTCTGGTTCCCTCAGTTGTTCCATAATGTAAGATGGAGCAAGAAATCTAAGGAATGTACTCTTATGTTGCTCTTTTCCTACAGTACAGTTTAATCGAAACCTTGGGAACAGAAGGCATAAACAAGACAATATATGATGTAAGCATCCAGGATTGTGTGGGTCTGTGAATGTCAAATGACTGCCATTGCTGCACAATTCATATGGATTTCACTTTGGGGCCAAATGAAGGTTAGCATTATGGACTGAACTTGCATTCTTGACCAGACACCAAGTGGGGTTCAAGAAGTTAACAGTCTGCAAAATAGTTTAACCACCACATGGTAGAATACTAATTAAGGATGCCCAAAGTTCTTTTTTTTCTTTTTTTGGTAAATGATGCCCAAAGTTCTTACTGCGAAATATTTGTATCTGATGATATATATAGGTTCTTTTCTAACTTCAGAAGGCTATAAACTATGCTTGCTGTGTAATAATCATAGAAATCTTTGTGATCTTATATATGGTGTTCGAGAACAGATTGACCGGGTCAACGATGGGATGGCAGTTGGAAGAGGTAATCAGGATTATTTTGCTGGCAAAGTGGATTGATACTGGCAGCTGCAATCTTACGCAGAAGATCCACGGACCCATCTAAATATGTATTTATATATATTTAAAAAAAATTATGTATGGTATGAGTAGGTGGCTCATGTAATTGAAGAAGCCTTATGGATGATGCTCATAGTAATTTGGCTAAAAAACCTCCCTAACTTGCTCGATGATGGTTGGTGATCTTGTTACTCCGTATACTAGTGCAATACGGGGGAAAAGTGAAGTGTATACAAAATGATTATAGTGAAGTAAGATGATTTAATAAGTTATAAAAAAAACAGAATCATACCATTTTAGGATTCCAAAAACATGAAAAGATGATGAAGTATATTATTCTTTCTTACTACTAAATATTATCTGATTTGGGATTTTTTAATATCTGGGAGTGTTCATCAAAGCCTACAGTACCAGACACAATGAGAAATTATATGTTAAATGAACCAAATTATAGGAGGCTACCCTGATATGTGGTTACTGTTTTCTATGTGATTAAATGGCTCAACAGGTATGTCATGTTCATTCCATGACCTCTGACCTCTACCTCATGCGCAATCTTGGCATTCTGGACTGAAGTTTGGATTACCCTTTCAATGGTTCATTTAAGATGCAGACCGTCTGTCCAGGAAATAGACCAACTGATGTCCTCCTGGGGTGTTTGGTTAGAGCACCTTGATCAATCAAAGGTTTATTTCCGTAGACCATTTCAACCGTCTTTGTTTGGAGGCAAAAGGGTGAAAGGGTCTTCTTATTTTTCTTTTGGAAAAAGTTCCTCTCCCCCCACCCCCCGCAATGCTAGTGTACATTGCCCTCTCACATAGGTTTTTTTATTGTTTTCTCTCTCCTACCTTGAACATGTGGATCCCATGTGGATTATACCATTCCCGCACCTTTTACTCTTTTTTTTTTCCCTTTGCCATCACCAATTCGCTCTACAATCTGCAGTTCTACAACAATTGGACATCTTTATGATAATTCCAGAATTAAACTGGTAATGGCTTGCTACCTCATACCACAGTAGCAGTTAACTAATACAATTAATTAAATCAACCTTTATGTCAAACACTCTAACACAATGATCAGCTCCACAAGATGCGAGCTGTATGGTGCTGCACTCTGCACTCTTCTCTGAGTTTCTCCATGCCAAACGGTGTACTGTAGAAACATGGCATATGAATGGATCAAGCTTAACTGCAAGAGCAGCATTGAACCCAGGCAGTGCCATGCCATCACCATCAGCTCTGCCATTAAGGCTCCATAGTTCAATGAGTCCACTTTCCATTCCAACTGCAAGAATCCCTTGATTCCTTGTAGCATCGCAACCAACCCAAGATAAGGCAGTAACACTACTGCTGAATTGTGGTAAAGTCATGAGCTGCTTAACTGAAGACCCACTTTCCACAGACCAGATCTTGACAGTCTTGTCCCTTGAGCCTGTTGCAAATTCATGACCAAATGGATTCCATGAGCATGCCCATATTATTCTTTTGTGTGCCTCCTGCTTCGCAATGAGTTCGTAACTGACTTCATCTACCCCTACTTCATAACGAACCAGATATGTTTCAGTTATCATGAATGGTTAAAGCTTAATAGAAAATGAAAATATGAAAATACTATCATACAGCTCAACTGTGAACACCAGGCTCACTCGTTGGAGAGCTGATCAAGAAAAAAGTGCATGGGTAACCCCATCAGAGTTATCAGAAGGCAATGCAATTGGACTTGAGATTATACCTGTCCTTGTGAGTCTGAACACCGAGAACTGGCGATCCCTGGAGATAGCCAAAAGTAAAGAGTCATCATGACAGAATTCCATCTGTGTCACAGTTAAGCTATGAGACTGCAAGCGCCCTACTGCCTTCCACGATCCAACTTGCCACAGCCATATTTCTGCCACTGTTGCTGATTGGGCCTGCAAGATTGATGTTTATGAACAGTTTATAAAACGGAAAAGCAGATAGAACAGCGTGAACTTAAAAACTAATGATCCGATTAGAAACATGGATGCAGCACCCACTATGAAAAAAAGTAACACCAGTAATAGCATTCACTTTTTACTATATAATTGTCCAGATGCCAGCATCTATCCAGACAAGACCAATCCGGCAATTCACAGAAGACAGTTGTTGCCTCACCCTCCCCCCTCCCCCCTCCCCCCCAAAAAAATGATAATATCTTATGAAAACAATCCAGAAATTCTGTCACTATTGAGTAAGAGATGTGATTAAGAGCGTCCCAGTACACAAGGCTCCCGGCCTCCCGCTACTGTAGGGTCTGGGAGGGGCAAATGTACAGAGACTTTTTGCAAGTTTTGAAACAGGTAACAATGTAATTATCTTATCAAAAATAGGTAACAAATACAGTAGTATTCCAAAACATGGGAATTAATGTGGATTAAAGTGATTGAGTTTGGAGAAAAGGATCTCAGATAAGAGAAAACACTAGGCTGAAAACCTAGGCAAGGTTCTTAGTTCTCAATCCTTCCCCTTTCTCTTCCTATTATATTATTCTTCCATCTTCTAATATATCATATCCTGCTTTCCATGCCCTTTCTTTCTGTTATTTTCTGTTTCATCCCTTAGAACTGAACCCTAGCCCCAATTATAAAATAAAATCCCTTAATAGTGTATCTTCTGTATCTTTCATTTCATTTCATACAGTATAGGTCTGACACATACATAAGGGGAGGGATGGGTGATGACAACCAGGAAGCTTGAACCCAAGACCTCCTGGTAGGGTGGGCTTTTACGTGCCACACTTAATAGTGAAAAATGTCAGTCGCTTATCAAAAATAAAATAAGTTATAGATGCTTATCAACAGATATTCTGAAGTCAATTTATAATTTCCAACTCCAAATCAATCTCCCATATCCATGACTAACAACCATGACCTATAATCATACAGCCTCAAGTCGTCCAAAATGTGTAGAGAAGTCATAAACACCTTAATTGTACCCTTTCTTGAGATCATTGCTCTTTCAGGTTTTGGCCAAACTTCAACCTCAACCTTCGTTTCCCAATTTTCTCTTACTCTTCCTACTGAATTTGCAGAATTCTGACATTTCCACTTAAGTTCACGCCTAATTTGTCCACCATTTAAACCTGTTTATTAGTTGTTTCAAGGACCAAGTATAACTTTTTTTTAATAGCCAATCAATCAGTTTCTGAAACCATGAATCTCAACCCCAGGGTCCCTTTGTCTCCTCACTTTTCTAGGCACTTTTACTAGGCAGACCAACATCAAATTATCCACCTAAAAATTAGTCTATATGAATATCATATAGGAAGCTTTTGGGACTCAATAAAGAAGGAAATATCATCCAAGGTAATGTCTCTAAATATGATGTATAATGGCCCATAAAGCTCAAGTAAGAAAGATAATAGTAGGAATGAAATTTTATACCTTACATGATGAAGCAATAAGCCTCCCTCCATGATCACAGCATAAAGAAAATAGTTCATTCCCATGACCATAAAGCTTATGTGTTTCTGGCCATAGTGTATGCCATGACAGTTGATCTTCAATAGGAGGCTCTGTTAAAACAATTGGAACAGCATCAGGGATAGTTTCTAGGGTGTCTAGAACATTTCCATTTCCATTTGGGGCATCATTTGCAGCTGCATTCACAAGTGATACATTAAAAGAGAGAGTTAAGGGGGGAAATCCGATGGTCATAAAACTTGCAATGATGTAAGAGTGCATGATGCTGGCAAAATCATCAAACTAGATTATATATAAAAGAAGGGAAAAAGAATGCTGCTTGATCGCATCGCTCCTATGCCCAGACACAGTAACACACGAAATTACCACCCAGACCCTTCTGAAATAAAAAATCCCACCCATGTTGATGCCCCAGTGCGTGCGCTCTTATTGGCCCCCACGCTGGTGGTGGGGCTACACGACCAAGCAGCAATCTCTTGCTTATAAAAGAAACATTGTAAAAGCATCCCAAAGTAGAGAGTGTGTTGGCAAAGAAATCATGTTCGGTACATCTTTCTAAATCAACAATGGCTCGTATCAAGGCTTATATAACATACGATCACTTGAACATAGATTTTCTAAAATAGGTTGGGGAGGGGAAAAACTGTAAACCAAACAATAACTATCATGTGCTTAAAGATTTGAAAAAAAATTGCATCCGTAGTCAATCCCCTTCTGAAGATATTTCAGACATAGAATTCCCAAACTCAAGAGAAAGTTAATAAAGCCGTGGATAATACTGTATGTCATCATTTACTACTCTTGAGTCAATGAGGATACAATAATGAAATTGTACAGAAGTATGTATGATAATACTTCCACCCACTCCCACGCCCACCCCCTCCCTGTTTTCTGTTGTAATTGATAAAAAGGTTGGGAAGTGAAAGTAAAACTCTTTTTAAGATTAAGAAAAATAAAGCAAAGATGAGTTTTTACACAATGAGATTTTAAAAAATAATAAATTGGAATCAACTTGATTCCTACTGCTTCACCTCAAAGACCATTAGTATTTTCATCAGTCCTTAATCATAGTAGGAAATGACAAGGAGAATTGCAGAAGGGGGAGTTATTTTCTTTCCATTAGCCATTCGAATAAAACTTGTTCATTACATTCAGAGGGGAATGGGGTCGGGGAACAAACATAAAGGAAGCAAAATGCGTGACTTGGGTAGGTTAAAGTGTTGGATCAGGGCAGAAATAACAAGAACGATGAACCTCCAACATTCTTGCCCTTAAATTCTGGTATTATGAATTTCGAATATGAGAATAAAGGATAATACACTAAGACCAAAAAAAGCATTAAGATTCAACCAGAACTAAGATGAATCAGCATTCATTTGGCAACAAGGAAATTATTTCAATGATCTATATGCGTGCACGAGTGAGCAAGGCGAGAGAGGGAGAGAGAGAACCTACAGTGGCTGTAAATGGGCTTCTGTGATAACCCAAGAGCAGACATATTTGCACCCAGGATTTGAATCTCTTCCTGAAGATCTTCAGGAAAACTAAATTTCTCAGCAGTTGCATGAGCCAGTGTCTTCAAAAATGATAGAGGTGCTTCAAATACTCGAGCAACTTTTTCTTCTGCTCCACTAACAAACCGGTGGTTACCCTTTCCCCGAATGACCGCAACGCAGTTAATATCATGACCATGAACTTGTGGTCGAGCTATTTCATGCCAATAATGTCCATCTCTGAGACAAACTTCATTTTTCCAAGGAGTAAAAATACGTGTAGTCTGCATTTTTTAAGAATTTGCACATTAGATCCATATAAAGTGATGAAACAAATTCAAAGTTTCCAACATTAGATGAGGGTTGATCAGGTCAGGTCCAGCCGTCCAGGTCAGAGACAAACCCCCTCTATACAATGATAAAAGATTTATCACTTCACTTTCAAGGCCAAGTTACTCAGAAAGTTGACATGCTTCTTTTGTCCTAGGAAGGTTTGCAACAGATAAATCCCAAGAATAAAAGACTGAAAATGTGGAATTTCAAATTCTCAAGATAAAATCTTTATAATATCTATAAAAACAAACTGGAGGCCACAAACCCCCGTGTGTGGGCTTAACCCCCCCCCCCCCCCTTTTTCCTTTTATGAGCTTCAAAGCCCTCATTGTCATGATAGAAAACCTCCGGTGAAGTATGAGACTAGATTTCAAAAAAGAAAAAATATATGTGAAAAATGATAACAAAATAAAATGTTTCTGAAACAGAACAAAAGAGAGTATACCCTTATTAAGAAATTAAAAATGCCCTCTTTTGAATGGCAATTCTGCTCTTAAATATAATTTTTACGGAGAATAAACTTAAGGGGACAAATCAGACGGAGCATTAGTGTTTCACGATTTTCAAAGAAACTGGCTGTGGGCATTGAATCTGATAATGAGGCTGGGTGGGAGGTCACCGATTCCCAGGCCAGTGAGAACGTTCAAAAATGGGTTCGACTCAACACTGTTAAATATATGAATACTACGAATACTGTGATATAGTTTGAACCTGTTAAAATGAGGAGTCTGTTAGAGTGTGCTAGAGATGGGTTAGGGTATAAAAGTTCAAATTTCACCATTCAGACAATTGTTTCTCATATGTCAATATTCGTATACAATACAAATGTTATATGTGTTACAACCGCTTATCCCAAAAGCTCGAGCTGTTAAATAAGGGCCACAACAATGTATATCAACACACATAAACACCCCCCTGCATGTGCAGGCCCACACACACAGCTCTTCACGTGACACCAAAGGGCACAAAGCGTAGGAGCACAACAACACAAAACACAAACCCCTCACACTTACCAAGTATCGAACATCCGACCAACTGGCTCTGATACCATGTTACAACCAATTATCCCAAAAAGCTCGAGCTGTTAAGTAAGGGCTACAACAATGTATATCAACACACATCAACAATAAATAAGTATTTTCCGGGAACCAGTCAAGTAATGGTTGCCTGGGTTGGATGTTCTATTGACCAAATCAACGAATTTACACGAAGCTAAATGAAAAGGGTTGGTAGGTCAAATGGTCTGACTGCCCAGCCAGATTTTTGAACACCGGTTTCCCCCCCCCCTTCTTTTACCCAACAGTAGCAGATTTTCAGTTTGTATCTTTCAACAAACTGAGAATACCTAGAAGAAACTACCAAAAAAAAATTATGCTGCAAATCAAGTCAAAATGAAGGACCATTGGTACTCTGAATCAGGAAAATATGTTCATGAAACTGCAAAATATAACTGGTCCATATATTACCTGGTCATGGCTCACTGACAGCAAATATTCACCAGATCGGGCCCATGCAGCATCCATCACTGCTGCGAAGTGACCAGATGGAACTTTCTGTGGTTGCCAATCATCAAAGTTAACACCAATATTTTTCCAAAGATGAAAAGATCCACCATAGCCATGAGCTAAAATTGAATCTCCACTTGGACTCCAATGGCCGCCATAAAAACCTAACGCACAATGACTTAGTTCTCCAACAGTAACCACATTCACCCAGATGCCAGTGGTTTTCTCAGGTTGCCAGACCATCATTGTCTTGTCCATAGATGCAGATAAGATGCTCAGGGGTTGATAAAAATCAGTTCCCCCATCAGAAGAAAATGAAGGAGGATGCCACTCCACTGAATATACCCAATCTTCATGTCCAACAAGCAGGGATTCCAAAGAAATTTGATAGGAGGAAGAACCAGCTATAAGTACAGGACCTTCAATATACGATGTTAAGCCTATTTCTTCTTTTCTGTATGGTACCTTAGTATTATCTGGAGAACTATGCAAGGCCATCTTCCATATGCGAATGCTTCTATCCTGAGATGAACTTACAAGGAGAAGGCTATCCATTTCAATCCCGGTACAAATAGGTAATGAGAAGTCCAAACTTCGGATCCAGTCTGAGTGACCTTTCAATTCGCAAGCATGAATAAACTGGATGGAGAAAACCAATATATCAAACAGCAGAAAAAATATGCACGGGATATAGGAAAAGGAAAAATTGGGGAAGGGAGGGAAGGAAAAAACAGGTATTAGTTGAGGATACAAACCTTCCCTGTTCTCTCTCCACAATAAAGATGAACCTTGTTATCTAATCCTCCCATTGCTAAGACCAAATGACCAGTACTAGTCCCAGGCAATTCTGCCAACGAAACTGCAACTATAGCTTTTGAACCAACAGATAGAGTTTCCAGACACGAAAGTTTACATTCACCTACAATGATCACACAAACTATTTAATTAACATTTAACTGTACCAACTGCAGAATGTGGATTAAGATGGAAATGATGAAAACCAATTAAGCATGGTCATCTATGCAACCCAAATCCATAAATCTATGTTAGGAGCAAACTAGCTGCTGACAAATCAGAAAAAGGCTAGGCCCATAGAGTCTCCCAGCTTTCCAATGCCACCAACCCCCCCCCCCTCCCAAAAAAAAAAAGATATGAAAAGTTCTCTCATTTCTCCGGAATGGACTCAATGGTTGTGATCATTGAGTCTGCCTTCTCTTGTTGCTCATCCATCTTCAAAACTTCAACGACTTACATGGTAGCATTTGTTGGAGGTGGAGGGCGATGGGGACCAAATGTGGCTTTAAATGTTTGCTCAAAAGAGGCCACTTGATCTATTAGTTGCTTCACGATCTCTTCAAGTGTAAGTGGCTTTGGGGGGTAATCTTGTCAAAGGGAGAGCCTTTTGCGCATATGATCCATTAGGTACTTGTTCTTCAACTTGTACTTCATCTCTTCCCAAGTCCTAGGTTCACGTCTCCTAGCTACGAGTCTCTCTTCATGGAGTTTCCACCATTTTCTAGCATAACCAGTCAATCGGGAGTAAACAAACCTAAGCTTCCGCTCCTCTGTCGGGTTGTACCAGTCAAAATATTCCTCTAGAGAATCCAACCAATCAAAGAAGAAGGATAGATCCCTCTGCCCAGGAAAGGAACTTCTGACTTCATCTTCCTTGTATTAACATCAACCCTAGAGATGATAGGCTCTGATACCAAATAATGTAAGACTAAATTAGGGTTAATTTAGTCCAAAGTAAACCCGCAAATCCAAAATAGAAACAAGGCAGAGAAGAATTAGAAAGTTAGGGCTCAAACCAAACCAGCCTTTGGAATCCAACCAAACTTGGATCGAAGGATGCTTGTATGGTGGTGAAATACTGCTGGAAGTTTCACTCAGTTTGAATGGATGAATTGTGAGATATGGCGAAAACACCAAATTAGAAGGTTTGTAGAAAACTTGCCAAATCAGCACTGCACTTGGCCTCCTAGAAGGATCAAGTGCAGGCCTTGTAGAGGTGATGTTATGCTGCAATTTTGGTGAGGTTCTGATGGATGGAAGTGAAGCTATGAAGGTGGAATGAAAATAGATTATGAAGATGGAGCAATCCAGCCAACAGAACAGGCCAGAACTGGGATCGAGTGGAGTTATGCAGCCTTTGTTTTATTGGATCAGCAAAAGTAGCAACAGCAACAATAATCTGGGGTGTTGGAGGGATGATAGCAGCCTTCGGATGGTATTCACAGTGTTTGCCGCAAACTCAAAGATCATAGTACACAAGGGGATCAATGGAAAAGAAGAGAAGAAAGAAGGAGAGGGAAATAGAAGGTAAAGGATAAGGAGATTCGGCTCTCACTAGCCAGGCCTCTCAGCCCTTCATCCACATAATAGGACAATAAAACTTTGCACAAAAGCATATTTTCATTCATCATAATCATTGTGGGGGCCTCTAAGGGCATTACATATTTATGTGCAGCTATGCTTGCCTTACCAGTAAGAGAATATTAGAAACTTGCAAGAAAAGGAAACAAACAAAATAGAAACTTAAGGAAAGTAGAAACTTCGAAATAAAAGCTAAGCCTACTTTCTAAATCTGGAATTAGAAACTAAAGAGCTATGGTTATTTAATAAACAACCACAAAATATCTAAGAGAATAATTCTAAAAATAAAAACTAAACTAAACTCCTAATCCCCCCCCACACAGAGACAAAATTGACCCTTCTAAAAAGTCTTCACACGATCTGGTCCTGGGCCCCACAGGATCTTCTAGTAGCATTCACACCAAGGTAATATAGGGGCTGTGACACTGTTCATGTGAACAGTGACGTGAACAGTGTTTTGGTCTCTTGTTCTTCATGTTTTGTCCTACATCAGTAGGTCTAATTATCTATTTATCTCAGAAACTCGGTAGATTTAAAGAACTGTTATGTGTAAGCAAGCACATGCACAAGAAATAGTAGTCGTAAATATGCTCCACAGGAAACATTACGACTTGATCTAATCACATGTTATGGGCATTAATTCGGCATTTCAAGATAAAACCCAATATCACCTGTGTTTGCAGATTAACATAGTTTTTGGGACCCGAACATCTCAAGAGCTAAGGTTTGCTTTGTTAAACCCAGAGAGAGAGATGCATGTGAGATTCTTGGACATATGAATAATATAACTCAAATAAGAAACAATAGCAGGATTATAGCCAGATAATTTTAGCAAAAAATTGGAGCAATACTCTGGAACTAAATAAGCTGAAATCATCTCTTTGCGAACCATACAATGGACAGAGATGTAGAAATATCAGTAAAAAATAAAAGAATATGTGAGATAAAATAATTATAAACTCTGGGATGCAAATATCTGATAACTGGAATAGTAACATGTTCTATAAATCTTGTGCTGAAAGATTTTAGCAACCAAAACATAACAAGTTTTCCTTAAGCAATATTGGCAATGGCTAACAAACATCGGAGATGGCAAACCACTGAGGAATCTAATGTTTATGCAGCTCACTGCAAGATTTAATAAAGATCATATGCAATGACCTATAATCTGTAACAAATGAACATTGGCATACCTCCTACAGCAGGAGAGAAGGTCATTTCCCAAACACAAACAGTACAATCTGAAGAAGTGGAAGCAAATATGGAAACAGCTCCAGAAACCATAATTCCAGTGATGCATGTGATGCCTTTCTTATGTGATTGTGGTACTTGTGACACATACCTCCACTGTGAAAATGAGCCAACAGAAGACAGTTAAAATAATAATAGATGAGAACATTCATTGTGATGTAAGTCCAGCAAACATTTGAAATAAACAAAATTTTGTCATAGGTAAAATGTCAGAGTTTGTTGTAAAAATTTTGTTAGTGGGTTGCACCTATAACAAGCGCAAAAATTAGTAATAGAATATTTTTTCAAAAGACAATGATAATGTAGCTGTCAGAAATATTTAATAGTATTTCCCAAATATTCAATATAGATGAGCATAAGACGGTTATCCTTGGGCTCCTTTTGATGTTATGAGATGGAAGAACCCTGAATTATGGAATCTTGATGGGGTAACATGCCACTGATAAGTTCTGATTCACAGTATGATATATCAAAGAATGGTTTTTATGCTGCCTTTTTTTCTGGGAAGGAGAGGGGTGCGGACTACACATAACAGGGAATGGGCCCAGTGCATTCAGTTTCCTCTAGGCAATATCATGTATAACATTTCAATTTCATACAAATGCAAGATACCCCAGCACGCACCTTTCCGTCTTTAAGAGATAATTCCCATACAATGATGACACCATCAGTGTCCCCTGAAAGCAAAAAATGCTTCTCCAACTGTTGAACTGTGGATAAACAAGGAGATTCATTATTAAAGAAAGTCACAATTAATCCTAATCAAACAGCTTCTCCCCAACGTCTTGATTGAGTTCAGTGAATTAAGTGGTCGACTTCGAAGAGGCAGAAAACATTATAGCATCTGTTTGGAATAAGAATAGAAAAGTTCGTACCTTTGAATGCATCCTTACAACTCGGTAGCCACTGAGTACAATTGACGAGAGCCTTGTGCCCAGGAAGCGTGGTCAAAATCTGGGCAGTCTGTATACAAAATCAAAGAACTGAATCTATCAAAAAAAATAAAAATAGCGAAGATTTTGAGCAAATAATACAAGGAAATTCAAATTTAAAAATAAAAAACACGACAACAACATAGGAAGGTCTAACCTTGGGGCAGAAAATAGCGACAGCGTTTTGGGCGCCAAAGGCAACTAAACCGCAGGGGCCCCAGGAGACGTTATTGACGACTCTATTGCAACCAGCTCCGATGAACGCTCTCTCCACTTCTATGCTACTCGAAGAAGAAGACATTGTTTACCTCTCTTGGATTTGAAACTATACAAGTAAACCGTCAACCAGCAGAGAAGGGTAACTTCCTCGTTTTAGAAGGTTCAAACGACGGATTGTCTCTCTGCTGTGACGAGCAAATTAAGTAACAAGAGATGCTAACGTGATAACGAGAAAGGATTTGCCCTGCAAGCTCTCGGTACTCACTACTCACTACTTAGTAGTTAGTACTCTCCTACTCTGTTCTTTCAATTTGGCCAACACCAAACGCCGCATCAAACAGTTTCAGGCTCTTTCACCACTCAACCCTATGAATGAGTTTCGCTGTTCGGAAAGTATGCGTAAACACCACGGCTCCGTTTGGTTGCAAGGAAATGCAGATACTTTCCAAAAAGTAAAATATGTTTGGGCGAGGGTTGGGCACGCCGCCGCTCGCTTCCCCCAAGCTAGCGGCATGCACCAGTATGTTTCGCTATGCGGACCAGCAGCCGGTGGTGTGGACTGTGCATAGCCTTTTCCCAATATGCATAATTACAGAAAATAATAATAATAATAATAATTTTCTGTGTTTTCATGCAAGGAAAATATAAGTATTTCTTTAGGGAGTTAAATATATGAGAAAAGGCTGGGCATGCCAGGGGTGCCTAGCACGTGTCATCCTCTCTCTTCGCCCTTTGAAAAAGACCTTTTTTACCCTTTTTGTGTTTAGTGCTTTGATTGGTGTATGTTGTTGAATCGTTATCCCCTTCAATTTGCTATCTCCTCCAAGTCCTCCAATTCTTCATATGGGGGCAAAAATGACCACCTTAACCCCTGCCCAAAAACATTATTCAAGGTGGGGTCCACTCCCCCTATTAGAGGAATTGGAGGAATTGGAGGTGTCCGCAAATTGGAGGTGATAATTACTAAAAGCTGGTAACATGCCCAACCCTCTCCCTAAATATATTTTGGGAGAGAATTCTTCGTGGAGAGTGTGGTCCTTGTGCATGCATGGGGGCCAATGGAAATATACATGGAAGCATCAATAGAGTAGGCTTTTCTGTCTTTCATGGGGGTGGGGTGATCATTTTGCCCACCTCAGACAAAGCGTGCATGCTCCCCTTCATAGTTCTTTTTTCCGTATAAAACATTCCTCGCATAGCTTGTGTGAGGATCTTTTCTTTTCTATTTTAGGGAAAAGGTTCTATAAGCAAGCGATGGAAGGAACGTTGACAACCTCTTTCTCTATCTCTTCCGTATAAAATGACGACCTCTTTGCATCTTTATTTATAAAAAGCATTCCATCTCCACTCACAGTGCAGAAAATGTTTTCATCAATAGGAAACCCACAGGATCGAAAAAGGAGAGAAAGCGTCAGTGCATGACCCACACGGTAAGGATGTGTGAATTGTAGTAAAGCATCCCCGCATAGCTTGTGTGGGGATCTTTTTCCCTCTATTTTAGGGAAAAGATTCTTTTGTCCCATCACAAACTCTCACCCCCTATTGTTACGGGTTGAAATCATCCCTCCCTTTGCCTAGCGGACTGTACCTATGCCATGGTGAAGGAGGGATTCCCTCATCATGGGTGAAGGGAAACTTGAACCAAATTATTTTGCTAGTTTGGGGTAATGATTCATGTAACAATTGTTTCTTAATTATCAATCTATTTTTGCCTGTCAATTACTGTAATGAGAATTATGAGATCGTTGAGAACGAAGGACTATCTTGTCATTCTAACATCTCTCTCAAGCTTCTCTCCAAAACTATAATGAAGTGCTAAAGAATGTATTCTAGATGGAAACAGTGAAAGACAAAATTAGGTTTTTATGATGGAGGGAATGACACTTCCCATTTAACCCATAATCCTTTACAATTGTCGTTTTTTTTTTTTTTGGGGGGTTAAGATCCTTTACAATTGTCTGCTTCCTCTTTAGTGTCGTGGCTTTAATGTCTCCATTAGAATCCCCTTGTAATGAGATGAAAGTTCCAAAGATTTTCAATGTTTATTGGAAAGAAATTGAAGAAAAGTTGTGTTCATGTATGATACAAAATGAAATTTCAAGCATACGGGATGTTACTGAAGTCGTGTGGTAACACTTTGGTGGAGTTCTTTTATACTTGTGAAAGGAAAAAAAGCATGGGAAATGATTTGCAAGTATTAGCCAATTTTTGTACTCTCACGAACTGTATAAGGCCTTTATAGAATGGAAATGACAAAGTATTTTGAAAAATGATCACACTCTTGGAATATAATTAGGGGTGCAAGTTTGGCACTGACGACTCGAGTCCGCCCTAAGCCCAAATAGGGTTTGCGTTGATATATCTTGGCCCCGAGGGTGCGTTAGGGTTGGGAATTTCTAGTCCTGAGTCAGGGCCGGGCCGGTATAGGGATGAGGCATCAAGTGAGCCCGGCCCAGCCCAACTCGACTCTGTCTTATTCTTCTTCCTCTCACCCTCCCATGGTCAGGCCCAATCAGGGTCAGCCAAGCCCGACCCTGAGGGCTGATCAGGGTTGGATTTTTTTGGCGGCCGGGCTTGGGCTCAGTTATGGGGACTCTGGTTGGGCTGGGGTTTTAAAAGGCCCGGCTCAACTCGACCCTGTTGCCAGGAGGGAGCAGAAAGACCTAAGTAGCCTTACATATTTGAGAATAGAAGGGTGGACCCGCGTCCTTTCTCAACATCAATTCAACGATAGAAAAAAGAAAACGAGGGAGAAAGCAAAAGCGAAAGCGAAGCGCCATTTTTGCAAAATCCATTGTTGTCGGAGCCGTTTATCTTCTTATGCAAATCTGCAAAAAGGCTGAAAAACAGAGGGAAGGGAAGGAAAGTAGGATACTTTGAATCTAATCCAACCGGACCTTCGATCGGCGATGCATATGGCGGTCACTACCTGTTATATGAACCCAATTACGCCGGGGACGAAGCCTGAGTTACGTATCGCCGTGTCTGGAACCGCCGTGCGTGCGGAGTCGCAGCGGTTGAGGTTGATGTCTAGTTCTAGTCTGAGGGTAAGGGCCTTTTCGACATCGTCGTCGTCCTCCTCTTCAGCCGTCGTGAGTGAGGTGACTATAGAGAAGAACCCAAACACAAAGTCTTCGATCTGTACCGCGGACGAGCTTCACTACGTATCTGTTGCCAACGGCGATTGGAGGCTTGCTCTCTGGCGCTACAACCCTCCTCCCAAGGTTTACTTTGACTTGATTTATGCTCATTGCATCTATTTCCTGTTTCCCCCGCTAAAATTCCGTTGTTAACTTGTGTAAGGGATTTACTGTTCATTTTGTTCCTTTTTTTTTTGGTGTTTTTTTCGGTTTGTCTTACAATTTCAGGCCCCTCTGAGGAATCATCCGTTGTTGCTTTTGTCCGGGGTGGGAACGAATGCCATTGGATTTGACCTCTCTCCTGGGGTGAGCTAGCTCTTTCATTCCTCATTCTCTCAATTCTTTTGTGATTAGTTTGCATAAGGTTTTTATTTGGGCTGAATTTGTCATTTGATTCAAGACAGAGGGGGCGGACAGTCGTTTACCTTAGCCTTGTTACGGACGATGCCATGTCCTTGTCTTGCTAATAACCATTATCAACTCATCACAATTAAAATCAACAATTAACTATCTGAGACCCCGTTAAATTTTTAGCCAACCGTCTGGTACTTCAAGAACTCTTAACTCATGAGCGCCATCACTAGTTTGGTCCCTATTTTGGTCCCGCCTGTTGACTTCATTATCAGTACAACCCTTAATTTAATAAAACATGACAGAATCTATTAGTTTGGAGTTTCCCATTGTGTTTAAATTTTTTTTTTTATTTGGGTGGGGTGTGTGTGAGGTAGCTAAAGGAGGAACCGATAGGAAGCCACATTTTCTCTGGTCTTATTTGGAAGTTTGAACCTTTCCAATTTTTTATTCTAACAACTTCCTACTGTAGTCCTAGTTCCATTTAAGGTCCTACAATATTATTAACCCAAAGAATAATCAATGTAGTATGGGTCTCTAATGTGTCAATTGCCAGTTGACCATCGTCTTTTTTTATTCATTTACTTATTTTCTTCTTGGCATTAAAATATACTATTGAATTTTGTTCATGTTAACAGAGTTGCTCAACTAACAGTTTACAATATTTGGGTTCTATGTCCATTTTTTCTCTTTGGAGGTAATAATCTTTTAAAAGCGAAAGGCAATAGTTTCTTGTTTTTTGTTATGAAAATTGAGTGTACTAATATTTATGTGACTACTTTGCATTTTTTTTTTTTGGGTAGGGGCGATCATCTATGGTATTTGAAGATTGATGTATCTAGGAAGCCATTTTATCTTGATTCCTGTATATCCCCAATGCTTCGTGATCCATTAACTATTGCCAAAAAAATGCATGCCAATAAATTTTCTACCCTTTCTTTGACCTGAAATGTGAACTAGGTAAACTGTTCTAATTTGGAACTAGAACATAGAAAAAAAAACCTTAAATATATTTGAGGAATGCACCATATTGCGGTTTCAAATATTCTGGCAATTGGGCTTTCAGGATGATCATGCCATTCCAAATGCTGCTACTTTCCTACTGAAGGTTTGAAAGAATGATTTCGGATGGTCCTGGTTGACTAAGCTGCTCAGTGAGGTTCTAAAGATAACAACATCACTAAATGAATGAAAAACTAAAAGTTTTATGGTACTTGTGTACAAAAAAGACATAAAAAGTTTTGTACCAACTATCTTGGATCAGACCTGTGAGTTTTATAAGATAGAAATAAACATTCAGAGTTACAATGAGGCGGGGAAAAACACATTGGTTTCATGCCACCAAAGTGAAGAATTGAGATTTGAGACTATCTAGATGGAAAATATACCTTGTTATGCAGCTTGGGTGCTGCCTCAGCCCCAAACCTTTTGGTTTTATTTTCTATCTTTGCATTAATAAAATCTCTTTCTATTACAAATTAAATAAATAAATGTATCTCCAGAGGGAAGAGAATTTTATTTTTTCCAGATGGCTTAAAATTTTTGTGATTAGAGTAAGCATTTGGTGGAGTTTTTAGGGAGGTTATTTACTTGGTGTTAGTAAGGGAGAAGTCTCTAGCAAATTGGAATATTGCGTTGTTCCTTTAAGAATTTATATGAAGGAGAAAGTTTTCCTTCACCCATGGTGCAAAAGCACCTATTAAAAAGACTAGCCATACATTATGTAGAGGATTCCAAAATCAGGAAACAAGTTGTCTTTATAACTGGTGATTGTGAGATGAGTATATTGTGCTTCCTTGTATGGCTTATTGGGGAGTGGAGCACTTTAACTTACGTTCGATGACTTACAGTGATGGCCCTTCAAAGTTTTGGTTATATTCTTAGGGAAACCTCACCCATTGCCTCTTTTTTGGTTCTCTTTCTGGTTTCAAATGGGCACCTTGGTAGGCTGATGCTGACAAAATTGGAAGACAAGCTAATTGAGGTACAGGGTATCTAATAGTTTTATGTGATTTTGGCCCTTCCATAATTGGTGGCAAAGGCCCCTTAATGGATTTTATGTTCCTCTCTCTCTCCTTTGGGGTTGAGGGGGTAGGGAAGGGGCTTATCTTTTTCTTGTATCTCTTCATTGTTCCTTGTTTCGAATTCTGAAATAAATTTGTGTTATTTACTGGAAAGGAAAAGGAGTTGCAAGAATAGACCGGAAAAAACTAGGGAAAGAAAAAGCACTGAGGGAAACTTAAGAAACAAAACAGTTTTCTTTTGTAACAAAAAATTTAAAAAAGAGTATAATGCAGATCAAAAGAAGGATATGTCAGTGGGAAGAGAAAGAAATTGAGGAGAGAAGAGAGCTGGCAATATGGAAAGAGAGGAGAGAAGGGAGATCGTGGGGAGAGAGAAAGAGAATCCCAAGCATGGAGGGGGACACAGGATAGAGGCAACAACCTCAATTCCTAAAACAAACAAACTTTTTTCCATTACATTATTTTATAACCAGCTATGAAACTTGACCACGATTGGAAAAGGAAACAGAAATAAAATAAGAAAAACCCACCCAAATTAAAACTAACTCCTCTTGCAGTAGACTATGAATGGAGTGTCCTAATGCATTAATGGCACTGTATAAAAGAAGGAAACTGACAATAATCAGGACTGGAATTTATAAGCATTATCCCAGCCCAATTAGACGACTAAACATAATAAAAATAAGAGAAATATCCTCCTAAAAACTAGCCCACGATTGAGCTGAAGATAAGTTTCCTGAAATCCTGGAATTCTGGAAACCATAAGCCTTTTTAAAAGACCTCCAACGAGCTGTATGTTGATAATGTTCCTGATTTTCAGGAGTTCCAAATCGCAAGCTTTAAACCTCTTTCTGATGGGTCTCACAAATCCTAGTGTTAAGGAAACCAGAAAATTCCACTTGCAAGGATGGTCACGAGTTCCTTGTTGTTGTTTGTAGTAAACTGGTTCTATAGTAAACTAAATCAAGCCGAAAAGGTCAGATCTGGACCCAATCAGCCTAAACCTTGGGACTGAATTTTTTTCCTCTCTTTTTTCTAAGAGAATACTGCATCATAATCACATCAGAGTATTATGTTACTAAAAATGATGATTTAACAATGTGCACCAATTGCCAAAGAGTAATTTGGGGAAAGTTGAAGACTCTTTTAGGACAAAGAAAGACTGAAAAATGATTTGGCTGAATCTTGAATTATGTTGCTAATGATAGTTGAAGCCTGTTCTAGTCATTTCTTGTCCAATGCCTTCCTTTTCTATTTGTAATCTCTATTATCAATTCATTATGTCTACTAATCGTCGTGATTCTCTAATTCTAGACTAATTTGTACTAGCTGTTTTTTTTTTTTGTGTTTGCCAGAACCAGTAGAGTGGCCATTTATTAATTGTATCACGTGTATATTTCTAATTCTGGTCGAAATCTCAACATTAAAAATTTTCCAATCAACAGAAGCATAAGAAAAGATCAGTTGATTGAGTAAATTTTCTGCATTTAACTTGGTACCCTTCCAATCTTTGTCATTCATATTCTTCAACATGTTACTAATGTGAGTTCACTGCTTACAGTCTTCGTTTGCACGTTACATGTCAAGTCAAGGATATGATACATGGATTCTTGAAGTTCGAGGTTCTGGATTGAGCACAAGGGTTGAAGACTCCAAAGCAGTTGATCCTTCTTCCAGTAATAGTGCAATAACTGAGCTGACAGAATGTTCTGCCAGGGGCCTGATAAATGGTGCTTTATCTACAGAGCAGAAGTCAATTGTTAGTACCAGTGCTTTGCCGGATTCTGAAGCCTCAGCTGTCAAGGATAACAGGACAGATGTGTTGACACC
Organism: Telopea speciosissima; assembly: GCF_018873765.1. Lineage (NCBI taxonomy): Eukaryota > Viridiplantae > Streptophyta > Magnoliopsida > Proteales > Proteaceae > Telopea > Telopea speciosissima. Next base: position 55,566,317 of record NC_057926.1, on the reverse strand, counting down.
TTGGGATGAATCACAATTGGTCACAAAGTTGACAGAAACATTTATCCGTTTGTCAGAACAACTCTCTGGCTTTCTCAGTGAAGGTCAATCAAGGATTATGTCTGCTAGATTATTTGATCAAATATCAAAACTCTTAGAAGATGCTCAATTATCTGAGCGCTTTAATGACATCAGGGAAAAACTTTCAGGTTTGTTAGAAGCAAGGCAGAAGTCTGCTATTGCTGGCCAAATCAGGGATTTGAGTCAAAGGCTTGTAAATATTATTGAAGGACAACGATCTATTTCACCACAGTTGTTTGATTTGCAAGAGCGTTTGACTACAACCATTGAGGATTTCCAGAAACAACTTGATTTGATTGTGAAGTATGATTGGGACTTTGATAACTATCTGGAAGAGGATGTTCCTGCCGCGGTGAGGTGACATATCCTCTGGCTAAAAGGATATGAATATGATAACTCATTTAAGTTTAATTGTGCCATTTGATACCTCTTGATGCATCTTCCTGTTGATGTGCAAACTTAAACTGCTCATAGTATAAAAAGTTGATTTTCTTAAAGGCACCTATGTGATAAATTGTGACAGTCATGAGTTTTGTCAATATAGATGGAATACATAAGGAGTCAAAACAAGCCAAAGGATGGTAAATTGCTTGCAATTGGACACTCTATGGGGGGAATCTTGCTGTATGCAATGCTGTCACGATGTGGTAAGATGCCGACCTATGTTGTATTTGTCTCAGTACTATGTCTGTGCTTTAGTAACAACGTAGCCATGTTGTTGAATTTCAAAATTGAAATTGTTTTGCTGATCATGGTGATGTGGATTTGGCTACAAACTTTGTAGTTTGTATATATGCTCATCAGAGTTGCTTCTCTCTCGTTTCCTCATCTTTTATTTTTCGCTGATGGAGATTCTATTAATGATGCTGGGATCGGATGAGAACTGATGGGACTAAGGTCACTAAACAGCAAGCTAAAAAACAATAGGACCAATAGGACTAATTGACAGCAAGGTAGTCTCTTGTTAAAAGTAACAGAAAACCAGTAAATAGACTTTAATAGCAAGGTTAACAATATAGGACTCTCTGACACTATGGTACCTCAAATATCAAGATCAATATGCTGTCTTAAGATTAAACACCAATGAAACAAACAGTAAGGTGAATCCTCACTGTCGGCAGTAGCAGGAAAACCAGAAACTTAATGAACAAGAAACTCCCAAAAATGGAAACTGAAGACAACAGTAAATCAACCTTAAACCAACCCTGATGGGGCTGTGATCTGGTCTAAGTTAAGGATATAGAAAACCTTCCACACTTCAAAAGTCTAGCCACAACTGATGTCCGGATCAACAAGTATCAGAGTGATTCAAATTTAGAAACAAAGGATTCAGAAAATAGAGTACAAGGACACAGTGGAGCGGATGTACTACACAGTGACGGGAGAGAGGGTGGACAATCAGATGGTGGAGGTGCTGATTTTAACGGGGGAGAGCGATGCGAGACGTTCCTACAGAAGGCGGTACAGCAACAGGGGAGGGGATAGATAGTGGACACCATATGGGAGATTCGGGAGAAGCACGGTGTGGTGAAGGAGATGGAGAGGAGCCTCCAGGAGCTGCACCAGGTGTTCTTGGCCGTGCTGGTGGAGCACTGAGAGAGAGAGAGAGAGAGAGAGAGAGAGAGAGAGAGAGAGAGAGAATCGATTCAATCATGGCTATGGCTTCACTGATTCTCAGATCCATTCTTCAGAGTCATCGATCAAGCCATTTTCTACAAATCATATTCCAGGGAGAAAATTCTCTCCTCTCCAGCGAACCTCTTCTTCCTCCACTCCACCTTCTAAGTTCTAATCCCATCCGAACTACTCTTTTTCTGGCAATGGAATCGGCTCTGAGATTGCAAAAAGTTGGTGAAACAGCTCTAACTTCTCTGATCACATGCACTTGAGTAATGAATCTTCCTCACAATTTTGATTAAAACTTTAATTCCCATCACCTTTAGTTTCTTATATTTGAGGAATCGGTTTTTCCTCTTGTTGAGTTGCTGCTGTTTGTTTATTGCCTTTTATGGCAATTGCTGGAAGCTGTTATCGTTTATGCAATTTAGGAGGGGTAAAAATGTCAAAATGGTTTGAGGAAGGGACACTGTTTTTGGTAGTGTTGTAATACCCTCCTTAATTTTGGGTAATTTGGTTAAAGGAAAGATTGGTTGGGTAATTTGGTAAACTGAAACCCATTTTTAGGTATCTTGTAACTTCCCCTTTTTTGTCTACCTTTTGTCTTAAGGTCTCCTGCAGGGTTCCTCTCCCCCCGCTTCCTCTCCTTCACTTTCTGTTCAACCAATCCCCGCCACCCCCTTTAAAAAAAAAAAAAAAAAAAAAGTTTGCAGTAACTTCTCTGGTATCGATTGCAGTAATTTTTCTGGTATCAGTTCTCAATTCGTAGTCCTTGCAGGTTTTTAAGACACAATAATATTTAAAATTATTTTCCTACTCAACTTTCTTGATTACTAGGTACTGAGTGTGTAATTCTGTTGTGATAGAGGTTTGTTGATCACTTGATCTTGATGCACTTCAGATCTATAAAGTGTTTGGCTGATGGCATTGCAATCTAATTCAACTTGGTAAAAGCCTTTGTCAAGGCACATGTATTGATGATCTTTATACATTCCAGTTATTTAAGGTGTTTGGATGATGCTTTTGCAATCTAATACTCAACATGGATTGTTGGCTTACTTGTCCAGTTTATGCTTTTTTGGCTTGTATGTTACTAAAGTTTGTATGCAATAAGTAAGCAGTATTACAGTTCCTTAGGTTAACTGGATATTAACTGTGTGCTGGATTGTCTAATTTGGTGTTTCAATTTCACTATAAATTTATATTATGTAATGGTACATTCGTTGTATAAGGTTTTGAAGGTAGAGACTCTGGATTGGCAGCAGTTGCTACGTTGGCATCATCACTGGACTATACTTCTTCAAATTCATCACTTAAATTTCTGTTACCCCTTGTAAGTGGAAATGAAACCATCAACTTCTAGTGAATAGTACCCTTCCATTCAAATGTGACAAATTTATACCTGTAACCTTGGAATGTGATTTGAGAATGATGGTATTCACTTTGCAAAGTAGGCGGATCCTCTACAAGCTCTTAATGTTCCTGTTCTTCCCTTGAGGGCATTACTGGCAGCTGTTTACCCTCTTTCAAGCCGCCCTCCTTATGTCTTGTCTTGGCTTAATCCTCAGATTTCAGCGCAGGACATGATGCATCCTGAGCTATTTGAAAAGCTTGTCTTGACCAACTTTTGTAAGTTTATAAAACCTTTTCTCCCATTCACTCAAATATTTTGTTATGCATCTCCTTCTGTGTTTCTGTTGAGAGATTAACACTTAATATAATTAGGGATCTATTACTTGGAGCTCAAACATTCTAGACATATGACTCATTGTCCACGCCATTGTCTAGTCATAGTTTAGTTTTCAAACCAGTCTAACATCTATTCATGTCATGTGATGCTTTCAAATTTGATTGAAAATTCAAATACACTTTCGCCATTTGAAGGAGAAGGACAATTGAAAAGTAAGGGGGAAAAACTTATACATGGTGGATCATATGATTGAGATGGGCCACCAAATTTGACACATGGTCAATCCAAAGGATTCCCCATTTATCCAACAATCAAAATGCCAAATAATAAATCCAGATGGTAAAAAAGTTGTCTTCCTACACAGTCCATTTAGGAAAACTTTATCCATTAAATTTATATTAATTTTTCTCTTTCTAGTTGGTAGATTTTTGTTTTTGAATAACTACACTGGGATAAATTTTATATGATATCCAAATGTGGGATCTACACCATTCTTAGCCTTGAAACAAGCAGATATAGCTACTCTATATGTACAAAGGTAGACTGAGATAGTAAAAAAGAGCAAAGAGCATCCCAGTGCACGAGGCTCCCGCTATTGCAGGGCTGGGAGGGACAATTGTACGCAGCCTTACCCCCTATGCTTCGCAGGAGAGGGTATTTCCAAGTTTCGAGCCCACAGCCAACAGGTTGCAGTAGTGCAACTTAACTGTTGCGCCAAGGCTCGTCCAGTCAGTTTGTTTCGGTCAAGTAGACTGAGATAGAGAGGGTTATAAGTACACAGCCTTACCCCCCCGGGCTTCGTGCATAGGCTATTTCCTGACTCGAACCCGCAACCACTAGGTTGCAATGGAGCAACCTTACCATTGCACCAAGGTCCGCCCTCTGAGATATTCCCACACCAAGGGCTTATTTTACCATGTGGACAAAATGATTTGGTTAGTGGACAAATGATCTGGTCATTCTAGCCATTGGATAGATTGGAATTATTTTGACAAGTCATGTGTTAAATTTGGTTTCCTATCTCAATTGTATGGCCCACCCTGCATGGGACTTTTTTCTTTGTCTTTGTTTTGGGTTTTTTTCTCAAAGGTTCCTGTTTTTCAATAGATTTTTGACTTTTTCAAACAAATTTCATACATTGTATTGACGAATGGAGAAGTCAAAATTAGTTTAAAAATTAACCATGACTAAATGTTGATGTGGACAACATATCCTAACCCCACAAACAATTCCACCTGGCCTAAACAACTTTTGGTGTGGGAATGGCTTCCTAGTGTAGTAGGAAACCCTTCTGGAGGAAAAGAAAAGTTTAGTTTACTTAGTCTAGTGCATGCACACTAAATTGGTAATTGAAAGAAGTTAATTTGGTCCCATATATATATGTCAATCTCACATTGCACATAAGTCAGCTGCAGACAAGGTTTAAGAAGTCAGTTTCAACCTAGTTGAAATAAATTTTTTTTGGGTCTCGGTCAGATTTTGACCGAAACTTGTACCATGTCGGCTTCAATTTTCGTTTGATCATTTTGATGTTCAAATGGCCATATTTTGGCCTGAATTATGGAAACCCTAATAAAGCATCTCTAAAAAAATATTAGAACCTTCAAATAAAAAAACACCCAAAATGGTAGTTATGTTTTGGACCGTAGGTTGCTAGTGTATGCCACACCCAGTTGTTTACTTTCTCTTCTACACATAATTTAGCACTATATAACGCAAAATTCAATTAAAACAACTCAAATATGCATTAGGAATGAAGAAAAACCATTTAATAGTACACTTACAAGTTGTCAATTACAACTTTTCCTCCGACTTTATGTCAGTATCACATAGAGTTCCAGGGAGCCTCAAAACCTCTAGAAGATTGTTGCTGCCGACGAACCCTTCCTCCAACACTGTCACAAAAGACTGCCATGTCATTTTATGCCTGAAGAAATGTTTGAAGTCCAACACAGTAGCCATTATGTGTCGTCGTCAACATACTCTAGGTAAGCCAACCTAGGATATGTATTCGTTGCTGCAGATGCATTGTAGTAGGCCCCAACACCTTATTCTGCCAAGATATGTACGTGATTTGGCCAAAAATCACCAAATCTGTTTTTTTTTTTTTTTTTTTAATATAGTTTTCCCCTCTTACCGTCAAAACCAGCAAAACTAACAAAATGGGTAGAACTTTCGACACATTTCGATCGAAACAGTGCTTATAAAAGCACTGGTTTGTATACCGAAATATCTCCAAAACCAACGAAATCTCGACCGAACTATGTATTCCTGGTGAGTCGCACTGCATCTCGTTTTGATCTTAACCAAATTTTTTCGCAAGATTTCGGTGGTTTCGATCAAAATCTCGATTAGCGTCTATGGAAGCTTAAAAGAGAGTTTAGTAGATTGTGTCTCTTCTTAAAAGTGCAACTATGCTTTCAGTTGCATCAGTTGTTTTGAGGTACGCCAGTGATCAGGTTTGAAGTATCAACACATCCTTCATATTATAGAATACCTATCCAACAAATGTGATTGTTGGTTGTACTTTTATTGTGTTAATGACGCCGTTCGATCCATTACATTGGTGTCTCACATCTAGTCGGGAGTCTTCAGAGTAATTTTTTCTTCTTTATTCTGTTATCCCTTATTTACTGTCTTTTTTCCTTAAAGGAAAATTTACACAGAAACCTTAATTATTTTTTAAAGTAAAAGAATAAACCTTAATTTATTTTCGAAGTATAAAAAAAAGCTACCTCTATAAATTTGTACTTTGATATATATCCTATGCAATTTTTGAAAATTTCCATTGTGGCATTTCTTGGGTAATTATTGTATTTCAATGAACTTACATGGGCATTGATTGGTTAACAGTCAACACATTGTACTCCAAAGATTGATGTAGGGGTTTCCCATGACGGTTTGGATCTATTGAAAGGGAAACAATTGTCTGGGAGAAGTAGAGAAACAATGGCCACTGTTGGTGTTAGAAGCAAAAATCACAATGCTAGGAAATAGGAATTTTGAAATTTGTGTTTTTTGGGTAGGGGTTGCAACTGAATGGGTTTGGGTTGATTGAACTGGGGTATTCGATCTATATGGCCAGCCTGGACCTACCTGATTGTTAAAATGGGTTTGGTTAGGCATGCCCATGCTCCATCCATTTATAATTGGGCAGGTTCATGTAGCCTGCTTTAGTATTAAATTACCAATTAATAACAATAATTATTAATTTACGATTTTTTTTTATATCATAATAAAAGGGGAAAAGGCTGGGCACACCGCTGGTGTACCTTAAGCTAGCGCACACTGTGTCTATCTCTCTTCCTCCTCTCCTTTGAAATGACCCCCCTCTCCTCCTGTATGATACCCCATCTTGCGCCCCCATTGGTGCTGCGTGCTAGCTTACCGCACATGGGCGGTGTACCTATCCTTATCCCTAATAAAAATATGTTAATTGGGAATTAGGTGAGTTTGGTATGGGTTTAAGGGGGGTGCACTAGTCTATTGGATCTGGAGCCTATGCCTGATCTCTGCCCATTAATAAGAGGGCTACTGGGCCCAGTGCAATTAGAGTCTGTTAATAAGGCAGATTTGCAGGTGCTAGGCAGACCAGGCTGAAAATTTCTACCTTAGTTCTTAGGATCATATTGGAGTTTGGGTTCTGGTAGGATGGTTGTTGATAGAAAGAAGGGGTAGGGATGTAGAGTTGTGGAAAAGTGATGCAGCCCTGGACCTGGACCATGAAGAAGCCGCTACTTCACACCCTAAGGTTCTTCGAAGATCGGTTCGGGTCAAGGAGAGGCATGCCAGGCAAGGCCAGCCCCTACAGGTATAGTCCATCCATTCCTTATCTTCCCAATAATTTTAAGGAAAGAAGTTGCACCTAAAAGAGGGAAGATTTGGACTGATTTGGGATTATCTCAGTTTCTAAATAAATAATGCCTAAATAAGTAAAGGATCAATCAGCTAGCTAGTATATTGGGTTGATTGAAGATTTGATTGAAGATTGGATTGAAGAGTGGATTTCTGATTGAGATTATATTGGGTTGATTGAAGAGACGATTGGATTCTGATTGAAGTATTTTTGGCTGATTGAAGATTAGAGATTGGAATCTTTTCTTTTCTTCCTTATTCATACTCAGCTTTAAGTCTATATATGTAATCCTCCATGATTGAATGAAGGCAGATTATGAAGTTTAATGAAAATTGCTCAGTTGAGTATTTGGAACTCTCAATTGGAGTTCCCGTTGCAATTTTGATTTTCTTGTTCGATTGATCAACTCCCGGTCACGTAGGGAACGTGATTTCGACTCTTCCAATCCGTAGCTTCCAATGAGGCTGCACCAAAAAGTTAGGTCATATGAAGTTTAATGGGAGAATAATGGCTGCAACGATTTTTGTTAGGTCTGAACCTAAAATTGGGAGTAGTGAGAAAGCAGTCATTTGCTACATTGTCTGGGTAGAGGTGGCAAAAGGCTGCTGGATGGCTGGACCTGGCCTTACATAGATTGAGATATACATAATATAATATACTGTATCTGTGTAGTGAATATACACAAGTATTTGTATGTAGAGCTATGCTCTTTATGAATGCATATGAGCATTTATATTATGCATGTATATGTATGCCTTAATATTGCATATTTAAGTATTCGCATAATGGTGGAAGTTTTCCTGGAAAACCAATCCCATAATCGCAGGACATGCATGTAAACTGATGAACTAAGCTAGAAAGTTTCATGGTGGGTTCTTTATTTTAAAATACATATTACTTAAGAAAGCCTCACAAGATTGGACCTGGCCTGCCAGCCCATCCTCTGGTGGGCTTGTGTATTGGGGCCTTACACCCTGTCCTAGGTCCAGCCAACAAATTAATTACTCCTATCCTATCCTAGGTCTAGTTGGGGCTGAGTAGGGTTTGAAATGGTAGTTTCCGGATGGTTTGATGGCATTGTTGTTGAAGAATGATGAATCATGGCTGATCCTGTGGTTAGAATGGAGTTGCAGAAAATTGAACTAGACAATAGAAAGTGGAAAAGACAAAGAAGATAAGAAGTTAAGGCACATAAGAATCCCACCTTTTAAATTCTTGTGAATCAAAACAGTGAGTTGCAATTGAAAGGAAAGTTCACTTGTTATAGACTTATAGCTCAAGTTCGTGCTTCAGAAAAGTGTACATACAACCCTTCATAGTATAGTTGCTTGTTAAGACAAGGAATAAAAACTACTTCCTAGAAACAAACACACTAACCTTTAGTTAACAGCTGAGCCACTTCTAAAGTCTTGAAGGTGAAAACCCAAGGCAAGCCCGAGGCCCATGAGCTCACTTACAATAATTATAATAATGGCACTGCATCTAAAAGTACCAATATATATATATATATATATATTTTTTTTTTTCTTATGTCTTGAACTCTCATCAAACCCATTTAACTTTAGACAGTCACTTTCTAACCTGAACTCTCATAATGCTATCTGGCTGAGTTTATGCTTCGTTTAACCCAAGAATTACAAACATGAACTTGCTGATATCTTGTAAGGAAAATCTAAAATACCATTGTGAAGAGTTATGAAATTGTAAAAGCTTATATAATGTATACCATTTTTCATGTACTCACATCCTCATTTTATCCATATAATGTCACAAAATCAAAGGTGAGCTATCAAACTTATCAAATTGTTTTGGTTGATCAATATTTGGATTTCATGAGCACATTCTGGATTAGAAACAGTTAATGGAGCTTGAACCTCTTCAATTCTATTCCTCCATTGACTGGGAAGTTCCTGTCAGTGAGTTTATACATGAATTTGATTGTTGGAGCAAGGGGAGGCAAGTGGCTATCTCTATCAAAGAGCTGTTGTTCCTACTGCTTTATTTCATGATTGTAAATTTATTTGTGCTTTTCCCTTCTGGAGGAACCATCATTTGATTAAGGATTATATCAGGTGTCCTATTTCTGACCCCCCCCCCCCCCAAAAAAAAAAAACCCTTTATCAATATCAGTTGTTAATTGACTGTCGATCACAATTCTCAGGTACAATACCTTATAAGCTTGTATTGCAATTAACAACAGCCTTCCGAGAAGGTGGATTATGTGACAGGAGTGGTACTTTTCTCTACAAGGATCATCTACATAAAAACAATGTCCCTGTATTGGCTCTTGCTGGAGATCAAGATCTGATATGCCCACCAGAAGCTGTGTATGGTAGGTTGCAAGCTCACACACATATGCCATGCTTCCCAACCCCCAACACTTCCCAAGCTCCTCAATATGATAAAATTATATAATCTTACCTTGTCATTTACCCTTCTGTCATGAGTGGAGCAGAAACAGCCAAAATCATTTCTGGGCACTTGGTTACATGTAAAATCTTTGGAGAACCCGGTGGTCCTCACTATGCACACTATGATTTGGTTGGAGGACGCATGGTATTACTTTTTCCCTTATTTTTTTTTTCAAGGATCTTTTGTTATTCCTGTTGAGTAGTGGAGTTTTCTGTGTTGTGCAACATTAGGTATGGACTCTGTAGAGTTTTTCTTTAACTAGATTTTCATGGAGGTGGACTGTTTCACAGTTCCTATTTGTTGCTTTTTTTTCCTTGCAGGCTGCAGATCAAGTCCATCCTTGTATAATTGAGTTTCTCAATCGCCATGATGTGACATGAATATTCCGGAGGAAATATCTACGCCATTCTAGTTACAACTTCTCATACTCTCCATATCTTTGCAATCCATTCTTATTTTTTGGCATGCGAACCAGTGCTTGATATGTACATTATGAGGGAAGATGCCAAAAATGACTCTTGTGTACTGTGTATATGTATATATGAGGATTAAAAAGAAAGGAATATGTGTTACAAGAATTAGGTTGTAAATCAAGGTTAGATCGAGAAACAGAATTTTATAAATCCTTTACATGTATGTTGCTAGAGAAAAGATGGTGCACTTGCTACTCATCAGCAATGGTGACCTAATTATTATGATTCAAATCTCTTTTACTGCTTGGATTGAGTGAAACTGTGAGTGGATAGAAAACAAACAAGAGAAATGCCAATGTCCAAGTATTCATTGACGCATTCTCAGCAACACATGGTGATTTACCTTGTGAGAATTTGAAAGACGTACTATTCATTAGCGGTCCAGGGGGGATTAAGGGCTTTGCTTAAGATGCTAAATAAATAAAGGGGGAGTATTCTCTGCGTGGAACATAGGGGCCATGCTGCTCACAGCAGCCAATGAGAGCCCATGCACTAGCACATTGGGGGGTTTGGAATTCTGCCATTCATGGGGGTGCGTTGGTCATTTCCGCCCTCCATGTGTCTCAGCGTGGCCCTTGCGTCCCACGCAGAGAATGTTTCTCAATAAAGGGACAAAGAACTCTGTCAGGGAGTGTGGGCAACATCAGCACTCCCACGAGTCTATCTCTCTCCTCCCATATAAAGAGACACTTCTGCCCTTTGTTTTGAGGAGGAGAGATATAGACATGTGGGAGTGCTGGTGTAGGCCACACTCCCGGACAGAAAACTGCTTCCCTTAAATTATATACTCAGATAAAAGGAATATAATATCAATAGTAATTCACATTTATAATCTGAAAATGCTCTTTGTTCCATGTATTTTTGGCTCACTCCATCCACACCCACCCTTTTCCCATTTTCAGTAGAAAAGAAACTTGAGGTTTAAGCTATTTTAGATGCGCCTGTAGCTCAATATTTGAAATCAATTGAGAAAGCTATTTTAGATCCTTTTAAGTAATTGACTTCTGTTTTGGTTGCTGTCCCAAAACACAAAACACACACACACACACACAACGGCCCTGTCCCCGGATCATTATCCTCTTAGGTACCCTGCCTGGTACAGTTGTCTGTTCCTCTCAGAGGGGGTGGAAATGACGACCTAACTCCCTGCCCGAACACACTGCCCGAGTGAGGTTAAATCATCATTTCTATCCCCAATGAGAGGAACCGGACAACCGAACCTGACAGCAAACCTGAGGAAAAAAAATCCCCCGTCCCCTGCAAACATTTTTATCCCATTTAGTTTTTCAGCTACTTTGGAAAGTGAAGCACCTCAATAACATCAACTTCAATCTAAGTGCAGATGGGTCAACTCAGTCTATCTGCTCTGGCAAGCAGTGATAGAATTTTTCTTGACCTGACCATGCTTGTAGGTTCCATACGGTACCCTGGTTCTACTATGAGTACTACTGCAGAGTTTGGGCCTAAGGCATGGTTTTGGTTTTGGCATTGAACAGAGGAGAGGTTCTCTTTGAAATCTGATTGATGAATGAACAGTCAAGTAGTAACATCAGTAGCATATAATCAGGTATACAGAGTTGAAACCATCAGCTCCTTTTACAGGACTGATTGCCAATGGCAGGTTGTTTTCATGTTTCTTGTCATGAGGAAAAACTGGAAGAAATATACTTTTGAAGAGAGTGGAGGCTTACGTCAATAAAATGATATTAATACCCCATCCCTACTATTATAATAAAGCACATGGCAACATCACAGTACCGAGCGACGAACCAAACGCAATGCCGATCCAAGCGCTTGGCTCCCACCACAAAAATGCCCCCAAATTTATGTTAGGCAAACAGGGAGGTGGATTACACACCAAAGAATAAACACTTGCTCATTTTGGAGTTCAATCTATACACAAAGCAATAGATGAGACCGAAAAGCTGATCCAAAACATTGAGGTTACTGAAACAAAAGGAGAAACCAGTCCACTGTTTTACTGTTGAACTCTTGCAACAGTCTTGCAGACAGGACAAGCATTCTTACGCAGAAGCCACTGCTTAATGCAACATATGTGATAGCTGTGGCCACAATCCAACTTCCCCACCTCGTCATCTGCTTCATATTCCTCCTACAAAATCCACAGATACACATAAATAACTCTTTCTAAACAAGGGGAATACAACAGGGGAGAAGGAAGTTGGAAAGGAAAGGAAAGGAGGGCAAGTGATAAACCCACTTGACAAATGCTACATTTCCATTCGAATTCGGTTGGAAGAGATGATGGCAAATCATCCATAATCATGTGTTTACTTTTCCTAAGGCAGCGGAATATCTCATCTTCTCTCAACCCATTGCTTACATAACCAATTCTATCACCCAGCTCAACCAACTCCTGTTTTTATCACCAGAATCAAGTTTCAATCATAGAAATGCAATAGTATCACCAGCAACAAATATAATTTATTACACCAAATAAGAACAAAGGTTTGATGAGTGGTCAATAACAAGGGAGGACTGCAACATGCAAACCTCGTATGACATATTATCGACATCGAGCCGCCAATCTCTATATTGGTCATATTGATCTGATCTTCCTCCAAGCAGCAGGCCACTTTGGAACATCACAATCTGCAGTCAATTATAGCATTCAAAAGATGCAACATCAAACCATATAAAAAATTTTCAAGTCACACAATAATTAAATGTTCTATTCACATATCACAGTCTTACACTAAAAGGAATGTCTGATTGACACCTCTAAAAGTGTAAATTTGACATAGATTAAGTGCTGCTGGAATAATGACTAAATTATGTGATGCTTTTGCCTGGACTTTTTAATTAAGATATCAAAAGGACACATAGGGCAAAATCAACCTTAAAGCTGAACCTAACCACCTTTACTGTGGTTCTTGCCATTGAAATGCTTTATCAGACATATTATGAGTCTGACTCTCAACAGTTTGCAGGTCACAGAGAACTCGTGAATGGCACTATCCAAAATGAGAAGTTGGAAAACTTAAATTTCTATGTAGGATATGCCTAAGCGTAGACATGTTTTATTGTATACTCCTAGTGGTTTGAGAATTATTTCTGAAGGTCTTGGACCATGCATTCTTCACTAATTCACAGGAAAAAAGAAGAAGGAAGATTTACCCTCACGTTCTATAAGCAATGTGAAGACACTGATACTTGCATATTTGACTAAATTGTTGAGTGCTTCTCTATCGTCATACCAGGTCTACAAGGAACTAATACTGTCATGCAAGTGCCTGCCTCCATTACTACAAGACTTTATTAGAGATTTGACTGGAAAGTAGGCCCATCCCACTACCATTATTATGGAGAATGAACAAAACATTGAAACCAGTCTTGGAACGTACATACAACTTCTCTCAAGGGTGTATATATGATTTTGAGTTCTCAAAACCTCTCCAGCTCCTATTCAATGGATTTCATATCCATAGAAGTTTACTTTACATTCGAAGGATATAATTAGATTTTTTAACACTAGAAGCAAATTTCATCATAAGATTCAGTGTCAGGGAATGTATTGTCCAACAATGAGAGGAACTCTCTTAGTAGGGGATATTCAGTTATTTCCCAAGTCCCAATAGCACTGGATTGCAAAAATCACATAGTAAGCTCAAACAAATATTTTAACGAAAGCATAAAACACAGAAAGGCAATGTACTGTTTTATTATCCCTTCTTGAGTGAAAATATTCAAAATCAAACAGGTAGACACATTGACATCAAATAAATCCTTTCTTATGTACTGGAGAAAGTTAAAAACCAGAGTTTTCTGGTATGTGGAATTGTGGACAATGTTTTTAACCTTAGTTTGAATAGTACTAGAGTAATTAAATTCATGCAATTCATTAATTAGCAGCAGAAGAGAAAATGGAGTGAGCATCCGTTGACCCACTAAACCTCCTGTTCCTCGTTCTTCTCTTCACCATAACTGTGGAGAAAACCTTCCAGATTTGAGACGCAAGTCATCATCCCATAAGTTGGAAGGTACACACACAGAGAAGCACCACCTAATTTGTAAAACAAGAGCTATTTCCAAGATATGATTGCATGATGCAAGGAGGAAGCATCAGAAGTTGATTAACCCTATCACACCTACCACAGAGGGGACCAGAGCAACACTCGGGCTTTAAGCTTTATTTTAGCCTGGGCCTAGACCTAGAGATGAGCGTGGACTTGGTGTCTTTGTGGGGATTCAACTGGACCTCACAAGGCCCTCAAGAGGTCCATTGATGGAGCCTTTCCGACAAGGTTACTCTCGACCCATAAATTGTGTGGCAAGCTGCATTCCAAGTGCTAAAAAGGGGAACTTAGAATCCTCAGACAGCCTACCCCACAATTTGGTGTCTTTGTGGGGATTCAACTGGACCTCACAAGGCCGTCAATAGCTCCATTGATGGAGCCTTTCCGACAAGGGTACTCTCAATCCATAAACTGTGTGGCAAGCTGCATTCCAAGTGCTAAAAAGGGGAACTTAGAATCCTCAGACAGCCTACCCCATGATTTTACGAGTTAATAGACTTTACTTTTTCTTCAAGTATTGTGGATTAGGTACTTCTCTGTGGGGATTTCTCAAGTTCAACTTCGTGAATTCCAAGGGGTTTTCGGGTGGATTCCTGGCCTGTTTATCTTCTATTCTCTTATCCTTTTTTTGGGGTCATCTCTCTCTCTCTAATAATATGTTAGATTATTCTTATCTCCATATGTGTGCTGCACCCCTGTTTCCATCTAATTTTCTGGTTACATTCTTCTTCAATATCATCAGGCTACTGATCAGATTTGACTCAAATTTGACATATTAGTTTCTGATCATATGATCTGTTGATTTCCGGTTTCAAGAACTTAGAATTATTAGCTAGAGTACTAGTTCTAGTTCTGCTACTCTGTCCTCTTAGTAGCACTATGAGTGTCTATGCAGGCCATATTTGTTCTCTGTTTTCTAAGATATTTTGCAGATATGCTTTCTGGGCTGTTCTTATGTCTGCTTCAAGTTACAAAATTTCTCTTAAAACTGTTCAATATTCACTGTTCTGGTGATCCTGAGTTCCTGCAAGTCTTTTTCCAGTTCTAGATTGGGACTGGTTAGTGCATAACATTTTCTTACAACTTCCCAATTATTTCATTGCTTACCATCAACTTCAGATATAACAGCCAACCAATGTTTATTGAAAGTCCCAATCAAATTTTAGTATTCAAAAACCCCATGACTTCAGTCACATCACGAATTTAAGTAAAATACTTCCTCTGCCATACTGTCCAAAATAAATCTTAGGAGTTTAGTCAAAGTTTTGGCTAGTATAATATTTTTGGATTATTTACACTATAATTGTTGGGCCAGCGTCCACTGTTACACCCCTATAATTTGCAACTCGCCAACATTTTGGATCCCATCTCAACCTTATGGCCCAACAAGCATTGAACCATCACCCTAGTTTCAGCCATTAAACCAAGATGCAAAAGTTAAATCGTTTTCTAAAGCTTTAATTGCCATGTCGGAAAATACATATGGGTGGAAAATAACCAGATGGACATATGGTGATGTGAAATCCGGTCCACAAAATCTGAGCATCAACTAAGCTACAACATGGCAGCCTTTCTTTAACTCACTGCATGGAAGAATGGCATGAGCTGTCGGTCCAATTGTGCAAAAGGAACATCTTTGGGCTGGGAAGCCAATGCATACCATGTGTCTTATGTTAGAGGTTCAGGGCCAATGACTGGATTGATCCCACTTAAATGATTGCATACATACAGGGGAAACAAAGAATAATGATCATTGAACTTATTAACCACCAGATATATGTTTAGTCTTTCTCATGGTGCAGAATAGAGGGGTTCAAAGAACAAGGGGTAGGGACAAAAATCAACCTAGAAAAAGTGGATAATAGATATGGATAGCCCTGGGTTAATACTTAATAACAAACGTAAAATAGAGTTGAATGGACGGTGAAATAGGATATATGTAGCTGACCCCATTTAGTTGGGATAAGTCTTGGTAGAGTAAAGTATATACGTCTTGTCTTTCCTAGCACCGTGAAAAATTTGCAACCATTAAAACAAATAAAGGAAAAAAAGAAATGACATGGTAGCTATTATTTATTCAAGCTTCCTTTTGGTCTAACAAAATATGTTCTCTGGGACCCATCTAATACTGGGTCCTGATATTCTTATTTTGGGACAAATGACAAAAGATAAGCACATTGTATCTGTATAACAGTAAGGTTCCGAGGCAAAAAAATAGGCGTAATCAACAAATCATTTCAAACCAGCTGGGAGAATGCCAGAGATCAAATCCAATTAAGACCCTATATTGTTTGAATCATTTGAGCTTTCGATCAGGTTGGCATGCCAGCATCCCAAATGGACGGACTCCTAAGTCTGCTTTTCCCCATGAATACAGGGGAAAACCACATCTCTATAAACATTAGGGTGTACTGAAGTGGCATTGAGGAGGAATTAGGTTGCATGGTTTCTTAAGTGATTATGACTAAAGAGCTATAAGAACCAACAATCCAGACGGTTGCTTGGGGGTAACAAGGTGTAGGTTGAAAGGCCCTCTTCTAAAATCATCTGTGATCATTTCTCGAAGTGCAAATGTATCCTGTGGAAGAGAAGCATTATATATGTGCCTAATGAATCTATCAGATCTAGCCTCACTGTGGAAAAAAGAGCCTTCTCAAGCTCTAAGAGGGGATACCATTGACCAGGAAATATAGTTCTTGAAAACAGGAAGCAATTCAAGTTATTATACCCACTTGCATCATGGAGATCATGTTGAACCATGGTATCAAAGTAAGGAAAACAACCTAATACTGAAACATGAACCCCACAACTGGGGGAGGGAGGGAGGGAGAGAGAGAGAGAGAATACACATTGGCTTACCTCTGCAAGTCCTCCTGGAGAACGATGGCGGAAATGACGGTAATGCCTATCTCTATCTCCAAATACATCAGATCCTGAGTGTAGTGTCTCAAAGACAGATGGAGAATCTAATGCTGAGAAGTGTTCAAGATTGGAAGTTCTCCTCGTGGTATAGGAACGCTATCAAGGCAACCAAGAAAAAAAGAGTTTCAGAACCTTCTTTTCAAATAGATATATATACACACACACAAACTCAGTACAACCATTTATTGAAAGGGGGCAATGTAAATTCATTTTACAATGATATATGGACATTGGAAGGCTAAGAAGTATCAAGAGGGGCAAATAAAGAAACTACGAACTTCCAAATAGTTACAATTAGATTTGATGATAAAGAAGGGAAATGGATCCACAGGAGCACTTCCCAAACAAGAGCAGTGGGATTGCCCACATGATCTCAATCTGAAAATCAAAGCTAGCTTTTATTGAGTATCGATCAGCAGTTTGTGCATTAAACAGATAAATAAAACCAAAATTGGAAAGATTTTTTCACCCTTTTAGGATACTAATGCACCAAACCGCAAACCTAAAAACAGGGAATACCCGTACAGGATAAATTCCAAACCAACCAGCAAAAATAACCAGAAAGAAATTAAGAAGGCAAAGGAGCAGAGAGATAGAGGGAAAAAAACAATGTTCCATTATCCATGTGAAAGCTTATGATCATATAGAAAGAGTAAAAAACAGAAATCAGTCACAAACCCAAATTTTTAGAAGACAAAGAAATGCTCAGAGAAGAGGTCAACATGGATGAGGGCAGGAACCCAATATGAATGAACCACCAATACCAGAAGCAAAAGTAGGAAAGGGAGGGGGGGGGGAGGAGGGGAAGGCAAACCTCTCTGTGATTCATCCTTTCTCCGTCGATTCTCCCTCTTGCCGCCACAGGTCTTCTCGCTACAACGCAATCAACAGGGTCAGCATCGGCGACGAAAGCTATCCCCGGAGAGCACCAAACATCAGGAACAACAGCAACAGACGTGGGGTTCGTCACCGTGGTGTGCGTCGTCAAACCCTGCTGGTTCTTCTTCGTGTGTGGGTTCCGCTGCTTCTTCTTCCTCACCTTCTTAGCTTGCCAATCTGCCGAAGACCGAATAACCTCCGGAGCTGACACCTGTGAAGACGTCGCACACCCAAGCCCTCTAAATGTTGAGGATGTGAAGTTCTTCTTTTTATGCTGTAATGTCGACGACACATCGGAAACATTGTTATTGTTGCTGGTGTTGCTGTTTCTGATGTTGTTCATGTCTGAGTTGTTGGTGTTATTAGTGAAAGTGGACAAGAGCAAAGAAGAAATGGTGGATTTACTGCGAGTAGATTGAATGATAGAAGGGATTTGTGGGTCTCGATCTGAAGCTGTCATGGGCTGGTTCCTGGGTCTCCTAAATCTAATCTCTTCAGCTGCCGTTGAGTTCTCTGCACCATCAGCCATGATTGAATGAAGAGGAGACGCAGAGAAAGAAAAGGAAAAATAGTTCCGAAATTTTAAGCTTTGAACAGTTTGATTGGTACTGTGGTAGTGGGATTTATTGGTTCTTGCTTTTTTCATATCAGGGTCTAAGTTTGATTCTCTTTTTAAAGATTGGATTTGTGGGTGGCAAACAAACTTATGATAAGCTTTGTTCTTTTTTTTTTCTGGGCTCTCTTATTTTTTAAGTTATTATTATGGAGAAAGTTTTCCAAAGGAACCCTTTATTTTCATCCTGTGTGATCTGTGATTTTTAAGTTCTTCTCTTGTCTTCCATGATTTGATGTTTTGTGACTTTGGCCAGTGAGAATAAGTGGGTGTATTTGAACCAAACCCAGAGAGGCAGAGAGAGAGAGAGAGAGAGAGAGAGAGAGAGGCATCTTCCATGGGTTCCTCTGTATATGCGAACAGAACTGTCTTATCGATTGCGTTTCCATAGAAAGGCCAACTAATTGCAATCATGTGATGATGAGGTTGAAATTTTTTTTTTCTTTGCCTCTTTTTGACTCTCTCTCTCTCTCTCTCTCTCTGTAATTTCTTAGGTGGAAAGCATCCAATTAGTTATTAGTCGGTCGTCTTCCACAGTACTACATGACATGTGAACCATATGGTCTTTCTCTTTCTTATTTTCAGACGGTAACTCTCAATTAATTCTGTAGTTATACCTTCATTTGTGGCGTAATTGTTTGCTTACTGTCACTAGAGTCACAAATGAAAATGGCATCCCTTCTCTTTCTTTCATGGAATGACATCTCTACCCCTTATATACGAATCTGTTCTATTGCTCTTGTTAATGGGAGAATCGATATTAACTATCAATATCGGATTTAGATACGGGGATGATATCGATTGATATCGGCCATATTAGATAATTTTACCCTCAAAGATACCGACACCATGGGATATTTTGATAATTATATTCTTATGTCTGTACTACGCACCGATCTAGTATTGATCAAGTAGTAGTATGAATGTAAATCGATATCAATATATATCGGCCATGGCCGAGGCTGATATCTAAAACAATGAGCACAGGAGGGGACGTGGCATGGTTCTTATACAAGTTCCATGTGTCAAGAGGAAAAAAAGTCTCAAGGAAAGGAGAATTGTGAGAGGACAGGATGGCTCTATAATCCAATCCGTTGCCAAAAGAGTAGAGATTTTTTTCACCATGGGTGAATGAGAATCTAGCCATTAGGGTGTATTATTCGGGTATTCCCTCTACCCTCTTATTGTATGAAGTTCGAAATGCCTTTAGATTCATATCCAACCATTGGAATCTGTGGATTAAGAATTCTCTTTTCACAAAATTAAAATACCAAAATCAGAAATAAGAAATAAAAAGAGAGGTTCATTTCAAGGTCATATCACAAGCAATGGAGGCTATTTGATTTATTTCAAATTTTAAGCGATAACCTAATGACTTGGCACCCTTAGGATAAGCCTTCTTGTTGGCATTACCTCAATAACTTAACACTTGAGGGTGAAGCAATCACGTATTGTAGGAGAATTTTATACACGAACGAAAATCATGAACACTTGATGGGATTGAGTCATGCCACTAGTTATTTTCCTTAAAATCGTAATCGCTCCCTTATGATGTAGTAATAAGGGTGCGGTTCTTACAAATTAACCTCTAAGATGAAGCAGCCCCTTGGCTTTTCAATAGTTGTTGCACTCACTTATTTGGTCAGGACAAGACACACTTACGTTGTGCTCAATCCACAAGTGGAATGAAACTTGTAAAACTTTTGAAAACAATAATCTAAAAATTAAAACATAAAGAAAAAATAAATGAGAGAGAAGGAATAGAACACTTTAGAATATCATATCTAAAGTATCAAAGACATTTTCTATTTAGAGAGATTTCCCTTAGAAACACCCATCCAAAGAGGGTTTAAAAAAAGTCACTCTTAGAGAGAGAGAGAAAGAAGACAAAAAAAAAACTAATCGTTTCCAACGTCCAATGCGTTATGGACAATGCATAACAAAACATCACCAACATCGGCTATGTGTTGGACAACACTCATCTGAGTCGGTAAAACTTCATTAGCGTCAGACATAGTGTAAAGTATGTTGGTACGTTCTTGACAAACCCTGACTTAGAGCATACTCTGATTGGTATTCAACATACAAAAACCGACATCGAAAAAACTTTATCCGATATTGGCAAAATTAAAGAGATCTGAATACAAGCTTCACATTAAGAAAAATGACACCATACACACTTAGGCATCGCTTCTCCTCATGATGACTAGCCCGGCTCAATGTCACACATATGAAAATAACCTTGAACCTCCCAAAGACAAAAATGTATAGTGAACCTTTCTTTCATAAAACTCTACATTTGTGACCAATATAAGACTAAAGAGTGAACCTTACTCTATTCTTTTCCATTACCAAAATGTGACTAAAGAGCTCCAACTATTTTACTTTACTAAAAGTAACAGCGGGGAAATCATGAATTCAAAACTTCCAAGAAATAAAAACTAAGAAAATAAAAAAACAATATTTTGAAAAATTTTTTATAATACATTTAGGGAGAAAAAGAATACTACCTGGTCGGCTGGTTATGTATGGTGGATGAGCCTTTCGTTCAGACAAAGGGCCATGTGAAATGACTATCGTGCCTTCATGGAAAGGCAAAAATCCCTGAAAAAGCGACAGTCATTTTACACGACCTTGTATCTGAACGCAAGAACCAAGCACTGCAAACGACCAGATAGCGTTCTCTTTCCCATATATTTAATACAACATTTCTTGAACTATTAATACTCCCACGTAATCCTTAAAGGGGCAAATCTGATTCCTACACATTTGTACCATTGTATAAACTAGCTTGAGGGCGGTCTAAGTTGAGTCTTTTGAGTATGTAGAGCTGGTTTATTTGGATTCAAAACAGTTCATCCAGAGTCAACTAAAATCATCATTGCCTAGGTCAAGCCGTTAGGTCAAGAGTTGCCACCCTTTGATGTCCATTATTAATGGCATCAGTAATAACAACCCAAATGTGGACTAAAGAGCTGGAATGGAAGGAGAGTTCGCTGGATTGTTCAATTCATTAAATTCAGGTTGGTTCAATTTTAAGTTTCAATTATAAATGCAAACCCAAATTCTACCCAAAAAAATAATAATAAATGCAAACCCAAAGATGACCCACTTATTAATTACCTTTTTTGACATCCCAACATCCTTACAACCCAACCTAATTGCACATTCAAAGGAGTAACAAAGAAAGGAGTTTTTTTTTTTTTATGAAAAACAAAGAAAGATCACTAAACAACAGTGTCCATACAAGCACTACGAGCTAAGTTCCTAACCACAGCCCTACTAATTTTACAATTGATAAGATGAAAGGATACACGCTGAGTTAGATCAGAAATTTGCATCAACTTAGGAACTAAGTGCCAAGGCCATTGGCATTTGACTGGAGATGGAAGAGATTTAGTGATCCAGAGATTATCACACCAAATCTCCTTAATCTGCAACCCAATGCAGGCGGCACGACTGAGATAATTAAGTATTGCCACAACATAAGTATCTATATCCTCTGTACAGAGCAACTTCCCTGCATCAAAAAACCTAAATCTGCCGTCAACCAAAAGGAGATAAGCCCACCCCGCCCCTGTCAGTCCAGGCGAACTGAATCCTGCACAGATCAAAATAGGGAAGTCAGAACGAGGTAAAGTAAAAACTGACGGGGTGAGAGAAATACTATCATTAGGGGTACACCCTCGATTGTGTGAAGTTTGGCTGGAAAGCATGGATATGCAAATCAGCCAGCCATTGTGAAACCACCTGTAAAACCTTTGAGGGATTGGGTTGTGAAGACTGTAGAAGTAGCTTATTTCGAGAAGACCATATAAAATAGCAAGTGATGATGAAAGTGCTAAAAAACCATTTTAACAAAAACTTATCAGTACGGAATTGTAAATAGAAAAACTGACAGCACTGGAGTATGTTATCAAAGGCCAGAGAGTCGGTCCACAGCCCCAAAGGTCCAATTGCCCAAAGTTGTTTAACCCAATCATAAGAAAGGAAAAGGTGCCATAGTGATTCAACCCCATTTCCACAGAGGGCACATGTCAAGTCAATCTGGCTCCATTTGGATAAAATATCCTTGGTAGGAAGTCCTGCATTAAGCAAACACCAAAAGAAAGCTTTAAATTTAGGATGAATCGGAAGTTTCCAAAAAAATTTCCACCAGAAAGTCGCATTGTCCGAACTTGTACTAGAGCAAGAATTTAAATGCTTTACAGCAAGCTTAGTAGTGAAACTTCCTGTAGTGGAGTGCAGGCAAAACCATTGGTCAGTAGAATCAGAAAAAGAGATGGATTGAATGAGAGGCACAATAGCTGGAGGAATATGTCGATTGATGAGGTCAAAGTTCCAAGTAGACCCTCTTTAAAATGGCAAACCGTTAGTAATTTAGTATTAGCGAAAATATGATTAGAAGCAGCGTAAGCAAGATTAGCAGAAAGCGAGGGGAGCCACTTATCATACCAGAAAGAGGTAGTGCGTCCATCCCCAATCCGCCTACAAAGCATCTTCTGAAGAATAGGGGTTACCTGCGTGAAGCTATTCCAGGTCCACGAACCCTTCTTGGCCGTTGTTTTAGGATAAAAAAAAACTAGTTTTGGGAAAGTATTTGGCCTTTAAAACCTTGGCCCACAGTGATGAAGGCTCAGTCAGCAATCTCCAACCAAGCTTTGAAAGTAAAGCCTGATTATGATGATCAGCCTTTCTAAAGCCCCAACCCTCCAGTCGCTTTAGGATGACACATCTTGTCCCAAGAGATGAGGGAAGGTTTTCTCTTGGTCCCACAATTTCCTAACCAAAACTGGAGACAAATGGAGTCAATCTTGCAGCAAATTTTGATAGGAAAATGAAAACATTGCATCAAGTAAGCAGGTGTAGAAGCCAAGACTGACTTAATCAGAACTTCTCGCCCAACGAAAGATAAAGATTTGGATTTCCAGAGAGAAAGCTTACCCTGAAGGCGCGCAATCAACCCGTCCAATTCCGCCGTCTTAGATCTCCCATGGAAAAGATTAGAACCTAAGTAACCAGACTTACTAGAAATTTCCTTAATACCCAAAACAGAGGAAAGAGAGGCCCATGTAGAAGCCGACACATTTCTACTAAAATGTAAACCACTCTTAGCATAATTAATCTCTTGGCCCGATAGATCTGCAAAAAGATCCAACACAGCCCTAATCGAAAGCAAATCCTCCTGGGTAGCACGACAAAAGATGAAAATGTCATTCGCAAAAAGAAGGTGAGATATCTCAGGGCCGGATCTAGAGATTTTGACACCCCGAAATAAATCAAGATCTCTATAGACCAAAATTAAGCGGGACAGGACTTCCATGGCCAAAATAAAGAGAAACGGACTTAAAGGACAGCCCTGGCGTAGTCCTCTAGAAGCCAAAAAATAGTCAAAGGGACTACCATGTAATTTAATGGAGAAGGAGGTATTAGAAATTAAAGAGGAAACAAGTTGAATCCAATGATCACCGAAGCCCAAAAAACCAAACAAGGAAGTGAGAAGATTCTACTCGGCCTTGTCATAGGCTTTAGACATATCAATTTTAATGGCAATAAAACCCACCTTTCCTTTGTGTTTCAATTAAGCTTTAGTTTTTCTTCACTCATGGTGAAAGAGGAATCTCTTCATTGATGGCAATCTTTGTGTTTCAATTCATATCTAAGGAACAATGAAGGATACTTCGGATCATGGATCAAGGTATCGGCAGATACAGATCGGGAGTATCGATAAAAAAGTGATGCATTTTTATTTTACACCTAATACGGGTTCAATTCGGATTGATGCAACCCAATTTGTATCATATCAATATCAATATCAATGGTGATTGATACGGCCAACGATGCCGAAACCTATAACCATGTTTTGAACCTCCAACGTATAAGGGGCAGGTAAATTTTGACAATAAAATCGTTGGTGAAGGAAAACATCAATATACCTACAAGCTATCATACTACTATACTATACCAAAGACATATATCCATCCTCCTTTATACATCCTACAAAAGAGCAGACATTTTTGGGCAAAGTAAATGAAACCATAACCATAATAGATGTATGAAACAAACCATAACCATCTAAAACCAACCAATTATTTCAAGTTATTTGATATTAGCTTGTACTATGTTGAGCTCTTCAATTATTACAAAACAACAATAAACCTAGACAATAACTAAAAAGTCATATTCAAAAAATAAAAATCAAATAATCCATATTACTAGTCATGTCAAGATTTTCCATTGCCATACGTAGTGTGTAATAGTATTTTTAGTAGTTTAAGCATTACGGGAAAAAGTAGAGGTTTGGATGGATTGTCAAGAAATAGTAGAGTAATTAATGTTGGATATTCTTAAGGATGGCCATGACCGCTTTTTTCTTTGTTATATGATACTTTTGAATTCATAAAGTCTTTTGATATTGTTTGTATTTTAAAGGAGAACATAAATATTATTGTATCAATCACCTATAAGTGGGTGGGCAAGCAGGGCTAGAATATCTAAGTTGGAGCTTCTATTATTGTGGATGTTAAACAGTTCTTCTTTATTAGCTAGTTTATTTTCTTTTCATAAAAGAAATAATTAAATCGTTGTCTATATTATCTTGATTTTGCCAGAAATTCAAAGTCAAGAGTAGATGCACACCACAATTATTAAAAACAAACAAGGAAAAGTCAAACTAAATTGGTAAAAAAAAAATCCTAAGATGCTCTGAAGTTGGGGAGAAATTCACACATACTCTTACAGAGTTTACAGTGATATTTTTACTCTGGAAAAGAGAATGCCACTCGATTGTATGCATGTCACCCCTATGCTTTGATATAGGATCGCGTAAAATGATCACCGTACCCTTAAAACCTGAGAAATTTCCCGGAGTGTTTGATGCAATCGAATGATTCTCCATTTCACTTTTCAATCAATATGTGGGTTTTCTTTTGAACGATTTATCTCATCTCCCCGTCCTCTTATTGGTGGAACTAGAAATATCAAAATACATTGAGTGATTGATGACTGATAATCATTAATATTAAATTAAGACTTCTTAAGCCATCTGTTTAACAGATAATTGATTTATAGGATTTGATGCCAAGATGTCGTCACCCGAGGAGGTTCGGTTTGGTAGAGAGGGAAAGGGACAGAATGTTTTTTACTGTAATTAATTCTTGTCCTAATGTGTTCTTGAGATTCTTTCCCTTTGGTAGGTGTGGGGCTGGTAGAAGCGTGTTTAAGTGCCTCTTTGCTTTCTGTGATGCTAACGGACAAAAGACTAGGTCAGCGGGTGTGTCTTTTTATTTTGGTTGAAAGGTCAGAGGGTGTCATGGTATTTAAATAAGGGAGTGTTATGGTATTTACATTAACAGAGTGTCTAAATGATAATTCTATAAGTGTACTAAGAATTTGACATCTTCTTTTATTCTAAAAACTATGATTTTTAAAATAATTTAAAAATTATTTATCACTATGTAATTATCAAAAAGGAGAAATGTTTCTTATGTAGTAATGTATTGCCTATGTTGAGGCATAGATGGGAGAAATGAATATCCCGTCCCATGAAAGGTAAAAATGTCTGCCCGCCTGATGCTTTTGTGTACGTTTCCATTGGCCCCTGCTCTCCAGTAAAAAATATTTTCCTTTATCAAAATGTGTCATTGTCCTCATCCCGCCAATTTCTCAAATACACATATAAAATGACTATAACGTACCCTCATTAAAAAAAAATTCATATTATCAAACAAAAAGTAAGGTTACATATAGTATTATGAGAACTACAAAGGTAGGTTTCTTCAGAAGAAAAGCTCCCTAAGATCTCCTATAGCCGGGGAAGTCTGAAATCAAACCACTTATACAAGCGAAAGAATACAAGATATGATATCCCTAACAATTTCATCTTGGAGGTCGACTGATTAGAACTTGTATATATAGCACCGTAAGAGGTGACTACGATCTTAAAGAGAGTGACCGGTGGCATGGCTTAGCCTCAATTCGTGTTTCAAGCTCTCCTATTGTACGTCTATACTTGGTTGCCCCATTCAAAGGTTAAATAGTTAAGATAAAGTTCTATATTTGCAATTTATTTACAATAATATTTTTTAAAAAGAATAAAAATATATTATCCGGTCCTAGAGGTTTCATACTGAATGCAGCGGCTTTCAATTCATCCTCTGATATGGTAGGCAAAGCTCTTTATTCATATTTTCTGTAAACTAAGTTTTGTTTTTTTGATGGTGGGGGCAGAAGTAATCTAATATTTCAAAGTCCGTCTTTGCTTCTTTTTCCATCTGAACTCCATTCTTTGCTTTTTGCCTAAAAAAGTTTATTCCTACTCAAGATAGGAATGAATTTTCTGCTAGGAAAATTAAGATATCCCTAGGGCATTTCGTGATGAGGGAAAGCTGATAAAGATAGTTTCATTGTGTACTAATGTACAGAAAAAAGTATCTGACCTTGATCACATCAAAATGTACAAGATGAACATAGACTTTTTTTAAAGGGAGAGGGGGAGGAGGTTCTTAACTAAAAACTCAAGATACGCATTTCTATGGAGGACTGAACAATGTTTCATATTTTTGAAAGTTTCAAAAGATCGTTGGCATTTTGCACACTCTTGGTCATTTCTGGGGTTTCAAGGTTTACGATGATCATTTTACGTGTCCCTATGTCAAGACGTAGGGGTGACGTGTATTGCACGATCGGATGACGTCCAACTCTGAGACTTTAAATGATTTTATATACCAATTGGGCCTCTCCATTTAATAATTTAAGCTTTTAGATTAGACCATCCAACATCATATCATAACCCATGTTCATTTGTCGTCCTTCCTAATGGTTAATTTAGGTCTTTGTGTCTTCTGAGGTTGGAGGAGATACTAGGGTTACCAAGGCATGCAACACCTCTTTGATGGGTGGACAGGAAAACCATTGCCCTTAATAAAATAACTCTTAGTGTGAAACAGGTATCGTATAGAAATGTGGGAGCTAGGATCTGGTAGGGGTTCTTTTCTTCTCCCATATCATGAGTCGCTATCTATTGGGCCAAAGTTTCCCACAATAAAGGGTAAATTAAGGGTTCATTTCATTGGAACCTGAACCACTATTGTAATATTGTCTCACCATGAAGTCTCTTTCTTACGTTATTCATCTAATTCACACATTTATTATTGGGAAACTTTTCGAAGGTTGAAGGACTGTCTCTTATCTCTAGTATCAGGTTTAGGATATTTGTCCTTCTTCCACTCCCATCTCTTTTTAAAGTAAACATTGTTGTTCTGATAAGTTTTTTCCTTATTTTAGGGATGGGTGGGGTTAACGATTTTAAACTCGAAATCGGAGTTCAATCAGTCCGCAGAATCTATTCTGGATGACCTTTTAAGGGTTTCTTGGAGAGCAGAGAGTAGTTTGGTGATTGGTGAATGTGGGTCATGTACTGCCCAAAGGAGGGCCAAAAGAGAAAGGTAAGTGCACACTCGCAGGATTGTTTCGGGTAGCCGGGTAGGTGTAGAATGGTAAACGTAACCCCTACTCCCACCATCTATGGAATCCAAGAGAGGTGGGTCTCACATCTCTTGGATCATGCGGCTCAGTTCTCGTATGAGAATCTATGCGACTGTGCCAGTCTCAGCAGGTAACCAGCAAATCTTCTCTTCGGTCTCCGCGCTTCATTGGTTGGATCCATTTTCTGACATTCAAGGTGCCCCATCCGAAGCTTTATTTTTCAAAAGAATGTTTCTGACTTTTCAACACAAAAATCATTAATTTTAAGAAGAAAGGCAAGTGTTTTACATTAGTATTTGTATGTTTAAGAATTAGGTAGAGAGGTTTTACAGGATGTCAGATTGGGAAATCAGTCTAACAAGGGGATGGGAGTTGGATTGGTTTAGCAAGGGCTCACATTTTGTCTGAGAAGAGAAGAGAATGTCATATGAACTCTATGGCTCACTATGTGAGAGGGCATGGGAAGAAATCCCTAACTCCATGGTTCTCATCTTCTCTCCCAATCCCACTCCAATCTGGATTAGGATCGGTTCTAGGAGTCCAGTGTTTAGGAGACATCTAACGGTTGAACTGTGTCGCACACATCTTGACATTCATCTAAGAATATGTAATCTCAATGACTGACAGCTCCTTGAAGACGAGCTAAATTCCCACCCCACCCCACCCCACCCCACCCCACCCCACCAATTTCAATCTAGATCTTGCAACCATGGTAATAAGGACCTCGTGGCTTGAGGGAAACTCGATCCCTGTCTTGTGCCCATAAAAATATTAAGCTACTTAGTTCGTTATTGGGATTTGATTTTGTTTTCTTTTATTCTTTCTTTAATAGCAACTGATTACTAAAGTTCATTGTAATGAGTCTCGGGACTTGAAAATTTAAGAATGTGAAAGACAGATTAGTGATCAAAGGGTGGGGACGACGAGGAGTACTCTTGTCTTCGAAGTACCATTCTTTCACTTGATTAAAAACAAAAGCTTTTGTACATGATCATTCGCATAACCGTTGGATGGGGGATGAGATCTATGCTGCACTCCCTCTTAGCTGACCTATGTAGATTCTATATGAGGCGCACAACTCGATTGATACTATGACATTTTTAATATTAGAAACTGGAAAAATACAAATCTGTATTATAACGGTATGTTTTTTGGCAAGATGTATTAGGAAAATAATCGTTTCCAATTCCTTAAATTTGTGCAGTACAGTAGTGTTAGGTGGAGATGTTGATACGTGGCAGCTCAGACATCCAACGGTCCGAGCTCATTGACTTATATTGAGTTCGGACCGTTGGATGTTCGATTTGTTAGGTATCGACATCTCTACCTAGTACTACCGCACTGCACGACTTTAGGAATTGGAGAGGATTAAAATCCATATGTATTATAGCATGTTAATATTGATGAATTGTGTAGCTTGGTGTTTTGATTAGAAAAATTTCTTTGCATTAGGCTTATAGTTCAAACCATTTGTTTATCGTTTTTAAAATTTTAATAAAAATTTACTTTGAAAAAACTCATATGACATAAATCTAAACATAACCTAACAGGACCCTTTGATCCAAAACTTATATAATATTAACTTGATATGGGTTGACACTCACATAACCTGTTAATCAATAGGTACTGTTATGGTTGGGATACTTTGCCACCATCACAGATTTTCCCTTGAGATAGACTCACACAATCATGCTTTAGTTTGGAAATTTTAGAATACTTTTTTACTTTGAAAATTAAATTGCTCCTCCTTTGAAGAATTAATTCGAGAATTCATTCTCAATGGAGGAATGGCCGAATGGGTTCTTTTGATCTGAAATTGCAGTATCAGATGTATTGGTCCGATACGAGATCAAAATTCCATTTTTTAAAATCAAAATACAATATCTGTATCGACTGATTTGTATCAATCAGATATCGATATCGATTGCACTCGAAACCGATACAAATCGACCGATACCTAAAACTGTGTTCCAAAGTCCTACTCTTCTTTTTGGCCTTTAATTCAGTGGAATACAAGTCACAAATATTTGTGGAATGATGCCAATGACTCCACAAGCCACAGGTGATTAAAAATCTTCCATGTTTTTTTTTTTTCTTTTAAATCATTGATCATTTTTTTTAGGGCAAGGGACCCAAAAATCCTCCTCCAAATCTGGCACTAAATCCTCTGATTTTGGTGACAAACATTATCATCATCATCATCCATCGTCCAAAAGGTTACCACTTTAGTTCTTTACTCTTTAGAAACGACTTTGGGGCCAACTTAATTTGCACAGTTGTAGTTCACGGTATTGGATCATGTATCGGCCAGTTTTAAACTGATATTGATATTGAAATGTATCGATTTTATCAGCTGTATTGAGAATTTTTTACCCCGAAAATGATGATTGATTCAATATTGGCTAGGTATCGGTATCCGTGTCAATCAATAACACACATCAATATAGATATGGTCAAATCCGATACTGATTCCTCAAACCATCGCTACTCAATACTCACCATTTCTCGCGTTATGGTCAGGAAGATAAAGGCATCAATTCAAAAAAGGGGGGGGAAAAAACAGAAGAAGATGGTAGGAAGTATGTGGGCTAGATCTCGTTCTAGCACTCACGACCCTTGAATCCTCCAGGTAACAAAATCCTAATTCTAACTTGGAAGAAAAGCAAACAACTGAATCGAATCAAAACTTCAAGATACTTCATTATGTTCAAAACGATCCTTATATAAGAAGGTCGGATTACAAAGGAAAAGAAAACCTAAATAAATCAAGAAACAAATTAATATAGAAAAATAAAATAGGAAACTAAGATTCCTAAGTTGCATGCAAAACTTCAGAGGCTCGGTATAGCCCTTAAACTTGCGAATTTGACCCCAAAACTTGTGGATTAATGAATTAATTCAATAGACAACTTGTAGAGCATTTGTTGACGTTTCTGAAAAAGATATTATGACTCCTATAATTCCACCGGAGTTGATAGTTATAGCTTTCGAAAGTTGCGTTTGCAAATTTGTACTTTCGACATGATCATGTGGACTTCTGTTGGTCCCACCAATCTGGAGATTCTTTAGAAATCTTCTCTAAATCAAAGCGACATAAGGGAAGTGCACTAATGAGGTGTGGTAAATTAGTACAGTACATAAAAGGACAGTGAGATTATTTCATGTGTATTGGCATGCACCCCATGTATGTCCCAATACATGCCTAAAATACTCTGCGGCTCTGCCCACTACTACTACTACTATCTTCTCTCTCCCATAGCCTTGGATTTTTATATCTCTACGTGCAAAGATCTAATCATTTCCCTGATTCAAAAGTGGGGATACAATGTCCAAGATCTCTCCTGAAAAAGGCGGATCGAAAAACAGCTATCCGGGCTAGAAAGAGCCCATTTAGAAACATTATGGGCTAAGCCATTCTCAGTTCGATTGACATGGGCAAAACTACAAAAGGAGAATGAAGATTTCAGGATGCAAATATCCTGCACAATACAAGAATAGAAGGAGGAGTGGGAGAGGGGGAGAGACATTTGATGAGGGAGAGACAATCCGATGATAAAGAGATCGAGCTAATTCCAAACCTGCGAGCAGACAAGAGAGCCAATCAGATTGCCAAAACTTCACCAACCACTGCCGGCGCCAAGGCAAGTTAAAACTTGTCATGTGAGTCGAGGACCTAAAGATCTATCTATCCACAACATTTGGGTGACCTATCGAACTATCATAGTTGACATTTCACATAGAACTACTCTCCTATATGTATATATGTGTAGACAGTGAATTTTTTAAGTTCATATGTTGTCTTGTCATTGAGTCCGTGCCATTATACATTGCCCACATAGACTTTTGCCATATGGAAAGCCCAAATGTTAAAATCCAAGTTACATGGGCAGTGTGTTGGATAAATCCCAGCCACAATGTCCATGCTCATACCAATAAAGCCTATATCCACACACTTTGGTGACCCATATTCAAAATCCATCGATGCAGCCCATATCCATAAAGGCAACCCAAAGTCTAAACCATTTTGGCTGATTCATATCCATATTTAGAGACCAGGATAAAGAACAAAGAGGAGGGAGTTCCCCACCAATCACAAAGAAGGAAAGAAGTGAAGACTATTTCAATATGTAGACCAAAATTCTATCAATCCCAAACCCCTGATAACTATCAGCCTTATCTTAAACCCTAATACGAACCAAAAATCCTCTCCCTATAATGAACAATCCTTCAGCAATTATTATTAATTTATTATCATTTGATCCTTTACATCCCTAAAGGATACATCCCCAAAGGATCCCCTTCAAACTAGGGCTGTAAATAGATAACCAAAAATCCAAATTCGAAAGCTAATTGGACGCTGTACTGTGATTTCAATTTCAGATTTACCCAAAAAAATAAAAAGATTTCAATTTCAGATCAGATATTATGTGATCCATTTAGGTCTGATTATAATAATGATTAAATATAATTTTATAAATATTACATAAAAAAAACAACTTGTCACCAAACTGAAGTTTAAACCTACTTTTAATTGCCACCCTTGTTTTAATCTCACAAGTATTTTAAAAAAATTAAAAAAATATTTAATATTCTAAAAGGGCACTAAAATAAAATTACAATCTTGTTGTAACCAGCCTTGGTTACAACAAGATTTTCCCTCAAAAATTAACAATACAAACAAGTGGGGCAATTAAAGTAGGTTAAAACTTCAGACATCTTGAAGTTTTAACCTAATACAAACCTAATACTCATGAAGATAAACCATGCATGACATCAGATATCACAATCACCCATAACAAAACAAACTAAACTTTGATGGAAACTTATTCCCTCCCAAATCCCCATGTCCCACAAGAGAAAAATTACATTTTTAATCAACAAATAACATACATTATTCATTAACAGAATGACCTGGTTTTTAAGTACCAAACCAGAATTTATTATATCCATATCTATTCAACCAAGTTATGGAAAAGTTATTGTTGTTTCATTTTACTTTCTTTTCTTCAACCAAACAATAGATCAAGTTTTCACTGAGAACTCCAGCCTCATGGGTATCTCACCAGTACTCAATTCTTCTGCTGCTCCTGAATTACAAATTTCAAGATCGTTCATGGAATTGGATTTAATGCGCCAATTGTGCTTTCTTTCTCAATTTGTAGAGGTGGTCAATTTAGCCATAGCATCTGAGACATATCTCATAGAAGGTCTCCTCTCAGGACTGGTCTGAATGCAGGCCAGAGCAATTTTCAGAACTGCAACCATCTCCTCTTCCCTGTCAGATTCTCCAGCCAAAAAGGGGTCCAAGACATCTGATAATGGCTTTTTTTCCTCAATGCAGAGCTGTATCCACCGAACCAGATCCATTTCTGATGTGCCCATTTGGATCACTGATGATCGTCCAGAAATCAATTCCAGTAAAATCACCCCATATGAGTAAACATCCCACTTCTGTGATGGCTTCACCATTTTCATGGCTTCAGGAGCTTGATAACAAGATCCTGAGCTTATGGATGGAGTTGGACTAATTGTAATAACTTCGGATGGTGCACTCTGTTGTTGCATTGGTTTCTCTGAAGACATTCGATTGGATTGCAGTGTTGGAGAGCCTCCAGCTATATTGGCGAGGCGCCCAAGTCCAAAGTCAGCAATTCGAGGCTCCAAGTTCTGTCCAAGTAGTATATTGTTTGGCTTCAGATCGCCATGAACATACTTTTTGGGGCTGAATTCATGTAGATAAGTTAGACCTTTCGCTATTCCTCTCATGATTCTGAGTCTAACAGACCACCTCAGGGGTGTAAACGATGGTATACCAGCCTTCCCTGATAAAATTTGAGAACCCATTACATCATCAATGTTAAAAATGGTCACCAAGATGGAAAAACATTAGCAGCAGATCAAAATAAACAGAAATGAGTGTTAATTTGAGCTTGAGTTGGCTTACCATGAATAGCAGTGGCAAGGTTGCCATTAGGTATGTAATCATAGATGAGTAGCTTCTCATCGACAGACCAGTAATAGGCTCTAAGACTTATAATGTTGGGATGCCTGAGCTTCCCTATCGCTTCTACTTCAGTCTGAAATTCCTTAAACCTTTGAGAACCTCCTTCACCCAATCTCCTCACAGCTAAGGTAATCCCATCTTCAAGCACAACTTTATATACAATGCCAATTCCACTTTTACCCAAAACAAAGGCAGATGCCTTCAGAAGCATATCCAGATCGAAACCCACCTGCGTATCCAGTGGAACAAGATCGTACTGCTCGATATTTTCTGATAAAGTCTCAGATTCATCTTTCCTAAAGCACAACCACTCCTTTCTCCCCTTTGATCCTTTCTCAAAATTATTACCACGGGCATCTTTACCTTTCCCACCATCGCACACTTTTAAGTAACAGTAAGAGAACAACAACCCAATGAGGAAAATTCCAACTACATCACTCACCACAATCGCAATCACGGCACTCTTACTCAGTCCTCTGCTTCTTCCACTCTTACCAGAGCCATTGTCCGGTGTTGTAGATGAGTTATTGGGTATGAAGGGGGACGAAGATGGAGCACCGTCAGCAGTGGTGTCTGAAGAACAGGGGTCCTTCAATGGAGGTCCACAGAGCCCTGAGTTCCCAATGAAGGCCGTAGGTCCTCTGTTCACGAGAGCACCACTCTGAGGTATCGGCCCACTTAGATTGTTGTAAGAAAGATCGATGTAAACCTTCTCCGGAAGATTCCCAAGACTGGATGGTATTGGACCACTGAACAAATTATGAGATAGGTCAACAGTTCCTTGCAAGCTCGAGAGATTACCCATGTCGCTAGGAATGGAACCGCTCAATTTATTGTATGAAAGATTGAGTTTTTCCAGAGCAACCAGAGCAGTACCAAACCCAGATGGCAAAGAACCAGTGAAACTGTTTTGGCTGAGATCGAGAGATCTTAATCTCTTGCATTGAATTAGCGAAGTGGGTAACGACCCATTCAAAAAGTTCTGCGATAAATCTAAATTCTGAAGGTAACTAAGCTTGCCAATATCAGGAGGGATAGACCCAGAAAAAGCATTCCCATAAAGAACCAAACTTTGGAGCCCCTGCGCATTAAACAAACCTACGGGCAAGCTCCCATAGAACTTATTGTTCCTGAGATTGACATGCCGGAGCACAGTGAGGGATTCTAGAGCAGAAGGAAGAAACCCAAGAAGCTTCTTCTTAGGTATGCTAATAGAAACAACTTTACCTTCTGTGCAAGTAATCCCATTCCATGAACACGGGTTGTCATCAGATGAGTTCCAGTTATTCAATGACCTTTCTGGGTCATCACTAACGGACCGTTTGAGTGACAAAAGAGCAACGCCTTCATCATTCAAAGAGCCCACAAGAACAGACGAGTTGCAGAGAAGAAGAAATAACCATACAAGAGTCAGAACCATTACCGCAAATTCTGCGACTCGTGGAGAGAAATGACCGTTGCAGCAAATCCAAAGCACAGGAGAATGAGGAGATGAGGTCTCTTGCAGTGCTTACCTTCCCGACCGAAGAAACTAAAGCAGAGAGAAAGAGAGAGAGAACAAGTAAACAGGTCTTTGAACTCTTGGTTCTTGAGGCTTTGGTAGGAATGAAGGAAAGAAGAGAAGGGTTTAGAGAATGGGAAAGTGGTTCAGCTTGCAGAGCCACGGGAAGAAAGACTATGGAAGTGTACAAAAAGACCAGATGAAAGAATCTCATATTATTACACAGTTAGCAATATCTCGTGATTGAATGATTATTTAGCTTTGCGAATTTATCGTGATTTTGTTATTTGATATTATATGTTGTCGATCACAGAGAGAAGGGAAAGGGTGAGGAACCGGAACCTTTATTCTTCCTCAACCTCAATGGAGAGAACCCACAAAAAAAGTTTCCAAAGCCTTGTGACAGAATGACAGATTGTAAAGGTCCATGGGCCCCCCATGTATGGGTCCAGACTCCAGAGGACTCCACTCCTCATCATTCCCATAACTAAGATCACCATAAAGAAGGGTTGCTGCTAACTTGATTACAGAGCTTCAATCAGACCAAACGGTTGAACCAGAGCAATTGTGAATCGGCCACCCCACTCACAAGAACGAACCAGTTCTGTGTTAATGAAACAAGGGTTCAACCAATGTTATAAGTATTGGTATTGGTGTCCATATCAATCTTACTATCGGTTTCGGACTTGGCTAATATCAATACCGATGTCGATTGGATTGTATCTGGCTGAAATTGGGGACGTAAATTTTAGACCAAACTTATTGGCCATTGCAACAAACTCGTATTAGTATTGTAATGGTACATATTCTCCAACCAGTTGATTTCCCAGAGGAACTTTGTAAATTGGTTAAGGGGGATGTTGATTTCTGTATCTACTATCGGTTGTAACTTCTTTGTTTTTGGCACTTTGGTTGATACGGAATCTGTCCCGTTTTAGTTAGGGGCCTCCCATGTTCTTCTTTAAATATTTTAAAGAGATTTTAGGTGGTTTTTTGTTTTTTTATACATTTATTTTTTTATTTTTTTTATTAATATAATTTATTTATCCAAAAAAAAAAGATTTAAATCACGATATTGAGATTGATATTTATCTTGATCGATATTGATACTGAGATAGATCAAAAGTTGATATGAACTCTATTGAATGGTTTTGCCATCACTTTTTGAAAATGAAAAACTACTTTATACAACATTTTTCCATTAGTATGTATCGATATATTGCATCACACCGATATAAATATTGTATTGGTTTCAGATATTGACGATACTATATATATTAGATACATCTAATAGATATTTGTACTTTGAATTGGATCGAGATCCTCAATGAGGAG
This sequence comes from Telopea speciosissima, assembly GCF_018873765.1. NCBI lineage: Eukaryota > Viridiplantae > Streptophyta > Magnoliopsida > Proteales > Proteaceae > Telopea > Telopea speciosissima. The sequence continues at coordinate 55,529,432 of NC_057926.1, read as the reverse complement.
ATTGCCCAATGAACATTCAACAGTTGGGTTGATTGGGCATGCTGATTGGGCGTATACTAGGATGTGTGTCAACTAATCCAACCGTTAGATACCTCATTGAGCATTAATTGGAGAGGGGTCGGATCCCCTTGAACCCTGGTCCAACTCCAACTGTTGATCTGGATCATGTAGTACAGTACGTTCTGCATGAAAGCCACGTGGACAGAAAAACAAGAAATGAAAGAACATATTAGGTTACCAGTACTGTACATTTGACTCGTTAAACTCACTATCTCGTGAGAAGTTTAAAGCAAAATCCGAGAAATTAGAATAGTTGGGTAAAATTAACATGTGAATGAGAATGCCAAATGGAAGTAGCCGTTTGTAGAGTGGCAGTGTGAACCCCACTTGCTTGGGTACTTTCGTAATAATGATATTGGGTGTGTGAAGAGTGAAGAGTGAAGAGTGTGCCTTCTTGATTAAATAAATACATAGAAGGAGAAAATTGGATTATATCACATAAACAAACCTACTGACACAAAAGTTCTCATTTTCTGGCTTTTGAGATGCTTTGATTCTTTGAATTATATATTGGTCCTATTTTGCCTCATCCAATGCAAATGAAATTTACGGGTATAATCAAAACCTTAAAAGCAGCATTAACTGGATAGAGATCCTCCGTTGGGGTGTCAATCCGTCGGTTTCGGTCGGGTTGGATTGCGTCAAATCTAAGCTGACCCAACGAAGGAATGTTCGATATCAGACTCGATCTGATTCGATATACCATGGTTTTTTTGTTTTTTTAATCTAAATATTCTCTAAGACCCGGACTGGTCTCTAAGATTTTATTAAAATAAAACCAGAGAAATAGAATACACATGGGGGACATATCCACCTTACCTCTTTCCCAAATCAAATAATCAAATAGTTCGCTCAATCGCTCAACAGCTCACACCCACCCCTTACAAAGTGCTCTAGCATCTAATCACCAGCCTCTCAATTACATCTTCGTGTGCAATTTGTCGTAGTTCTTGGGGCAAATGTGGTCACCGATCTAATTCGATATACCATGTTTATATATAAACAAGTCTGGGAAAAACAATATTTTTTTCTAGATTTTCTGACTTGTATCAGTTTTGATCGATCATCGAAATCAATTCACTAGTAAATTAGTTTGGATACATAACTTAAGAAGAATAACAAATAGATTCGAACTATGATATCAATATCTCAACATTCCCTGAATGGTGGGAATATGGAGATTTCTTCCGAAATGCTATGAGGGATGACCACGTACAGCTCAAGTAATTAGTATCACTACAGCTTGTCTTCTCAAGTCCCAACCCTACAGCACGAGCAGAGCGGGCCATCGCCCACCCACGTCAATAATAACTTAGCAAAGAGGTCGGAGGTTGAGACATGGTATCTTCTGCTTTACAACTCATAACTAACTCAATAACTATCTTTTCTTCCGTTAATTGACTTAATTATGCTTTATATATAAAACAGTAGAATAGATACGCATATATAGTTTAAGAAAGAAGGCAGCCTTTCGCTACAGATCATCCACGCAGTTGATAACTTTAGATATATCAAAAACTAAATCCAAGTAGATGGCTGGTACAGAGTCTTCAGACCCTTGGATTTAGGTATCGATATATCAGTATCGGCGATACAACACCAATACATATTGATTGATACGATCAAAAAGCTGATTTGTGTACTGAAATCAGACCGATACAGCCTATCAGTATCAGTCTCGACGGCGAACAATAATGAAGCCAATTTCACCGTGATTAGTGGCGGTGTCAAGTGCACGGATGGGGAGCGGAGCGTACAACACTTGGACTTGGACTTCCACAGTACTCTAACTTGGACAAAGGGGTCGCCCACCACTGTTAAGTTCTTTCTCACTAACTATAACATAAATGGATTTGGTCTTCCTTGATAATATGATGCTTGTTTTGTTAAGACACATTCCTATCGTGGTTTTAGGAACTAGGAGCACAATCGGCCGATCCCAATCCTGATTTTGATCCTGATTCTGATCCTGATTCTAAGGTTTTTTGACTGATTCCAATCAATTCTATCTAGATGGAGATCGATGGAGACTGAATTCATTGCAGATTCCGCTTCCTTTAACCATGATTCCTATGGTTCCATTTGGTTCTTTTGATCCACAAATCCCACATTGTAAGTCTAATTGCAAAGCTTTTAAGTCTTGATGTGCCCCTTAATTGCACTGGTATTTAGAAAATGCTCCCTAAAATTTGACCATCCCTCATCTATATCCCTCCCAAAAATATCAACATTTCCTTCCGTCAATTATACCATGCATGACCTAAGAAAGTAAGGATGGATGGAATGAAATTAAATTCTTAGATCTTATCTTATCTTATCTTATCTAGTCACAAATTAGCAGATTACAGTCTCTAAGAAGTAAGAACCATTCCATAAGCCAGATGGCCATCTCACTGTGTCCACACTCCACAGGTTATGGCAATCTTGGGTCTTTTACGTTAAGATTTTAACTAATCTGGGTTTTGGATTAAGATTTACAATAGGTTCTGTTTGTTTCACAGTACAATAATTTATGGGATATGTTAAAAATCAATACAAATTTATATATATAATAAGAATTAGAGAAGGAAGAAATGCTTTACTCAAATGCAATATAAGAATTGTTAAATATAATTCATTTCAAAGTTCGGGTTTGTTTTCCAAAAATAGTGATACTATCATGAGGTTTCTTGGCACGCATGGAGGACTTCATTCCATCATACTCAAATGTACTTCTTGTTCATCTACAACTCTGAAAATGTCAAATGACAGAAAATTTATAAAATAAATATATAAATAAAATATAAATTATCGTGGTCTGGAGCACCAGATGACGCAAATCATCTATATCTCTCCCTTATTGAATGAAGGTTCGAAAATACCCTCCCAATGTCACTTTTTTTTTACCCCTTCCATGCCCCCTAAGTACCGTGATCTGCTAGACCACAAAATGCCTTCCCTAATTATTTTTTCATAAAATATTTTACGGTGAAACAAATACAGCTTTAATGATAAATGAAACCCCACACTCATCTGGCTTAGAGTTCAATTATTATATATAGGAAACTCTTCTAATTGAAGTACACATGAATTCTAGCATCACCTCTTGCAGTGAAGTTTAGAATTTGTTGGATTAAAGTATGAAGACAACCCCACCCCCCCCCCCCCCCCAAAAAAAAAAAAAAAAACAAAAAAAGAGGAAGGAGAGAGAGTGCCAATAAACCCATGTATCCTTACTTGCGGAGTGGCATACCGGAAAAAAAGGAATGACTTTCTATATCCCCTGTAGAAAATCCCTAGAAAAAGTCAAAGGTCTCCCTGATCTCTTTTCTGCCAAAAAGACTGAAAGAACTATTTCCTACATGTGCACTATTTTTTGCCCTAAAAAAATATGATTTTGCATGATACAAAATTCCAAACTCGCAAACGTCAAATTTGGTTACCCATTTCAAAAGCACAGCCCACCATCAATGGTCTTTCTCCTTTGTTTTTTCAACAGTCACTATTTGAACTTTCAGATTATCACAAGAGCAAGAGGAGAAGCTAAAATCATCGGAATTAAATACATCAATAGATAATGACATGGACAACATGTCAAGTGAATTTGGTCACAAACCTGCCACATTACAGTCATAGAGTGTTGTGGAAAAAGGTTCTTTGCAGAAATCCTATCTCCAAAAAAAAGGAATAACTCTCTCTCTCTCTCTCTCTCTCTCTCTGTGTTTTATCTTTAAGGTGCTACTAAGGCCTCATTACTGATTATCAACAACCACATTATAAAGTCATCCAAAAAAATAAAAAAATGATTATATGACCCGAAGTAAAATCCAAGTACATCAAAAATAACTTCCAGAAAACTGCAACACCAATTGCTTAATGACTTAGTAACTTCAAGCCTCATAAGTGGCAACATCATTGATCCGATGCATGTAATCAGTTTGAGCCAGAGGCCAAGAAGTTGAAAAACTATTGAACAAACTCCAAAATATAAGTGTTCACTAATGCCAAATTTTCATGAGTTGTGTATATAGATAAAAAGCTCATAGTCATAACTGGTAGGTATTTTTTGAACTCTTAACAAATCAAAAGATGATAAATTCATAACCAGCTGTATAGAGACAATGATTTCTTTTATCATTGCCTTGCCTGCAATTGAAGTTGATACAAGCCAAAATTTTCATATCAACAAAAAGGACACCATAGCTGCTACTGGCTATATTTTCCATGTCAAGCATCTGAATGTAATATGGAATCATGCAAATCGAATCCGGATGAAAAATTACATATGTTCATTATTTTGCAAAAAATTGGATATATATACAACCAGATTAACAACATTGTCCACTCACTGATAGAGGAAAATAACGAATGGAATTCAACATGGTTGATGGCAACCACTGTTGGCCAAACAACGTTCCAGGGATCAAACCATGGTTCCCTAGGGAGACCAAGATATTTATTCTTAGGGTTTTGCACGCCCTGGGTTAGCCCATGGTGTCCCATGGGTGCCCCATTTTAATTTTTAGGGTTTCCCATGGTCGCCCATGAGAACCCTGGTGCATCCCTATTAGGGTTTCTCCTTCCCTATTACGTCCCATAAAATTAATTATCACAATAGGGACAGAGAAATTCTTCTCTAGTCCATCACATGGCAAGAGGGATCCATCCCATACTCGAATGCGCAGCGAAAATTAATCAATTCAAGTTTCTTTCGTATCCCATAAATATTAATAATCAATGAACAGAAGGAATTAATAAAGAACTGCTAACCTGGTGAGCCTCAAGTCCTGCTCCTCCAATAGACAGTGGTTCTTCCTCCAATGAACGCTTCAAGCAAACAGATTTGAACCTCCAATGGTGCTACCAAGGTTCTACACGCCAATCCCAGATGCCCTCAAACTCCTCAGCACATATCTAGGGTTTCATAAACCCTAACTCTCAAACACAAGTGAGAGAAGCAAGAAGAAGAAGAGAGATCACAAGAGGGAGAGAGAGAAACCAAAAACGTAGGAGAGAGAGTGTCTGCTCCAAAAACGTGGAGAGCTTCCTCTTTTGCGTTTTTTGGTCCCCTATTTATAATAATAGGGTTTAATTAAATCCTAGATAGATTTAATAGAGCCCTAGTGAGAGTCTGACTCTCTCTCTCTCAGTCTGGCAGTTATGTTTAAACTCAAAGTGCTACACAGGTGAAGAAACAGAATCTAATAGGGAAAGTATTAATTATATTCTTTATTTAATTATTAATGGATAATTACAATTAGCACCAAATCCATTAATTAAATAAAAAGCCAATTAAATTAGCAAATTCCAAATAACTCCCTATATGAAAACAATTTATCATATACAACCCCCCCCACTAATCAACACCATCATTATAGAATCTAGGGCATATACACATGTACTGCCAAACCCCAATCCATAGTACATGTCCATATAAGAGCGTCTGTGCATCCGATCGGTCCCATAAAACTCGATAAAACACTTTATTTGAAATAACTATAAATAATGTATCATTTTATGTAAAATAAATTTTGCAAAACTATTTCCAAAAGCAGTCATTGGATCCAGTTACGATCCGACCATGCATAGACAGTCTCTATCTTGGTGTTCCCCAATCGGGCAGTGGTGACCGTGTTGGATAACTCCTTCACTCACAAAGTGTTCACGTATTCCCAGAACACCGGCTTTGACTTGCTTGAGTCTCAGTCATTGATGAACCAAAGAATGCGATCACACTTTGCAGTGACAGGGTTCCCTCAGGTATAGGGTATCGATGACACATGTCTATCCCTTTCTACATCGGCGGAATACATGAGGGAATCGACAAAGTAGATTCTTCGCCAATGCACACATCAAACATGTGAGCACTCGCATTCGTACCCGACATCACATGTCTAGGCATACCCAATGCGACGACCATATGATAAGGGTGTCCAGCCCAAACCCTAGTTGTGACTACCATTTTAAGTATAACTTACGAACACATAATGCTCAAAAAGTTTATATCGCATGTGACAATATTAAACTAAAATGTATAAATGTTCAATACAAAAGTGAACCGAATTGAACCGGACCAAACTGGGTTTGATGGACACACACTTACAAACACATTATTGCCCAATGGCCTACAGCTTAATACAGAACAATGCAATTCATATTAAATTCTGCAATAACAGATCCCTAGACATAGATTGGACATTTTAAAAAAAAAATTCATGCTGGGGAAAAAAAAAACTTGACTAAGGAACTACCTTCCTGGCTTTGCAGTGTTCCAGAGCTAGGCCTTCTTGGTTTTGCTGCCATTGTCTTAATAGACTTTTGGCAGTGCTTTCTCAAGCTGCATGTTTGTAGCTTCTCGGTGTTACTAATGTTGCCATTCCCAATTGTGTAGTTCATCCTCACTTTATACCTTCACCTTCATTGACTTCTCTGTTCTGTATACCTCTTGCTTTTTCACCGGCATTAACTCTCTGATTTCTCGCTGAGCTGTTTCACAGTTTATCAATATCTCTTTCTCAGAGGCCTTTAGTGCGTCAGTCCATGCCTGAGCTGCCACAATCTTCTTATCTGCAATTTCTTTAGCCCCTTCTGCGCAGCTAGTCAAGTATTCATATTCAAAAGTTGAGATGGTTACTGAAGACTTGTGCTGAGATTCTGAAGCTCTTGCCTTCAAGGTTTTCTCCCTAAGAGCTTTTAATCTCTCAAGAGTGATTGCTTCTGATGCTTTGACTGCTTCAAGCTCCTTCATGGCAGCTTGTAACATGTCCTCTGCTAAGCCATTCTTAGACTCTGTCTCTTGAATTTCTGTTCTGATGCTAGCAGCTTCTTCACTAACAAGTTCTCTCTCCCTATTTGCAGCCTTTGCTTCTGCTTGTAACTGTTGAAGTGTCGCTGAAAGATTGGACACGATTGTTTTTGCCTTCTCTTCAGCAGTAAATGCAGCTTTCAACTTGGATTTGCCCCTAAAGAGTTTAGAATTTAAGCTCCGTAGAAGCAAGTCTGCATTCTCTTCTAATGTCCTCAGCTGAGTACTTTCTTCAGACACATGCTGGAGTTCATCTCGTATTATGTCCATAGAGGCCATTAATTGAAATTCTTCTTCTCTGATTCGTGCTAATTCTTTCTTTGCAGCATCCAATTCTCCAGTAATTGGCTGTAATAACCTTGAAGTTTGTGGTTCCTCTTCCCTTCCTTTATGGACTTCGATATCACCTGATTTTTTATTCTCAACCCTTTCTTTCATTGCCTTAACTAGTTTCAATTCATTTTGTAAGACATCAACATCTGAAATAGTAATGGCCAGTTCGCTCTCCAGTTCCTTTGCATGGTCTAGTTCTTGGGTTGTGTCCTTGATTCTATTTCTGATTCTTTCCAATTTCTCTGAGAAATGAGAGGCCTTTGCTTCTCTTTGGGCTTCAATTGTTCCAAGTTCTTTAACTGCTTCTATCCTAGCTAGCTGAACAAGTATTTGCTCTTCATTGATTTCCTCAATCTCTTTCATTAGTGATTCCACGGTGCTTGAATGCGACTTCAATCTAGAAAACGAGTCTTCAAATTCCTTGTCTGCCAGCAATTTTGCTTCCAGGACAGAATCCCTCTCAAGCTTAAGCTTACTCAATTTTTGTTTTACAAACTCCAATTCCCTCATCACTTGTGCATACTGGTAATCATCTGCTTTTCTGAAAGTGACTGTCAACACATTATCATGTTTTCCTTGCTTCTGCAGCTTTTCAACTTCGCATTTCTGAGCTTTTGCTTTTAAATTTGATTCTTCAATCCTCGAAGTGAGACCCTTCACCCTCATCCTAGCACTGTAGAGCTCAGATTCTGCTTGGTCTTTTACAGATTCGGCTACCATTCTATTCTCATTCAATAGACCAATGTCCCTCTTCGCCAAATGCAGTTCTTTCGCTCTTGAAGTAGATTTCTTCAGTGCAAAAAATTCACAAGTTTATTGGCTCAAGAGACCATTAAACTAAATAAAAATAATGACGGATAGCTTTTGCAAAAGAATGAGCAGCTAAATAGAAATCTATACATTCACCAAAAAATTAAAAAAAAATAGAAATCTATACTACTATTTTGTACCTGTACATCAGAGAATGCCATCTGGGTTTTCTTTCGCTGCGGATTTTCTTCATTCATTCGTTCTGCATACAAACCAACCACTGTTTTACCGGACCCAATTTGCATTCTATCGGTGGCCTCTGCTCTGTCCATTGCATCTCTGTTGTCATATTCAAAGTACATGAATCCTCATTCATAATTCACCCGTTTCATAGATGATAGTATGAATCTAATTCTTTGATTGAAACCGTTTCCATCTTCCAACGCTTAACCCGTAAGGCTCAGGAGAACTAAGAATCAAATTCTTGAGTTTGATTCTCTGTTTTTGAAAGCATATGGGCCTCCCAACTTCCCAACCAAGATTCCAGTTTGGGAGCCGAGGGTTTCTGCTCATTTCAGCGGCATTTTAACCCAAAAAAAAAAAACAGAGGACAAAGTAGAAATTAGCGCGAGGAGGGACAATGCTTACCTTATAATACTTATCAGTTGTGATCTCTTTCCATGCACTGGAGTTAGTACTGTGTTTCCTTTCGTTTATCTTCAACTGGACGACAAGTCTACGTATGAGCAGAAAGGATAACAGAGAGACTGAGACTCTGTGTGTGTCTGAGAGAGAGATACTACAAGAGACAAGGACAGAAGGATCGACATTAATGCGACAACCCCAACAAAAATTTTCATCACTTTTGGCACTGGTAGGATCGATGGTTGTAGAACTTGTAGTAACCAGCAAGTAGCTTCCAAAATTAAGAGACGGAGTAATTGCCACGTCATAAAAATATCTGTGACAGAGATCTTCAACAGACTAACATTACGGTGGCGTAATTGCCACGTCTTTGTATGTTACACCTCATCTCCATGATCGCCCACAGAAGGGCAGGGATGTGTAGGTTATTTTATAGGGACAATTGTTTAGATCTAGATTAAAAAAAGATTTATCCATCCGACGCACTTTAAATTTGTTTTACACGAATTAGTTTTAAGGTAGAAAAGATTTACAAAAATCCCAACCCATTAGAAAAAGTTGAATGAATTTCTTACAATACCCTCAACATCTTTGTAATTTATCAAGTCTCACTCACTCTCTCGCTCTCGACTTTATTGGAATCTTTCATCCTTGACAATTTCTTCGATGACTAAGGAACATTTCTGCATTCTTCTACTACTAGAGTTATCGTATAGTGTTCTGGGTCCAATTGTTTCAATTTTATTCCTACTCCATCTCAAGTCAAATCTCCTCTTATTACTCTCTCTGTTTCTCTTCTTTTCTTCCCTCAGTTTTCCCTTGCTTTTTAAGCCAGTCGAAACCTCTATTTTTTGGTCAACTTTCAGTTCGCTTGAACTATTTATTTTCCTCATCCTAGATACTAAAAGACTAATCTCTCTGAAATTTTAAAATTGATTCTAGTTTTTTAAATATGAAAATACAGAAGAACCATTTTCCATACTGTGTTTCTAAGTTTTTTCTGCAACCAACACATTGCACCATTTTCAACTCTATTAAAATATTATTTTCTGGCCTGGAAGTCATCAAGAGAGCCAGACTATTCTGTTGGTAAAAACTCAGCCTTATTTGATACTGCTTTGAGAAGTTACAATTCTCATTTAATATTCTTGTTTACCGTCCCATCTCTTCTTTTTATTTCTGAGGTCTCTGAAATATTTGGCCATACGTAAATTAGAAAAAGAATTAGTGCAGAGTAGCAAAGCTTTGGAAGACCTCTAAGCCACTGTTGACAGCAAAGTTGTCCCAACTCCAATACCACAGAAGCATCCTCATCTAAACCGATCACTCTTCCCACAGTTCAACTCCAAATCAACATCACGCACGACCTTCCACACCATAGACGAACTCAATTTGAAGCTTTCATCTCCCAAGCCAACCCAATTCAAGAAAGTCGAGCACATCGTTCCGGTGGATTTAACCCAGGGTGCAATCGAGCACGAAGAAGAGAAGGGGAGAGAGAGGCACAATGCTTAATTCGAAAGCAATTCTGATTGAAATAAAAGATCAAAGAGAAGGAAGGCGGGAGTTGTGAAGCGGTTGAATTAAAAATTTGTGAGAGAAGAAGAAGGTGGGTTGTGGGGGTATTTTAGGTTGTTTATTTTAGTTTTTTTTTTTAATTTGACGGGGTTATGTAAATCTTTTCAACATCGTAATTTGTAACTGCAAAACATAATTTATATATTCCAGTTTTGTAAATCTTTTTGTTGTTAAGTAGATCCAGGAAATTTTCCCTATTTTATATCCGAACTGTGTTTGGACTAGGCGTAAAAATACATCACTGCACACGACGGGGAGGCGTTCTTTTCTTCTAATTATATTGGCTCTCCTTTGGTTGTGGTAGGAGCTGGAGGATTCAACCCAGCAAAAACAGGGAGGGGGTGGCTTGGTCTGCATAGGCTGCCCATGTGCCTAGGCACAGCCTGCACTGTGGCACAGAGAACATTCTCCCTATAATTATATAAGACTTATAAGAGACGTTGTGCCTATATCATGTTATTTAGGGAAGTGGTTGTGAGTTGTGACTGAATCCTAGTCTGGATGACCCAGTCAATGACATATGAGACCGAGTCAATTTTTACCCCATGGTTTTGCATTTATCATGTTTTTTATCTGTTTTATATATTTTTTTTTCCTTTGTTTGTTGTTGGACACGCATGCTTGAATAGCCTATTCTCTATTAAAAAAAAAAAAAATTGAATTCAAAAGGAAAATATCCTTTTTTCGGGGATGTTTGAGTTACAGAGTCCTAGGAAAAATCATGGACACAAGTAAGAGTGTCAATCAGTTTAGTACCAGCTTATTGATTCGATTCAAAATGCAATGAATATAAATCATGGGAGGTGGGTTAAACGTGAGGTTATATGCAACACTTGAAATCTTATCCGTTGATTTCTAATGTAAAATCCTAACCGTTCATTATTTTACCTGTAACCGGCTAACCTAAACTCCATCTTCCCTTATATGTATATAAACCCTCAATCTTCCAACCGACAATATACGGTGGAAGGCGGAGGGCGGAGGTCGGAGGTGGGAGGAGTGAACCTTGTTTTCATCGTTTAGCCTGAAGGTTGCCAGATCCAGATCTGTGGGGTGGGGTAGTCGGAATGAAACGATCCGAGAAGGATAGGAAAACCAAACCCCCACCGGAACTCAAAACCCACTCAAACCCTAACAGCAGCAATACCCCCGTCTACATCCCTCTCGGAAAGACCAGGCCTCTGCAAACCAGCCATTCACGTTTCGAGATCAGGAACTGCCCCTGTACTGAATAAAACCCATTTAAACAATACAATGGATCTGGAAGGTAACAAGACAATGTCCACATACGCCCAATAAAAACCTTATAACAACTTCTGAGCTAAAAGGTCGAGTAAAACATTCTTTATTCATTCCATGAAGATGAAGAACTCAAAATGAATACTCACGAACTCCGTCCAAAATCCCAACACGGGAACCCTATTCACTTTAATTCTTTCTTCTTCCTCCTCAGCGGCCCAAAGAAATGCAAATCTCTCCTTCGAGATAGAATGCTGTCATTCTAAGCTCTCATTACCAAAAGAACGTAAAAAGACAAAATGCAATAAAGAATCACTGGAACACAAACTCCATCAACCGTATTCAATGTTCCATCCCAAGCCCCTCGAAATCTTCAATCCTCGCAAATCCAGCCCAATCAGAAAACACCATTTAAAGCCTAAAGAAGGGGAAATTAATGTAGACAACTAATGTCTTTACCTATATTGCGTGAACAATTGAAGGATCGGCCAATAATCTGCCATTTTCAACAAATCTCAGGTCGATTAGCTTCAATCAGAGAGGAGAAACAATGATTGAAGAAGAGCTAAGGGGTTCTGATTCAAAGATATTGCGGATATCGCTTGGCGTAGAATGTTTCTGTATGAAACAAAGAGGAGCCTTCCAGCTTTCGATTAAGGCAACCAGTTCGAGAAGGAGATGAAGCTCCCCACCCAGTTCGAGACTCGGGTGTCTTGGGGTTTCAACAGAGATTTGCAGGACCTAACCCACCACCGGAGAGGATGATTGTTTTCTGATCGGCGAAGAAAGGAAGAGTTGGAAAAAAAAGAAACCTATTGTCACGGTGAGCAGGTTACAACCTTTTTTTTTTCAACGGTTATGATTAAAAAATAAAAAAATAAACGAGTCGTTAAGTTTAGTGTCGTGTTTAAATAAAATACCCATTGCACTGCTACCAGTCACTCATAAATCATAGTGGATATGACATGGTGACGAGAGATGATAGAACGAGAGACCAAGAAATAGAAAGAAAGGGGTTCAGTCTCAATCAATCACTCTCATTCTCCCTCCTTGTTTTAGCTCATAAGAAATAATATAATATGTAATCATGTTTACCGATTTAAAGGTTTTAATCGGTTAATCTGTCTGGAATGGTTTTCTGTTTTAAAATTGAAATCAACCGATTATTAAGACTTTTAAAATTGAAATGAACTGATTTTTGCGGTTTGATTTGATTTTAAATGGACAATTTTGGTTTGTTTATCTATTCCGGTTCATAGTTGACACCTTTATTGCACACTATAGAAAAACAATCTTTTGATGAGGAGATCTTAAGGTAATTTAGGGATATGGAATTATCGGAGGAGGAAGGGAAATGAAAATTTGTTTTCCTAAAGAGACAAAAGAAGTATGAAGTATGAGTGTTTGAGTGATATAGGGCAAATATAGGGAAGTGATTGATTTTCGCAAGTAATTTTTCAGTAATGGGAAATTCACTCAGATAAACGAGTTATATTTTTGAATACTGTAACCAATTGACCAGTAAAATAGGAATTGGACTTAGTCCAAACCTTAGTTAGTAAGTTCAGGAACAGCAATTGAACGGGAACGGATACGTACGGCAATTAAACGGACTAGATGGCAATAATATTTTTCAATAATTCGGTGTAATAAAATGCATACGACAATTATACGATACGCATTTAATACGTGTTTAATATGACTTAGATGGTAATAATACTTTTAAAAAAAACGAACATATATTCATTATGTAAGTTACATAATGTAACATACATTCACCACCTAATGAACAAAATAATAATAGATACACAATGATTTTATCAACTAAAATAAACACAATATAATATGCTTAATTTTTGTATTCTCTCTCTCTCTCTCTCTCTCTCTCTCTCTCTCTCTCATTGATTCAGGGCCACCTAACAAGTGAACCACAAATTACATCAAAGAGAAAGTTGTTCAATCTTCAAAATTTTTAACCATTTGAGTAGTTAATTTATTTCTTTTAAATGGATGGTATAGTTGCAGTAAAATCACACATAGCCTCAACTAATTCGTTCCTTGTAGATGTCCCCAAATCTCTCTCTCTCTCTCTCTCTCTCTCTCTCTCGCTTGCAGGGCTTCAGAGAAGAAAATTCAGGGAAGTATTACTAGCTGAGCTGCCAAGTCTTGAGTCAACCCATGAATAATTTTCGAAAGTAAAATCACAAACTTACACAGTAGCCGAAGGAATACAAACGAAACCCAGATTTTATACAAGGGAAAAAGCATTAAAAAAAGATCCACTAAAAGTGAACATCCAAATCTAGCCTAAAGGGAAAAGAAACATAAATAAGAAAACACTAAAGGGAAAAAGGACAAACCTTCCGAACAGAGACAGAGAAGAAGAGGAGGAACAACCGAACTATAATGAAACGAGAAGAGAAGCTGTTGCCGCCGTCGCCGTCGCCGTTGCCTTGGCCTTCACCGTCGCCGGTGGTGAAGATGATTGGAGATTGGGGTGGGGTGGGGGGGGGGGGCAGCAGGAAGCAGCGGCAGCAGCCCAGTAGAGTTTGTTCGAAGTTCAAAAGAATGGGAAGGGAAAGTGAAACGAACTTGCTTAGGTTAAGTTTAGTTTTATTATTATTATTTTTTTAAGTTTTAAAAAGTATTAAACGCGTATAATATGGTATTATTCGTGTTTAATACTCTAACTTTTAAAAAGCGCATATTTTAATAAAAATACGAAAAAATGCGACAACAAAACTATTTTTGATTTAAACGTTAGGGTTTGCGTATAATACGCGCAGTATATGCAAATTTACTAACTAAGGTCCAAACCAATGAACCATCCTACTCGTTAAAGATATTTGCCCTCCTCACAAGAGAACCAACAACATAAATAAGAGAGATTTTCACTAATAATTAATCCTATCTTTTAGATGAAACGTTAAGATACACATGCCAGTTTTTTTAACCACATATGGCTACAAAGAGAGTACCAACTACCAACTCAATTCAACCAATCTTGGTTGGCCGCTTGGTCCATCCACGAACTGGTTTATTAGGAAAAAACACTTATAAAAATGGAGGAAAATTTTTGTGGGGGGGAAATGTAACGCTCAAGCGTCCAAGGCCAGACTCAATTCAACTCAATTCAACCAATCTTGGTTGGCCGCTTGGTCCATCCACGAACTGGTTTATTAGGAAAAAAACCACTTATAAAAATGGAGAAAATTTTTTGTGGGGGTAATGCAACGCTCAAGCGTCCAAGCCTAGACATAAAGGGGGTGAAATGACTGCCTCATCCCCGTGATGCCAATGTGGTACCAGTTGTTGCTTTATTGAATTTGCTTCATTAATAGGCTCACGATTCGACTTTGATCATTATAGACTGGTACCAAGATCGAGTCCTAGACAAGCGGATCTCATTTTAACAGCCGGCACGATAACAAGGAAAATGGCCCCTTCTTTAGTGAGATTATATGAGCAAATGCTTGAACCAAAATATGTCATTACTATGGGAGCCTGTACTATTACGGGAGGGATGTTCAGTACCGATTCTTATAGTACTGTTCGGGGAGTCGATAAGCTAATTTCTATGGATGGCTATTTGCTGGGTTGCTCACCTAAACCAGAAGCAGCTTTTGATGCTATAACAAAACTTTGTAAGAAGGTATCTCGAGAAATCTATAAAGATAGAATTGAGTGTTCTCATTGGCCCCCCACACAGACACAACATGATGTGAAAAGACCAATGCTACCCCTAGTCCTTTTTGCCTTTCCAGAGGCAGCACCGCCGCACCGGTCTTATCGCTCTAGGCTGTGTTTGGGCGCAGGTACACACTGTCGAGGCATTTAGCGTTCCTTTTCTAATAAATATAGAAATATAAAATTGTCTAATCCTACTCTCACGTGATCGTACTCTCTAGTGCTCCCCGGTTCACAATCAAAGAGGTCTTTAAAATAAGGGAGAGTACAACAGTATATTATCTAGTTCAAGGCATTAAAAATTCTGGATCAACGGTAAAAAACTATAGCTCACTCGATCAGGCGGTCCATTTTAGGGAGAGTAGTCCAATTAAAAAGTACGGGCTCCACCAAAGCAAAATGTCTTTACCCCGCTGCCTCGTTGCTCACTTTTTGGACTCGTGGCACGCGTGTGGATTTCGTCACGCGAATGACTTGGGCCCATTGCAAACGTGGAAAGCCTATACGGGAGAACCAACATGAAATCTGATGTATTCCTTCCTGCTGGCTGCTGCTATGCGAAATCCGAAGCGAAATTGAGGATTTCTCTGTTCACCGCTGGGGTCTGTTTACGTCTTTACGAGTTGCGACGAAGCTCTGCTCCGCCTCCGCCTGCGCCTGTGTTCGAGCACAATTTATTAGAAATGCATCTCTCGACTTCGACGATACATTGATCCGCTGTTTGGGATACGGCGCGCGAATCAATGGACGTGGAGAGAACATCGCTCTGCAACTGTGTCGTCAATTTCCTTCTCGAAGAGAACTACTTGCTGACTGCGTTTGAGCTGCTTCATGAGCTTCTCGAGGACGGACGAGATGCGCAGGCTATCAGGCTCAAGGAGTTCTTCGCAGATATATCTCAGTTCCCGCCGGATCAGATCTCTCGTTTCAACGCTCTCCGAGGTACTAATCCTTTCCGCCATTTCTCCTTCCCGCCTTTTCTCTGCCTTAAAGCTAATGCGGTAGCAATTCAATGTTGAAGTTCTCCCATTCGATCTGGTATAAGTTTAGTTTTTCTCTTTCTTTTTTTGTTCTTCTTACTTTCAAATTTTCCAGTCACTGTTGATTCTTGAATCTCGTCTCTTCCGAGTGTTATTCTTTCAAATTTTATTAAGTGAACACTTCGTTTTTTTTCTTTTACGTCCTCCAATCGGTCTAATTATGAGATCCAACTCTGGATAATGGATGTTACGTGACAGAGTCACCTCTATTTGGCTGCCTGAGATAATGTGTTAGCTATCAGCATCCAAGATCTCATTATTAGTTGAGAGAAATACTGTAGCATTCAGTTGGTTGCCTTGGATGCCAGTATGCAGATATTACCAAAGTTGAATCCGTATGTGCACGGTATTGGAGTGTAATCCGTTATCATGATAATTTATGAAGAATCATGGTCCTCGTCTATTATGGCGCTTTTTTTTTTTTTTTTGCTTAGCATGATGTATTTGGTTAAAATTGAACATAGTGCACTGCACAGGACAGTTGGATTGATGGAATCTAATAGACTGGAAATGCAAGCTTGTTCCTGTCATTGTTTTGTTCTCTTGGCTGGGAGGCTTTCGGCTTTATTAACTTATTTTTATCATTATTAGGGTCACTTTTTTTCAGCCATTTTCTGTTTTATCTCTTATAATCTTTCCAACATACTGTCCTTTTACCTCATTAGTCCTAAAATGAAAAATCACACTTAACTACAAAATTCATTACAAACTGTACGTAAATAAAAATAAGTGAAACTTTCTGCTTGTAAAGAATTGACCTTCTTTTCATATGAAAAGCTTATGAAGTATGAACTAGCAATTTGTTAGAGTTGAGTTGCATATACACTCAAATGCATGCATGAAAGCATATCCAAGTTCTGTGTCATATACGAACAAATGCAATGACTACAAAAAATGTGGTAGGAAATTCATTTTATAGGTTGATGTGCAGTAAAGGGGTTGTAACCATTGGTGTGATGAGATGGTGTTTTCATTGAGAAGCCCATGCATTTAAAGATATATGCACAAAACTACTATTTCGTCAAAAGCATAGATATATTTTACCACCATCACTGCTGCAACAATTTTTGTATGGTTTTCTCTTCAGTTTCCTGCCTGGAAGTAAACAAAAACGAGGACATCAATTTTATGTAGCAAAGTATAACACCTCATAAGTATACAAAAAGTCACCACTAAAGAAGCGTATAAATTAATGAAAACATACATATTTCTTCTGTGGATTAGTATTCCTCTTGAAGAATGACTGCAGTTGAATTTTTACAGATACAAATGTAAGATTGAAGATCAGGATATAGAGAGGTGAGGTGTTACTTAGTAAGAAAGTATCAAGAACTGATATTGGTATCATATCATGTGGATACAGTTACATTAAGCTTGTATAAGCATCAGATTCCTAGATTCACAGTCTCTCTGTTTCAAATCAATATTAGTCCTCTTCCTTAATCAAGTTGTCCAATGCGTACTAAAAAGTAATAAATGGGTTGAAATTTAAGTTTCCTCAACTTGATGAGCATGCATTTGTGTATATTGTTGTATTACCTGGTGCTCTAGTCTTCATTTTGCAAGTTGGAATGGTTTTGCCTGAAAGGAAATGTTGAAGGAAATGAAAAAGAAACATACATGAGAAAGCAGCCACCAAAATTTTTGCAAAATGTGAGAAAGAGGAAATGCATAAGAAACTCCAAAAGAATTGGAAAAGAAACATAAAGGGTGCATCACATAGTTCCAGCATACGTTTGAAAATTTGTAGGAAGCCCAAAAATGACTTGGGTGACTGGTGAGGAAAGACATGAGTGACCCTAAATAGAGGGGAGTGACAGAACATGGTTTCTATTTCCCACACCAAGTAATTAGGGTTATACTTAGTGAGTGGCCCTTGCCTTCCTCCATCTCAGATGATGCTTGGTTGAGTTAAGTTAATACAGCTTGATACTTTTACATGTCAATATTTATCTCTTTCTCTCAACTCAACAAAATAATCCCAACTAAATGCGGTTGACTAGAATCCCATTTCATGATTCAACTCTATTGAAAGTCATACCTGTCCTCAAAAAATATTGTTCTCTTTATTAGTTGATAATTTTTAATGGTTCTGAGCCCTATTAATTTATCACTTGGTTCCATCATCTAGGATCCAACTTTGAGGCTTCTTTGTTCTTTTGGAATGTCATGTTGTACCCTGGATCCTTGGGTTCCCTGTAAAACTTAGGTAACGTAAGAGAATCTCCTGAAGTTATCTGACAAGTGAAAACTTATCAACAAATTCTTACATCTGGCAAGGTAAAACAATATAGCAGGTGTATAGTTACCTGACATGAGATTTTCTTTTATTGGTTCTTTTTATTCCTGAAAATAGTATTTTAGGAGATATAATTTCAATAACACATGCCCGCACTCACATTTTTTCTATTTAGGTTGCTAGTACACGATAAATAGTGGCAGGGGAAGAAAAAGAATACTCTTTTGTGAAATACAGGAAAACAACATGGACTACAATTTTGATTTCAGGATTCGGGCTTTGATAAAACCAATGCTCTTCAAATCAACCAAGAGCGAGAATCCTTTTAACAGAAAATGGAAGAAAGAAATTATATAGATAAACCTGAAATTTTTGTTGGGAAAAGCAATCCTTCGGTGATTAATTGGCAGAATGTGCTTCATGTGCAAGTATTTATTTATTTATTTTTTATGATGGGGGGGGGGGGGGAGAAACATAGCTGACTTATACACATGAAGTCTTCTATCTGGTTTCAAAAATAAATTTATATTCCATCTGCTATAGCATGCGAAGATCCAATTTTTCTCCACCCCCCCCACCTTTCCTTTGATTTTGCTTTTGTAATAGTTGTGTACTTGTGTTATTATGAGGGTGGGCCTTGGTGCAATGGTAAATTTGCTCCGTTTTGACCTAGTGGTCACGGGTTCGAGTCTGGAAACAGCCTCTTTGCGAAAGCAGGGGTAAGGCTGCATACATTATGACCCTCCCCAGACCCTGCAGTTGCGGGAGCCTCGTGCACTGGGTACACCCTTTAATAGTTGTGTTATTATCTCGTTCTTCATCCTTATTTTGCGTTTATGAACTGATGCTGGAAACTTCTGGGTTGTATATGGGGTATTTTCTTACAAATAAATCAATTTATATCTTATTTTTGAATTATGATTAATGACTTTTGAAGCATAACTGGAAAAAAAATCCCCTTTCTTTTTCTGTGACCAGTTGCAGACCCTCAGAGTTTACTAGAAGAGAAAGAGACAGTTGAAGAAAAATTGGCACTGCGTGAATATGAGCTTCGTTTAGCACAAGAAGACATTTTAAGACTGAAGACAGAATTGCAAAAGAGAACTGAATACTCTCCAGATGATTTGAGTGGTATGCCTTCCTTATCTTTCAGTCATTATTATAGTCACTGATGTGCCTTCTTGCATTTCTCCTGTCTTAAGTGTAAAAAATTCTTCCTACATAGCTTGTTTGGTGTTCCATGCTCAATTGAACATGAGAAATTTCAATGCATGTGAACATATACTATCATAAGACGGTTATTTACAAATTGATTGAGGGCTCATAATCATGATTCAATATTTGTCAGTTTCTAGAAGTTTTGGATTTGGGAAAGATTCTAGGAGATTTCATATGAAGTAGAAGGTAATGCTTAATTTCATTGTGTTGTCACAATAGAACAAATTCTGGATTGTTGCTTTTAGTGCTTCCCTTCTTTTCTGTTTGTGGGCTCCTGATACATGACCAGCCCCGAAAAATCATTTGTGGTAAAATCTGCCAAATCATTTGATGCAAAATTAACCAGGGAGAATTATATTTAGAGAGTTATAGAATTAATTTTCACTTAAATGGTTGGTCATTGGAATCTTGGACCTTTAAAATTAGTGGACGTTTTCTTCTTCTTCTTCTTTTTTTTTTTTGGGGGGGGGGGGGGGGAGGTGGATTGTGGTGGCACCATAAATGGATTTTATTATATTGTTAGGATAAGGAAATTTGGTTAGAGAGACAGAGAGAGTTGATTTGAAATGGAATGAAACTTTATGCATCAAACTGACACTGCAAGTCTGCAACTATTACTAGTGTTGTGCTGTAGGAGTTATTATATAAAATCCGTGTTCACTCTGATCAATCAGTCATACTTTCTCATGAATGCTTCTGGTTTCCTTACATATCTAGGCTTATAACTTCTTTCCTTCCTGTTTATATTTTGCAGGGTCTAATATAGATGTTTCTGTGGAAGATGGGCCTACTTTGCAGCAGGGAAAGAGGAATACTTCCTTTTCTGATTTGGGCCCTCTGAAGGACAGTGAGCGTAAAGATGTTAATTGTGCTATAAAGGAATATTTGCTTCTAGCTGGATATCGGCTTACTGCCATGACATTCTATGAAGAGGTAGCTAAGATTATCCCTAGTCTACTCTCTCTCTTTCTCTATATCTCTCTGTCCGTGTCTCTGTGTGTGTCCCTCCCTCCCTCTATCTATGTATATATTTTTGGTTATAGCATGCAACCCCGTATGTATGTGCATGTGTGTGTTATTTTATTGTATCTGTAAAACCTTGGCCTATCTGGTTGGTGGTGACGCATTTAAGCACAGATGATTGCTTCGTGGATAACCAGAAGGCTGTCATTGTTGCCAAGTTTTCCTATATCTGTGTCCAAGTATTTGGCTTAAAGGCCTCAAAGCATCAGGGAAATTTTTCATAGATTTAATGATTATTAATAAAAATATAAAATTTACATGTTAGTTAAAAATATTCTTTTCTATGAGTTTAGTTCTGGTTAGGACCAAATTGCATGACTCGTAATTTCAAACATGACAGCTGCCGTCAGCAATATGCATGCAATAGCTCACTCAAGATATTGTTTTCTGACATGAACATTAAATATTTTTTATCTACAGATTCCTTAAAAGGATTATAAAAGACTGTCATCTTATTAAAAATATGTGTGTTTACTTTGCTTCCCATGCTCTTCAATGTTTACTTTGCTTCCCATGCTCTTCAATGATTTATTCTGGCTGCAAATTCTTGTTTATTTAAAATATTGTGACATCATTACAACTTGTCAATACCTTTCATGCAGGTTGCAGGCAAAGACCTTGATGTTTGGCAGAACACGACCGCTTGTGTACCAGATGCTTTACGCCGTTATTATTATCAATATCTTTTATCCACTCCAGAGGCAGCTGAGGTATTTGTCGAGTCAGAATCGAGTTTTGGCCCTTGCTCATCAATAATTTATTAGATCACATATGGCATGATAAGTTTATTGGAATTATATATCTGAATAGTTTATATGTCTTTTTCATTCATTAGCATTAGGAGCTTTCCACTTTAACCTTAAACTTTGCATCGTTTATGTTTAGAACTTATTTTCAATACCTTGTATGGCACATTCAGCTTGTGGTATCATTATGTTCCTCAAATAATTAATTCATTCATTAAAGTAATCGAAAATCTCTTAACCCCAACTCCACAATTCCAATTGCTTTTTGATCTTTTGACTAACCATTTCTCACAATTTGATTATGTTTGGTCATGTCTCTTTCCAAAACTGTGAGGATCTGAGATCAGGAAATTCATAGTATGTACCTTGAATTTCTATATGTGGCTTACACAATTTAATGAAAAATTAGTCCATCGTTTATATTTTGGAAAAGATTTGTTATTAATAAAAATATGTCACAAGGAGCTTTGTAACTTTCATTTTGGTTTTAGCTATGAAACAATGTAAATGTCTTTATACACTTTAATCCTGTAAATGCATTCAAATAATTAGAACTTAAATTTTATACTAGTGCAATCAGTTTTACATGAGTGATGCTATAGAGGGATCGATTTCCTGGAAATCTGGTTCCTGCCACCTGGAGGGATTGATTGATGTCAGCCAGAAAGAAATTGGGTGCCCACCATTCACTCGACATGCTAGTTATGCTTGATTTGGATAATTTGCTGCATGTACAAATCAAATAAAAGTTTGAGGCTACTTGTACTGCAGGAGAAAATCTCTCTTATTCGAGAAAATGAGTCATTGATCAAAACAATTGAGAAGCTGAATTCTGAAAAGGAGACCTTCCTGAAGAGTAAGGAAGTGGCTGATGGACAAATAATGGCCCTTATGAAGTCGTTAGAAGCTCTGCAGAAGGATCTTAAGGACAGAGAAATTCAGGTAGTCCTCTGTCTGAATTGTTTCCTTTGGACTGCTTAATTATGTCACTTTATTGAAGCATAGGTTTTTGTAATATCTTGTTTGCAGGTTCAAGACTTAAAGCAATCACTGGAGCTTCAAAGAAAGGAACTCAATGACTGCAGAGCTGAAATCACTTCACTGAAAATGCACATCGAAGGATCTAGATCTGGTAGACGTTGGGTATCCGCAGATTTTGAACAGTTGCCATCCCAGTCAGTGAACTATCATGCAGAAATAAAATCTTTGCAATTGGAAATAGAGAACTTAAAAGCAAAGAATTCTGTTACTGAAAATCCTGTACAGCCTATCAATTGTGAGAAAGAATACACAAAGACGGAAGAAAAGGTTGTTGAGATCCATGAAGATGGAGCTGTGCTGTCTCATCCTATGGACTTGGCATGTGGCAAGTCAGATGTTGAAGATGGTGAACATCAGCGAACTCAGACCTCTAAAGAAAATGCAGCTCAGCCTCAGGAAATTTCACAAGAGACAGTACAACTTGCTTCAAATGGTAACTGTACAGTTGAAAAGGATGAGAATATCGACAAAAAATATTCTGAATTACCACCAGATGACAGTGGGATCATCATTAAATTAGATAACCAATTAATCAAGCCTGCTTCTGAAAAGATGGTGAGCTTTTGATGGGACAGAATACATTCCTTAGGAGCATTTTTGGCCTTATCCATTGGTGGCACTTTCACCCACTTGAGTGCCCTCATATTTTTTTTTCCCCCTTTTTTGACAGGGTTTGGAAACTATTCAGATCCTTTCAGATGCCTTGCCTAAAATTGTACCTTATGTTTTGATCAACCATCGTGAGGTTTTTTTCTGAATCTCTTATTAACTTTTCATTCATCTATCCATGTTCTTGGTTTTCCACTGATGATGCTGTTCATACCTACAGGAACTCCTTCCTCTAATAATGTGTGCAATTGAGCGCCATCCAGACAGTAGCACACGTGATTCCTTAACACATACTCTTTTTAATTTAATTAAACGTCCGGATGAACAGCAGAGACAAATTATAATGGATGTAAGTTGACATCTGAAGCCCCAACTATTCTTTTGCCATCTTATATGTAGTGGAACCTGATCCTACCATCTTTCGACATCTTTATGATCTGGACATAATGCTGAATCTTGCTCAAATATTATTTCAGGCCTGCGTAAGCCTTGCTAAGAATGTAGGAGAGATGAGAACTGAATCAGAACTGCTTCCACAGTGTTGGGAACAAGTGAGTTAAATCCATTTTGTGCAAATATGCTTAACTAAGTTTTTCCATCATTTTCTGTCCAAGGATGACAATTTCATATTTACCTTTCCCTTAATTGCAGATAAATCACATGTATGAGGAGCGAAGGCTGCTTGTTGCTGAATCATGTGGGGAGCTTGCAGAATTTGTTCGACCTGAGATTCGTGATTCTCTCATTTTGTCCATTGTTCAACAACTTGTTGAGGATTCTGCAACAGTTGTCCGAGAGGCTGCTTCTCATAACCTGGCGTTGCTGCTTCCACTCTTTCCGAATATGGACAAATATTTCAAGGTCAGCCTCACTAAATATGCTCAGAGGCACTCATGGAGCAGAAAATTGAGTTGGCAGGATTGGCTGCAATGTAAGCTCTAGAACAGGTTTAAAACATGAATCTGGGAATGGAAGAGGAGCTTTTTCCCTAATGATAATATCATGATATTTGTTAAAAATAAGAAAGGATAAGAAAGAAACTTCTCCAAAATTTATTTTTCCCTTGTTGAATAGGTTGAGGAGTTGATGTTCCAACTGGTCTGTGATCCGTCGGGTGTGGTTGTGGAAACTTCACTCAAACAATTAGTTCCATCGGTAATTAATTGGGGGAACAAATTGGACCATATCCAGCAAGTTTTACTTTCTCATGTTGTCGGCTCTGCTCAGGTGTGTTTCCTTCTAACAAGTGCTTACTGACCTCTCTCTCCATTTTGTGTTATATATATGTTCTTTTTTTTCTTGGAGGGGGGAGGGGAGGGGGGAAGGTATTAATGCTTGACTACCTTAGGAACTGGAAATTGTTTCAATCTGAGATTCTGATACTTACTGTCTAACTTGCCAGCGGTGTCCTCCTGTTTCGGGGGTCGAAGATTCTTTGGAGTCGCATCTTCGTGTTTTAGGTGAACGTGAACGCTGGAATGTTGATGTTTTACTGTGCATGCTGACAGAGCTGCTTCCATTTGTGTACCGGAAAGCAATTGAGACATGCCCATTTCCTTCTGTTATTGGTCATCTTGCAACTTCAGAAACAGGGGGTGCATTTTTTTCCACTCCCTTGCTTGAACTGTATGCAGGGTGTGGTTAACTTCTCTGATCCTTCATTTATATATCATTTCTTTTGTCCCAGGTGGAGCAAAACCTTTTAACAATTTAGGTTGAGAGAATGGAATGAAAATCTGACTGCTCCTATTTACTTCTTTTTCTTTTTGGCTCTGGTCAGGAGATATGTGGAGTGGCCTGCATTTGATTGGGTGCATGTTGACTGCTTGCCAGTTTTGATTCAACTTGCCTGCTTGTTACCTCAAAAGGAAGATTATCTAAAAAATCGTATGACAAAGGTAAAAAACCAATTCAGTATTCATTTATGATATTGTCCTTGATTTTCACCAGTTTCTATAGCAAAAACTGTTGAAGCTTCAATTTTGGTTTATTTTGTTGTGGGGTTTAGGTGATGAGGCCTAAATTTATCAAAATTGGGAATATTATTGCAATATTCAGGGATTTTTTGAGGCAGCTGGAGGGGGGGGGGGAAGGACTCATTTGTTTTGGTTTGGGGTGATGAAATAATATATAAAATTTTTAAATATATAGTACCATGCTTTACATAGGTGTTGCTGATGTTGATATTGCTAATGCAGTTTTTGCTGGCTGTATCCGAAAGCTTTGGAGATCATTATTTGACTCACATAATGTTGCCGATTTTCTTGGTAGCAGTTGGGGATACGTATGATTTAAAAAGTTTTCCCCAGACTATCCGGTCAAGAATCAAAGGTAGAGGGATTTCAAATGTGTATAAGAACTTGAGTGGATGGAGTCAAATGTGTGACAATCCATATCCACTGGTGCATGACACGTCAAGTAGGTTTAAAGGGTAAATATTTGGTAAATACACTAGGCTACTGTATGTCTGTATTCCATGTGTGTTTACTGGAACATATTTTCAAGTTAAAAAAAATACACTGCCCAACATTTTTTGATGTGTCATTTGCTTATTGGGAATGGAAAACTGAACTATTCCGCACTAAACTGGATCCAGTCTTCACAGTTACTCACACAGTGATGCTTAACTACAGGTCTAGCTATAAGTTTTCTCATCCAGTCCAGGTAGGTCTTCACTATTATATGGTCACATGGTGTTGCTTAATTGCAGGTTTATGGCCTAAAACTGTGGTGGCTGAGAGGCTTGCGATAATGTGTCTCCTTCCACTTCTCTTGGCGGGCATTCTGGGTGTTCGTAGTAGGCATGAACAATTAGCAGAATACCTAAGAAAACTTTTAGTTCAGGGCCTGATGAAGGAGGATAGGCCCATAAATATGAATGCTGAGATCATTGATGCAGTTCGCTTCCTATGGTTGGTATTTTTGCCATCTGACATTTCATTGTTTGTCAACTCTTTTTTTTTTTTGAGTAAATTTTGGTGAACAGGCTTTTGGCTGTATCTGTCCTTTTGTCTGATAGCTCATTACCTTGATGCAGCACATTTGAAGAACATCATGGCATAGTTTTCAATATTTTATGGGAAATGGTTGTCAGTGCCAATGTAAATATGAAGATAAGTGCTGCCAATCTGCTGAAAGTTCTTGTATGCACAACAACACATCTGGAATAGAAGTTCTCACTTACACCCTATTCATTTATAACACAACTTTGTACACGCTGTGAATAGGTTCCGTATATTGATGCGAAACTTGCATCAACTCATGTTTTGCCTGCCCTTGTCACACTTGGGTCTGATCAAAACCTCAATGTAAAGTATGCAAGTATAGATGCTTTTGGAGCTGTAGCCCAGCATTTAAAAAGTGACATGGTAACCATTTTTTTTATTCTTATTTTGGTTTAATGAATCTTATTGAGCAGTTCCATCCTAGAGTTTTCTTACCAAAATTTTCATCTTTCAGATAATCGATAAAATACGTGTTCAGATGGATGCCTTTCTTGAGGATGGATCCCATGAAGCTACCATTGCTGTTGTTCGTGCATTGGTGGTGGCTGTACCTCATACAACAGACAGACTACGAGATTATATCCTCAAATTCTTCCAATTTAAATAGAACTAATTCCATGTTTTTAATCATTTTATTTTTTGTTCTGGTTCATTTTTAAATTCTGTGAAAATATCTTGATGTTCTCGTCATGAAATTTGTTCCTTTGACATGATGCACATCTTTTATCTAAGATATTTCAACTTTCAGCCATGGCTACAACTGGAAATGATATGATGCGACGCTGTGAGAGGGCTAATGCTTTTTGTGAATCAATTCGTGCTCTAGATGCTACAGGTTTGCTTTTCCCAAGAACTAATACTATACTTTCCTTTTTCCCCCACCCTTTCTTCTAATGCTCAACATCAACTGATTTCAACTATTCATCTGATGATTGTTTTGTGTTGTGCATCTGTGTCCCCCCCCAAAACAACCACCAAACAAAAAAAAAAAAGGCATAGGGCATATTGTATGCCTTTGTTGTAAAATCCATTCCTTAATGTCCAGGTAAGCTACAGTTCCTATAAAATAAATAAAAATGTAAAATCAGACTTTAGCTTTTGTTGAGTCACATCTCTATTACTGAGTCACACTGGTTTCAGCTCTGAGATTTTTTGACGTTAGGTCATAGTTGCCAGGAATTGGTATGAGATACCGGTATGGATACTGGTTCTGCTACTGGTACCTCCACTTAAAAATAGTTTTAGTTACAGTTTATTTGGACATTATATGATACCTTATTGGTACTGTATTGATACTCTAATGGGTATTCAGTATTCTATTTTGCACTTTACTGGTATTTGTTTGATAAGGTTAATGGTACAGAAATAAAAAGATGCAAGATAAGAAATATTAGCATAAGATTAAATCCAAGTACACAATAATGAAACACATCTTCTTAAGTGAGATAATGTCTAACAATGAGGGTGGACCTCGGCGCAACGATAAGGTTGCTCCATTACAACCTAGTGGTCGTGGGTTCAAGTCGGAAAACAGCCTCTCCGCAAAGCTATGCAGGGGTAAGGCTGCGTACATTATGACCCTCCCAGACCCCGCAGTGGTGTGAGCCTCGTGCATTGGGTATGCCCTTTATAATGGCTAACAATATTATTTCAATCCCACATTTGTACATGTTTCGGAAAAGTTTCCAAAACATCCCCGACATGTTATCATATCAGTCCCTCAGGATGGGTATGCTGGCTCAAATAAGATACCGATGCAACCATGGTTGGGATGCAATAGCTGGTCACTGCTTAAGCTTTCTTGATGTCAGCAGGTAACCCCTTTTTCTTGAACCATTTTTTACAATGTCCAATCTGTTCAATGAATAGTTCAAAAACTCGTTCGGTCGAAATTCCGGTAAATTTTGATCATTTTGGCCAGGCCAAAATGAGACCAAAACTTGAGTTTTTGAACTATGGTTCAACGTGACTTTAACTGACCTACCTCCCAATATTATTGGTGAACTCTTCAATGAATCAACTTTCAATCTTTATATGGTGGTTGATTTCTATTGTTGTGACTTTCCATTGGGAAGCTTAATCAACCCCATTGATGCATGTGAACGTGACTGCATTCATTTTTATGTTTATTAGGTGGTTTGTGATGCTAAATTCTTCTTCTACTGGCACAGATATTCCTACAACTAGTGTAAGGGATTTCCTCCTACCAGCAGTACAAAACTTGTTAAAAGAACCTGACACACTTGATCCAGCACATAAAGAAGCCCTTGAAATCATAATGAGGGAAAGATCAGGAGGAACTTTTGAAACATTCAGTAAGGTGATGGGTGCCCATCTTGGAATTGCATCCTCAGTGACCAGTTTCTTTGGTGAAGGAGGGTTGCTTGGAAAGAAAGAGAGTGGAGATCAACCTGCAGAACCAGTTGAGTCTCCAAAGGCGGCCATGCTACAATCCCCACCGGAAGACACAAGGTTCAGACGAATCATGAGAGGAAGTTTCACTGACATGCTTAGGGGGAAAGCCAAGAGTAACGAGGAAGCTCCCCAGAAGCAATCAAGTTAGAATTTACCTCTAACCTTGGTAGTTATCAGAGCTTGTTTACGTTTTTTCATTTCCTTCTATGTTACATTTGGATGGTTCTTTTGATTACTTACTCCAATACAAGGTTTACATGAGCAGAATGCCGAGAATGACAAATTTTTTGTCATATTCATCATATTCATTTTCCTTGAGAATATGAATTAATCATTTTGAATAAATATGGTCTGGCATCTCGTGCATTAGAGTTTTTCAGTATTTGCTTATAGGCCTTATCCAATCTACTTGGTGTTGCCATTTCTTAAGACAATTTTGGATAGATTTCATAGAAATGATGAATCTATTTGGTATTTTGGTATTTGCTTATAGGCCTTATCCAGATCCGGATCTCCGACTCCGATTTTTGAACCCTACTTAGTCATCATAATTCTTTACTGCCTACAATATGGAATAGGTTGTTAGATTTCCCCCACATACAGTTAGCATGTGTTCTCGCAAAAAACAGCTGCAGCTGATCCTGTGGTTGGTACATAGAAATCTACCCACAGGCTATTTTCCAAGCTATTCAGCTTTATACTGTTGAAATTGCCACCCAATTTTGGTTTATGTAGTCATGCGATTGTAAGGTGTCGGCCTAGCAGGTTGGTAAGGACCAAGGACTGTGAGCTACATTCACCCAGGCTCTATTCTTCTACGAAGTATTTTAACAGATTTAAATTGTTTAGAGAGACAAATAACATCCATCATTAAAGGGAAAAACTTCACTTGGCCATTTAAAAAAACTCCCTAACTCACCCGATTTATATTTTATGAGAAGCAAAGATAAATTAATAAAATAAAAAATATATCTACATTGTCTTCTATAGACATAGATAACTTACTCTAGCCATATTTGCTACTATACCCTGTTAGCTACAAATATCATATACTGTTCCTTACAGGTTAAAATTATATTCCATTTTAGACATAATTACAGATATTTTCAAAAGGATATCAAAAAGACCCCAAGGACACCTCTTTGGTTCCCGTGTCAACCAAGTTCGTAGATCATCTTTATCCAGCCACACCTCTATTTGCCTGAATCCTTTAGCCACTGTTTGGAGCGGACCCTGCATGACACTACTTCTTGCCTTTGACGCCAACACATTCCTTCCATGAAAAACCATAATTTAAGGAAACATGGTGAAACTATGGGGGGCCTATTAGGTGTGGGAAAAGAGAGTATCAATGTGGGATCCCCCGATTAGAATGTTACAAGGCACGATAAGGAATCCCCACATAGGCATTGTGGGGTTCTTTTTCCTAAACTGTTATTCTAATAGGAAATAAAAATGTTGGACATGAATATTTGGGGTTGATTTATTTATTTTTTGAAAATTTCAGATTGATTAGATTGTTTCAAATTTTGCTAAATACGAATTCAATGTTGTACTGTGGAGTGAATATGAAGTGAATTTTTTGCTAAATTTCATATGAATGTATGGTGGGGAATATTGCGCAGTTAAAAAGCATCATATAGACAAACTCAGTGTGAATAAATATGAACCGAAACTTTTACTAAATTTCAGATGGATGTATGGTTCGGAATGTTGGGCAGTTTTGAAGCGTCTTATAGATAAACTCAGTGTAGTAGAGATGAAAATGTTGTAATGGATGAGTGGCAAAACTAGGAGGGATAAGGTAATGAATGATCATATTAGAGCTAATTTGAGAGTAGCTCCGATGCATGATAAGCTACGAAAAAATCTTTTGAGGTGGCATGGCCAAGTTTAACAGAGACTTTTGAATACTCTACTACAGAGGAGTGATTTGATTCAGGTTAAACGAATTGAAAGAGTCAATCAACAGAGGCTTTTTGATGTTCCAGTACAAAAGAATGATTTGATTTAAATTGAAGGACCTAATAGAGTCGATCAACAAAGGCTTTTGGATGCTCTAATATGAAGAAATGATTTGATTCAGATTAAAAGAATTGAACGAACCAAAGTTAGACTTAAATGACCCTAGGAAAAGTAAAGAAAGACATGCATAGCTTAGGCCTTGTATTAAATATAACTTCAAATAAAGTTGATTGGAGGACAATGATTTATGCTCTAGTATGAATTTGAGTCACCATGTTATATTTGGATGTCAAGAAAAGAGAAGAAAAGAACGATAATGAGACAAAATCTTGATAATGCAAAATAGCCAAATTCTTATGGTAATGGTAAAGCACTCAAAAGGAGCGGATAGATAAAACAACTGTCAAGAATGGGATTCGAACCCATGCCCTTTCGGACTAGTACCTGAAACTAGCGCGTTAGACCAACTCGGCCATCTTGACTCGATCGTTAAAAATGTCCGTAACATATTTACTGACATATTTTAATAAAATATTTTCGCCCTTTCAAGCTTTTGGGCAGGGGGATAGAAACAATGGACTTGGAAAATCAACCACTGACAACATGAAAAATTCAATTAAAAATTTTCTTCTCCTTCTAACGCTCTCATCATGATTATAATAGTTATTGTCGAATAAGTCAAAAATTAGCTAATTCATAATGGTATCGGTAGAGGCGAGTAGCGATTCCTAGCGGACTCAGATCCTCTGTGGCACGATAGGGCAGGAGCATCCGAGCACACAGCTCAATACACGGGCATTGCATGCCCGGGTGTTCCTGGCCGTTCGATGTTTGTCATCAGATGCTTTGCTGCACCACAAAGGTGTCCCATCCATTCTTAGTTGATCTTAGGCTAGGGAATGGGGGATTGGTTGGATTAGCCGATTCGATTTGATTAAGATCAAATCATCAAAATCCTTACAGGTCTATTTGGGCCAAACAGGTCGATACTAGGTCTTGATATTAGATCGATCGATATGAATAATACTGGGCCGATCCAGATCGAAACAGGTTGATCTGAAGTGGTATTAATGGAGACATAATGGAGACACTGATTACTAAAATCATGGCTCTCATTACTTGAAAATTTAATGTTGTGTACCACACGTGTTTAGTACACGCACAACACTAGTACTAAAAAAAAAAGCCGGAGGAGGGTTGTTAAGGTCTTACATTGTTTTCCTTTAAATAATGGATCTTTATCCTCTTAGGTTTCTGTGTCCGGTATAGTTTATCCGATTCCTTTCATAAGAGGCGAAAATAATCTTCTTACCCCCTGTTCGAACACACTACCCTACCCCAACTCTTATTAGAGGCACTAGAAAACTGTATGGGACAGAGAACCTGAGAGGGACTTCGTTGGTGGCCAATGTATGGATTAAAGTTTCTATTGAATTGGTCGGTTATTGATTCATAATCGTGCTATAATTGGGTTATAATCGGACTTTAAATGTTCAATTTTTTTTATAAAAGGAGCTTATATTATATTACTGAAATAAACTGATTACAATTGGGATACTTCTTTCCCCGAGCATCATTCTGTATCATAACAGAAAGTGCAGAAGTGAGAGAGTCCATAGAAAAAGAAAACTCAACACAAGTGTCCACCAAGCCTGCTAAGTAGTCTGCGCACGAATTTGCCTCACGAACCTGATGAGCAAACGAACAACTAACAAAAGATTCGTGCAATATTCTGATGTTCTCTATCAGCCACCTAACTTCCCATGACAAAGCAAAGGTACCCACAATCATCTTAATGGCCAAAATGGAGTCTGACCGCACCTGCACCCGGGAAAGATTGGAGCTGCTGGCCTTTAAAAGACCTATTTTAATGGCTTGCAGTTCCATATGGACGATGCTAACCTCACGCGCACCACCAGCAATAGCAAACAAAGGGTTCCCTAAATGATCCCGCCCAATTGCATCATAACCCCCACGATCTTGCTTAACCGATCCATCACAGTTGATAGCAACCCAACCAAGGGGAGGAGGCGACCAGACATGATAACTCACTTTTGGGTGAACCAAAGAAACATTAATACCCCAATCACGAAAAAAGGACCGGTTCCACATGCTGTCCATACACACCTTGGGGCAATTTGAGAATGCACCTTGAGTATCTGTAATAATACGTTGAATTACTGACTTCTCATAATTGCTGCAACTTGAAAAAAGCCGTGAATTCCTCTCCTGCCACAGCCTGTAAACTGTGGAAGTAAAGCTGAAGCGCCTGATCCTGCTAGGAATGGAATCACCTGAAGAATGTGTGCCTAACCACTGAAGTTCCTCCTGCCATGAACACATAGGTTCTCTCCTGAAACCATTCAAACTAAGAATGTCCTTCCAAACAACAGCCGAGAAAGCACATTGGAATAGGAGATGATCCAAACAATCCACCCCATTCCGGCATAAGACACAAGAAGTGTCCACCAACATACCCCATTGCGCAAGCAGCCATCGAGTCGTCAACCTACCCAAGCATGCCAACCAAGTAATGAAGGAGAAACGAGGTTGAGAAGAAGGGAACCATACCAAATTACACCATGCCAACTTGTCACTCCTAGTGCGGACTGCATCCCATGCAGATCGAAGGGTAAACAAACCATTAGCTGATGGAGTCCAGATCACTAAATCCTCTTGAAGATGCGAATGTACCTTGGTACCAACTATCTCCTCCCACCGATTAGATATCACAGGGTCATCATTCGGGTTCACCCAAGAATTCCCACTAACCAAGAGCATGCCAACACGATCAAAAAGACTTCGGCCAAGAGCCTCAGCCAACAGAATACACTGCACACCTAGTGGGCCAGCCGGCAGCCACGGATCAGCCCAAACAAGAGTACCATCACTATCCTTGATCAGATGTCGGACACATCCAACTGCAACATCTCGTGTATGAAGAATTTCACGAAATGTAGAAGAACACAAAGCTGGAACAGGGAGGGACCAAATAGAATGTCGTCTCAACCACCTATACTTCACAAAAACAACCCAACAAGATTTTCCTTTAGATGCCACAGTCCATATGACGCATTAAGGAAGCCGTATTCAAATCACGCAGCCGACGTAACCCCAAACCACCCTCGTCTTTCGGACAGCATGCAGCCAACCAAGAGACCTTGTAGGAGCCCACATCTGAACAACCCTTCCAAAGGAACTTGGCCATCATCTTCTCCAAAGTAGCGATAGTCCCACATGGAAGTCTAAAAACACTGAGCCAATAATTGATGGTACCCATAAGAACAGACTGAATGAGGGCTGGCCGTCCAGCAAAAGAGAGAAACTTGGATGACCAGGATCCAATTTTGTCCTGTACTTTAGTAATCAACCCCAAAAAATGAGAACTCTTAAGCCGCTTAGAGGCAAGTGGTACACCCAAATAACGGATCGGGAGTGACCCAGCAGCAATCCCTGTAGCACTCTCAAAAAAAACCTGCACCTCAAGGGGTGTATTTGCAAACAAGATAGAGGACTTCCCACTATTAACAGTAAGACCAGACTGCTTTGAAAAGTCAGATAAAAGCCGCACCAGCTCATTGGCATTAGCTACAGTAGCTTTACCAAAAACAAAAAGATCATCTGCAAAACAAACTGAAGTAATCTTTGGCTTTTCACAGAACTAATGATAACCAAACGATCTTGATCATACAGGGACCTTCAAAGAGTCACAGAAAACCTGTTGAACAATATTGAACAATAAGGGAGACATCAGGCACCCCTGCCTCAAACCCCTGTTCGCAGAAAAACACGGTGATTGGGAACCATTCAAGAAGACCACATAGCCAGGGTTAACAATACAGGTTGCAACCCAATTAATAAAACACGGTGGGAACTTCAATCTGTTTAAGAGAGTGAAGAGAAAGCTCCACTGAACAGAGTCATAAGCCTTCATTAAATCAATTTTTGCAGCAAGCCTTGGCATACCTGCACTAATGTGATAGCCATTCAAGAGCTCTTGACACAAGAGTACATTTTCAGCTATGTATCTCCCCTCCACAAAGGCTGATTGATTATAATCAACCAATTTATTAATCACTAGCTTCATTCTATTAGCCAACAACTTAAAAATAAAACGGTAAACAAGGGAACTCACAACAATAGGGCGGAAATCACTAAAAGTGCTCTGTGTCACACCTTTCGGCACCAGCGTCAGTCTAGAGAGTTTAAGCTGATCCAGAAGATTGAGGTTATCAAAAAAATCCCAAATTGCCCTACAGATATCATCACCAATAATGCTCCAAGTCTTCTTGAAAAAATAAACACCAAAGCCATCCGTTCCAAGGGTACTGTCATCATCAGCTGAGAAAACCACCCCCTTAGTCTCCTTCCTACTAAACTCCTTGGAAAGCAATGCACATTCACTAACATCAAGGGAGCGATCTATAGGAAGATCAAAAGAAGAGCACACAATCTGTGGTGATCCCATAAAGGCAGTCTCAAAATGCCGTGAAGCCTCGAGCCTAATGGACTCAAGGGGCAATGCTTGAGCTTGGCACGTTTAAGAGAGCAATCTCGTGCTTCAATCAGTCCGTTAAGATTAAATCTCCCTGTTCCGACAAATTTTGAAACGCTATTAAACAACACGTGGAAATCAGGTTTTTTTATTTTAATGAAGCAAAAATAGAATCTTTTAAGTAAAAGAGATAAAGGGTTGAAAATTCTCTTCTTTGAATGGCTTGCATGAGACTGTGTTGTCCTTCCTCTCTGCCAGAGGACAAGAAGACGAAAGACAGAGATCAGAATCAGATCGATGAGATTGCGTGATGGTTTCCCAATTTCCAACCTCTTTTAACCTTAATAAGCAAACAGTAGCGACTAGCGATAGCAACTAGCTAGCAGCAGTTAAGTCCCATCGCGTGTCCTCATTCCTTCACCGCTTCTCAACTTTGCTTGTTTCATTGATTGGTTGCTTCGTTTTCGCCGTCCAAGTGTTTGAAGATTTTCATTTACACGTTCTCTGCGCCAACAACTCCCAACTTTACTACTACTACTACTAGTCCCAAGTACCGACCCTCTTGGTCACTTGTGTTCTCTGTTTTTCTTTTTTTGGTTTTTTTCATAAGAACACTCGAGTCACTTCACGTTGTTATTTGCGTTTCTTCTCTCTGGGTTTAATTTCGCTCCTTTGTATAATAACATGAGCCACCTAGTGCCGAATTGGGACCTTTTCACCGCCTCTGAAGAAGAAGATGGTGAGTCCCAGCAACCAGCACCGACTCACCTAGACTTCGCGGTTATCCCTGAGCTTCATTTCCCCGAGCCATCTTCTTGGGTTCAGACTTCCTTCCCTCCTTTTGATTCTTCTGTTGATGATGTTAATAGTTGTTCCGACATTTTCGACGCTTTGTCGGATGTCGAGCTGAACCTGAATTTACCACTGGAGCAGAATAGAGCCACGCTTGCTCCTACTCCTGACTCTTCATGTTTAGCTTTGGATAGAGGGAACTCTTCAAGTGAGAGCAAAGGGAAATCTATCGTCTCCGAGGATCGGGTGCCCCAAATCTTCGGCGAGGTAAAGAGATGTCAATTTTAAGACTTCTATTATGCACTTTTCCTTCGGGTTTGTTTGTGAAGTCATTCAATTTTCCGGGCATAGGAGTTTTTGAGCATATTGGACGTTTTGAAGAGAAAGCAAGCTAGCTCGTGCAAGCGTAACCGGACTGCCGAGGTTCACAACCTGTCTGAGAGGGTGAGGGAACAGAGGGACTACATGATTTTGCTTCTAATAACTGTTTTTCTCTCATATTTGCCCAAAAATAAAATAAAAAAATTAAATAACTGCTTTTCTCTTTCTGCTGGATTTGTTTTAAAGAAGAAGAAATTGGTTTCCTTTCTCCCAAATACTTTTCACTTGTGAGCAGAAGCGGAGGGATCGAATCAATGAGAAGATCAGAACATTGCAGGAACTTATACCCAACTGTAACAAGGTCAGTGAATTTGGATTTTGGACTTGCCTTCTGTTTGAAATTTGAATGCCAATTCCTTTATATCCTTTGTAGCCTGAATTTTCGATAAAAAATGTTATTAATTGCACATATTCCTGGACAGAACCTCCCTGATAATTATGGGTTCCTATGACTTAATCATAGTTGTCAAGGGGCCCCCTTGGTGTCCTGACGGTTTTCTTGGGGTCCAGGCGAATTATTGGTATCCAATCAGGTTTGACACTTATTAATGCTAAATATCATCAAGTAATTGTTATAACAATATTTACTTAAGATATTATTAATAAATAAATAAATACTCCCCTATTTGAATCCAATAAAATTAGTTAAAAAATAAAATTGTAGAAGGATAAAAAGTCAACCACCAATTCAAGAACAAAAACTAGATTTTTCGGTGGTAGGTGAAATTTTCAACTTTCTAGTAGTGGGGTTTTTCTCAAATATAAAAATTCTATAAATCTTATTATACAAAAAAACATCAATAAAAACCAAAATAGCGATAAAATAATCTTTTGATTTGATGTTTAAAAATTTCCATTCAAGGCGTTTAAACAACATTTGTGCACACCAAATTAGATTTTTTGATCAGAAAATACCTCATTCAATACAAATTAGATTTAAACAATCTTGGATTTGTTGGAAAGTTGATTTTGTACTCAACCTAATACAAAAAGTCTCATTAAAAATAAAATCATTTGACTAGTTAAACTTATTAGAGAACAAGAACATTTCTTTAAATCGAGTTGCAGTTTAATTACTTAAAGATAAGATCATATTTTCTAAAAACAATATAAACCAAATGTGAGACTAGGCATACTAGGACAATGATCATTTCCAAGAAAAATATAAACCAAATGTATGCTTTGATTATTTCAAACTTCCAGTAGCTTGCTTCTTGAGTTCTATTGTATTATTTTATGTTGATTTTTGATGACTTGATGTGGCTTAATGTTGATTTTTTATGACATGATATGGATTAATATTGAATTTTGATGATTTGACGTGGCTTAATGTTGATTTTTGATGACTTGATGTGACTTAATGTTGATTTTTGATGACATGATATGGCTTAATATTGAATGTTGATGATTTGATGTGGCTTAATGTTGATTTTTGATGATATATATATATATATGTTGTAGCATACTAAATAATGTCAGAAAAGAGGAGAAATAAAAAATAACACTTGAGTGCCTAGGCGGCGGCGGTGGGGGGGGGGGGGGCTAAATTTAAGCGTTTAGGCATTCTCCACCGCCTTGGGTCACCTTGTTGCCTTGACAATTATGGACCTAATCCATCATCAAATTAATATGTGTTAAGCCTCTACATGTACTAAATTTTGTTACTCAGCAGAAGTTGATGCTATGCTCTTTCTGTCTATAAAATCAAGTATCCCAAAAGTTCCCCTTTGCTAAATGTGTTGACCCAGTCAATGTTAAATCAGTCAAAGTTTCCCACATACTCTCAATTAAGGCTACAGTACACGTAAACCCCCTGGTTGTCCATGAAACTGTGCTGCTATTCGGAATAATGCTTGCTTGGTATGTAAGTTAGAGCTATAATATTTGCTAGAATGAAATTCTATCTTAATTTTTATCAGGTATTGCTGAACTATCAAAGTTGATTTCGAAGATTCTTGAATTAGCTCGGTTTGTATCTAACCTACTGTTTTGGTTTTTGCATCTAGCTGTTTGGAGTTCAGATGCTATTTAATTTTTCTGGATTCATTGGGATGGAGAGCATAATTTCTTAGGGCAAAGGTTTCTTACATGTACACTTAGGAAGCCTTACCTAAACGGCTCTATAAACCTTCCATATGGCAGATCAGATGGGTTTCAAATTTTGTGAACAGGTAGACCCTTGACACCTTTGCTCACATGTCAAGTTTCAGCCCAATCGGAACTGGCCAAATAGAAAAATAAGCTTTGAAAATATATGACTATGGGAGAGTGCACAGTAGTGGTCAGAGTATTGTAGGTGTGCATGATGAGCACATTTATGTGTGAAATCTTAGGGCATAAATCATACATTTTACCACATTGGACAGAGTTACTCGGTGTTTTCTTGTGCTTTTTAGGTTTTAGGTGAATTCTTGAGAAAATGGAAGAGATGATGCTAAAGAAATGTTTTTAAGTTGTTTAAAGGTGTTAATGGCTTGGATGTGTAGCCCATCGAGTCAGCTTCGTAACGGTTCAAACGGCACTTGATTCCGAGTTGAAACGAAGAAGTTAAGGTCGTTTCCGTAACGAAGCGTGAAAATGGTCTATAGGGGTTTATTTGTAATTATTGACAGTCGGCCGGAGATAAAGTGAAGCGAAAGTTCGGATTCTAGGGGCCTTAACGCAATAACCAGAAGTTATATTTCCTGTACCCGAAAGATTCCATTTGGAGGGCTCTGGACAGTCCAACTTCAACTTGAGATATCTTGGGCTCCCGAACTCCAAATTGGACGAAATTTGGGTCTATTTTGGGTGATTTTTCGTAAGGAACACAGTGGTGAGGCCTATATAAGCACCCCATGCTCCACGTTTTCTGAAAGACAGAATGGGTATTTTATTTATTCTTGAAAGAATCATAGTCATCACCCTTACTCTCTCTCTCCTCCAACTTCTCAAGGGTACTTCTGGAATTCTATTTGGGATAGATTTATTTTGAAAGATATTCTCTCACCTATGGAAAGTTGAAAAATCAAAGATGCTTTGATTTTATTTCTTGGAGAAGATATCTACAAAGAAAAGGAAGCACTTGTTAGAATTGGAAGTTTACTTTTCTAGAAATAGAAGGTCTATGCAAACAATTTTCTCTTCTTCTTCTTTCTATTTTTTTCTTTTTTTCTTAGGATTCAATGCATTGTAAAAGAGGAAGGAGAAGAGAATATTCTCTTTTCTTAGGGAATATTTCTCCTACACTTCCCTCTTCTCTCTTCTCCTCTCTTCCTCTTATAAATACCCCTTACCCTCTGGGTTGTAAGGAGTTAGTAGTTTTTTTAGTTCAGTTTTTAGTTAGTTTCTAGTTCAATTTTAATTCAGTTTTTTTGTGTAATTTTTATTTCATTCACTTAGTGAAATTTTCTCTTCTTTTCCTATTTTTGGCTTAAGTTCTTAGTTTTGATTTCATAAGTCTAGTTTAATGGTTGTAATAGTTTTAGTTTAAAGCTTCCTAGTCTAAGTTCCTATGTTGATGACAAGACATGGAGATTTAGAAGAGGAAGCCATGGTGAGTTTATTCAAGTATTCAAGCACATCAAGGTATCTCATTCTCTAAACCCTTAATCTCATTCTCCCTTTCCTCTATCTCTCTCTATCTTCTTCTTCTTCTCCCTCTATTTCTTTTATTTTTTTTATATGGTTGTGGTATGTGGATGCACTTTTATTCCCTTATTTCTTTTTATGTGATTATGAAGTGTGGCTACGTTTTTGTTATTCCTTTCAATTCGCTTTAGTTTGATAGGTTAGATGCTCATGTGTTAGGACGCCAATTTAATCCCTTAATTTTGTTAGATGCTTATGAGTTAGGATGCATTAATTTTCATTAGTTTAATTAGTTTAATTTAACACTTTAATTTGGTCCACTTTGCATTACTTTTAAGTTAATTAAATAGAGTGGCGTATATCTCCTCGTGTTCGACCCGTAGCTACGATTGACCCGTACGCTTGCGGTATTATTTTAACTCAAACAAGTTTTTGGCGCCGTTGCCGGGGAGATTATTGACCACTTTATTTTTCTGATTTTTAAGTAATTCGAAGTGCTTTAGTTTCTTCTCTTTCTCCTCTTCTCTTAAAAAAAAAAAAAAAAAAGGTTTTTGAAAACCTCTTCTTGTTTCTCTCTTCTGTTTCAAATAGTGTGCGCCCAATCTAAAGTCTTTCATATGCCCAAACCCAGCCAATCTTGGTGCCCCTTGATTCGTTGGGTGGTTTGGATTGGCATGTGACTTATCTTTGGAGGTGACCACTCTTGATAACAGGAAAGCGACATAGTGAGAGCGTTGGAAACATAAACGTATAGTAGTCCTCCACCCTACATCAGATTCCATTTGGAGTCGCCCGTAGGTGGCTCGTGAAGACTATACGGGTTCCCTTGCTGTCAACCTATATGGCAACCTTACAGCTTTGGAATCATTGTTTCGATTTCTGAGGGATAGATACACTATCTACCTTGGGCTCCCTCTTGTTTTTAGTATTTTTTTTTCTAGTCTTTTATTTTTCTTTAAATTTTTATTTTTACTTTTATGGGAGACCTCAATTTGGGATAGGTGGTTAGTTTAGAATTATGGCAAATACACTTCCAAATAAGACTTTGGGGGAAAGATGGACCTATGCTAAGGCAACCATGATTTTGGAGGAAATGTTTAAACAGGTTAGGGAAGCCAAAAGTAGTGAGATAGAGAACAATTTTGCACCACCTCAGTACAATTTTGCTCCCCAACCCAACTATGGGTTTTCCAAAAATTTTGATTGGTCACATCCCCAAACAATCCATGTTATGGAAGGACGTCCTAATCTTTATGGGGGTAACTATGGTGAAGAGAATGTGAGTCTTCAATTTCAATACAATTCTTTTGGCACTTACAATCAGGGGTGGAGTGATCATCCCGATTTCTTGTGGAATCAATGGAATAACCAAGCTGGACCACCCAATTTCCAATATCATGGTCAGTTTGGTCCTCCAATGCCCAACCCTCCATTAAATCTCAATGGGCCACCTCTCCTTGAACCATATCACCAACCCCTTGAGTTTCAAAACATGGGTGAGGAGGCCAGACTGAATGAGCTTGAGAAATACATAGACCTTCTCACAACAAGTCAAAATACCATGGAGAAGCAACTCTCTCAACTGATAACCATGTTACAGGAGGAGGAAACGGGTACATTACCTAGTCAGCCTGAACCTCCCCATCCCCAATTTAATGATATTGAAAGTCCACCACCCCAGTTTGAGGTTAATGAGAGTCCTTCCCAACAAGCTGCTTTTCATGATGATTTATTTGTTGAGATTGAGTCTCCTCAAGATATTAGTGAAGCGAGGTTTGATGAGCTACCTGGGGAAGTCCACCTTTTGCCTGAAATTTTTGATTTTAGTGAGCCTAGTGAATTTATTGATTTAGAATCAGATTTTCATGATAACATAGAAAGCCAGGAAATTCGATCTCCCCCTCTCTCTTTGGAAAACTTAGATAATTGTCATTTTGAGGATTCCATTGTCTCACATATTGATTTTTTCAAACCTCCTAGGTTTGACAATTTTATTGAGGAGGACAATGTTAGTCATAATGCCTTTCAAGCATATTTTCATGATCCTTATTTGACAAACCAAGTTATGCAAAGAGCGGATAGTTGTATTGCTAGGATTGATTTGAGTAAACCTCCAATTTTTGATGATTATTTAGATGTGGTTATTCATAATCCTTTTTATGCTTATTGTGATCCGTTTTTGGTTGATTTTTCAAAGAATGATAGGTGTTCTACATTACAAATGGGAGAGAAGGGAAGGATTTATGGCCGAGTTTTATTGCCTTCATTTTCACTGTCCCATAAGGACCGATTTTTCTATTGGATATTTCTCGTTGTGCTTAACTTCCGTATTATTTCTCGTTTTACTAAAATTCATGGTCGAGTGTTTTCTGGTTCGAAAGCTATTTCTCCATTTACTGGCCATGGATTGAGATTTCTATTGCTGCTCCTAGCACTTTTTGTAGAGCTCATGACTCTTTATGATCCTCTTTGTTGATTATATCTGGTAAGCCCCTTCATCTCCTCCCTTGTGCTTATATTTTTTTCTTTTATGCATGCATTGAGGACACTGCATGAATTAAGTGCGGGGGGGGATGTTGGGCTTAATTGGTGAATTTTGATTGTGGCAATAGTTTGGTTTTGTGCATATGCCTCTTTGATTGCAAAACGAGAGAGAGAGGGAATTAGGTGTCCTAGCATACGAAATAATAAAAAATCCCTTTTCAAGGACGGTAGTTGGTTTATATCCGGTGATGGGGATTGAGTTTGAAAATATGAGCGTTATTTCATTTGATGGCTAGATTACTCTATGTGTTTTATGGACCCTTTGATCTTTTGGCTAGTAGTTGAGACCAATTTGTTTGTGGCAAGGCAAGGCATGAAAGTGGAAGTGAATGAAAAAAAAAGAAAAAAAAGAAAAAGAAAAAAAACAAGGAATAGAAAAGAAAGTGGAATTCCTTGGGACTAGACAGGGCACTGTGCCTCATGAAGCAGGGTGACTTGATCGAAATTCCTTGGAAGGAAACTCAAAAAAAAAAAAACTCTTGCATCAATGTCTCAATGTCTTATGGATATATGCAATAAGCGAAGCTACCAAGTATTTGGGTGTCTGGTGTATGCTCCACCATGTCATTCAGAGAACAGTAGTGGAGTAGAAATCGAGTTTGTGGTTGAGAAAAAAAAAAACTTTTGCCTTAATGCCTGAAGAAAAAAAAAGTATGGTCAACATTACTCAATGCCTAAGTCTTTGGTTCCATCGATGCTATGGGGGGTTTACTTGAAGGTGAGTAGTGTTCAGAAAATATGAGGAGATCCCTTGAACTTGATGCATGCTTGTTACTTGAATTGATGTGGGGTAATAAAATTCAAATGTAGGGGAACCTTGGGCTCCTTGATCTTTAGTTGAGCACTTTTTTGGATTATGTGCACTGTCCTACTTATGCCATGATTAAAATTTACATCATTCATTTACAATTGAATTTTGGGTGTATATTCACTGCAAACACTCACGAGACACAACTCGTCCACTAGGGGTAACCTAGGGGTTTAAAGGCTTGTTGCACATGCTAAGTGCAACCGTGATTCCTACGAAAGTGAGTTAGGATTTTCTACATTCTATGTTAGTTTTTGTTTTTGCTTTACTTGAGGACAAGTAACGTTCAAGTGTGGGGGAATCTGATGAGCACATTTATGTGTGAAATCTTAGGGCATAAATCATACATTTTACCACATTGGACAGAGTTACTCGGTGTTTTTTTGTGCTTTTTAGGTTTTAGGTGAATTCTTGAGAA
The DNA here is from genome assembly GCF_018873765.1 of Telopea speciosissima. Taxonomy (NCBI): domain Eukaryota; kingdom Viridiplantae; phylum Streptophyta; class Magnoliopsida; order Proteales; family Proteaceae; genus Telopea; species Telopea speciosissima. Next base: position 55,486,047 of record NC_057926.1, on the reverse strand, counting down.
AATGGAAGAGATGATGCTAAAGAAATGTTTTTAAGTTGTTTAAAGGTGTTAATGGCTTGGATGTGTAGCCCATCGAGTCAGCTTCGTAACGGTTCAAACGGCACTTGATTCCGAGTTGAAACGAAGAAGTTACGGCCGTTTCCGTAACGAAGCGTGAAAATGGTCTATAGGGGTTTATTTGCAATTATTGACAGTCGGCCGGAGATAAAGTGAAGCGAAAGTTCGGATTCTAGGGGCCTTAACGCAATAACCAGAAGTTATATTTCCTGTACCCGAAAGATTCCATTTGGAGGGCTCTGGACAGTCCAACTTCAACTTGAGATATCTTGGGCTCCCGAACTCCAAATTGGACGAAATTTGGGTCTATTTTGGGTGATTTTTCGTAAGGAACACAGTGGTGAGGCCTATATAAGCACCCCATGCTCCACGTTTTCTGAAGGACAGAATGGATATTTTATTTATTCTTGAAAGAATCCTAGTCATCACCCTTACTCTCTCTCTCCTCCAACTTCTCAAGGGTACTTCTGGAATTCTATTTGGGATAGATTTATTTTGAAAGATATTCTCTCACCTATGGAAAGTTGAAAAATCAAAGATGCTTTGATTTTATTGCTTGGAGAAGATATCTACAAAGAAAAGGAAGCACTTGTTAGAATTGGAAGTTTACTTTTCTAGAAATAGAAGGTCTATGTAAACAATTTTCTCTTCTTCTTCTTTCTATTTTTTTCTTTTTTCTTAGGATTCAAGGCATTGTAAAAGAGGAAGGAGAAGAGAATATTCTCTTTTCTTAGGGAATATTTCTCCTACACTTCCCTCTTCTCTCTTCTCCTCTCTTCCTCTTATAAATACCCCTTACCCTCTGGGTTGTAAGGAGTTAGTAGTTTTTTTAGTTCAGTTTTTAGTTAGTTTCTAGTTCAATTTTAATTCAGTTTTTTTGTGTAATTTTTATTTCATTCACTTAGTGAAATTTTCTCTTCTTTTCCTATTTTTGGCTTAAGTTCTTAGTTTTGATTTCATAAGTCTAGTTTAATGGTTGTAATAGTTTTAGTTTAAAGCTTCCTAGTCTAAGTTCCTATGTTGATGACAAGACATGGAGATTTAGAAGAGGAAGCCATGGTGAGTTTATTCAAGTATTCAAGCACATCAAGGTATCTCATTCTCTAAACCCTTAATCTCATTCTCCCTTTCCTCTATCTCTCTCTATCTTCTTCTTCTTCTCCCTCTATTTCTTTTATTTTTTTTATATGGTTGTGGTATGTGCATGCACTTTTATTCCCTTATTTCTTTTTATGTGATTATGAAGTGTGGCTACGTTTTTGTTATTCCTTTCAATTCGCTTTAGTTTGATAGGTTAGATGCTCATGTGTTAGGACGCCAATTTAATCCCTTAATTTTGTTAGATGCTTATGAGTTAGGATGCATTAATTTTCATTAGTTTAATTAGTTTAATTTAATACTTTAATTTGGTCCACTTTGCATTACTTTTAAGTTAATTAAATAGAGTGGCGTATATCTCCTCGTGTTCGACCCGTAGCTACGATTGACCCGTACGCTTGCGGTATTATTTTAACTCAAACAGTGCATAAGCATATATGGGGATGCATGCCAATACTTTGACGGTATTTGGTTTAAATTAGTCTCTGAAAGTAAACAGGTGGCTGATCCAGACCATGTCCTCTCTGTCCAGTGGTTGGAAGTGCTATATTGTCAGTCCACATTCCTCAAAATGGTTGACCATTTAAGAAGCCCTTCCAAAACAGAGTTGTGTAAAATGGAATTTTGCCAACCTTTTAATACTGGAAATTACTGCTGGAACGCAGCTGTGTAGATTTATCTTTTTGTTTTTCATCAATTCTATCTGCTCCCTCTATTAAATTTGCTAGTACTTTAAATGGATTTGTGATAACCAGATTCATTATTTTCCCTGTTCTGTTTCAATGCATAAAGAACCATGTGAAAGTTTGCCAACACTAAACAATTCTGTTTTTCACATTGAAAATACACAAACGATGGTATCCCCAAGGCTAGATATGTAAAATATGGTTACATTAGTGAGGCTGTTGCTAAGAGCTTGTGTTTCAGACCCATATAAGCCCTACTCACCTAAGTTTTATCCAACTATGATCTTCAGCTCCCAACGCTTTCCCAAAAGATTGTTAAATGTTATACTGATTACAAACTGAATTTGTGCTGCATTTCAGTCAGACAGAGCTTCAGTGTTGGATCGGACCATTCAATAGCTCAAAGCCCTTAAACTGCAAGTGGAGGTAAGGAAAATCCACCATGTATATCTATTTTTGTTGCTGTGTTATTCTTTTAACTAGGTTTAATGCAATTGCTTTTTGTGCTTCCATTCATCAGATGATGTCGATGGGGGGAGGTAGCCTGAAAGCTCCATATGTTTCACCAGCTGGTGTTCAAAGTGTACATCCGCCCCAGTTTTCTCCATTCATGCCCAGAAGCCTGAACATTGGCACAGGAGGTGGAGTAGGGATGGGTTTTGGAATGGGCATGGTTGGAATGTGTTATCAACCCATGGGTATTCCCCTGATTGCAGTCCCCTCACAGAGTCCCTGTTCACCGGTGACAACAGCTGCAAGTTTGCCACAGACGCCAAGGTCAGGAGTTGTTCCCATTACCCCATTAGTTCCAATGAAGTATATGCCCTTCACAGCTCTTACTTCGACACCAGCTATAGTTACTCCATCCATTTCCCCAGAATGTCCAGCTTTAAAATTGTTCCAAGATGTTAATTCTTCCAACCAAGCACGTTGTAGCTCTCAGAGGATGAAGAGATCTGTTAATTATGTCCAGCAGGTTCCAGTAATTAGCCAGGTTCATTTCAAACTTGAATACTTTAATCAGTTAAAATTGCACATCCTCAAGCTCCTCATATTTATCTTTAATTCCTCCATTAAGTTTGTCAATTATGTGATGCAACAAACATCATTCTCTAATATCCTAGTTGTTGGAGAATAGGTGTTGTGGTGTGTCACATGTTTTTGAATCCCACATAGTGCTGTTTGTTTTTTTTTTTTCTAGAAGTCTACACAAACTGGTTTACATTCTATAAGTCCACCAAGCACCTCTCTCTTTCTTCATTTGGTGATATTTTACAGTACTGCTTCTCTTATTGCTGAGGAGGCAGGTTGTGGCAGCTGCCATTCTCTCTCAATCTGGTTTGGTTTGAACATTTAGGCATTTGAATCTCAACTAATCTTTTTTTTATATGTAATTACTGCATAGGTGGTCTCATATTTAGGATTGACATCCTTGACGCTGTATGTTTTGATTGGTGGCAGGCCAAAAGGGCAAACCTTCATGTTGAAGGCTACCTTCTCGACAGTAACAAGTGAACCATTCAGTCCTGTATCCGTATGATGCGCTATAGAAAATTTGCTAACTTGTAGTTATCAGCAAAGGTCACAAGCAAACTTACAACAATGGGGTCGCAGGATATATTCTTGTTTACCTATCTGAGAAGTAACTCACCAGGTATTATTGTGTATTTTTGTAGTCAGTACCGAGTTCAACCCCCTACTGTAAGTCATGTGAGAGCATTGTTCTCAATTGCATGTTGTGCCTTGTTTTTAGGTATTATCAATTCCATTTTGTTCATCTTTTCCTTAATCAAGACTGCTAAACGTGATCTTTATATTAGCTGAATCATGTCCATGTTGGATTGGAAAGTCAGAATGGACACTTTATGTTGCATGAACAACAGTGTTCATAATTTATTACATAGGCGATGTGGACATCATTTCAGCATCTATACCATTGTTTGGATATAATGTATCAGGTTGTGATTCATACTGGGCTTTATGCATCGCGTGCATCCATCCCTTAGTCCTTACAGAAGTGGAGCCAAGAGTATGCTGTCAAATGATGAGAAGAATATTTTATCACTACGCCTCAAGATTCTCTACGCCCTTGGAATAAAATTCATCTTCCCTTTTGTTTCGAGTTTTCTTCCATTGCGGTCTTCATGGGCATTGTTTTACTTGACACAGAGAAACAAAACACATCATGAAATTTATCTCTGAATACAAAGAAGAGAAAAAAGGGTGGCGGTTGAGGTGGGGTGGAGAAAAAACAGAAATGGCAAATGATTCCAGATTGTTCGTGCCTTGCCTTCCTGCATGTTATGGATGGGCTTGAATTTCCAACCAAGATTGAGGGATTCTTTATTATTGAATAAATATTTATATTAAATTATTAGGAAGTTCCATGGAAATTTGGATCTCTTAACAAAGATTAGAGATCTCATTTTAATCCCACATTAACAACTCTCTTATCTTGAATGAAATTGTTACCCATAATTTTCAACAGATTATCATCGAACATGCATCTCCACTCTATTTGAATTTCTTATTAACCGGACCTCTGGGAATCTTGTTAAGAACTTCCGAGTCAAATTTCTTGTATAATTTTTTCATGTCCTGGTTGCTCTTGCTCACGAGATAATCCACTTCTTGCTCATAGTGCTCATAAAGAGCTGGCAGCGACATCATGCAGAGGAAACCTTGGTACACGCTCAAAAAGTCAGTTCCCGAGTTTCAAGTATAGACGTGAACTGAAGTTGCAGAAATTCAAAGAAAACTATATTTTCTTACCGAAATATACAAGATTCACAGTGCTGAAATAGGCAGTGATGGTTGATAGTATCCAGAGGGTAGCAATGACCTGAGTGCATTTATAGTTGGAATCATGTTATCGAAGTTGTGATTCAAAATAGAAACAGAGTGAAGAGAACAGGAACTAGATTCAGATACCAAAATGAAGAGGCCCAACTCCTTTCCGCATGCAATGTCATAGAGGATTAATATGAACCGGTTGAGCTTCTTGTGGAAGCCTGCAGCTACTTCTTGGAATGCCGACTCCGATAAGACGATTTTAGGTATAGTTGGAGGGTCCCTGAAGAGACAAAGTGGGAATTAGGACAGCTAAACTGAGAACCAAACAAGAGATCTAATCTAATCTCAAAGGCCTCCATAATCCAAAAGCAGTATTTTCAGAGGGGGTGGGTGGGTTCGCATTTCTTGTTGCAGTACTCTTTGGGCTAAATTGAGAAGTCTCTTGTGAGTTGTGAGAATCTAGTGTATTAATTTAGTTGCTTTGGTATTTAAGGATAGTTTCTGCTGGTGCTGTATCGCCACTCATGGCCGGCTATCAGCTTTGGTGCTTGTCACTCAGGGCTGGTGTTCTCAAATAGATGAATCTAATAAAATGAGGTTCGAAAAAGAGGTCACCGGTTGAAGAGCGGGGCGCCGTTGGACCAAATGAAGACAATGAGCATAACAGTGATGAAGATGTGACAGACAAGTGTAAGAAAGTGATACTCGACAATCTCAAAAAGAAACCACATCACTGTGAGCCCAATGAGAAATGCAGCTGATAAGTTCCTGTTCCTCCATAACACCAAATTTGCAACTGCAAAAATCAAACATCATTTTAATAGCAGAACAGTGTTAGGTGATTGCTTTTAATAATTTCCAAGGGGACCTGTGTGGGTTGTTGTAATTTGAAAGAAAGGCCAGAGCAAGTAGTGAAATAATACCTGTTCCTCCCCCAAGGACATCATGTAGTGATCGTTCTCGACCGAAGAGTTTAGTTGTGGACGAGGAAGCCATATCATCATCAGAATAAGCAATGAGAGGCATGTTTGAGATCAGGTAGATTGTGGAATTTGGATTGCAGGTTTTAGCATGGTAGATGTTATATAAGAAGATGGATTCTACGCTTGGGAGCAAAGAAAGTTATAATAGTAGGGAAGAAAGGAATGGCTTGGGCATGGCTTTGAAGCTTACTTCATATGCTCGCCACAATATAAACTAGTTTGTTTAGAATTTATGTCCTCGTTCCGACTCTTCCTCTTTGTTTTTTTTTGGTTTTTCTCCTTAAATTCCCTTTTGTGGGAATCCAAATAGCCAATCACCAAGGTATCCATGAAGGGTAGGACAGCGAGAGATGAAGAGAAACAGAAATCATAGGTTGGGCTAGAGACAGTATCATTGCGTGGTTCGTACTCAATACAAATAATTCTTTGGACATGGGATTACATTGTCCATTATCCAAGACTGCCCAATTTTAGTTTGAGTCACTGATCCCGGAATTGGATTCTTTAGAAATTTTTTTATTTTTTTTGGGTTGAAGATTCTATAGAAATTATAGAACAACCAAGTTTCCATTTGTTGTGTTGGACAATACTAGGGGTGGTTCAGGACCTGCTGGGTGACGAGGGATATTTATTTTGGGTGTTTCTTGTTGTCACCAAAATGAAGAACTTAGACCACGGTTTTCAAATATTGGAATTGGATCGGTTGAATTGCCGATTTGGATCAGAATTGGTGTCGTGATCCATCTCGATTCCGGCCCTAGTTTTGGTTGTTCGGGAGCAGCCGTCTCAAATATTTTTTGGGGGCTGAATTGCTGAGTTTCATATTTTAGGGGCTGGATTGCTGAGTTTCATTTTTTAGGGGTTGATTCTAGGGTTTTTGGGACCACTTCTGATAGATTCCCATCCAATAATTGATTCTGAGTTTAAAATCTTTGTTTAAAATTTATAATTTTTAAAAAATTCTTTAGACCAAGGGTAAAATATTTTACATTTATGTTAGTAGGTACAAAAAGAAATGTTATAATTTATTTTTCACTAAATTTGGCTGCTAACAAGATTCTTCCTTATGTTTTTTGGTTTGACCCAATTCAACTCGAGTAGGACCCGATTTAGTTGAAAGACACTAGCAATCATAGTTCTAAGTATGGGTATCGTATCGTCAGTATTGAGTGATACATATCGATTTTGCTATTCACTGATACCGTGTCGGTAGCACGGTACAGATAAGGGGTAAAATGGTCAGAAAATTCATTTTTAAAGAAGATTTAGGGGTAATTTTGTTCGATCCAGGCCGATACCGTATCAGTATCATATCGAGTTTGTAGGTTACCGACACCCGTTTCGATACCGTGCACTAAAACCATGCTAGCAATACGATGGCTATAACCACCTAAAGAAACGGATGCCCCTTTTTAGTAGCATTCTTCCGTGTTGGAGAAAGGACAGGGAGGGAAAAAATTTTGCTGCTACAAGGCTGGCAGCCAAGGTAATGGAATAATTCACTTTCCCTTTGGATTTATAAATACACTCGTAGGTTTTAATATTTTCTAAAATACCCTTTACGATCCCATTTCCTTGACTGCCAGCTTTGTATTCTTGCTACAAGTGTAGCAGCAAAATTTAGTCTGCCCTATAGGTGTATTCGGCAACAATTCTACTTTGCAAGTGTCTCTTTGCTCAGAATGCTTTTGCAAGTTTATGCCCTCAGGGAGTACTTCTAGGTAAAAAGGCACATTTGATAATTGACAAAAGGGAAGACCAAGAACCATGGTTTGATGTATCTTAACTTAGCTTAAACTTTGAAAAGAGAAACTTGTTTTTTAGAACTTAGAATCGATTCCATCCTGGTACCAATGCCCACAATTATAATGAGGGTAAAGTACATGTACCCCTCTAGAAAGTACCCAATATTCCTCGTATCCCCCTAAGCGATTCAATATTCTGCGTATGACCTCTCAATATTCCATGTACCACCCCTGCTTTACACCGCAAATGCCAGATAGGTCCAATCCGTTAAATACCATACATGCCAAAATTTTGACCATTTTACCCTTTGCTCCATTTTCTTAAATCTAAAAAGACTTAATTACCCTCACTTATTTGTTACCCTAAACTAATTGAAAATGATCATTTTACCCTTTATTTTATTTTTATAAATGAAAAGACCTAATTACCCTCATTTATGTATTACCCTAACCTAATTTGAAAAGACTATTTTACCCCTAAATATTTGTTCCTAAAAACCCCAAAATGTCCTCGTTTTCCCCAAATCATCTTCTTTTACATACCCACCACCACCACCACCACCACCGCCACCCACCATTAACACCATCACCACCATTAAAAATAACAGTCGGTTGGAACAAGTTTGAATCCGAACCGTGATTACGCTCTGCATTTCTCTTTTTCTCACTTTCCCTGCTCGATTCATTCCTAGTTCTCCTCGGGTTTGATTACCATCCTTTCCTTTCTGTTTCGTTCTTGTTTTTTTCCTTGGATTTCTGCTGCAATCATTCTTTGAAGTGGATCACTCTATCTCCTATTTTGGGTGGTAATCTGAGAAAAGGGAAGATAGTTGAAATGTCCCTCATCCTTGGACCATTCAGCTTCAGATTTGGAGGAGTGTTCACAAACAGAGGAGCGACTTACCTTGCTGAGTTTCAGATCGAAACAAAAAGTGGGGTTTTGAGATCAAAGCCAGTAATAAAGGTTGGTTCCATATCCTCTGTTGGGTTTGATTTCAGACTTTGAACCCTCTCTCCACTTGCTGTTTGGGGCACTTGTTATGTGGAGTCCATAGATCTTCCAGTTTGAGACCTCCCCCTAAAATCACAAGTCGATCAAACTCTTGTGGAGTGAGTTCCCTCGCTCGAAAAGACTATCTATTTTCTTTAATGGTGGGTGGCAGTGGCGGTGGTGGTGGTGGGTATGTAAAAGAAGATGATGATTTGGGGAGGATGAGGGCATTTTGGGGTTTTTAGGAACAAATATTTAGAGGTAAAATAGTCTTTTCAAATTAAGTTAGGGTAATACATAAATGAGAGCAATTAGGTCTTTTCATTTATAAAAATAAAAACAAAGGGTAAAATGGTCATTTTCAATTAGTTTAGGGTAACAAATAAATGAGGGTAATTAAGTCTTTTTAGATTTAAGAAAATAGAGCAAAGGGTAAAATGGTCAAAATTTTGGCATTTAACGGTGGTATTTAACGGATTGGATCTATCTGGCATTTGGGGTGTAAAACAGGGGTGGTACATGGAATATTGAGGGGTGGTACGCAGAATATTAAGCCGCTTAGGGGGTACGAGAAATATTAGGTGCATTCTAGGGGGTATGTATACTTTACTCTTATAATAATCACTCAAACTAAAGGTATATGTTGTCTATTTAATCATATAATTAGTAATTTCTTTTCAGTCCAAGTCAATTTAACTATTGTGTATGAATATAACGCTATGGAGCTTTGATGTTATTGAAAGATATCAGTTTGTTAGAAAATTTTAATTTATTGAATAAACAAGGAGAACATCACAATACAAGGTAGTTGTATTGTTGAGATAGGCGGTTAAATTTGACATTTGAATCTATTTAGATAGTTTCCATATCCAATCATCCCAAGACCAAATAATCTCCCTATGCGGCACACGGAGGCTCCATGCAGCAGTCCAATCATCAGAAGTTCAAGACACCAAACCTCAACAGGGTCTACCCCTATTTGTGTTTGGTAGGAGGGAGGGAAGTGGGGCAGGTCATAGGAGAGGAGCAGAATGCTCTATACAGACCGATACACATGCATCGATATTGGAATCGTATTGATTTTTAGGTACAAGCAATACCGATATATATCAACCGATACAACCATACCATAGCTTGACCTCTGCATGAGGGCAATTTGGATCCTCTACTATCGAGCTGCCTGGCAAGACCGTGCTGCCCAGACATGGTGTAATGCGTTTGGGCAGGGGTAAGGCGGACGTTGCGTGCAACATCGTGTCTGGGCAGCACGGTCCTACCGGGCAGCTCGGCTGTAGAGGATTTGGATCCGCATGAGGGCCCGCAGCCAAAAGGAATTAACAAGTTGGACCCATTTCTTTGGGTTTTTATCAAATGCCCCCCTGAAAATACCCATTTGTCCAAATGCCCCCTTACAACTTTTCTAATTGTAAACTCCCCCTACTTTCAAATCAATGTAGCATTTTGATCCAATCCGTTAGTCTGGGACGTTATGTTCAAACGTCTGAACTTTTTTGACCATTTTGCCCTTCATAAGGTAGAATGACCAACTTGCCCTCTCTAACCCTCGACACTGCAACTCATCTTCCAAACCCTAGCTATCTCCACCGTAATCCATGGCCGGAAGAAACCCTCCACCAAATCTAATTTCTTTCAAAAGTCTAACAGTCTGTTGATCACTGCTATCCATTCGCTTTTGGTCATTGTAGAATATATAAATGGGAGATCATCAGAATGTAAACACCATGGCTGCAAATGGAAAAACTTCTGTAGCAGCAAGTGCATACACCATCAATCTTGAAAATTTCAGCAAAAGGCTGAAAACTTTTTATTCTCACTGAAAGGAACATAAAACTGATCGATGGGGCTCCACCGATGTTATAGCAGTCGCAACACCTCCAGCTTTTGAGGATCTAAGGTACCTGAAATCCTCAGCACTGAAGATTTGGTTGGTTGGTTATGTATTCCCGGAGACAATTATGGTTTTCATGAAGAAGCAGATCCATTTCTTAGCTTATGTAGCTAGAAGAAGGTCTCTCTGCTTGAAGTCATTAAAAAATGATCAAAAGAAGCTGTAGGAACAGAAGTTGCCATTCATGTCAAGGCAAGGGGTGATGATGGAACTGCAATAATGGAGGAGATATTCTGCGCTGTCTGTGCTCAGTCAAAATCAGATGGTCATGAATCCCCTGTTGTTGGACAAATCGCAAAGGAGGATCCCGAAGGGATCTGTTAGAGACATGGGCTGAAAAACTAAAGAATAACGAGAAACCCACCACCAAAATCTCCACCGTAATCCATGGCTGGAAGAAACCCACCACCAAATCTAAGCAAGAGGTACAAAAAGGACACAGGAAAACTCAAATTAAAATCATAATAACACAACGACCACAGATATTGGCGAATCCTTACCGATACCGATCAGCAACGCAAGGAACCATTTCAGGACCACATAATATCCTCCTAAAAGGTTTCTCCTGTGTGCCTATGAGATCTCAAATACCAGACAAAAATCAGAATAATAACGCAAAAATTTCGCAACTTAGTAAAAGTTGTCAACACACACATTCTAGGAAGCCTGGAAACTCAACCTGTTCTTCCTTGTAGGCGTAATTCTCGATAACTTCATAGTCCAGGCTCTCGGCACCGTTACCACCACTCGTACTCGTTACCCCTGGCTGTAATAGGTCACCAACAATTCTGTGAGTTGCAGAGTTGAAAACCCCTCTTTACTTTTAGTTATTCTTAAAAACTATTCTGTTCGATCTCCACCGTAACTGAATAATCTGGTATAAGATTTTGGTCGAGGGTAGGGTTTCCATATGTGATTCAAACATCAACGTATCATACCGGACAGACCCTTCTGCTGTGGGTTGCAGAGTTAAAAACCATTGTTGGTTCTGTTTTCCGCCTGTTCTAACTTCAGTAATTTTTTTTATTTAATTCTGGTTGCTGTTTTGGGTTGTGATCTGGCAGATTTCATAGATCTGTGAGGTGATTCCTTCCCTTTAAAATTTCGAATCCATTTGAGATCATATGAGAAAGTTGGCTTTGTCAAATAAAGGCAGTTCTTCCACCTTTGCTTTCAGAAGCTTTTTGTTCATGGAACCAATTCCCTTCTTTCTTTGAAAAAAATTAAATTTGGTGGTGGGTTTCTTTCAGCCATGGATTACGGTGGAGATGTTGGGTAGATGATCCCTGAAACCCTTGGCAGCGGTGGTGCAGACAATTGGGTTTCGGCCATGGATTACGGTGGAGATAGTTAGGGTTTGGAAGATGAGTTGCAAGGTTGAGTGTTAGAGAGGGTAAGTTGGTCATTCTACCCTATTAAGGGTAAAATGGTCAAAAAAGTCCAGACGTTTGAACATAACGTCTCAGACTAACGGATTGGACTAAATGCTACATTGTTTTGAAAGGAAAGGAAGATTACAATTAAAAAAGTTGTAAGGGGCATTTGGACAAATGGGCATTTGACAAAAACCCCATTTCTTTTTGGTCGGTGAAGCTGCAGCCTCCTAGACTCCTAGTCCTTTGGATCGTGATGACAAATTCAAATAAAATAAAGAGTTCAAACAACTGACCCCCGCACCAGCTGTTTTGACCTTTCCATTCCATTGACGACTGAGAAGATCAGGCAAAAGGTAACTGTTTTTAAATTCTAAGGGTGGGGCTGTTAGACACGAGTCGCATCAGAATCAGTAAATACAGAGATTCTAACCCAGCAGTGTATGAGTGTATCAAGCAGATCTAGAGCTGGAGATGAATGAGCTTGTTTTGTTGTTTCTCTCAAACCTATATAATATTGTAATGGTGATTCAGCTCGATTGTGCGAGGTCCTTCCGCTTCGAAGTGGGTAACGGCGTCCACTAGGGAAGGCCAAAACAATTAAAGAAAGAAGCAAAAGAGACGGGGAACTAGGGAAGGGAAACTGTTTGAGAATTTGTGAAAAAAAAATTGGTTTAACAAATGGAGTGAAGGACTGGGGACGCAATAATGGTGGCGGCAGTTGTTTCGCCTATTACACCCAGACAATCTCTCCGCCGCAAACAACAAAAATATCACCAACTCAAACACGCCCAGCTGACGAAGCTTCAACCCAGATGGATCCAATTGGGGTTTCTCTCTACTCTCCCTCTCTGGTCATCTTCTCTTCATTTCCTCTTCACACCATCCCCAGTTTGAGTACATTGAAATCAAAGCCTATTTCGAAGCTCGTTTATTCCTTTAAGACAATGGCCGCGGCGTCGGCGCCGATGACAACGACGACGGAGACGACGATCTTTGGCTTCAAGAACTTGATGGAGACTTTCACCGTCGATGTACACAGAGCAGAAGGAAGGCCCTTGAACGTACCCCTGATATCTCCCTTCACGATTGCCAATTCGAGGCTCGACAAGGTGGAGAATGTGGCCATCAGGGTCGAACTCAATAATGGGTGCGCGGGTTGGGGTGAGGCCCCGATCCTCCCTTTCGTTACCGCCGAGGATCAGCATACGGCGCTTGTAAAGGCTGGCGAGGCCTGCGAGTTCCTTAGTCGGAGTCCCCCGATGACTCTGAGTTTGTTACTCCGCGAGATTGGTGCTCTTCTTCCTGGACACAAATTTGCTTCTGTGAGTTAAAGTCTTATAATTTTATACCGTATGTGTTATTCCCGCACTCTCAGATATTTTTCTAAGTGATGATTAGTTCGCCAATTGTTTATTAATTGTTGCTTTTCTTTTTTGAGATTTTAGTTCATCGGGTTGAAGCTCTTGAATTGATTGTTCTTGGCTAAGTAGTGGCTTCTTAATTCTTCGGATTTAGATGTCAAAGACTGTCCTAATTCTTGGTTTCCCTCTTCCTCCCCCTTTAAGAGGATGGGGGAAGTGGTTTCATGACACTGAATCTTTAACCATCTATCTCCAATTAAACTGGAACGGCATGGAGAAGTCCTCTGACTTTGAGTACATCTAGCCTTCCCTTTTCATAATTATTTGTCACTTTCAAATTATTATATATTTGAAGTGGTTTAATTGCCCTTACTATGTTGTTTCTGTGATTGAAGGTTAGAGCAGGATTTGAGATGGCATTGATTGATGCAGCGGCTAATAGCATTGGTGTACCTCTTTGGAGATTATTTGGCGGGGCATCAAATACCATAACTACTGATATAACGGTTCAATTCCAATCTTAGACACTGCTTATCTACTGGAAAGAATTTTTTTCCATTGGTTCTTCATTGTGTCAGCATTGAGTTTGATTGCCTTGTTCCAACATGCAGATTCCAATTGTTTCCCCGACCGAAGCTTCTAGATTGGCTTCAAACTATCAGAAACAAGGTTTCGGCACCTTGAAGCTTAAGGTAGGGAAAAACCTTAATGCAGACATCGAAACTCTTAAAGCAATACGGTTGGTCCACCCACATTGCTTGTTTATCTTGGATGCTAATGAGGGTTACACTTCCAAGGAAGCTATTGAGGTTCTTGAAAAATTAAATGGTAAGAATCTACGTGGCATGTGCAACCGTTTGGTTTGTAAAGTTGCAAGTTTCGAAACCACAGACCTGGTCTAAAAGCCATTCCTTTCTCCTTACTAATATTCTAACCGTTACTTGCCTTCAAGGAAAAAAATTTGACCTTTGTGATGCAGTGGTGTTATTTACATAGAATGGAATGGCCTTGTCTTTCAAGCTTCCAAGCATCTATTTTTTATTTCCCTTTTTTTCCCATGTCCTGCAGTCTGTTCAGTATGTTGTGGTATTTATATGCCCATGATAGTGAACACTGAACAGTTCCTTTAACTATTACTTTCTGGCAGAAATGGGGGTGACTCCTGTTCTCTTTGAACAACCAGTTCATAAGGATGATTGGGAAGGTCTCAGTCAAGTCAACCGTGTTGCAAAGGAAAAATATGGGATATCTGTAGCTGCAGATGAAAGCTGCCGGAGTTTGTTTGATGTTCAGAAAATTATTGAAGGAGATCTTGCTGATGTCATCAACATAAAACTTGCGAAATTTGGGGTTATGGGAGCCCTTGAAATTATTGAGGTAGTGAGAAGATCAGGCTTGAATCTGATGATTGGTGGCATGGTTGAAACTAGACTTGCTATGGGCTTTGCTGGTCATCTTGCTGCCGGACTTGGCTGCTTCAAGTAGATATTACACTTCTTTCGTAGTCATTCCTTCCTTTGCTTTTTGGTTTTAAATGGTCAATGCCTGTATTGAGTCTCCTTGGGGGGTGTGTGTGTTTGCATTTGTTTGTTTGCTATGTCTCTGGTGCATAAATATGTAGTAGTCCCCTTACTTTTTGTGGTACTTTTTTTCATTTCTTCTCTTTCCTTTTTTGTCCTCCTTTCTGTAGATTTGTTGATCTAGATACACCCCTTCTGTTGTCGGAGGATCCGGTTTTTGGGGGTTATGAAGGTATATTCATCTTAATGCTTTGTGCTTTTTTGTTCTCTAGATTCATGTTTTATGTCAATCTACTGTGTAATTTTTTATTTACTCTACAGATCTACACTTTGTAGTTACCTGTCAACACTTCTAATGATAATGCTTCCTGTTGACATTGTCTTGGCCAGTTTGTGGTGCTGTTTATAACTTCACCAATGCTAGAGGTCATGGCGGTTTCCTTCATTGGGACACTACTGCATGGTGAGTACTTTCTGGTAGTATTTTTCAATCTACTTGTACTTAGGGTGTTTGATGCCTACATGACAATTAAAATAGCAATATAACAAAATATTTTATGCCAATCAAGATCTTTTTCTCTTTTAGAAAGTAGAAACCATTTTTTCCTATAGCGTTGTGCAGTTAATATTGTTGAAGGCAACTAATGGCTAATAATGAGGGTATGGAATTTTATGTTCTTGATTTGTGCTTGTCATCCTGTGGTCATGGAGTCAAGGTGGCGGCAGGCACCTTGGTGCATAGGCATTTGTGTTGGGAACACAATATTGATCAAAGCGTGCCATATTAGATTGGAAGAAATAGGACATGTACAAGCTATAATTTTTTTTTCGTAATATTAAAAAATTATTGGATGATTAAAATTCATCAAAACAAGAAATAAATGATTACAGAGAATGTCCTGTTCAAATCATACCTGGCAGTAGACAATTTCAGATTGGTTTTAAGGCTTCAAGCAGCAACCCATCTGTTTTTAAAATTAAAATAGAAGGAAAGAAAAGGAAAAAAGGAGGGGGGGGGGGGGAGAATAGAAGGAAGAAGTGGGGGAATTCCATCAGAGCACAGCTTCTTTCTCTCCAGACGGGGATACAGTTTCCGTTGTCAGTCTGAACATAGAATTGTCCAACCTGCCAGTTGATCTGCGGTTCAACCCAATAACCCGCTACCCGGTCTCCATAATGGATATTGAGCTAGCTGGGAATTTATAACATGAGGTCCTTTAAGACAAATTTTATAATGGTATAGGACATCCACTATCTATGGTGGTGTCTTAGCTGACAAATTCCCCATTCAACTCTTTTTTCAAGTGAAATAAACCCCCAAGGAAAGAGAAAATATATTTTTCTTTATGACAAACTTCATAGAACACAACCACCAAAAAAAAAGAAAAGACTGGTTGGCTAATGGGTGAGAATCATGTTTAGGCTGGACCAGTGGGGTTTGAGAAGAGATTATCAGGGATGGAATTGCTGGTCAATTTGGGTGTTATGTAGCAGATTGAAGAGCAAAAAAAAGTAAAAATAAAAATAAAAATAGAAAAGAAGATGAAGATGGAAGGAGGATGGAGAAGATATGTAGAAATAGAAAGGAAAAGATTACTCACAGGTACTGGATTTCCGAAAAGTAAATCAATTCATTTAACAAACTTGATAATTCCACACATGAGTACAGATCTATGTTCCATGATTTATTTTTATTCAAATTGAAAAAAATAAAATAAGAAAATACCCTAATAGAACTCTACTTGACTCAAAATGAACAAGCTTTCTAAAATATAAATCCCAAATGAAGTCTGTAACCAATTCCTAAACTTTTAAACTTTCCTATGGCAGCATTATATCATGCGAGATACATGACAATTGTTGAAGACATTGAGCATGGAAATCAATTGGTTGTCTAGCCATGCTTCTCTTGATGCAATCTGAAAATCCCGATTATGGATCTCAAATGCTAGCCGACCCAATGATCAAACTGTAATCAGATCTAAGATAAAGAAAACAACTGTGTTGTTAAGGGAAGAAATCAGATTGATGGAAGGGGAGGGAAGAGAGATGAGATTGATCTTCTTAGGTGGAAGAAGAGAGAAAAAGTGTGGAAGAAGAGAGGAGAAGAGAAGAAATCAGGTGTGAGATACCAATCATACTACTCAATAGCACCAAAAATCTTAAATAAAACTCATATTCTTTACTCAAATCATCTCTAATTGATGGGGGTTTTATTACATGTATAAAGAGCTTATAAAATTTCTAATTTGACCTATAAAAGGACTTCTAATCACTCTACATACTCAATAAAGTAATTAAATTCAAAACAGAACTCTTATCTAGCTATTAGGTATTCTAATCTAACTCACACTCCACTTAACTACTAATCCTGTGTATTAACTTCATCCACATTTTATGGGCTTATAAATTAGGCCCATTTAAACCGAATAAATAGAAGGCCCAACCTATAATATCACTAACTACCCAAAGGTCAATTGCAGCCTATTGGACTGCCACCAACACCTTATGGGCCTCCTAAGCTTTCACATAGGCTTCCATACGGGATTAATGTCTAATCCAACTGCATCACCCCCTTCCCTTCCCCACCCCTTGCCATTGGACCTCATTTGTTTAACTCATAGCCAAGTGGATACCCAAGTACACTGTTAAGCTCATATCAGGGCTGAAGTTTAGCATCAAAGTACGGTCCAGGAGCATTGATTTTCGTGCTTTTCAGCAGTAGCCGTCATGGGGCTGCTTGGTGAATACGCTTCCACATCATAAAAGGACCAACTAATCTAGCCTTAGTTGCCTAGAAAACAAAACTAGCCTAACAGAAGCCTATTGATGATTGTTGGTTGGCTGTCTTATATCAATGTGTTTTGGATGTCCAATACGTGGTGCGATTAAGATTTAGTCCATCTTTCTGTGGGTTGTTTGGAAAGATGTAATATTCACTTTTATAACTCTTTTTGTTGTGTGTGAATAGTTTCTCTGGGTTGGTCTAAGGTTGTGATGGAAACAGGGGGGGGGGGGGAACCTGAGACCTGCCCCCGTCTTGCCCATATTGGTTGGGGTTCGGCATGACCATTACAGTGTTTTGGTTTTTATATGCGAAAAGAAACCCCAGGACCCCACTCCGCCCATCTTGTAGGGCCCCATTGGTTACTTCATGAAATTGATAACCCCCATGCCTAGCAGAGCAGGGTAGGTTAGGGTTGACTGTTTGAGAAATATTTAATAGGACTAGCTAGGTATTAATGAAACCCACCTTGAACTCATCCCTTTTCCATCCCTTGTCAAAGGCTACTTCTAGTATTGATATGCTAAGAAACCCCTTTTGTAGAAACTCTACTCAGTTCAACCAAGCTTTCTCATGACTAAAATGGAGTTGGCTAATTTCTAGACTTTATTCTGAAAAATATTCAGATTTTTTCCCCTAGTCATCATAGTGTTGATAACTTGATATACATGGTTGTGACCCTTAACAGCTCGAACTTTTGGGAGAAGCTGTTGTAACATGATATTTGAGTCAAGAGGTCGGGTGTTCTGTCCCTGTTATGTGTTATTGTGCCCCTACACTTTGTACCCTTGGTGCCATGTGATGGTGTCATGTGCAGAGCCCCATGTGTGCGTGCGGGCCTGCACGTGTTGGGGGGGGGGGTGTTGATGATATGCATTATTGTGGCCCTTACTTAACACTCAAGCTTTGGGGATAAGCGGTTGTAACACAGATATGTTTATTTCAATATTTCAGGGCAGTTGAGGCACCTTTCCAAGAAATTTGATTTACGGAAACCATTTCATCAAGAGGTGCGACTGCCTTTGGTCTTTTAAATCCTTTTACGTCTGAAACTTATTTTTGTGTGTGTGTGTGAGTGCGCGTGTTGGGGTGGGGGAGTATGGTCATTTGAGGCTACCAGTTGTGTAGAAATTTTTTGACAACTGGTAGTCTTTGAATAGCCTGTTTGCTTGCTGGGTCCAAAGAGTCTCATGAACTCCAAAGCCATCAACTCTATTGGGGTCTGTGGCTTCAATTGATGTGGGGGTTGGACTTGCAACCATACTAGGACTTGTTGATTTCTTAATCCTACATGCCTTTGTGACAACAGTTGGGTTGTGGATTTCCTTTATGAATCCTACACAGACAGTTGTCTGGAGAGGGTTTATGGGCAGATTTTAACTCTAAAGTATATTGGTGGTGTCTTCTCGGTCATTTGAGAGGAAGAGGGCATGTTTTCTCTTAGGTTTTGGGCATGGGAAGACAAAAGTCAGCTCTATTTCTCAGACACTGTAAAAGAAAAGAAGGGCATTTTTCATGGTGGTATGAGAAAGAGTCAAAGAGTGTAATTAGGTTACTCGGATCTTAGTTGTTGATGATAGACTGAGAACTTGAGAGAGTTTGGACGGCTGTAGTCCTCTTATTTCTCATATAGAAATGGACTGGATCTCATGTCATGGACATAGGCAACAGATTGGACCATGTATAATCTTGTATTTCTTTGCTTGACATGTTTCTTGGCACTTCTACTACTGTTTTTGGGTTCAGTCACTTGACAATCAATATATTGCTGTGCACAACCACTGCTGACTGTTATTTTAGATCCTGCCTATCGTCGAGCATCTCAAATGAAGGTCATTGTAGGACTCTGAAGATGATGTTGGTTTTCAAGGTTTTGTTTTTCTATTAGTTTGGTTTGGTTCATTTTTTCTGGACTCAATTATTTCCAATAAATAACAATTGATATTGTGATTGTTATATTTATATCTATTTAAGTTTTAACTCATTTGTTAATGTGATTATGGAATTCTCTTCTAATGGAAGAACTTTTTGAGATCTACTCCTAGAACCCATACGTCCACCACTTAAACCATTAGAAGAACCAGAGATTAGGTTGTGCAATATGTTGGGTCAGTGGCATTGAAGGTTCATGGTGATGCTAAAGTTCCAATCCAAACAGGACCTGTTTGTTAATTGGCCAGCTTGGGTTGGTTACAGAGGCCATTCAGGTAAGTGAGTAGGTTTCAGGTTAGCATGTGTTATATTGTGTTGGATGCTGGGTTGAAGACCTATTGTCCAACTCAAAGCCAATAAAAGTATAAATTGGGTTGGTTAAAAATCTCTGTTTTTGACAATCTTTTCTAATCCCAAGTCAAATTGGTCCTGTGAATCCTTTACCGTGCTGTGGAATATTTTAGGGGCCCCAAGGAGTCAAATCTGAGACTTACTAGAGATAGTCATCAAGCAACAGCTACTGCTGATATCATTTACAAGGCCTTAGGGGAGATAAGAATTCAGAAGCAAGGGCAATGGTATGATTCAGGAGCAACAAAATCTGCTTCAACAGCCATATGATATGATAGGCTTGATAGCGTTGATAGAATACACAATTATTTTAATTTAGTTTCTTGTTCTAATGGTGAATGGAGAATTTTCTGTCATTGCCCAAGCTTATAGAATCTTGAAACTCAATTATCAGAATTGAGAACAAGTGCCATTGTTGGTGGTTTTAGAAATTAGACATGTTCCATTGATTATATTGTAAACCTCAAATTGACTTTTTCTTTAACAACATACAGTTTTCAGTTTATTTTTGTTTACTAATAAATTTATCTGCAAATGGACAATTGTTTACCTTAATTTAGGAATTGAAAATAATAACAGGTATTAACTTCTCTTTCTTCTGATAACATGTGCTGCTAAATAAGACAATGGTGGGGCTCCAGTTGAACATTGGTTTCCAACAAACATGGACCGGGCGAAGAACTTACTCTGAAGACCATGGTCTTTGGCTCGACAAATCTTGAAGTGAGATAGACCACGAAATCAGCAACTCTTGATCTTCTTTTCCTAGTGGAACATTTCTTAGACTTGTGAGAATTTCCCAAAATTGGCACATTTTGATGTACCTGTCAAATACACATGTTGATTCATGTCATTGTATGTTGTATGTAAACCCTTATGGGTGTTACTCTATTTGTCCCAGTGTTACTTCTTTACAGCTGTATAGTTAAAAAAAAGTGCTGCTGGCTGTTTTAAAAGTTTCCATTTCTGTGCCTTGCCTATATATGGTATCTCCATCTATCAATCTTCATGACCCGCATCAACTCTTTGGACCGGGGGGGGGGGGGGGAGAAAAGGTCTAGGTCCATTGTCCCCCTCTTTTTGTGGGAAATATCTCTTTTTCATGTCTATGATCATTGTGGGGTGTTCTGGTTCCAACCCGGTTCAACTGCCTTTTTCTGGTCCTGTTTTTAGATCTCAGAAGAGCATTGTAGGAGGCAGAAGAAAAACATTATTAAGAACCCAATTTTCGCAGCAGTAACTGAGCCAAAAAGAGAAAAAGGATTCCTCTACATTACTCTTTTTTGCTTTTGTTGTGGTGTGGAAAACCAAATAATTACAAGAATCTAATCTGTGTCTATCTTATACCAAAAAAAAAAAAAAAAAAAATCTGTGTCTATCTTGGCATTCGAGACCCCCCAAGGTCAAACCCATATCTAGTGGTGGTAATTTCTGGAAAAGGTGAATCCGATATGGGAGTTTCTGGAAAAGGTGAATCCAACACTTTCTAAGAAATCACTTAAACTCACATCAACTGTTTATAGATTCATTACAGATTTGTTCTCCATTGAAAACAATTTGAAGAATGATAGGGTGATGGCATCTTACTAGTGTAGTTTTTGCTCAGTATTGCCAGAGGTTAATGAGTTGCCAACTATTTCGAATAAATAACAATTGGTGTTGTGATTGTCATGTTTCTATCTATTTTTAGTTCATTTGTTAGTGTGATTATGGAATTCTCTTCTAATGTGTGAACACCGGATCAAATTGAGAGGGGGGGGGGGTGAATCAGCTTCCCTTTTTTGACATTTTCTATAAACAACACCGTCGCTTACAGTCCCACCTCGCACCACCAGAATGTGGCCAGGTCTACCAAGACTGTAAACCCACTCTGCAAAACAGGGATTAGTCTCCAACAAAAAACAGTAGGCAGCGAGACAAGATATACGTGGTTCACCTCACAGTATGTGAAGGCTACGTCCACAGAACAATACCCCTCGGGGTTTCGTATATGCCCAATACTCAACTCAAATACAATAAGCCGCCCCTACGGCCAGGATACCCCTTACCCTGCTTCAACCTCTCACCTCAGTGAGGGCAAGGACCTCAATCCCAATACAATAATGGCCTCAGCCTTACAATTAATCAACCCAATAAATAGATTCAATCACAAACCCAACCCAAAACAGATCACACTCTAGGTTCTACCCAATACATTCAAAAATAAGAATTAAACCTAGAACTGAGAAGTAATGGTTTGTGATCACGTTTACCTCAAAGACAAACCTCCAACTCCAAACGAATGCTGTGAGATCTTCAATAGAACGAATCAAGCACTTGAATCCATCGCCAACACCAAATCGAGATTTTTTAGATGATTTCCTTCGCGTCTCTGCTCTTGAACCACGTTAAAATGGTAGAAGACGACCTCTCCTCGAATTCCTTCTTCTCTAGGGCTCCAAAAGTGTGTTTTCGGTCATACTAAGTGAATATATATACTTTCCAATAAATACCCTCTGGACTGATAGTAAGAAAACGCAAGCCCAAAAATTCGCCTCGGGGGTTGCCACCTCTGAACCCCAGCGAGACCATCGGGGACACTGCCCCCGAACCCCGCGCCTACGGCGGAGATACACCCTGCTGACCAACAGAATACTGTATCCACAATCATATGCTGATGACCACCACTGCCAAACCTTGTTGCCAACAATGACAACATTGCCACGAGCACTAACATAATGGAAGAACTTTTTGAGATCTACTTTTGTAACCCATGCGCGCACCACTTGAACCATTAGAAGAACCAGAGATTAGGAGTGTCGATAAGTGGGGTCAATTGTGTTGACTATTCATGTCGACAACTAAGGGTCCAATCCAAGCACGGCCTATTTGTTAATTGGCCATTCAGGTAAGTGAGTAGGTTTCAGGTTAGTGTGGGTTGGGTTGTGTTGGATGCTGGGTTGAAGATCTATTGAACAACTCAAACCCAACTTACTTATCAATTGGGTTTGTTAAAGAAATCTGTGTTTTTTACAATCTTTTCTCACCCTGAGTCAAGTCAGTCATGTGAATCCTTTAACAGGCTGTGGAATGTTGTAGGGACCCCAAGGACTCAAAACTCAGACTTACAAGAGATCACCATCAAGCAGCACCTACTGGTGACATCATTTACAAGGGCTCTAGGGAAAATTAGAATTCAGAAGCAAGGGCAATAGTATGATTCAGGATCAACAAAGTCTGTTTCAAGAGCCATATAGTATGATAGGGTTAATTTAGTTGCATGTTCTAATGGTGAATGGATAATTTTCTTAATCATTTCCCATTCTTATAGAACCTTGAAGAATAAGTGTCATTGTTGGCGGTGTTAGAAAATAGACATGTTCTGTTGGTTATGTTGTAAATTTCAGATTGATTTGTTCTTCATCAACAGTTTTCAGTTTATTAATAAATTATCTACAAATGGACAATTGTTTACTTGAATCTAGGAAATGAAAATAATAACAGGTATTAATTTCTCTTTCTTCTGATAACATGTGCTGTTAAATAAGACAATGGTGGGTCTTCACTCTCCAGTGAACATAGTTTTCCAGCAAACAAGGAACTGGGCAAAGAACTTTTTCTGAAGACCATGGTCATTGGTTCGACAAATCCTGAAGTGAGATGGCCAAAGAGATCAGCAACTCTTGATCTTCTTTTCTGAGTGGCACATTTTTAAGCCTTGTTGGCATTTCCCAAAAATTGTCACAATTGGATGTACCTGTCAAATACCAATGTTGATTCATGTCATTGTGTATTCTAGGTAGACCCACCCCAAGTTAAATTGGTTTGGGTATAGATCTATTTGTCTCACTGTGACTTCTTTACAGCTGTATAGATAATAGTAATTTCTCCATGTTCAGTGCTGCTGGCTGTTTTTGAAAATTTCCTTTCTTGTGCCTCTCCTATATTTGGTATCCCTATTCAACAATGAGCATGACCAGGTAGGTATAGAGAGATCTCCCCTTAAAGGGAGATGGTACTGATTAGGAAGGGGAGAAAAGGGAGTCATGTACAAGTTCTGGCAGTTTTTTCAGTAACATCATGGGTTAAGCAGTGAGGGTGATAGCTAATCATGTTTTTTTTTTTTTTTTTTTTTAATGTGGTAAAAGATTCCAACCTGAATCCTTTACATTTGAAATGGTGTAATGTAATATTATAAGTTAAAATAAAAATAAAAATAAATTAGAAATTCTCCTAATCATTACCCACCATAATTGCATATCGAATTTAAAAACTTACTAATATAGTGAGGGTGAGACCTAAGTAAGTTTTATTTCACTCCTCAATCAAGTTAATTTCTTGGGGTGAAATTCTCAATCAAGTTAATTAGATTTCAGTAAAAATGTTTGCCAAAAGATAAAATTAACTTAGCTTTTCAACTTCTCTCCAAAATTTAGCAATTTCCTGTCATACCATGGATCTTTTTTCGCTACAAATTCTTTACATGGTATTTTTTCTATTATTTTATATGAGGCACCTTTTTGAGCCAGACCAAACCACAAAATTTGGGCGAGAAGGCACATGAAAATTTTCCTCAAAGTAAAATTTTCTATTTTTTCAATGTTTTATTTTATTTTATTTTACTTTAAAACAAACAATGGAAACCTTATTTTATTCCTTACCCTTTTACATGAAACGAACAAAGCCTTAAAAGAAAAGAATTCCTTGCTTCCCAAATAGACTAACATAAAATGAAGAAAAGACACATAATATTACTGGCAAAGGAATCTGTTGGAATTTTTCAAAATATTGATGTGGACTTTTAGTCTCACATCGGCTATGAAAGGAAAACTCATTGGGTTTATATGTGTTAGTAGTTAGTAGTTATTATTATCATATGTAATGTTAGAAGAGATTGTATGGTGCACTTGCGAGCGAGGACGGTAACCGTCCGAACACGTACGCGTGTGCGTGCGTGTGGCGCAATGTGGCGCACTTTGAACGTGCGCATCGTCGCAGTATGTCGCCTTAATCTTTTCGGGATCGACGGTGTCTGATCAAAGGGTGCTTAGGATCGATCCGACCGTTGGATCGGTGGCTGATCAAAGAGGGAGTGCAACCCTTGGTTTAACATTGACCCCAAGAGTTGCAGCCCACACGAACAGCCAAGGGAGCCCAGCCCAATAGTCATGACCTGTCAGGTCAAGCCATATGAGACAATGGGTGTGACCCATCCGAACAGGCCTTGTGGGCCTATAAATGGGCCACGAATTCTCTCAGTCTATATATCAAAAAAAATCTCTGATAGCTTCACAGTGTTACTGTCTCTGCAACCACAGTGTTACTGTCTCTGCAACCAGTAACAGTCCGCCTGATTTATCTTGGGAGGCAGGTTTGCTGCAACCCTTTGCAGGATTAGGAGGGTGCAAAAACTGTCTTAAAGACAGAACGATTTCGTTCGACTCAGGCCATCTTTCTGTCCTCTCCTTTTTTGTTCAGATTTCTAACAGAATCCCATCAGGTGGATCTGTCGAATAATCCCACTGTTCAAAGACAAAATTGAACACACTTTCGTCAACTGTAATGGCTAAAGAAGAAAGAAAGTTTCCTCCCACCCATAGCGGACGGTTCACCCACCATCTTAGGATTCACAAACCTCTCCTTTGGTTTTAGTATGTTCCAAAATACCCTCCCGGTATCCTTTCCTGCCCTCTCCTGCCCTGCGATCCCATTCACTGTGGGTGGAAGGAAACTCAGTCCAAGAAGAAATATTTTAGCATAATCACAAAAAAGCAAAAAGAGCATTGGTTATAGTTACAAGAATCTTACCACATACATGGCACAAAGGGTCAAGATTAGGAAGAAAATGAGACAAACACTTTTTGACTGGAACTTCATCCTTAATTTTTTTTTTTCAAACAAGCATGTTTAACCTAATTCCAGACTTATTGCAATTGCAGAATCACTCAAACGACTATAACCCATTTCAACCCAGCATTAGCTGATTGTGATTAATTTCAAACATAGATTTGGAATATAGACCAACATCATTTTTTTTTTTGGGGGGCGGGGGGAGGGGAAAAGGGGTCTTTGCTAGCTCCATTTTCCCCTCTTTGTTGTGGGATTTGTTTTTCGTCTATGGTCATTGTGGAGGTGTTTGGGTTCCAACCCTGTTCAGCTGCCTTAGTAAGAGCAGGAGTGTTCTTATTCACACTAGTATTCATGCCTGCTATGGCTACTAGGTTGGAGAAGAATCAGAAGAGCATTGTAACAGGCAAGAGAAAAACTTTGAGAACCCAATTTCCTCAGCAGTATCTGAGCCAAAAAAAAAAGGAAAGAAAAGGATTCCTTTGCATTTCCCTTTTTTGCTTTTGTTGTGCAATGTGGAAAACCAAATGATTACAGTTATCTAAGCAGTGTCTATATTGGCATGCGAGATCCCTCCAAGTCAAACCCATATCTATTGGGAGACTTTCTGGGCATGACACATTTGCCAATATTTGTTAGGTAAATCATGCTCTCCAGGATCTAATCTTCAAGGCTTTTCCTTAATGATTATGCCATTGCTTTTGCACTGTAGATTTTATGTGTTTAAGGTGAATCCAACATTGTTAAAGAAATAAATTGTACTAAAGTATGGTCAGATTAGATTAATCACATTGACTGTTTTTAGATTTATTACTGCTTTATTTTCCATTGAAAACATTATGAAGAATGATAGGTTCATGACATCTAATAAGTGTAGTTTTTGCTTAGTATTTCCAGAGGTTAGTGAGTTGCCAACTTGGATGCACAAAGAGGGAAAGCTTTAATCATTTCTTCCTAAGTTAAAAAATGCATGCTCTCGGCTTATCATTATAAGCACACTCAGTCACTCACAGCAAGTAAACCCACCGAATTTTGGATTATATGAGCCCTAGTGGGGTTGCTTTTATCTACTATGATATTATCTTTGTTCTTTGACTAATGAAAGTTTTAGCCTGAGAGTACTGGTGGATCATGTTCATGGCTTTAACAAAAAATAAGATTATTAGGGTTGTTTAGAAATGAGATAGTGAAACTATAATTACAAGACACGCTATTGAATGATGTGTTCACATCTCTTTGGCTAACTACAAAAAATGAAAACAAACAGAGGATTTAAAATGATAGCCAGCCCCACCACAATTTGACTGGGAGCATCAGGTAATAGTTGAACTTGGTATGAGCCTCAACCTGCTATGTTCTCTTCTCCATTTTCTGCTCCCCATTATTTTACCTCTCATGTGATTAGATTGGTTAACACTGCATCGCTGAGCCTAATTCTTACTGTCTTATTTTTCCTACCCAACAAAAAAAGAGGAAAAATGCTCTGTTCAACTAGATAAAAATGTTTCTTCTCCAAAAAAAAAAAAGAAAAATTTACTCTATTAGCTTTCAGAAGGCCGATATTGTTATAGATTAAGTTTTCCTTCACCTCATCTCTTCACCATTGGTGAATTAACCTTATGATTGGACTATGTGAAGGGTGATTGCCATCTTTAACTCCCGCCTTCTATTGTTATTCTGTTATTATAGTTTTGATAATAGATGTGATGTTAGAAAAATTAAAAGCAGAAATAGAAGAAATTCCAGGGGATGAGTTGAATCATAGCTTCAACCATGCCCATCTGTTCTTCTTGGCTGTTCAGAATAAAGGTAGGAAGAAAAAATGCTGTTTGTTTGCTAGGGTAACAGGCTTAGGTTTTTAATATACTAGGTTTCACCCAGTAGTAGATGAATCTCTTTTTACTCTCTTCATCCCTTTCAACGAATAAGAACAAAAATTCCATCATTGAGTCGATTCTTAAATTTGACTCTTTTGTGTTTTGTTTTTTTGTGCCAGGGCTCACCATTCAACAAATGCTTGCAGGCAAAATAGAGACTACTACATCACAGGACCAGGAGGAAAGGTGTTTTGATGCAGCCCTGGACTTGGACCATGAAGAAGCCGCCACCTCACACCTTAAGGTTCTTCGAAAATCGGTTCGGGTCAAGGAGAGGCATGCCAAGCAAGGCCAGCCCCTGCAGGGATAGTCCATCCATGCCGTATCTTCCCAATAACTTTAAGGAAAGAAGTTGCACCTAAAAGAGGGAAGATTTGGACCAATTTGGTATCAGAGCCTAGGATTGCGAGAGTGGAAGATTGTAATGGCGCCCCGACAAGCTACCCGTACAGTCCCCGTCGAGGATATCAATGCAAGGGAAAAAAACTTGCGCCTGTAGCAAGAAATTGCTGTTCTGCAACATGAGAATGAGGCTTTGAGAAATGAATCGAGACGTCCGAATCCGAATGAAGAGACGACCAATCCTGACTCACCTTCATCCAACGATGCACAACCTATCCTGGAGAGGAGGCCTCACTAGAACGGGAACCAACATAGAGGAGAGCAAGTAGTTGTGATGTCGCCCAGGCATAGAGGTGGTCGTACAACTCCCGTGGAGGATATCAACACAAGTGAAATTTATACGACAACGGATGATGCTATAGATGAACGAATCATTGTTCAGGTTGATTTCAGCAAACCCCCAATTTTCGATGAGTACCAAGATGAGTACATCGATGAACACGGTGGTTTCGAAAGTCTTGAACCAAATTACGTTTCGAAAGCACAACATTTCTGCCCGCATTACAGTGAGGTCACGACCCATGATCCCCTCACGTTTCAATGGTTCGACATTGCCAGTACATATGATGATCCGTATTTGGCATTTATCAATGTCACATCTCTATCTCAATTTGTTCAAAATATGAGCGTTACCAAAAATCCATATTTGAACATGTCATTCATTCGAGCCATGAGCACCTCATTTGATATCACTGTCAAATCTGAAGTTGATATGCAAATTTTGTTTAATTCAATTGGAGACTACAACAATGAATTTGCTTGGTTCCAATTTGATCCAGGTGGACAACGAATACCATTGATTTGGGCAAGAGTTCGGGGACGAACTCTTTTTCAACCTGGAGAGAATGATCCAGCTCTGGACTTGGATCGTGAAGAAGCCGCCACCTCACACCCTAAGGTTCTTCGAAAATCGGTTCGGGTCAAGGAGAGGCATGTCAGGCAAGGCTAGCCCCTGCAGGGATAGTCCATCCATTCCTTATCTTCCCAATAATTTTAAGGAAAGAAGTTGCACCTAAAAAAGGGAAGATTTGGACTAATTTGGGATTATCTCAGTTTCTCAATAAATAATGCCTAAATAAATAAAGGATCAATCAGCTAGCTAGTATATTGGGTTGATTGAAAATTTGATTGAAGATTGGATTGAAGAGTGGATTTCTGATTGAGAGTATATTGGATTGATTAAAGAGAAGATTGGATTCTGATTGAAGTATTTTGGCTGATTGGAGATTCTGATTGAAGTATTTTTGGATGATTGAAGATTAGAGATTGTAATCTTTTTTTTCTTTTCTTTTCTTCCTTATTCATACTCAGCTCTAAGTCTATATATGTAATCCTCCATGATTGAATGAAGGTAGATTATGAGGTTTAATGAAATTGCTCAGTTGAGTATTTGGAACTCTCAATTGGAGTTTCCGTTGCAATTTTAATTTTCTTGTTCGATTGATCAACTCCCGGTCACATAGGGAACGTGATTTTAACTCTCCCGATCCATAGCTTTCAATGAGGCTGCACCATGTTTATAACACTACCCATTTTGCTATATTATGGGTTTGATGATTTACAGTTCTAGGTGTGAATGACATTTGAGGTCAAATGAAACCAAGCATTTCTCTCTCTCTCTCTCTCCCTACTTGTTATGTAGGAAATGAACTCGCCTCACTGAGGTTTCCAATAAATGGTCCACATGAAAGAGTCTGGTTTATAATTTTCTCAGTTCTGCTGTCACCAAAGCAGGGTTCAAACCAAGAAGTTGAGTAAGGCTTTTGGAAATGGGAAACTATTGGTGAAAAGCTAGCCAAATTAAATTGGCAAACCAATTATGTCTGCATTTTAATATTGATGCAGTAGAAAGTATGGGGTTAGATGTTGTTCTAGCGCTAACAAACTCTCAAATCCACAATGTTAAGAAACCCTAATTCTAACGAGAAAGAAGAGAAAATAAAACGAATTTTGGTTATGAACTTCAAGTTCTCTTTATTTTGTCGAAAAAGAACTTTATATAAATAAAGAAAAGAGAACCATAAGTAACACTGAAAACAAAATAAAGTAGGAAACTAATATTCCTTATCGAACACAAAACTTCGGAAGCCTAGATCACCTCTTAAACGTGTGAATTCGATCCTCAAATCTATTATTGAATAGGTTGAAGAGCATTGGTTGTCGTTTGAATGTTGATATTATAGCTCCCGTAACTTCACCCGAGTCAAAAGTTATGGTCTTTAGAAACTGTACTGACAAATTAGTACTTTCGGCCTAATCGGATGAACTTCGATCTATCGATCCAACTGATCCAAAAATTCTTCAGCAATCTTCACTGCGTCAAATGTGATACAAGTGTAGTGTGATTATCATTCCACCTGTGAATACCAAGTAATTGGAATTGTGTTTGCTATTACTAAACTTCAAGCCAAAATCCCAACTCTAATTAGGAGTAATTCAGAGAAGGAAACATGCAAGATGAGGAAATACCCCAGATTTCAAACTTAGTCCAACCCATTCAAAACTTGTTCAAAGTAGGGAGAACCATGGCTTTGGAGGTAGTGCAGATAAAGCTATGATGAAGACTAGTGATCTTAACATCACATCACCGAAAGACATAGTGAGGAAAGGATTGAGTTGATGCTTGCCATTTGTGAGAAAGAACCAAGGAGTGATATGATAAAGTTTCATGCTTTGGTTTGTTGATCACACCTAATTACCCCATTCCGAAAAATTGCGGAAAGACTCCTCCCAAGTCTCCATTGATACTGATTGGGAGCGGCTCAGTGGGCCATTATGATTGACCATGCAAATAAGCATGCTTCTCGTTTCTCACCATGACCAGTAACTCATGAGCTTAATATGCTATCTATGTGGTAAACCACATGTCACAGGAGCATCTCTATCCCTCTCTCTTCAAATTTTATCAAATACCCAGATCCTCTAAAGCTCCATATTTTTGCTTCTCTCTCTAGCTTTGGATCCAAATTTTATCAAATACCCAGTTCCTTTTGAAGCTCCATGTTTTAGTCTCTTTCTCTCTCTCTCTCTCTCTGATCTTTGGAACCAAATTTTATCAAATACCCAACTCCACTGAAGTTCCATGTTTTAGCTTTAGCTTTATATCCTTGTGATTGGATGATTGGGGATGAATGGGTGGGCCAAAGCCAAACATCATCCTCATCTTCCAATTAGAAAGAGAGAGAGTTTGAAGAAGAAATATGGCTCTAAGAGGGGCCTCATGTAAGAAGGCACTTCTTGATCTTAGGAACAGTGTCTAGGGTTACTCTTACTGCCGACACTTAAGGACTATAATGGATGGGTACAGGAGTTCATCCCCATATTACCAACAAGGAGTATGTTTCATTCTTCACATCTCTGAGGCAGGGGTTTCAAAATCCAATCTGAATTGGTTGAACCATCCACACAGACCGGATTGGAACCATTCGTACAGACTGTATTGAACTGAAAAAAACTTTCATTGGGCCGTCTCAAAATGGGTTTTTTAGAGACCAGTAAAAAACCGAAGCAATCGAAAAACCCCAATCAAAGCTATGAATCGAACTGAACCCAAAACCAAACCAATAAAAAAATCGGTAAGAAAATGAGAAAAGCAAGACTGATAAAAACCCAGACCAAAACCAAACTTCAGCTTAATGGTTTGATTTTGATTTGGCATAGTACTAATCTGAGACCGATTCAGCCCCCGATCAAAACCGGACTGAACAGACCTTTTTGACACCCTTATCACTGAGGTGTGGTACTATGAATCTATGATAAACATGGAGCTCATCCCTTAGCCTCATTCACTAATTTGGACTCTATTGGGAATCATGGCTGATGACCCTACCTCCTCGATTTGATGCTAAAAAGCTAACTATTCAAGACTAAAGTTAATTCATTTCAAGATCATCTTTTATCATGAGGACGACATGTATTTCAATTCTCCTGCACATTGGGCTTTGCTCTTCCAGAGGTTTTCAAGTCTATAAATAGAGAAGGAAGCCTCTCCCCTTCTACACCCATCTTCTTAGCCTCTCTTGTATTCACCTTCCCCAGCCATCTCTATTTGTTCTCCCTGAACAAAGAAACAAGACGAAGATGAAGGTGTCTTCCATTGCAGTGTGTGTCGTGCTCGTGCTGTTTCTAGCTGAAGCCCAGGTCTCAATGGCCGTTACTTGCAAGGCAACAGAATTGGCTGCATGTGCATCTGCTATCATGTCTGCAACTCCTCCATCTAAGCTGTGTTGCAGCAAGATTAAGGAGCAGAAGCCATGTCTGTGCAACTATCTTAAGGACCCTAACCTTAAGAAGTTCGTCAGCTCCCCCAACGCAAGGAAGGTAGCCAACACATGCGGTACTCCATTCCCCTCATGCTAGACCCAAACGTCTCCAATTCGATTGGTCATCCACACCATATCTAGTTCTGGGATTCCTAGTAATTAGTCATCTACTACCATAATAGATTTGCAAGGGTTCTATCAGATCTCTAATGTAGTTCTATTAGTACTTCATTAAGACTATTACTGTTTGTATTCACTTCAGGGTCATGGAGAGTATTTGCTACTTCAGTTCAGTATTTTCTTCTGTTATATATATATTGTTCTTGCTCTTGGGTCATCATATCCTCTGTTTTTCCTCTGTTTTTATTTACTAGTTTTTTTTTTATTTATGAGAAAAAGCATAAGTTATATTACCATTACCATAACCGCATGTACATCATACAAAAAAGGTTTGGAGTGAGATTTGGATCTAACTGATGTCAGAGTATAAGATCTTAAGGCTCCAGTCCATTGTTTATTTGCTAGTTGTAGTGAAGGTGGGTTTGTCATTTTGTCCCCCAATGAGATGTTTACTAGTATAATATAAGGAAAAAAGAACTCTGTCCGGGAGTCTACGCACTATGCCCAGACAGAGACATAAAAGAGGGGGGAGGGGCGAAATGATCGCTCTACCCCCCATGAAATGCGAAAATGTCACCCTTGTTGATTCTTTCACGTGTGCCCCATTGACCCGTTGGTGCAGTGGCTACACTCCCCAATAGAGAACACATTGCCATAATATAAACAAAGAGGATGTTTGGAAAAGTCTACTTCAAAATCTGGAATTCTGCTCCTTTGATTTGAGTCAGTTTTCTCTTATGATTTGTTTTGATGGGTCAGGACAATTTGATGCCTGATCACGGTAAGAAATGCTTGTGGTTGTGGAAACTCCTTATTTGAAGGTATTGAGGAAATAACCCGTTTGGAACTAATAAAAGAGAAGAATAATTAAGATGGGTTGCCCATTTTTATTGAGGAAACAAACCGTTTGGAACTAATTAAAGAGAGAGAATAATTAAGACGGGTTGCCCCATTTTTCGGTTCATCTATAACTTTTGCTGTGTTTGCTTTGCATTTTCGGAGTAGATTCTGGGTTTAGAATTCAATATGAAATGAGAAAATAAAGAACTGGATTTCCGAATGTGTTCTACATTCCAGAATCTATTCGGAGAATACATACCAAACACCAGAATCCATATAACGAATAACATGACCTTACTTCATCGGAGATTTCTCAGGCGATGAAGTCCAGAACTTGTGAAGACCAGAGTTGCTCCTCTGCTCAAGAATATGCAGGAAAGAGAGTTACATGGGTTAGTGGCAGTGCAATACTATTACTGCCATTACATCAACTTGCAGTTGTAGAATTACTAGATTGAATCAACACTCTCCACAATTGAGTGGAGCAAACTTATGTTGTGTTTGGTTGCATTCCCAGAATGCATCATGGGCCTATACTCAGAATGTAGATCAAACATTACCTAGCCTATGTTTGGATGTCAAGAAAAGAAAAGGAAAAAATCCAGTAAAATTTGAATTTGTGGAGAGAGATAAACACAGTTTTTTTTTTTTGGGTAAATTATAGATCGCCCCGTGGTTTTTGAATAAACTCAAATCACACTCTGGTTTAGATCTCAAAATGACAAATTAGTCCCTAACATTAGTTTTATGCTGTTAAGTGATGATGTCAGCCACTTAGATAAATTTAAATCCCTAAATTACTCTTGACCAATGTTGAAGATGAAAGAAGGGTAGTATTGTAAATTTAATTCTAATGTTTTAGTACAAAGGTAAAATAGTCCTTTCACACCAATAACTAACAGCAGACTAACACAGTTACTGTAGAGAGGGACATTTGAGTTTTTTAAAAATCAAGGAGTGATCTGAGTTTCGATTGAAAACCGAAGGGTGATCTGTAATTCACCCTTTTTTTTTTGTTTGGTAGAAAAATAAACACATAGATCAATCATTGCATCATCTTGATTTTTTTTTTTTTTTTTTTTTTCTCATTATGGTTTCTCTTTTCTTTTTTTGACTTCCAAACAGCCTAAAAGATGGATGGATAAAAGATACCTGCGGAGAGCATTTTGATTTAAAAAAAAAAAAAAAGACCCAACCTATGTCACTCTCTCCCTCCCCTTTGGAAATAACTCCCATGCCCCTTTCCATCCTACCCTCCCATTGGTGTACACTGCTAGCTTGCAACAAGTAGGCATAAGTACTTTTTAAAATTACTAATTCTTATGGACCACAAGGAGATTATCACACGGATCAACCCAGAGAATTGCAAAGACTGGAAACGGGAGCTATTCAGTTTATTTTTTTTTATTTTTAATATTAAACAGCTTCAACAACAACTCATGGTATATAATTTTGGGGAGAGGGTTGGATATGCTAGCAGCGTACATCAATCACATGATTGAACACAAGAGGGCAAGGGGGACTTTTCCAAAAGGGAGGAGAGAGGATGACACATGATGGGGCATCCTGGCCACGAGCCCAGTCTTTTCCCATAATTTTGTGTGTTTGCAGATATATTATCCATAGGCCCATCAATAAAATCGCTCCCCCTAAAAATCAAGGGGATGAGAAAAGTGGTTGGCCCAAATTCTTAAAACACATTGGCAACTAGAAATGACTACTGTTAGAACCATGGTTTGAGGTATCGGATCGGATCGATTGATTTTGGCTGGATTGGATCGGTATCGGCCAAGATTGATACCGATCCGATCCAACTGTACGAACAAGTGTAAAAATGTAAAAAAATTAAAAAAAAAATTTTATTATAAAAAAAATAGGGATAAAAGTGTCATATTTGCCTAAGTTTGGGCGATCCCGATCCGATCCAACCGATAGTGAGATCACGAACCATGGTTAGAACTGGGCCGACCGTATCTCATTCCTATATGTCAACATTGTGCTAGCCCTACCCAAGGCCCAGGCCAACACAGGCTTCAAACTAACAAGTTTTAGCAGATCATTTTGTGGTCTTGTATTCTCTCATTGTCATGTTGTGACCTAAAAGTAGGGTTGTCAAAACTTAGCATCAACCGAACCAAAACCAATATGAGCTTATTGGATTAAGTTTTGAGATGAAGTTTTGTGACATTGAAAATCAAATTAGATCGCATTGAAACCGATAAGATACCAAACAAACTAAAATTTTGGACCAAAATAACCCGATAGCAGCCCAAAATTCCTGAAAAAAAAAGCACATTTTTTCCATATTAATAAATATATTTACATGGTAAACCGAAACCAAACCCATAATAAGAGAAACAGATAGGAACCTGAAACCAAACCAAAACCCAATGCACCCTTATTGGATCATGTTTTGAACTCGTTCTCATTCATTCTCACACCAAAATCAGTCCAAATCGATCGAATGACACCCCAATCTAAAAGCAAGGAGTTTGTACTTTCCTCTCATACACTCTCTTGTAACTCTTCACTCACTAAATATGCAGCTCTCTTCTCTCTCCTTAATAAATATATCATTTTGCTTTTATTATTGGCATGGCATGTTAGATGGTAATATAAAGTTATAAACAGATCGATGCCTCTCCGGCTCTCCCTGAAATATTGTGGTAGATAAGGGTGTCAAACCCAAAACCAAACAGTCAAACCAACCGATCCCAATCAAAAAATTCAAGTCAAAATGAACCGATTCCTTACCAGACCGGCTTTGGTTTGGGATGTTAAGGAACCAAATGAAAATTGGACTGCACTCTGCAGTGGACTGACAAAAAAATGCACCAAGTATGGAAAAAAAAAATTTTCTTTTTCTCATAATTATGTATATAATATATATGGTAAACTGAACTCAAACTAGAGAGTTCGATATCAAACCATGATAGCCGGATAAGAGAAAACTGATATAAACCAAACCCAAATTGGATCGAAACTGAACCTTCTCTTATTGCCTGGCTTTGGTTTCACTCATCCTCAGCCTCAAATTAATTCAGCCCTGGCCAAAACTGGATGAAACGGACTGTTTGACACCTCTAGTACTGTTGGATTAGAAATCTTACAGAGAGCTATATCAGAGGACTTTGTTTGTTTTGATGTGGAAGGAGATAACTAGGAGGTGATAAATTATTTGCAGCATGGGGTTTCAACAACACCTCTTATCCTCAAACCTATTCTAGAGGACACTTTATATTTAAAGTCTTTCTTGTTCGTACCAAAGGAGTTTAATAGCCTATCTGACTCTTGGCAGGAAGGGCTTTGTCGTGACATGTGTAAAATGGTTTGGCCCATTTTCGATCTATGGATCTAAGACCACTGTAATCATTTATTCATGAGGCTTTCACGTCTTTTTGAATAAATTCGTTTTCAACCCAAGAAAAACAAAAAAGGTAATGAATCTTACAGGGGAAACTTATGGTGCATGTGAAGGAGCTGAAGAAGTCCACAGAAGGTATAGGCCAATGTAACTTTTAGATCTACAAATAAAGATGTCTTGGAAGCATCATTTCATTAATTCTCAGAGGGGAGTATCAAGCGAGCGAATCACTCTCTTATCTTCTCTCTCCTTATCCTTCCTTTTATGTTGCTAAATCATTAATCCCATAAATCCTTACAGTTGTAAACGGCATCTAAATCATGTATATATATATATATATATCTCCTCAATCGATACACGATTCTTCCAAATCAATATTATTCTCACCTTATCAGAGAAAGAGATCAAAAAGTTTTCATATATATATATATATATATATATATTGACAGCAGGAAATTAAGGTTTCTATTATGGCTCTCCCGATCGATCTCTTGTTGGTCATTTTGACGCGCCATTACGGAGGAATATGCAAAAGTTTATACATGGCTAAACTAAACAAGGAAAGAGAATAAGATCGATCTGTACAAAGGAAGGATTACAGAATAAGAAGGGTTTTTTTTTTATTTTTTATTTATTTACTTGGTAAAACAATTAGATGATGATGATGATGATGGATGCTATTGAAGGAATAGCAAATTACGTGCATCAATGTTCCACGCAATACATTAATAGTGGAGATTTAATTTTATCTCATTGGCCAGGTCTCTGAGAGATCTATATAAATGGAGGAATCCAAGCTATATGAACCCATCATCATCAGCCTCCTTCTTCCTTGATCTCCCCTGTTCCGTTCCATCTCTGTCGTCTCTGATCAGTTGGCCATAGTTCTGTTCTGCTCTGTTCTGTTCTGTTGGGTGGGTGAAGATGATGATGATGAAGAAGGTCTGTAACTCTGCAAAAATGTGCGTAGTAATGCTTCTGATGATGATGATGCTGCTTTTGGGAGAAGCAAGTTTGTCGATGACAGCAGTTAGTTGCAATGCGATAGAGCTGTCTCCTTGTTTACAAGCAATGACCTCCAACTCTCCTCCATCTGAGACTTGCTGCAACAAGTTGAAGGAACAAAAGCCCTGCCTTTGCCAGTATGTGAAGGACCCTAATTTGCACAAGTACATAAACTCTCCCAATGCCAAGAAGGTTGGCCGTACCTGTGGGGTCCCCATCCCCAGTTGCTAGAACCTCCCAATTAACAACATCAACATCAACATCAACATCAACATGAACATGGGAGGGAGATCGTTCCATCGAGCTGCTGTCCCACCATTCTACTATAGCTATATATATAATAATATGACGTTTGAGTGGGGTCATGGATGGCTATCACTCACTTGATACTTTTTTCCCAGTTCTAGCTACTCAGTAAATTGTTCTCAAGGAATAAGGCGAGAGTACTCTATGTTACTCAAATAAGACTTTTTCCATTAAACTTTTGCTTCCATCTATGCGTTGTGGTTTGGGAGAAAGAACGGGTTCATGAATCATGGTTTAATTGTTTTTTCCGGAATGATTGGCCGATTCCATCAAAATTGACCATCTTTTATCTCAATCATGGCCGATTCTTAACTCCCATTTCAGGCTCCGACCCATTCTGCTCTGCTGATGGCGGTCATCGCTTAAACACTGCACTGGTATAAGATCGTAACAATCTTAGGTTAAGGCTATCCCCACCAACATTAGAATTCAATTAGCTAGTGTCTTACCAGTTACCAATAGAGTGTAGGCTCTCAAGAGATTATGGGTTGGATTTTTTTCCTATCTTAACCTTATGCCATAAGGCACCCCTTCCCCCCTCCCATCCATTACCCCTCTCACTTATAGTTGTAGTTAAGGTCCCAATGGGCTTGGATAAGTAAAAGTCCATTACGGAGCCGATGTAGGATTAACCCTCACATGGCTGATAAGAGATTGTAAATCCATGGAAGAGAGGAAAATGAACAAACAAAAAATAGAGACAAGAAAGAAAGAGAGAAGAACCAAATTAGGGAGTGGTATTATAGATCATTATATCGAATTCGCCCTTTCTTACAATAGGGAGTGATATTTTTTGTCTAAAGAGGGCTAAAATGGTAGTACAAAAATCAATGATATTAGTTTTCATAGCTGTCAGTATCTGATGATACCTTCGGTCATATTTTATTGGTGACAATTAACCTACTATAACCATACATGGTGAAGTGGAAAATTCTCTATGAGAATAACTAGTATTAGGGTGAGGGTTTCATATGACAGCCCATGTGCAATTTGGGGGCCTGAGGTAGTTTGGTTCCAAGTGAGAGGCAACCGTCTGTCTTATTTTTACCATTTAATAGGGGAGAATGGGTATTAATGAAAACAAAATAAATATATGATTGATTTTGAGATGTACGTTCACCTACACGTACGTGCAGATAATCCATTCTCTGAGACCAATTAAAGAGGAAGGATTTCGAAGCATACATGGGGGGGGGTTTAATGGAAAGAGAGAGCGTAGGCCCTATAGTGATTTGTCAGGGTCGTGTAAAGAAATCCACACGATTGCATCGTGAGATTCATTTTCCCTTAGTATTAGTAATCATTATAGTTAAAGCTTTTGATGAAGATATGAGAAATTGTTGAATACATATGTGGGTATAATGGAATATTCCACGCAAGCACATTATTGATTGTTGGATGGAATAGGAAGCATCTCAATTGTTCAATCCATCGTCATTGCATCACCCATGATCCACCGTCACTACATCTAAGTGAGAGAGAGAGAGGTCGAGATGCTTCCCACTTTGTCCTACAGTCAATAAAGTACTAGCGTGGGAGATTCCATTTATACTCCATCAGTGTGGTGATCGTACTCCCTAAAAACATACTAGATCCAAAATAATGAACAGGAGCAGGTTTTTTAGTCTTGCAATTCTACTTTCTAGACTATCACACAAATATCTACAACAGTTAAAATTTTATGGATAGTGTATAGATTTTGTACTTAAGCTTAGCTGGTGTAACTCTTCATACTTCGAGTGGGTATGTGTGTCTTCCACTGAACTTCCCACTTTGTGTTAGAGAGAGAGGTTTAGAGAGAGAGAGGTTGTAGGTGCCCGTGGAAGGAATTCTAGATGCACCGTACGTACCATTTAGTGGGAGGCCAAAGTTTCCATATTGATGGCAAGAAAGGTTTCTAGTGTGGCCCTCTAGCCCTTGTTAATTTGACACGTAATTAAAGTTGTGAGTATATCAATTGAAAAAGATGTGAGAAGTGCTCCATGATATAAAGGTTAACATCACCCGTCTCTGGTAAAATAAGGTATCAAAAGTTTGCTCTCTATAATTTTAGCACTATTGCTAGCTAAATTACTCACAACTTAGAGCCCATTTAGATTATTAATAGTTTGTGTTGTTGACGTCATCTCATGTCATGAATCACAAAATTAATAGATAATTGTTAAAACAAATATCAAGAAACACGAACAAATAAAACAGAGCAAACAAAGATGACACAAGTGGTTCACACATCAATGTCATGTGCTACCTCGATGGGTTAAGCTAAAGATGATTCATTATGTAAATGAAAGAAGATTACAGGAGATCTCTCAAGAACATTAAAACGGCAGTAAAAACTCTCACCCAAAAACCCTAACTTGAAAATCCCCAAAATCTCACTTGTTTCAT
This sequence comes from Telopea speciosissima, assembly GCF_018873765.1. Classification (NCBI taxonomy): domain Eukaryota; kingdom Viridiplantae; phylum Streptophyta; class Magnoliopsida; order Proteales; family Proteaceae; genus Telopea; species Telopea speciosissima. The sequence continues at coordinate 55,446,070 of NC_057926.1, read as the reverse complement.
TTACTTACACAACAAAACACGAAAAACATATACATACACCTTCAAACGGATCGACCCATCGGGTCAGGTTGTACTATACTGCAGGGACTTCACCCCCACACCACTTGGGCCTATAGGCCCAAATCCTCCACTACCATCACAGACCTAAGAACAAATTTCATTCGAATCGCCATAAAAAATGTTGGAGCTGGTCAATCTTCGAAACCGATCGAAGAATTCAAGACACACATAACAATAACTAAAATCAGTCATAATGAGTAGCGAGTGAGCTTAATTAAAAACTTAAACCCAGTTTACCAGACCAAACTACTGCTCAATGATCGATCGCAGATGGATCAAATCAAACGGGTGGGTTTGAATTGTCACCATTACTACTTGTGGCCGGGGTTCGATCAATTCCAAGTTTAATTTCTTCTTAAACTTTTGGTTGCTGGTGAAGTCTTCTTTTCCTATTCTAAACTACAATACTAATCAACCAGCTGCAGGTCACAGGTTTACGGAACAGTGAAGGCATTCCATGAACTAGAAAGTTTAATTAATTTCTAGCAGCTACTAACCATTAGCCATGTGGGTGAGTGACTATTATTAGCATTTCTGAGAAACAAATTGGATTAGAGAACAGAGAGTGATGCCCCTATTCTACCTACTACCCTCATCACCTATTATTTTCATTTAAGATTAGAGAGATGATAATGTTGAAGTAATAACAAGTAGTGACTTGCATTAATGCCCCACGCAATACATATATCCATGATTAGGCGCATTAGCTAGCTAACTCAATTCGTATTACACTTGAAGATATTTTAAGTTGAGAGAAACAAATTAACCTCCCTAAAGAAGATTGTTGCTAGAAGAACCAAAACACTAATAGTTTAGTGGGTCTTTTTAAGGTCTATAAATATTGAATGAATCCAAGCCCAATTAACCCATCAAGCTTCTTCCCTTAGTCTATATATCTCTGTTTCTCATCCATTGCTTTTGTTTATAGCTGATCTGTTGGGTGAAGATGATGAAGAAGGTCCCTAATAACTATGCACTAGTAGTGTGTGTAATGGTTATGATGCTGCTTCTGGGAGAAGCGAGTATGTCGATGGCAGCAACTTGCAATGCGGTGGAGCTGGCTCCTTGTTACTCTGCAATAACTTCCGATACTCCCCCATCACAGAAATGCTGCGACAAGTTGAAGGAACAGAAGCCATGCCTTTGCCAGTATATGAAGGACCCTAATTACCAGAAGCTCATCAATTCTTCCAATGCCAAGAAGGTTGGCAGCTCCTGTGGAGTTGCCTGGCCTAGTTGCTAGATCCAACATGGCAGAGGTGCATGGTGGACTGATCTGCTATGCTATATATATCATATCATTATGTGCTTGTATGAGTCTGGATCGATGGGTTGGTTACTTAAGAGTCTTTTATCTGCTCTGAAATATTTAGTAATAGTAATGGTTATGTTTCTGAAGGAGAGTTTATGTACATCAAATAAGAGTGAAGGGTGAATTGACTTAATCATGTTGAGTCATGGTTCTGATCACTTAATACTACTTTTTCTCACTCCTCCTAGTAAACTGTTCTGAAGGTGAGTCGATGTACTCAAATATAAGATGTTTTCCAGTATTAATAATAACAATATCTACTTCTTTCCTTCAGTCTACTATCATTTAGATACTCTCTAGACCTACCATTGTAGACAAATTTTTGCCATTTTGGAGTTTTTATCTACAGATACCCATCAATGTCCAATGTGTTCCCCCTTTGAAGAGGAGAATAATGAGCAAATTTGCGCTCAATTCTGTGGAGAAAAAGAGGGGAGGGGGAAAGATGAAAGGAGAGAATGGATCATTTAATTTGCACATACATGCAGGTAAGCGTACATCTGAGAACCAATCACATGTATCTTTTGTTTCCATAAATACCCCTCCTTCCCTTTGTATCTTGTCCTCAAAACCAAGGATAGGATTTTGGGTTATGACATAATTTCTCTTGTACAACTAAATTAAACAAGAGGAAAGAATTTAGTTGAAATTAACACTGAAAAAGCATTGGCTTGGTTTGGAACAACAGGTTGGTTTGGATTTTGTGTGAGACCCCATTTAAATTAATCCTCATTAGAAAGTCCTTGATTGGGTGGGTTAGCGGATGTGGGAAAGAAGGCCTCTAGAGAAAGACCAAACTAGAACACCTCACACCAGGCTTGGTATTTTGGGGAATTGGGAAGCCAACCATGCAGTATGATTTGGTCAAATTAGCGAACATGCACGACCTTTCCAATTTGCTACAGTGTTAACAATCTTATTATTATTGATCACTTCATTTCTACTGATTCAGTTAAAATTCTGTTCACTGTATCGTAATTATAGAACAGATTAAATTGGTCCAGTATGGATCGAGTCGTATCGGGAGCCTTATCATCGATTCAAGATAAAAAAATATTAGTCCTCCACCCGTCTTATTCACATATAACAAAAATATGGATTTAGTAGGTTAAAGGGTAGAGATAACAACTGCATGAAAGTGGTTAATTAGGGGTCCAATCAAGTTCTGAAGCTACCCTTGCGCAGACTCCAGAGTCCAGACACAGAATCGCCTTGGAGCTCCTGAAAAATCGACCTTTATATGGGGGCAAGGCAGTTATTTATTGGCACACCCCAAGGCGGTTCTGTGTCTTGACCATGCTAAGCTCAGGACCCGGTAGTATTTCAATGCAGATCGTCTACGGTCCAACTGCCCGTAGCAACCTGGGGGGGGTGCGATGGGTCGCATGTGCAATGACCGCCTTACCCCCTACCCAACACCTTGCCCAAGTGGAGGTAAGGCGGTCATTGCACACACAGTCTTATTACGTCGCACAGGCTGCTACGCGCAGCTGGGGCCGTAGGAGTATTTATATACAAAATCCAATTCATTATTTGATATTGCAAAAAACCCTAAAATTAGAAGGTCCACATCAGCATATTGTCAAGTTTGATTGGTCATACAAGAGAACAACTCCCTCGGGGTATACAAAGCTGAAATACCCGGCCAATCCCTGCGACAGTGCTACACTGCTACCACTTCTAAGTCCAAGTAATACTCCAAGTCCCAAGCCCCGTGGAGAAGTTGAGAATACGCGGCGCCTGGGCCGTCGTGCACCTGTACGTACTGAAGATAGAGCCTGTCCTAGTCATACCTGACTCACATAGCTATTGTTGTAATCCCTGCATGCACCAGGTAGGAAGGAGGCCAATAGTCCAACACAACCATGGAGTCCGGCATGAAGGAAGAGCAAGAAGAAGAAAAAGAGGAGATAAGAAAGGCAAAGCCAGTATTTATGGAGATGTCGATAAGATTTTGTGTTAAGCATTCACATTTATTAGTAAGCACAGCCTAGCATTAGTATCATTCACATATAAAAAGCCAAGCCATAGCCTCTGTGTCCTTTGTGTTTGTTGTGTAAACACTAAAATCAGGCATTTTATATATCGTTCTCTCCCAGTTCCTGTTAATTGTGACAGACACAAGCAATGGCTTCCTCCGACGATCTCTCCTCTATACTTCCAAGGGTCCTCATCGTCTCCCGACGAACCGTTCGGAAGAACAAGTTCGTTGATTTTGTGGGTTCGTTCCAATTCTTAATAAATCTTCTCCATTTCGTCTTCTTTTTTTATTTCGATCCTTAAAAATTTTGGGTCTTTTTTCAGGTGAATATCATCTCGATCTCATCGTTAGTTATGGAGCGGTGCCAGTAATTGTCCCCAGGGTCGCCGGAGTTCATACCCTGCTGGACAGCTTTGAGCCAATCCATGGAGTTCTACTCTGTGAGGGCGAAGACATCGACCCTTCACTCTACGATGCCGAGATTTCTGGGCTTTCGCCTGAGGAATTAGAAGAGATTAGGAGATTGCATGTGAGCGATACATCCATCGATCGAGAGAAAGACACCATAGAATTGAGACTCGCCAAGCTCTGTCTCGAAAGAAACATACCTTACTTGGGAATCTGCAGGGGTTCACAGATCCTCAACGTTGCTTGTGGGGGTTCCCTTTATCAAGACATTGAGAAAGAACTCTCCAAGAATTTCCCAGAAGAACAGAGAACGGTTCACATTGACTATGACAACTATGACGGGCATCGTCACAATGTGAAGGTGGTGGAGGAAACCCCATTGCATGCATGGTTCAAAGATTCTCTGGAGGAACAAGGGAAGATGGAGATTTGGGTTAACAGCTACCATCATCAAGGTGTCAAGAGATTAGCCCAAAGGTTTGTTCCAATGGCTTTCTCTCCAGATGGTTTGATTGAAGGGTTCTATGATCCTGATGCTTATAATCCTCATGAGGGTAAATTCATAATGGGACTCCAATTCCATCCAGAGCGTATGAGACATCCGGTGTCGGATGAATTCGATTACCCTGGTTGTCCATCAGCATATCAGGTAAGACTCAGTTGGTAATGGTGTCTATGGGGGGGTTTTGTGATGTTAAAATTGATTATTGTGCAGGAATTTGTGAGGGCAGTAATTGCTTACCAAAAGAAACTGAATAGCTCAGTAAGAATACCAAAAGGTCTAAAGCTTGACAAAGTGATGGAAAAGAAAAGAAGCATTATAGTTCGAAGTTTCTCAATTGCCAAAGAGATGTACATTACAGGGCGTGAGATGCCTCCAGATCATAAGTGTGACCTTGAAGCTGGAGCTGAATTCCTCCAGGTATGTATGGTATCATACCAGCTCTGCTCTCTCTGTTTCTCCTTGTTATTAATTCTGTTTCTTTATGATTTGCTTGACATTATTTGTTTGGTTAATGTTACTGTTTTCAGTCAAATAAGGCTTTGAGTACACAACAAGAGAAGAGGTTGAAACAGATGGGTGCAACAGTTAGGAATGCTCATATGTATCTAGAGAGATTGAAGTTGAATGAGGAGAGGGAGAAGGTAGCCAGGAATGTGATGGGGAAGATGTCAATAGAGCAGTTGTCAGATCTCACGTCCTTTTACCAAATGATGGGGACAATTTGTTCTGAGGTTTTAGAGAAAAAGGTCCTTCTCAATTAGATTAATTAATTATCTTTTTTTTCCCCTCCTTTTGTGCAGGAGTTTTAAGGAAAGGACATAGTTTGTATTTTTTTTTTGTTCTCTTCTAGGGTTTTGTAAAATTTGGAGATTAGAATAATTGATTGCCATGCCTTTTTTTTTTTTTTTTTTTTGTTGTCATTATTCCAATTGAAAAAGTAAGGCTATCAATTATTCCAATTTCCAAATTATTAGTTTGGGAAGGAGGCTGGACCATTCTCGTACGCCAGATGCCCACACAAATGGAATGCACTCACTCTCTTGGATTCTACCTGTGCGGCATCTAGAATGATTCTCCTACAAGAACCTTAACCATTCTCTTTGGAAAGGGGGCTGTTGTGACATTAGGAATGGGGTTGATGTGAGGGAGAGTTTAGAAGATTATATAAAAGAGAAAGGTAAACATAGTTAATGCAGACCTGAAGCATTTTTTTTTAGGGTGTGGGTTGTGTGGGGGGAGGGGGGGGATAGGGCTCATCTGTGGCATGGCAGGGTGTCCGGCGCACCATCAGACGGCCCTGCTGACCCGGGGCACGCAGCCCAAAATAAGGGTGGTGTATGGGGCTGCGTGCCCAGGGCAGCAGGGCCGTCTGATGTGTGTTAGACGCCCTACCGCACCACAGGGGATCCGGGTTGGGGGGACTGAAAAAACATCCAAAGCTAAGTGGGCTTAATAAGGTTATCTATATTTATGAAATACTGGTTGTTACTATAGCCTCATTTTGAGGCATTTCCATGCTAGTCAACACTGGCTTATGGAAATTATTAATCAACTTGAATAACAATAATTATCTTCACATTATTTCCTCACAAATTGTAGAAAAACATCAAAAAAAAAAAAAGTAAGAGAAAAAAATTGCAAAAGTGGTCTAAAATTGTGTAGTTTTACTTGGAACAATATATTTTCAATTCAACTCAGCCTTATCCCTACTAAATGGAGTCGGCTAAATGGATTCTTACCCTCCTCCAATCAAATCTATTCTAAGTCATACTTGATACAAACCTAAAGTACGATTATTTTTTATTTTGTCTTTGTGGGGAGAGTTGGGTTCCTCCATTGGTAGTGATTAATTTTGTTTTTGGTAAAAAGATAGTCTATTTAAAAGAGCGAGATACACTCCCATCTTCAAAGAGGTAAGGATCGGATAAAGGCCAATTTGTCTCCCTCTCCAAGGACAAGACCCTCCTAGCAAGAACATCAACAATAGCATTTCCAACTCTTGGAATAAATAAAAAAAAAACAAGACTTAAAAGCAGCCTTGAAGATACATGATATCTTCTACAATTGGGCGAATTAATACAAAGAAAAGAGTTGATGCTAATTGCAAGTCCAAATTACTTCTTAGTTACCACTCTCAATGATTAGATTATCAATCCCCTCAAAAATAGCTTCAAGCATTCCTTGCTTAACTGCCAATGCCTCATTAAAAATTACATCACATGTATTGCAAGGCTCAAATACTGCGATGCAGCGACCTTGGTAGTGATTAATTGGTTCTCTCACTAGAATTACAGTTTCCATTTAGCAGACAAGTTGGCTCTTAAATTTTGTTGCAAGTCAAAGCAAACATGTGAAGAAGTGTTTTTCCCACCCTAAGCAGGATCCAGATCCTCTCCAATGAGAAGTCGCCCAATGAGGCATTCAACGGCTGGGCTGGCTGACACATTCTGGTGCGAGTCCAGCCAGCCCAGCCACTGGATGCTCATTGGGCGAGATCTCCTCATTGGAGAGGATCTCGATCCCCCTAAGCAAGAACATATTGAAAATTTTTGTACTGCTAAAAACCGGAGAAAGTATTAATTACAAGGGAAGTCATACAGTTAAAATAAGGTATTAAACGTGACAAGAAGACAAATCTTAAAGATTACCTGCCTATCAAAGAATCTAATGAATCAGAGTTTAATATTTCCTGCGGCAAATAATTTTTGAATAAAACATAATCCTATAAAGGATAAAATCAAATACCATCATGGATAAAAACTGGAGGGAAGATATGCAGAAGTCGACCAACCCGAATGGCAAACTCCTGCTTTTTGTACAAGGTAATGAATGAATAAAGTGATCTGCACAATTATTGTGTACTTAATATCTCTTACAAAGATGATGAAAGATCTAATGAAGGTGGTTCCTACAAGTGCAAAAGATTTGAGATTGGATTCCAGCCCAGAATCCATGGTCTCTTGTCAGCTGGAACCACGAAATTGAGCTCAAACATCTCCTTTGATACGTTCCCACCTTCACAGAATCCTACGAGCTTTGCGACTAACTCAGCACTTTCTTCTACATGCTTGGCATCATTAGGATCTACCCATAACTTATTTACAAGTTGTAGCTTCCTCTGCTTTCCATCAAGTGGGACGTCCCATTTTATATACAATGCATCTCGTTCCTCTGCAGTCAATCGTGTGATCACCCTCTTAGCAAGGAACTCCCTTTCACGCTTTAATGCTCTGACACTGCATAATCGGGAAAAATGAGGCAATTCAGAAATTCTGCTGCTTATGTGCTAAAAGGGTTTGAAGGGTATTTAGGTGGTGTTGTACCTGGAGGATAGAGAGATGGTAGGCTCATCTCCAAAGTGAGCTGGGCTTGCATTCCCAAGCTCTGCGAAGTGCTGCTGCAACCAAGTCAAGCGACGGAGTTCAACCTCCAAATAAATTTGATCTGCAGGGTCACCCTTGAATAATAAGTAGAACTGAGTCCTACGTATGATTGACACATGACATATATCCCACAACTGAATAATTTGCATCCTTTGCTCCTGAAAAGCGAGATGCCATGAGACAGGGGGCTCTTGTAGCTCAGATGCATTCTCATCATTCTCCATGACGTATCCAGCAGTTTCATTTGCTTCTAGTTCCAACACCTAATCACATCATTATAGCAAGAAAGAATTAGAGGAAATGCTCTAATTAAGGGAATGTAATACCAGTAGTAACAGAGAACCGTAGTAGTTTAAGGGTCAGTACTGACCTGGCAAACAAGCAACTGCTTCTGGTACTGAAGCTTGGCCACACGTTCTTTCAGCTCTGTAACATATGCCCTTATGCTTCTCACATTCTCCTCAGCTGCATTCTGGAACATCTTTTGCATTTTTCGCATGTTTACAGAACTCGAACGTTGATAGCAGGGGGTTCCTTCCCTTGATGATATATCTCCACCATCTTCACTCTTCGTTGGAGTCACTTTCTCGGGTTCAGGTAAAGTCCCACTAGATACAATGTTATTGTTCTCTGGAGCTTTGTTCTCCATCTCAGATTCTAATATCATCCGAGATGATGACCGAGGTGAGCATGAAGATCTTATGAGATTTTGTAGGTTGGCACTGTTACTTGTAGCCAAAGGAAGCATTTTCTTCTTCTTTGACTGACTCTTGGATTTTGGAGTAACCTCGCTATTGGATTGTTGAATTTTACTTGGGAGAGACATTACCAACTTGTCAATAGACTTCTGAACATTTTCAAGCTGCTCCTCAAGAATAGCAATGGTGCTTCCCTGTGAATGAAGCTTGGTGATCTCTTCTTTGAGGTTGGCACTGACACTCTTGTTAGCAGCAACAACTTCTCCCACTTCTACTTGTTTTACTGTGGACCTCACAGCACACATTTCCCTTATTTCAGCTTGCAGCTTGGCAATAGTCTCTGCTGCATCTTGATTACCTAATCTGTGACAAGCAACCTCCTTTTGTAGAACTTCCAGGGCCCGGTTTGCTTCGTCTCCAAGCTGCTCCTGGAGCTGCTCAAGCTTCCGAATTTCATGCATAAGTGTGAAGGGAGCAGTTGAAGATTGCCTCATGGTCTGCCTTCCCAGTGGGTTTCTTGTTCTATCACCATGAGCAGACTCCTTTCCATCAAGTTTTGGCGATACTGAACCAGAAAAGGTGAGGCACTTGACTACTGGGCGGGGCGATTCAAATGGGTTCAGAACCTGAATTGAATATGCAAATAAAAATAGATAAGTGCATGAGAGAGAGAGAGAGAGAGCGACAGACACACACACACACAACATTCTTACCGGCTGCTCCTGCACTTTCCTACGCAATTCATCTGCTTGAGTTTGAGCAAGATCTCTTTGACGCTTCAGTTCTTCAATTTCCATCTCCATCTACACATAATCAATGATAAGAAAATATTTTTTACGGATAAAGAAGTCCTGAAACCAAAATCCAAACTAGAAGTTACAGAGTATACCTGCAGAATTTTCATATCTTTTTCATTGGATGGGTCAGGGGTGCGAAGCTCTGCCTCAAGTCTGGCTACTTCTTTTTGCAACTGTTTCACCAGTTGTTTCTCTGAGACAACCTGATTAAATGGAATATGAGTTCCAAATGTCTCAAAAGCAGTCATCAGAAGAAGTCCTAGGACAGAGAAAACAAGAACCAGTACCATGTTTACTTGGGCAGTATTAGTGACTTCCTTTGCACGGGTCGCAAAGGAGAGAGTATTCCGAGATTGTTCCACATGACTCAATGCTGGGCTCAATGTACAGATGATAGCAGTACGCGCATTTCCACCAAGAGAGTGCTGCAATATGCGTGTCAGCTTTGAATCTCGATAAGGTATATGACCACTCCTTTTTCCAACACTGCAATGTGAAACAATCCATTGTCATCAAAAGGAAAACAAGAATATGCCCCAACAAAATCTTTAAAAACAAGAGGGATACTTATAGACCAGAAACTCGTTTAAAATAAAATCCAGCCAACTGAAAAGCATTGTAGCTGACACTTTCTTGTCCTACTCAGCATGTTTCCATGCTCAGAAAAAATTAAACCTTTTTCAGGTTATGCACCTGATATTTCTCGCTCAAAGCAGCCCTTTTTATTATAGATGATCAAGTAAACATAACATGACAAAGAAATGATATAATTCTCTTCAGCTTCTTTTCCTACCATATTTATTGGATTTGTTCGTGACTTCCCCAAAATATTCTTAATGCTTCTATTATTTAGAGTGGTGATTCATTTGGCACTAACTACATAACATCCCTGTGGACTACTGGGTTGCACTGGACAGTTAATCATCCAAAGGGGAGGAAAAAATGTATATTTATGGCTTCTGCAGATGGAGAATATAGGGTTTAAGTTGTAAAAATCAAGGTATTACCATATGACTTAATAGTTTTTTAGAACAGTTATGTGGCTATTCAATGACATTATAATGAATTTAATGCATACAAGGTGTTTTTCCTTTAGTTTTTCATTTCATTATTGTATGCTCAATTTTGTTGCTGCAAAGATTTTTTACCAGTCCCAAAGTTCTTTCATAAGGACAAAAGTTGACAAATTGCATGGCTAATCGAAACAGGGCATGTATCTAAGAAGCTTAGGGGTTTGACTGAGAACATATCATTCTCTAATTTCTCATTTCAAGAAACAAATCATGTCATTGGTTCTAGTTGACCACATGCATTACAGACCAGCATTCCAAAATGAAGATACAGTCCAAAAAAACTAAATAATCAAAGCCATCTTTAGATTACTTAGATAAACCACTAGTCAACAGATAAAATAGTTATCTATAAGTTCTGACCTGAGCTTTCTGATTACAGTTGTGAGAGTCATCAAGCTAAGGTTGATATGGCACCCTTCCCTGAGCCTAGCACCATCTGCGTGAGTCTGTGAAGCTCTTTCACTTCCAGCAAGATCTACAAAGTTCTGCATTTGTGACAGCAATTAAAATCAACTAAGTAGGGTTATCTTCATAATATCTGGGACAAACAAAGTAGATGAGTTTATACCAGGCTTGCAACAAAAGACCTCACACAACCTGAATTCTCGCGGAGTGTACTCTCTATGGTCTGGAATGACAACAAAAATTAATGATAACGAAATGATCCTCACACAACTAAAAGATCAAATTACAAGAACAAAGATGAATCCCAAACTAAGCTCACCAGCCTTATTATCTGGTGTGATCTTGAGCTAGTATCATTTAGCGCGGTTTCGCCAACCTGCCTTTGAGCTGTCAAACACATGCAAAATATCAATTAAGAAAGTTGGATTCTACTCTAATCAAATTTTGGACAACATGTAATACCAGCTACCATTGAAGATTTCACTTCTTACCTTCACAAATGCTGATCAAATGTCTTAAGTGCTGATCACTATTTGCCGTCTCTTCTACCAACTTCTCAACGACAGTTCCTTTCTGTATGTATACAGGAGGATTGAAACAAATGCAACTGAGAAATAAAATAAAATTCATAATGAAAAAGAGCAAACTTTGCATAGGGAATACCTCTGGATCATCCAAAAGCTTAAGATTACGACCAGAGTCTAGATTTAACAGGTCCCTCACATTCTCATTATAAATTTCCAGTCCAGAAATCTTTATTGCAAAATCTCTCTCTGGAGTCTGTAGAGGCCCAGAAAGAACATATATCAGCTAGGCAAATCCGGTCACACTGAAACTGTTAAAAATTATGTTTAAACTTTCAACTTTGACAACAAATAAAAATTTCAGTTGAAGCATACATTTGAAATGTGATCATATATATCATTTACTGCCTTCTCCGTTATTCCTCTCATTGTGTAAGTCTTTCCACTACTGGTTTGCCCATAAGCAAATATGGTTGCTGCAAGGGAGGAGAGATTAACAAACTGTTACAAACTTGAACCATAAGTAGAGACAGAAGGCCTAAAATCCAAATATTTATAGATATTTATACCATTTATGCCCATTAATGCAGACAAAGCAACATTCTTCACTCCTTCGTAGACTGTCTCAGTCAAACAAGCAGGACCAAAGACCTTATCTAACAGAAGAGAAGCATCATCCTTCAGTGTTTCAGGAATCACAGAAACCAAACCGAACAAATCTCTTATGCTATCACTAGGAATTGGAAATCTCAAGACATATTTCATATTCATACCGAAGGTATAGGAGGCTGTTGCAACTGACCGCTCCTGAGGTGGTGACTTGAATATGATAGTATGATCATCAATGCATTCCCATGCTACTTGATCTTTAAGTGACTGTTCTCGTTTGCTTAATGGCCGTAACCGTACTGTTACAACAATCTTTTCTTCCTTAGCTTTGGACTCACCTGGTGTAGATACTGGTGTCCTGTCTATCTTTGAAGACGGTGTAGCTGGAGTTCGAATTGTCATATTGGTTGATTTGATTTATGTATTGAGATACCTCGACACGGAGGTACTTAGAGGAAGAACAGATAAGAAAACAGTTCAGGGCTCTCTGCGGAAAGGCTAGAGCAATTGATCTTTCCCCAAATGAATGTAATTATTGAATTTTCAATGCCTAGAGGAGGCTGAAATTTTATCTGCTAAAACCAATTACTAGTAAGCACTTCACATTTAGCTGAACAAAACTGTGAAATAAAAAAAATTGCATTCGACATGAAAGATTTCAGATAAGGAACGAATTAAATACATAAATCATTTGAATGCTTATGCTCTGAAGTTAAATTAATATCATTAAAGAACACAATTCTTTTGGCAGCTCAGAGTAAAGTGCTAAAGACATAGGGGAAGAAATTCATAGAAAATGATCAAAATAAATCATCCAAATTTATAAGAACCAGGTAGAGAATTGTGAACTCTTGCTTTTACATTCTTCGGTTAAACAAAGCAGGACAGGACTACTGCTACTTAGCAGAGACAATAGATTCAACTTTTTTCTTTTATATTATCTCAGAAAGCATCCGGAAGTTCCAGATAAAGAGTTGAGGTACTCGGATAGCATCCTTGTGATTCAAAGAAAAAGGGATGTCTAGCCAAATTTCAAGGACCTACTAAAACATTCAATGGAGATATTCAAGTATGATCTATTCGAATTTATTGAATATCTTAACTATCACTATTCAAATTTGGCAACCAGGTTTCTCTCCAAAAGTCCGAGAGAGAGAGATTTTCAGCAAAGTAATTGTGTTTTCTCCTTCTTCCTTCTCCCAAGGATCTGAATTGGTTGCAAATTCAACTGAAACTAACATAACAGAGAGAAAAAGAAAAAAAAAACATTTTTTCGTTCTTTTCAACAAAGAAACAGAGAGACACGAAATATCTAACTAACTACTCTGTAACTGAATCATAAAAGGAAACTCAGAAAACAAAATTTTCTCGATTTTCAACTCATTTTAAGCAACAAGTTCCACCTGAAAGATCAGAAAGGGAGGCAAGGGGGAAAAACAGAGAAAAGAAAGTACTCACTGAAATCCCAAAGAAGCAAAGTCTCTGAAACTGCTCCACTCCTCTATCAAGAACTTGGGATTGAACGACGCACGAACAACCAAACCAAAAAAATGACGATATCTTAGGAATACTGACAACTAATTGGAGTTTATAAGATCTAAACGGACCGAGAAAATACGTGAAGAGTGAGAATGAGAGAGGGGGTGAGAGGAGCGTTACAACTCACAAGAGCCTTGATTTCTAGGGTTTTTAAGAGCTTTCATGAATAAAGAGGAAAAAGCGAAAGAAATGCGAGGTTGCCCAATCATTTTTAATTCAGGTCCCCAACGGCTAGTTCATTCGAGTTCCGGTTTCTCGCCAATTTCTCGGTTATTATCGGGAATAGAAAACCCTCAATTTATCGGCCTTCATGTCCAGAATTCCAGATTCCAGAAACAAGTTTTACACTTTTACCTGGGTCCCTTAAACAGTAGAAAAATATTAGTATCACAACGACTTGTGATTTCCAAAACATCACATGACAGAATTACCCATCATGATAATACCGTAAAAGATTCTAGATAACAGGGGTAGATATGTATTTTGGACCCTCATTCTTCCTCCTCCGTCCTTCCCAATTGAAATTGAATCATCTCCTCCGATCCTTCCATTATTCTCTCCATTCAGGACCTTCAGGCCCCAACAACTACAACAATTTAGCGACCTTTAATGGTGGCTGCCAACTACACCGACGGTAGCAGCGCTCGCAATGAGACCAGGAGCCTCTCTTTCTTCATTCTCCCTCTATTTGTGTATCGTCCGGCGGTTATCTCTGTTTGCAAGTTCGACAGGAGCAATACCAGCAGCCTCTCCTTAGATCTCCAAACTTTTCTTCCATCTATTTTCAATCGACGATGGTGATGATTCCATAACTCGGGCAACATGGTCAAGTTTTAAGTTTTTGACTCATAAGGTCACTCCAAGAAGCCAAAAAAAAAAAGCAACAAATTTAGTTGGAAGATTAGAGCTGAAAATCATGAGCTATGGTAACTCAAGAAGTGGGGAGTCTATGTAATGTTCTCACCATATGTGGGTATGGATTAGTGGATAGGTGTTGACTGATGGATTTGATTGGATGAATCCCTATATAAGGGGTGGTCTCCTTAATGGGTTGAAGTTTCAATTAACCCATTCTAATAATATAAAATATGATTATTATATATGAACCCATTAATAATTTCATCATGGAGAGGCATCAGTTGTTCTCTATTTCAGAGTTGGTTGCTGTTCCCAGTCTATATAATGGTAACAATGCTTATTACTTGTTAACCTTAGCAGTTGTATAGAGAATTGAGTAGACAAGATCAATACTGAGACGAACCTACAGTGAAAATTCGTCACCAAAGGCTATGGACACGGGTGCAAATTTCTTGTCAAATATCATGTAATTTTATGTTCAATGATTCGTCATGTGATTGGGTAAATTTAATACTAACAGTCTAATCCATAAATCTAAGCTTCTTCCCAGCTACTTGAGTGGGGAGTTTTTAGTCTACTCAAACTGCATTAGTGCACATATTCCATTCTTTAATTAATGGGTAATTTATACATACCACCCCTGAGGTTTAACAAAAGGATAATTTTACCCCCTAGTTTTAAAAAATTTTGCATACCCCCTGAGGTTTGCAAACAGTAATAAATAAATCCATTCCGTCAATTCATGACTAACAGTTGTTAAAAATAAGAGATGAACTGACAAAATTACCTTTGCTAAAAAGAAAAAAAAACCTGCAACTCATCTTCCATCTTCCATTTTCCATTGGGGAAGATGAGTTGCAAGTTTCAAAACCCTTTCAACTCTTAAGAAATTTAGGATTTCAAATTAGGAAAAAATCTCAAATGGTAATAGAACTTGGGCATTCTCCAGAAACCCCTTCACCAAATTTTTGTTCAACCTGTTCAACCACCATGATCAAGGGTTTTGAAACAATTTAAAACCCTATCATTTGGGAGGGCATGCATTTTTGGGGTTAGGACGACGAACAGAGTCACGACCTCAGCGAAGAAGACAACATCCATTAGTTAGGGTTCAATTTGGTTTAGGGAGTAAGAGAGTTTAGA
This sequence comes from Telopea speciosissima, assembly GCF_018873765.1. NCBI lineage: Eukaryota > Viridiplantae > Streptophyta > Magnoliopsida > Proteales > Proteaceae > Telopea > Telopea speciosissima. The sequence continues at coordinate 55,430,775 of NC_057926.1, read as the reverse complement.
GTTCAAAAGTAGGAGAAATCGTGGATCAGTTCGGTGGAGGAGATTAGGCTTTAGGGAGGAAGAGAGCTCTCCTAACCCAAACCCTCTCTGTTCTTCTGATCACTTCTCATCATCCTCTACCAGAAGCCGCAGCTTCGGACCCCTGAATTACTATCAAATTACACACGTCTTCTTTTTTCTTTGAGGTTAGGTTTCAGAATACTTCTTCTTCTCCCTTTTGATTTTGTCAAATTCTAATTGAATTATAATCTTGCAGGATATCAAACCTCTGTTTTACTTAAAAAATGTTGGCATTAGATTTCATGTTTTGTCAGGTATGTTGTGATGGAATTAGAATCGATTAATATCTTTTTGGATTATGAAATTGATTTTTTTAAAAAAATTAGTGTTTCTTCTTCTTCGTCTTGATCGAAGAAACTCTTTCACAGTTTGTCTCCGAATCCATGGCTACAACGAATTGTGGCGATACAAAAATATCCGGAGACTGCCGAGACGGCTCAGAAGCGTTGGTTCTTAAGATGAATGCTATTGCCGCAATCCTCACCGCCGGTATTATTGGTGTCGCAACTCGTCTCGCTGGAAAGAAATTTAAATTCCTATGCACAAATGGGGATTTATTCGTTGTCGCAAAGGCTTTGGCATAAGAGAACTCCAACAAACTCAAATCAGTTTCAGAAGTACCACCTAAGACAAGAAAATTCCCCAAAATAGGAGTGCTGATAGTATATTTTCAAATCAGGGTACCGCAAGGGGCAATATGACAACCAAAACTGGGGGGCCATTAGGTGTTGATCTTCAACAATCCAACAAGAAAACCTCATACACACAAAATATATCAGCAGAAAACTCCATGTGCGGAGAGGAGATAACATCATAATTAAATCCTTGTTTTCAAATTGATGCAATGGCCGGACACCACCATGAAAACCCTAAAAGAGACTCTCAAAACATGGGAGAGATGAAACCCAGAAGATGAAGATGAAGAACAATTGAAGAAGATAAAGAGGTTTGAAACCTGCAACTCATCTTCCCCAAATCGATTGGGGAAGATGAGTTGCAGGTTTTTTTTTTTTTTTTTTTTTTTTGTAAGGATAATCTTGTCAGTTTACTTCTTATTTTTAACACTGTTAGTCATGAATTGACGGAATGGATTTATATGTTATTGTTTGCAAACCTCAGGGTATACAGAATTTTTCAAAATTGGAGGATAAAATTATCCTTTCGTCAAACCTCAAAGGTGATATGTGTAAATTACCCTTAATTAATTGCAACTAGCTTAATTTCTGCAGTTCTCCAGTCACTATCAACATGGAAGACATGTATCTCTTTTCTACCAATAAAAATTCAAGAATATTTTTTTTTTCCCTTTCACCCATCACTCAAACCATGCACATTGCAACGTTAAAAAATAAATAAATAAAACAACCACAACTCAAGAATACAAATCGTCAACATCTACAATGAGATTAGATAGATTTCATCATTAATGGAGAATAAGGTTATAAGTTCTCTTTCTCTTGCCTCTCAGTTTATGCACAATTCCTTCTCAACCCTAATGTTAAGACCCAGCTACCAATAAAAAGTCAAGAACATTTTTTCTCTTTCCACCCATCACTCAAACTTGAGTTCCAAGCAAGGTGAATGTATCGGTCTACTGGATCAGCTAGAATCAGACCATATCGGATGTGGTTTCAAAAATGTTCCACTTTTTGATCGATCACCCAATCTATATCAATAGTACCGTATTGGCATCGAACTCTAACGACATCTATATTTATCGATCAATACATTAATATGATACCAATACTTGGAACCTTGCAATCCAATCATTTGATCCCCTTTAGAGCCAAAATTTTGACCCTCGTTGATGAACCCTCTTGAATCCTATGCAATTACCCACCTTTTGTCCTCATCTTTCACATCCCTCAATTAGCCCTTTTTTTAGTTTTTATTTTTTATTTGTGGGGAGGGGGTGTTCCAATGTGCGCCTACAACTATGGTGGTCTGAAGGGGCACCCAAGGGGGATGAGGGAGATCAAGAAAGGGTGGTGCCTCGGCTAGACACCAAATGTGCAGGAGGGGATTCAAACCTGAGTACAAGCTTCTACCAAACTTCAACAAGCAAGACGATTGTCGACCACACATTTAGTCTTTAATTCTTTCGTAATGATTAATCACATTTTTTTTACTAAAAAAGGAGCTGTTAATTAACAAGATAAATTAGTATATACATCCACATCAAGTATTACCCTTTGTCGTTCCACCAGTCCTTCTGGCCAAAAGATTGGCCACATAAATAACTAATTTTATTTTTTTTTCAAGAATAATTACAGACTGAAAAGAGGAAATAAAGATTGGGAACATCATATAAAAGGTAAAAAATAGTTTCAAAACCATTTAGCTTGACAGATAGACAACCAAACACCACATCTTGACAGTTAGTCCAAACAATGACTTCTTCCCATTCTTACTCTTGTGCTGCTTCTAATCCCTATTGGATTCCTCGAAATTCCAAATCCTGAGCGCAGCTCGAGCTAAACGATTGGAGTTCCCTTCATTCCCTTCCAGCCATCCCCATCATTCTCAGAAGTTTTAATTAAAAAAATAAATAAGTAGATAAAAAAATAAAAAAAAAACATACCTTTTGAGATGGGATCAATTTTGTTAGCTCTTACCCTTACCGGGACTGGACTACATCACACATTTATGGAACCAACAGCCACACATTACATCATACCTGTCCAATAAAATTGTAATTTTTTTCATAAATCTTTTTATTTTGTCAACATAAATCTAAGCTATACCAACAATTTGTTGGGTTCACAACCCCCCCCTTTTTTTTTTAGTTGGTGCAAGGAACCAACTAGAGGGCTAGAGGCTATACAATGTACTCACAGAGGCATCAAGAAAGGACCTAGAGAGACTTCTTCGAAAACAAGAGTAGATAATTTCTGTGACCAAATATGACATAAACGGGTTTAATCCACTGACCAAGTCTACAAGCATTTTCCTAAGGGAGCAGTGCCAACCACCAGAGCGAGCCTTGGATTGGTGTGGGTTTTCCTTCACACCTTCTGTTATGTTCTGGACATGTGGACAATTAGTCATTAGGCATGTGCCTAAATCCAATGGATATGTCGTCTAAATCATTTCACTATTGTCCAACACACACTGTTGGTCATGGGACATCTTTGCCTCAAGGAATTGAGGGGTTGAGAGATATCCTCGATATCATATCAGTGTATCAGCCGATATTTATTCATATTAGTCGGACATGATAGAGACATAGATCAGCCTTGTAAAAAATTGTATTTTCTTAATCAAAAAAAGTGACCTGATCTGAAATCAACCCAAAACGTATCAATATCAGTTGACCCATACCATCACCCACTAATACCTTGATTTAAAACCTTGGGTAGGGAGGAGGGGCAGTACGTTTAAGATTTATTATGGCCACAGATTTGTTAGCTAGAAAACATGAGAAGTAGATTTCTTAATATTTAAGAGGACAACAATAATACATGTCAATGTAACCGATGTGAACAATAAGAACGCCCCCAGCTTTAGCTAAAAGGGAACCTATCATATCATACATTTTAAAAGCACGAGATCCGGTCGAATGGACTATAATAGATAATCCTACCGAGTGACCTTGAAAGAGAGTTGTTATTATGCTCATGTCTGATTTCTGATTTCAAGCGTTCAAATAGCCCAAATTTACGTTAAGCATTTCAAACTAATCTGGGCATCATGGGAATGGCATCCTCCATGAAAATCTTTGAATATCCATTTCTATTGGACTACAAAATAAACTAACTTTCACCCAGAGAGGGCACTGGTTCTAAGTATTGGCATCGTACAACCAATATATTAGCCAAAATATTTCTATATTGGTGGAGTTTTATACCACTACAAATAGGGAATATCATCCAAAAAGTGAATCAATTTTGCAATTACACCTGACATTAGGCCAATACGCCATGGATCAGTATAGGTATCATATCAATATTGACAACTGAGACCAATACACACCTCATTACGGAATTAAATGAACCTCAAATTCACAATTTTAAGAAATTCACAATCCAATTGGCATCCCAACATGAAAATTAAAAAGATAAATCATAGTTGCCTTCAACTTATGCTCATGTAATGTTATTGACCTATTGCCCATTTCAAGGAATAACAGTGAAGCACTAGTAGCAGAACAACGACATTGCAATCAGTTCCAGTTGATACGCTCACATTGCCAGAAACAGCAAACAAGCATATATACAAATTGGAACTCGAGAGAATGGTGACAACCAGAAAAAGGAAACTGTCAAGGTAGATACCCTCGGTGCTCCATGGTCAACTTGCCCATGGAATGCAGATCCAGGCCAGTGAGGACTGACCCAAAGAGATCATCCTTACCAATGCTAAGGGTCACCCTAATGCTTGTCACAGAGATGTTCGTTGGACATACTTGACATATGAGCATGAGCGAACTCTCGAATTGGTAAAAGTTTACTCCCTGAGCCAGTCCACAACCAACCGAGGCTCCGGTCTATTCACACCACAATCAGTAGCACAATTGGTAAAAGTAAACTCCCTGAACCAGTCCACAACCCACCGAGGCTCTGGTCTATTTACCCCATAATCAGTAGAAGTTACTAAAAATAACACTATCACAGAATGGAGCCAATAGGCATGGAAGTACACAAGTATACATATAAATTGTACACATACAATAGAACTAAATGAACACAAAAATCTTTCAGGCTCGCTCTGAAAGTAAAATCATGAAGTACAATCAGCACAAAAATACCAATTTTAATCGAAAATTTTTCTTTTGCACAGTTTTGCCTGAAAAAAAAAGAGGCCCAGTGATACTAGACACCATAAAGCAGAGGCTAAACATATGAATAAGCATAACAATAGAAAGAGCCACTATGTATCTAAATATCAGTTTCATTAACTTCTAAATTTCTCAACACAAAGTTTCACTAATTTCCTTCTTTTGGGTGGTCATCGAACACAAGTTAGTCTTCAAGAGATACCAAACAAAAGGCAACTCAAATTCAGCCCTCTTACACATCATAACTTCAAAATCCCGTTGAAAGTTATCCTAAGATTAAAAAAAAGCATTGTAAAAGTTCAAAATTACCAGGACAAATTAAAAAGGCCTGTATTTCCCATAATATACTTATAATAAATATTATATTATATATATGTATAAGAAAGCAAGCAGGAAGAAACTCACCCAACCGCCAACTTAACATGCCAAACCATTTCTTTTTAAACCTTGTCTACCTCAGCTAGCACAGCTTGTCTTTTTAACTGCACTTACTTTCTTGAGTCTTATTAAGCTCTCCTTCCATGGCATAAACACTCACATGTATCCTCTTCTTTTTTTTTTAAATTTTACTTTCCATCCTCACAGTTTTTTTCTTTTTTCCCTCGATCACAAAGATAACAGGAAAACAACCTGAGCAATCCATAAGAGGGTTGCCATCTAGATTTTTGCAACAGTAACCATTGGTTTACCGTTGAATTAACCATGGAATAGGTTGGGCCTTCTGGAATGGAAGAGACAATGTGGCTATAGCATATTTTTGTTTCAACTACAGCATGTGCCTGCCATGTGAAGCAAAGAACTGAAAGTCTGGGTGACTGACTTGAAGCAGCCTTAACCAGTTGTCTGCAGCCTGCAAGAGTGAGTTAGCCAGTTGACGCTCACATCCACCATTAGGAGTCCACATTGACCCCTTGAACTTATATGAGGCCAAGCCAAAAACAGGTAAGGAAATCTTGGGGACACCTTCCATCCCATTAGGGTAGGTAACAACAGGAGCCTGTCCACTTCCAGCACCTACAAGAAGTCAAAATGGATAAATCAAATTAACTGAACAAGCCAATGGATAATATGAACGTATGAAGAGTATTCTGCTATCCAACCAAATTTAAAAATACATAAACTATGCCAAATGAATGAAGAATTTTCAAAATTAAACAAGGACATTTACTGTATGCGGTAGAAAATGTTTTCTCAAGTCATATTGGTATGTCTTCCCTGCCACTTGAATACACAAAAACAGATTGCCTTAGAAGAATGGAATAAAGAGTTCAATCTTACCTCGAATAGGTGTAGAAAGAGAATGGAATGTCAAAAAGCAAGCATCCAGATCTCTTAAGGTTGGTCCTGTGGGTATCCTGTATATTGGATACCTAAAACAAATCAAGCAAAATCAATGAGTCAACGATGCCTACTATGAAACAAGTAGATGTTATGGGCTAACAGAAAATCTTACCATGCCACAGAGACCCAACTGGCTGGAAGCAAATCATAACTTCTGAGTGTCTTTAGTTCAGGAAATCGGCATGCAAGATCTGAGATCTGTGACATCAGAGAGGCAACAGTAAGGTACTGTCAGCAGGCAAGGCCATCCTTAATGGAAAGCAACAAATAAGAAAGCAAGGCAGGGAGGCATATAAAGAAGAAACAACTTACCTTGTCAGCCAAAGGTTCTCGACTGTAAGGAGGATCCTGTTCAAAAAACTCAAAAAGCAAGCTACCTTGTGAATTCCCAGCTTCACCATCATCACTAGAAGAGCCTTCTTGTGTACAAATGTGCTTGTCTAACAAAGACAACCTGTCCATACGAAGAGGGACCTCACTGATTAGATGGTGACGATTCAAAAGCTCCCTTGAGGATTTCATGCCCCTTTCAAGTTCACAATCACTACTTCCATCACTACTTGAATCTCTATAATAATCACCATCAGTGTCCTCCCCAGGTCGCCTATAGCATAAGAGAACATCAAACAAAGACACCCATACAGCATATAAAAAAGAAATCAGAGCCAAATACCTAAAATAGGATCAGAGTTAACAGAGGAATCAGATCCACCTAAAAGACTTAAGATCACAAAAAAGAGGTCCTACCACTGAATTTTAACCATCAACTTATTCTATGATTATATTTCTTAAGATTTTTAAAACTCCTTAAAGCATTTTTGCAGAGACTTGAGACAAAATACTTAATATTGAGATTGTGAGTAAGAATTGAATAAAAGAAATCGATATTGAACTTCTAATGATGCTTGATAGATAAGCTAGGTCCTTATAGTATAGTGTTCTGATTTCAGAAAGCCAGCAAAATGAAGACACGATGTGTTACATGTACAAATGGGGTGTAGTTACGTGGTGGGTGGAAGTAGTTATGTAGTTGTTTGAAGTAGAAGTCCTACTTCTAGTGGGGTGCGGTTACAAAGGAGTCATGTAAACATGGGAGGGAAGGTAGTTGTGTAACCTCTGTAAGTATCTTGTAAGCCTATTTATAGGATGATAATAAGAGAACCCGAACCCAGAAGAATTGGAATGGAAACAAATTACTCCAACGATTAGAGAGGTTGCCTTCCACCATTAAGCCAGACGTCACATCGTCAATAAAGCCAATATTATTCCTAATTTTTCTCTTGTTATTCCTTCAATATCTCTTCCTTATCTATATACATTATCTTAAATCCCTATTTCCCCTCTAATTTCTCTTTTTCCAAGAGGTACGTATCACAATGACTTCAGAGTTAGGGATTTCTGAAAGCCAGCAAAGGTGTGGTCTTTCATATCTTTTTGGTTGCAGTAAAAGTAAGAAACTATAGATGGAGCCAAAGTAATCTATCACAAGGCAATGATGTAGAAACACCCCAAGATCCAAAACCAGCGGCCTGGATTTGCTCCCATTAGTTTAGATGATGCAGTAGCACTTGACTGTTTGGACCAGCATGACCGAGTTTGAAAACCCAAAGCAAGACATAACTGGTCCAACCCTGGTTTTGGTCCAGCAGGGGTTGGAAGTAGTTTACTTTAATCTTATGTCTTTCATTTTCTTATGTTTGCTTTGGATAGGATACGTAGGAGATAAATAGATAGAATTTGGTTGCAAGTTATTTTCAGTTTTAGAGTCTAGTAGAAATTTGCTTTTTTCTTTATATCCTTGCATGTATCCAACAAGATGGACAGAATTGAATAAAAAATTAATTGGATTGTGCTCAATGTGTGACTGAAGCGTGATTGTGCGTGTTTGACCCTTCTTCCCTCTTGCCACTCTTAGTTCCTTCTTAGATTGCTCCAAATTCTCTACTGGCCCTCCACCACAGTTGCAAAGGCCTGGACAGCTAAGTACCATCCAATTTGGAAGCCCAGGCCAAGGAAAACCAGGCCTAAATTTTAATCTCAGCTCTCAGCAAGGGTAGTTTAGTCATTGAAGAGTAATGGGGGGTTAATATTGCAATAATAGCTAAGGCCATATAACTCAACCCACTAAAATAAAAACCCCAAAGGCCAAAGGCCCAACATATATTTAACCCAGCCCAAGGTTTAATTCCACCAAACAGGCCCACTTTTCTGATTTATCTGCATCAACAGCTGAGTCAGTTTGCTTTTCAACATTTTATTTAGTTTCAGTTTGCGCCCAGTGTCCAACTGTCTAAGTGTGAATTGAAATTGGTATGGTCAGTAGCCATATATTTGTAAGCACCCCCTCCCTAATCAAATGCACAGTTGAATTTAAAGAACAATTTTCAGTTTCACGTGCTGCTGCGCCTCTGGTCGTGCAACTAGTTTTTTCTCTTTCCTCTTGGCTAATCTAAGTCTCTCTATCAAGTGCACTCTCTCCAAACTTGATGCAGATAAATCACATAAATGGGATTATCCAAGTGGAAATAATCTTTGGGTTGGGTTTTATACATGTTGGGCCTTTAGTCCCAATAGATTTCATTGTAATAGACCACATTAATGGGCCTAAAAATAAGGTAAGACTTCGAAATGCAGCATTTACTTTATTACTTAGTTAAAGTGAGTCATAGTTAGAATAGGAGTTGTTTTAAGTCTTTTATTTGTCAATAAAGTAGGTATCTAGTTTGACTAGTAGTTCGTTTAGGCCAATTCTAGTCAGGTTAGGAATCGGATTTTGAGAGTTTATATAGAATCTATATAGCCGGTCATTCAGGCACACAATTTTATGAAATAAAGATATTCAGTTTTTTGAATTTAGGCTCTGTTGATTCATTGCTTACTGTTGTGGATTTCAGTGTTGTAACTTGGTAGAAATCCAAGTAAAAACTAAAGTGGATTCCTTGGTGGAATAGTGAATTCTCTTCACTGGTTTTTAGTGGACTCCAAAACCACAGGTTAGATAGATTCCTGCCCTATTATCCTATCTGTTCTTCAATCTTTTCTTTTTTACTATTTTTTCTTTATCATCCAAGTAATTTCATGTCTGAAATTTTTTAACCAAATTACATGCGGATATATTGTTTTATGAGAATTTTCAGTTTTTAGATTAGCTTTGATCTTAAGTTCTAAATAATAGATCACTTGCCAACAAAAATCAGATCAGATCTGATTCCAAGTTGTTTCATTATTCTTAGATTTAACTTCAGATTTAAAAGCCCCAAACTTCAAGTCAATTTTGGTTTTCCTAGTTAAAATCAAATTCAGCTTATTTTCAATGCTGACCTATTTGGCTGATTCTGATCTCAGTTTATTGCTATATCGTCTGATTGAATCTCACTCAACTCAATTTTGAACTCTTAAAATTTCCTCAACAGTTCTGCAGTTTTTGGGATTCCTAGTTCCAGTAGGATTACTCTTATAATTCAAGATCCAACGGTCAGAATTGAATCAAACTTTACAGGCACCTTCTATTTACTAAATTAACTCTTTCTCTCTCTACACCCATCGATAGTTATCTCACTCTTCCTCAATCGGTATCAGCCACGACCAATATTTTAAACCATGCTCCTCTTTAGCCATTCTTGTCTTTTAAAATGAAAATAAAAGGGGGAATGAGATACAATGGCACTCCTTTCCAACAATTAAACTCAGCATCACTAATCACACAACCAAAAGTTCATTTCTTACAGCAGCAAACTGTACAAGAAAACATAATACAACACTCCCCCTCAAGTTGGTGCATAGATATCACACATGCCCAACTTGCAAACAATAGGATGAAACACCTCACTACTAAGACCTTTAGTAAAAACATCAGCCAGTTGTTCATTGCTAGGAACAATAGGCACAGAGATAAGACCCGAATCCAGTTTTTCTCTGATAAAGTGACGATCAATCTCCACGTGTTTCATCCGATCATGCTGGACTGGGTTGTGAGCAATGTTGATGGCAGATTTGCTATCACAATAAAGCATCATAGGAAGTGTAACGGAGACAGCCAAATCGATGAGAAGACCCTAAAGCCATAGAAGTTCGCAAATGCTATGGGCCATAGCACGGAACTCTTCTTCGGCACTAGACCGAGCTACAACAGCTTGCCTCTTACTCCTCATAGTGACGAGATTACCACCAGCGGAGGTAACATAACCTGTGGTAGACCTCCGATCATCAGGGGAACTTGCCCAATCAGCATCCGTGAAAGCCTCAACTTGAAGAAGATCATGAGAAAAGAAAATGGAATGACCTGGGGCAAACTTCAAGTAACGAAGAATAAGCACTGCTTCCATGTGGGTGGAGTAAGGATCATGCATGTATTGGCTGACGAAACTAACGGCATAAGCAATGTTGGGGCAAGTATGAGAAATGTAAATCAACCCCCACCAGTCTCGGGCATCGTCCCTTATCAACGGGATCACCTTCCTTGCTAACCAGATGATAATTAGCATCAATAGGAGTATCGGCCGGCATGCATCCCAATATACCAGTCTCTGAAAGAAGATCGAGCACATACTTCCGCTGAGACAGGTAGATGCCACTAGAGGACCTACCAACTTCAATGCCAAGAAAATAACTAAGCTGTCCAAGATCCTTAATCTCGAATTCCTTGCCTAAATAATTCTTGAGGCAAGAAATTTCTTCAATGTCGTCACTGGTGACGACAATGTCATCAACGTACATAATCAAAAGAGCAATCTTTCCACCTGATGCTTGATAAACAATGTATCGTCAGCATTGCTTTGAGAATAGCCTGCTGCCTACTATCCTTCACCACCTCTTCAGCGGGAGCCTTCTTCCGCAGTCTCCCCACGAACAGGAACAAAAGGTTGCGGTACATCAGGTGCAAGTGGTGGCACATCTTCCACTGTGAAAGAAGGCTCCCGCTGAAGAGGTGGCGAAGGATAGTAGGCAGCAGACTCATGAAAAATTGAAACCCATAGTTACAAACCAGCGCCTTGATGGAGGGTGAAAACACTGGTAGCCCTTTTGAGTGGCAGAGTATATCCCAAGAAATACACCGAAGGCCACGAGGGATAAATTTCCCATAAGAATGATGGTCACGAGCATAACAAACACAGCCAAAAATTTTGGGAGCAACCTGATACGCAGCAAAGCCTTGGAGAACATCTAGAACAGAGCGGAAGCCAAGGACCCGAGACGGCATTCCATTGATCAGAAAGGCTGCAGTAAGAACCGTGTCACTCCAATATTGAGGAGGAACATGCATCTCAAACATGAGAGATTGAGCAACCTCTAGCAGATGACAATTCTTCCTTTCAACAATGCCATTTTGAGCTAGAGTATCGACACAATTGGTTTGATGGAGAATCCCATGGGAAGCAAGGTAAAACTGAAAAGAGCCATCGAAGTATTCACGGCCATTGTCACTTCGAAGAATTTTTAACAGTAGCAGCAAATTGAGTCTGAACCATACGATGGAAGTGTTGAAAGCAAGGCAAAACCTCCCCCCTTGGTGTGCATCACATAAACCCAAATTGTCCTAGAGTGGCAATCGATGAAAGTAACAAACCATCAAAGACCAATTACAAATATACAACGGGAAGGAACCCAAATATCAGAGTGTATTAAGGAAAAAGGAGTGGCACTAGAAAAAGAATAACTAGTTCGAGTTTGTTTGGTCAAAACACATGCCCCACAAAAAAAAAAACTAACTCGAATTACAATGCTTGAAAGAAGGAATAATCCTAACTAAAGTCCCTAAAGGTGGATGTCCCAAACGACAGTGCCACTATAGTAACTCAGAAACGGGAGGAGACAAAGAAGATGTCTGAAGAGCCTGACTAGAGAAAGAAGAAAAGCCATCATCAAGCAAATACAAACCATCTCGCACTCTACCAGAGTTAATCATTGCTCCTGTCACCAAATCCTAAAAAACACAATGAAAAGGAAAAAAAGTGATTCACAATTTAGACTGGAAGTAAGACTACTAATGGACAATAAATTAGTTGGAAAGGTGAGAACATGTAAAACAGAAGAAAGGGACAAAGTAGGAGAACACCGAACAGAACCTTTCCCAAAAAATGAAGAATATGTCCCATCGGCTAAACAAATCCTACCTTTACTAGAGCAAGGGGCATACTAAAAGAAAAGGTTGGAAGAACCTATCATGTGATTTGATGCCCCAGAGTCGATAATCCACAGGGTTGTGGGAACAGATGCACTATGACCACAAAAAGGGGTACCTGAATTGGCAAGGTTGGAATCAACAGTAGCAACAACGGAGGCTGAAGTAGCAGATGCAGGTGGAGGTGGCTCCATCCTAGTCAGAAGATGCCGGTATGCAAGAAGCTTAGCTGATGATAGAGAAGACCCGGCTGGTGTGGAGTCAGAGACCTCAGTATGTTTGGCCTGACTGGAATTGCCCTGGTTAGCCTGGCTGGAGATACCACAACCTTGACCACGGCCACGATCAGAAGCATCAATAGGATGGCCATGGAGTTTCCAGCAGAATTCTTTGGTGTAACGCTCCTTACTGCAGTAGTCACACTTCACAAGTGCCTTGGTAGAGGAGCTGCTAGACCGTGGGGTATAACCTCAGGACTGAGAGCTGAAAACAAGAGCTGACCGCTCTAGAGGGGCTGAAACCGGTTGTGGTAACATAGTAGTACAACAGCTGTCGTTAAGCTGAATCTAGAATAAGCCTACTCCAAAGTGGGGAAGGGGTCACAACTCAAAACGTGAACACGGAGCTGATCGTACTCAAAATTTAAGCCTGCCAAAAAATCATAAACCCAGATCTTGTCTTCCTGTTTCCTGAAGTTGGCGACATTCGTTGCTGTAGTGGGCTGAAACTCATAAAAATCCAACTCCTGCCACAGAACGTAACTCGGAATAATACTGTGATAAAGTCAGCTCCTTTTGCTTCAGTTCATGAACCTTCTTGCGGAGTTCGAAAACCTGAGCATCATTCCTAACTTGGGAATAAGTGTCTTGGGCAACCTTCCATATCTTAGCAGCGGAATCCAATAGAAGGTAGCCTCAAGCAATCTGGGGCTGCATAGAATTAATAAGAAATGCCATAACCAGGGAATTTCCACACTCCCATTTATCAACAGCCAAACAATCAGTAGTAGGCCTCTTGGTACCTCCAGTAAGGTACTTGTAATAACCACGGGATTTGATAGATAGGCAGCAAGAACGGGACCACATCAGATAATTAGTGCCATCGAGCTTGACAGAACTCAGTGGGAAGGAAAGAAATTTTCCTGGAGTTAATCGTTCCGTCCCAGTGGATGCAATAGAGAAATTAGAGGTGTCTGGCATGGTGGTAGCCACAAAGAGAATCAAAAGAAAAAATAACAGCAACCAGAGAGCAATCCCTGGAGAAATCGAGCAGGTGTAGAAACCTGAAAAATCGACTTTTAGGGTATGAACCCTGCAAAATCGATGAAGCAGGGATTGGTCCCTGTGAAAAAGTAGCAAAACAGGGTTGGCCCCGAGTAGAATCGACAAGCAGTGATGGTCCTGAGATGAAACAAGAAGCTAGAAAAAAACCTAGAGCAAAATCATGTAGCAGGGTTTCTCCATAGAAAATCAGCAACAGGGTTGGCCCTGAAAATCAGATAATCAGACTAGATGAAGAAAAGTAGGGATTGACCCTGAGAATCACCAATAAATAAGCAGGGATTGGCCCTGAAAAATCAACATACAGGGTTGGCCCTGTAGATCGAGAAATAAAAGCCCAAGAGAATATTGCAAAAAACTGGTAAAACCTCTCAAATCATGCGAAAAATCCCGGATAGATCTAGAATCTTGAGAGGCATCTTCAAGAGGAGAGAAAGGCTCTCGGTGGACTAGGAAGAACAACCAAGAGCTAGGAGAAGGGTGGTGGTGGTGGGAGATGCAAACCGAGAGAGGAGAGAGACTGTTTTTTGTGATGATGGAGGCACAAAAATCGAGAAGGAGAAAGAGAGCTGCGGTTAGGGTTTCAGAACCGATCTTCTACTCTGATACCATGTTGGTTTGGTGAATATGACTTATAATATGGAGGAGAACAATCTAGAATGAGTACAAGACCAAAATACCCATATATGACAATTCTACTCTTGTACCCATATACAGCCTCAAATGTCATATTCCTAATGTCCTTGTTTTCAATCTCCTGACCCATTACCAGCTTCTAGACACTGTAAAAAACTTCAAACTTTTAGAAAAAATATACCTTCCCAGAATGGAAAGAAAATATATTCCCAGACTGAAATTTTCATCGGCAACCATAACAAAATTTCTAACATAAAAAAATGACTAAAAAATATTCAAGCTACACCAGGCTATCTAGAAAACTAATCAAATAAACTTCTTTAAAAGAAACAAAATTACAGACCTTATATATCAAAAAAAAATAAAATTTTAAACCAATAAAATAGTTGGGGACCTTGAGCACTAATATGACAAGAAGGAAGCAAAATAAATGTGAGAAGATTGGGTTTTTCAAGGTCCGAAGAAACCATTCCACCTCCACATTGTCCATCCTTCACCGTTAGTAACAATCCAAAAGAGTTTCCACAATAACGAGGGGACACATACCTATCCTAACTATCATAATAAACTAAATCAATTCCATTCATTCAATCATATGGAGACTGGGCCTCTTGCAATATATTTACAACTAACCTGGACCATGATTGGACAAAATTAGACTTAAAAAATGGAAAACAAAGAAAAACAAAACAGAGATAAATTAGGAAACTCTATATGTGCCATTGAGTGACCTGGACACTAGATAGAAAGAACCAAAACAGAAAAGGACTTTAAAATCTCCCATCCCATCCACAGGACCACAGACTATGGGAGTAATCTAATCTTACAGGAAACTTAATAATAAAGAAACAACCTATGCTAACTAGGAAACTATACTCAATTGTAATCAACTGCTTGGGGGTTGCCTTATTTGACACAACCACTTAATCTAAAATGAAACAATAAATAAAATGACCCAATGGACCCCACTTCTGGTCGGGAGACTAAGTTCCTGAAAATCAGGAATTCGAATAATCACAAGCAGTAATACATCTTCAAATGGGTCCCACAAGGAAACCAGAAAATTCCAAATGCAAGGTTGGTCACGTTTCACTGTTCACCCGAACAGTAAATTTGTTCTATAATAAACCAAATCAAACTGAAAAGGCTCAAGTCGTGACCAAATCAGCCTAATCCAACCAAACCAAACTGGTCCTGTATTACTCCCTCCTTGTTTGAAAAAACTTACCCTTGAATGTTGTAGAACAGGAGGATCTTCTACACACAATCAGCAACCATTTTCCTTAACCAACGAAACTAACGATCAAACTACGAGCCAAAGATACAAAATCAACAATAACAAGTCTGTTGTTGAAATCAGCATGTGGAAGCACGAATTTGACAGGTTCGATCAAAAGATCAACAAGTCTATGTTCTTCCACGGGTGTTTTCTTCAACGAAAACTGGAGCCATTTGGTCTTCCAATGTTGGTGGCTCGTCTTCTGGCTCTTCCACCCTCGAATGAAGATTCCATACAATCGAATGTGGCCAACAATAAATTCTTAAATTTGTTCCATTGTCACTGAGTCTGTTCGAGATTCGCTTCAACCTTTCGCCAGTTCTCTTGCACGACTTGAAATTGTTGGCAGATAGCAAACAAGAGAGTAGGATCTATGGTATCTACAGCAAGGTTTGGCTCTGCTACCAAGTTGATGTAAATCGAAGAGATGGATCTACTGGAGCCACTTGGTCTTCCAACGCCGGTGGCTAGTCTTTTTATTCTTTCACCCATTGCTCCAATGGCCAGGTTTGGCTTTGATACCAAGTTAATGCAGATCGGAAGATGGATCTGCTCGTGGTAGGCCATGAATAGTAGTTTTAGAAGAAAGATGAGGAGAGAGAGGCAACAATCTCACTATAACAATAAACAAAATCAATTCCAATCATTCAATCGTATGGAGGCTGGGCTGGTTACTATATATCTATAACTAACCTTGACCCCAATTGGACAAAATCAGAATTAAAAAAGGAAAATAAAGAAAAACAAAACAAAGATAAATTAGGAAACTCCATGTGTGCCATTGGAGTGACTTGGACAGACTTGGCCACTAAATAAAAGGAACCAAAACAGGAAAGGATTATAAAATCCTCCATCCACAGACTATGGGAGTAATCTAATCTATCTAAGAAACTTAATAATAAACCTGTGCTAACCAGGAAACTAAACTCAATTAGGGATGTAAACGGAGAGAATTTCAAGCAGATACACCAATATCCGAATTTGTATCAGATTCCTATCCGAATTCGATCTGATATCCTATGGACATGTCATTTGAGTATCTAAATTTGTATCCACAAAGGAATCGGATATCCGAATTCGAATCCGATAATATCTAATCACACTTTAATCTAAAAATGAAAGTAGTATAAAAATAATGCACAATAACTTCTACTCAATGAGAATGTAAATAAACATACTATATATAATCCATACAAAACTTAAGTTCTTAAATAACTAGATAATATTAAGTTATAATTCGAGTGAATATTATCGAAGCGTATACAACAATAGCAGATTGATGGTCAAGGACATGTGCCTCACTACGCAGAACTGTAAGAAAGGAGAGCTTATTTGCCATAGAATAAGGTGGCGGAGCTCAAAAGGAGATGCATTGAAACCATTTACTGATAAAGTGGTCAAATCAAGATAGCAAAGTGGGACTTTGAGAGAGATGTTCTTTGGTGTATGTTTTTTGTTGATGATATTGTTTTGGTAAATGCGACAAAAAGCGAGGGATTAACACCAAGTTGGAGTTATGGAGATCAACCTTGGAATTAAAAGGTTTTATGACAAGTATAACGAAGACAGAGTATATGATGTGCAACTTTAGATACACTAGGACGGATAATGGGGTGGTGAAAATTGATGAGAGGAAGGTTCGCTAACTGATTATTTTAGGTAGCTGGCTCAATCATAAATAAAGAATGCAATATAAAGGATGACGTTTCATAGAGAATTAAAATAGGATCGATGAAGTGGAGAGGTGCGTCTAGAGTGTTGTGTGATCGAGGTATTCCTTTAAAACTTAAAGGAAATTTTTATAGGACAATCATACGACCGGCTTTGATGTATGGAACGGAATGTTTGGCAGTTAAGAAGCACCATATAGATAAACTCAGGGTAGAGGAGATGAGGATATTTGATGCAGTTAAACGTTGGATTAACTAAGAATTCTTTATAATTTCCTTTTTCTTATTTTATTCATGTTATTAGAATCGTAGGAAGGTAAGAGTCTAGGTTTATTTGAAAATTTTTTCTGTTTTAGATTAGACAGAGTTAGGGTCAAGTTATGATTTCAGTTTCAAAATAGGATTAGGACTTTTATTTTATAAAGGGCATGTAACCCACGATGCAGTTAGTTTTTTGAATGAATGAAAATTTGAGTTGAATAGTTGATACCGTGGCTGCTTCCTACTTCCTCTGCGATTCTGGATTTTTCTCCATTCTGTAACCCTACTTCCTCTTCTTCAGTTCTTCTCTAATCAGATTGATATTCTAGGGTTTGAATCATACCATAAAACAAGTTAAACCTTAGAGATTCTTTCCCTAACTCCGTCCTTGTTGAGAAAACTCTCCGCTGAAATCAATCGGAGCCTGCAACCACCGCTGATTCTAAGTTTCAGAAATATGTATTCCAAGCAACATCTGATTTCCATAACAGCAGTGGTTTGTATCGATCCAGCAGGCCTAGGCGACAACAAATCTGGAGTTCTGAGGCTGTTTGAGACAGATCTTTTATGCTGCCGTGACTCTTTGGTTCCAAAGGTTCAAGAAAACCTAAATCGTAGTGAATTATGTTTTTAATCCCCTTTTTTTGACTTTCCGTTTTTGTCCCTCTATACTTCTAGTATTCCCATATATCCTTATTTTGTTTTTTACTTCCCATTCGGTCCCCATACAAAAAAAATAAAGACCTTTGTGTCCTAATCCATGTCCGCCATCCTAAGTAACCCTTAAAATTTCTGGTTATTTACAATTGTGCCACTATATTTTAGGATTTGAGCTATTTATTAATCAGGTGGCCCCATAAGCAACCCAATTCGGGTTTTGGAACCCCAGATCCACATCAATGTTGAGATGGATGAGTGGCAAAACTAAGAAGGATAAAGTAAGCAATGATCATACTAGAGCTGATTTGGGAGTAGTTCCGATACATGATAAGCTACGAGAAAGTCGTTTGAGGTGGTATGTCCATGTTCAACAGAGGCCTTTTGATGCTCCAGTACGAACGAGTGATTTGATTCAGATTGAAGAAACTAAAAGAGCCAAGAGTAGACCTAAAATGACCTTAGGAGAAGTGGCGAGGAAAGACATGCATAGCTTAGGCCTTGTATCAAGTATGGCCTCGAATAGAGCTGATTGGAGGGCAAGGATCCATGTAGCCGACCCCATTTAGTTGGGATAAATTTGAATTGTTGTATACATCAATAGCAGAATCCGTATCCGATTACCGTTCAGATATCAAAAGCTATCCAAAATTCATAACCGATTATCTGAATAAATATCCAAATAATCGGATATGAATTCGTATCAAATCCAGATTTTTGACCATACATTTACATCTCTAATCTCAATCATAACCAACAGCTTGGGAGTTTCCTTAGCTGACATACTACTTAATCTAAAAAGAAATAATAAATAAAATAACCAAATGTACCCCACATCTGGACTGGAGATTAGGTTCCTGAAAATCAGGAGCTCAAATAATGGTAAGCTGTAAAACCGCTTCAAATGGATCCTACAAATCCTGATTTCGGAAACCAGAAAATTCCACACAAATGGGTGGTCAAGTGTTACTGTTCATGTGAACAGTAAACAGGTTCTGCAGGAAACTAAATCAAACCGAAAAGGTTAAAATCTTGGACAAAACCAGCCTAAATCAACCAAATCTAACTGGTCCTGCATTAAAAAGAGAATCCTGGAATTTTGGAAAATAGGAAAGAGAGCACCCTTTTCCTTTGGAAAAACAGAGACCACATATGGCCACAGAATACTAAATAGGAGATGCTTTCTAGAAAAAGGCATACCCAGTGCATGAGGCTCCCGCCACTGCGGGGTCTGGGGAGGGTCATAATGTACACAGCCTTAACACTGCTTGCTACAGAGAGGCTGTTTCCAAACTCGAACCCGTGACCACTTGGTCACAATGGAGTAACCTTTACCGTTGTACCAAGGCCCACCCTCTAGATGCTTTCTAGAAAGAAGTGAAAATAAATACCACATACAAATACAATTTTTAACATAAGACCTACGAACTTCTATCTGCAAACAATACAGTCACCCGTATAGCAAGAGGCACCTGCACCTCTCTTCAGTCTGGGTCTCCACCCCTCCCCCTATTATTGTTTCCTCCTTCAATTTTGACGCCAGAAGGTGTACACTTTCTTGTAATTCTCTTAATTGGGTAATAAATATCAGTTCTTGTTGTGTCAAAAAAGATATCTGCAACAATAAAGTAATATAGATGATAGATAAACTAAAATCTTACATTCTTAAGTTCAAAGAAGATATAATTTTAGATCATAAATACTCCTAACGAGGGCAAAATTAACGATCACAATGACCACATCACCATTCCACATGGCAGAATGAGATGATCCACCTTGATAATCCAGACTATCTTTTCAGGCAGACAGAGAGGGGAGAGAGAGAGAGAGAGAAAAAAAATAAAAGAAACATTCGACGCTAACATACTTTCCAAGTATTTAAATATCATTTAATGGATGAAAATGGAAAATTTTATAATCCCGGTCCATGCATTATTATTTTTAATTCATTCAATTTGAATTGTTATTTTCTCCATCACAATTACTGTGAATAGACGTCCACAATAATTAGCCCGGGACAGTATATTGTGAAAATGGATGTATATCCAAAAAAGGACCGCATCTAAAATCTAGCCAAGTTCTGATTGGGTAGCAATGGTGGTAGTTCCCCAGAGCCCCCGCTGAATTGAGTTTTACCCTCCTAACAAATGAGAAGAGTAATTTCCTTGCCAACTCAGAAAGGGTTTCTCATGAAAAATCGAGGTAACTAGCTCCCAAACAACCAGAATAAAAAGCTTGTGCTATCAAAGAAAAAAAACTAATTTTTGGGCCAGTTAAAGAGCAAAGAGAGAGCAAAATCCACCTCACTTCACATCAAAGGAAGCTAGAGATGCACTCACACACTAGCACTATGATTCTCTTATGTCAATGATACTATCTTACAGTAGCTTTTCTCACATCAAACAAAATTTCAAATACAGAACCATACCCCAGTTTCCACAACAAGGGCAGGTAATTACATATTGGCCGGCAAAATAACAGAAAAAGAAAAACACAACATGAACTGACCAAGCATCAATTGAAAAATATACTTGACGGAACCAACATTGCATATAAAAGAAACAAAAAACAAGCCATTCTAATCAATACTTCAGATAATAAAAACATATTGCAACAACATGCAGTAAAAAAAAACATCAGGTGTGAAATAAAATGAAACGCTACCCAACTATTCCTTATGTATTCATCAAAGCTTAAAATGTTCTACCAAAAAAAAAAATCAAAGCTTAAAATGCATTAAGTTGATAAGTTATGGCTCGCCTGGGGGGGGGGGGGGGAGATAAATAGATATAAACGAACATCTGAGAACATAATTAGTACCTCGACTTAGCAGACGACCTTGAGTCACCATATATTTGGATGCCGGACAAGTACGGGACATAATATTGAATGACACAATCACTGCCGTTCAGTATCAAAGGTACACCTGCGCCATATGCACTCCATTCCTTAAAAGATTCCCATAGATCACCGAGGGTGAAGAAAGGTTGGAATTCGACATCGCAAGTCCTCCACCCTCGCATCCTTGTCTACAAACAAAATTATAATAATAAATAAATAAATGGGAACCAAAAATTGAAAAGAAAGTCAAAAGTAACTTTAGTTCGCAAAAAGAAAACATAGAGAAACTGAGATCAAGATCGAATAAATTAACCTTAGAGAGGTACTGCGCAGGAACAGATGGTGTTGTTGACTCCAGGAAACGATCGAGATTACTCGGAGAAGCAATAATTGATTCTGAAGCCGGCATAGCAATAGGCTTCGATGTCTCTTCAGATACCGCTCGGTTCTCCGGCTCTCTGTTGTCTGAAACTACGGCCTTGCCCTTCGTTACCACCGCCGTGTTCACAGTTCCACTACTCCTAGTTCTATGAACCTGTTGTTGTTGTTGTTGTTGTGGTTGTGGTTGTGGTTGTGGTTGTGGTTGTGGTTGCTGCTGTTGTTGCTGCTGCTGTTGCTGTTGCTGTTGATGATGATGATGGTTCCTCCTGGCTTTCACCGGATTGTAAAATCGATCCTCCCCATGAGCACGCCCGAACTGCAATCCCGTCCCCAACATCTCCACAGAGAAAACCTTAATTTACCTCTTTGAAACCAAAATCAACTAAAGATTCCGGAAAAAGCCAATTGGGACGAATCCACAAGACCAAACCCGCTGAACTTCCGACTCTGGTCAATAATCGGAAGATCAATCAGAATCTCACAATCTATTAGGAAAAGCTGAAGAAGACCAGTGAGGTGGGGGGAGGGGGGGTAGGACAACGGAAGAACAAGATCGGTCTTTTAAACCTAACTGGAACCTTTAGATCTGACGAAAATGAGAAATGAACAGTATCTTCTTCGCCGTAAACAGAAGTTACAGTCTTAAAGACAAAGACGGCAACGGAGAGATGGAAGAATGAGAAGCGGAGACGAGAAGGGAAGAGCAATGAAAAGATGGACTAAATGCGAAGAAGCCAAGAAGCGAAGAAGAAGATTAATTAGTTTTCGGTGTTTTCATTAAGCAGAATTATTAGTGAGAAAAATAAAGAGCAAAAATCTTCATTAGTACTCCTTAAGCATGATGTGGGTCGAAGGAGTCCTGTGATTGGCTAAATTTTTAGTATTAGGATTTACCGGGTTACAGATGGAAGGAATATTCGACACGTGGTAAGAATGGTAAGAATGTACACGTGTATGGATAGGATTTAAAGGACTGAAAAAGTTTTTATATTAAGATTTTTTCTGCAGAGGGCCAGAGGCCTAGTCGTGGAAGTGGAAGGCCTTCCCTCGTGGGTTGTTGGACTTTTTGGTTCCAGTCACTCAGAGAAGTCCAAACACTTGCAGTGATGGGCAAAATAACTGATCAGTCATCGGTGGTGGGTCTAGGGTTTTTCAGAGACGCAAAGGCCACAACCGGTCGGTCTAATCGAACCAAAAACAGCCCGTGGTCAGTTGGTCCACCCAATTTATCCTAGCAATCAATACCAAATGAACCAAGACAGACAAATGCATGTAATGGTTCAATCGGTTCAGTTTCAATATGCATAGACCGAGAACTAACCAAAACTGAATAATTTTCATAACTTCAGATTGAAACCAGGACCTAACCAAAACTGAATACTTTTCGTAACTTCAAATTGAAACCGAAATAAATTGGTTCGTTTCTTATTCAATTTTCTATATTCGGTATCATCTAATGGTTCAATCGGTTCAGTTTCAATATGCATAGACCGAGAACTAACCAAAACTGAATAATTTTCATAACTTCAGATTGAAACCAGGACCTAACCAAAACTGAATACTTTTCGTAACTTCAAATTGAAACCGAAATAAATTCGTTCGTTTCTTATTCAATTTTCTATATTCGGTATCATCTCGTTCATATCCACTATTATAGGTACTGATATCGGTGGTCATATTAGTCAATACTGACCCCAATGTGATACAGATCAGGTGCAAATTCAAAAAAGAGTCACTTTTTGATCGATATTTTTAATTTGTTTCAGTATTGGGTAGCAACGATGATACTGATACGTATTGGTCAATACGCCGATACAATCCCAATACTTCGAACCATGTTTTGTATATGGTCTTACTAATTCGGTGCACTTCTTCTATTGGTACAAGACATAGGATTGTCTCATGAAGAATCAATGCATGAAAGAGGTAACAAGAAAAACTGCAGAAGAGAAGTGAGGAGACTCAAATAGTGGTGGAAGAAACTAAATGATAATTGAAATCTTAAAACTCGTGTTTTAGCTTTTTAGGGTTTAGCACAGTTTAGATTGTTTTTTTGATATAGGGCCGGTTACATTTCATCAATTCTTTTAAACATACAGTTTTTAAACTAAATTGAGTCAAATCCAACTGAATAAATTTTCAATTCCAAAACCAAAATCAAATCGATATTTTTTTTCGATTTGATTCTAAACAGCTGGTTTCAGTTTCAGCTTCAGTTCTAAATTGACACCCTTAAATGCATATATGAGGACATCATAGGCACCTGACAGATCCACTTCCATTGAAGTTGGACGAGCATAAATGAGAAGATAGCTGAGTAGGTGAGGCTATAAAAAACTAAAACTTGAATTTGAAAGAGTC
The DNA here is from genome assembly GCF_018873765.1 of Telopea speciosissima. NCBI lineage: Eukaryota > Viridiplantae > Streptophyta > Magnoliopsida > Proteales > Proteaceae > Telopea > Telopea speciosissima. The sequence goes on along the minus strand of NC_057926.1, from coordinate 55,407,110 downwards.
CTGAAATCTAATCCAGTTTTCCAATCAAAAGCATGAACAGCCCAGTTTGAAGCGGATCATAGCCCAGTTTGCAAATTTGACTATTGATTGGCTTTTTAACTTGTTCTTAACATTAATTTTCAAGAAGCCATGTCACGCTCCCATTGCTGCTGATCTAATCTTTCTCGTCCATGTTTCACCAGATCCCAATATGTTCATCAGTGAGAATCTTAGTAGTTTTTGCATGTTAAAGTCTTAACAATCTACTAAATGCTTTTTCAACGACTTAACTAGATCCCTAGAAGATAATGATAATTAATCCTGAAAGAGGATCTTTTAGTTGATTTCTTAAAGGATTCAAGAATCCAAAAGAGACTTCTGCAATTGGGTCCTTTAGATTTTATGTTCCCCCCTTAAGATTTTTAAGATAACAATTGTTTCATTACAAGCTCTGATCGGCTGCCCAGCGATTTAAGGTTCACATTCCATCTTTTTTTGTGCTCTCTTACTTTTGATGGGACTCAAGTAGAACTCATTATTAAAAATTAACCATTAAGATTGGCTGTCTAACTTCTCATAAACTTGGAGTTTTATCCTCTCACTGCACTTCACTTGAGAATTCAACCGGTCACCTAACACTTGAGAAGATAAAAAGACGTCATTACTCATGTTTTTATGATTGGATTCTTATAAAGATCCAATAAACCTTCCTTTCTCCCCTTCACCCGAAATTTTTAATTAATAAACCTTGCATATTATATCCACCGTACTCAATCTCCTCAGTTTAAATTCACATAATCGTAGAAGTCTTTTGGATCTCAATGACATTAATCTATGATCCAATTCGTACTTAAGTTAGGACATGTAACGTTGGCCAATCCTGATAAATTTCAATCCGATCTGAATTAGAATCGGTAATAACTGATACGGATCCCAATTCCAGATTTTTAAACCTTAGGTGAGGGAGAGATAAAGGCAGAGGAAACGAATACCATAAAGTCTCAAGTCATGATTTGGCTTATTTCCACTCTTTTATGTGGAAAGTAGATTCATTAATTCTGGATGGACCATTTTGATGATGGTCTTCTATTTATTGTTGTGGTTGTTCACATTAGGAATTCTCCAACATACTTTCAATTAAAGGCCTTTTAGTCTACTAAATTTGGTCTTAGGTAACATTTTAGACTACAACCATGATAAACAATGGAAATTGAAAACTTCAGGCATTGTCGAGTTGCATATGGAGTTATGGACTTCATAGGATGAACTTTCCAAGACATCAATTTGGTTCACCTAATTCAACATAAAACTATGGATTAAGTTTCCCTTAGGAGGAAGAATTACTTATCCACTGGTGATGTAACCCTATGATTGGACTTTAGGTTCATTATTTACTCTCACACCCTATTGTTAATGGTCACAAATACACCTCTTGGGTTCAACCGGAGGGTTTAGATGTCTGTAATGATGAGATTCTTCCTTCACCCACACCCTATCATTCATGGTCACTACGCATCTTAGGTTCAATAAGAGATTTTAGATGTCTATAATGACAAGACTCTTCCTTCACCGTTGGTTAAAAAAAAAACTCGATCCTAGAACTTTCTCTCCACCTAACACACTCTAAAGCAACCCAAGTAGGATAATGACCTTATTACCACCAAAAAAAAAGAGTAGGATAATGACCTTAATTATATTTCAAATGGATTATTGTTGGCTTAAAACTCAAATGATCTAATGATTCTATTTGGTTGTTTGCTTTTCAAACTATTAGAAAATGCTCGATGCTGGCTTATGTCTAATAGCGTTCCCAATGTAAAATCAAGGGTAAGACAAATTGTCACAACTATGCATTTTAAGATATAAGATTGGTATGATCCTCTAATAACATGCTTTTTCTAGTGCAATGTTTTAACCACATCAAAATGTTGGACAAATTTCCCCTCTTAAAGGGGCTCTATCCTGATATACTGGCATGGGAAATGAATTAACTCTTGAGGATTGCACCTTAATTTATGGCTCTTAAAGACATAAGTTAACCCATGTATAAAAGCTAAAATGAAAATCTATTTGGTGTGCGTTTTGCTATATTTAGAGATGGTTCGTGCAAGTTCTTGGAAATGATAAGAAGTTTGATAATATAGAATTTATTTCAATCGTTTAACCTTTGAATGAAACAACCACGGACAATAGGAGAGTTTGATACACGAACAAGATCACAAACATTTGATGGGGTTTAGTTGTGCCACCAATCACCGTCCTTAAAATTATAGTCATCCCCCTACGCAGGTTCTTGCAAATCAACTTCCAAAATGAAACAACTTTCAAAGCCTTAGAGATGTTGTTGCACTCGATCACTTACTGGGCCACATTGGGACACACTTAGATTGTGCTCAATCAACCAAAGGAATAGAATATAAAGAACTCTAAAAACTGTAAGCAAATGGCAAGAGAGAGAGAGAGAGAGAGAGCACTAAAAATAATGTCTAATGTTCCTCTATATATAGAGGACAAATGTCCCTTGGAAGCATGTCAAAAAGGGCCTAAAATATGTGTCTCTCTAAGAGAGAAAACACAGAAAATTAATTGTTTCTAGTGTCCAATGAATTTATAGATGACGTGCAATGCGAAATCTTCGATGCCAATAAAACTCTGTTCAAAGTTAGATAGAACATATTGATGCACAAGCATGTGTGAAAACAAACTCCAAAACCCTAGAGAGAGAAGAGAGCATAGTGAGTCTCTCTTTCAAGCAACCCAACCCTTGTATTGTTAGAGTTTTATTAAAGTGGGCTTAATTAATTATAGAGTTAGTAGTTTTGTGAGAGTCTAAACCGATTTGGTTCGTCACTAATAGAGATAGACCAATGCTATTCATTGTAGAAGTGAACTAGGGTTGGGACAGTATTATAAGTACTATGGTCTTGGATCTCTGCAGTCTATGTTTAGCATTCCTCTCTTCTTCTCAAAAAGAAGAGAAACAAGGATTGACAAAAGGTTGTAGAAGACTTAGATCAAAGTTGCGATCGTTGAGTATTTGAAAGGGTTTTTCTTGATTATTCATCACCAACATACGACGGTGCAAGGTATGCCCAATCTTTTCTCTATGAATTATTATATCGTGTTCTGGGTTCACTGTATGGCTAATGATCGGCATTTCATCCCAAAGATTCTTTTCTAACATGTACTTCCCATTATATAATATATACCTTAGTCTACTCTCTTCCATAATTTATACGAGACTAAACATTTCCCACTACTTTACTTTACAAAATATAATTTGAGAAGGTCAATGGTTCAAACATTGTGGAAAACCAAAAGAGATATTTTTGGGAGAAAGATCGCCACCTGATCCCGCCAGACACGTCGCCCCTGCGCCCTGACACAGGGGTGTGCGAATTGACTGCCGTACCCTGGTCATTTTCGGGGTTTCGGGGATGCGGCAGTTATTTCGCGCGCCCTTGTATTAGGGCGTAGGAACAACGTGGATTGCGCGACCAGGTGGAGTTCTCTTTCCCTACTTTAAAAATTCTTTTCATTTGATACAACACAGGTTCAATCGTTTAGTGGATCAGTTAGTTCACTGTTCAAAAAGTAAAGTGAAATATTTCTGAAGTTGATAAATAATCTTTAATGATTTAATCTTCTAAATAAAACTGCTACTTAGTTTGGAACACTACAACAATAATCTTTTTTCAGTATTATTATCACTAACCGCATAGAGAGAAATACTAAATCCACTTCTTAAAGACTACAAGAATTTAGAGAAAATAACCACCTAATGAAGAATACTAAACCCGAGAAGAAATTACACTTATTTGCTTTGTCACCTTCAACTAGAGGTTTTTGTAAAATATTGTTCTGTGGCAATTTTGGGGTGGAAGAGTTGCTAACAATACTACAATTATTCTATATTAGTATCTGTTGTACAAGAATTTTTGTTGGAGAGAATTCTTGTTACAAACACAATTCTTAAACTGTTGTAGAAGATTGAAAAATGCAAAAAATGATGGAACCAAAGAAATACAGAAAACCAGCCTTGGAATACTACATTCTCTTTATTGATTATTACAGAAAAATTGTCCCCCCTCATGAGGGGTTCGCCCAGTATTTATATAGTCAGTGGAGATCTGCAGTAGCCCATTCTTCGTTAGCCGTGGTCTTTTCTCATTGCACGGTTTTTTGGTGCTTTCGTTCGGGATGTGGTCCCCCTTCATCTCCGGGATTCCAGGTCCACGTGGGAGTTTTCTCCCAAGGGGGCCTATAACCGCACAACTATTACGCGCGTGGGACTTTGTAGGCGTGCCTTACAAGTCACATCTCCTCTCGAGTCCACGTGTACGTTCATGATTTCAAGTGGAAAGTATGGTGTAACAGAATCCATCATTTTTGTTCATTGTACTTAACTTCTTTTGTTGCTAATAAAAAAAAAAAGTTTAATAACATTTTTTTGGGGGTGGAGGGATAGCAAAATAAAAAAAGGACCCCTGTTAAGCCACCTTTTAATGGAGTTTCCTATGGTATTATGGGTGTCACAAAAGAGCTTGGATCTAAAAGCATCATTTTGTAAAAGTGATTCTTCCTAAACTGCTATCACCAACCATTCTTACTACCCATTTCCTTCATAATTAGGTTTGAACCTTTTTAAATATTTTATCCCTTGTAATGTGCAAGAAATTCAAATCATCTTTTACATTGTAACTAGTGATGACAATATAGACCATCTGCAGGAATCTGGATCAGCTACCCTCATGGGGACGAGTGGGGACAGATCTGACCCCTCCATGGGGTGTGGATCCCACACCCTAGAGGCGGGTCCCATACTCCCATAGAGGGTTCAGATCTGTCTCCACCCGTCTCCATGTGGATAGCAGATCTGAACTCCATCTGGAGGACTCATATCATTTAAGGGTTATGCCCCCCAATGTACTTGATCTTTAATTTTTTTAAATTATAGTAGCTTGGTTATTACCATATAGTTTTAGCTTTCTTTGATCAAATGAACACCCATTGAGAGAGAGAGAGAATAGCCAACTAATGGCATTCATGAGTTTCCTGGGCATTCTTTCTTTTGAAACTCTGAAATGTGGCCTCTATTCAATATTGCTGCTACAAACAATGCAAATCAATCTAAACATATATTTCAAATCTTTAATTATTTATGGGAAAATTACACTGCCACCCCCTGAGGTTTGCCATAAATACAATGCAACCCCCTGTGTTTTCAAAATATATACTTTGACCCCCTGAGTTTAGGGTATTTGTTACACTCAGCCCCACTCCGTTAGAGTATTCCAGTTAGTTGCTGACGTGTTGGCCATTGATACCTTAAAATGACAAATATACCCTTGATAGGGTGTAAGCTTACCATTTTGCCCATAGGGCAGCCCAAACTTCAAACCCCCCTCCCCTGCTATTCGAATCAAGGTTTAGGGTTCCGACGATCTACCTCAGGCCATCTTCAAGTCCATCACGGCCTTGCTGTGGCAATCTGCTGAGGCCATCACCGACGACCTGCCTCAGTCCTCTCTCGATCTCTTTGCTCCTCTTCCTCTTCTTCTCTCTTTTTCTCTCTACTCTTGAACGACTTCTATTCTCTTCTCGTTTTACTTTCTCCGATATGAAGCGGTACAATAGCATAGGAGAAAGACAAAAACCAGTTCAGATGCCGCCAGCAGCCAACCCAGTACCATTGGCTGATAAAGCTCTGATGGCTTCAACGATGCCTATCCCGGCAGCGCAGATGCCGTTGGAGACGTTCGCAAGAGACTCCATTATCGCGTGGTTCAGGGGAGAATTCACGGCGGCCAACACCATTATCGATGCTCTTTGTAACCACTTGACTCAACTTGATGGACTCGATGGCCATGGTGCTGAGTACGAACCGGTGTTGGCCACGATCCATAGGAGGCGATTGAATTGGATCTCGATCCTTCAGATGCAGAAATACTACTCTATAGCAGACGTCGCTTTGGAGCTTAAGAAAGTCGCGGCCAAGAAAAAGATAGAGAGAGAGGGAGGAGAAAAGAAGAAAATTGAGGAAGTCAAGGTTTTTTTTTTTATCATAAAAGGTAAGAAACTAGCAAAGATGGCAATGGTAGTGTTCAGGTCGTGAATGGAGAATCTAGGGAGGAAATGAAGGAGAGTGAAGGTGAAGCAGTTGATGAGGTGGTGGAAGAAGTTTCGTCCGTTGACGATCAAGAACAGCTCCAAGTTTGTATGATTTTTTGCTCGCTTCTTCGATTAGTTGTTTCCGACCTTCATTTGAGGATTTTTTTTTTTTTCTCTTTTTAATATTCTCCTGGTTAGCTAAGACTTCTTTCCCACTTTCTTTTTCTTTGGTTTCATTCCTTGTTATCTCTTCTGCAATTGGTCCAGAGTTTCAACTTGGGCTTGGCTATCATCTTTCCTTCCTCATTCCCCCCTTCTAAAAATCCATATTTGCTGAATCTGGGAGAATCATGAAAATAAGAATTCCATCATCCGTGTGATTTCATGCTCTTTTCTTTCTTACGGAGGGCTATCGATCATTATATAGAAAATTTATATTGGGGTTTTAACTTGATTTAATAGTTTTTTTGTCCCCCATCGTTCAATCTAATTGAAATTTGGGTCCCCAAGTCACAACGTTTCTCTTTTTCGTATACTCTCCCTTGTGATTCAAGGCTATTTGGGTTGCTTTCCTTTTTTTTCCTGGTAAAACATAATTGAAGCAAATATAAAGGAATTAAACATGCAAGAGGGTGGCTTTCTCTAGGGAGAAATGGCCACGAATTTCCCTTTCATATGGGGTTATTGGAAGAGGGTAGAGGATGGTAGACGGAGATTGCAGTGGTGGTGGGGCGGTGGTTGAGGAAGAAGAAGAGGAAGAAATAGTGGTGGGTCCCATTACGGTAGAAAAATAAAAAATTAAAATATGATTGATTGAAGGGCAAAATTATCATCTAAATTTTATAGTTAACACCATTCATTGAGGGATCCATTCAAGGGATGCGGCTGTATAATTTAGAAACACAGGGGGTCACTCTGTATTTAATACAAACCTCAGGGGGTGGCATTGTATTTCTCCCATTATTTATTTAGGGTTTGTGGGAGCTAGGGGAAACTCTACTATAACTACTTCATAAACATATTGACACAATGACGTGCATTTCTATTTTAGGGTATATAATTAATTAGGGATATCAATACAAATCCAACTGTTTTTTTTTTTTTTTTCCGCATAAGAGAAGTATGTTATTAGAACAGGAGACAACTAAAAATGTTTTTATGTGACCAGGATCCATTGCAATGGTATTATAACTCATAGCTGCAGCATATGCATCCTACCCATAAACAAGACATGAATGCATTTGAGTGACATAGTCCTTTATTTAGGGGTATAAATGAATAGCCGAAATCCGTTTCCATATCCATGTCCGTATCCGTTTAGTATTATCCGAATCCGTCCAAAAACTAAACGGATGCAGATACGGATAGCTCTAAAAGTTTTATTTATATATAAACGGATAAAATATCCGATTCGTATTCGTGTCCATATCCGTTTAGCACTATCCGAATCTATCTGAAAGGTAATCGGATGTGGATGCGGACATAGAACTATCCGAACCGAATCCGATCCGTTTACATCCCTACCTTTATTTGTCCAACTAAAGATGAAATCAAGGATCAAAATATTTTATTTTTCACTTTTGTGTTTTTCCTTTGTTTATTTTTGGTGAGTCTTTCCCATTTAGGAATCAATCACAAATTGATTGGGCAATTATAAGGATGTTTATTCTTGTTTCTTGTGACTGTAATTGTGTGCATCTGGCATGGATTCGCTCACTATGCATTGCTTTTCTTTTTTCCTAAAGGATTTTGCAATAAAAAGTTTTTTCATTCAACTAATTATTTTCCCCATGGGTTCGTGAATTGACTTTCCAAAGCAGGTGTAACTGTTGAGTTCTAATGTTTTATACTGGCGAACTCAATGGAGTTAATTATGGCGATCCTGCTACTTTGAAAAAATATGCTAGACGTGTTCAATTGGGTGAAAATTTTGAATTAGATCGTGTTACTTTGAAATCCGATGGTGTAATTTTCTTCACTTTTGAATGAAGGTGTTAGACCACATTTAATTTCCAGGTCTTTTCAATAAGCACCAATCTTCTTAATGATTTTAAATTACGAGGAAATTAAATCAACATGTTTTTAATCTTAGGCAAAGAATATTCTAGGGTATTTGGTCATTTGAAATCTGTGTATTGATGACAATCTGATATTAAACGGATGGTATTTGTTATATTTTAGGTGTACTAATCTACCTATAATTAGATAAGCTTAATATATATGGGTTGATATATGCCATTATTTTTCTCATTTTTATTTGCACTAGAGTACATACATATGGCTTATTCTTGAATATTTCAAAAGAACCAACACCCAAATCCCTAAATTTGCAAGGGGACCTTTCAATCAAACATGAAACTTAAAACATATATTAATATGTGCTTTGATATATAAATTCTTCCTCTAAAATTAGGTGTTTTAAAATAAATGAAATAACAAATTTTCTCTTGACTCATGTGATGTTGACAAAAAGAACTAGTAATAGGTCCCATCAAAACGAAACATATATTGATGTACACCATTGAATGGAACTTTCCAACTTCTATACAAGACCTATCAAATGGTTTGCCAATTTATTATATTTACTATTCAGCTATCCTATTTTATTAAAAAAAATACAAGTATATTGTTTGGACGAGGGAATAATATAGAAACCACATTACATAGGAATGAGGGGTAGCATCTAGAGGTTAATTGCATAAATCGGGGGGTTGTGGTTCCATGTTAATAATACTTGTTATAGTAGTTTTACATGTAACGTCATAATTAAAAGATTTTTTTTTGGATAAACGCCATAAAAGATACTTTCTCTTGCCTCTATCGTAGCATTAATATCATGTAGGTATTATGTAGATAAGTGGTAGAGGATTTCCATTTGGCAAAAAGAAAAAGGTAGATGAATACTACATTCGGGGAAAAACCCATTAAAATTGGGAGCTTCCAAAACTAAATAAACGAACTGAATTTCATTCCAGTGATGTCAAATCCATCTTCCCCAAATCTTGTAGGGTTTGAAAAAGAGGAAGATGAGTTGGGCTTTCTTCTTGGGATTCATGAGGAAAATAATAACTGCTCAAACTGAAGTGTTTGGTGCTACCGTTCCATGATGGGAGTTTGTGAAATGGGCGGCATTTTCTTGTAGCTTCTTTGATTAATTCCATTGTAATTATTGATATTTGTCTCTATGAAATCTATTTTATGGACATCTAGATTTTTGGTACAGTTGTAGTAGCACTGTAAGAGGTCATTGATGCTTTTCTACTCTGGTTCTGCTAGGCCATTTGCTGTCCACTCCATAGCATTTGGTTTGTTCACATTTTCCCCTTCCTGTACCAGAATCTAACCCATTTCTGGATGCCCCCCGCAGACAGCAACATGAAGAGATGTTTGGCCATCTTTATCTGTTGAGTTTACATCGACTCCGTGTCTGGTGAGATCATGAACTGTATCTATTTCTCCATTCTCTGTACCTTCCAGGATTCTGTTTCCCCTAATTGAATGGATTAATCTCCATGTGGTGGATAATCTTCTTGATATTCAACTTGTGAACTAACTCCTTGATGTCCTGTGTGGCTGTGTCCAGCCATTCTTTGAGGATCATCCCTGGATCTGTATGTGGGTCTACACACTCTAGCCTTTCCAGCCCTTGAGTTTCTGGAAGAAAATGGGGTGTAGAACAGATTAGCTTTCTAGCTATCCAAGAAGAAAGCCCAACTCATCTTCCCCTTTTTCAAACCCTAAAAGATTTGGAGAAGATGGATTTGACATCGCTGGAATGGGATTAAGTTCGTTTATTTAGTTCTGGAAGCTCCCAATTTTAATGGGTTTTTCCTTGAATGTATGTATAGATATGGTGATGGTTATAGATATAGACTTTCTTATTATCTAATTGTTAGTATTTGGATACTTGCAATTCATCTTCCCCAATTGATTTGGGGAAGATGAATTGCAAGTTTTTTTTTTTTTGTTTCTTGCAAAAGCAATTTCGACAATTCACATCGTATTTGTAATGGTGTTAGTCATAAACGACGGAATTGCTTATTTGTTACCGTTTCAAAACCTCAGGGTACACAGAATTTTCCAAACCTGGGTAAAAATTATTCTTTCGTCAAACCTCGGGTGGTATGTATAAATTACCTTTATTTTTTATTTATATAAAAGGGACAAATGAATATCATTTTCCTTAAGAGGTGGTAAAACTTTTCTTTTAATTTTCTCCTAATATAGAAGTTATGGTTAATTTTTAGGACTGAGTTTTCCTTAAGCCATGATGAAGGAGACCGACGGTCATCATTGCACTAGGATGGGTGCTAGGGAATAGTGAAGAATATTTTGGACCTCCAATAAATAAGGAGAATAAAGATTTTGGGTGTTTCCGTCACCATGGGTGAATGAACGTAGGACATGCCGATGGTCATCATTGCACATGGGCATGACACATGCCTATGTGTGATAATAATAAGTAGGATAAAAAAAAATTGTGTTGCGCAACAACATCCACTATACGGGTCTCTCTCTCGTAGCGATTAGGGTTTTTTTGTTTCGCCGCTGTTAACACATTTCCGCTGCCATTTGTGTTCTCTCTGCCTTTGTGTGTGTCTTAGCCACCGCCTCTGTGCGTGTCTCTCCACCTCCTCGTCAGCTTCTCCGCCATGATTATTGAACTCGCCAAAGACGAAGATTCCGATGAGGATGACGATGTCGACGATGGCACACCTGCTTGGGGATGTCGATCATTGTCGTCCCTGTGGCCATCTCCTTTCCAGCCTGTTCCCATCTCCAAGTCCCTCGTCTCCCTGGTATTCTCCGCTGTGTCGCTTCCTCTCTGTGGGTTTGTCTCTGTTACCGCCTGAGCACCTTGTGCGAAGGGCAGTGGTGGAATCTGTTGCCGCCTGAGCACCTTGTGCGAAAGGCACAAACCAATGGCTTCAAAAGGGGGAAACGTCAGATCCATCTTCTTTCCATCTCCCTCCACCTACCCTTGCATCCACACCCTACTCCCACCTTGGCTATCATTGCCGATACCGTCAACCCTATCCCTACTCCCACCTTAGCTTAGAAATTTTCATCGTTGCTCAATTATCCCTCATGGATGTTTGAAGGTTTATATAGTAATTGGCAATTCAATTTTGGCTGTTTTAAGAAACTAAAGGGACCGTTTGGCAACGTTTTGTTTCTACTATTTCTTTGCCAGTAACGTTACCAGAACACAAATGGAACAGAAAAACCGTTTGATAAATCCGTTTTGTTTCAAGTGTCTTTCATAACAAAAATCAAAATTTATAACAATTTATACCCAAAAAAAAAGGTTTTTGACATAACAACTATTTGTTGTTATTACCATTTTGTGACCCAATGCCAAAAATTGTTACCCGACAAATCACTCTCGCTCATCTCTCGCTCGAACAAAACAAAGGGAAAGGGGTAAAGGAAAACCCTGGAACTCTGAAGGGAGAAGGGAGACAATCTGAAGGGAGAAGGGATTTTTCTGCACCAACCTGCAACTCTCTCTCTCTCTCGCTCATCTCTCTCTAGCTCGGAGATGAAAACACTGTGAAATGCTCCCCCCTTGCTCCGGCAGCCCCAACCGCTGCCTACATCTCTGTTTCTCAGCCAGACCCTCCCTCTCCCTGTCCGTCTACTTCCCACGTTGACCCATCCACCCTTGTTGTTGACCAATCTACCCCTATTGAAAAACCCTGGTCCTCCCTTTTCTCCGGCAGAACCTTTGCTAAACCTGTTGGACATCCTCTCCATTTTGTCCCTCCCACCTCTGCTAAACCTGTGTCACTCTCTGTTTGTGAACTATAAGGCTGATCTTTTCTCCCATTTTGTCTCAGAAATTGGTACAGTGACCTGCTGTAAGCCCTCTGCTGGTAGATCGAGGAAGTTCAACAACCGAAAGGTAAGGATTTCATAGGGTTTTTTATGAAATTGTTAAGGGCTTTGTGGAATTTCATTTTGAGAATATTTCAGTCCTCCCTATTCTCTTATTTTGTGAATTTTTTTTTTCTTTTTTTTTTTTTTTTTTTTTTTTTTTTTTTACTGTGTCACTCTCTTCTTTTTTTTTTTTTTCACTTTGAAAAGTCTAACATTGCTGTTGCTGGGAGGTTGAACCTTGAAGTTTGATTTGTTATAAAGTGAGAAAAACATAAGCAAACAATACTATTAACTGCTTTTGCCTGCCTATTCTCTACTACTGTTTTGTTGGAAAAGGAAGATTATGTAATTCGAAAGCCTACTAATTCCTTTTCGGTATTGCATCTTGAATACCTGTTCTTTGTTTCTCTCTCTTTTCAATGAAATTGTGGTTGCTTTATAAACAATTAGCTTCTTTCTATAAAACTTGTTGTCAATGTTTTTATGTGTGTGGCATGCTTCTCATACTCATTGAGCATGATAACCTTGAGGGAGACAAAGAGATTACATTCACATTGCGCATGCATACTTATAGGGTTAGAATCTTGAATGTTTGTGTACACATTATCAGAAAATAGCAATTGGTGTTGCCATAGTGGCATGGATTACATGTATGGAAGAGTGTTGGCACCAATGCCTATGCTTATCTATTACCTGGAAAATAGCAGTTGGTGTTGCCATAGTGGCATCGGTTATGTCTTATCTGTATGGAAGACGGTTGCCACTAATGCCCAAGCATATCTTTGTTGTTGCTAAAGATGATTTTGTCTGTCATTTGATAAATTTAATTGCTTGAATGCTTCAAAAAAATTAAGATAATGTGCAGAAGTTGGATCCTTGCTTAGCAGATTTTTTTGCCATTTGTATTTAGATGATATTCTTAAAGCCCAGGGCAGATTGCTTGAACTCAGGCCATTTGTATTTAGATGATATTCTTAAACCCCAGAATCTGTTCCCAAAATGCATACCAAACACTGCAAACAAATCCCAGCGAACTCATGGTGAAAAATATAAGTAAGGGGAGTTAGAGCAAATGGGTTGGGAAGTGTGGTTTGGTGGGGGTCAAAGTGGGCAGTTGGCCAATCTGTTTTTAAGTCCCACCTTACAAAAGCCACAAGTGGCCTAGTATTGCACTGTGAGTGTATAGCAAGTATTCCGTTCTCCTGTCTAGCAATAAGAATCTGATTCAATTATCCTCTTCTTTGCCATCCCATATCCATAATTTGGGACTGAGGAACATTTACACTGGAAGTCTTATTGGGGGGAAAAGAGAAAGAAGAAGATTGAATCCATGGCAAAGAGGAGAGGGGCTGAGATTGAAAATACGCAATAGTTAGCTTTTCTGATGAACACATTCATCACTATGACACATAGCAAATATCTTTCTGATTCCAAAGTTAGCTTTTGGAGGTCATTGGATGACTTCTTTTTTATAATAAGATCTAATTCTATTGTTAGGAGAAGGGACAGCAGAACTAGCCGATGATTTTTGCTATTGAAAGTTATATTGCTGCTGCGATGTTCTGTGTGAAGCCGGACAGACTGGTGAGATACTGGTCAAGGCCTTGGATGGGAATCCAGGTCATATCACTTTTTTCCTGGTTCTGAAACTGAGGTGTGCATATCTGCTTTGCTCCAAGTTTTTTTTTTTTTTTGGTGAAGTGCTTCGCTGCAAGTTGAATACTATTGTGTTGATTTTGATGACATACTTCAAACTTATCCTAATAATTAATATTTGCTTGATGACAGACAGTCTTGACTTATCGAACAAAATATGATGAGCAGAATGAGATACTTTGGTAGGATCAGTAGCTATCATGGATAGATCTTATCATATCAGATCTCATGAAGAAAAGCTGCAAGCTTTGAGAATGATGGATGGTTAGACAGACAGATAGAGAAAGATTTAATTAGTAAAACATTAATGGACAAGCTATAACACAACTGGATATCATATAAGAAAATTGAACCACTTGGGATCCTTTGAGCAACATTTGTTTCAATTTGAGAAGATATTTCAAGCCCTCTCCTGTATTGTGACACGATTCATTGAGTGACTGTGAGAGAGAGAGAGAGAGAGAGAGAGAGAGAGAGATGTTTGTTTTCCCTTTTGTCTCTCTGATGGTTTCAGGTTCTAGTTTAGTTCTTCTTACACTTGTCTCTGTTATTGTTTATTTCAGATTATTAATCCAAAATGGACCAGTTACAGTGTTACACTCACCACATAGTCTCTGTCTCAAGTCTCAACTATCATCACAAAACCAAACCCATCTCTTTCTCTTTAACTCTAGTGATGTCAATCAGTCAAAGAAGAAGAGAAATTATTTTAAAGAACTCTTCAACATTTCTTTAACTCTAGTGCTGCCTTATACTATGCATCATATTGAATAAATTATCATTTTAAAGAATAACCACCACTTTGGTGATTATTCGAATGTCTTGAATTAGGCAAACCACAAAAAATGGATTTGGGACTTAGGAGGGTGCATGATGAAGGGGTACCTCCAGCCTTATGAAAGGGAGGTGCATGTTGGCTACTTGTGATTTTTTGAAGGTCAATGACTTTATTATCATTTTGGAGAAGGCATACACTAGAGAACATATATTGGGGATGGAGAAGGCAACATTGGGCAGGCTTGAATGGAGATTGACATTTCCAACACCTCATGTCTTCCTTGTCAGATTTATGAAGGCTGTTGGGTCTGATCAGGAGGTAATAAGTCCTTACTTTTTCCTCTGCTCTGAGTTCATTTTAACCAATACATGTGAGAACATTAGAAAGGGTTGTGGCAAGGTCTCAATTGGATATTATCATTGAAGCATGGTCTCATATTTACGTGTAAATTTCAAACTTTACTTGTTGGGTCTTTAGCTCAAATTGGTAGAACACTTGGAACATGAAGATGTGTCAAGCATGTTCCAAGGGGATGGTGGTTCGAATCCACCATGATCCATTTTATTCAACTGTTCATAGAAGACAATCATGAGCATCATACAATGTTAGCTCCTTTGAGGTTTTTTTTTTTTTTTTTGTTGATAGTTTGAATGAATTTTGTTGTTTCTTTGGTTTTGAAGATGCAACAATGAATGAGACATTTTCTATTTGTATTCTTTAAAACTTTTGTATGTTTAATCGATTCATAAACTTTTGTAATTTATAGTGTTAATGACATTTTTGTAATTTATAGTAACCTATTAGTGGATCTCTGTCTTTTTTTTTTTTTTTTTTTAATATATACTTTATTTAGATTTTTAATAAATTTTAATGTCCTACCATCCATGATTTTATATGTATTTTAGTAAAATGGTAATTTTGTATTTTATATTAATCAATACAACACTGTTACACAAACAGGTTTTATCAAACTCCTTTCAGTATTAATAGTATTCTGGATACGTTTCTAGAACAGGTTTATCAAACACCTTTCAGGAAGCCAGTAACGTTATTCTGGTAACAGTAATACCAAAATACGTTTTTAGTCAGAAACGGCACAGAAATACTAGTAACGTTGTCAAATGGTACCTTTAGTTCCACAGTTGAAAATACACGCATAAAAATCCTTCCATGATAACTTTTATGGTAAAGATAGAACCCAAGACTTAACTAGAGATTAATACATAAAGGATACCTTTCCACCTTTCCACCTTTCCACCTTTCCAACAACTGTCATATTACCCTCCAAAATAATTAAGGCACAACTACTACGAACTTACATATATTCATCGAAGAGCATCTAAAGAATATCCTACAAGATTCATTGAATGTATATCTTAACAAGCTAATTTCTTGTAAATCACTTCTTGTGCAAATTAGCAACATTGCCGCTCATCACGAATCATACTCGAGTTTGATTGAGAAAACATGAAATTGAATTAAGGGTGACAATTATTGATGTGATAATTCTAAAGTTGCATTCTACAATAGAATTCAGAGCCCATATATAGAGTACAATAAAATAAAATAGAAACAAAAAGAGCCTTCACATCTTCAACTTCAATAAACACCGTTGCTTCTAGAGGAAGAACCTGGTGTACGTGGTTCAAGAATATAGCTAGGTGAGGAGTTACTGTCTATCGATCTTAACTTGGAGATGATGATAACCAGCTATTAACGCTTGAGTGAGAGAGCATAGCGGACAGCTAAGGCCTCTCTTTATATTCCAAAGTAATGAGGGACCCTATTGTATTCTTTAGTAAAATAGAATATAAAGAATATTTACCGCATATACGTAGTCAGAAGGCATGTGTCAGCCACGCGCCTTTGTCTCTTTTTTCCTACTTTTTTAGTGTCATCTAACATAGACAAGACCAAATTGACATTAAAAAGTTTCTTTCCTCATATACGTTAGTTATCTTTTTCAATTTCTCTAGACTGTATTTAGCATAAGAAATGAACTGTTAGGTTACTCGGGGCTAAAATTTTGTAATATGACAAATCTTTAAGATCCGTCATAAAAAATGGGGACACTTTTAGGGCAGTTGGTTTGAGGCTAATAAAGTAAAGTACGTCTAGTATTAGAAAGTTTCAGAGTTTGAGATCTCCTGTTCCTCATCTAATCTAGAATTACTCTCGCCACTTCTGTCAAATAAAAAAAAAGTTACTAATATATGTAAAAATATATATATATAATTAAATTTGATTATGAAATTTAACATATGATTAAATTAAATCATTTTTAAAAGTTCAATATAATGGCCAAATTTACTTAAAGTAATAGGTCAAAGGTCGAATCAAACTCTAGCAATACGGATAGTGATGTTTATATTGGTCTGTTATTGCGCTGTTTCGATCTAGTATCGTATAGGATTAAAAAAAAGATCATTTAATTATCAGTTGATGATACCACCAATCGGCAATCGATATTGATATCAATCTACAAGAATCCTGATAAATATACAATAATATGATGCATACGATACTAATACCTTGATCCATGGATTTAGACGTGGTGCGACTAGACGTGTAGTTTAAATCAAGTATGTGTATGAACCATGCAGTTCAAAGAAACTGGGTTTTGAAAATTGAATTAGTATACAACTCTCATTTTATAATTCAAATTGGGTTATTCAAACCAGGCAACCCAACAATCATACAAGACACCCCCAAAAGGGGAAAAAAGAAAATCAAAAAATAAATAAATATAATAAAATAAGGGAAAATAAAAAAATAGTAGTCTGGAGTCCAGACTCTGGATTGGTTAATTTGCGCTTACCACTTTGGACACGTTCATTTGCTGTGACATAAGTGATTATGTGAAGCCCTTTCGGCTTTCGCTGAGAAAATGTATTATTAAGAAAGAATTAATTAAAATCCAAGACAAAGAAGAATGAATAACTTCAAAGAATTAAATCACAGCTGAGCAATCCATTAATTATTTGATCAACTACACCAAAACTTGTTAATTTGTCTCTCTCTTCCTTCGTAATATTCCCTCCCCATCGATCATATCCATCCCTCTCTCTGAGCTCTGCTGGCTTCTGAGGCCTCAGCCCTGCAGCAGCAGCCATCATGCCTCAACAACCTATCCACCTTTTCCTTCTGCTCCACCTCTTCCTCCACCTACTCTTTATTAACAAATCCAATTGCGTTGCCCATCTGAACTCATCCTCCCGCCTCTGCAATTCAACTCATGACTGCGGCAACGGCGTTATCATCCACTACCCATTCTGGCACCTAAACAATAGAACCTCCAAACTCTACTGTGGTTACCCTGGCTTCGGCCTCTCCTGCTTCGACATCAAACCCCGCATCAAAATCTCTAACAATTACTACTATGTCTCAAACATCAACTACTCCTCTGAAACCTTCACCGCCGTGGACACCGATGTTGTGAATCAAGCATGTCCAAGGCCAACCAAAAACGTTTCCCTCTCTTCCATTCCTAATCTAGTCTACACTCAATTGGATCTCAACCTCACTATCTTCTTCAATTGCACTTCCTACCCTCATCAAACAACCTCTCAGTTGTCTCCCCTCTCGTGCCTCTCGTCTGGTTCTAAACAGTCTTACGTGTTCATGGAGGGAGAGAATCTGGGTGGTGGGTTCGATTGGTATCTCAATTGTGAGGTCAGCGTGGTGGTGCCGGTAAACAACAACATCTCAGGTAATCTGACGGTGACGGGACTGAGCACTGGTTATGCCGGCGCTGTACAATCTGGGTTTCAATTGAATTGGGGAATCGAGAGAAGCTGTGTTGAGTGCGAGGATTCCTATGGGCGTTGTGGGTATAATGTGACGGCCGACGAGTTTCTCTGCTTTTGCTCCGGTGGAGTGTATGGAAGCCCCACTTGCCCCCGACCCCGAGGTTCGTTTCCTCAATACATTACTTCTCTATTCTCTGTTTTAAATGGTAGCTAGGAAGACTTTGTTTCTCTCAACCGTAGGATTGAAATCAAATAAGACAGATACCAATTCATTCCAATCAGCTGGCTGTTGATAACTACTTGCAATATAAAAGCCCACGCATAATCTATTTCTTACCTCCCTATAATTTATTTGGATAACTACTATAATGCTTTAATTTAATTTATTGTATTATTTTTACTGGTTTTTTAGTGTTATATTTTCTTAATCATGGGAAGGGCATTCTATGATTATGTTCACCTAATCATTAGCTTTAACATGATTGATATTTAAGATGGGCGCATTAGATTAGTGACACCTGAGGATTCCTGTACCAAGCAATTGCGCTAGTAGTTGTCTTTGCATGACAAAATATAATTTTAAAAATTTAGAACCATGGAAGAGTGTAAAGTTGTTGTCAAAGTACTATAGACGCATATATATGAAATCTATATTAATACATGAGAGGGTATTTGATTGAAATAACTAGATTCTTAAATTAGACATGGGATTAATCCAAATAATAATCTCTATGTGACCATATAGGAAAAGAATCCTATAATAGGTGTAGAAAACTTTTTTGTTTTCCTGATTTTGTAAGCTAGCTAGGGGATCTGAACCGAGGTGTGGTTTTTTATTTTTTTGAATTTTTTTTTTCACCAATGAATTTTATTTTGCACTTGGTATTGCACCTCCACTACTACCACTACTATTAGCGGTATGGGCCTTCATTGCTTTTGCCACCCATCCTAAACGTGGTACCCATGACCCATATTTTTTCTTTGGTTATTTTCTAATTAATATGTATGTATGTGCTTGAATTTGTGATTACCAGGACCACCAGGAGTAGGAGACTCTTTCATGTCTTTTGCTTCACTTACGTACCCCACCTAGACACGTACAGTTGAGATTCGGATAGTTCTTTCTAGACAAAGTTTTTTCTTCACCCACCGTTCATCCACATTTCTATGGCCATTATTATTCTCTCTCATATTATGGAGGTTCGATATATCCTTCATTGTTTCTTTATGTATTCATCAAAGCCCAACGATGATCATTAGTGAAGAAATTTCTCGTTCATTATGGATTAAGGAAACCTTTGTGGATTATAGTTTGACACCTTGGACAATGTAGGTTTCAACATGTACTAGGATTAGTAATAAAATCTCTATTGATTCTTGGGCCGGCTTATGATTTGTTCACTACTTTTTTTTTGTTAAAAAAAAATTAACCCAATGATTTTAGGATTTTAGTTGACTTCATATACCAGTTGGACTTGTCCACCCATTAGCTTAAGTTTTTAGATTGGATACTTCAACATTATTCTGCCTACAGTCTATAGAGACTTCTTTTGAAGATTTAAAGTTTAACACAAGTTTTTGAGTTAGATACTTCAATATGATTCGGTTTAACTTGTAATTTTCCTATAGGGTTCCGACCCTTCTCGCGTAGTATTCATACGCTAGGCGATCTATTAGAGCTTGATAGCTCTAGGCAGCTATATAGTCGATATTAAGGATAGAATTTGAACTTAATAGTACTCATGCTTGGTTTTAGTGCTGAGAGATTGACGCAGTAGGAAACTGGGAGGTGAGATCTCGATCTAACGCCGACGAACCTTGAATCCACAAGTAGAGATAAAAATAGAAGCTTCTTCTATTCAAGATCAAAATTGATTACAAATGAAAATTGGAAACCCTTATATAGAGAGAGGCTTGTTAACAGAAGAAGAAAACAAAAATTTGAAACTCAAAACTTCGGGGGGCCAGTTTTGCCTTCGAAATGTGCGAAAACACCCTATAACCAAAAGAGCTCGATGAGATCTTCGATTTGATAAATAATTCATCCTATATCGCTTAATACCTCTGAGCAGTTTGGGTGGACTTCTACAAGTCCAACCGGCTCAAGAACTCATTGGATATCTCTTCTACATCAGAGACCAGTTCAGTCTCTAGCTTAGGACCTTAGGTCCAATGTTGAAGTGGGCTTGGGCTTATTTTGGTTGGTCCAAAATAACTCAGATTCTTTTTAACATAACTTCCAAGTTTTTTGATCAGGTGGACTGATGATTGTGGGGTTATAAGTGGCCTTGATGTTCCACCTAGTGACTTAAATCAATCACATGTGATATGAACCATTATATATGTTTTTTTTTTAATAATTTTTATTGAACTCATTTTTCAATATTTTTCAAGAACCCATGAAAACATTGTAGAAGATAGATAATTTGATATTTTAGTTATGATTATATGAAGATGTGGACACCATATCCACCACATATAGGTCCTCCCTAGAGAATTGCCAAGTGATAGTAATTGAGGGTGTGATGGAATAGATTCTTTGTACTGGGATGATTTAAAATTGTGTGATGTTTCTTTCCATATTTCTTATTAAAAAATATTTTCCTTTTAATACCATTACCATTACTATCATCATCATTTTTACTATCACCATACCAATTATTATGATGTTAGTCTAAAGTACACTTAATCAATCAGAGTCTAAGCGAGTTTGGTTCCTTAGCACGTACCAACAGTGACTATACATGTGAGAGCAAACCATCTGTCTTACTTTTACCATTTACAAGGGGAAGAAGGGTTTTTATGAAACAAAATTATAATATCATTTCATTAAAAAAAAAATAAAATATCATTGGCTCTGAGATATACGGTCACCAGTTGGTACGTGTAGATGATCCATTCTCAGCCTAAGCAATAGTGATAATAAATGAAGTATAGTAATTGTGGAAGGCTGCTGGTCCTAATACAAATCAAAACTTGACTTAGTCAAATTTGGGAGCAGCCAATCTATTTGGACTGTTTAGATTTCAAATCTCAAGGAGGAGTTGTTGTTGGATATAAGTAGTCCAAATTACACCTCTTGTGCTTGTGGGTTTTATTTTATTTTTACGGTCCCTTCTTATATTTTAAATTGATTTTTTTTTAAAATCTTCAAGTTGGACCTTTATTCTTCTTTATCGGCTAAAAAGTCCACACAAGTTTGTATTTGAGGAAGTCATTCATCTAATAAGCTAAGTACTACTAGTCCGTAACTCCGGTCTTTCTTTGGTTCCAATAATGTCTTCTTCTATGATCAGTACCTGGTTAGTTCAATCCTTCGCTCAAAAGAATCAATTTCTTCTCAAAATGAAATCCAAAACAATCCTCCCCTCTGATCAACCTCAGTTCTTCTTCGTCATCTACCTCGTCTTCCTCATCATCATCGTTCCTATATCTGTGTGTTGGGGTGAAGAAGATGGATACTCAGACTGCAAAGGCACGTTTGACTGTGGAGACATTAAGGGAGTTGGATATCCTTTCTGGGGAAGCTCTCGACCAGAATACTGTGGCGTTCCCGGTATGGAGCTCAAGTGTTCTACCGATACTAACTCAGCGACCATAGAGATGAATCGTACAACTTACCGGGTTTTGAGTATCGATAGTTGGTCGGCAAGGACTTTGAGGATCGCTCGAATGGATTTCAGTAATGGAATCTGTGGGCAGCAACAAAACACCACCATCGATTTCAATCTCTTCAATTACACAAACAATGATGTCAACTTGACCTTGTTCTATGGTTGCTCCTCCTCATACGTGCCATTCGGAACTGCAACTCCTTCCATAGTTACTTGCAATAATGGATATGGCGTTCCAACTGGTGCGGTCTACTTCAACATCACAAGGGGAGGAGTGGGATCAGATCCAATCGAGACATGCCAAACAAGCGTGGTGGTTACAGTCCTTGGAACAACAGAGCCGGGCCTGGGCACATCAGCATCGGGTCCCACTATCACCGATGCGATAAACCAAGGGTTTGAGGTGGAATGGACTGCGGATGTGATCAACAGCTGTGTAACTTGCAGGGGATCTGGTGGGAGTTGTGGCTATAACTGGACTTCATACCAACCCATTTGTTTCCACCAGTCGAGTAAGTTCTCTCTCCTTTACCATAAGGTAGCCATAAATTTTGTTTCGGTAGCCATGAAATATGTGAATATATCAGTCATTTTGTTAGGGAAATTTTGGTCTAAATCTGAGTTCCAAAGAAAAACTAAAAACTCGGAATGAAATTGATAACTAGGCTTTTGTTTCTCTCTCTCTCTCACAGGTCAAGTGGGTTTGGTTCCCATTTATTTAATCTCCATATCACAATGAGGAATAAGATAAAACTAGTAGTAAAGAACCATTAGAAAGTGAATATAGCTTTTAGAATTCTGACGTTTCATAGGTATTTACTAAAATTAGTGGGTTGCACCAATAAGAGACTGTCGATGTTGGAAGTGCAAGTTTAACTAAGTAGAACACAAAGTGAGCTTCACTTGATAGAGTGGGTTAGCATTTAGGCAGGGCAGGGCAGGGCAGGGCAGGGCAGGGTAGTATATCATTATATTGGGCATTGACTTTCCATATTTTTCTCTAATCCAGCCATCGTTAGTAGCCAATGGAGAGAGATTTTTAGTGTTCTTTCTTCCTTAGACCTAGTAATCTTGATGGTGAAGCCTTTGTCATACCATCTTTCTTCTTCCTTGTTTCAGTATCAATCTCGATCTGTTACTTGTTCTACTAAACTATAACCTTAGAATTCCAGCGTCTCACAGTGAAGGTAATTCATCCATCAAGTTGTACTGGGTTGGTCCATTTGTTTTCTGATTTTTTTTGGAGATACAAGGATGGGGTCGAAGGATCAAAATCCAAACTATGCAAGCTTTCCTCCACTCTCCTCCCCTGAAAAGCGTTGGGCTCCTCTGTGTGTGTTGGACTGCGTGTCTGAACATACATGACCGTATAATGATACGCTACACACTGTGTCAGAGGACCCCAATCCTCCCCTAAAAACACTATTTTATCGGTCAAAGTATTCAAGGAAAGTGGCCTTGGTTTCTCCGACCCTCTACTTTGGAGTCATCTGTGAGATGTGAGTGTCAAGCCAAAAGGCCACCATGAGAACTTTAATAATTCTTATATTTTTTTAATTTGTTTGAATATAATTACGTGCTTTTGTTTTATTGGAAAGAGAACGCCATCTGATCACGTTTGATGGGTGGCCTTTGCGGTCAGACACAATTTTTTGCAAAATGATCATTGCATCTTCAGGGATTTTTGCCTTTTCATTCATGAAAATACAATTGTCATTTTGCACAATACTATGTTTAGATGCAGGGACTACATGCTGCACGCGACCAAGTAGAATTCTTCTCCTTTATTTTATAATCACAAAATAAAACATCGAGATTTTCTTCACCTATGGTAAAGAGAAATCTAAACCCTTTGATCCATATAAGGAAGAGTATTATAATAATAATATATTGTGAAAATTAATGATAACATAAAAGTCTAATGACAAGATTATATCACCATTAGAGAGGAAATTGTCTCTTCTCCACCCGGAAGGATAAACTTGATGCTAAATATAAAACCCAATTAATTAGTTATTTAATATTAAAAGTCCATAACATATGAATCACACGAGCCGGAGTCTATATATTCTCCATCACGAGTCAAATCTCATAAAATAAACAATCTGAATCAAAGTCATCAATTGGACCAATACTCTTTAATTAGTTCCTTCTAATTAGAAAGAAATCTGTTCTCATGCTTTTTTCTCTATTTCATCTCCAATTGTACCTATACTTTCAATTCTTTCTTAGAAAATATCTACTCTCTTGCCATCTCTCTATCACATCTCATTATCAATCTCCTGTAACATTAATGTTTAGTATCTAGCTCATGTGGTTGGCTCATGGACTTGGTCAAGATCAAATTCTTTTGAGATCGAACATCTTTGATCACAGAACTATTATATATTCTTTAACCTCTCTGTGGGTCCCTTGTATGGCTCCTAATGGAAAAAAAGAAAAAATAAATAAGTATCTTAGATAGCCTCTTATCCTAGTAAAACTAACATATTTTGTCCTTCAAAATTAATTCGAGGATACTTTAATTTGTATCTTGTTCTTAGCAGCTTCTTTTGTAAGGTAAATGATCCATTATATCTTTGTCCTTAATTAGAGGAGGTCCAAGTATATCCATGTGTTTCCTATTCTTGAAAATTCAATTTGATTAATCTAACCAGATAGGTGAAGGAGTTTCCAGATTAGACTTTAGAGTCTTTATACGACACTTATTTTACAATTTCAATTATGCTCGAGGACAAAAGTTCCTTCACCCTAAAGTCAGTCTCGGTGTACTTTTCATCAAGTCAATGCATGATGGTCAATTGGGGATATTTCTTTTATTAATTTTTTTTTAATGTTAATCCAAGGTTTAAAGAGCCAAATCTAGCCCGGTTGATATATTCTGATCTGATTTAGATTTGGATTGATCGGAATCAGATGATCTCTCCCTTAATCCTAGTTTTTAAAAGGGGATTGGCCAAGTCAGAACGACCCCGAATAATCCAAATCCACCAATTCGATAATAGGATCATGATTTTGGAGTGTCAAAATCTAACCCAAATCGACTAAAATCGATGTGAGCTTATTGGATCATATTTTGGGCTGGGGTTTTATGACACTGAAACCAAATCGGACTGTACTAAAACCAATAAGATATTGAATCGAACTTACAAAACGGACTGAAACTGAAATAATCCAATACATAACAGTCCAAAATTCATTTAAAAAAAAAAAAAAACACATTTTTCCATACTAACATAAAAAAAACAAATAGTAAATCAAACCGGTAATAAACTGATAAGAAAAGTCGATAGAACTCAAACCCAAACCAAAAAAACGTAATAAAACTGATGCACCCTTATTGGATCATGTTTTAGAATCACTCATTCTCACACTGAAACCGATACAAACCAACCGATTGACACCCCTACCTTTAGTTATTAAGTTTCAACAATCAGTGAATCAGTGATTGAGGGCATGAGATATCCCTACACACAAAGAGAGGTGTTGGTTGAAGCAATTAACACGTGACTTGGTTGCTTTTTTGTCTTTGATTTTTGGATGCTTTTAGCTTATATTCTAGATGCTTTTTCCCTTAAATGAAGTTATATATGATAACCCTCCAACCCCAGCCCTAAAGTGGGCTGTGCATGAAATCACTTCCCTTATAGAGAAGACTTGAAGGAATTCATAGGTAGGATTCAAATAGAATTTTCTAGGTTGAAGGTCCGTAGGCACATCATGTATATATCTACAATTGCACAACCAACATATATTTTTAAGACAATTAGCTCTTAAACGAAGGAAGTTTAGTCATCTACTACTCTTACTATTCCAAATGGAAGACGCAATTTCTTCATCCGAGAGGTTTCCGGGAACTACCAAAAGTCATTCATATCTTTCTGCTAACTTGGTCCAAAGGCCATGCATGTAGTCATAGAAAAGTAACTTAAATGGATTGTGTACATAAGTTGAGGTCATTTATCGATCCCAAACTCCTCCTCCTCCTCCTGAACATATTCTCTATAATTTGAGCTCCATCTAAAGTCTCTCTTCTCTTCATTAGTTTTTGAGTATTGAGAGAGTATTATTGATCCAGTTTCCTTCCTCCTTATGTATATTCCTCAGATGTTGTTCTTCCCATTGATCATCGCCATCTTCATCTTCTTCCCCTTCTCATCATCCTTACCTGAATATGACTATAGATATTCAAACTGCACACCCTCGCAGTTCAAGTGTGGAAATATCCCACAAATGATCAAATACCCTTTCAATGCAAATACAAGACGAGATTACTGTGGGTACCCAGAATTTGATCTTCAATGCGTGGGAAACCAGAAAGCTACGATTACGATTGAAACACAAGACTACCGTGTTCTTGATATCATTACTGATAACCGAACCATGAAGATCGTCAAGAATGGTTTATCTGAAGATTCAATTTGCACTTCCGGCGGCGGCGGAGGAGTCCTTGTAAACACCACCTTCAATTACACCATCTTCAATTATGCTTCTGGTTACATCAATTTGACTCTATTCTTCGGTTGCGCTTCCAACTCCTCCGTCATGGTTAATGGAAATCCGAAACCAGTTAAAGTGGGTGATGTTACTTGCAGCGTCAATAATGGGGAGGGTAGTAGTGGCTTAGTTCCATTTACAGTCGGATTCGATGAAGTCCAAGCAGAAGAACTTTCCATGAAAGGAGGCTGCAACAGAATTGTCATCGTTCCTGTTCATGAAACGAATGTAGAGGAGATTCTATATAATTCGTCAGCTCTTGGCACAATTCTTGTTGGGGGTTTCGTGTTGCAGTGGTTTGCCATCGTTGATGGAGACTGTGCGATGTGCATGGAATCGGGTGGGACATGTGGTTATAACACCACTTTGGGCAAACCTACTTGCTTTTGCACCGATCAAGCTTACGATACTATGTGTCCCCAACCCCAAGGTACGTATTACTACGTCCACCTCTTCGTCTCATTTGCTTCCTATTCTTCTTCTTATATACATACTATCTCAGCAATCCTCATTCCTCGCCATGGTTTTAAGAATCGGGAATTGATCGATTCGGATCAAAATCAGCTGTGATCGATCCTGATTTCCACCAATCCGACACCACCGCTGATTCACACCCAAAGACCTTCTTACATATTGATATATATGTCTGTATTGGTTGTATTCTATACCTATAATTGGTCCATACGGATCACCCGATACAATAAGTATATGATTGTTTTTTTTTTGTTAAATGAAAAAAAAAAATGGTGAATTGATACACATTAAGGATCCATTATGCTATCAGTAACAGTTTCATCGACGATCAATATCAATCATGATACGGTGAACTAAATCCCTGCTTGTAGATGTCAAATAGAAAGATGTATGATAAGAGATTTATATGATAACGTATTAAATAATAAGAAGAAGAAGGTTCTTTGAGCAAATGGCATAGGGACAGCGAAACGGGAATTTGTACATGGGAAGGTCGAAGGTTCTTATTTCATTGAGTAGAGTGATACATGTAGTTGGCTCAGAGAATCTTTTCCCTAATTAGTATCATTGATATATTTATGTGTGCCTCCCCTCTTTGGATTATCTGCAAGAAATAGAAGTTAAGAATTTAGAACGGTGGGAGTTAGCCGTTCTTGGATTCTCATATTATAAGAAGATAGATTTCAAATTGAAAAACCATCCATTGGATTGGAGCCGCCGTGATTGAAGGAGAAGTGTTTTTTGACTTTGTGAAAGTGGGAAGCGATCTACCTACCTCAGCTCCTCAACAGTCAATACCAATAACCTATTAAGTACGTAAATTTCAATATTTGTTCAGGTAGGGTTAACTTACTTCCACACCTATTAATTTGTCTTTGCTTGTAAGATCACCGCCGAACTAGCTGGCCTTCGTCTTGTCCCAGGGTAGGATTTTTATGAATCGGGATCGCATTCGGCTCGTCGATCCTTAAATGAAAATAATGTTAGGACATATTTTGACCGATTATAACTGATTTTACACCGATTCCGAATCTCAATTCTAAGTTTATAATCTCTGTATTGTCGTCATCTCTTCATCTAATTCCCTTTTGAATATGCAAGAGGCATTCTTGGTAATCAAAAGTCTCAATTCATCATTAATACTTGCCGTCCATGTCTCTTTGAGAAAGCAGAAGACGTTTCTTCTATTTCCCCCTCCCCCTCCCTAAGTCAACACCCTTCGGTTCAACAAAGCAAAACAGATCAAAGTTCAAACTACCAGAATTGCCCCTGTTTCACTACATATTTTCCCAGTTGCCCTAACTTGCATGGCAAGGGAAACACCATTTTAAAGAGTCAAGACTCAAAGAGTACAAACATTGCTTTCTCCTAGTGGGCTGGTCCTCCCCTATATAACCACTTTGAACCCATATAAAGAAAAAAAAGATTATTCCAATTGGATGGTCCATGCTCAAACATCTGTTACAAAAGATGATTCCTTTGAAGCTTTGATTAAGTCTAGTTTATTTTTCTTTTTCTTTTTAGACATATTCTCATATTTGACTATATAGAAGATGTAGAATTCCTTCTCCACTGATGATGCGATCTTATGATTGGATTTTGGATTCATAGTTAACTTCGATTCTCCATTTATTCATGGTCACAAATACCCCTATCTCGTGAGTTCAATTAAACGATTTAAAAGCCTATGGTGAAAAGATTCTTCCTTCACCATGGGTCCATATATATGCTTGAAACTGAGCTGTTGCTTCCAGATGCACCATTATAAATATATATATAGATAGATGCTTTTGTCTTTTGTTAGTTGGGAGGGAACTTTTCCCAATTTCTCTACTCTAGATCTCCAATCAATGGAGACATACCTGAAATTAGTTCAAACCAGAGGAACAAAGGGAAGCTAAAAATTAAAATAAGATGGTGTCACGAAGTCAAACTCGCACCAACCCACAAAGGAGCAATCGCCAATTCACCATTCAACAATGATTCCTCTCCTCGTTTTCCTTACATCTCCCCCCCATCTAATTTCCTCTCTTCTTACGCTCTCCTCCCCTGTTTTCTTTGATCCCTTCTTCCCAAATGAGTTACTCTTTCAGTGACAGGAATTTCTTCCCTGAATTGATGAATACCACCCTCTTCCTCCTTCTTCTCCTTCTCTTCAGTGCCGTAATTCAAGAAGCCAAATCAGTAGACCCAAAATTCGAAGCTTGCGAGCCTCAGAGCTGTGGCCATGGTCCAAACATAAGTTTTCCTTTCTGGATTCCTCTTGTGCATAAAAACTACTGCGGCAACCCAGGTTACGAGATAACCTGCTTGGACAATGAACCAACCCTCCTGATTACCGACGAAAACTACCTCATCAGAGACATCTTCTATGCTAACCACTCGCTTCTGATGGTGAACAGCGAAGCAGAGTCCAACAGTTGCCCTGTTCCTCTGCATAATTTTACCCTCAACAATACTCCTTTCGAGTTCGGTCACACACCCTCTAATCTCTTATTCTTCTATAACTGCACAAAACCCATCTCCTCAGAGTATCAATTCCCTGTTAATTGTTCGACCAATGTTACTGGGAATCATTCGTTCGCCTTGTTTGAAAACGATTTGGGATGGCCGTACCTGAATTATACTTTTCACACCTGCAAGTCTACAGTGAGTGCACCCGTAGACATGACTGGTATGAGTTCAAAGGATTTGGTAGGGACGAGCTACTCGGATTTGTTAAGTAGAGGGTTTATGTTGGAATGGACTGAGAGTAGTAATTGCAGTAAATGCGACGCAAGCGGTGGTCGCTGTGGATATTACAAGAAACAGTTCTTGTGCCTTTGCCCCAATGGATCCAATGGCCAAAGCTGCACAGGTAAGTCCTCATCCACCATTCCCAATTCTTCTTTCTCTTGAGTATATATTTTTTTCGATTAATCTATCAAACTTTTTTTTTTAACATTTTGCTTTTATTGTTTCTTTGCATTAATCCATCTTAGCATCCATTGGAGGTTTTTGATTGATATGTCAAAGGAGGGCAGATTACCTGCCTTAGTGGTCCATTTATTCTATTCTCTGTAGGGGTCCCTAAAAAAATGCAGGATCTTGCCATCTGTATATTTAGCATATATCCAACGGTCAGGATCTTCTGTCATTCCAATACTTAGGTGATTAGACACTGTTCAAAGTTGAATAAAATGAGAACAGAATCAGATAATTCAAACTTATTCATCAACTGGTTAGGTAAAGCCTAGTTAGAGGATATTATTTAATTATAACTCATCAGTCCTTTTCATTTCATTGCATCCTTCTTTTTTAAGTCTTTTTTTTTATCCCCATTTTTTGGTGTTGTTCATTTGTGAGAAGATGACAGAAAAGAATGGCTTCGATGAGAAGTTTTATGACTGGAAAGTTGAAGGTCAAATTTGAAATATGTAGGATATTATATATTGAATAGCTTGGACGGTTCTGTCTCTATGGGACTTGTGGGGACATATATATATATATATAATATAGTCTTAGTTGTATATTAAATTTTCTCAGATATGGTCTCTGCCTTAGGTTGGACGGCTGTGACTTTCCCAACAGCCGTAATTCTTTTTTTTTAAAAATTTTTTTGGCTAGAAAGAACAGCTGTAAGTCTTACGAAACGAAACCAAGTCAAAGCAAATCTCTTGATTCCCTCCCTACTATGAACCATGCTCCATACGGCTCTCTTTCTCTCTTCAAAATGTATGAGCAGACTTGGATTAAAATCCTCTACAATGTGGGTATCTTGTGATATAGTGCAGTGCGGGCCTAAGAGCTCGACACATGAAAAAAGCTTTATCCAATGATGCGAATTCGATTCAAGGTAGTTTTTTTTTCTTTCTTCTTGAGCTCGGTACCGTTGGATGTCGTATCATCCACGTGTCAAGCTTTCAGGCCCATACTGCAGTGCACCAGAAGATTAGGACACTGTAGATAATTTATTTTTCCGAGCAGACCTATTCGTGTTGGGCAAGCCATCTTCAATGTGGTTTCTAAGAAAATCGATATCCGTCCATCCATTGGCCAATACCATATTGATGTAACAGTCTATGGTAAGGGTAAAATGGTCCAAAATTCAATTTATTTTTTTTAAAAATGAGACAGAACCGTTTGATACGGGCCTATCGACAGAGACCAATACCAACACCAATACCAATACGGATATTTAAAACCATGATCCTCACCATGCTTAGTGGATATGATTTACCTATTATTTCTATAAGTTATTCTTGGTGTAACCAAGCTTGATTACAGTAGAACTTTTTTCAATTTTGTTTTAATCCCCACATGCTGATTTAGAACATATTAAAACAAAGGTTACATAGATCATTTTACCAAGCTATACTTAAATAAAGTAGTTTGTATTTTAATGGGAATGAGGGGCATTATGGTAAAATTCATGAACAAGCAAGTCTAGCTCAATTTTTTTTTTTTTCAATCACTGATGAGATTGAGATTTTTTGTGAGAGATCCACATTCAGAGTTGATTATTCAAACTGATAATCTGTTCGTTCTCATGATTTTGTGGCAGAGAACACCCTACCTTGGCCAGCGATTCTTGGAATAGGTAACACTCGTCTTGTAGTTTCAATATTTGAATTTAATGTTCGAACTCATTGTTATAATTCTAAGAATGGATTTTTTTTTTTCCTATTATTTTGGACTTAGACTGTGTTTGGTATGTATTTTCGGGATAGATTCTAGGTTTACAATGCATTCTGAAACGAAAAAATAAAAAAGAATCAGTTTTCAGAATACATTCTAATAGATCCAAAATCTATTCCGGCCAATTGCTAAAGACTCCTTTATTGATCATTCTATTTCATTATCTTTCTTAGTCTTTGGCTGTCTTGCTGGGGTAATCCTTTTATCATGCCTGTTCTTCGTCATCTACCGACGACGCCATCCCAAGGAAGGCCTCTTCACTCCATTCAAAAGCAAAAGCACCTCTGTTTCTACAACTTCTCTCTCTAGAAAATTCACTTCCAAATCCTCCTTGAAGGACATTGAAAAGGGCAGCACCTACTTCGGAGTTCATGTCTTCAATTATGCTGAACTTGAAGAAGCAACTAACAACTTCAATTCTAGTAAAGAACTTGGAGATGGTGGCTTTGGCACTGTATACTATGGTGAGTAAGAAGCTAGAAACAACATCTTTTATTGTGTTTTTATGGCTAGCTAGGCTTTATATATTTCACCCTTCTTCGATCACCACCTTAATTAATGGAGCATCATTTTCTTCCAATTTTCTTGTCCAGGCAAACTCAAGGATGGTCGTGAGGTTGCAGTTAAGCGCCTTTATGAAAACAACTACAGACGAGTTGAACAATTCATGAATGAAGTTGAGATCCTTACTCGTTTACGCCATCAAAACCTTGTCAAGCTCTATGGTTGCACCTCACGACATAGCCGTGAACTCCTCCTTGTTTATGAGTTCATTCCTAATGGTACTGTGGCTGATCATCTTCATGGTAATAGATCAGAAGCTGGGTCAGTCACTTGGCCTACCCGGATGAGCATTGCCATAGAGACAGCAAGTGCACTGGCTTTCCTCCATGCTTCTGATGTTATACACCGTGATGTGAAAACTACCAACATTCTCCTTGACAGCAATTTTGGTGTTAAAGTTGCAGATTTCGGGCTCTCCCGTCTCTTCCCCACAGATGTTACCCATGTCTCCACTGCACCACAGGGGACTCCAGGGTATGTAGACCCTGAGTATCATCAATGCTACCAGCTTACAGACAAGAGTGATGTATATAGCTTTGGTGTGGTCTTGATTGAGCTCATATCATCAAAGCCTGCTGTAGATATCAATAGGCATCATAATGAGATTAATTTGGCTAACATGGCTATCAACAAGATCCAAAATCAAGCATTGCATGAGTTGGTTGATCCATCTCTTGGGTTTGAATCAGATAATGCAGTAAAGATGATGACAACATCAGTGGCAGAGTTGGCATTTCGTTGTCTGCAACTTGAGAAGGAATTGAGGCCTTCCATGGATGAGGTGTTGGAGACTTTGAAGGGAATTGAGAAGGAAGACTACAAAGTGGAGAAGGCAAAGTTAGTTATTCAGACAGACAAAATAGGGTTGTTGAAGACTATTGATCCACCATTTTCGCCGGATTCCGTTACCGATAAGTGGGTCAGCCTGTCCACTACACCTAATACCAGTGCCTAGGTTTGATTCCCCTTCACATTATGCATTCAAGATTTCCAAGTACATGGGAAGAGTATGTTGTACTGTCATAATCAGATTCAAATTAGTTAGATTGTAATTTAGCTTCTTTTCGTCATCGATCTGCCTGTATTTTTATTACAATAGTAACATCACTGGTAGCAGTATTATGGCTTGGGGGCATTGTACATAGTACTTAAAAGGAGTATATGTGCCATTCCTGATTACTTTGATGTGCAGAAAATTTTGTTGAAGTGTTTTCTGATCACAGGAAGGATTTTTCTGCCTTTTTCTTTTGTAAACAACCGAAAACTGTTTTGCTTTTTCAGTCATGTGGCATAGTTTTCCAAAACAGATACAGGCATACATACATACATAACTACATGCTTGAGAATTGAGACATCAAAATGCATTCACTCTTGACCAAAAGTTATTAGGTGCTTGGAATTTAAGAAACAGAAAATATTAAAGAATGCTTACAGAGAAATAATTTTTGAAGGGAAACAGATGGGCACACTGCCGATATACCATAAGCTAGTGTCCGTTGCATCTATCTTTCTCTTCCCCCTTTTGACATGATGAGTTCCCTGCCCCACTATATGATGCTTATCCAACACTCCCATTGGTACTACACAAGGGCTATGAGCCTATCCCTCTCACCTTTTTAAAATATGTAACTACGAAAAACATTATTCTTTCAAAATGAAGCATAGAACATAGCCCTTCAAAGGGGTGGGGGAGGAATCCCTACATAGCTAGGCTTTCTTCTAGATAGGTCATTTGGCACTAATATTTGAATTATATAATTCATTTGACACTAAAACCTTGTGTTGTATTTGAAACGAATTTAAGATTCAAAAAATGTGTTCGTATGTTTTGATTTACAAAAGGTTTTTGATTCTCCACAAATGTGTTTCAAAAGTAGTCTGTACATTTTTTAGCTGGTGGAAGATAGACAACAGATAGGCGGTTGACCAACCATCATCTAGCTATAGTCCAGATGAAGTTTCCCAAGAGCATTACTGTTACTAATACAGTAGGAAGTATGGGGGCTAGATCTTGTTATAGCACTCACGACCCTCGAATCCTCAAGGTAAAGAAAATCCTAATTTCAATGGGAAGAAGAGCATACAAAGAAATTTCGTCCATAAACTTTAAGATAATTTATATTGTTCAAAACGACCCTTATATAGGGAGGTCGGATTACAAAAGAATAGGAAACCTAAATAAAACAGGAAACAAACAAATATAGAAAAAATAAAATAGGAAACTAAGATTTCTAAATTGCACCCAAAACTTTAGAGGCTCAGTAGACCCCTTAAACAATAGAGATTTGACCCCGAAACTTCACTTTTGATGAAATTGGTCAGCCTGTAGAGAATTGGCTGATGTTTCGAAAGGTTTTATGGCTCTCGTAACTCTACCCGAGTCAAAAGTTACAACATCTATTGGAATGGCTTAGAGGGGTTGTTACATCTTGAAGAACAATTCACAAAGACCCGGTTCGTATCATTGGGGCATCTAAAATCTTAAGGAGAGTGATCGATGGGGCTAGTGGCTCGACTCAACCCCATCACTCATGTTTTCAGATTTTGATGCATTTATCCAAAAAAAAAAAAAAAAAAGATTTTGATGCCATGTATGTAATGTATGCCTGATGTCGTCTACAATGATTTGTCTATGGTACAGATAAGTATGGTACTAAGTTGTTGTTGTTGCTCCCCTATGTTAATTTTGAGAAACTTTCAATCACGTCCCTATGGTTACCCAAACTCCCTACTTAAAAGTTTTTTTTCTTCTAATTATCTAAAAAAAGAGCAAACCCTCACCTCTCTTTCTCCCCTATAAATTTAAAATCCCTAAAGTATCCTTGCTCCCCTTCCCTCCCCTCCTAGCACCCATTCCCACAACCTCTCTTCGACATCTCCCTCGCCCTCCATTTTGCCACCACTTCTCACCCATTCCTTCCCCTCTACCATGAGCCACCCCTGCCCTAGGGGTGTCAAAAGTTGGCCCGTATTGGTAGGCATTGATAAATTGCTGAATCAACCGGTTGACGTCCTAGACTAGCCCGATTGGATACTAACCGTATCGGGCTCAAGCACCGATAGATTGATAATTGAGCGTTCTCCGTGCAAGGTGGTGGGCCAACGATTGCCCGATTGGAACCGATCAAATTTTGTGAAAGACTGATTTGGCGGGTTTGTTTCGATAGACAAGAGTGGGATACCTGGATGTTTATAATTTGATTAGCCAGTTGAAACCCTTTTAACTTGCTTATAACCCGTTTTGGGACCGTTATAGCCCATTTAAGGACCATTTATAGACCAATTAGTCAATAAGGTCCATTACAGCTTGGTAGCTGACCAACCAAAAAGAAACATGTGCCTACCCTGACTTATGAAGCTTGATTACCTCAAAAGGCGGAAACAATCCAGGGCCTTAAAATGGTGTGGACCAATTAGATCCGAAGGAAATTGACAGGGCCTGGCCGATTGACACCCATACCCTCTCCGAAGTCTGATCCGGATCTGTCCTAAATCGATTAGGATCAGTGAGGAATTAATCAGAATCGGCCCAAAGTTACCCTAACCCTAGCTTTTGAAATGGGATCGGCCAGAATCGGGTCCGGTCGCAAGGGATTCCGATTCAAGCCTGCCGATCTGATCCCTATTTTTAAAGTCCTGCTCCCGGCGGCCCCTAAAACCTGAGCTGCTCTCGATCGAAAACTCCTCAGAAATCTGAGGTCCTCATACCATAAAATATCAGGCTTGGCCTTGGTTGGCTGCATCGACCCTCGTTGTATGATGTCCCTTGGAAGGGTTTCTGTCATCGACTCCGACAAAAATGTGTTGCCGATGTGGGTGCACTGTTGGAATCCCCAGCGAAATTGACGATACCAAGTGCAAACGCAGCGGTGTCCTCCACTGGGTCATCATCAGCGCCATAGGTTTCTGCAAATCCTTCAATCCCCTCAACGTCTCCATCGGCGACATGAAATTGCTCGTCAGCATCTTCGACTCCATCTCCTCTGGTGGTATTTTCCTCTCGCTTACCACTATTGCCAGCAACTATCCAATCCTTTCCTGGGTCTGGATCCTGGTTATGTCGCCATGTTCGAGTTCTCAAACGCGTGGAAGATGCGTTTCAGCTCCGAGAAGGTAGAAATGGCAGCTTCGAAGAGTCGATCGAATCGGTCCGATTCGAATCGTTTGGGGATCGGATCGTCGGAGTTGCTTTTGCCTTTAAAGGGTAAGTGTTCAGAAAAAATTAAACAGGAATGTTTTATGCTGTTCACACTCTCATCACTAATAAGGCATAGTTGAGCTTTAGAATTACTATACATCTGAATTAAATCAAGTTCAACAGGTAAAAATAGAGCACAAAAAAACTTAGTTGAGGTTGAGGGGATAAAAAGGACATGGCCAAGAAAATTTTAATGTAGTTATGGTTACCGTACCTTTCTCGGATAGATGTTATTAGAATCCTTTCACCTGGAAATAACTCTGAAAGCAATCAATATTTCCATCGTTGAATCTGATTTAGAGCAGATGAACAAATTGGGGGAGTAGGCGTCCAAAGAGCGAAGATATGCTATTTTGGGAACTGGAGAGAAGAGCATTGCCCAAGTCTCCGTCCATGACTTCACCCTCTACTGCTACTTCTGGTTTTCTAAGTCCACGTTGGGTTTTTTGTTTTGAGGCGGGGGATCAAGACCGGAGTCTCCCTCCATCCATGGCTCCATTACTACCAAATTTCCACCACATACAATCGACGCGTTTTTCCTTTTCTCTGTCTCTGTCTGTCTGCACCTTCTTTCACTCCACTCTATAATTCAAACTTTTAACTGTTAGTTCCATCTAATCACTCAGGTAAGTCCAATAGCAAATGAAATAAATCGTATTAAAAAGAGTAGACGAGCAGTATACTTTTTCACTACGTACCAATTCGTAATCAATGCTCCATTACAAGAATAATATTAAGCTCTATCTACTGTTTCTCACCAAGAAAACCTTCCACCCCAAGCGAGACGTTTCATGCAAGCCCAAGGCTGCTGATGACTTTTCAAAGTAACGTAACGTTAGCCAAATCCAAATGGATGAGATATTGTTTTTTAGAGAAGACTGGAAAATCTAGTCTTGCTGGTCAACTGGAAAGGTGTGGAGGAAATTTCTGCTTGGATGATTATTGATCATTTCATTCATGTCCGTCGATTTCAGGTAGGAAAACCCACATCCAAGCATTTAGCTATCCACTGAACAGCCTCCATATTGTTTTTGTTATTCTTATTGGTCCGAGTCAGTCAGTCAGTCAGTCAGTAAATTGGCGCGTCTGACTCCTGACCACCGGCAGTGGTAATAGAAAAGAAATATTATTAGATTACTAACAACAACAACAACAACATAGCAGGAGGAGGAGGAGTGAGTGAGTGAGTTTGTAGGTAGGATGGGTTCTCCCTCAATATTGTCTTCATCCCATGCCTCTTCCTTTCTTCTTTCTTCTTTCCCTTTCTTCTTCTTCTTCTTCTTACTTGTGTCCTCGCAGCTTTCACTCGGATCAGCAGCTGAAGATAACGTGTTGTTCCAACGCTGTACTCCCTTCCGCTACAATTGTGGGGTACACAACTTCGGTTACCCCTTCTCCAATGCATCTATGGTGGACTGCGGGTTAGCCATCATCGATTGTGTTGACAACTCAACAGCATTTGTCAAGTCTGACGATGAAAATCCACACCGGTTTGAGGTGTTTAACAGCATCGGCAATGACCACGATGATGAGACGATGGTAATTCATGACACAAAATTCACGCACCTCATACAATCGTACAGCTGCTATAACCTCTACAATTTCGCTCTCCCACCCATTTCCGGTCGTCATCTTTCCTTCAACCTGATCGACTCCATTAATTTTACCTTTCGAATATGCCCTCCTCCTCCTACTACCACCCACGACATACCACAACACGATAATGGTCTCATGGGTGGTTACATACACTGCGGAGACACTGGTCTGCACTTTTCCTCCACCTTATATCCTCCTATTGTGGAACCTCCTCCATCTGCATCTCCTCCTCCTCCTGCTGGCACTCAAGGCGCTGATCACTGCAAAGTGGTCAAGTTTCCCGTGGATGCGCGGCAGCGCCAGTTCCTTGGGGATACTGAAGGACTTTTGCTGTGGTTGTCTGCTGGGTTTCGTCTTCAATGGAACCTTCCCAAATTATGCCCTCATTGTGATGAACATGGTACCCACTGTCTGTATAGCGAACAGAAGGAAGAAAATTACTTTTGTGCGGTTCCGAATCACGGTAATTATATATATATGAATTTCCACAAGTCCTTTCAGTTGAATTTAATTTTACTATATATTTCTGAACATGCTAAGAGTTTCTATGAATTTATTTACTTATTATGATTTATCTCAAATCATCAATATTGATGCTTAAACTAATGCTATGATGTCATTTTTGGGTTTTTGTGGCAGGGAATACGGAGAAGAAGAGAATTATAATAGGTATTAATTGCATGATTTATTGTGTTGCTTAATCGATTAGATTTCACAATACATTTATTGTGTTGCTTAATTGATTAGATTTCTTTTCTCTTTGAATTATGGAGTTTGAATTTCTGTTGGGGTCAATCAAAAAATCTCTGAGTTCTGTCCTCCATTTTCAGGCGTCATCTCAGGAGTTGGGGGGATCCTCCTAATATGCTTAGTTTTCTTCCTCATCTACTACCAACGCCGACGGAAGGGAGCCGTCTTTGCCCTTTTCAAGACTAGAAGCTCGTCTCCATCTTTATCCCCACTCTCTGCAAGCATCCCTTCCTATCCCCACTATGGAGTCCCCGTCTTCACCTACGAAGAACTCGAAGAAGCCACTAACAACTTCGATTCCAATCAAGAACTCGGTGATGGAGGCTTCGGCACCGTATACTATGGTAAGCACTATGCAAGAACAGCGCGAGTCATCCTTCCCCTGTCTTCTTCACATAAATAGGAAATTAAATTTTATGCGCCCCTGTTGTCCAACTTCCGTAAACAGGGAAGCTACGGGACGGGAGAGAGGTTGCAGTGAAGCGTCTCTATGAGAACAATTGTAAACGCGTCGAGCAGTTCATGAATGAAATTGGAATCCTCGCCCGTTTGCGTCATCAGAACCTCGTCACCCTCTATGGCTGCACTTCACGCCACAGCCGCGAACTCCTACTCGTTTACGAATTCATCCCCAATGGAACCGTTGCTGATCATCTCCACGGAGACAGAGCAGAGTCTCGTTCGCTTCCATGGCCTACCCGTATCAGCATCGCTATAGAGACAGCCCAAGCACTCTCATACCTCCACGCTTCTGGTATCATACACCGTGACGTGAAGACTAACAACATCCTCCTATGCAAAAATTTCCAAGTCAAAGTTGCAGATTTCGGGTTGTCACGTCTCTTCCCAAACGATGTCACCCACGTCTCCACTGCTCCACAGGGTACTCCAGGCTACGTTGATCCAGAGTATGACCAGTGCTACAGGCTTACAGAAAAGAGCGATGTGTACAGCTTTGGGGTGGTGTTGATTGAGCTCATATCATCAAAGCCTGCTGTAGATATCACTAGGCATCGTTATGAGATTAATTTGGCTGACTTAGCGATCAACAAGATTCAGAGTCGAGCTGTGCACGAGCTGGTCGACCCTTGTCTCGGATATGAAACTGATGTTGCAGTAAGGGAGATGACAACATCGGTGGCGGCTTTAGCGTTTAGGTGTCTCCAATATGAGATGGAGTTGAGGCCTTCCATGGATGAGGTATTGGAGGTGTTGAGGGGAATAGAGAGTAAGGACTACAAGAATGTGGCGGATGGAGAAGAAGGGGCAGAGGTGATCTATATTCCCATGAACTATACAGTAGAAGAGCCCACGAAGTATAATAATACTCCGCCTCAGCCGGTGGTTCCACCTAATTAGTTGGCTGGTCCATTCAAAGACTCCATATTCCATAACCATTGGGTACTCGAGTTTGGCATCAATTTCATTCTCTTGTTGGGCGTTTATGACATTGTGCCATTTGGTGTAAAGCTACTATCAAGAAAAAAAAAAAAAAATAAAAAGAAATTTGGTGTAAGTTTCCCTCTCGTCTTTTTGTTTTTTTTTTTTTGGGTGT
The DNA here is from genome assembly GCF_018873765.1 of Telopea speciosissima. Lineage (NCBI taxonomy): Eukaryota > Viridiplantae > Streptophyta > Magnoliopsida > Proteales > Proteaceae > Telopea > Telopea speciosissima. The sequence continues at coordinate 55,367,032 of NC_057926.1, read as the reverse complement.
AGAAAGAGGGATATTCATTCATGCATGCCCAACGCCTAGCAAAAGAATACAAAATACATAAAAAAGATAAAGAACATGATAAACACAAGGTATAGATATATAGTATTCAAAACCAATGAGTGTAAATTGATCCAATCTCACATGTCATTGGCTGGGTCATACAAACTAGGGGTTGAGTTACAGCCACTTCCCTAGATAACAGGCTGTACACAGCTAATTTTAAGCGCATGCACATACGTGTCAAAAGAGGAAGCCCCATACGTGCCGATCAGTTCAACGCCACACTGCCCACGCGTGCTGACATGCTACCACAACCTACTTTCAAACAGACTTGCCGGATTGGCAAAGGTCTGCTGGATCGACGAGTGGAGCTTCGATTGACGACAAGAAAACCACCAGAATCGCTGCCACAACCTACTTTCGAATAGATTTGCAAGGATTTGTTGGATCCGCGAGTGAAGCTTCATCCGACGACAGGAGAGATTTGATGAAGATTGGACGGGAGCTGGAGCTTCGGAGCCGACGATAACCTCGATGCCACTAGCACCTGAGTCAGCATCACCTGCAAACACACAAACAAAGAACAAAGAAAGACCTCATTTGATTGAGAGCCCCTCGGTGTTGTCCACATAGAGCCCATAAATTGAAACATAAAATTGGAGCACATAAACTGCAATTGTTTGCCGACGATGGCAAAAAAACCTAATCAACCACAGAACGAGGAGCTTCAGGGAAGGGAAAGGGGGAGGGCAAAAAGAATTGGCAGTGACAACCATTGTGGGAGCAGGGCGGAAGGGGTGCGGGCGCAGATGGAGGTGGAGCAAGACAGAAAGCGGGCATGTACAAAGGGAGGTGGAGCAAGCCGGCAGGTGGGGGGGGGGGGCACAGAGGGCGTTGAAACAGAGTGGAAGGTGGGGCGGTGATGATTCATGAACGAGGGGATGGCAGGTTTGTTGTCATCGTTATCATCGTTGTCGTCGTTGTCGGCATCATCTCCGGTAGCGGTTCCAAGGGTCATGGCAGAAGAAGTGGAAGAGGAGATGGGAAGTAAGGATTACACACACTAACGGTGGAAAAACCTAACATGCACAGCGGCAGAAAAAACAAACCCTAAGCAAACGGAAAAACCTAACACGTAAACATGTATGGTCTTGACATTAAGATGTGGCCTTGTTTCCCTCTCGTCTTCATATACCGTATAATTTATAGTTAACTTGTCTTATACAAACTAAGTGGTGTTTGAGGTGGCATGAACATGTTCAATGGGAGGCCTTCGGATGCCCCACTTTGGAGGAATGACTTGATTCAAATTGAAGGTACTTATAAAAGAACAAGGGGCAAGTCTAAAATGACCCTTGGGGAAGTAATGAGGAAAGACATGCATAGTTTGAATCTTCTCTGAAGTATGATGTCGAATAAAGTTTATTGGAGGGCGATGATACATGTAGCAGACCCCAGTTAATTTGTAATTATTGTGTTGTGTTCATTTTTTTTAGTTAATATTAATATTTTGTCTTCTCAAGGATCCTTGTAGAGGAGCCCATTTAGTTGGATTAAGGTTGGACGGTGCACCACACCACTTGAGAGTGGGTTTTTATCCTCTCAAGTGTGGTGCATTGTTCGATGCACATTTAGGTGCACCAAAATTGAGAAGATAAAGATCCATTTGTTGTTGTAAGATGTTGCTATCTGGTCATGTAGTGTCTGCACTAGTGCAGGGTCAATAAGAGCCTTGAACTGAATGGGATTTTTTAGTTCATTAGGGGTTGAGTGGTAATTTTGTACGATCCAACGTACAGGTTTAGGAACCATAGGATCCAGCTCCTCTCAAGCGAGCCCATCGCCCAGGGAGTGCCCAGTGAGGCATCCAATGGCTAGGTTGGCTGGATGTGCATCGGGCCCACATAGGCACACATCACGACACTGGGCACTCAGTGGACGGGGCACGCTCGCTAGAGAATTCTTTTTCAGCGGAAGAGCAGAACTCTTTTCAGCCCTCTTCCATTGTCTTTTTTATTTTCTCTCGGCAAATCGAGACTAACAATTCATAACTAAGACATGAAAACCATCTTCTAGAAATCAAAGCTCTCAAATAAATTAATACAACAAACACATTCAAAATTGTACTGAAAAAATGTTTGCCCTTCTCGAGAACATGTTTCTATGTTACTTTCAGATTATCTAATTAATTTTTATTTCTTCATTTAGGTGAGGATGAAAATTCAAAGCGCAGATAAGAATTACAGAACTTAATTTGGGTTTTCACTTTAAAGCAAGTTTCTCCCAAACCAAAAGGAACACATTACCTTTATTAATTTGAAAACGATAACATAGAGCAAGGAGACAATTCGAAAATGATAAACCATTATTGGCAGTGCCTCATACACCATACCTTACATTGTACAACAACCATCCTCTATGTTTAAGAAATCTTTTGACAAAAATAAATGTGTGTGTGTGTGTGTAAGAAACCAATGTTTGTAAAAAATCTTTTTCTTACATTTGGATTCCTAGCTACCAGCCTAGAAATTGGATGCGAAGAAACCCCATCAAGCTAATTCACATCTCACAAGCAAAATGTACTAGGAAACGCTGTAACAAAACCAAGTGTGAAGTTCCCAGACATTGAGAGGGGAGGGAAGAATCAATGCTAACCAAACTTTTCTTTCTGGATTAGATGGACAATTCTTTCATTGGTAGTAGTTCTAGACACATGCATATTCAACAGCATATCTACTCCTCTTCCCAGCAACATAAAACACAATAGGAAAATGAGTCTACCGAACGTGCTCAACCACCCTACACACAAGCACTTCTATGCAAAAGAGATATCCACAGTACACAATTAGTTTACGTGGTTCGACAATGTGCCTACATCCACAGACTGCTCACTGGGCTAATCTCAGTAACTCCTCACTGAGATTTACAGATTGCCTTCCACTGAGGTCTTATCAGATGCCTGTGTCTTTATACTCCTTAGAAAACAGAACAATACAAAACAAGAATAAAAAGGGTTTATAGAATACCCTACGATTCACCAATGTCAACTGTGACAATTTATCAAACATTTAGCATGCCCACAGTGACTTACAAATTATCCCTCACCCAAACACATTCAATGTCACACAATCTCACTCTTCTAGACAATACATCTAACACATTGAGGACAAGAGAAAAATAACTCACTTGGGCTTCGTCAAGTGCATTCCACTCCTGCCAGAAGCTTAGAACATCAAGGAAGTCTCCACTTCGATTTCAACACCAAATCAATGCATAATGGAGAAAATCCGACTTCTGGGTGCAAATATCTTCTTCTGGAGTTACCAAAGAGTTTTGCAGAGAGCACCAGCGTCTTCCTGTCAAAAAATTAATTGAAATCAACATCTCACAAGCCTAATTCGGAGTTATATAGCCTCCAGAAAGCCCTAGAGAAGTTCGGCCAATAACCAGGCTTAAAAAAGAATCTTTTAAGATTCCTACACATCGATGGAACACGAAGAAAATGCGTTTTAAAATGCCTGTAATAATAGCCGCACGATTGTCATCAGATATCACGGTTGAGACATGGTCGTTAGATGAAGATTCTGATCCACCCAATCGGATGAGGCCACGACAATGCAACTAGCACTACTTAAATGTACTCAAAATGCATGTGGGGGGGGGGGGAACTGGGGAGGGGGGAAGGTAACGAATCGACATCCTCTACTTCCTCCTGCCCCTACTTCCATGTGCGCCCTACACACAACGAGGCGGGCAAAGACTGCCTTATCCCCGTTCAGGCAAGGCGCTCGGGCATGGGTAAGGCGGTCTTTGCGTGCCCTATTGTGTGTAGGGCGCACACAAAAGTAGGTGCAGGCGGGAGTAGAGGATCCGGACTCGGAAAGTAACAACCAGGAGAAGACTTGTACTTGAGACCTTCTGGTGAAAGCATGTGCTTAACAAATCTAAAATGTCTAATCTCAGCCATAGATCAGACTTTGGATTGATCAATACAAATCATTGGATCTCCATTTGATCACATTCAACTCCCATCTACAGCAATGATACTAGCCAATCAGATAGAAAGATTTAGGAAAAATTACAGTGCGACCCCCTGTGTTTCCAAATTATACAGCTATACCCCCTCAGTTTTGATGATTTGTTACAGTCTGCCCCATTCCGTTATATCATTCCCGTTATGTTGTACGGAGATAGTAATTCATGACCTAAAATGACTAATTTACCCTGTTACTCGAACTAAGGAGCTTCCCTCCCCGTTCTGGTTCTCTGCAACTTCAGAAGAGGGTGATGTATACAGGGAGGGTTCATCGCCACCCCATTCCTGCTACACGATTTGAGAAGTGTGCGACCACCGTAGAGACGTGAATCCATCTTTGAGAACTGCGACGTTGGAAAGCCATCATCGAGATCTGCAACCTACGACGACAACCTACGCCGAAGGTCACTCTAGTAGGTAGGAGCAACTCCACACACTCTGATCAAGTTCTGATGGTCAGATCTGGAGTTTTAATATTTAGGTTCCCGCAATATTAATAGGAGGGATTAATAATTGGTTTCATCGAACTCAGCTTCATATACCTCCTAGGCTCTCTTTTCTTGCTGTAATGGTTGCATCTCTTCCTGCCTTGGAGGCTCAAAGGGTTCAACACCACAAGCACCCCACATGAGATTCTCATCTAAAAACCCAAACCCGGATGGAATTATTGGAGATGAGGAGATGGGTATACTCTGATCAATAGAAGATCGACTAGCAAAATCAAAAGAAACCTGCAAGTTTTGGCCTTTAACATTCCAAGCAAGATTGGGATTTTGGTGTTCATAGGAGGGATTAATAATTGTCATGGTTTCATGAAATGGAGTATGAATTTGAGTAGAAGCAGTATATGCAAAAGATGGATGAGGAGGAGGGAGGAGGTGGTGGTGGTGGCAATGTGATAAAAAGTGAACTTGTGTTCATTGGTCCATCTCTCATTTATGAATTTACTGAGAAAATTGAAGTGGGTTCTTGGTAGATATGAAGATTATTGCATGCATTGTTATTTTTATTGTTGATAAACTGATAAGAAGGGAGGAGATTGTGAGTTTTTGGATCCAATCCTTGTGCAATCAGCTTTTTCTTAATGCATGAGTTCCAGAAATTCTTCACCTCATTATCTGTTCTTCTTGGTAGATGCTTAGCTATCTGGGCCCATCTGTGAAAAATAAATAAATTAAGGAACTTCATCTGATGAGAAATCGGAAATGCTGAGAAATTTGATGGGTTGGGATTTTAAAGAATTTGATCACACAAACAAACCTGTTGCCTAGAATTCTATGAACATCAGTGATGGTTCTTTCTTCTTGTTCAGAAAAAGAACCCCTTTTCAGCTCTGGTCTTAGGTAGTTAATCCATCTCAGTCTGCAACTCTTTCCACACCTTGCAGCCCTGCAACCTCAAATCAATTAAACCCCTTAATTTATTAGAGCTAGTTAGAAGAAAATTATTAACTAACTAGATAGCTAGAGATGATCGAGAGAAGTTTATTTCTCTAGTTTTGAGTTTTGACCTGCTTGTTTTGGAACAGATTTTTTTAGGGTTAATAGCACATGACTGAGAGAAACGAAAAAAAATCGGAGAGAGTAAGCATAGAGGGAGAATAGATGAGAGAGAAAAATAGATGTATACCTGTACGATGGAGTTGTAGTTCACCAATGGGTATGGAGGCAACTTCACATTTGGATTTGCAGGTCAGCGATGGAGTTGCAGTTGCATGTCAGTGATGGATTTGCAGGCCAGCGATGGAGGCAACTTCACATTTGGGGAAGAAAACGGTAAAAGGGTTTGGGTTATAATCTTACATCAGGGTAAAGATGGAATTTCCACTAAGTTTAAACAACATAATAGACGAGGGCAAAATTGGTATATAAAATATATAAGTTAACACCATCCATTTATCGTCAACTGAGGAGGTGTAGTTGTATAATTTGAAAACACAGGGGATTGTGCTGTAATTTATACAAACCTTAGGGGATGGCACTGTAATTTACCCAAAGATTTATAATCTAAATTCAAATCCAATCTTGGCGATTCAAACCCTTACGCGTTATGTGCCAAAAAAAAAAAAAAAAAAAACCCCTTACGCGTTTGTAAAAACGAGTGGCTATTATAGCCACGTGGTAAACCCATCTGCGACATGGCACATATTCCACCTGCCATAATTTGACACGTTCTTTCCATCCCTATGGTTGGATTACCCAGTAGACCCCAGAACTCAAAAAATAGAAAAATCTCAAAAAATTCAAGGGGAGGTGAAGATAAAGACCGACGTCTCCATCTATGGCTCCACCACTACCAATTTTCGACATTACAATCCACGCGTTTTTCCTTTTCTTGTGTCGTCTGCACCTTCTTTCACTCCACCATATAATAATTCAGACTTTTGACTGTTACTTCCATCTAATCACTCAGCTTAGTCCAACAGCGAATGAAATCAACCGTATTAAAAAGAGTATATGAGACGTATAATTTTTCACTACCAGTTCCTAATTATTAATCCTCCATTACAAGAATAATAAGCTCTACCTACTGTTCCTCACCAAGAAAATGTCCCACCTCAGGCAGGCGAGACGTTTCAGACAAGAAGCCCAAGGCTGCTGATGACTTTTCAATGTAACGTTAGCCAAGTCCAAATGGATGAGAAGAGATATTATTTTGTAGAGAGAAGACTCGAGAGTCTTAAGTCTTGGTGGTCAACTGGAAAGGTGTGGAGGAAACTTCTGCTCTGCTGGGACGATTGATCATTCATGGCGCGTCAAGTGGTCCTTCCTTCATCTTGGCAGTGGCGATGGTTAGAATATTGGACTAGTAGTAACCAACAACATAACAGGATTACATACGTAGTTTGTGGGATGATCACGCTGATGATGATCTTGGTTTTCAATCGATTGTAAATTAAGCGGTAGTAGTAGTAGTAGTACTATGTAGGATCGATGGGTTCTCCTTCATTAATATTGTTTTCCCATATGCATGCTTCGTTTGTTCGGCTTGCTTTTCCTTTCGTCTTCTTCTTCTTTCTAATTGTGTCGCAGCTTTCACTCGGATCATCAGTTGATGAAGAAGAATACCTTTTGATCCAACGTTGTGCTCCCTTCCGCTCCAATTGTGGGAAATTGAACATCAGTTACCCCTTCTCCATACACCCAAAGGAAGAATGTGGGTTAGGCGTTATCCATTGTTTTGACAACTCAACACAACTATTTATCAACTCTACTACAAAAGATCCAGAGGAGGACAGTTTGGAGGTTAAAAACATCCACTACAAGGAAAAGATGATTTTCATTCATGACCAAAATTTCTCAGAACTCATAGAACAGAACAGGTGCGATGAACTCTACAGCTTCACCATCCCACGAATTTCCGGGAATCTTACCTTCCAACTGAAAACCCCCTTTCTTTACTTTGGAATATGCAAGGCCAATCTTAGTATCTCCGAAACAGAAAAAGATGAAGGTCACGAATATTCGGGTGTCAAACGCTGCGGAGCCTATGATCTTCATTTCTCATCCAGTTTCGATTTCCTGAAAACTCCATCTCCATCTTCGTCTGCCTGCAAAATGATTGAGTTTCCCGTGGATTTTTCTGGGAAGGATCCCGGCCTCTTGAATCGGTTGTCTGACGGGTTTCGTCTTCAATGGGAACTTCCCCTTGACTGTAAAGGGTGTGAAGGTACACCCTGTCTCGAACAGATACAGAACAAAGGACGTTTCTTTTGTACGGCCACGAATCACGGTGATCAAAATCCACAAAATGGTACTGTAGAACGAACTGTAGAAAGTTATTTCTTTTTCTGAATGGTCGTTAGTTTGATTCTTTTTTTCATCATGATATAAATCATGGGGATTTTGGTTGTCGACTTAAGACTGCAGTTTTTGCTTATTATGATTATATAACTCCAATCATCAATGATGCCTAAACTAGTGGCATATTTTTTATTTATTTTGGTTGCAGGAAACAAGAGTAACTACAAGGACAAGGCAAAAACGAAAATTAAAATAGGTTTTATTATCTGTATCTGTGTTAATGGATTATCCTTAATTTCCTCTCTCTTTGAATTATGAAGTTCGAATTGGTGTCAATCAAATAATCTCTGAGCTCTGTCCTCCATTTTCAGGCGTCACATTAGGAGTTGGGGGTATCGTCCTAATATGCTTAGTTTTCTTCCTCATATATTACCGCCGCCGGAAGGGAGCCCTCTTTCCCCTTTTCAAGACCAGAAGCTTGTCTCCTTCTTTAACCCCACTCTCTGCAAGCATCGCTTCCTATTCTCACTACGGAGTCCCTGTCTTCACCTACGAAGAGCTCGAAGAAGCAACTAATAATTTCAATTCCAATCAAGAACTCGGCGATGGAGGATTTGGCACTGTATACTATGGTAAGCACTATGCAAGAACAGCGCGAGTCATCCTTCCCCTGTCTTCTTCCCATGATATATTGGAAATTTGATGAACCCACCCCCTGTTTTCAACTTGCGCAAACAGGGAAGCTACGGGACGGGCGAGAGGTTGCAGTGAAACGCCTCTATGAGAACAGTTGCAAGCGCGTCGAGCAGTTCATGAATGAAATCGGAATCCTTGCCCGTTTGCGTCACCAGAACCTCGTCACGCTCTACGGCTGCACTTCACGTCACAGCCGTGAACTCCTTCTCGTATACGAATTCATCTCCAACGGAACCGTCGCCGATCATCTCCACGGTGACAGAGCAGAGTCTGGTTCACTCCCATGGCCTACCCGTATGAGCATCGCCATAGAGACGGCTCAAGCACTCTCATACCTCCACGCTTCTGATATCATACACCGTGACGTGAAGACTAACAACATCCTCCTATGCAAAAATTTCCATGTCAAAGTTGCAGATTTCGGGTTGTCCCGTCTTTACCCAAACGATGTCACCCACGTCTCCACTGCTCCACAGGGTACTCCAGGCTACGTTGATCCAGAGTATCGCCAGTGCTACAGGCTTACAGAAAAGAGCGATGTGTACAGCTTTGGGGTGGTTTTGATTGAGCTCATATCATCAAAACCTGCTGTAGATATCACTAGGGATTATCATGATATTAATTTGGCTAATTTAGCAATCAAAAAGATTCAGAATCGAGCTGTGCACGAGCTGGTCGACCCATGTCTCGGATATGACACTGATGTTACAGTGAAGGGGAAGATGACATCGGTGGCGGCTTTAGCTTTTAGGTGTCTGCAAAAAGAGAAGGAGTTGAGGCCTTCCATGGATGAGGTGTTGGAGGTGTTGAAAGGAATAGAGAGTGAGGACTACAAGAATGCGATGGATGGGGGACAAGGGTCAGCAGAGGTAATCGATATTCCCATGGATTATGCAGTAGAAGGGCCCTCCAAGAATAAGAATAATAATAATACACCGCCGCCACCGCTGCGGACACCACCGGCGGCTCCACCCAATTCTTTCAACGATAAGGGAGTGAGCAATTAGTTGGCCGGTCCATTCAAAGACTCCATAACCGTTGTGTACACGAGTTTGGCATAAATTTCGTTCTCTCTTCAGTTTTCATTTAGTCTGTAAAAGTTGGAGAAATTAATCAGAACAGAGTCCCTCTTGATTAGCTTATCACGATGACTCAAATCATTTTCCACATGGTAGATACAATGGGAGCCTAAATTTACCTTGCTTATATGTTAAATTTTATGCTTAACAGAGTTTGCCAAAATGGCAAAAGTTGAGGTTTGGAAATCAGGACAGTACCAAATTTGAGAAAACAGAACAGTAGAAAATAACAAAAAGAAATAAGAATATAAATCACAATAACAAATCCTATTATGGTGACGATGTGCCTCTACCATTGTTAAGAGAGGAGATGAATGAGATGGTATATCTTGCAGAGGATCCAAATTGGTTGCGGAGATTACATGGATGAGAATAATATGAATAATGGAGCAAGTTATCTAGGGTTTCACTTGACAAAGAAGTTTCCAATATTGAGGATTTGAGCTAGATTTCCTTATTTCTTAATCCTTAAGACGGTTACAGAGCAGCGGTAGGGGAAGTGATAGGAGTATGGGACTAAAGTGATAATTGACTCAATACTTTAACATTTGAAAAGGAGAACAAATATTCCACGTGAAAACCAAAAGTATCAAATTTGATAAAAGATTTTAATGAGTTACAATTATGATTATAAAAGCTCCATGTGATAGAGGACCCACAAATAATCTCAATGGAAAAATTTTAATTCAGAGTAAGTCATGCTGCTCAAACTATGAGATAAAGTTTTAGATAAATTATTAAAATACCATTAAATGGAGATGAATATAAAATATAAAATAACATCTTTTACAAATTTAGCTATTTCCTTTACTCATTTTAAGTTGAAATTGTGCCCATGAAATGCTTGTTAGATCCTCTAGCACATGAATTAACAACCCATGTATTGCCACATGGTACATAATGAAGTGTTATACTTCACAAGGCAAAGGCATAAAGGAAACCCTTTTTAAAATTAGGCCAAGAAAAAAATCCCCCCCACCCCCACAAAATTAAACTAACTCTTAACGTATGTCCATCCACATCCCCTCACTTGGCCCTATGCTGATGCAGGGTCCAAGTGACCAAACAACTTTCTTCTTCCTTTAAACTTAATTACATTTCTTCTCTTCCTTTCGGTGGTGTAGCAGCGGTTTCTTCGGAGTATAGTCCTCAACTATAATAATTGAAACCAGATCACCTGCCCAAACATATACTTTACGTATGTTTAGGTGATGACATGTGTATCACCCATGGTTATAGTCTATGCTAGTGACACAAGTATCGGTCGCCATTGATACATAGCCAATATCAGTCCATAAGGGGCCTCATTTTAGTAAAAGCCATTTTTGTTTACTAAAAAAAACCTACTTTTTGACTGTATTGGTATTGATCAGTCCGCACTATTCGTCTGTCAACCTAAGAAATAAATACATGAAAGAGAAAAAACAATACACTTATCATTCAAAATCGGATTTTCATCCTCCCAAGGCTCCACACTGAATAATAAAAACATGAAAAGCGGCGTTTTCTTTTATTTTTCTTAAATGTTGGGTTCGCGGACGGTTGGATTCTCAAGTGTAATGTAGATCCAGATCCTCTATTGTCGAGCTGCCCAACAAGATCGAGCTGCTAAGATACAGCGAGACGCACAATGACCGCCATATCCCTGCCCGAGCACCTTGTCCGAGTTGAGGTAAGGCGATCATTGTACATCTCACCGTGTCTTGACAACACGGTCTTACCGGGCAGCTGGACAGCAGAGGATCCAAATTGCAGTGCACGGCACTTTAGAGGATAAATTTCCCCGAAGATCGCCAAAGAGTCCAGAGTCCAGACTATCAAGAGTCAAGTCTTCTCGGTCAATTGAAACCAGTAGGTGGTGACATATAATATCCCCATTTTCTATTATATCTGTTTCAGGTAGGACCCACACAAATGTTTCCAACTTGTAAGTTTCTAGTCAAAGTCAATTGACGTGTCAAGCGGGTTCGAACCGTTGAAAGGATTCCAAGGAAATGAATGTACAATTTGGTGACTTAACTTGTGAGAACCAAGCAAAAGGATAGACTTTAAAAAGAGGGAAAAGATTTTGGAGATTCCCAACAACTTGATTTGTTTTGAGTTTTATTAGTGCGTCCGGGATGATGATGATGATGATGATGAGGAGGAGGGGTTCTAACAAGATCTGTACTTTGCCCTTCAATGCCTTGTTAGTTTTTGCCTTTCTCTTCTTCTTCGAACTTCTTCTATTAATGCACCTTCCTCTTCTCTCAGCTAGAGCAGATCAATTCTCAGATTATAATCATTGTACTCCGTACCAGCAATTCTGCGGAAACTTAAGCATCAGTTATCCCTTCTTCAACAGCTCGAACTGGCATTGCGGACTCGAAGTCATTCGCTGTATAAATGATTCCACACCAGTAATTATCCATATCGGGGAGGAATATGCTGAAAGTACATATGAGGTTCGAAGCATCGATTACACCACCAAGACCATATTAGTTCGTGATCGGAGGTTCACCCGAGACTGGCACAGCGACAATGACAAATGCAATGCCCTCTTCAACAATTATACTATGCCACCCATTTTCAGTTATCTTTCAGCTCAAGTGATAAGCCCAAACCTTACACTAAGAGTATGCAGGCCTCATCCAGAAGTAAATGATGATGATTCTCATCATGTTGGTGGTGTCCCCCACCGCAAGGAAGTCTGCAAAGTTGAGGTGATACCTGCAGATGTAGCAGATGTACCTCCACCTCGACCACCCAGTTCCCGCCATCACTCTCATCCATATGATGATCACTGCAAACTGGTTCATCTTCCCGTGGATGTGCAACCTTCCAAATTCCATGGCCCGGTTGATCCTGTCTCGCAATTGCTCACTGTTGGGTTTCGTCTTCGATGGAGCTTTCCCCAACTATGTCATCAGTGTGACAAGAATGGAACAGTCTGTGTGCACGGCTATCAAAATGTGATTTGCTCCAATCCAAAGGGTAGAAGGAATCAAGAAAAAGGTAAACTGCTGGATGAGGACTCTTATTTTGCAAGGCAAATTAATTAAGCATGTTTTGAATGATTCTTTGATCACTCACTAATATATTTTGCCCTCATCAATTAATTACAACTTTGATTTGTGTACGTAGACTTGTGGGGTTCTGTTTATGTCATTACTTAATGTATCTTCTAGTCTTAATGTCCAAACTAATTGATAAATGTTGTGTTTTATGTTGACACATGATGCAGGGCACAAGATCCAAACAAAGATTATTGTAATAGGTAATTTATTCTCCATTATGTGACTTTCAAACTACCCTTATTCCAACTAGTGGTGCAACCGGGCCGGGCTCAACTGGGTTTTTTTTAAACAACACAGCCCAGCCCAGGCCCAGTCCAGCACTGCCTGCCTTGATTAACCTTAGTAGCCTATATGTATGGAATTTTTCTCCTCTCAGGTTCTCTGCCCGGTCAGGTTCATAGGTTCCTCTCATAGGGAGGACAGAAATGACGACTTCGCCCCACCCGATCAGTGTGTTCAGACAGGGGGTGAGGTCGTCATTTCTGACCCCCTATGAGAGGAACCTACAAACCTGACCGGACAGGGAACTTGAGAGGAGTTAAGTCCATATGTATGATGTATAATTATATATATTATATATGGGAAAAAGAAAAATCACAATGTCAGCTCAAAAATGAAATTACACACCCCCATATATCACTGTTCTTGTTAGGGGGTGATATGTCATAAATGCCCTTTATGTCCTTTCCCCTTTTATTTATGACATAAATATCCCTCACATGAATAGTGATATGCGAGAAGATCTACAATTTCACTTTTGAGTTGGCGTTGTGGCTTTCCCTCTCTGATCCCATTATATATTTATATAAGTATTAAATTTTAGGCCAAATGTTCCCTGTGTTGGGGACGTAGTATGCGCCAAGACACATGGGCATGGGTGAAATAACCACCACGCCCCCCTGAATGGCCGCTCCATGTGTTTGAACGCAGCAGCCTACACTCCCAAGTAAAGACATAAAATCACCCTAAATTTTATTATAATAGTTGCTGAAAAGATATAAGCTTACCTTTTTGTCCATTTTGGATAACATATTTTTTCTTTCAATAAGGGTAAAAGCCTATACATATATATTTGGAAATACAAGGTTAGACAAGCTCAGACTAAGGTTCAGCCCAGGCCCGGTCCAGCCTAACCTCGAGCCTAGAAATCTCAGCCCTGGGGTTTATAAACTTGGGATTGCAACTTAGTGCATGGTATCGGCGCTAATATGAATCCACCAATACTGATACAGATCGGCTGTATCCGGATCAAACTGTGTTGACCCTCAAAAAACCAATATAGAGGGGTTTTTTTTTTTTTTTTTTTTTTTTGGGGGGGGGAGGTGGTGGGACCATTTTGCCCTCTCCGTTTCCGTGAGTTTTGGCCAGGAATCGTGGCCGAAACGAACACGGCGGATCCGGTCTCAATACCATTTCTAAGTATTCTCCTCATCCATTCTCAGGTATTCCCACAGGAGTTGCGGCAGGAATCCTCTTGACAAGCTTATTTTTCATCATGTTCTACAAATACCGGACTACACGTAAACTTGGCGGAGTCCGAAGGTTAATCTCCTTGAAGACAGACCTAGAAAAGGGGAGCACCCAGTTTGGAGTTCCCATCTTCTCCTACGCTGAGCTCGAAGAAGCCACCAATAATTTCAGTTCTGATAATGAACTTGGAGATGGTGGCTTTGGTACTGTATACCACGGTAAGAAAGAAGAAACCTCGGTGGCCATGTCAACGCAAGGCAATCCTTTCCTTCAATCTAATGAATTTTTTAATTTATTGTTGAGAGATGTTACAAGTTATACATGTATAATCCCACATCAGCTATATGGGCTTTAAATATGTCTTAAAATAATATTATTTGGTCACTTGATCACCTAAAGCCTTAATCTTTTAGGTTAGACCCCAATTCCCCAATTCAAAGCAAAATGGTATTTCGTGGGTTATCTTACTTTATTTAATATATATATTATTATGTCTTACCATTTGATTTGATTGATGATTATCCTTAATTTACAATCAGGAAATCTTCCAGACGGACGAGTTGTTGCAATCAAGCGGCTTTACCGTTACAACTCCAAGCATGTTGAGAGGTTCATGAATGAAATCGAGATCCTCACTCGTTTGCGGCATCAAAACCTTGTGACTCTTTACGGGTGCACTTCATACCGTAGCCGTGAACTCCTCCTTGTTTATGAGTTCATTCCAAATGGTACTGTTGCTGATCATCTCCATGGTGATAGAAGGAAGGTTGGATCACTCCCATGGCCTGTCCGAATGAGCATTGCCATGGAGACTGCAACTACACTCTCCTACCTCCACGCATCTGATATCATACACCGTGATGTGAAAACAAGCAATATCCTCCTTGACAATCATTTCCATGTCAAAGTGGCAGATTTTGGGTTATGCCGTCTGTTCCCTACTGATGCTTCCCATGTCTCCACTGCTCCTCAAGGGACTCCAGGTT
This sequence comes from Telopea speciosissima, assembly GCF_018873765.1. Lineage (NCBI taxonomy): Eukaryota > Viridiplantae > Streptophyta > Magnoliopsida > Proteales > Proteaceae > Telopea > Telopea speciosissima. The sequence continues at coordinate 55,351,966 of NC_057926.1, read as the reverse complement.
ATGTTGATCCCGAGTATCACCGTTCCTACCAGCTTACGGACAAGAGTGATGTTTATAGCTTTGGGGTGATCTTGATTGAACTCATATCATCACAACCAGCTGTTGATATCAGTAGGCATCGAGATGAGATTAATTTGGCAAACATGGCAATGAACAAGATACAAAATGGAGATTTGAAAGAGTTGGTTGACCCATGCCTTGGGTTTGAATCGGATTCCACAACAAGGAGGATTGTAACCGTGGTTGCAGAGTTAGCATTTCGTTGTCTCCAACATGAGCAAGAATTGAGGCCTTCCATGGACGAGGTATTCGAGATTTTAACTGCAACTTGGGTTGATCAGGAGGAATACAAGGTGGATAACACAGAGGTGATGGACATATTCTAACTTCACCCGATTAAGGCCGGGATTAATACTAACAAATTGATTAGTTAGCCGGCCAACTATGCCAAGTACACCAGTTAATTTTCCTTCTTATCGGATCCCTTAGCCTCTACGTACTTGTTTGAAACGTATAGCTAAATATTTTTTTTTTTTTTTTGGGTGAATCGTATATAGCTAAATTATTGTATATGAAATAAGTGCCAAATTTATAATTTTTAATCCAAGCATCGTGCCTACCTCATGTGTCTTTAGAGTATTTAATTAATTATTCTATGAAGTCGATCATTCCGGTGAAAAATTATTGGTAATCTATATTTTCTGTCGTGCATTGTTATTCTTTTTTATATATGTGTGCACGGCATGTAGTAGTGTTAGCAGGTTGTAAAGTTCACCTTGAATCATCGATTGGTTGGTTCGACCAAAACCAAAACCAAAACCGATCGGTTCAATCTTGCTAATTAAATCGATTAATAACAGTTTATTGGTTTGGTTTTGAATTGGGGTTTATGGAATTAGTAAAATTAAAAATCGATTGGGAGTGGCTGAATGCACAATCGTAACTGAAACTGATCAAACCCAGTAAAAACTTGAAACTAGACCAATAGTAGCCCCTGATAAGAAACCGATCGAAGAATAAGGTTTTTCCCATTAATTTTCTTATCTACATATATATATATATATATATATATATAAAACCCAAAATCGAAACGAACCAAATCCAATAATGGACCGACTACAAATTGATAAGAAACTGACAGTTTGGTTTAAGATTGACTCAATATATAACAGACTGAACCCGATTCAACCTGACTGAAACCAGACCGAACCTATCATCAATTAATTGACTTTGAAGTAGCTAGGACCCAAATACAATAGTTTCTACTTTCAATATATATCATTCCAAGTCAACTAACGGGTCGTCGTGAAAACCATGATCTACTTTCTTAATTAAGGCTCTTTCTAGCTAGCTAATGGGGGTAGGTCGTTCCTTGTTTTGTATTTTTTGTTTTTTCTACCAAAGAAAAAGAAAAAGCTCTTGTTTAATGGCCGGATTTTAATTAGCTTTGGTTTTAGAATTGGGTTTTGAGTTAGTATAGTGCAGCAAGGGCGAGGATGATGGGTGGTGATTGTTCTATCTGTTTTCCCTTCATCAATGCCGCCTTGTTTGTTAATAATCTTAATGTTGCCTTAATTCCCCTGTTCCTAATTCGAATATTCCTCCAGCTTCCTATTATTATCTCAGCAGCTACAGAAGATGAACAGTTCTCATATTGTTGTGGTCAGGCCCAATTCTGCGGGAACTTAAACATCAGTTATCCCTTCTTCAACGACAACTGGGGCTGTGGATTAGAACGCCTTCATTGCATAAATGTTTCCATTCCAGTGATCAATTCCTGGGATGATCAGAATTGTGTTAATAATAATATGTATGAGGTTCATAGCATCGACTACACCAACAAGACCTTATTAGCTCATTACCTGAGGTTCACCCAAGCAGACTTGCTCAACGACAATGAGAGATGCAAGTTCCTCTTCAACAATTTTACAACTATGGGGCCAACCTTTTTCCATCATCTTTCAGCTCAAGTGATAAGCCCCAATCTTACACTAAGAGTATGCATTAATGGCTCTCCTAACACAGATTATTGCAAAGTTGAGGCAATACCAGCTGATGTAACAACAGCAGATGCACCTGCGCCACTTCCACCAAGTAGTACTACTCTCGATAATAATCAAAGCTCTCCACCATATGACTGCAAATTGGTTCATCTTCCAGTGGATGTGGTACCTACCACATTCCAATATGGGCCGGTTGATCATGTCTCACAATTATTCACTGTTGGGTTTCGTCTTCGTTGGATCCTTCCCCAACTATGTAATCAGTGTGAAGAGAATGGAACCTTCTGTGTCAGCTACGACGATGAAAGCTTTTTTTGTTCCAATCCAAAAGATAGAATATGGAATTCAGATCAAGGTAACAGCTGATCATCATCAAGACTCGATCTTATAGATTAATTATATACCCTTTTCTTCATCATTCTTTGATCCCTTTTTTTGGCCCTCATCAATATCAACTGTGGTTTGTGTGTATGGGTAGACTTTTGGATTCTGTTTATTATGTCATCAGTTTATCTTCTAATCTTAAATGTCTAAACTAAGAGATGTAATTTCTGTTGACTGATGCAGGGAAGAAGACCCAATCGAAGATTATTGGAATAGGTAATTTATTCTCCATTATTATGTGACTTGAAACTCAAAACATAACTTCAAATTAACAACCCTTATTCCAACTGTGTGAGGTCACAGACAATAATCCATGTTCTATCATCAAAGAATGCGAATTCGACCTAGAATACATACCAAATACAACTTACATATTCTCCCTTTTCTCTTTTACTCTTTGATTAGTTGATCAAAAGATTAGTATTTCAATGTTTCTTCCCCACCCTGTTTTTGATGTATCAACTTTTAATTAGTTGCCCCCCTCCCCCACCCCCACCCTCACCCTCACCCTCACCCTTACCGTCGGCTTTATGTTGTATTTTGCTCTTGTGCCATAATATATTTTTCATTCAAAAAAAAAAGTTGATTGAAACTCACACTGCCGGCCAGAGTAGATCACATCTATAACATAGAAGGTTAATGAAAAATTTCAAAGTATTCTCCTCATCCATTCTCAGGTATTCCCGTAGGAGTTGCAGCAGGAATCCTTTTGACAAGCATATTTTTCTACATAATCTACAAATACCGGACTGAACATAACCGTGGAGTACTCCGCACTTTCTCCTTGAAGACAGACCTTGGAAAGGGCAGCAGCCACTTTGGAATCCCCATCTTCTCCTACGCTGAGCTCGAAGAAGCCACTAATAATTTCAGTTCAGTTAATGTACTCGGAGATGGTGGCTCTGCTACTGTATACCATGGTACGTTAGAAATTAAGAAGAAACCTCCAATGTTATTCCTTTCCTTCTCCCTAGTGAAATTTATGTGAAAATTATTCTTTAGAGACTGGTAGAAGTTATAGAGTTATAGACCTGCATCTGTAATTAGGGACCTTAGCTGTGTCTTAACGTATTATGAGACCGGAGCATGTTCTTGTACAAGTAACCATCCACGGCCCTCCAGGGCCATTCACATGGATCGAATCCACTCCTCTTGGGTTACAACAGTGGATTCCATGTGAGTTGTCCTGAAGGGCCAAGGACGGTATTTATACAACGACATGATTCACGCCCACATTTTATTGGGTCATCTCCACATTCCATCTTTAAGATGTATGTTCAGGTGTATATTGAAGATACAAATGAGTTGGGAGTATATATATATTGATCGAGATGTACTTAGCAGTTATAGAGGTATAGTCCCACATCAGTTATCTAGCTAGTCAACCGGGACCTTGCTGGATGCATGTGTCTTAATATACTATTGGGTCATCGATCTCCACCTAATCTCTTAGTATTTTGTTGGTTAACTATTACGTCTAGCCATTTGATGGATTGTCGTCCTTAATTCACAAACAGGTAAGCTCCAAGATGGACGTGTGGTTGCAATCAAGAGGCTTTACAATAACAACTACAAACATGTTGAGAGGTTCATGAATGAAATCGAGATCCTCACTTGTTTGCGCCATCGAAACCTTGTCACTCTTCATGGGTGCACTTCATATCGCAGCCAAGAACTCCTCCTTGTTTATGAGTTCATTCCAAACGGCACTGTCGCTGATCATCTCCATGGTGATAGAAGGAAGGTTGGATCACTCCCATGGCCCGTCCGCATGAGTATAGCCATAGAGACTGCAAGTGCACTCTCCTACCTCCACGCTTCTGATATCATACACCGTGATGTGAAAACAAGCAATATCCTCCTTGACAATCATTTCCATGTCAAAGTTGCAGATTTTGGGCTATGCCGTCTGTTCCCTACTGATGCTTCCTACGTCTCCACTGCTCCTCAAGGGACTCCAGGTTATGTTGATCCCGAGTATCACCGATCCTACCAGCTTACGGACAAGAGTGATGTTTATAGCTTTGGGGTGGTCTTGATTGAGCTCATATCATCTAAGCCCGCTATAGATACCAGTAGGCATCGAGATGAGATTAATTTGGCAAACATGGCAATGAAAAAGATCCAAAAAGGAGCTTTGCAAGAGTTGGTTGACCCATGCCTTGGGTTTGAATCGGATCACGCAACAAGGAGGATTGTAACATTGGTTGCAGAGTTAGCATTTCGTTGTCTCCAACATGAGAAGGAATTGAGACCTTCTATGGACGAGGTATTGGAAATTTTAATGGTGACTAGGGGTGAGGAGTACAAGGTGGATAACCCAATTAAGGTGATGGACATTAATCTAGCAAGTTATGATGATGAACAGCTGCCCAAGAACATACCACCGCCACCAGCTTCACCCGATTATGGGACTCAGAAATTAATTAGCCCGTCAACTACGCCGAGTACCAATGGTTAAGGGTGTGTATGGCAATGATTTTATTTCAAAAAACTGGTTTTGAGTTAGAAACAAATTTTCTGTTTCTGGATTTTTATAGTAATTCTTTACCAACAAAGGTTGTATGATAAACCTAGAAACAAACTGTTTCTGCTGTTATAGAAAAAAGAAACATGTATTGAATGTCATATTAACAAAACAGTTTTATCTTTTATTTTTACCAAATTTACCTTATTTTCATTGACACATATGTTTGAAACATATATTTTAACCACATAAGAATGATTAGTCTACTATGTTGACAAAACTTGTTATAATACTAATTAAGTTCCTCCTAATATTCAAACTTCCCCGTAAGAAAAAAAAAAAGTCATTACATATCTCTTTGACTTGGTAAAAAGAGGTATATAATAGCAATAGAAACAAGGGAAAATTTTATGGACACCCCCTATAAGTTTATTGTATATCACGGACACCCCAAAATTATCAAAATATGACAGACACCCCTTATAATATGACTTTATTTCAACTTAGTCCACTCCGTTAGGTCTGCGCAGTTAAATCAATGTTAACTCTTTTTCAATGACGAAAATACCCTTGCCACAGGATGAACTTCCCATAATACCCTTAAGGGTAAAACCCCAAATACAAACCATTCTCTTCATCGTTGGAGACTTGCAACTCAGAGGGAGGCGACCATCACGCGCCATCGACAACCTACACTCTCCCTCCTCCTCCACCTGCGACAAACTCATACCAAATATATTGACAGATAGATAAACATACTCTAGAGAGAGAGAGAGAGAGAGAGAATATGGTTTTGTTCGGGAGGCATCAGAGGAAGCTCAGAAAGAGAGAGAAAGAGGTGTAGAGATGGAGGAGGATCGGGAGGAGGAAGACAAGTTCAATTAATAGTCGGGGGAAGAGGAGTTGGGTTCAAGTCTTACCCGGGAAAGAGTGGCCACGGCCAAGCAGTTCATTGAGAACCACTACCGGTCGCATATGAAGAACATACAAGACCGCAAGTAGAGGTAAACAGAAATAAAAAAAGTGGAAAACTTTAAGCGATTCTTCTTTGGGAGTTTAGCTTGATGGATAAGAGTCGAAAAGTTGAGTTGAGCTCTTCTTCTTCTTGGTACCTTCTAATCTACCCCTGATAAACCCAAAATCACACCAACCAATCAGAGGCTACCACGTGCCTGGCCCAAGGAGGAGGACCATATCGGGGCCAAGAGAAGACCAAGCGCAGGCGCCAACCACCGACACCCATAGGCGCGAACCCCCTAGGGCGTGGCCACCCTTGGGCACCGTCACCATCTACAAGACATGCACCGTCTCCAGGACTCTAGGCCATCGCCTACCAGTCACGTAGTCTAGACGGACTCATATACCAGGAACCTCATCTACCACGTAGATGGGTCTATCCATCAAGGATACCAAGTCTATCATGACACTACGGGAATACAACTACCAAGTCTATCATGACACTACGTCTCACGGGAAGACAACTACCAAGTCTATCATGACACTACGTCTCATGGGAAGACAACCAATCAAGGATGAGCTCTGCTACTCAGGGACTCTATCAACTACGAAGACTACTCACCATCAACTGGGACTCTCCACACCGCCACACCCCACTATAAAAGGGAAGGTACTCTACTCCATAAAATCATCTTGAATGTTATTCATTCATCTGTTTGCTCAGGAGATCTAATTTTGGCATCAGAGAGTCCTAGGCCGGAACCACACCGGTTCTCCATTGTCACCCTTAGTCCTTTTGCAGGTTACGACACTCAAAGGGACTGTCGGACGATTTCTTGACGCAACAGATTGGCGCCGTCTGTGGGAATGATGCTAGCCATCGTACCTACTAGCTTGTTTCCATAATTACTCAATGGCACCACGGGGTAAGAAGACCGCTCCCTCCACCAACAATGTTGCGAGGGAGGGGAACGGATCACCTCCTTCAGTGAGTTCGCATCGCAGAGCCAATAACCCTGTCTCTCAGGAGAGGGAGGTCCCAGGTAACCATCGAAACCCTAGGTCGCCAAGATCGAATGACTACTAAGGTCAATAGACCATACGCATCAACAACGAGGAACAGTACGCGAAGAAGATGAGAATTTAACCTTAAGTAGCAAGGGAAAGACGTCACAATATGTACAATCCAAAGTGCTGAATCCAGAGGTCCGACAAAAAAAAAAAAAAATTTGCCACGGCCAAGGGCCGTAGACAACAGACCATGGACAAGGACGAGGTTCAAAGTCCAAGGATGAAGTTCGCGAGGAGTCAAGGTCAAGGTTCAAGTAAAGGTGTGTCTATGGCCAAAGACCAAGGAACAACAAATATTTTATATACCAGAGAAGACAGGCATAGACCAATGGAGAGGAGCACAGAACCGAATCAAACGAGCGTCACAGCCGTGGACCAGAGACGATGAACGCGGAACCCAGATGGGTGCGACAACCGCCAAGGGCCGCGGACAGCGGACGAAGGGCCATGAGCGAACATACCTAAAAAGAAAAAAAAGACCAAGGGTCCACGCCCAAAAAGCCATGGGCGCAGACTCTTGAGTGAGAGCAAAGGTAGGAGAGAGAAGAGAGAAAAGAAAGATCGAAAAAAAAAAAACAAAGCAACCAAGGGTCCACGCCCAAAAAGCCATGGGCGTGGACTCTTGAGTGAGAGCAAAGGTAGGAGAGAGAAGAGACAGAAAGGGGGCGCCAATCGAAGAGAGGGAGATAAAATTAAAAAAAAATAAGTCCAACATTGATTGCCGCCCAAAACCAAAGGACAAGAGAGAGAGAAGAGAGAGAAGAGAGAGAAGAGAGAAAAGGTAACAGAAAAAGTAAGAGAGGAGAAGAGAAGAAGAGAAGAAGAGAAGAAGAGAGAAAAAGTAGGAGAGAGAAACGAAAGAGAAAGAGGAACAAATAGAAGAATCCACACCAGGCACCGACCGCGGAGGATGGGCATCACGGGCGCGGATCATCGAATGGGCGTCAATGGGCCTGAATCTAATGAGCGTCTTCGGGCGCGGACCAAATCGAATGAGCGTCGCCCTAGCGTGGATCGAGTCGAACGAGCGTCAACAGGCGCGGATTGAATCGAATGAGAGTCATCGGGAGTCGATTGAGTCAAACGAGCATCATGAGCGCAAATCACATCGAACAAGCGTCACAGGCGAGAATCACATCGAACGAGCGTCAACGGGCGCGAATCAAATCGAATGAGCGTCGCCTGGTGTGGATCGAGTCGAACGAGCGTCACATACGTAGATCACATCGAACGAGCATCAACGGGCGCGGATCAAATCAACTGAGCTTCGCCGGGCGTGGATCGAGTCGAACGAACGTCATGGGCACGGATCACATCGAGCGAGCGTCAAGACAGGAGCCAAGAAGTGCGGAGGTAAGCCACAAGGATAGGCAAGCCATCAAAGCGAAGCTAATGGCCAAGAGAGATCAAGCAAGCATGCAGAAGGCATCATGATTCATTGCCTCCCAAAAGCAAACACTTGGGGGCACCAAAAAGCAAAGACCAAGTTCAAAAAAGGTTCGAGGCCAGCAGAACCGTAAGTTGGCCATAGACGAGGTTCGAGGATCGAGGTCCAAGGTCCAAGGTCGAAGTTCGTGAGGGTTCGAGGTCCGAGATCTGAGGTCAAAGTTCATGAGGGTTCGAGGTCAAGGTTTGAGCAAAGATGTGTCTGTGGCCAAAGACCAATTCTAGTCAATATCAACCAAAAAGAAAGGGGGCCACGGCCAAGGGCCGTTGGCGACAGGCCATGGGCAGGGACAAGGTTCGAGGTTCAAGGTTCGAGGTTCAAGGATCGAGGATCGAGGTCTGAGGTCAAAGGTCGGAGTTCGCAAAGGTTCGAGGTTGAGGTTCGAGCAAAGATGTGTCTGTGGCCAAAGACCAATTCAAGTAAAAAAAAAGGGGAAGTACGAGACGTCATATTTGTCAAGAGTTCGAGGTTTAGAGGCAGAGTCTGAGAAGTTCGTGGAGTAGGAGATGGTTCGAATACCAAGGCACAATGCCACCAAGGCGTAATGCCACCAAGGTCCGTTGGCCACCAAGGTTCGTAGACCACCAAGGCACAATGCCACCAAGGTCTGTTGGCCAGACCACGAAGGTGTAATGGCACCAAGGTCCATTGGCCACCAAGATCCGTAGACCACCAAGGCGTAATGCCACCAAGGCCCGTTGGCCACCAAGGTCCAAAGACCACCAAGGCACAATGCCACCAAGGACCGTTGGCCACCAAGGTCCGTAGACCACCAAGGAGTAATGCCAACAAGGCCTGTTGGCCACCAAGGTCCGCAGACCACCAAGGCGCAGTGCCACTAAGGTCCATAGGCCACCAAGGTCCTTAGACCACCAAGGCGCAATGCCACCAAGGTCCGTTGACCATCAAGGCACAATACTACTAAGGTCCATAGACTACCAAGGAGCATTGCCACCAAGGTCCGTTGACCACCAAGGCACAATGCCAATAGACCACCAAGGCGCAATGACACCAAGGTCCATAGACCATCAAGCACAACGCCAGTAAGGTCCATAGACCACCAAGGTTCGACAACCGCCAAGGGTCAAAGCAAAAATGCAAAGTCTACTCTCTTGGACAATCTGACCCAAGAGAGTGGGGGGTAAATGATAAACCCAAAATCACACCAACCAATTAGAGGCTACCACGTGCCTGGTCCAAGGAGGAGGACCATATCGGGGCCAAGAGAAGACCAAGCGCAGGCGCCGACCACCGACACCCACAGACGCGAACCTCCTTGGGTGCGGCAACCCTTGGGCGCTAACCCCCTTGGGCGACAACTCCCTTGAGCACGAACCCTTATGTGCACGCATGGATTGAGGCACGGGTACCGGGCCGACGTAGATCAGAGTACCACTGTCACCATCTACAAGACACGCACTGTCTCTAGGACTCTAAGCCACCGCCTACCAATCACGTAGTTTGGACGGACTCATACACCAGGAACCTCATCTACCACGTAGATGGGTCTATCCATCAAGGATACCAAGTCTATCATGACACTACAGGAAAGACAAATACCAAGTCTATCATGACACTACGTCTCACGGGAAGACAACTACCAAGTCTATCATGACACTACGTCTCACGAGAAGACAACTATCAAATCTATCATGACCCTACGTCTCTTGGGAAGACAACCAATCAAGGATGAGCCTTGCTACTCAGGGACTCTATCAACTACGAAGATTACTCACCATCAACCGGGACTCTCCACACCGCCACACTCCACTATAAAAGGGAAGGTACTCTACCCCATAAAATCATCTTGAATGCTATTCATTCATCTGTTTGCTTAGGAGATCTAACTTTGGCATCGGAGAGTCCTAGGCCGGAACCACACCGGTTCTCCATTGTCACCTTTTGTCCTTTTGCAGGTTACGGCACTCGAAAGGACCGTCGAACGATTTCTTGATGCAACAACCCCTTCTCCATTATTCCCTTCTTCTTCCTTGCGTTTTTTTCCATTCTCACTAGCGATATTCGGTTTTCCTAACGACTTTCAGCAATTTCAGGTCTTTGTAACTGATCGGTTTGTTCCCAAGTTTCATATTTGGCTTTTTTTTTTGTTTAGCTCTCTTGAAATCTGTCTTTGTTTGTCTATTATTAAATCAATTCATATGCAGATTATGTAGCTTGCTTTCTTTTCTGGGTTTTTTTTTTTTCTTCTTCTTCTTCTGCAATTGGCCTTTGTACCATCTAAACCTTGCTTAAAAAATAGTTTATGTCCTGGACCTTGTTAAAAGGCTAAGGTAGTTCTGCCTCTGAAGTCCCAAACCATATTAATACTGTTAGAGTGAGTTAAGATTCATTCTTTTGATAAGGTTCACCGCTGAATTTCTGTTTTGATTGTGGGTTGAAGATGACATTGTTAACTAAAATTATGAATATGCCCTTGACCACACTTGATTGTCGCTGGAGCTGGAGTTGGTGCAGGTGATGGGCCTAGGAATGGTTTTGCAGCAATTCTCCAAAGGTACAAACAGGGAAGCAGATGCTCCAACAGTAAAAATAGGGAAAAAGATGGAATGAGAGGTTATTATTTAAATAACTAATGAGGTTAAAATGAACATTTCAACTTTGGATGCTAACTATGCTTAATGACAATGGAAAGATTGATAGTTTGATAGTTTTTGAGGTGTCCATGATATACGATAAACTTATAAAGGGTGTCCGTGAAATTTTCCCTAGAAACAATTACACGCCACATGATTTTAGACATTTTAAAATAATTTGATGCACCTAAACGGCTAAACTTGCAGTGTTATGAGATTTGAAGGCAAGTTTTGGCCTGAAAATAATCAAATGACTAAAATACCCTTTAAAAATAAAAGAGAGGTTTACACATGGCAAGGCATAGACATGCATCCAAATTCCAAACACATGGGAATAGTGCAAAAACATGCTAAATATGGTTCCAGACTCGTATCAATTTGTGTGAAAACCTCTAATTAAGCATATTTTTCACAATAAATATAAAAATAAATAGAAAAAGACTCAAAAAAATTTTAAATTACCCTTGGAGCGTGGGAGGGTCTTAACTCAGTGTGTATGCACCCTTGGATTTCCATAGCTGCTGTCGGGACCAATCGAAGGCCTCCTTGAATGAAGGTGCTCCAAATGGCCAAGTTTGTAAACCAAGGGTATTTTAGGAATTTAAAAAGTAATTGGGACGTGGGTATGAATGTGAGAGACGGTGCATTTTAAAGAGGGGGTGAACGGCTGATTTTTATCACCTACGGTTCCCCTGCTCGGTACGGTTCCCTAGTGTCTCTAATAAAAGGGGGTGGATCCCACCCGGGCAGTGTGTTCGGTCAAGGGGTGGAATGGTCATTTCAGCACCCCTTATGAGAGAAACCGCACAACCATACCGATCAGCAAACCTCAGGAGATAAAGGTCCATTAAGGGCTTCACGCAAGATTTGTTGGACCTTTTCAAACCTTCAAATGGGAGGGGCTATTATTTATAGCCTTGGCTTGTTTAACAAATGTCTGAATGGCCCCTATGTAGGCCTGTAAACGGATCGGATTCGGCTCGGATACGGATCGGATGTAATCGGATTCGGATATTTCCTGATCGAATACGGATACCTCTAAACAGATTCGGATGGATTCGGATGCGGATCGAATTCGGATTTTTGACCATCCGTTTACACCTCTGCCTTGTGTAACCCGAACCTTCCTCCCCCTAGTGGATACAATTCACTCTCAATCCATAGTTTTAGATCATGATTCTCTTTTCCTCATATTTTAGAACCTGTTGAATCTTCAAAAACCCTCAAGATCGTTATTTACTTAATTTTTTATAATTAAGTATTAGGATTCAGATTTTTATCGAAGTATTCAAATTTTTTTCCGGATATCTCTAATCGAATACGGATGCCCCTAAACAGATATGGATGCGGATCGAATTTGGATTTTCGATTATCCATTTACAGCCCTACCCCTATGGCATAGGGCTAGGCTCAAGATAGGGGTTGATGCAGGCTTGGCGCACACGGCGTGCAACGACGAGATGAGAGCAGGTGGCTGCATGATGCGTACGGGTGTGGGAGCAGGTGGGCTGCGTGGCGTGATGGGATGGGAGCAAGTGGGGCCGCGGCGCACTTGCATGCACGGGTGTGGGCGCATGGGAAAGCTGGGGCTGGGCTTGGCCTTGGCCTAGCCCTGGCTAGGTCAACTTGGGTCAGGCTGGCTCAGGTTGACCCGAAAATGTGTGTTTCTTTTTTTAAATTTTTTATGAGGTTCTAATTTAAGGGTACCGAATTAAAGTGCCAATAACTTTCAAACTATATAGTTGATTTTGACGCATCACATAATACCATGAAGTTCTCTTCGAGTAATTTTCATCTGTACAGCGGTTACGGCGAATTTTGCCAAAAGAGTCACAAAATTTGAGAAATCCGCAAAAATGATGTTTCACATCAATTGAAGTCCAAACAATATTGGATTTAAATAAAATTTTGCATGTGAGCTTAATGGCCTGCTAAGACTGTCAAAAGATTTTCAGTCCAATTCAAGTGGTTCAGATACTTAAGTACTAGAGGCAAAACAGTCATTTTTGCAATGGTGGCAGATTTGGATGAAACTTTGAGCATAGGTAAAAAATGATTAAATAAGGCTATCCTTTAGAGTCTTGAATTTATCTAGAAAGTTTGGGTGTAGAAATAAGTCAGGGGTAATTAATATTTTTTTCATTCGGTTGCCCTACGAATTCTTGACTCTATGAAGTTTGGGTGTAGAAATAGGTCAGGGGTAATTAATATTTTTTCCATTCGATTGCCCCACGAATTCTTGACTCTATCTAGGAAGTTTGGGTGTAGAAATAGGTTAGGGGTAATTAATATTTTTTCTATTCTGTTGCCCCACGATTGAACTAGGCCTTGATAATCATCGTTGAGATGTTCTCTCACAGTGTCAGAAATGCAATGTCTATATTTCCCGACGCTATCTTGAGTGAAATTTTCTTGCACTGATCGGCCGTCTCACCTGGTTGGTCAATTGGCCCAAGTTTTCAACTAGCGTCTTCTTTGCCCCATTTGCAGATTTCTTTCTTAAATCACAATTTCCCCCCCCCCCCCAACCAATTCGACTCCTCTATTTCCGTCTGCCTCTATTGTCATGTGCGCCTCACACGTGGAATATATCGCCTTATCCTTGCATGAGCGCCTTGCCCGAGCGGGGGTAAGGCGGTACTTTTCATCGCGCTTGAGTGTGGGGGCGCACAATAGTACTAGTTAGGCGAAAGTAAAGGAGTCGAATCCCTCCCCACCCCCCACCCCCCACCCCACCCCACCAACTGGAAAGCTTATATTTCCTGCCTAAACGTATTTAGATGCTTAGAGGTCTAATATCTCTCTATTTCCCTTGCTTTTTGGTAGTATTGCTACTGCATATTACATTTATTTCTTAATTTTGCAATACGCCTCAACCATAGGATCAATAGGGATAAAGTGTTTCTTTTCTTTAAATATGTAAGGGTTATGGACGTTTGATCTCAGTTGGTTAATGAATTGAATTGCACCGAACTCTATTTGAAGTTTAGAAGCGCTTTCCCCTTGATCCTTGAAGCTCTCATTTCATTCTTCTTCTTTTATGAGTTCTTTGATTGCATACATATACATTTTAGGGGAAAAGAATGTTATTTGATCATGTACGGCATGCGGCTCTTATGTCTAAACACAAGGCCTGTAAAAGGACCGTTGCATCATCATGGAAAAGCGAAAAAATTCCATGAATGCGACGGTCATTTCATGCAATTTTGTGTCTAGGTACAGAAACCAAGCACCGCACACGACCAGGTAGTATTGTCTTTCCCAATGTTTTATTATAAATTATTGACTTTAGATATTCATCGACTAGCTTTGAAATTGGGTTTCGATTCATGTCCCTAGGTCCAGATGGGTTTGATCAGAGTTTAGGCCGCTTGTGGACCTATTTTACAGGCGCGGTTGAGGTTTGATAAAAATGTTATTTTGCATGGATGCATGGAGATGTGGTTGCTAGGCCACCATAATGAAGTGTGGGGGGGAGGGAAGGGGGGGATATAATGGTTTCTCGATCAAAGGTGTTGCGTAGAGATGTGGTTGCTGGGAGCCTGGGACCACTATAATTTAAGTGAATTGTGGGGATAGTTTCTCGATCAAATCTGTTGCGTAGAGATGTGGTTGTTCGGAGTCGGATCACTATAATTAAAAGGAAATTTTTTTAATGAAATTAGTAAAGAGTACTAAATAGTCAAACCACTATGATTGGATCCTTGCATTGCTTATTCTCGAGGATGAGTCACATGGTGCTCTACTGCAGTTTAGTTCTTTTTGTTTTTGTTTTAAGGAAAATGGTTTCTGTGAGGGAGCATGGGCGTATGTGTTTAGACACATGGGGGAATGACTGCCTCATCCCATAAAATGCGAAGATGATGCTTTTATTTATGCTTTCATGTGTGCGATCATTGGCTCCCGTGTGTGTGCGAGAGCCACGTTCCCCAATTGAAGTATACTTCCTCATTCTTTTAATCTATTTCTTCTCTTTTCTATCCTAATTCAAGATCGATTTTTAACCTAGTAAAAGACCAAGAATATTTTTTTCTTGTTTTTCATTCTATTCTATTCTCTTTGTTATTATCATTAATTTCTTGACAAACAAACACAGCCTTAATTGTTAAGAACAACACAACTTAATAGGTATATCCGTATATCCAATAGAATCTCATGACTTAGTGTCTTCACACAAAGGATAAAATTTTCTAAAAACTATAAGGGAGAGGGTTGGGCACGCTGCCTGCTTTCGAGGGCATGACAAAGAGGAGGGAGAGAGAGTGACACAAGCTGGGCACCCCAGCAGCGTGTCCAGCTTTTTCCCAAACTATAAATAGGTAGTAGAAGAAATGAGTAAAAAAAAAAAAAAAAAAAAAACCTATGCATATATTATTCTCTCACTCCTTTGCCACTTTTTTCTCTCCTTCCCCACACATCCCATTCTCTCTCCCGCTGTTATGATTTGAGAGTTAGGGTTTTGACACCTAATAAAAAGTATTGAGAGAGATATTAACTATTGGTCACTTGCAAAGGTTGTATGAGTAGTTGCTCTTTCATGGGGTTTATCAATTGTTCAAGTAGTGTTGTATTCCTTTAGAGAATCTATGCTTGTAGATTAACAGGTAACCTTAAGTCCTATGTGGTAGAATGAAATACTCTTAACGATAAAGGAGGCATGATTCTTGGATTAAAAATTCTAAATTTGACACCTATTTCCAACACGATGAGAAACTACCGTTTCTCCTCGACTCCCCATGTACAATAATTAAGCTATACGTTCCAAGCAAGCACAAGGCTAAGGGTGTTAATTGATTCATGTTGTAATTGACATAAACCGAAATCACATTGATTATTAATCAGCTCCAATTTCCCAAATCAATATCGATTACTAAGTGGTTTCGATTAATCGATTTTGTACTCGGATCTGGTTATACAGCTTGTTATCAGTTTGTTTTGGTCTGTTGCTGGATTTTTGTTATATGGTCCGTAATCAATTTACCGTTTTTTTTTTATTTACAATTGATTTTATTCGGTTTAATGATTTCATTTTTTACTCGTGTTTATTCGGAGTGTATTTGGTTTAATGATTTATTAGGTTTAATCAACTCTAAAATAATTAGAATTAATGGTTTATTGATTCAAAACTAAAACTCAATTGATAACTTCTTTTAAAATAGATGTTTTATGATGTTTGAAAAAATAACAACTCTTTGTGATAGTTTACCATCTTATAATTCATAAAACCAAAATAGAATCGAGTAAACATCTGGCCTCATGTTAGGACCTCGGTCTCCTAATCTCCTCCTCCTCCTCCTTCATTACCCCAACTGTTTGATGTATCATCATTTTTATTTGTTAGTTGTTTTCACTTTCGTTGCTTTTCAAATATCATCTTTGATTGCTTATTTTAATCTTGTCAAGGGTCTCCTTTGATCTTTGGCTTTGATTTGTCTTCAATTGACTGGTCAAAGAGTCAAATCTTTTCAAATCAAAACTAAAATTTGATAAGGTGCATTCTAAGATGAGGATGAGACGTCTCAATTTGAGTTGGACAAAATTTTGCTGAAGAATATTTTTTGTCATGTAGTGGGTTTTTTTTTTTTTCCTTAAATGCGTGCGTGCAATTTTTTTTAAAAGGAACAGAAAATCAAGTTTTCCTATTATTTCCCTTATGTTTACATGTAAACCCAAAACTGGATTGGACCGAAGCAAAAGTAGTTTGATTACAAATCGATAAAAATTGGACAAGAACCAAAACCAAAATAAAAAACTTCCGTAACAGTTTGGTTTAAAATTGGCCCAATAACAAGTTGAAATCAATTCAATTATCAAATCGAAACCAAAACTTCTTTAATAGTTTTGGTTTAAGATTGATCCATTAACAGATCAATTCAATGACCAAACCGAACTAATCAATTGACTTCAAAATAGGAGACAAATTCAATAATGGGAAAAAGTTTTTTGTAGGGGAGTGTGGCTTACACCAACACTCCCATGTGTCTATTATCTCTCTCCTCCTCATGTGAAAAGACATTTTTGCCTTTTATTTTAAGGAGGTGAGAGATAGACACATGAGAGTACTAGCATAAACCACACTTCGTACAGAAAACTGCTTCTCAATAATAATTATTGTCCTAGTCAACCGACGGGTTGTGGAACCCATGATCTAATCTCATAAGGGATTTTTTTAAGGGGAAGAGGACAGACTTGACTTTTTTTCTTTCTATACAAAAGCTTGTTTTTATTTATTTATGAATCTTTCCATCTTCTTTAGTTGCCATTTTTTTCTTTTTATTACCTATTAAAGAGGAAAGGATAGCTCGTTTATGGATTGTAGCTTTACAATTGGTGTATTGGGAGTTGTTATAGTTGTGCAAAGGATGGGTGGTGGTGCTATCTTTTTCCCCTTCAATGCCTTGTTTGTTAATGTTGCCTTTCCCCTGTTGTTGCTTGTAAAATTGCAGCTTTCTCTTGTTTATCTTATCCCAGCTAGAGCAGATCATCAGTCCTCGTATTATTGTGGTCAGAACCAATTCTGCGGAGAGTTAAACATCAGTTATCCCTTCTTCAACGACAACTGGGGATGTGGATTAGAACGCCTTCATTGTTTAAATGTTTCCACTCCAGTGATCCATGCCGGGGCGGATAATGATGTAAGTAATATGTTTGAGGTTCATAAAGTTGACTACACCAACAACACCGTTTTAACTCGTTACAGGAAATTCACCCAAGATTTGCTCACCGACAACGACAAATGCCACTTCCTCTTCAACAATTTTACAACTATTCCACCCATTTTCCATCATCTTTTAACTCAAGTCATAAGCCCCAATCTTACACTAAGAGTATGCATTAATAAGCTCCATGATCATCATCATCAAGAAGGATTAATAAATGATTGCAAAGTGGAGGCACTGCAGCTGGTGCCAGCTCCTCCACCCGCCACTATTCTCGATTATCAAAATACCTCTTCTTCTTCTTCTTCTTCTTCTTCTTCTTCCTATGACTGCAAACTGGTTCATCTTCCCGTAGATCCGCTACCTTCCACATTCCAATATGGCCCGATTGATCCTATCTCCCAATTATTCATTGGTGGGTTTCGTCTTCGCTGGATCCTTCCCCAAATATGTCATCACTGTGAAAAGAATGGAACCTTCTGTGTCCGCTATGACGATGAAACTGTGTTTTGTTCCAATCCAAAAACATGGAATCCAGATACAGGTAAATGAAAACGTACTACTCTTACATTATATTATTTGAACCCTTTTAATTTCTTCTTCTTCTTCTTCTTCTTCTTCATTCTTTGATCCCTTTATTGCCCTGATCGATGATCAATAATATATATATATAACTTCGGTTTGTGTTGATGGGTAGACATGTGGGAGCTGAGGGGGGTGGTTAATTTATGATATGTTTATGTCATATAAATTAGTTTTTCTTCTTCTACTCATATATAATTAATGTCTAAACTAAAAGATCGATGTAATTTATGTTGAGTGATGCAGGTAACAAGACCGAAACCAAGATTATTGGAATAGGTAAATTTAGGAGGATTCTCCATTATTATGCATGCATGTTACAATTGAAACTAGCTAGACAAGTTAAATTTCTCTAACTAAGTATTTTCCTCTTCCGATCCATTCTCGATCAGGTATTCCCGCAGGAGTTGCGGCAGGAATCCTTTTGACAACCTTTTTATTCTTCATAGTCTACAAATACCGGACGGATCAATATAACCATGGATCAGTATCCCACAGATTCTCCTTGAAGACAGACCTTGAAAAGGGCAGCTCCCACTATGGAGTCCCCATCTTCTCCTGTGCTGAGCTCGAAGAAGCCACCAATCATTTCAGTTCTGTTAATGAACTCGGAGATGGTGCCTCTGGTACTGTATACCATGGTACGTACGTACGTACGTACGTATAGTAAGTAATAAACAAAGAAATCTCGTCCCATTTTTATTAATTTCCAAAGCGCCTATCCTTAATTTCTTTCTCCCTACTGAAATTTATGTGAAATTTAATTTATTGTTGAGAGATTGTTAATTAGGTATGTTGTGCCATTTGATTGAATATTGAGGATTGCCCTTAATTAATTTACAATTAACTAACCAGGTAAACTCCGAGATGGACGAGTTGTTGCAATCAAGCGGCTTTACCGTTACAACTCCAAGCATGTTGAGAGGTTCATGAATGAAATCGAGATCCTCACTCGTTTGCGCCATCAAAACCTTGTTACTCTTTATGGGTGCACTTCATACCACAGCCACGAACTCCTCCTTGTTTATGAATTCATTCCCAATGGCACTGTTGCTGATCATCTCCATGGTGATACAAGGAAGGTTGGATC
Source organism: Telopea speciosissima (assembly GCF_018873765.1). Taxonomy (NCBI): domain Eukaryota; kingdom Viridiplantae; phylum Streptophyta; class Magnoliopsida; order Proteales; family Proteaceae; genus Telopea; species Telopea speciosissima. The sequence goes on along the minus strand of NC_057926.1, from coordinate 55,332,712 downwards.
ACTCCCATGGCCTGTCCGCATGAGCATTGCTCTACAAACTGCAACTGCACTCTCCTACCTCCACACTTCTGATATCATACACCGTGATGTCAAAACCAGCAATATCCTCCTTGACAACCATTTCCAAGTGAAAGTTGCAGATTTCGGGCTATGCCGTATGTTCCCTAATGATGCCTCCCATGTCTCCACTGCTCCTCAAGGGACTCCCGGTTACGTTGACCCCGAGTATCACCAATGCTATCAGCTTACAGACAAGAGTGATGTTTATAGCTTTGGTGTGGTCTTGATTGAGCTCATTTCATCTAAGCCCGCTGTAGATATCACTAGACATCGAGATGAAATTAATTTGGCAAACATGGCAATGAACAAGATCCAAAATGGAGCTTTGCAAGAATTGGTTGATCCATGCCTTGTGGGGTTTGAATCGGATTCCACAAGAAGGAAGATTGTTACATTGGTCGCAGAGTTAGCATTTCGTTGTCTCCAACATGAGAAGGAATTGAGACCTTCCATGGACAAGGTATTGGAAATTTTAATGGGAATTGGGGGTGAGGACATTAATCTACCAAGTTATAATGATGAACATCTGCCGGCCAAGAATATGAATATACCAGCACTACCACCAGCTTCACCGGATTTGGGGACTCAGAAATTAATTAGCCCGTTAACTATGCCAAGTACTAGTGGTTAAGTAAATTTCCTTCTTGTCATTGTACCACTTCATATATAGATTTTTTTTGTTTCTTATTGGGCTTGGGCTTGGGCTTGGGCTTGGGCTTGGGAGGGAGTGGGGACAGTACAGAAAATAAGAGATGGGGCTACACAAGACAATACAATGTAGCTTAATTGCCCTCTAATGTCTCTAAATCACAATGTTAGATGCACCTGTGGATGAGAAGTCTAATTCTAATCGAATCTAAATTTTCAACTATCCATTATTTAAATTTCTACGTACGTACGCCTAAAGCTTATTAGAACCAAGCCAAGTTAGGCCCGAATTCGAATCTGCCTAATCCATTAATCCAGTTATGTAAAACTTTAAATAAATCTCTTGTTTTAATAAAATTTACACACTATTATCTAGAACTTTAACAGAAGCTAAAATAAATTATCATTAAAAGGTACGTGTCTCTAAACTAGCCTGGGCCTTCTCCTTAGGGCCAAATGGGGTGGGAAATTACAAATTTCCCAAAAGTATGGCATTTTGGGTTGGAATTTTGAGTAAATAATTACATATTGGTCAGAATTTCTTGTGGGGCTTATGTGGTTGACAGTTTCTCCCACCCCACTCCTTCGTAAAGTCCTATCAATTTGATGGGACTAGGGGTATCAATTGATCGGGTAGGTCAATCTCAGTTGGGTTAGGCCGAGCTGGAGGCCTAATCAAGCTTAACGATTTTGAAGCCCTGCATCGTGCCCGATCGTTTATCTAATTGGATTTACATTGGATAGGCATGGTACGTTTTTCATTTTATTGATCAGACTCTGATTTTAATTAGACTTTAATTGGATTAAATGCATGTTTAAGTGTAAATGGATTATGATTAAAAACATGTCTTAACGTGTCTATGCCACAAATCCTCCAACCCCAACCATTTGGCCGTGGTTAAGGTTCAATTAACCTATCTTTTTCTCCCTTTTTATATTAAAATCATATCTTAACAAATAACAAGAGACACCCCAAAGGCCCAAACATACTATTATTTGAAACCTGAGTTACCCTAACCCAACGTAAAAGAAAATTACCTCAAATATAATTTACCCTAGTCACTAAATTTCGAAAGAGCCAATAATGAATGCCAAGTGTAATTAAAGGCCGTAGATGGATGGGAAAGTTAAGGCACGGAGAGAGCATCAGTGGCCCACCGGAACTCTAACCAAAGAAGAGTTAAAGACAGGATTCCGTATTCCACTCCCATTTCTATTTATAAAGCAAAGGAAGAAACCATTACTTATATTCTCTCTCTCTCTAAAGTCTAAACTCGAAGCCCGGAGGAGTAAAGAACAGTGAAGGAATCCATTAATCAATCCATGGAGGGGAAGAAAAACTATAGATGTCCTTTCCTCTCCCAGAAGCAAACCCACCAAAAACTATCTCTCCCACATTAATACCTGTGAGCGAAAGTGCGAGAGCAAGAGTAATCGGAAACCTTCACACGCCAAAAAGAAAGAGATCCAGGAATGGCAACATTGCAAAAATTCAAGCTGCTGGCGACACAGTGCGCCATCGCCGGAAGCCCAACACGAAGCCCAACCACCAGCCCAGTCATCCATCTCCGTCGTCGTAAATCCCTGCGAATGCTTCTCAGCCGTAGTGGCGGTGGCGGACGACGGTTGCGTCGGGAGGAATCGCCGGATCGGCAAGCAATCGTCACCCATTCACATCCACCGGAGAAGAGGAAGGAATTGCTGAGCCGCACCCTTAAGGATTTATTCATTTCCTCCCCTCCGCTACAAGAAAATCCCAACAAGGCCACTACGGAGAAGATCACTAAAGCTATTGTGGAATCTTTCCCCTCGTCGATCATCAATCGGGGAAATGGCAGCGCGGATCGGCGCTTAACTGTCGGCTCACCCAGACCGTTGTCGGTGGTTTATCGGTATCGGCTGCTGAGGAGAGCATGGCGACCCGTACTTGTTGCCATTCCCGAGTCCAACGAAACAATCTAATACAGCCACTGACTGACCTGCTAATTTTGCTTCTCTCTCGTTATGGGTTCTGAAAATGTATTAATTTGAAGGTGAAAATTGATTTTGTTAATCTGCTCCGGGTGCGAGGGATTGTGGGATTGAGAGATGACCAATCTTGTAAAAGAGAGACGGGAAAAACAAAAAGGGGAATGAGAGGAGGATTCAGAACAGAGATTTGGAAGATCTCGGGATGTGGCTTGTTTGTGTTTATGGGTATGAATAGACCCACCAATTTTTATTTTTATTTTTTTCTTTTTAGTGTGTCAAAAACCCAAGTTGCGTTGCTAGTTGCTTGGGTCAAATTGGGTGGGAACTGAGGAGGGAAGCTGTAGTGGTGCTCTGAAGATGATGTACATATGATGATATGATTTGATGCAATTTGTGGGTTTTTGAACTTTTCTTGAGAGAAGATCTTTCGAATTTGGAAGTGGGTCTTTGGTCATCTAAGGCAGACAAGACCAAGCGAGAAAGGTGGAGTGGGAGACAATGGCCTCTTTTTTTTTTCCGAAAGGAAAAGATATAAATACAAGAAAAAGCTATCTCTAGCAGTTCCTTTTGTTCCTACTCTGTGAATGCATCATTTTGTGATTTCTTTCGTTGCTTGAAAGAGAGCGAAAGAGACTGAACATACTGTTCATTACTGGACATGATGATTTGAGTTTTATGGTTCTAAACGTATTGTACCAAATACTTTACAGTTTAACCCTCCCATGAGTCGTCCCTTGGAAAATCAAAACACAGAAGCTTTCAATCAATTGGGCCTCCCAATATGGAAAGATTTCTTTTTTTCAGCATATCCTCCATACCCTCTAGATTCAAGACCCAGTTCACCTATGGTTGTAATTTGTGTATATGTGATGAACAGAGAAAATGTCAGAAAAGAGGAAAAGAACCATTTTTACTGTCAAAGACTTTAAAACACATACCTGTAGTGACACCCCAGCTTTGTAATGGCGTTGGACCCTCTCCTGGGACCCAACCAGTATGATCTATAATAGACACGATTCTCAGTGTCTCGGACGATGGACGAGGGCCCCCTCATTTATTCTTGGAAAATAACGTCGATGACCTACAAAATGATGATAGAAGGTCAACACATTAGCATTCAAGTGAGTTTATGGAGTTTTAAAAATTGGAGGCGGATAGAGAGCACCACTTTTATGGAGGAGGCCAGCTCTGTACTCTTTACATGGGCAATGGCCACTTCTTCCGATGGGTTTCTGTGGATCTCACCACTTCGCATAGTATGAAGAGCTCTCTCCAGATTTTTTGCTCCCCTGACCTGACCCTGAGAGGAAATCTCTTGGCATTTTCAGACTTTTTTATGAATACAACTCATCAGTAAGAGTAACTGCTAATTAATTTCTTACATTCTTTCAGCTATTCTGTAGAGAGGGGGCCAAAAACAAAAAAACAGGGAACACAAAATGAGAAAAAAAAATATGAACTAAACCTGAAAAATAATTGTTGTCATTAAGCATTACTTTACACCACTGTCTCACTAAATCCAAATCATTTCAAATTTAATAGAAGAAAAGGAACGATATGTAGATTGTAGTACAGTGTTCAGTAAATTCCTTTTTAAGTTGGATTAAATTTCACTTCCCTTTCCTTTATTTCCTTTGCAACCAGACAAGCTGCAGTAGCGTGTTACAAGTTCATTCAAACAAAGCTAATGAGCCTCACCCGTACACGCTTAAAAACCAACAGTTGGTGCCAAAATATGATATTAGTGTGATCTTATCTTAAAACCGAGAATATATTCTGAGAATTCAAACCAAACACAGCCTATGTAAAAGCAGATTGGCAAAATCAAGCAAGTCTAAGGCTGCATTTGGTATGCATTCTAGGTTGATTTCATATTCACAGATGATAAAAACAACTATTTTTACTATCTGAAAAAACAAAATCGAAGGACATTTATGATACTTAAATCATCAAGGACTCAGGAAAGAATAACTTTGTAAAGAAAATTAAACTATGGAACAACACATTTATAGGAAAAATGAATGTTGAATACGACTTACAAGAACCATACTAAAATAAAAAAGACTTACAGGGACCATAGTAACATTAGTGTCTGTGGCAAAGAGAGAGGAAGAAGCATTGACCAACATTAATGAAATAGGCCGTGGATATGAAGCTAATGCCGAATTCCCTCCACTCATAAAAACCAAAGGAAGCCCTTTTTTCAAATAAATAAAAGAAAGCACATAGAAACAACCGCACCCAAGCTTCTCTTTCCAGTTGTATTGTTCTTTCTTCATGTGGTGTTATATCCTATTTGATGACCAACAATAATGTACTAACATTCCCAACATCTGATTCTTACTCTAGATCATATATGCACATTGTCACTCCTCTCATTTTATTCTTACCCATTCCTTTCTTTCTTTTCAGTGGGTTTTGTTATTCTCTGCCCTCAATTTGTTTATACAGAAGAGGAAGTGGATAAGAAATTTTAGGAAAGTATAAAGAACATTTTATTGTTCAGAAAATTTCATCGTTTTTACTTTAATAGGTAAAAGGAAGGGGCGTTTGTCCTTCACCACAACATACGAGATATTCCTTCTTCACCAAGGGGAGTAATGGGATGAAATGGGTGTCATACATGAGAGAGTTATTTTTGGAATTCCTCCTATACGTAAAAGTAATAATGACCTAAATTTTTTACCAAAATAATGACCTAAATTTGTGGATTTTCCTTCTTCTATGGTAGAGGAAAACTTCCTTTTAAAAGGACCCAATTCTCTTTCTCCGATAGTGAAGAGAATCTCATCAACCATGGGACCTGACCTTGTGATAGAACTTAGAGAAAGGAATTTTCAACTTCTTATAAAAGGGGTGGGAGTTAATGATGAACCAAAAGTCCAATCATAGTGTTACATTCTCATTTCACCATTGGTGGTTTTTTTTTCCCAATGGGAAACATTAATGATGAACCAAGAGTCCAATCATAGTGTCACACATTACCTCGGGGTGAGCGGTATGCTACCCTTGTGCTCAGATACGAGGGTGAGTGAAATGACCGTGGTGCTCCCAAAAATTCCACCTTTCTGTGGGGGCATGACAATCATTTCATCCACCCATGTCTGGGCACAGGGGCAGCACACCGGACGCACTCAGGTAGCATTCTTCTCCTTAAAAAAAAAAAAAAAAAAAGTATAAAATTTTGGCAATGCGTACTGACTACCCTCCAACAATTTTACCCTTTTGCCCCAAGAAGGGTGTGAATAATAGTATTTTATCCTTTTCTCGAAAAGCGAAATCCCTCAAGTCCTCATGGAAATGAATCAACCTTCACTACTATTTTGGTAAATCTGTAAGCATGCACCTAAGCAATTTCACAGAAAGATTGTTTTGACATTTGACATGCACTTGAGAAAAGAAGCCCGGATTCATTAGTAAAACAAAATTGATTTCTAAGCAATACTTGCTTATCCAACCATATAACTCTCACTACGGGTACACAAAAAATATCTTAATTAGGAATTTCCACCAACGAAAGAAAGAGAAAGAAGGTGACTAAATAAATGATGCATACATTTTTATTTTCTTGCACATTTTGAAATGATTCCCCTTAGTGGTAAATTGGAAGGGGGAAGAATCAGTGTCTTGCTGTTAGTTGTTCCTTGCTCCCTGAAGGCATTGAGGTGGTTCTTTTATTAGATTGAATTTGTGAAGCTCGGAGCATTCCGTCATCATTCTTTTCTCTGGATCCTCCATTTTCTTGCTTGGGGTTGACATGACCACCTGATTTTGGTTGGCCTTGTGTATACTTCTGCTCAGGAGGTAGAACACGCCGTAAAAATCTCTGGATCATCTCATAACTAGTAAAAGTAATAACAGCAGCGGGGGTTGTTCTCAACAGATTAGTGGCACAGCCCCGGTAAAAACCAGGGACACCTTCCTTTCGAAAGATCTTTTTGATGCAGTCCACAACACCTGCATACTTGATCTCAGCATTGTGGGCTTGCCCTTGCTCTTGCAGCTTCGCACGCACAACCTGATTGTATGGTAATTACAGGTTGAAACATAAAGACACAACCAAGAAGTGATACAATTTGTTAGGCGAATGATCACCCATACTAATCACATGTTGTTTAAGAAACTCTACAAATAACATACCTCATGAGGATAAGTCATTGTGGAGGCAAGTATTTTAGCTATTGAAGAAGCAATGGCAACACGTCCGGGACTCAGTTTATCAACGGTAGTGTCATCTGAGAAGTTTTAACTACCATGATCAGTAACAATGCAGTCCAACAAACAACTCTAGATACTACATCCAGAAAGTATCGTAGTTACCCCTTCTTGCTAAATAAGACTTGATCTTTTCATATGCTGGAAACTGGATGGCGACATGGCTTACCCCCACTAATGAAGGCAAAACACCACTGCTTTACCACATGAAAATAGCATCATGATACTGAAAGTACGGAATCTAAACATTTATCTGGGATGGAGTAGACAACTTAGACAATAGGACTCTACTTCTCCAGCTTCCAAGTTAACACAGTATGAACATGACATAGCTTCTGAGTTAACTTGATTCAGAAGCTACGATGAGCACGAGTCACAGAGTTCGAAAGAGTCAAATATGAAAATTAGAACAAGGCATCTGAAACGATGCATCATCTTTATTGGAACCTTTGCAAGTTGGATCCCAAAAAGTGAATCTTTCTTTCAAATATAAATAGTAAAGAAACAACTGACCTATACAACCCTCGGATTCCCTCTTCATGCACAATCCTTCTTAAAGCAGAAAATACGCTATTGTAAGGCACCACATCTGATCTCATTCCCTGCGTCTGAAAAATGAAGCAAAACAAATGAATTTGAAGAAAATAACAAAACCATTATAAGAAACAAAGAAAGTTAATCCCTATTGCTGCTACCAGTGCATCTGTAGTCAAACATATCTTTTCTGGCCACATCACATTACATTGCACAAAATAGCAAAGACAAGACTTACATTAAATACATGAAACTATTCATACCAAGTCATATTGAACATACAAGGTACATGAAAAAACTTCCAATGTCCAAACCTTACAGTGTGATAGATTTCTACACTTTATTTCTGAGAATCGGCAGAGGAAGATGGGAGATTGCACATGATGATAAGCTTAAGAAAGATGAGAATGGATGTATCTTCAGGAATTCCAATGGTCAATAATCTCCATTTCCCAAATAAATATACAATTGAAGGGAAAAATCATCTCATGGAACACAACCATGGAGTTGATATAAAAATAGGAAGTCAGAGTCTCATTCCAAACCCGGTCAGAGAACCAGTATCAGAGTATCTAGCAATGGAAAAAAAAAAAAAAAAACCGTTGCAATTCAGAATGGGACACAGAAGGAATTAGACCATGAACTGCATCAATCATACATGTTCATTGGAACCAAAGTATGAAGTAAAAAGCACATCATCACAAGACATTAAAATCCTGTCAGGAAACCTGATAATTGCTTTCATAATGAAATGTTAATTCACAGAAACCATAGGGAATTTGATACCTAGGACATCATGAGAGACCAGCCCAAAAAAAAAAGGGTGTATTCATAAAAGCACTGAAGCCTTTAGGCTCCTTGATATCAGGGATATTCCACAACTAGTAAGAAACAAGTGATAAATCCATGGCTTAAGATATGTAAAACTGCAGAGGAAAAAGGAGCAGGAAGTCTCTTAACATTGAGCACAGGTGGAAGAGTACAAAAAGAGTACACTTATACATGCTAGTTACTTGTCAAAATGCCGGTGGATACTGGGATTAAACTGTCCCGAATTTACAAAGTTATAGTTAGGTTGTTTGAACCAGCACCATAAAACAAATCCTAATGTAACCATCATCAACAAGGAGTATATTAATCCAAAATGCGAACAATTAAAAACCATTTCCACAGATGCAGACAATCTGAACTTACAGCAGAATGCTACAAAGAAATCTTGAAACCATTCCCAGGTATAGTTGAACATATGCAATATTTTCTGTTAACACTTACAGAGCATTTCAATATTCTCTTTTTTACTGTCATTGTGTCTCCGCAAACAAAAGCAAAGGATATATGATAAAATATCGCCGCCTAGCCATTGATTACTTTTATTTTGACAATATTTAAACTTAAACATAGAAGGCTCCTTTCTTTTGTTTGGGGGGATGCTTTCAATTAAAAAAAATGATGTTTTTCCTGCTTTATCCTAAATAGCATGTGGGATTACTGATGGAAAACAGACTGCATAAACAATGATGGGAAGAGATCCTTTGGACACACTGTTCCTTCTTTTAACTTTTCAATGTCAGCAATTGATTACATCAATGAAAACTAGGTCGTTACTGTCACTGACAGGGATAGTAAAAGCCAGACAGGCCCTTTGGCCAGTTAGAACTTCTGTGGAAGCAAGGTTCTCAACCAGGTAGTCACCATTCCTGAACCTGGCCTCATCTCTTTATCCCAGTTTTCCCATTCCTTTATATAGTTTTACGGTGGATCCATGGTGCATTAAACAATCAAATATGATGATGCCTCACCCCCTTTATCTCCGAGGCCTCATCTTTGAACTTATGATTGGGCATCATGGGAACAAGGAACTTTGCCTGTTGTTCTTGATCATCCAAACTAAATCATGAAAAAAAATTAATACCACAAAAAAAATGCTGCTTCCACAACCACCTGACCAAACATTTTATTAAAATGTTTCTGATTTAAGTGATTAGAAGGAAAACTTTCAGAACTTCAGAGTGCTTAAGCGATTAAAGATATGGCTGCAGTCAGGTGAATTTGTAAGATATTATTATCATTTATTCAACAAATATAATAATATCTGACATACTTGGAGTCTAGTCTTGACAACCCACAATGGATTGGTCACAATGGCTGTGGCAGCTCCAGCGCCTGAAGCAGCTACAATACTTGCACCAAGTGTAAGTTGTTCATTCTGATCCACTGCATCAACCCAATTTGATATTTGTTACACAAAACCAACAGGATTCAATGGAGGTTCATAACTTGCAAATAATTAAGCTTAAGCAAGAACATAATACGTCTCAAGAAAACTCGACTCAACTAAGCCTTCTCCCAACAATAAATCTCCACTAAAAAAAAAAATTAAGAAACAGTTTGCTAAGGAAACAAACTTGAAGAACCAACCGTGTGAATGAAGTAGGCCCTTGAGGTGCTCATAAACTGTGAAATAAACCTACATAAGGAAATTAGGACTTTATTACTCAAGAGGGTCATACAAAAATACGCTTCCTTAAAAGAAGCATCATTTATTAGAAATCAAGCTCCGGATGTAATTATTTATAAAAAATAAAAAGAAGAAACCAAAAAATAAAATGCATACTTACATTTATTTGTTATAAGCAAGACAAGATATAGAAATCTAAGGATGACACTAACATATTTGTCGTAAATCACGTTAGTTCAGGAAATTTAAAGAAAGTAAAATAAAATAAGAGGAAGTTTCAGCAGTATGTATCTCAAACTCGAATACCTAGGTAACTGCCTTCTACAGGACCTAGGTTTCAACATCATGCTTTTTCGCTTTGATGACTCCATGAATAGTTAAATCATCTGTAAACTTTTAATAAAAAGAACAGTTGAAGATTAGAAACATAAGGGGGAAAATGCTTGTCAGATTAATATTGCAACCCCATAACCCATGCACCCCCACTTATAGCCCATCAAAGCAACAAACTGTGTCAACGGTATCACTTAGAAATTGCATCAGAACGACAACTCTTGCAGGACTTGAGATGTATGCTTCATACCATGCTATCATCATGAGGTATTCAAAACAATTTGGCATAAGAATTAGAAGCTGTTACCATAAAATTACATTTAATTGCAGTCAGAAACAGTAACCCAAAAAAATTCTGCTACAAAAGGCTGGATCTATATTCAAATGTTGATTCAAAATCTCTTTTTAGCATTTATTTTCAAGTTAAAAAATACCCACCTCCTAATATAGCTTTTCAAACAGCAAGTTAAAATATTGGCAATGCATGCGCATTTATTATTAAGTCATTTAAGATATACAAATACTTCATAGATTTTACTACCAAAAAAATATCCGATCATCCGTTCCAATCACAAGAAAATTTTGAGAATTGATGCAGATAAAACATAGAATTGGGTTTATTTTCATAGTTGTCAAGGTGGCTAGGCAACCGAAAGCGTTGGACGGGGCTAGACGCAAGGCGACTAAGGCATTCGCTTAGGCGACCAAAGCACCTGGATACCTAGGCATCTCCTAGGTGATAGTTGTCATGGCGCCTAGGCAAACAAAGGCATCCAAGGAGGGCAAAACTTAAGGCGACACCAGCAAGGCGCCAATCCAGACAAAGTTGCCTGAGGCCTAGGCAACGCCTCGACAACTATGTAGAAGAAATAATAAGCCCTTGGGTTAGGTTACATATGTGTTGGACCTTTGGTTAATGGGTTTTCTTTGTTATAGGCCACTTTAATGGTGTCCTACAATATAGGTAGGAGGTAGGATACAGGATTTACTTTATAAGTTAGTCTAGTTAGAGTCTATTTCTTTATTTTTAATTGTTATTAAAGTGTTTTAGTTGAGGGCGGGCCTTGGTGCAACAGTAAAGGTTGCTCCATTGTGACCAAGTGTTGTTCATGGGTTCGAGTATGGAAACAGCCTCTTTGTGAAAGCAAAGGTAAGGCTGCGTACATTATGACCCTCCCCAGACTCCGCAGTGGCAGGAGCCTCGTGCACTGGGTACGCCCTTTATTAAAGTGTTTTAGTTAGGCTGGAATAGGTCTCTATGAATCCAGCCTTGTTTAAGTTGTTTCTTTCTTATTTTACTCAGAGTTTAGCAGCAGTAGACTACCTCCATAGCAAGCTAATGGTTGGAGGATTCTCAAGCTTAGTTTGAGTCCTGATCATTTTTTTTATTTAAACAAATATAAAGGTTATGCCCCACACCAACGAATTTTGATGAATTAATGAAAGGCTTTTTTGCTTTGCTTTTTTGTCTATGAGATTCAGGTGTGTTTACTCTTGTAGGATTCAAGAGTGTTTAACTGTTGTGAGATTCAGTAGTGAACCTTGATGGGATTCCAGGTTGGGGTAATGTTCAGACTCCAGTCCTGCAAATCAGGTGGGATCCTGATTATATCCGTCTTTTCTTCTCTACCATTCTAGTCTTCAATTCAGGAGAGCTTCTGCTACCTATCTATACCCTGCAGCCATTTTTTCTGTTTCTGCATTGCTTTCTTAACATAGTCTGTCAGTTATTAGTCTGCCCTATCTTCAATATTGTTTTCTGATTTCTATTTCCAGTTCTGTTTCTAAAATCTGTTTCAAATCAGAAACCTGTTCATCAATTTCACAAGTAATAATTGAAAACCGATTTCTAAAATCTCAGATTCCAAGCTCAATATTTAGATCCTGATTTCAGATTACAGATAAGAAATTAAACTGCTGTTAATCATTAATTCATTTCATCTATTGATTCTATTTTAAACCTACACAAACCTGCTATCGACTTCTGAAGTTACTGCCAGAGTTTGGTTCCTAATCCAAGTAGGTTGCTGTCATATTTCTAAATCTGGCCATCAGTTTTCAACCCAACTTTACTGGACTGTTCCCCAAGACAGGAAAGCGCTTCAACCAGAGTTTTATAAGCATCTTAGTTGTTTTGATTAAGCTGTTACTTTTCTCCTAATCTGGTTTGTCCTTTTTCCCTGTGATCCTGTCACATGCTGATCTCCCACTGGATCTCACTGGTGATCAGGATAGCACTGCACTAATGAGTCCTATTGCAAATACTTCAAGATGATTGTTTCTTCATGGTTATATCATTAGTAGTGATGGTATCCATAAATACACATAAGTTTCATGTGTTTAGGTCTGTGTTTTATAAGTGAATACTATCCTATATTTGATTGTATGTTTAAGGAACTGAGTCGGTTTAACAATTTCTAACAGTTAGTTACAACCAAAAGGCCCCTTCAATAAATAATATTTCTTTTCACATGAAAAATAGTTGTAAGAGGATCTACAGTAGATAGAAGTGTCGGGTCCTCTGTTTTTTTTTAAGAAATTATTATCGGAACCAAAGGGAGAAAATAGAAAGAGGCCAGACAACCCTTCCACTGACTGAAAAGGACCCAATTCATGAGTCATTTGGAAAAACCCTAAGAAAGATAATACTCACTGCCCAGTTTGGAAGTAGTGCCAATATTGTTGGAGAAAGGCCACGATACATTCCCCTCAGACCCTCATTTGTAATTATGTTCTGTAAGCTCACAATAATGATACTTCCTGTTTTAGTCACACAATAAATAGCATCAGAAAGCTCACATATCAATAACCAACCCAATAAACAAATGTATAAACATAAACAGGGATAAGTATAAGCATATGCAACATAAAATTTAAGAATGTCAATCTAGTTTCATTTCCGAACAGAAATGAATATTAATATTGAGCAATAAGTCTTCAACCCAATTAGTTAAGTAGACAATAACACAATAAGAACTACTCCATCATAGTTTCTACAGGAGTTTGACCCAAAATTGAATTAGTTAAATGCAGATACCATAACAGGCTTTTTCTTTCTTTATCGTCTTCCTTTTTTTTTTTTCCTGCCCTTTTATTAGTGGAAAAAAACTAATATTTCTTGAGAATTGAAACAGAAATCTAAAATATGTTGCAGACTAGAACTATGACTATCATGTAGAGGAGAATCTCAAGCTAAAATCCATATAGCAAGAAGAAGAAACATTGCAGTCCAACAATGTAGACGATAAAAACTGGAAAGAATTAACAGAAATGTTCTCAGGTCCTCATCTGACTAAATAATAGAATCCCAAAACTGAGGCCATCTTACAAAAAAAAAATTGGGGAGGGGGGGGTAGTAAGGAGCTAAAACTTGAATAGAAATTTACATTTGATGTGTTCAAACAGTTACTAAGGTGTCACAAAACAAGACTAGATCCAGTTATTAGGTTGTGTCCATCTATTTAGCACCACACAGGGCAAACATATCTCTAGACCGGATCTGAAAAGGAGCAAATCTAGACCAATTCTCGGTTTATCTGGTAAAGATCAGACATGAATCAAACTAATAACTTTTAACTTAACGTCACTTCACCGAATTGATACAACAGAATAGGATAGTCATTTCCCTAGGTAAAAGAGAGGAAAAGAAAAAGATATCATTGCACTTAAAACAAGAGTTGGTGAATTTGAGTTTCAGACAAAACTACTTAGCTTCTGGTCCCCAGACCAAAGGACACCCACACCAAATATTAGGTCAGTCAAAGGATATCAAACATCTTAAGAAAAGAAACAGAACTTTTTAACCCACTTGTTTTGTTTTGATACCCCCAACCCCAGCCCGTCTTTTTTTCGGCTGTCCAAATAATTCAATCAGTTAGTCTTTTGGGCTATTGGCTGTTCTAGAGAATGTTCAGATGGTCCTGATGATGGATAATATTTAGAGAACACCCGTCAACAGTATAGTACAGGCCCATCTTATCGTATTTGTGATTGTATGGGGACTGTCAAATATATCCACTTCATACAAACTAAAATGTAGGGGGAGAAAAGGATCTCAATTTACAACTATCTTTTACAAACTAATTAACAAATATGGAGTATTTATAGATTTCTATTTCAATGCATCAAAGCTGTCACATGCATAGTATCTTAAATGACATATAATTTAAGGAAATGCAAGCAATAACTTTTTGCAGCTAGAAAAGCCAACAAGCCTTTGACAAAGTCAATAGAAGTATGGGCTTGATCTTGTCTCCAAGCAAAGATTTCAAAAGTACAGATTATCATTGCATATTTCTCTATTACCTCCATTACAATTGTCACCATGTCTTGTTCTTCTCGGAGCTCCTCAAGAAAGATTTGCAACTATACCCAATGTCAAATTTATAGATAAGAGTTGCAACAAATTTGAACTCAAGGTTGTTAACATGTTGATGTTGTGATCTCTATACACGTTTAGAATTAAAAATAAATTATGTACTGCACTGACAATTATTTGGTGTCCCAATTGTAGCTCAGTTGTTATATGCTTTCTATTTTTAACCATCTTACACTATACATACAAAAAACTTCACTCAAGGCATCCCACAGGTACATGAATCAAAGAAACATCACAACAGGTATAATGAAACTCCACTGGGAAAGATAAGTTGATATATCTTGCAAAAACTGGAAAACAAAGGACCCTCAATATCCAATATTCAGTTTCATTGTTATCTATTTGAACTATCTATGAATGATAGTGATTCAAACAAATTTGTTGATAGACAGTTTAATCTGAAACTTCACCCCCTCATTTTTTTTTATGAATAATGCAATCCTTCTTTTATAGCTTATATATGAAAGCTCATTTAATTTACTACATTAGGAGTTAGACCAAGTTCCAAGGTACACTCTGAGTCATTACATTGTACATTTTTGCTTCTTTGTTTGTTGGATATTACCATAGCTTCAACTGGCCAAGCAGTGGCCAAGTGGAAACTTATCTGAGGTTTGAACCAGAGAAATTTGTCTTCCACCCAGGATCTCAAAAACCAGCTCCCATATGTTCTTTCAACCAATACTTCAAAATGTTAAAATAGATATGTAGTTGTTGTTCAAACGAATCTCTCTATTAAATTACAGGATTTCTATATAAAGCATTCAAATTTGTATCGAATAAAGAAGCAGGTTACCATAAACTGAACGAACCATATCCACTAAATTACAGAATTTCTAACGGCAGAGGAAGCGGATTGTTTGAAAACTGTTGTACCTTTGTGACCAGCAGGCGCTTTGGGCAGCCCGTGGACCTGGAGTCTAGTCTTGATCACATCCAAAGGGCATACAAAGGTGGCAGCAAAGGCTCCTACAGTGCGACATGATAGAGAAATTATTCCTAGTGGAAGACAAACTTGCAAAAGCGTAAAAATCATACAATGAAACCATAGCATATAATCATAGACAACCTTTGCATGCCTTCCTTCTGTAATTTAGACCAAATAGAATCACATCCTAGGATAACAAGCACAGGATTGTAACAAGAAATTCCAAATAGCAAGGATTATAGCACACAGTAGTGAGAAAAATTAAGAATAGGAAAAATAATAAACCTAGAAAGCAAATTCGAAAATTTAAAAAATAGAAACAAACGGTGAACAGTAAAACTACTGAATTAAGCCGGAAAAAGAAAGGAAGGGTGTTGGCAGAGAAACAAACCTGCGGCGGCACCTGCACCGGCGTTGCATAGAAGATCTCTGGTGGTTGGACCTTTCGATGACTCTGCAGTCATCTTGAAAATCGAGACAGAACAGAGAATTCGGAACTTGAGAAGTAAAGCAATGAATTCGGGTGCCTTCCTGATTCATAGATTTGATGAAACAAAAACAGAGTCGCATGGGTTAGACTATTGAAAAACCCATTCGGTGTTACACGCTTACACTACATGAGGATTTGAATTTTGAACTGAAGCTAAGCAGACGATGAGAAATGAAGGCTGAACAGAGAAGAACCAAGAAGGTGAAATAACTGAGGAGTTGGTGCAATGGTGTTATGGTTCAGAACTCACAATTCAGAAAATGTAAAATTCCTTGAAATTAGCCGACGTAGACAGGTGGTCCGTTGGGCGAACCGTCTTCACTTTCATCTTATTTAAAAGAATAATTGGTTGGAGAGGAGTTAAGAATCCTTCACTGCTATAATTATTTAAAAAACAAAAGGGAAAAATAGGGAAGAAAGAATAGTTGATGATTCTTGAATAGCAGACCTTAAACTTGAAATGGTCCATGACCTAGCTTGAATGCTTGAGCCTGCTGGTCCAAGACGGCAAAACCTAGCTTCAGCTTGACGCCAGGGGAAGGACCAAAAGGCCATGTTCTTCTTGGTTCAAAAACCGGACCAACCCAAATGTTCAAACCATAAAGGTCTAGTGAGCAGTAGTGACATCATCAGGTCATTTTTATTTGGATTAGAGAATGGTTTGCATCTTGCAATTCCTCCACTGTTTCAAAAATAGGAATCGGATCTGTAGATTCAGGTTGGAATTCGCCATGATCGATCTTGATTTTGGTCGATTTCACACATCGATTATAGGGTTTAGTCATTGGATCGTTGGATTTTCAGATCAGTGATGGCCGATTCTGGGTTTTTTGGGACCTAATCTTGATCTGTATTGACAAGACAGATTCGATTCCCAATTCTGATTTTAATAACCTTGCTTCCACCCCCACCAAAAAGTTGGGTACTTTGAAGCTAAAAGGTGGAGGGTGAGGGTGTTTGAATGGAGAGGCATTTAGACTCGTTTACCAGTCGGGTAAAAAGGAGGGGGAAATTTGGGAGGGTGGGTCCCACACTCCCACGTGTTGTGAGTTAGGTTGACAAAGAAAGAAAATAATGGACTATGTATTTTTAATGAGTTGAGATTTAATAGTAGAAAAGAGAGGAAATTCTATGGGCAAGAAAGAAAATAGAAAGAGGAGAGAGAAACTAAATTATAACTTTTTCATGAATAGGTCATCTCATTCGACAATAATAAATCGTTTAATGAAGCTGTGCTAAAAGTTTTTCGCCTCATCTAACCAAACAGATATTTGTGATAGTTTGTGGGAAACAAATATAAGTTTTCCAATCTTTTTTATCTTTTCCACTTTTCTCTATCAAACAAACAGGGCCTTAATGAAGCAAAAGCACATGTGTCCTCATGAACTTGTATGTGAAACGTTAACGTATGTATAGGTGATACAAGTTCTTTGATGGACGGGTAGTTCCTACACTGTTATACACTTATAAGTTATAACTATGTCAGTTCCAAGATCCATGGGTTTTATCATACCTTTGTGTGTGTGTGTGTGTGAATGTAGATCATTTGATCATTCATTTCATAGAAGTAGGGAAGGAAATGGTGCAGCCCATTCGTTAGTTAAGTGGGGCCTCTTGTGCCATTTGTGCTGCTGTTGGGAATCTCCTTTTCCAAGGGAGATCCTGAACTTTGTAACACCTTTTTTGAACTAGATCAATGAATAGTTTCATTCGCACCAAAAAAAAAATCAAAACAAATTCTAAATTAGATAGGATATCTCAATCATATAACCTATCTACGGAGTTTTTCAACTCCCCCTTGTTATGGAGCTTTTTCATTTTAAGTACAATAAAAAAAAGGGTCTTATGTTTCAAATGAAGGAAATTGTTTCAACGAGGGAGAATTACCTAGTGATACCTATTTCAAGGAAAAAAAATTCTCTCACCTAGGGTGAAGAGAGAATCTCATCTACAATGATTCAACCCTATGATTGAACACTTGTGGATTAGTGAATTTCATAATTAATTTTCATCCTTGATTAACGAGGATACAAAATACATTTTTCTTGTTTTAATCTGTTAATACATGAGCATTCCATTAATGCTAAACACATGAGTTTAGGGTTTACTTGAATGGAATAGAGATACAGTGGAAGGGATGATCGAAGACGACTTACAGTTACGAGCACTTCATGATCTCTGCAGGCTTCTCTCCACGAGAGGACTCCACATCACAAAACCTTAGGCAATGATGGAAACCCTAAGAAACACAGAAGTTGAAGAGGAAGAGAGAAAATCCGGAATGATGTTAGATCGTATATGTTAGGGTTTGTGCTCTAAAGACTTATTTATAGCCAAACCCCTATGAGCAACCCACCCTATGTCGACTCCCACTGGGAGTCATAGAGATCAACAGGGAAAGGGGTTGGTCACTTAAGTGACCGCCCCCCCTCCATCACGCGAGTCGCGACCTACCCCTTGTGGGCGGTCCTTATTGAGCCCAAGCCTAATATCGATTTACATAATCAAAGAATCAGAGATTCTCTTTTTTCATCATAACTGAAGAAAAAACTTCATCTTAGTTTCAAATATTTTCATAAGGCTGATGTTCTTTGTGTCACAGCGTAAGCTATGCCCAGACACATGGGCTAGGTATTGCTGCCATTCAGGGGGTAAGGTGGTCATTTTGCCCACCCCCATGTGTCTCGGCATAGCTTGCGCCCCCAGCCCAGAAAATATTTGACCATTTTCATAACAACTACCTAAAAAGTTAAACTTTCCCCTTCAAGTAGATAATTTTGACTTTCAAGAAGATAATTTTTACTTCCTCAATTACATATACTATAATTTTGTGGAAGAAGGAAAACAAGGTGTGTACCTTGAGTTGCATTTTTTCCTTCCCCTCCTAGGTCAGTCCATTCAGGTTCCTCTCATAGGGAAGGCGGAAATAACGACCTCACCCCAACCGGGCAATGTGTTCGGGCAGGGGAGATCGCTATTTCTCGGCCCCTATGAGAGGAACCTACGAACCTCGACCTGACAGGAACCTGAGAGGAATTAGATTCCTTTGAGTTATATTTTTTTTAGAAATAATTTAATGGGTGTTATTAAATATTGGGCAAAAGTTTTGTGCATGGTCGTGCAAGTCGTGCCCTCTATCACAATAAGGAATCGAAATGACCATATGCCCCCCATTTGACGCATCGTAATCCCTCACCACCTTAAATATTTGACAGAAGGTAATCTAGACTTCACAAGAGATATTGTTACTCTTGAAATTTTCAAAAATAATGTTACCAATGGCCATTTTACAACTTTCACAATTTAAGAAAAACATTGAAATGAGGTAGCCCCTTGTAATTTTCCCAATAATCAAAGCCTTAAGATTCCAAAGCATAGTAGCCAAATCTTGGGGGTTGAATCCCACACTTCTCTCCTTAATCTTATCTCCTAAGAAAAAATCAAAGCCTTTTATCATGACATATGTTGATCATCATTTGATGTTACATTGGGTTAAAAATCAAACCATTATACATTAATGACATGAATTTGCATATCTCAACAGATAACAAGATGAACCAAGTTTTTCTTAAATCACGGTTAATAAAATTTCATTCACCACAGAGCTTTAGATGCGCATGAGAGAGTATCCAAAGGATATTTAAAGAAACATGCTAAAACCCTTGTGAACCCTAGGATAGTGCGGTGAAACTTTCACCGCGTGATGGAAGAAAACTTTCTTGAAGAAAAAAGCCAAACAACAATTCATTGTTAGTTGTGTGGTAACAAAATTGTCATTTGGCTAAAGGGGAAAAAAAGGGAAGGAAAAAAGCCAAGCAACATGAACTTTTTAGTTGTGTGGCAATCAAATCCTTAACTTGGACCACTTCTCCATGGAGGTGTAGTCGTTTCCACCTATGTCAACCCATTCACACCATAAGGCAATGATATTTTAATAAATGGGTATGGGGAACCACCTTGGATAGAGGTGGAATTTTTTCTATTGGAGAGATGGGTATGGATATGTTCCCATCCTACTGTATCCTCCTATAAAACTTCAAACCAAATGGCAGCCTAGCCTTTTGCTAGCATGTTCCAACCAACCCATGGATTGGTAATGTAAGATTGGGAAATGTCAGTCAGTGGAGGTAAACATTGGATTGCAGCCCAAATTTCAGCCCTACTCTCATTATTTTGTATGCGTTGGAAATTGGGATTACACTAGTTTTTTAATTTATTTATTTTGGTCTCAGAAAAGGATATAGAATTCGGAATCAAGATCCAAATCAGGTCTAGTTGGTTTCGATTAAGTTGGAATCGATTTGAACCATAGAAACCCAGGATGTTATAGTTAGAATTGGCAATTTTTCTATTTTTGAAACCCAGCGTTCTGAGTACTCCTCGTATTTCCCTAGACTCTAAACTCTGATCTATTTGATTCTCTTTCGAACAATGGAACCTGCCTCTAATCAGGTCTTTATTTTCCCCATCTGAGAACCTTGCAATTTCTCAATCCCTATTTCCCTTACAAATAAAGAGGATGAATGGTCATGTGTGCATACACGTTCAGGTCTATTTACTCTTAGATCAGCTTATTTTGCTATATTTTCATCTTGTAACATTGTCTCCCCCTCTTCTTCCTCCTTTTGGATTGATATTTGGAATCGTTGTATAATTCCCAAGATTATATTTTTTGTATGGAAATGCTGTTCTAATGCCTTGGTTGTTAATCAGTTCTTAGTTGCTCATAAATTCTTTTACGTACCAATGCTATTTTTCCTGTCTATTTAACTGATCGTCTATGGCCTGCTGCCCGTAGCAGCCATAGCAGCGCACTAATGAGATGCTGTGCAATGACCGCCTTACCTCTGCTCGGGCAAGGCGCTCGGGCAGGGGTAAGGCGGTCATTGCACCGCGCTCATTAGGGCGCTGTTATGGCTGCTACGGTCTGGCAAGCCATAGACGATCCAAATTCAGTGATCCTAGAAGAGTCCAATGTTCATGCTTTGTTTTTTTCACCCGTTTGTGATCGCCTGCTAGTTTGTATCCCCCCTTCGCTTTAATACTCAGGGGTATAATGGTGAGACCTTCAAAGAATGGCTGAATTTCCTATTTGTTAGGTATAAGGATGTCCCAAATAAGAAGGATTTTAATAGTGTTTGGTCTTCTTTGATGTGGCAGATCTGGAAATCCCGTAACAGGGATGTTTTTGACCATGTGGATCCTAATCTTCTTGGCACCATGGCCACATTTACATCTACAATAACAAATGCTCACACCTCTGCTTCTACGTTTAGCTCTTTCTCTGCTACAGTGGCTTGCCCTACACCGGGATTAAGATCTCATTCTCCGGTGTTCGATAATTCTAAAGGAAGCAGAGGAGTCATTTTCACTTGAAAGATGGGTCATTTGTGGCTTCCAAATGTAGATGCGGCATTAGTTTTTTTGGCCGTTGATGCTGAAGGAGAAACTATTAGAGATGGCAAACTATTAGAGATGAAATCTTGCTGGCTATTTTCCTTAATCTATTTCCTTTAGTTGTTTTCTCTGATTATTGTCTTGTAAATTTCTTCAATAAAATTTGATGTGGGGGCTGCGGTCAAAGAATTTTTTACAGGGGGTGCCCTGCTGCGATGTTATACCTCTATTAATTTGGTGCTGATTCCGAATAAAGATAACCCGGAGACCATGGCTAACTTTCGCCCCATCAGCCTATGCAACTTCTCATTCAAAATTTTAGCCAAGGTGATATCGACGAGGCTTGCTGGCACCCTTCCCTTCATCATTTTGGAGGAACAAGGAGCATTTGTTCAAAGCCGCAACATCCATGATAACATTGCGTTGGTACAGGAAGTTGCTCTTGAAATCAATAGAAAAACCAGAGGATGAAAAGTGATTCTGAAGTTGGACATCGCTAAGGCGTACGACCGTTTGGAGTGAGATTTTTTATTCAAGGTTTTAAGTAAGTTTGGCTTTGCTCCAGGATGGGTGCAGCTGGTGAAAAAGACAGTTGTGAACTGCTGGTTCTCAATAGTTATGGGGGGAAAGCCTGCAGGGTTTTTCAAGTCTACTAGGGGGGTGAGACAAGGGGATCCTCTTTCACCTGCACTTTTTATTCTGGCTGAGGAAGTATTGAGTCGTGGCTTAAAATCTCTTTTCTTGGAAGGACAAGCCGAGTTCTTTCGACTGCCTCGAGGGTGCCCAGGGATTTCACACAGTCTGTTCGCAGATGACACGATAATCTTCACCAAAGGCCTGAAGTCGTCATTGAAGAAGGTATGTGGTTTCATATGCAGGTATGAAGGGGCCTCAGGCCAGTTGGTTAACAAGTTGAAAAGTTGTTTTGTGATGAGTGAAAAAGCTTCGAGCCACAGGAGCCGAATGGTGGAATTGATAATCGGGTTTCCTAGGAAAAGACTGCCAATCACCTACCTGGGCGCCCCTTTATACATAGGACTCCTGCGAGTGAGTTATTTTGATGGGTTACTGGCAAAGTTGAGATCCAAGGTGGCGGGCTGGCAAGGAAAAATTCTCTCATCGGGTGGAAGGGTCGTCTTGCTCAAACACGTGTTGTCCTCTGTGCCAATACACATTATGTCCACCTTGGATCTGCCAAAATTAGTGGTAAGGAAATTCAACGGCATATGTGTTGATTTTTTGTGGGGCACGTCGGAATGGGGTAAACGGCATCACTGGGTTGCCTGGAAAAAAATATGTGTGCCTTGCTCGGAAGGCGGTCTAGGGATTCAACACATTGGAGACATGGGAAAGGCGCTGAGATTGAAAGGACTTTGGAGACTTATGGCCAGTGATTCCCTGTGGTGCTCTCTCTTCAAAGGGAAGTACCTAAAAAACGAGCACTTAGCTCTTGCAGGTGTGAGGGCAACAAGAATGATGTCTTGGAGAGAGGCGCTTCGCCATAAAGATTTTATCCTTGCAAACTCTCAATGGCTTCTAAGAAAGGGAGATGTCCTATTTTGGCTAGACAACTGGTCAGGGTGGGGTGTGCTTATGGACTTTGTTGATGGAGCCTTACATATGGATCTGACGATTCGTGTTAAAGAAGTGCTATTTAGAGATGGGACCTGGAATATGGAGATTTTGAATAAAATAGATTCAGCCATGGGGCGCAATGGAATTTTGGTTGGAAATTTTTCACTGTCGGACCGGGAAGATTGCTTAATATGGAAACCGACAAGTGATGGGAAGCTCACCACGCATTCCCTTTGGAATGAACTAAGGCAGATCGAAGCATAAAGGCCATTTGCAAAGTGGTGTTGGAACAATTCGGTTCCCCCAAAGGTAGGATTCTTCTCTTGGCAGGTGATGCGTGGATGGGTGCATAGAAACTGCGTCTCATGTGCTGGTTAATGGAGGAATTGCGAGGAAGGTATGGGAATTTTATTCGCAGCTTTGTGAGGTTGAACTGATACCGCTGCAGGATGTACGAAGTCGCATCGCTTTTTGGCACAGCAATGCGAGCTCCTCTAACCTCTATGGGAGGGTCATTGGTGTGCTTCCATCTTTTATACTATGGAAGCTATGAAAAGAGAGAAACAACCGTAAACATAGACTGCTAGCTGCATTGTGAGGGTCATAAGGAGGTGGATTTTTGAATTACCCCTATCGTTTTCTTTGGGCAACTCTCCTTCTTTCAAAGAAAAGTTAACATTGCAGTTCTTTGGCATTTCTCATCGGCCTAAAGCTTGGAAAACACCTATTCTGGTCTACTGAGCCCCCTTTTGTCATCAAGCTCAACGTGGATGGGGCCTGCAAGGACAACCCTAGGTTTAGGAGGGGAGAAGGAGTGATTAGAAATGGGGAAGGAGAGGTGATTGCTGCCTTTGCCAACTATTATGGAGACGCACCAACACTATTGCGGAGTAGAGGGCGTTCCGAGACGGCTTAAAGCTTTGTGAGAGCCTTGGCTTCAAGGAATTCCATACTAACTTAGATTCAAGGACGACTATCTTGAGTATTGCGAAGAAAAGCCATGGAAATTGGAATGGCTGGTATTGGTTTCAAGAAATTTTGGGTTTGATGAAATCCCCGAAACCTATGATCTCCTTTACGTTTCGTGAAGGGAATAGGGCTACAGACTATCTGGCTAATTTAGCTTGTGAAGGGAAGAGGGATGTGGTGTTTCACGGGGATG
Source organism: Telopea speciosissima (assembly GCF_018873765.1). Classification (NCBI taxonomy): domain Eukaryota; kingdom Viridiplantae; phylum Streptophyta; class Magnoliopsida; order Proteales; family Proteaceae; genus Telopea; species Telopea speciosissima. The sequence goes on along the minus strand of NC_057926.1, from coordinate 55,308,563 downwards.
CTCAATTTCCCCACACTCTGTGTAAGATTATTCGTGAGGATGCGATGGGTCTACCGATGATCAGAGTAAGAATGTAGGTTCTAGTAGGATTTTTGTAAACCGGGTTTTGGGTGCTAGAGAGTGTCTTAATGAGTGATTAATTTGTATGGGTTAGGGGTAAGGCGGGTACGTCCCCTCCTCTTGTATTCTTGATTATTTTTCATCTAATAAAATCCTTGGGGCCGGCCCGGGTTCCAGAGAAGTTCGGGCTAAAAAAAAAAAAAATTTCTTCAATAATGTTGTTACTTGTTTAGATTGGGTCACTAGGGCCATTGCTGAAGATACTATTAGGTTGAATCCTCGGTTTTGATGTTTTGTTTCGTCATGTTCCTTGGTCCTCTAATAGAAAGGCTCATGTCTTGGTTTCACGAGCCTTGTGTTTCAACATTTCTCATGTTTAGTGGAGTAGTAATCCCCCCTCCTTTTATATTTTCTAGACTTTCGGGGCAAGATTATGCACCGTCTCTTTTTCTCTTAATAATTTTTTTTTTCTTGCTTTTGATCGAAACATTACAGTCGTAGATGATTAAGATTGGATTTTTCCTTGCATAATTGTTGAAAGTTGTTCAACAATTCTCACAATGTGTGTTTTATTAAGTTTCTTGCTCTAAGCTCTATAACCATGCTCCTCTCGAAGCTTCTCTCGAAACATCAGTTAGTAGTGGATTGCATGGACAGGCGGCATAGGATGGTTGTAACTAAATTTAAAGGATTGTGTTTCCATTCACCCACGGTGTACAAAAAACCTCTTGAGCCACCACATCTGACACTTGGATGAGATCAGAAGGATAATTTCAAACACGTATAACAAGGAGTGGGAGTTTAATGAGGGAAATCATTGTTTGCAAATCCAATCATAAGGTCACATAATGATATATGAAAAGATTCCATCTCCATCCTCCATCTTAGAGACAAAAACCTTATTTCCTTGGACCCAATTTAATCCTCAATTTGGCCTATCAACCAAGGCACAAAAGGTATAAATCATAAACATTCCCAAGTAGCAACTGGGGTCTTCTGTTTAAACAAAAAAAAATTCTACTCCTGCCTTCCCTAAAATGTAATTAAATTGTGTTTCCTTCCACTTTCTTTTCCACCAAAGTCTTGAATTATTCCTTCACAGACAAGCATGGTTTGTTTCGGCAACTCAGTACTACTCATAAATCTCTCCAGTTCATCAACAGCTACCTTTCCATCCAGAGCTAATATCCTGCAAACACAACCAATATGAAATGGATTATTACCCATCTGGTTCTAATCAGGCCCGACTGGACTGAACTTCTGCTGAACTCATTTCTGTTCTGGGTCTCTTCTGGACCAAACCCAATACCAGAAAGCAAGAAGGAGAAAAAGCAAAAATATTATTGGGAAATTGGCGTCGCCCGGACTCGAACCGGAGACCTTCAGTGTGTTAGACTGACGTGATAACCAACTACACCACGACACCAGTTGTTTTCAGAGTTTTTTCATTTACTTACCCATTTAGTCTACTTGCTGTGGTTGAATCGGTGAACTGCTCTGTGCTTCTCAAATTTAAACTCCCGCACAGCCAATGGTTCCTCTGTAAATAATACTTTTGATGTTGGTTTTCTGCATGGAAGAAATCTGAATAATCCAAAGCAATTATCTTTGTCACAATCCTCTTGTTCAGCTTCATCTGTCTTCTGATCTTTGACTCCTGGGCTTGCTTCCTCTGTTCCTCCGTTGCGTAAAAGATAGCAGATCGATAGTGTGTACTAACCCCAAAGCTCTGCGGTCCCAAAGAATTAAGGGAACAGGAACAAAAAGAAAAGACACAAACCCAATAAATATGTCAACAAAGAGAAGTGAATTACCAGATATTCTTTGTTGGTGGGATCGTGGGTTTCCCAGAACTTATCACAGAGAGATCGGTAAGTTATCTTTCGCGTATCATATATGACTTTAACTGATTCAGTGTGGCCTGTAATTCCTTCAAGAACCTGCAAATCACTAATCATGTATCACTGACGAAGAATTATTGAGAGAATAATGAAGGTTTTGGAAATGGATTTCTTAGATTTTCAGTTTTCTTCACCTCTCTATGTGAAGGTTTCCGAAAGGTTCCTCCACAATATCCAGTAGCCGTTTTCACAACTCCTTCTACACCCCCAAACGCGGCTTCAATGCCCCAAAAACTAGCTACAATTGCAGTCACAGATTGGTTAATTGAACTGCGCGAGCACAAACACAGAGAGAGAGAGAGAGAGAGAGAACCTCCTGCAAAAGCTGCTTCACCGAGAAACTCCAATGGAACAGCAAGTGTGGATTTTGTTTCAGACGGAGGAATCTCAAGTTTGGGCTGAAGAAGTAATTGATACATATTATTATGAGAATGATCCAATGAGTAAGAACAAATTAAGAATTGAACAGACTGCTTATGGACTCTGTTTGATTCTTTGATTCTACGCTCCTTTCCGTGTTTCTGTTATCAGACTATGTATGTATATGCATAAACCATTTAGGATTTAGTGGTTTTGGAAAACAAGAAACAGGTGTTGAGCTCTTCAAACTTCAAAGTCAAATGGGTATATGATTCTGGAAAACTATAGAATATGAACGGAGAACGCTTCGTCGTCTTCTACAGCCGTGTTGAATTATCAATAAACTAAAAAAGGGAATTGTGACCCTTTGTCGGGGAAACATAAAATACTTTCCCACTGTTTATCGAGTCCAGTTCCTCTGCACCGAGTCCAGTTTCCTCTGCACGTATCCATTTTTTTGCCATTTACAAGGGTATGAGGGGTATTAATGGAAATAAAAAAATAAGTAATTACCTCCACACGTACGTTCACCTGCGCGTACGTACAGATGATCCATACACGTGATTATCTGCTCTGCTCATCTTAGGGGGGCGTGGAAATGGGCGTGGAATTAATACCGACATGACTATCTGTTAAAATTGAAAATTGAAATGTTGGTCATTGGTCAACCCCACTAATTGGTGCACTGAGTTGGAAACTTGGAACTGGTTTTTTTGATTTCTTTCCATTAATGGCATACAATGGTACATTAAATGGAATGGGGGAATCATCTGTTCCGGTGGGCGCTTTTATGACTTTTAGAATCAGTGGGTCCAATGCCAAAATATGCCTTAACCCTAGGTTCCTTACAAGGATCGGATGAGTCAAATCGGCTTGTCTGTTTCTGATCTGGATTTTGGATCGATCCTGATTCTGGAAATGGTGTTCATCATGCTTCCATATTTTATTTTCACCATAGTTTTAAAAATTAGAATCAGATTGGTTGAATCAGCTGATTTAGATTGGAATTAACCGTAATGAATCCAATTTTGCCCATTTTGAGAGAACTAAACTTAGGGTTTTTGAGACTAGATCACTGGGTTTTCAGAGGTTCAAGATTTTTAGACTGATTCTAACCAATTTTGATTCCATCCAATTCCATGTTTAAATACTTTCACTTCCACCCAAGGAGTAGTGTTACGGGATGGGTAGTACTCCCCTAGTGCTCTTTCACCTCACCTTCCTCTTTCTTTATGTGAATGGACTGTCAATTGATCGGTATCCAATGGTTTTGGTCGGTTTGACTCGAATGGTCCACACGATTTTGCCCATGATCGAAACTGACTGATGAGTCTATTGGTCCCAAGAGTCATTGAAAGTTGAAACTGATGGCTTCTATGATCACTCTTGGGTTATCCGGCTAATCGGTCCCAAACCAAAAGTGACCATTTTGCTCATTTATTGGGCGGGCCAAACCTAGGTTCAAGCCACCCTCTTCTTCTGCTTCTTCTTTCTACTCTCAAGTCTCAACCTATGGGCAGAAAAACCGAGGATTGAGCCCCTGATTGCTACCTCCAACCTTCCGACCACCACTGTGAATCTGCAATCCAACAAGTGGGTGTTGGGATTTCACACGGAAGATGGAAATAATAAACTCACATCGAAAATGAGTGGTTTAACCCTCTTTTTAATGGCTAATTTTATAGAATGAGTTATACCTAAATCCTTAATAAATTATATCGGAACCGAGGTTGTGACAGGACCAAAATCTAATAAAGGCTGAGCGTGGTAATTATACATGTAGCAGAAAACCGTTGCGTACGCAATAGCCTAACTCATGGATCATGAGTACAAGAGGACATAGACTTCTAAGGTTAAAATATTAAAAACATGTCCCTGAGAATTTAGTAGGGAAAAAAGTCAAATATCTACTATAATCAGAATTTTTTTTGGTGTTATACCCTATTCAGATATACCTTCTTTTGCAACAAGTTTCGTTATAGCACTTGTTGTTCTAACTAATTGTCCACTTTTTCAAGGGCAAAGTGAGGAAGAAACAGATGTAAAAATAAAAAGAATAAATATAGTGATAGTTTGACTTTTCATCAATGTATTACTTAGATTTTAAATAATAAAAATTTTATATCTTTATGGGAATGCATTCTCTGTCCAAGAGTGTGGCCTCTATACCAGTGCGAGAACTAATGGGACCGCAAGCAGAAGCATCAGTAAGGACATGATTTTTGCCTTTCATGGGGTGGGGTGGTTATTTCGTCCCATCTTGTGTCCAGGCACAGGGGCACAATCCCGGACAAAGTCGCTTTCCCCTATCTTTATATTCAAACCGAGCAAAGGAACTCTCATATTGATTATAGCACAAAAAATCAATATATTTTTTATGAGTACTTTCATAAATTTGGTAAAGTTTTCAGATAAACAATATGGGAAGTGGTTCTCTATCTGGGAGTGCAGCCTACACCAGCGCTCCCTGTGACTATCTCTCTCCTCCCCAAAATAAAGGGCAGGAATATCTTTTCACATGGGGAGGAAAGAGACAAACACATGGGGAGCGCTGGCGTAGGCATGCTTCCGCACAGAGTTATTTTTCCCAAACAATATTTATCAATCACATGGATCATGCAAACTATTGGGTTAATTAGAGTCTATAAACACAACAGGCCCAGCCCATTGCATTCAATATTTTATTGACAATTGAGTAAAAGATCTTGAGTTGGTTGTGGAAACATATATGTAAGGTGAAAAGATCCTCTGAGCCGCTGGTGTAAGGTACATTAGCGCATCTGTGTCCATCTCTTTTTTCATCATGTGAAATGTGCTCGCTACCCTCTAATGTACAATATCATTTTACCGCACCTTATAAGTGGGTTTTTTTATGCCACTTGCTCAGAAAACCTTCTCTTATAATACTTTCGAACTTCCGAAGTATTTTTGTTTCTTTGATAACAACTTCCAACCTTGAATAGAGTTTGAAATCGAGAAATTTAAGATAAATTTACTAAAGTCAGAGAGGCATTTCATGAAAGAAAGGATTGGTAGCTGTTTAGAATATGAAATTATATATAGGCTTAATTGGACCACTCCTCTCTAACGCATATGCTAGACTGCTAGTTCAGCATTCCCTGGTTTTCAAATTTTCACACTTTAGCGTTTAGTGTTTAGCTTAATGTTAGACCCACAAATTTTAGTTCCCACTTAAGCAGTACCTCCTTTTTGACCCATCACGTCTATACTCCCATTCCATCCACATTAGACATTAGTGGAGGATTTCGGTCCTTGTTAATGTCAAACTCTCTCTGGATCGATATGATAACATATCACATGGCATGCATGCTGTGTGTTTAGAAGGTCCACATCTTAAGGCCACTGTTAGTGACAGGGATTTAAATAAAAAAGATCGGCATTGTTGGAATCAGCCTAAGGCCGATTCAACTCGGGTTGGTTAAGGTGTTTTAAAGTCGATTCTTATCGATTCTGGATCGATTCGGCCAGGACTGATCTAGATCCGGATTCCGGGTTCTTAAGCACCGGTTACTGATCACTATTAACAAACCTTAAAACTCAAAAATCCCATCTTTACAGGTAATTAAAGCTAGCAAAATTTGTAATTGGGTTCTCTTCAATTCTTAATTAAGGGCCCTTTCTTTTCTTGAATCATGTATGGGGTCGTCACCCACCACTATCATCTGTTCCACAATTGGTGGCGTCTCTGTAAAGGTAGGGCTGTGTTCCATCAGTGCCTTTATTGTCGCTGTCCAGTTTTAGTATCAAACCTGAAGATTATCTATAATTCAACACCTTAAAAAGATACTCTACCATTTCTTTTTCCTCATTTGCTCACTCAAAAAGTTATGCTTTGCCGATGGCATAGTCCACAATAGCTTTTTGATGACAATCCCCTAATATCTTTTGCTACATCAACTTTTTTGTTTTTTTTTGCCTGGTTACATAAAGAACTAACCCTTTTAATTCTTTTTATTTTGGTATAAGAGAAACCCTTTTCATTCTTATCCTAAAAGAAAGCCAAAAAAGTGCAATAATATTCATGAGCTACTGTCATAGGAGAAAATTGGAAGAAAGTAATGAATAATGGGATATAGGTTTGATCTATATATATATATGTCACTACAAATATGGCTGAATCAGCATATCCCAATAACTTTTGGCCACTCTAGATTTGCCAAGTCAGTCTTCTAGCTTTGCTTATCACTTGAGCTACAAAGATGGTAAAACCTTAGTATCCCCCCTCATGTCTCTCATCTTGTAGATGAAGATAATAGATTTGGAGGTTGCCTCTACCCCTCTCTTGCAATAAGGTTATGCAGAGGTGGAAAAAGAGCTTAAATGTTTGTAAGATTAACAATGCTATGCGCATATTTGGTAAAATAAGTTTAATTAATTAATTTATTAGATCTTTTGTGATCAAGATATTGTAAATAAATAATCTCTTCATAGTCAATAATATCATTAGGAATAAATTTTGGTCTCAAAGTTTATAGTCACTGCCTAGAGGGAGAGGGAAGAGCAAAATCAATACAATCTAGGAAATTAGCATTCACAAGAAGTTTGAGAATTTTGTAAAGCTCACTAAGTTGCCATCCGACAATGATGGTGAACATAGATGGTACCATGTTATCAATTATGTTACATCTATCCTATCAATCAGGACAAAACAAATATATAATTAGGATAAAACATGATTGACATAAACCACATTATAGAAGGCAAAAGTTGTTTTAGATGGGCCAACTTGATAAGCTTTAATGAGTGACTAGTTAAATTTAGCCATGTGGTGGGATGCTATCACAAATTTGACAATTTGATAGATAGGTCAACGATAGAATTAACCACATGTCAAATTTCAAGTCTTATTTTAATCAAATATCCTCCAATGTATTGGCATATATCATTCTATTTTTCAGTCATCCATCTATGCCTATGCACCCTCTTGCTGTCATAGATTTTCAAAACTTTATTTTACCACTCGACAAAATTTATCTAAGCTAAAACTCGATGCAAAATGATACATCTTGATCTCAGCTTCTCTACAAAATTTGGGTCACATCCGATTTACCACATGGTAGAAACTTGGGTCATCTTAACAAGCTTAAGGACGGTGCATCCACAATAATTTAGATCGATTAAAAATTGTTATAAACTCCATTTTTATAACTTTTCAAAACCTTGAATAAAAGTTCTTTAGAATAAAATTTTAATAGACTTTTAACAAAAATGACATGCTTATTTTGGATTGAAATTTAACCAATGAAATGGATAGCTTCAAATGTGATATTTGTGAATTTTACAACAAACCTTTAAGAGTGTTATTAGTCCGCTACTGTCATTGTCACTTTACATGTTAACGTGGGGGCATATCTACCATGTCATAATTCTAGTGAGACAAAATTTCACTCATGTTAGGCCCTAACCTCTTTTGTGCTTGTGCCAAATTCAATTTCAAATAGACAGCTAAATGTCAAAATAATATAGAATAAAGTGCCTCAGAATGTAGATCTTTGCAAGATTTGATTTAGAAATGTAAGAGAAAAATGAAATATGATAATCCATGTGAATAAATAACCAAAAATATTAGCATGTGACAAATGCAAAGGGTCATATCCATCCATTGATTTGAGGTTTCCCCTTTGTAGGATTCAATGCTTTTGCGTTGGATCACCTACTTAGCACATGGTGGAAATTGGGTGTCAAACATGCCTTTTTTTTATTTGTTTGGTCATGACTCTTTGTATGTCTAAAAATTCTGTTCCAATGGTCATTTTAGTTGGTTCAAAATGAAATATTTGGATAATTTGGATCTTTCATTATAATTTGGTCAACTTGATACATTTAAATTAAATTGCATACGTATAATTTTTAGGATAATATATCATATCTAAAAAATCTAATTGAACTAAGATAAACCTAAAAACGTATTTAAAAGCTTAATTATACATGTAAATAACTCTACGATATGGCTTGAAACCCTTGATAATGAGCAACTATAAATCAGTCCTGGATAAGGGAAAATAGTTAAATTTTCCGAAAAAAAAAAAAAAAAAAGAGAGGAAGAAAGCATTTTGGTTAGACCTTTTAATTTTAGTTGCATAATTTGAATATATAAATTAGGAAAGAGAACACTACCTGGTCACGTACGATGCCCGGCTCCTATGCCTAGACACAACGTTGTGCGAAATGATTGTTGTGCCTTTGGGAATTTTCACCTTTCCATGGGACTGAAATGATCATTTTGCATTGCCCTGTGTCTAGGCAGAGCAACCGTTCGACACACATGACCAGATTGCGCTCTTTTCCCCAAGGGGTAAGACCAACTCCTCAAATAAGAGATCACGAGTTCAAACCACCTTGGAGCCTATCCCCATCCCCTAGTAACCCACATTAAAGCTCTCTAATTCCAAAAAATAAATAAATAAATAAATAAAACCCTTCCCCATTTAGAACTTGCCAATCTTCATTTTTCGAGAAAAATATTTTTTAAAACATGAATTTTTATTGAAATTTAAAGCCAAATTGATTGATACGAAATATACAATTTGATACAACCAACAGATATTGACGCCGGTATTTTCACCTCAGATGGAAGAATCTGAGCTGAAAATACATGAACTACCCTGCAAGCTAGATTTGATGTCAAAGAAGAAGATACCCATATGGATAATGGTCGCCTGCTCTGGTTCAGTTTCTGATCCTCAGCACCTAAATCTGAATTCTGAAGTTCAGGATGGAATGAATTGATTTGATCTGTGCTTTTGTTGCTTGGGTCCCTGATAAGGAAAAAAGATAGTAAAATGGTTAATAACAAGCGTGTAAAAAGAAAAAGCTCACTCACTCTCTTACCACACGCGCTCGAAAACAAGGAAGTGGAAGAAAAAGAGAAATAAAAAGCTGAGACTAAATATTTTTTTTTTGTTGTTAAACTGTAACGTTCTAATAAGGGCTGAGATTCCTGGGAGAGGGGTTGACACGGAGCTTCCCCTTCAAACCGACACGCCTGATTTTGAAATTGCGTATCTTCTCTTCTTCTGTTCTGCTGCTTCTGTTAAGCTTACTAACTTAGTCCATGCGACGAAGACCTGAAGGAATACCCACGACGACAGAGGAGAGATCTGAAGATCAAACGACACCAGTGGGCTGACTTTATGAATCCAAGGTTTCTGATGAGAAGAAGATGGGCGGAGTTACCTCGTCAATTGCCGCAAAATTCGCTTTCTTCCCTCCCAATCCTCCCTCTTACCGAGTGATCAGCGACGAATCAAGCGGCGGCAGATTGCATATTCCCGAGGCTCCAAGGCACGATGATGTCGACGTGTTAAAGCTCCGAACGAGGAGAGGCAACGACATCGTGGCTATTCATGTGAAGCATCCCAGAGCCACCGCCACCCTCCTCTATTCCCATGGTAATGCTGCCGATTTGGGTCAGATGTTGGAGCTCTTCGTCGAATTGAGTATTCGTCTCCGTATAAATCTCATGGGGTAACTTTACTTCTATAATCCCTTTTCATTTTAGTTTTTCTTATTAAATTGATTTATTTATTTATGCTTCGAATGGAATGATTTTTCAACCCCCAAAAAAAAAAAAGAAAAAAAAAAAAGAATGGAATGATTTTCTTTTATTAGTTAGAAATGCTTCCATTGTTGTTGTGGTTTCCTTTTTCTGTTTGCTCTGTTTTTCTTCCATTTTTAACTCTCTGATTTCTATCCTTTGGTTGGGATCTTCGAATCCTGTTTAAACTTGGAATTTGATTCAGAGTCTGGAATTTCAGTTTTTGTTATTTACCTAGTTACTTAATTAGGTTCCCTATTGTCTTGTCATTTGTCAATGGGGAAAATTTTGATTTTAATTTTATTTGGTAAAAGAGAGCTTATGATTGCTTTACTAGTCATTTATTTGGTTACTGTAATCTTACACTTGACTACATTTGTGTCCAAGCAGTTATTTTTGAGTACCCAAAAAAAGAGCAACTTCAAAACAAGACAAATAACGTTTCTGTTTCCATTTTCATGTTGCTGACAAAAAATAAGACAATAAAAAGCTGCAGGGAAAAGTTTTCATAAAATTCCTTAAAAATTGATTGGATTAGCTATTTCCCTCTCCGTTTACTGGAATTTGGGGAATGGATGAAAGATCAACTCTCTCGTGTATAGAGTCATCAACCTAGTATCGGGCTGCAAAGATCTCAGGTGTATAGTCATGAACACAGTGTCAGGCTGCATCAAACTAAAAAAATTATTTTTGGGTACCACTTTTAAAGATTGAAAGTGAAGCTCAATCGTTGATGGTGGAATGAGGAAATAGTAGGAGAGCATTGAAGCAAAGGTTGATGAGTGGATTCAATTTACTGCTCTGCTGGTGCTTACTTCGAATTCCAGTGCTGGGCCCTATCTAGCAGTCTATTCCATTACAGCGAGATGTGATTTCTTATTTTTTATTCTGATCAAGTAGAAGTAATGAAATCCAATGTGGTGGAATTTCTTACAAGATTTTGGCATTTAAGGTTTTATACTTTGTCATAACCTTTTCCTTCGTTTAGAGTTAAGGGGTGTTGGGGGTACGATGTCTTGTATTCCGTTGCTTGGGTTTGTGGGCTGATTCCGAAAGGCCGTTAAGTTGAGTTCCGGTCCCAATCTTCTGAGGAAATTTTTTTAGGGTTATATAGGAAGTTCGTAAACTGTACGTATATAATGTTGCTATGATTTTGTAGCGAGTTCATTTTCTGTAATCTGAGAGAGGCATGGGGACGAGTGGCTGTAACCCTATTCTCCATTGATAGTGAAGTAGATCTCATCTCACTTTGAACGTAGACAATCTTGCCAAACCATGTAAATCTTTGCGTTGTGTGATTGTTTGGTTACAATTTCGATTCGTTTTCTACATCGGTATAGGTATTCGTTTCTACAAGGGGTCATTGAGGTTAGAGTTGATTCTTTATGTCTGTATCATTGGGTGCCTAAGAATAAATTGTAAATTTGAGTTGAAGAGGCATTGTTCTGGACATTGAGATCTTCTAATCATCTAATGTTTCTTGATTAAATAATGAGTTTGCCCGTTGTTGAAATTAAAAAGGACATCTTTAAGTTGGAACGCAGTTGTTACATTGTTAGAGAAGAGGGGAAGAAACAAAAGTTATTGCCAAAAAGATAACCTCTACCTATTCACCAAGAATATGAAAATGGCATCAAGGATTATGGCCTGTGCCAGTTTTTGGCCCAAAACACAATGAAGTAATCAGGACATTAGGATTTATGGCCTGTGCCAGTTTTTTGGCCCAAAACACAATGAAATGGCATTCTCCTTATATAGGTCCATTTGATGAAAAATGAACACTGTAACTGTCATTTGGTAGCTGCAACAGAGATGAAAAGTATAGCTAAGCATATATTCCTTTTCAGAGGTTTTCTGATTGGGATATCAAGTTGTTCCTAGTTCTTGTGTTCACCTTGATTTGTGAGATGACCTAATTTGTGGTAGTTATGTTGCCAATATTAATGTCTCATAACAAAGCAGGTTGCATTGAATTATCTGCCATTTTGTTTGAAGGAATTTCATTTGATCTTTGTTTAAATTACATCTTTCTGCTGGTATGCTGTGGTATATTTACTAGTTCTGTATGGATTGCTAGTGGTATCTAAAGTGCCTTTGTTGATATTGTAGGTCTAATTTTAGTTGAACCATTAACTATTTATGTTTTCAATAAAAAATTTTTTGGGGTGATATTGTGTGTGTATTTGTTTAGGTTTTTTTGCCCTGTTGTTTTTTTTTTCAAATACTACATTTACAGAATGATATCCTGCTAAATGTATTTCCTAATATGTTATTTACGGTATCAGTGAGTTCTTAATTTATTTAGATGATACTTTTCCATACCTTTTCTTCATTAAATTTATGGCAGTTTTGCAAAGTATATGATGCTGCAGATGAGTCGCACATATTTTCTGTACATGTAACAAAAGCCACCGCAAAGGGAACTAAATAATTTGTTATTGTCTCACAATTTGTTTCATGGTCTTCTCAGGTATGACTACTCTGGCTACGGACAATCAACTGGCAAGGTTGGATGCTTTGGATTCCTGATTCCTAATTAACTTGAGAGACTTTTTGTCCTTGGCTCAATAGGTTTAATTTTGTCACTTTCATATATATATATATATATATAGTTGGTAACCCATTTTCAATAAGAAAAATCTCTATAGTCAAGGTGGCTAGAATTTAGCCTCATAAAACTAGTCATTTTATGTAACTAGTCATGTCAGAGGCATTCCCTGTCCTGATCCTTCTAACAACTTGAAAATTCTCTCTTGGGTTTCTGACAATTCACTTGCCTCGCTTGTTAGGTGAGGTGACAATTGAAACCAATGAAAAGATGTTCTCATAATGCTAATGCAAAAACAAAGTACTCTTTAAACCCAGAACTTTGTAAATTTCTTAGAACTACCCTGTCCAGCAGCCCAAATTCAAACCTGATACAGTTGGAAGCATGGTTGTCAAGGCGACTAGGCGACCGAAGGCGTTGGAGGGGTGCCTAGGAGACAGGGCACCCTAGGTGTGCAGTATATGACTATATGTAATATAGCAATGATAATTTATATAATTATGCTTATACACAACATAGAAGCCATATCAATGCAATATGATATAATTATGCTAGTAATAACCTAATATGAGAAAATCAACATATAATAAACAAAGTATATAATATAATATAAGAATATTCATCGAAAAACAAGGCAATAAACATAAATCAACAGAAACTCGCGAAGTGTTAGCAAGGCGTGCTGTTGCCTTGGACCCAGGAAAGAGCCTGGATGCCTTGGCGGTGGCTAGGTGACACCTTGACAACTATGGATCATTATGAGATTTCTGTCTGCTGCTGTTATAGAATTTCTCCTAATTCTGGTTGTTCTAAGATCCTGCTGTGAACTAGATTCCCCTAAACTAGTCCAGCCTATAGACTAGATCGCATTTTCTGTACACATGCTTCAGTATTTTAATTAATATGATGGATCTTTCTTATTGATATGCCAAAATTAATGTTCCACAAGTGGTATGCTTGGTAATGCAGGAGCAGGGTTGGTATGGTTTAAGTTGGGTTGGGTTTGGCTTGGTTCATTATTGAACCAGATTTTGGACCTAAACCAGCTCTTGCATGTGGAATTTTCTTGTTTCCTTAAAACCAGGATTGTGGGATCTTCTAGGATGCTTAGTTTCCTATTTTAGTTATTAGTCTACTTGTTAAGAAGGTTGGGATATTATACCCAATTTCCAACCTCATTATATTAGTCATATTACAACATGCATATGAAGGGGTTTTGTATGGCTGGCAATTATAGGATTCTTAAATTCTAGGAAACCTTATGAAGTAGATAAATCACAGATGTGAGCTTAATTTAGTGGAAATAAGCTTTGGGTTGGGTTATGTATGTGTTGGGCCTTTGATTTAATGAGTTTTTTTTTTGTTGTAATGGGCTTATAATATGGGTAGAGGTTAGGGGATTAATTAGTTTAGTGTCTTTATTTGTTTATTTTAATTATTATCAAGTGTTTTAGTTAGGCTGGATTAGGATTCTATAAATCCAGTCCTGTTTTGAGTCAGTTTTCTTCATTATTTTAGTTTCCTAGTCAATTTAGTTACCTTAATAGTTAAGGATTGGGTTAGGCCTTTCCTTTTTAGTGTTTTGAGTCTGTTTTTGAGTCTTCTATATAAGTTTGTAAGGGAGACCAGCATTGTACACAGTCTGATGAATAAAGTTTGGCTTTTGCTTTTGGTTGTGGTGATTCAGAATGCTCCTTGTTGTGGTGATTCAACAGGCCTTGTTGTGGTGAATGCTTCTGTATAAGATTGTAAGAGAGACCAGCATTGTACACGGTCTGATGAATAAAGTTTGGCTATTGCTTTTGGTTGCGGCGATTCAACAGGCCCTGTTGTGGTGATTCAACAGGTGTGATTGGTGGTGAACCCATCAATATCTTGCGGTGGGAAGCCCAGGTACTGTTCTTCTGTTCTTTGGTGCTCATTTGAAGGTTAGTTATTATTTCAATATTCTGTTCTTTCATAATCTTCAATCGAGTTTCAGTTCTGGTTTCTGCGATATAGCTATCCTACTTTCACTAGGACTGCTGGAATCAAGGTGATCTACAGGTCTGATTCAAGTTCTGGTTTCAGAAATCTTATATGGTATGTATTCTACATACTATTCTGTTGTCATGTTCTGAGTCTGTTGCATGGGTACTGTAATCCTACTCCAAATAGGATTCGATTATTCCTATTTGAAGGCTATTCGATGTCTGAACTTTAATGATCTGTTTCAATAGAAGTCAATAACCTGGACTGTGTTTCTGTTGGGCATATTAAACCTATACTCTGAGCATTCATTTGGTTCCTAGTTTGACAAATTTTGAGTTACCTTAGTTGCACTAGGAATTGTCCATATCAGTTTCACCATTGATTCTACTCATAAAAAGGGGCACTCGACCAGAGCTATGTGCTGATCTAATAAGTTGATTTGATTTTGTGTGATTTCTTTTAATTCTGGAAAATTATACTCTGTTATCGGTCTTGTTTTGGTACTGTTTTTTACATCTAAATCAGAACCCCATTACCTTATCTTCAGCCCAATCGAAGGAGTAGTTTTAGGTAGTTATTTCTTTTATTTTTTTATTATTATTATCCAGTCTTGTAGTCAGGATGAGATACTCCATATTAGAGTTCAGATCTGATTCAGTTTAGTTTCCTTTTTTTTTTTTTTTTTATAGTTTTTTAGATGGTTAGGGAACTTCATCTTAGTGCACACAAGTAAGGAATTTCCTTCTTTATTTGGTTTGTTATTTTATTTTTAGACTCTAATTAGCTTAGAAGATAACTATTGTCTATACATACAGTTGTAAGGCTTTACAACCCCCATGATTTGATTATTGAATAGAATTTGGAATTTTTTTTAGTAGATATTGTTGTCTCCCTCTTCTTCCACCCCCAATGATTTGGGTTTTCTCCCTTCTCCCCATCATTGAGATATCCCTTTCCTCTTATCTTCTCTCTCTCTCTCTCTCTCTCTCTCATTTAGTTACCTTCAAAGTGGGCAACATAGTAGCCAAATAGATTTCTTCCTAACCAGAGGGTCTAATAGATTGTTACGTGAGGACTGTACGGTTATACTAAGGGAGAGCTTAACCACACAACATAGATTAGTGGTCATGGATATGTGCCTCATTACGTAGAATTGTAAGAAAGGTGAGCTTATTTGCCTTAGGATAAGGTGATAGCTTAAAAGGAGATATCTTGAAATCATTTAATGATAAAGTGATCAAACAAGGAAAGTGGGACTTTGTGGGAGACACTAATACGATGTGGAACGAGATGACTTGATGCAGTTGCCTTAGCCTGGCTGGACTGATATGACCCACTTTGGAAGTCTAAGCCAAGAACCAGTCCTAAACCAGTTTTCTGGTTTGGCAAGGGCTGCTAGATCCAATACTTAGTTTATTTTATTCTCTTTATTTTAGGAAGTTGAGTAGATACGTAGGAGATTTTTTCTTGGGGTTATTTAGTTTCTATTTCAGCTAGTTTCTTCCTTAAGTTTGTTTCCAGTTTGGTTTCTATTTCTAAGCAAGAGTATTTTCTATTTATTCATTGTAATCGTAGTAGCACTCAGAATTAAAGATTTGAAGAACAAATTGAATATGTTTTATGAGCATAGTATTAAGTCTCCTTTCGGCAGGCCATTTCAGCTGGCCATTTCGGCCTGACTCATCGAAGTTTGGTATTTTTTACAAGATTTCGGTTGGTCATTTCGGTGGGTTTTAGGCCAAATTAAGGTCTGAAACTTCATGGAAATCCTATTTTAGGCTATATAAACACATGTAAATGTTCAAATTGCAACAATAGTCACCCAAAATGGTGTTTTGGATTTGCACACTTGATTGGTAGTGTATAGTCGAATCCTAATGTATAATTAGTCAATTACACATTGTTTAAGTTCTAGAGAACATAATAAGTAATTCAAACAAGTAAATCATACAAACATAAAGTCAATGACTCATAAGTCATAATATTAAGTACATAATTTGGATGACATCAATATACTCTCCTAATACAAGTCAGGTGTCTACTAATAATAATTACTGTGCCGTCCAGGATCGATTCCACTCATAGTCCGATGGAGCCGACAAGCATTGTCCTCTGACTGTAAGACATATGAATGCCACGTCATAGTCTAGGAGAAGAAACGAGTATAGTCTTCTATAGTTGTTATGTAAATTGCATCATCAACATACTGAAGGTAACCTATCCTAGGATATGGGTCACCAAACTGTGAAGAGCTACCCATTGTTCCACTGTGATATGATGCCTCTGGGAGCATGTACGGGTATGGCTAGTGGGTTGGGTAGGAGAAGATGTTGTCCACAAAAGACGATCCACTATGTCCCTGTGAGTGGGAGTCGTACTTAAAACTTGGAATGGACGCAGAAGATATATGCTCCCCACACCCCAGTGAACTGTCCATGGATGTGAATATGATGAACTATACTCTGATGGTGCACGCTAATGCCCACTCGATCAGCTGTCCCTGTCGCCAATACTCAATCTACCAACAGAGCTCGATAAGGTATCAATGTCCATAAGATCAGCATGCCTACTAGGACGGAACTGGAAACGAGGCCCTCTCGAGTAACCCTTACTTGTGGCCGGTGTGGGGGCACGTGCATTGTGGTCTGTATCCTGTGTGGCATGATCAAACTGTGTTTCTTCGGTGAATTGGATCTCCTCTACGGCCGGCTCCTCCTGCTCTACCACATATTGCTCTCGAATTCCATCATATGCATCACTACCACCACCACCATCATCACCATCACCATCACCACCATCATCATCACCAATGCACAAAATCTCCAAAAACCACCTTACACTGGCGAAATGGGACTTCCAGAGAGCTCTTGGTCAAAATTTTGACCGAGACTGATGAAATATGGCCTTTTTATAACTGAGGTTTGTAACATCTGGCCGAAATTTGGGTAAGATGTTACAAACAATTGAAATTTCGACACCTCGCCGAAATTTGACCGATATATTGTAATTTTTCAATTCGATGTTGCATTTCGTTTCGGTAGGACCAAAATCTTCGAAATTTCATCGAGATTTTGAATTATGGTTATGAGTGCCTGTATGGCTTGGTGTTGTGGGACTCCTTTCCCCCTCCTTATGCAACTCTTCTCCCCCCCCCCCCCCTTGCAACTCTGATTTTTCCCAGATTCCCCTCTTCTCCTAACCGGCCCTCTACCATGACTACTTCTATTAAGAAGGTTGCTAAAGATGTCCTAGGCGAATCGAAAGGTAAACGTCATTCCTCTAGGGAGACTTGGTGGTGCGATGATGAGGTTCAAGCAACCATAAGACTAAGAAAGCTAGTTTTAAGACATGACAAAAGATTAAGGATGTAGATGATTTAAAACGGTATACGTTTGCAAGAAAATAAAGCTAAGAAGATTGTGGGAAAAGCAAAGGCGAAGAAATATGAAGATCTTTATAACAAGCTGAGCACAAGGAAGGGGAAAAAACTATCTATAAGATAGCTAAAATGAGGGAAATGAAGAGTAGAAATCTCGGCCTTGTTAGATGTATTAAAAGAATAAAAGAATAAGGGATGAGGACTTTAAGGAGAGATGGAAAGATTATTTCTACAGCCTACTAAATGAAGACATTTCGAGTAATATTGTCATGAAAGACTCCATTACCTATCAAGACACCGCATGTCGTAGATATGTACAACAGATTAGTGTGTCTGAAGAAGCTTTAAGGAGGTGAAAGTAGGCAAGGCTCTAGGCTCAGACAAAGTCCCAATAGAAGTGTGGAAAAGCTTAGGAATCTGTGGTTTATTTTGATTAACCAAGCTGTTTAATAAAATTATGAGCATGAGGGAAATGCTGAATGAATGGAGGAGAAGCATTGTGGTCTCGATTTACAAAAATAAAGGTGATATTCAGGACTGCAATAATTATAGAGGCATAAACCTAATTAGTCATACTATGAAATTATGGGAGAGGGTTATTGAAACCCACCTGAGACAAGAAACTACTATTACAAAGATCTAATTTGGTTTTATGCCAGGAAGATCCACAACACAAACTATTTACTTAGGAGACTCATGGAAAGATTTAGAGATTGCAAGAAGGATCTCCATATGGTCTTTATTGACCTAGAAAAAGCTTATGATAGAGTCCATAAAGAATTAATCTGACAAGTACTAGAGAAGAGAAGTGTTTCAAGTAAATATGTGGACATAATTAAAGATAGAGCAAATTACGTGTACCACCTCTGTGGTTTGGTCCAATTACAAGTACCCCCTGGTTGTTTGAACAATTACATGTACCTCCTCTGGACTATGTTGGGGCTTACAAATAAACCTAGTACGTTAAGTTGAAACTGTTAGTTGAAGCAAAAATTCATAAATGGCCATATTACCCGTTCATTAGTGTATTTTTACCCTTTTACCCTTACATTACAAAACCCAAACCCATCTCCTCAATCATTGTTCCAACCTCATCTTCCATCTCATCTCTTTCTTCTCCGGCAATCCGGCGATCTGCTAGGAACTTCACTCTCCAATCCGACGATCTTTGAGCTGTGAAACTGACCACGTCCAACTCCGACCACTTTGCAGAGGTGCAGACTTTAAGTATTTCAACTTGCCTTTGGAGAAAGAGAAGCCAAATAATAAGTAGAATCAGCCGAAAGAAAAAGAATAATAACCAAAGAAATAACTTAGAGCCCGAACAAGAAGCCGCAGGATAAAGAGAAGCCAAATCACAATCGCTCCAGATTGCAAAACCAAAAAGAAACAGAATACAGAGAAATTAAATATATCAAAATCCACAACTCAGATGTAATCAAAATTCTGGTCAAATGTAGCTTTCAATCCACAGAATAATCCCCAAAATCTGAGGATGATCCAACGTCTGAATGTTGGATAATGGATCTATTTCAGAAATAGATACCTTAGATCCTTTTTTTCTTTTTCCTTCTTTTTTTTTTTTTTTTTTTTTTTTTGTCTTTTTTGTGGCCCAAACTTCTCTGGGACCCGGGTCAGCCCCTAGATTTTATTAAAACCCAAATAATAATTAAAGAATTCAAGAGGGGGACATGCCGCCTTACCTCAGCCCATAGCTCACATCATTAACTGCCCTCAGAGGGTAAATCCCACTCCCTATACAAAATAAGCTGCACATTAAAACCTAAAGACAGGCATTCCTGCCTTGTCCTCTCTGATAATACCTGTGAGTCCTCCACTCGGCAGCCTGTCCTGGTAGTACGTGACAGAAGCACCTACTTCACAAGCGTGATTGGCCAGCCAATCCGCTGCTCTATTGCTCTCGCGAAACGCAAAGGCCACATTAGCCTGTGTTGCTGAGATCAGCTCCACCACTTCGTTGAACCAGTACCAACCCTTCCAGGATAAGCACTTCTTTTGGTTGATCATTCTCACCGTGGAGTCAGAGTCAGAGTTAACCACAACCCCCTTCAACTGGAGTTCCTGGCACAGTCGCAAACCATCTCTCAGGGCCCTGAGTTCTACTATAGAGTTTGTGCAGACTCCGTAAAAGTTTGCAAAAGCTGCCAGCACAACTCCATTCCCGTCTCTAATCACTCCACCACCCCCTCCCTGACCGGGATTTCCTTTACAAGCGCCATCCACATTCAATTTAACAGAGCTTAAAGGAGGGCACCAGTATATGGGTTGGGGCAGTTTCAGCCTTGGTGGAGGCGCCGACATACCGAACCATTGAAGAATTAAGTTGTTCCTTGCCGATCCCTGTCTTTCTAACTTGGGGGGCATGCACACCTCCTTAACCCAACCTTTCACCCGCTCTATATTGGCAGCCGCAGTTCGCCGTCTCTCATTGTGCTTCCTGAAGTTCCTCTCCTTCCAAAGCTCCCAACAAATTAAGGCTGGCATAATTCCTGTTATAAAGTCACTCGTGCATCTGCTTCCTGTATACTCATGCCACAGCGCAATGCGACTTCTAACATCCTGAGAGGGCAGGAAAGGGATGTCAAAGAGCCTGGCAAAGAAAATCCAAACCTTAACAGCCACGACACCCAGGCCAAGGATATGCTCCATTGTTTCCATCCTTGGCTGCCCACAACAGTTGCATCTGGACGCCAAGGGGATACCAAGAGCCATAAGAGATTCGTCAGTGGGAATCCTTCCTGTAAGCAGTTGCCAAGAAAAGAAGCCCATTTTAGTGGGCAACGTCTGATTCCAGATCCATTTAGCGAAAGGGACCCTAGGAGCTCCTTGCCGGACCTCATTCCAAGCTGACCCCGTTGTAAAACATCCATCGCTGGCAGGGGTCCACACCATGACATCCTCCCTGTCAGAGAGCACAAAGTTCTCCTAAATAATGTTGTTCCTGACTGAGTCTGAATCAATGATGTCTAAAAGATCCTCCCTCCAATTTCCTTCCTCATCCACCGCATCCTTCACACAGAGCTCCGGGTCAACAAGAAGGCCATTATCAACAAAATCAATCAATGGCCCCACCCCCACCCCCACCCACACCCACACCCACACCCAGTTATCGAGCCAAAAGAGCACCTTGCCTTCCCCAAGCAGCCACCTTGACCTTTCCAACATAAACCCCTTGTATTTCAACGTGTTATGCCAGATTTTGGAAGCATTCCCCTCTATGCCTGCCAATGCCACATACACATTTTTAAAATATTTGGCTCTGAAGAACCTGCTCCACTGTGACTGCTCAGATAAAGCTTTCCATAGGCTTTTAAGCCTGAGCGAGAGGCCTACCTCTTCTAGAAGCCGAATTCCAAGTCCTCCTTCCTCAAGGGGTCTGTAGACCATTTGCCAATTCACCCACTGCCTGTGGTAGCCCCATTTTGAGCTACCCCAAAGAAAATTAGCCAAGATCCCATAAATTCTTCGAGTGACTGCTTTTGGCGGTTCCAAAGTGGTGAGAACATGAATGGGCATTGAAGAGAGGACATGCCTAAGCAAAGTTACTCTCCCCCCGGTCGACAATAACCTGCCTTTCCAGCCCGCCACCTTACTTCTGATCTTCTCCGCTAGCCCTTCAAAATAACAAATTTTGAGCGTGCCCGAACAGAGTGGCGCTCCCAGGTATGTGATGGGAAGAGACCTCCTAGGGAAGCCAGTGACCAAACCAACCATACGAATTCCTGCTGCTGTAGCCCTGTCCCCCACCACAAAGCAGCTTTTTTCCTTGTTGACCATCTGACCTGAGAAGCCTTCATATCTTCCAATTGAAACCCATTATTTTCCTGAGCGACCTCTTCAACCCCCGGGAAAAGATGATGGTGTCATCAGCAAAAAGACTGGGCGAGACCCCTGGACACCCCCTCGGAAGTCTGTAAAAGGCTGCATGGCCCTCAAAGAGCCCTTTCAAGCCCCTGCTTAACACCTCTTCTGCCAGAATAAATAGGGCTGGGGATAGTGGGTCCCCCTGTCGCACCCCTCTTGAAGACTTAAAGAAACCAGATTGCCTGCCCCCCATCACAATGGAGAACCAACAGTTCTCCACTGTCTTCCTGATAAGAGCAATCCATTCCTCACCAAAACCAAAGCGAGAGAGAACCAACCACAGAAACTCCCACTCCAGCCTGTCATAAGCCTTAGCCATGTCCAATTTGAGTATCACATTGCCCCCCCTTGTCTTGCGGTTCAGATCTTGAGTCACCTCCTGGACAATGGCTATATTATCATGTATGCTTCTTCCTTGCACAAAAGCACCCTGTTCCTCTGCCACTAACGAACGAAGCAGCCCTGCCAACCTGGTAGTCAAAATTTTCGCAAGAATCTTGTAGGAGAAGTTGCAGAGGCTGATAGGTCTAAAGTCTGCCATTGACTTAGGGCTGTCTTTCTTTGGAATCAAAACAAGGTTGGCCGAGGTAAAGCTTCTTGGGAGGCCACCTTCCAAAAAAAAATCCTTCACTGCTGCCCAAACATCACTTCCTACTACCTCCCAACAGGCTGTGAAGAAAATTCCTGAGAATCCGTCAGGACTCGGAGCACTGTCTCTTGACAGAGAAAAAAAAGCATCTCTCACCTGCTCCTCCGAGGATAACCTCATTAGAGAGACGTTATCCGCCTCGGACACCACCTTGGGAATTAACCCCAACAACTCCTCATCAACCACGCATCCCTGTGACTCGTAAATCCTTGAGAAGTGTCGTACTGCCTCAGCTTGGATTTCCTCAAGGTCCGAAGTCCACTCCCCATCAACACCTCTGATTTTGTTGATGCCAGCCTTCCTTCTTCTAACATTTACCATGGCGTGAAAGAATTTCGTGTTCCGGTGCCCCTCCTTAAGCCGGGTGACTCTTGATTTCTGCCGCCAAAAATATTTCCTCCTGCAACAAGACCCCCTGTAAAGCCTGCCTGGTCTCCTCCAGTTCCCTCTTGGTCTCATCGCTATTCCACCTGTCCGCATTTACCTCTGCCCTGCACACAGCATCTTCTGCATCCCTTATCTTCTGATGTATGTTCCCAAACACCTCCTTATTCCACCCTCGAAGTGCGTTCCTCAGGCTTTTAAGCTTTAGGAACAACACCAAAAGCGGCGACCCGAACACCGGTTTACACCACTGACCTCTGACAAAGTCCATAAACTCCAAGTGGAGAAGCCACATTTGCTGAAATTTAAAAGGCGACCAACCATGGTCGCAGGAAGCCGCAAAAAACATCCAAATAGGGGCGTGATCAGAGCAGGTCCTGTTGAGGTGAGTGACGTCACACTTGGGGTAGGCACCAGCCCATTCTGCATTAATCAAGAAACGATCCAGCCTGGCCATAACCCTCCTAGAACCAACTTGGTTATTTGACCACGTAAAAATGCTTCCAGAGAACCCCGCGTCCATGAGTCCCGCCCCACTGGCAAAACTCCCAAACTCCTCTAGCGACTGCGAACAAGCCGGGCTCCCACCCACCTTCTCAGCAGGGGACACAACTGCATTAAAATCCCCTCCAACTGCCCAAGGTCCAGTAACAGTCCCGGAGAACGCATCCAGCCTTGCCCACATTTCTCGCCTATCCATCACCGAATACAGCCCATGAACAAAAGTGATAAGAAAACTCCCCCCATTGGCATCCACACATCGCAGCGTGACAAACTGCTGATGTTCCTCCTGAACAGACACTTGCACCGTGGACCTCCAGAACACCCACAGCCTGTCCTGGACAATCACTGAGTCCAACCCTATCCTTCGTAAAACCAGAGGTGCCTTAGCTGCCTGTGCCTTGGGCTCTGCAATCGCAACAATGTCCAATTATGCTGTACTCCCAGAGCCTTTAACCTTCTAGAGGTTGGCTTGTTACCAACTCCCCTTGCGTTCCAGAATAAGCAGTTCATTGTGAAACACTGAGGTGATCCTCCACCGATCTCATGGATCTCGTGACACGCTGGGCAGCTCCCTTCCTTGGCGGTCTGCCCCGCCTTGCCTTTTTGATTTTCTTCCTCTTATAGACCTGCGCTGCACTGAGCACTGCTGCACAAGTGGACCCTTGCCTTCTCCGTCTCCCTGCCCGTCTCCCTGCAAGCTCCAAACCCCTGCTACGACCCCCAATCTTTCCAACATACAGTGTATTCTGCCCTCTAAGGAAGCATTGAACACCTTGAAGCTTTCCAGCAGCTCTCTTCTGCCCAACAAAGGACCTTTGAACACAGGCACATGCGAATCATCCCTGGTGAGATCCTAAAAAGTAGGAATCCAGATAACAGCAAATCAGTAGACCAGATCAAGGCCAATTGATCTCCTCTCGTAGAGCATAGAAAAGGTGCATTAAGTCTCAGGCAGATCTGATGGTCAATGCTCCAGACAGACATATATCAAAACAGGACAAAGAAACACCCTAAAACAGGGTATCCACTAGCTATATTGGAACAGAGAAGGCTTGATAATGATGGATAATCATTTCATATATGATAACGGCGGAAAAAAGCACACATCAAATCCCTTGCTTTAGTAGTTCATCGAACAAGAAGACATCACGAACACGAGAAGCAGAAAAACCCTTATTTGGGGATTTTAGGTTTAAGGATGTTTTACCCAAAAAAAAAAAGTTTGAGGATGTAATAAGGGTAAAAATCGTATTTTGATTTTATCATTTTAGTTCAAGATATAACCAGGGTAAAACTGTCTTTTACATTTCAAAACTAACACCTCCCTAACACTGTCAATCTTCATGGGTACGAATGTAATTGTTCAAACAACCGGGGGGTATTTGTAATTGGACCAAACCACAAGGGTGGTACAAGTGATTTGCTCTTAAAGATATATATGATAGTGTGGTGGCTAGTGTAAGAACTATGGAAGGTCAAGGTAGTGAATTCCCAATTATTATTGGGTTACATCAAGGATCAACTTTAAGCCTTTATTTGTTTGCGCTTATCATAGATGATTTAACCAGAGACATTCAATATGAGGTTCCTTGGTGTATGCTTTTTACTGATGATATTGTTTTGATGGATGAGACAAAAACAAGGATTAATGCCAAGCTAGAGTTATGGAGATCAATCTTGGAATCAGAAGGTTTTAAGAGAAGTAGAATAAAGATAGAGCATATGGTGTGTAACTTTAGTTACACTAGGATGGATAATGAGGTTGGTGAAAATTAATGAGAGAGAGATTTTGCAAAGTGATTATTTTAGGTATCTGGGCTCAATCATAAATAAAGAAGGTGATATAGAGGATAATATTTCACAAGGAATTAAAACAGGATGGATGAAGTAGAGAGGTACGTCTGAAGTGTTGTGTAATTGACGTATTCCTTTAAAACTTAAAGGAAAATTTTATAGGACAGTCATATGACCGGCTATGATGTATGGTGCGGAATGTTGGGCAGATAAGAAGCGTCATGTAGATAAACTCAGTGTAGCGGAGATGAAGATTTTGAGATGGATGTGGCAAAACTAGGAAGGATACAGTAAGGAATGATCATATTAGAGCTGATTTGGGAGTATCTTCTATATATGATAAGCTATGAGAAAGTTGTTTGAGGTGGTATGGCCATGTTCAACGGAGTCCTTTGGATGTTCTAGTAAACAAAGCATAGGATATAATATAGGCATATTCATATAAAAACAAAAACAAAATAATAAGCATAAATTAAGGTAAACTCAAGAAGTGTCAACAAGGAGTGTTGTCACATTGGACCCAAAGAAAGAGCCTGGACACCTAGGTGACGCCTTGACAACTATGTGTCCTTTAATATTTTATATACCTTTGTTTTTACCCATAATGACCTTTGTTAATGTTCTTTCTGAATTTGTTTATGATCAGTCAAAGTACTTCTCCCATTTGGCAATGAGTTTTCTTAAGTGCACAAATGGATTTACTCCAGTTCCATTTATTAGAAAGGGGGACAAAAAAGAAAAATTGAGAGCAACTAAATTATCTCATTGGATTGAAATTCACCAATTAACATCTTCAGGCAACAGAATGAGGGCTATTGATATTATTAGGTACCCACCAGAAAAGATTAAAAATAATAAAAAGGACTGAACTGCATCTAGTCATAGATCTACCTGGTAAATCTCTACGTATTCCTATGAAATCTATGCCTAGAAAATGTCCAATTGTATGTGGCAAACAGATGTGTTAAATAACAAAAACAAGATGATGGAACTACCCCACCATAGCTATACTGGAAATTATGCCCAGATAATACATATTTAATACTTGGCAGATTTATAGCTGGATAACTTATACATTCTTTGATCATTCAGTGGATATATCCTTGTTGCTATCATTTTCCTGTTTTCTTGCTATGACTGTCATCTTTTGTTCTTTGAAACAGCCCTCTGAATCTAATACATATGCAGACATTGAGGCAGCACATAAATGCCTCAAGGAGCAATATGGGGTAAAAGACGAGGATTTAATATTATATGGTCAGTCTGTTGGAAGTGGCCCAACTCTTGATCTAGCTTCTCATCTACCAAACTTGAGAGCCGTGGTTCTTCATAGCCCCATCCTTTCTGGGTTGAGAGTATTGTACCCTGTCAAACGAACATACTGGTTTGACATTTTCAAGGTAATGCTGCGTCTATAATATCATTTATCATGACCATTTTGTACAAGGATGACACTGGGTTCCGTCAAACCAGGCCATGCCCCTAGTGTTTATGTCTGGTATGACACTTCTGGGTTAGGTCAACTTTTGTATGCAAAAGTGCCGGTGTCTTACCCTCTGCGTTTCTCATAAAACCTCCTCCACCCCCACCCCTGTGTGTTAACTGTGGTTTACTTTGCAAAAGTACATGCTTCATGTGATGGGGCTAGAGTTTATCAGCATTTAATAGGGTTGGGTTCAGCACAGGTATAACCTGCCACATTTCCATCTTGAAGTTTTGTGTGGTAAATTGAAACTTGTTCTTTTTGTTTTTTCCCCCCTTATCAGAATATTGACAAAATTGGCATGGTGACTTGCCCCGTTCTGGTAATTCACGTGAGTAGTTTTCTTCATCTCATTCTTCTAAATTTTGTCTTTCTCTTTTTTATTTCTTACCATCTTCGTCAAGCGAATACTTTTCTATGTACTTTATATTAGAGGCGATTGGTATAACTGAGCTGTTAAGCTGACTATATAATAAGTAAATGGTCCCCTTCACTTTATATTCGGATTTGTATTTGTATTAAACAAGACCTTCATCTGGACATGCCAACACTTTTGTCAGTTTGCTTGGTAATATTTGAAACAAGTTTGTTGAATAACAGCCCTCCTGACTAAAAATTGCATCAAGGGTAAAAAATAAAGTTTTGTTTGTCCTAGTGTATCTGGCATGCATATATGACATATATATTAAGATGAGAGACATTCTTTTTCCTCTTAAACAAAAATAACTAAAACAAGGGAGTAAGTAAGCATTACTCAAATCAAGCACCCTATCCTTGAGAAAAAAGAGGTCATTCTTTTTACATAAAAGATGAGCCTTCATCTATTTTTAAAAGTTCTAATTTCTCATTGACAACTTGGGGATGGTAGTAAATTATGTTCTAATTTGTAGATTGAGATTTATCTCTAGACTTGGATTGTTTAGAGTTGTAAAGCAACTGTCAGCCTAAAAGAATCCTGCTTCGGTGTCATTCTATCTAGGGACATATATTCTATTGAAACAATCACAAGCAATCTTCTGAAGCGCCCCCTCTTCCCAGCCATAATCTTCAAACCCCTCCCCCTTGTCCTTCTAACACCTTGAACTTGTAAAATTGTTACAACCGCTTATCCCAAAAGCTCGAGCTCTTAAGTAAGGGTCACAACAATGTAGATCAACACACAACATCCACCGGCATGTGCATGCCCCCCCCCCCCCCCCCCCCCCCCCCCACACACACACACACACATACACACAGCTCTGCACGTGACACCAAGGGGGCATAACACGTAGGGGCACAACAACACATAACACAGACCCCTCGCACTTACCAGGGATCAGACACCAGACCTCTTGGCTCTAATACTATGTTACAACCGCTAATCCCAAAATCTCAACCTGTCAAGTAAAGGCCACAACAATGTATATCAACACACAACAGGCCATAGTTGTCATGGCGTCGTGGCGCTGGAGAGGGCTGCATGGCGACCTACGCCATGGCGACCCTCTTTGATTTCTTCCTCCTGACTCTCTTTCCCTCTTCGATTTCTTCTTCCTGTCTTCGATTTCTTCTTCCCTCTTCGATTTCTTCTTTCCCTCTTCAATTTCTTTCGATTTCTTCTTCGATTTCTTCTTCCTGTCTTCTTTCCCTCTTCGATTTCTTCTTCCTATCTTCTTTCCCTCTTCGATTTCTTTCGATTTCTTCTTTCCCTCTTCGATTTCTTCTTCGATTTCTGAATTTTCTTCTTAAAACTTGAGAAACAATAGAGAAAAATAAAACATGGCTTGAGTATACATCTATTAACACATTAAAAATAGAGAAAATAAAAATAAAACATGGTCGACATGCTCGCCATGGCAACGCCATGGCGGGCGACATGTCGATATATCGACGTGACACCCCTCCACCGACTTGGATCGCCGTGGCGCCGTGACAACTATGCAACAGGCGCATTACTTCTCCACAAAAAAAAAAAAAAACAAGCACATTACTTATAAATGCCATCGTTAGTCTTCTTGTATGTGACCGAAGGATCTGAGCCACCTTTCTGTTGTTTTTTGACCTTTTTATGCATGTCCAGATTCTTGTCAATGCATTCATTTCTAATTCTGTCAGTTCCAGTCTTGCTACTGATTGATCTCAACATCATACACAGGGTAGTTACTAGCCCTCCACACATTGAGATACCTTGTGTGAGGACCCTTGAAATGATTTTGCATCAATGATTGTTCTATTCCTTTCTTCCTTCACAGAATATATATATTTTTTGTTTGGGGGGGGGGGGGGGGGGGGGGCATTGCTGTTAACAGGATTATGAGCATTCTTTTACGGAAGCTAAATAAATAAAGCATACCCATTGAAAGAGTTCCCACATCAATAATGAGAAGTGGATTATACATCCATCACTTGTGATGGTTGTGTGGAATTTTATTGTGAAATTTGTTGAAGGAATGCAATAATAGATTCTCATTTTTTCTGTTCTTTAGGGAACAACAGACGAAGTTGTGGATTGTTCCCACGGGAAGCAGCTTTGGGAACTGAGCAAGGAAAAGTATGAACCCCTTTGGGTAAAGGGTGGTGGCCATTGCAATCTCGAACTTTATCCCGAGTACATTAAACACCTGAAGAAATTTGTAGTGCATGTTGGCAAGTCAAAGGCTGCAACAAATGGTTCTAAAGAAAGAGCGGACGACAACAATCAGAGTAAACAATCTGAAAGTGGAACTTCAGATGCATCTGAGATGGGATCTGACCGTCCTGAGGCCTCAAGAAACAGTTTAGATAGTAGACTTGAGAAGTCAAAGAAGACTAATAAGCCTGAAAAATCACGGATGAGCACTGACAATGTAGAGAGGTATAGGAGAAGAAAGGGCTTGGTCTGGTGATAAAGGACAGAGTGCATCTCTAATGATTTATGAGCTGAGAGCTGTGTGAGGAAGTATCCTTTTTTTCTTCTGCTTCTGTTATAATATATTGACTATCAAGAAATCACCGAGTATGATTCTGCTCTAGATTTTGCCAATTCATCAATGTTTAACAAAAAGTGAGATATACAGGGAGCATAACTATGATATCTACTAGAATCACATCTGAATCTATCAATGGTGTTCACAGAATATTGATCTGTATAATCAATTTATAACTAATGCTCTTCAAATAAACAAGCTTGAGATTAGAGGTAGTTATACATAATTATAGAGCAAACTGGTTTGCCAATTTCATTGTCCTGTTACTCGCTGTATTCTAAAATCTGTTAACTAAACTGTTTATAATTATTGGTGTAGAGTATTCTGGGATCTGTCATTTAATTGGCCTTTGTGCTGGAATTTCCCACTTGTGCAACTTCTATAGTAGTACCCCAGGCTGGTTAACCAGTGAGAATGGTTTATCGCCTGTGGAGCATCATATGTTACAGATAATGATGCCTACCCAGCGTATATCTATTATCATACATGTGCTTAGATACCCTTTTCCTTCACATATGATTCCGTCGAGATGATTTGGCTAGGTTCCCCCCCCCCAACCCACCCTAAAAAAAAAAAAAAAAAAGGTTGACTCAATCGCAAGTCTCTTGAAAAGAAAAAGGTCTCAATCTCATAGGACAGTTGGGTTATTAAAACTCCTAGTTGCAAGAGAAACTCAAAGGGATGTGAAATTAATTCAATACTAATATGGAAGTTTTTGTAATCATTACCTAAAATAATTGTATAATTAATTACAGAACATTCTAAGTCTACTTAGTAATTGGGTCCTTTAGTGAAGCATTATGCTTCACTATTTACTGTTTGACAATATATGGGTTTCATGTGATAGAGGACCCACTTACATTTCAATTTACAAAATATAGCTCAAAATAAAGTAAAGAAAGTGGTTTAAACTCAAATTCATAATTTTAGTAAAATTATAAAAATACCATCAGATGAAAATAAATATAAAAATTGACTTCTTTTATAATTTAGCCACATCTCCTACTTATTTTAAGCTGAAATTGTACCAATAAAGATGCTTGTCTAGTCTTCTTTCATAAGGACTGCCATGTGGCAAATGTGAAATGTTATACATCATCAGACATAATGACATCTATATTGATATTATTAAATTTTACTATATTTTACAACTAAATTCTTTAATTTAAGAAGAAAAGCAAAGATTCCAGTTGAAAAGTTGGATTGGCAATTTCAATAAAAGTTTAAAATAGTTGCATAATCACGATTACAAAACTTCTCATTTCCTTCCCTACTTAAGGTCCATTTGATTAAATTAATGTGTTCTTATTTTGTTCAAAGCTATGTGAAAGCTCTAAGGCTTATTGGGGATAATATATTAATTTATCTTCTTTTTTTTTTAATGAGAAGAAAAGATTGTATTACTAAAACGATGAGTTTACAATATTAGGGTTTCCCATCCAAGAAGAGGTATGGTTAGGGGACACATAGTTACACCATTTAAAGTTAACACTAGTAAAGTTGTCAGTTGCATCGCGAGTTCAAAATAGTTATTAATTAGATTCCAAGGGAGACGGATAGACTCTGTAGGATGTAGTAGGTCACAAAGATCTTTCTTGGAACACCACACTTGTTTAATCTTGATATTTGCCTTCATGACACATTTTCATCCCTGTAGAATGTCATGTAGCTCAACTTCCTTTTCATCAGTTGTAGTTAATCTACCTGCATCTGGTAAAACATCTTGGCCAACTAGCAAAATGTAAAAAGTCCAACTTGTTATTTTAAGTTTTGGTTCATATATGCCTACGCAAATTAAACCAGGAAGTTGCATTTCAGGATTTGCAGCTAGTGAAAGAAGATTTGGGATGTGTGTGCATTGTGGTGATGTCGAATCAGATATTGATTTCAAAGGAGGGTGAATGCTCATGTCAGTAATCCGTTTAAGAACATCTCTTAGAATCAGCATAGGGTCAGCCTTGGACACCCTTAAGATAACCTTGTTCCTTACATTCCATATAAAATAATATGTAATAATAAAAAACTGGAAAAAAAAAAAAAAAAACCAAAACAGAGATTGTTTATCAAGGACATTAGAACAGATGAGGGAGGCACACGGATAAATAAACGATGGGCCGGAGAGATGCTCAGTTCTCAATCCGAGAGGGTCAGATTCCCAAATACGCTTAGTCCAATCACATGATAAGAAAAGATACCAAATTGATTCATCATTAGAACCACATAATACACATATAGGCTCGATGGTCGATGGGCATCCATTTCGAGATAGAAGCTTTGACAAGTAGTCCTGCATGTAAGACACGCCAAAAAAAAATTTTAAATCTCGGGTGAATATTAATTTTCCAAAAAAAAATGCCACCATTTGGATATCATGGGGGCATGGATGAATAGTTGTAGCAATGAACTTAACTGCGAGCTGGGTTGAGAATGATCCATTATTAGAAAGGGAACATCTCCATAGATCTTCAGAAACTGAGAGATTGATTCTAAGAATATCATTGATTGTCCCATTAGAGAAACAAGAATAAAGATCTGTAGAATTCCAGTTTGCATTGGCTTCAAAGTCACTGATTGTGTTGAAACACACATTTTGATTAGTGATCGGGGGGGTAGTATTACATGTGATAGAAGGTATCCAAGGGTCATATCACAAGAAGTATTCATACCATTTTCCACTTGTCAAAAAGCCATTTTCTTCAAGTTTGGAAGGATAGCGGCAATGCTACTCCAAGACCAAGAGCCTCTTTTAGAAATAATTTTAGGGTAAAAAATTGAGGTTCTAGGAAAATATTTAGCTTTCAATACCTTAGCCCAAATGGAGGAGTTCTCGGTGAGGAGTCTCCAATCCAATTTAGGATTAGGGCCTTATTGTGAATGAAGGATTTCCTAATTCCAAGTCTTTTAGATTGAATGGGTTGACAAATTTTGTCTCATCCAATAAGATGACATTTTTTCCCCTTTCTTTAGAGTCATTGTTCCAAAAACTGAGATAAATTGAATCAAGAGATTTACAAATTTTCAGTGGAAATAAGAAGCAAGACATTAGAAAAGATGATGTAGAAGCTAAAACCGATTGAATTAAAATTCTAAGACCAACAAAAGAAAGAAAATTAGCTTTCCAGAGAGAGAGTTTAGATCTTACCCTATTAACAAGAAAACTCAAATCTTTACATTTAGATCGAGAATAACACAATTTTGCTCTCAAATAAAGAGATTCCGAGGTCATTTCCTTCATTCGAAGGAGATGCCTTTTTTGGGTATCATTCACATTCTTGCTAAAAAAGATTTTGTTCTTTGAAAATTCACTTATTGACCAGTAACATAAAAAAAGAGGTCCAAAATTGATTTAATTGTAAGAAAGTCATCTTCACATGCTTTGCAGAAAATAAATGTGCCGTCTGCCAAAAGGAGATGAGAAAATTTTGAGGCATTTCTAGCAACCTTGACACCTTTGAAAAATTAATAAATATATTAATTTACCTTGTTAATATTTAAAATCATACCATTCTACTATGTTTAGTGGTTGACCTTTCCACAACCTAAATGCGCTGCTTATCTTTTTAATATTTAAGATCATAAGATTATCAAAGAAATTCTCATGGGAGTTTCAAAAGTAGGGCCTACCAATCCCATGATGGATCTTATGGCCATCCTTGACTTACAATTGGGTGTGGGGGAATGAACCATAAATCTATAAGGTCAGATTTATTGAAATATTCCAAATTGTGGACCACATGAAATCAAAATGGGACCATTGATTGAGAGATGAAGATACAAATTATAATCTATGGTTGGGGTCATTACTTGGAAGATATTAGTGCCAACAACATTCCTCACAAAGTAGGTAGCCAAATTTAAAACTCTCACCACCATTACCTAACTTGCATGCATAATTGGAATTTTCAGTCCCGAATTTATGCTGCGTTTGATATGTATTCTTGGGATTCATTCTAGATCGACAATGTATTCTAAGATGATGAAAACAATAAGAATTATAATCTTAGAATGCATACCAAATGTAACCTTAGCTTCTCTTATATTAGAACCACTGGTCCACTACATGTGGTTGAATTGTGGTCCAACTAAAACCGGACAAGTTTTGGTTCAGCTTAATTTTACTTCATCACCAGAAGATGAGTACAAGAAATTACGAATCATTTTGCTATCATAGGTGGGGAAGTTGGAATTTCATTCTCTCATTGGTTATGCTCCCCTTACACCCCCACCCCCCAACCCCCCCCCCCCCAAAAAAAAAGAAGGAGGTAAGCAGATCAAAGTTTTAATATACAATATTGGTACCAATATCAGTCACCATTGATACTAATACCGATATCTATATTGATATATATCATCGATATTGGTCTTTATCGGTTTGATATGGGATAAAAAGTCTACTTTTTCTACTAAAAATCTAGGGGTCATAACCATTTCACCAATACCATATCGATTTAGTATTAGTAGCGATTACAGCTCATACGTATCAGCCAATATGATAACGATAACTATACTGAGGAGCAGCTGGACACTCATATGTACCACATGACAAGTGAAGTAAGTGATAGGTGGGGTTCATTCTAACTCAGAATCATTAAAATAAAACAAAGGAAAATGTTGAAAGAACACAGTTAAAATCTTAAAAATAATTATAAATTTGTTAAAATTCAAGGAAAATGTGCAACATAAGCCCAACAGCACAACTGAAATAGGATCCAAAATAGACACTTGAGTGATGCATAATGTCCTCCTCTTCTAATTCAATGGTTTAGCTTTCATCAATCCACATGCCATATAGTAGAAGTCATACTGTAGATAGGAACCACACTCTCAATGGAATCCACTCAATCCAGGGATTATTTCATCCAAACAAAAAAAAAAAAAAAATGATCCAAGGATTCTGAATTAGAGAATCTGAATTGGATCCACAAAATTGGCCGAGGCTGATTCTGATTCTGGCCAATCCGACTTAGCTGATCCCCATTTCAAAATTTAAAGTTAGGGCATATTTTTGTTGATTCTAATCGATTTTTTACTGATTCAAAATCGAAATTGGTCGGGACCGATTAAGATCCCGGTTCCGAGTTTTTTTTAAAATTTGCTTTTATGTGCTCTTTTGGGAAACCTTTATTTTTTTCCTTTCCTGTTCGTTGCCCGGACAGGATCGTGCTGTCCTCTCACATGGGAGTGTAAAATGACGACTTAACCTCGCCCGGGGAGTGTGTTCGGATAAGGGGTTAAGTCGTCATTTCATGCCCCCATGTGAATGGACAACACGGTCCTATCTGGGGCAGCAGACAGGAGAGGATAACGATTCGATGGGACCTACATCCTTTTAATCTCATAAATTACATAAATTTTCAATTAAAGTCGAGCCAAACCAAGTGATTGATCTGGTTATTATAATGGACCAACAATTCAGGTTAGGCCTTGACTCTGACTCTACAAATATGCCACTTTTTGTCTTAATAAATCAAGCCTAACTAATCCTATGACGTAAGCCACCTTGAGTTTGATTTTATATTTTTATGACCATTCTGACCATCGTTCTAATAGCTTTATGCCAATAAGACTATGAAATATGGCATCAGTATAAGCTCTCATGTGTCATGCTCCTGTTGGAACGTGGTGGGCCACGCTTCATTAGTGAGTGTGGCTCTAGCATTCCCCATTACGAACCTGTAAGCTCTGTATTAAGTAAGGCCTTTAAGGGGGTGATTTGCAAATCGAAATGTTCCTCGAAATCTATAATAAGCGAATTGTTTAAAGTTTAAAACTTAAACCAGAATTGATAAATCGTGTTTCACTTTTGAGTTTCGATTTTAAAAGGTGAAATAGTACGTGGCAGTTTTCTCAAGAAGAGCTGCGAATCCCAAATGAAATTTCACTCCACAGATAGAACCTACTGAGACACGCGAGTAGACGATGACGACGACGCAAGGCAGCGAAGGTTCTTCTCAAATCTCAATAGGGCCCACGACTCACAGTGGATCAGTGGTGTCGCTGCCGTGAGTCGTCCCTGCATGTACGCGCTACTGATACGATTATTCCACACGGGATTGTCTTTTATTGAAATTATGTGTGTGAACTGTGAAGAAGAAGAAGACGAAGAAGAAGAGGCGACAGCGATTCTTTGCAGATTCGAAGCCGAAGTGCGTAGTGTACCACGCTGCCCCCACAAGTAAACGACAGAACCTGTGAAAGAAAGGGGGGGGGGGGGAAAAAAAAAAAGGCAAAGCTTTATTATAGTTTGTTCATGAAACGAAATTCTTCCATTGTAAATTTTTAATTTTTTATCAGTTCCTTTAAAAGCAAGAAACTTCTTTAATCTCCCGTTCTTTTATTAACTTAATGAAACCGACTTTTAGGAAGTTGCAGGTCTCTCTCTCTAAAAGACTATTTGACAAATTGCTTTAACCTTTTTTTCCCCTTTTTCTTTGTTTTCTCTTTTAAGAGTTTAGAACTATAGATAAGATGAACCAATCAGACTTCATCTTCTTTTTTTCCGTTTCTTTTATGGAGTTTGGTGGAGAATGGTGGGCTCTACAAACAACCTGTTTGATTTTTTTTAATGAATTGCCGATGACCTGGTTGGCTTCAAAGAAATTAGCGGTTTTTATTTTTAAAATTTTATTATTATAATGAACTTCTATTTTGTGTTTTCTTAAATGAAGATCTGAGTCCAGAAGTTTTAGATTATTGAGTTTTACAGTTCATATCCCGTCATCATTCCGCGTTTACGTGTCTCTCTCTCTCTATTTCTCTTCTCTTTGTTGGATTGCTACTGTGGCCGGTGATGTTTCCTAATCAGATCTACATTTGGTTTCGTACAGGCATTCATGCTGTCTCTTCGAAGATCGTGAACCGCAGGTAGTTCACTGATCCACATTTCCACTTCCTCGCCCTTCTGTTTATATCTGTCGTTTGGCTTTTACTTTATTTTGGTACAAATCGTTGTTTTGTTTCTTTTAATGTTTGGTTCTATAGTGTCTTGTGTTGCATTTCCTTATTTTTTTTTTTTTTCCGTTAAATGCTACTAGCAGATCAGGTTGTGGAATGTTGGCTTGATATGGAAAATGTTGGTTTTTTGTTCTTCGATTAGGGGGTTGGTGTTTTTGGTGAAATGGAGAGTGGGACATTTGTAATGTTAGAGGAAATAATTCTTCGCAAATTGAGGAACCTCTACGGATTCTTTCAAGATAAGATCATGAGTTGCTGAACTCGGACAATGCCTTAAGATCGAAGGTTTTATGTTTTGGATGCTGTGAGCTTGAGCCAGAAACTGGTCTAGTCCGAATGGCGTCGGCAGAGAGGAGGCGTAATAATCATCATCATAATCTTGTTCCACTTGCGGCCTTGATCAGCAGAGAGATGAAGAGCGAGAAGATGGAGAAGCCTAGTGTCAGATATGGTTCCGCTGCCCAATCTAGGAAGGGGGAGGACTATTTCCTGGTGAAGATAGATTGTCAAAGAGTCCCCGGGAATTCTTCATCTACTTTTTCTGTATTCGCTGTATGTAATATCTGTCTTCCTCTTTTTTACTGTTTTTTCTCTCATGAATGCTAAGAGAATATGAATTTTTGCATTTAGGAGAATGAACGCTTACTTGAAACATGAAATCATGGTTCAATTTTAAGCCGAGTCTGCTTTTATGCAAAATGGGATAATTCCAACGAACCCCCACCCCCCCCCCCCGCGCGGCGCCCCCTGCCCCCTGCCCCCTGCTTTTCTCTTCTTCTCCTTCCTTTCATGTGATGTGCTTCTCACTGGTCATTTTTGTGAACTGCTTTGGTGATAGCTGCTCTACCATTTTGCTAATTTTGTTGGTTTGATCCGACTTATTCCCTGTTTTGGAATTCCACACTACCTCTTGATCGATCTTGGTTATAGACTTATAGTGACCTCTCTCTCCCATGTTTTCTATTCAATATGAACCAATCGAAAGCACTGAAATATCATTGTTTCTTGACTAAAAATTTAGCAGTTTGTTGGGCATGAGTATGTCTGCAATTTGTTAAACCTGATATTATTTTCAGGGGAGAGGGTTCCCCATGACGCCAGTGTGAGGAGGAATCTGAATGCCACACCAATTGCGGTGTGGAGAATGATATCATCCACATGGGCCAGTACAGGAGAGGGTGTCGGTGTGGCCTCACGGCTCATTATTTGAGAGGCCATGGGATGGAATCTGTTGTGGGGATCTTTTTTCCTAGTTTTAGATATTTATTTTTTCCACTGGGGAAGTACAGTTTTCTCTTTGTTGATTCATCTCTGCCGGTTGAGTATATGATCGTTGGTTCTTCATTCTTTGACAACTTATTTTCAGATTTTTGATGGGCACAATGGGAATGCTGCCGCTATCTTTACAAGGGAAAACTTGTTAAATCATGTACTGAGTGCAGTACCCCGAGGGCTTGGACGGGATGAGTGGCTTCAAGCAATACCTCGGGCATTAGTTGCTGGATTCGTGAAGACTGACAAGGAATTCCAGAGCAGAGGCATGGAGCTATGCTGTTTTGTCAGTTTTTCCTTCTTTTTGTTGTGTTGCATTTTATGGCTGTTTTGAATGAGTCAAACAAATTCCATCTTTCATCTTATTGTCATCAGGTGAAACTTCTGGAACCACTGCTACTTTTGTAATAGTAGATGGTTGGACTGTGACAGTTGCATCTGTAGGAGACTCACGTTGCATTTTGGATGCTCAGGGTGGTGCCATCTCCATCTTGACTGTTGATCATAGGCTGGAGGAAAATGTGGAGGAGTGCGTGGTCCATTTAAGCGATTTAATGTTTTTGTTTCTTTTTCTTCCTATGGCTGTATATGTGAATTGGTTATGCTCGCAACTGCAGGAGGGAACGTGTTACTGCTAGTGGAGGTGAGGTTGGGCGGCTCAGCATTGTTGGTGGTGCTGAGGTAAGGTGTTTCTAGTTATGCTCCTTTTGGCTTTGTTTGTTTCGATTTAAAATAGGCAGAGTTTAACAGAGTGAAGAAAAAAAAAATGAAGGAACACAGAGTTCTTATTTATAGAGATTGTTTCATCGGACCCAAGCACAAGGGATTTCTAGTTCTATGGTGGGGCCTGCTACTTTATGCCCCAAAATGGTAAAATATGGTGACTTCCGAGCATTTTATGTTGAAATAAATGGAGCCTTTAGGTCTGTAAAAATTTCAAGAGCATGGTTCTCTGCTCAAGATTTTTAGTTAAAAAAAAAAAATTCAGTATAATTTGCTATTGTTATTCTACAATACATGGGAAACCGTGGTGCTTAACTTCTGAAGTTTTACCTACAGGTTGGTCCCCTCCGTTGTTGGCCAGGGGGTTTGTGCCTTTCAAGGTCCATTGGGGACATGGATGTTGGGGAGTTTATAGTTCCGATACCATACGTTAAACAAGTGAAGGTATTGGTCTTCATGTTGACCGTCAATTACCTTTTGGACATTTCTTAAGCCTTCCAGTTGTTATTCTAACTATTGATTGATTTAATTGTGGTTGACATAGTTTGAGCTGTATGCTGCTATGCCCATCATCATTCCAAACTCCTAACACTCTTCATTGATACACTAGCTATCAAATGCTGGGGGAAGGCTTATGATTGCTTCTGATGGTATCTGGGATGCACTATCTTCTGAGATGGCTGCAAAATCTTGCCGTGGTTTGCCAGCAGAGCTTGCTGCTAGGCAAGTGGTGAAGGTGGTTAAACTTGTCACCGTGTTATTTCCTCTTAATCATATTTGCTTTGAATTAGCCCCCTCCCCAGATTTCTGGTTCTTTCTGTATGCAATATTCATGTCAGGGGATTAATCTTCTTATGATGATGTACAAATGGTTAAATGAATTTCTGAAATGTTAACATGCCATTCTCTTGACATCATTATTTTAGGAAGCATTGAGGACAAGAGGGCTGAAGGATGATACGACCTGCATTGTTGTTGACATAATTCCTCCAGATGTCTCAGCACCCCCTTCACCCACTCCAAAAAAGCAAAATAAGTTTAAATCTCTCATCTTCAGGAAGAGGTCCCGTGATTCTGCCGATAAACTAGCAAAAAAGCTGTCAGCTATAGGCAT
Organism: Telopea speciosissima; assembly: GCF_018873765.1. Taxonomy (NCBI): domain Eukaryota; kingdom Viridiplantae; phylum Streptophyta; class Magnoliopsida; order Proteales; family Proteaceae; genus Telopea; species Telopea speciosissima. The sequence continues at coordinate 55,269,079 of NC_057926.1, read as the reverse complement.
AGTGGAAGAGCTATTTGAAGAAGGCTCAGCAATGCTTGCAGAAAGGTTATTACTGTTTCTTTCTATATTTTGTCCATTTGTGGTTTTGACTTCCAGAATGATTTTTTGTGAAAGCTTTTCGCACCATGGTTTCTTCTGTTTCATGTTGACCTTCCTTCTTTTCCATTTCCTTACTAAGTTGAATTCTTTTTATTTTTATTTTTATGGAATTTGCCAATATTTCGTATAAACTAGGCCATTTAACCATGATGACTGTTGTTTGAGATTATGAAATATATCTGAAAGCTTATATGAATCTATAGGGTTGGACACAAAATTTGGCTGAGTCAGACAGTGGGTTTTCATGACTGACTCTCGAACAGTCAAACCCAGAACCCTGTTTTGGACTGGTACTTTATGTCTGAGGCAATATCGTTTTAATTTGGACCATGTGGAGTTGATCTGGTTTGTCTGAATGTGTTCATGACAGTTCAGTATGGCTGTCTCTGAGGCATAATGCTTATTTTTCAAGTTTTTAGGTAATGGAGGGGTGGGGGTTGCATGGTATTTAACCTTGGTCTTACTAAATTGGACATTTTTCTGAACCAGTTTTAATTTGGATCGCCTGGAGTTGATCCAGCTCTGAATATGGATGTAGCTCGGAGGCACTATCTATAAATCCTTGAACTCTGGAACAATAATGCTTAATTTTCAATTTCTTAGGTAAGAAAGACCACTATTCAAATTTTGGACACCCGGGGGGGGTGTTTGGTTTGCATGGTATTAAAGCCTGGTCAGACATTTGTCCGAAACGGTTTAAACTAGTGGGTTTGGATTGTTGGACAACAATTTGCCACCACTATGGGTCTGGTATCACTTATCAAAAAAATTTAGTGTTATGTAACTCAATTAGTTAGTTTCTGCTCAGGAATGTGTTAGTTTCATCTGAATAATTTTTAGAGGTATTTTGGTATTGGATTTCTTGGTTCATAGATACAAATTCAATTGTTGATGAAATCAATGCCATAATGTAATTGGCGACTAAATTAACATTCAAAATGCTTTATTCCCTATCTGTATTGAAGATTTAATGCAGAGGTTTCTAGTTTGACGGTTACAGAGTGATGCAGCTAAAACCTGAAATTGAATTCCACCTTCACCTTGTGCTGGAGTACACTCCCTTTGAGTAACATGCAGTCCTGCTTCCTCCTCTCTTTCTTGTCCCCCCTTGTAAAGTGGTGCCTGTGGCGCCTCTAATGATTGCCCAAAACAATTTTGTGTGACCATTAAAATAAAAGTGAAGCCAATTCACTGGTTTTAGAGACTGCCTGTTATTTTTGTAGTTTCAAATGGAAAATTCCGGTTGATGTAAGGTATTTAGAAACCTGTGTAATAGGCCCAACTAGATCTCTAACAGAATAGTAGCTAATTGAAGAAGAAATAAAATATGATATGGGAGGACACACTTGACTAAAGATGTAGGATTTTCTAGCTCTAGTACCAAAACATATCCAATGTTTTGTAATGAATAATCAAGAGATCTTTTGTAGGATGGTCCTGCATCACTGGGGAAACTGATGCCCTATTCGTGCTTTTCAATTATGTATTGTCCTACTCGCATGAAAATCATGCTAAGTCTCATCCGTTTAAGCCAGCCATGGTTGAAAATTTCTTGTCTCTTTTTGATTCCTTGTGAGATTCACTCCAACTTTGGCTCTAATATGAGGGGTTTTTTTTTGGGGGGGGGGTATGAGCACAATAACTGTTCAGAGATGATGGGTTTGTGTTTGTATTGGTGATTTTCTTCCAGTTTCCTGGAACCATAGCTTTGTTAATGAATGTACAATTATTGTCATGCCACTAATTAACAGAAGACAGTTTCTGGCAGTGGAGATTATGAAATTCAAATGTCTACTGAAGTCTATTATGGGGTCATGTGACCTCTGTATTCGAAATAGTTGTAAGTCGTATTGGGTTTCTATGAAGGGTTGTTTCTCTAATGTTGTATAAAGGCATGGTTCTCTAATGTTCTATGAAGTCATGGTTCCTTTAACAGTTGTAGTGTTTTGGGATATGGGGACATGCGAGATCCTGTTTGTGGTGACTGGTGAGGAGATGGTAGGCTCGCCTCCAGGGTCCTGGGTTTTGTTAGACATGTTCTTATCTTCTCATTCTGAATGATTTACTTGAAGCAGCAGTTTAGAAATTTGTTTACAGGCAGGTTCTGGCCTAGTTATTTCTTTAATAAGATTTGGACAATGCTCAATTTGTCTTATTGGTCAAAACTTCGATATGTAATGACACTTTTCATAGAAATGTAAATAGAAAAGCCTGAAAGTTCTAAAGATAGTTCATCAGTGAGCACTAAGCAGCCTAGGTTGCTGTATGTTGAAATGTAAAACATTGTAGAATGGGCACAATCTTTAATTGATTGATGTAGCTTTGTGAAGGAGAAGAAAAAGGAAAAAAGGTGCTTGATTAACTTGTATCTCTTAGTCTGATGTTCATCCTAGGATTACCTCTATTGGTATGATTCTTTGGTATTGGCTGTTAGGCCATTCAGTACTGTCATGAGCTTCTTATTCTTTTATGAAGTGATTAAAAATCTATGGTACCAATCCCTGATGGAACCGTCTAAGATTTATAGATCACAGAAATCTGAGCATAAGAGGGCAGTAGGACTAAACTTGCTACATGTGGATACCAGCTTTTATTCATTATAAGTTGAATTGGAAGTGTAAAAAGCCCTTGTTAATGTTGTCTTTTATTAGAAGAGCATGTAATGAGCATCATTTTCGATAAGCCTGATCTTCTATGCATTGTTTTGTCAGATGCTGCTCATGTTCAATCCATCACATTATGTGGTTTAACTTTTGAATTTGGATCGGATGAACCTTATTAATGTTTCTAAATTTTAATTTGAATGATGGGATGCAGACTTGGGAATGACTCATCGGCAGGACAGTCAACATCTGGCCTTTTCACATGTGCTGTTTGCCAAGTTGATCTAGCCCCAAGCGAGGGGATTTCCGTTCATGCTGGTTCGATTTTCTCCACCAGCTCAAAGCCCTGGCAAGGTCCATTTCTCTGTGCTGACTGCCGTAACAAGAAGGATGCCATGGAAGGAAAGAGGCCTAGTGGAGTCAAAGTATTATAATTTTTGTAATTTTTCTCTCATATTCTTTCCTCCTCTCCCCTCCCTTGTATTTGTTCTTCTCATGGCCCGTTTTTCTTGGCCATTCCATTATTTGGAGCTCTCACTATAATAATGTATTCCATGTGTATGTAATATTAACAATTGTGGCATCTTGAGAGAGTTACTTCAATTTTATCCTCTTCCTTTCTACTTTTCAAGGTTGAAATGTAACATGGAGCAAAGATCAACAATGAACATCTTCTTTTTTAATCATCAAAAAAAAAAAAAAAAAACAATTAACATCTTTTTAATCGGGCGGTGTAGATGCTGTGTTAGATTTGGTAAGAATTGCTTTAACTGTGGACTTCTCGGATCCCTTGGGTATCTTTTAGAGGATAATTGAGAACCAAAAGATGTGGGGCTTTATGGCTTGCAAGAATTCTTCTGGATGACAACACAAACACAATGTTTTCTCCATCAGTTACTGCTATCGTTGGATTCTAGCTAAATTTGTTAATCGTAATGAAATTGATGAAGTTTATCCAGTTGATTTTGTCGGAAAGGGGAAACAAATACACCTAGATAGAGCCCACATTTCAACTGTAACTAAACATGGAGTTTATTATTTTCATAAGCTCATGACAGAACAGTCTCTGCACTAATAAATTGAAGGACTGTAAATAACTCAGGTGGAAAGGGATGTCAAGTGCCAATAGGCTATCCACCCGGAAAACAAGGCATTCATCATCTCTTCCTATAGAAAATTTCCCAATGAAGTCTTTTACACGCATTAATGAATTTTCAGACCAAAATGACTTCTAGATAGGGATGTAAACGGATCGGATGTGATTGGATCCGGATATTCCCTGTCGAATACGGATACCTCTAAACGGATTTGGATGGATTCGGATGCGGATCAAATTCGGATTTTCGACCATCCATTTACATCTCTGCCTTGTGTAACCCAGACCTTGGACATCCTTTCGTTACTCTCAACCTAGGACAAGAATGTCCGAAGAATCCATTCTCTCCGAAGGTCTCAGCGGTGATTGTCTCCTCAGTAGCTTTGCAGTCTTCATTACTGAGGTGTGTTTCACCTTCGACTTCCTTCTCCATTCTCAACATCCGTAGGCTTCCTTCATCTTGGAGGTCTCCTCAATAGCTTAGCGGCGATGGTCTTCTCTGCAGCTCAACGGTCTCCATTTCAGAGGTATCCCTCTCTCTCTCTCTCTCTCTCGTATCCAACCCGTTCTGGTTTCAAGGCGGAATCGTCCCTGTTAATTAAGCTCCCTCCGCAATAACCCACTCAGTTAATCAAGCTCACCCGTCTCTTTGTTTATGGCCTTAGATTTCTAGCTCTGGACTTTGCCATATCAGGTAACGATTTCCATCTCTATTGCTCTGCTTGAGAATAACTCAAACATCAGTCAAGCCCTGTAGAACAGTATATTTTTGGTTTAATTGAACTGTCATCTGTCAACTTTGCTCCCCCATACATGTTTCTGTTTCTCTATAATAGTAGAAACAATCTTTTATCCAGTTTACCATATAACATTTGTTAGTACAGAATTACTCCAAAAATTCAGAAATAGAAAAAAAAATCGATTCTGACTCAGAACCAATTTTTTGAAACAGAATTGTTGCTATACAGATCCTTAACATGCCTAAATTACTTATTTAGGATTAATTAATACTCAATGGTTATAACTTATATACGAGTTACATTTTAATTACAAAGAGAAACTAAGGGTTATCAATTATTTTTGGTTTAGTTGAGTGTTAGTATTCTTAAGAATTAATGCTTCATTATTTGTTCTTAAGAATATATTCAATCATTTGTATAGTTGGGAATTTTGCACATATTTTGCACATATTTTTTTTTTTTTTTTTTGTTTGTGGTAACTTTTGTCTATTTGAGACTTTCAATATTTAGAACCATTCGGAACTAGAATTGGACCATCCCATTGTTAAATTGGATAAGATCCTAATTTTGGGATCGTTTAGTAAATGAGACGATTCTAAGATTGACCCCGTGGGACGAATCGTTATCCTCTCCTATTACAAGATGGTGTCAGATCTTGCATTGTGTAGCGCTGCAGAGGTCATGTGGCACAAAGAAGCCCCATATGGTGCACATGGCCTCTGCGGCACCGCTGCACGATGCAAGACAACACCGTCTTAGAATAGGAGAGGATAAAAATTCCCGTGGGACCGGCACTGGTAAAGAATTATCTCAATTACCCAAAACATTTTCCAATAACAAAATAGAGAACAAAAAGAGAATATCAAATTTAAAATTGTATGATTTTATTTTTCTTTTTTCATATTATTTATTTAATATATGAGAAAAAGTCTATGAGCTGTCGGGGCAGGGTACACCATCATCTCTATTTCTATCTCTTCTCTCATATGAAATGACCTTATTGCCCTCCTATATACTTACTGTTTTGATGCACCTCATTGGTGTGCTCCCCTATGTGGCTTGCTTAAAGAACCAGGAGTAGGATCGTCTGCAGGGAGCCCAGCGCCCAAGGCGTCCCAGGGGGCATCCAACGGCTGAATTGTGCCATACACATCTCGACACATGCCTAGGAATGTGTGCGGTACAGCCCAACGGCTAGCAACACCCTGGGCATGCTGGGCTCCCTGGAGATGAGCTAAATTCTAAAATTCCCTTTCCCTTAATATATTTTTAATTTAATATTTTTATCATCATAATTATAATTAATAATCCAAATCACACCTAAGCAATCTCAGTCAAAGTCATAGATAACAAATGACTTTTAGTAATTGTAAAAGGATGAGCACAGTCTTTTTAAAATCAAAACTTTAGTCTAAATTGGGAGCAGCCTAATAGCTAATCCATTTGGGCTGTTGAGATTTCAAATCTCATTGTTTGTTGTTGGATGATTTTTTTGTAATTTTATTATTATTTCTATTTTTTGTGTATTTTTTCCACCGTTGAACAAACTCTTTTTTTTGGGGAGGGTGGGGGTGAGGGTGCGGTTGGGGGTTAAAACCTCAACATACTTTGTACCGCCAACAAATGGCAGTTGACTAGTGAAGTATATAATAATAATCTCTTCTTATGTTTAATAATTGATGATTAATTGATTTTTAAAATCTTGGAATTGGACCTTAATCTTCTCAATCTAAAATTTAAACATCCAAATATTAAACATAGAATTGATAATTGACTATTAATCCAATAAATTGACACGAGAAAAGAGATTTGATAACGTTTCTCATGAAATAGTACACAGGGAAGAAGGTGGGACTTGGGAATGGGATGAGAGAACTGCCAATGGGTAAAAAATTAAAAATATCTTCAATATTAAATAAAACTTGCTAATAAAGAAGTTTAAATATAATAATTTAAGCATTAGGTATCTCAAATACAGGTTTCTTAAATGTTGAGTATTAATTTACCTTTTATTCGTTCATTGACAAGTTCATTTCATTCGTTTTCATATATTTTTAATAATCATTTTTCTGAGAAGATCAAACAAAATAATACCACGTTTAAGATTGAATAAAAACTTGAGATATTCAGGAAGAGGTAGAATGGAGTAAATCCCATCTGAGATATATATTGAGTAGCGCCTTTTAAGCCCGGAGGGTACTGACTTTATGGGGACCATGTAATGTTAGAAATAGGATTCCAAGCAATCGGTATAAGACTTGACATAATCTGTTTGTATATAAATATATATATATACTCGAATGAAATATCAAAATAAATATAGAAATAAAACAACTTACAGTACAACGACGACTGTCTTCTTGTTTCTTCCAAAACAGCAAGCAGGAACACAAGTGGAGTCGTACAGAGAGTACTTTCCTTAAGGTGTAGAACGCCCCCTATTAGTGCAGATCCGGGTTGGCCTTGGCGTTCTACCTCCAAGATAAAACCACTTCAATCACAATTGGCAGCACCCAAGAGTGATTACAACACGGAGTACCCAAAGATAATTACTCAGTAATCAGAAAGGAAGAAGAAGAAGAAAAGAAGCAAACAGAATGCAGAGAGCACACTGTTTGCAGAGCACTGGAAACACTTGCACGAATTATGCTTTGAAGCCCAAAGCCCATTTGCTTTTATAAGCACACTAGTACCTGTACGTATAGGATGTGTCTCTACACACCTGTACATGTACACTCTATATATAGACCCCTCTACGTATGGTTGCATGTATATGCATGTGCCTATACGTACTACAATGCATGTGCATAATGCCATCTTGTATAAGGGGTACATTTGCTTGTATGTGGGTGCATGTATTTCATCAAAAAGAATACATCAAATGAACCCACACCTGCCCCGCCTCGACCTCAACCACGGCCACAGCCCGGCTCGGGGCGCGCGCATGTATGTGAAAAGCACCCCGAACCCCAACCTCACACATGGGACAAGGGAGACTTCCCTTAGAACCCTATGTCCCTTGTAAGGAACATGAGCTCATATTAGCTCACTTTTCTACTTGTCCCTAAACAATGTGGGACTAAACTTGAAGAGGCACTCAAGTCTTTTCAAGCTTCCTTACAAGGTTACTCAAGAGATCCTTGGTTCAAACCAACATGCACACACATATTCAAGTGTTTCCAACAAAATCAAAACAAAGTGGAGGGAAAGGGTTTTTCATATTTGAAACTTAAATTTCAAAAAGAACATTTCAAAAAAGGAAAGTTTTGAAATAACTTTTTGAAAACACACAAAATCCAACATGTAACTGTGTAAGTCTCATTTGCTCGATGACCTATCTTAGATGGTATCATTAAATACAGCCCCCATGCATATTTAATCTATAGTTGGAAGGTTTTCTGACTCAACTCATCTTTCAAAAAAATTTGGTGACTTGGTCTTATCAAATTCAGCCAAAGTGACTCATAATTTTTAAAATTTTTTTCTAATGTAATAAATATTATAAATTAATAGTAAAAACCATAAAATACATAAAATTATGGAAAACATAAAACCCCAAAAAAAAAAAAAATATCAAAGAATCATATATCAATGCATTTTGAGTTTATACTATTAATTGAACAACAGAAGGGTATCGAGGAGTTGAGGGTTTCTTAGTATTTTAATATATGAATTTTTTATTTTACACAACTCAATTTCTAAGTGAAAGGTTTGGTTTTTTATCGAGTTAAAATACCAAGTTTTATTTGATTTGGATGATATATGATCGAGTTTCGTTATTTTTTCACCAGGTTTTCCAAAATTATGATTTGACTGGGACTACTTCTCTAGTTTGAAGCCAATTTTCCAACTATGGTTTACCAGGAAAAAAAAAAATCTCAACTATGATTTCATCAGGTAATGCATCATCCTCAAATAAATAAATAAATAAATAATACAAGAGGTGAGTGCTATAAGTAAAGGTTGATTTTGTGATTTGGTCAATTCTCTCTCTGCTCTTGCCTCTGAGGCCTCAGCCCTACAACCATCATGCCTCAACAATCCATGCATCCACCGTTTCCTTGTGCTCCAACTCTTCCTCCACGTACTCTTTATGAACAAATGCAATAGTGTTCCCCAGCTGAACTCATCCTCCAGCCTCTGCAATTCACCTCACAACTGCGGCAACGGTGTTATCATCAGGTACCCATTCTGGCACCTCAACAATGAAACCTCCAAACTCTACTATGGTTACCTTGGCTTTGGACTTTCTTGCTTCGACATCAAACCCTATTGGACAGTAGAGAATCTTTTCTCCCATTGGACAGCAGAGAATCCTCTTTCCATTGATCACATGTCATATATCAAAGATTGCATCAACAGATTGTTATCCTCCAATTTTGGTAACTCCAATCCTGGACAACCATGTCACCTACCTCACCAACCTTCCATAACTGTGCATGGCTCATTTATCACATGTGATATCTCTCAAGAGACATAATTGGTAATCCACCATATGCCACTGATATGAATCCAACCTTGTATGGCAATTTCATCCCCACCATTGATCACCTTCCATTTATTGTAAGAGTTTATATATACCCTATTGTACATAGAATATTCAAGGATGAAAATACAATTGAATTACAAACAAATATAATATGGTATCATGAGCCAAATGCTCCATCGAGCACTCAAAAAAATTCGATCCCTCCTCCACCCCTAAAATTCGTCCCTTGCTTGCTCCACCACCATAAGCCTCAATTATCATTATGGGTGATTTCACCACCGACAAGACCACCTCCCCTCTCACTCCATCTTCTAATATTCATCATGTTCTCTCTCTCAAGCTCACTTCTCGTAACTATGTGTATTGGAAGACTCAAGTACTGCCGTTTCTCAAAGGCCACAGATATTATGGTTATGTCAATGGTACTAAACCTTATCCTTCTGACTCAGCTCTTGCGGAAACTTGGAAGGAACAAGATGCAACAATAATGAGCATACTAATTTCCTCTCTTTCTGAAGAAGCCCTCCCTCTTGCTGTTGGCTGTGAAACAAGTAAAGATCTGTGAGATGCCCTCCATAATGCCTACAGTTCCGCCTCCACCACACGCCTCTTATCTCTCAATGTGGCGCTGCAGAATCTCTATAAAAAACCTGATGAAACTATCACCCAATTTCTTCAACGTGCCAAGGCACTATCTGATGAGCTTGCCGCAACAGACAAACCTAAAAAAACTTCAACATTCACATTTTTAGAGCTCTACGCTCGGATTTTCAGGTTATGGTTCCCACACTAATGGGGCGTCCTGACCCCATTCCCTATTCGGAATTGATGAGTCTTCTCCTAAGCCAGGAACATCTACAGGCTTCTAGACAAGCCATTATTGATCTGGCTGCCACTGCGACAGCTAATGTTGCTCAACAAAGTCGTGGCCAGCAACCTTCATCTGTTGGCCGTGGTAACACAAGGGGGCGTGGCCATGGTGGTGTTGGTGGTCGTGGTCCCCCCACACGGCCAAGTGGGTTTGGCCGATCCAATGCTTTCGCTCATAGTCCATGCACTATTTGCAGCCTCACAAATCACCAAGCTGACACGTGTTATTATAAGAATCAAAATCAATGATAGAATTCCAAACCCCTCCTACCCACCCCAATCCATAACCAGTCATACTACCGCTCAAATCATACCCCTACCACTTATTACCCTTCTCCATCCACTCAACCACCCACCCCTCATGCCCATTATATAACTCAATCCTATAACCCACCTCATAACCCATCCCCCCGTCCTCAATGGATAGACGACACAGGGGCTAGTCATCATGCTACACCGGATCTTCAGGCATTCTCTTCCTATGAACCTTACAAAGGTAACAATGAACTCATGGTTGGCAATGGTAAATTCTTACCCATCTCACATATTGGTCAGTCCATTATTTCATCCCCTTCCCATTCTCTCTCTTTATCTAATGTGTTACATGTCCCAAGTCTTACAAACTCATTACTTTCAGTTCAGAAATTCGCACATGATAATGATGTATTTTTTGAATTTCATGCATTTTATTTTTGTGTGAAGGATCGGAAGTCCAGGCGCATTCTTCTTTCGGGGCCGAGTAAACATGGTCTCTACTCCATTCAGTTTTCTACGTTGCTGTCTCCTTTTGCTAGGTTTGCTATTCAATCGTCCTACGCTCTTTGGCATCATCATTTGGGTCACCCACATGACCAGATTCTACAGCTTATTATGCGTGACACCAAGATTCCAAAGTCACCATATTTGTGCCCAACCTACCAACTGGGCAAGTCCTATCGTCTTCCTTTACAGGAAACTCATTCTAGAAGCACTTCTCCTTTACAATTAATTTTTAGTCATGTATGGGGTCCCTCCCCCACACTCTCTACTTTAGGGCATCGTTATTTTGTGTTATTTGTGGACGATTATAGTAAGTTTATTTGGTTTTTTCCACTCAAGGCCAAATTGGACATTTTCCCAATTTTTAAACAATTTCAATTACTTGTGGAACGTCAATTTTCATGCAAAATAAAATCAGTTCAAACCGATTGGGGGGGTGAGTATCGTCCTCTTGCTCCCTTCTTTGCCTCTCTTGGCATTCAACATCGGCTGTCATGCCCTCATACCCATGAGCAACAAGGTGCGGTCGAACACCACAACCGTCACATTGCTTAAACAGGCCTCACCTTGCTTGCTCATGGTTCTGTTCCACATGCTTTTTGAGACTATGCTTTTGAGACTGTTGTTTACCTCATTAATAGGATGCCCTCCACAGTTACTAATGATAAGTCTCCTCTAGAAATCCTATACAACCGCCCTTCGGACTACTCATTTCTCAAAACTTTTGGTTGTCTATGTTTTTTGTTCCTTCGCCCATACAACAATCACAAGATGGAATTTCGCTCCGCTCCATGTGTTTTCTTGGGCTATAGCCCACCTTACTCTGGCTATCGATGCTTGAACATTGAGACCAATAGGATTTACATTGTCCGTCATGTGCGATTTGACGAGAATGTTTTTTCTTTTCGCAACAACCAACCCCAATGCCCTCCACAAAATCCCACACTATTCACCACCCCATGGGTATCTTTCCCATTACAACCAACCCCTTTACCCCCACTGGCCGTTCCCCCACCCCCCATACCTGAACCCCCAAACCCAATTAATCGCCCATCCACTACCTCCATAGCCCCACCATTAACGCCCACCGCTGTTACAACTTCACCACCCCACCCACGACTCCCACTCTCTCCCCAACACCTACACCTCCCACCAGCCGTCGTACCCGGCTATTAACGGACATTTATGCCCTCACTGAACCACAACCCTCCTCCCTTCAGGCCAGTTTATCACCCTCTATACCAGCTGAACCCACCACCTACACCCACGCCAGTCGTGACCCAAACTGGTGCTCTGCCATTTCCGAGGAATTTAATGCATTATTACATAATAACACGTGGTCACTTGTTGCACGTACTCCTAACATGAATTTGACTGGCTGTAAGTGGATATACAGGATTAACCGAAAAGCGGATGGCTCTCTCGAGCGTTACAAGGCACGATTGGGGGTTTTCATCAACAACATGGGGTTGATTATGATGAGACATTCAGTCCTGTCATCAAACCCACAACCATTCGGACAGTTCTTTCATTTGCCATCTCCAATGGATGGTTTGTTCGCCAACTAGACATAAAAAATGCCTTCCTTCATGGCATCCTTGATGAAGAAGTATATATGACACAACCATAGGGGTTTGAGGACCAGTCTCGGCCTAATCATGTCTGTCGACTTCATAAGTCCTTATATGGGGTTAAGCAAGCACCGTGTGCCTGGTTTCAATGGTTATCTCAGTTCTTGATCTCCTTCGGCTTCACCCTATCTCAGACAGACACTTCATTATTCATTTATAAACAGGGGTCGATGATTACTTAGGTCCTTGTTTATGTGGACGACATCTTGGTCACCGGTAAGGACCCTTCTCATGTCAGTAGACTATTGGATGGCCTCGCATCTGAATTCTCCATCACTGATCTAGGCAGCCTAAGCTTCTTTTTGGGAGTTGAAGCCATATATACAAACACTGGGGTTATTCTCTCTCAAACCAGATACATCAAGGATCTTCTCCAAAAGGCCGGGATGAGTGATTGTAAACCGGTCCTCACTCCCATAGTCACCTCAGTAAAAGCATCCTCCACAGGGGGTGCCTTGTTCAATGATCCCACCAAATACAAATCCATTGGTGGAGCGTTACAATACGCTACATTGACCCGCCCGAATATTACTTACTCTGTGAATCGAGCCTGTCAGTACATGCATGCTCCAAGTGATGATCACTGGTCCATGGTCAAGTGCATATTAAGGTATCTCCAACACACCAAGCATTATGGGCTCTCTATTACCCGCTCCAGCTCACAAGATCTTCAGGCTTTTACTGATGCCAATTGGGCGGGTGATGATACTGATCGTAAATCCACGGGTGGGTATGCCATTTATATGGGCCCAAACCTCATTTCATGGACCTCCAAGAAGCAAAAGACTGTGGCCCGTTCATCCACTAAATCGGAATACAAGGTATTGGCCGATGCTTGTGCCGAACTCACATGGTTGCAATCCCTATTCGGGGAACTGTGTATTCCCCTCACTCAGCCACTAGTGCTATGGTGCGACAACATTGGAGCCACATATCTGTCCGCAAATCTGATATTTCATGCGCGTACAAAACATGTGGAAATTGATTTTCACTTTGTTCGCGACAAGGTCGCCAAAAAGGAACTCCAAGTACGCTTCATCTCTACCGTGGATCAGGTCGCCGATATTATGACGAAAGGCCTAAGCTCAAACCGGTTTGCATTTCTTCGTGACAAGTTGAAGATCCGACCCATCGGACCTCCACCTTGAGGAGGTGTATTGGACAGTAGAAAATCTTTTCTCCCATTGGACAGCAGAGAATCTTCTCTCCATTGATCACATGTCATATATCAAAGATTGCATCAACAGATTGTGATCCTCCAGTTTTGGTAACTCCAATCCTGGACAGCCATGGCACCTATCTCACCAACCTTTCATAACTGTGTATGGCTCATTTATCACATGTGATATCTCTCAAGAGACATAATTGGTAATCCACCATATGTCACTGATATGAATCCAGCCTTGTATGGCAACCTCATCCCCACCATTGATCACCTTCCATTTATTGTAAGAGTTTATATATACCCTATTGTACACAGAATATTCAAGGATGAAAATACAATTGAATTACAAACAAATCTAATAAACCCCGCATCAAAATCTCCAACAAATATTACTATGTCACAAACATCAACTACTCCTCTGAAACCTTCACCGCCGTGGACACCGATGTTGTCAATCAAGCATGTCCAAGGCCAACTCAAAATGTTTCCCTCTCATCCATTCCCAATCTAGCCTATACTCACTTGGATCTCAACCTCACTTTCTTCTTCAATTGCACTTCCTACCCTCGGACAACCTCTCCAAACAGTCTTACGTGTTCATGGAGGGAGATAATCTGGGTGGGTTCGATTGGTATCTCAATTGTGAGGTCAGCGTGGTGGTGCCGGTAAATAACAACAACCTCAGGTAATCTGACGGTGACGGGACTGAGCACTGGTTATGCCGGCGCCGTACAATCTGGGTTTCAATTGAATTGGGGAATAGAGAGAAGCTGTGTTGAATGCGAGGATTCCTATGGGCGTTGTGGGTATAATGCGACGTCCGACGAGTTTCTCTGCTTTGGCTCCGGTGGAGTGTATGGAAGCCCCACTTGCCCCCGAGGTTCGTTTCCTCAATACATTACTTCTCTATTCTCTGTTTTAAATGGTAGGAACTACTTTGTTTCTCTCAACCGTAGGATTGGAATCAATAAGGCAGATACCAATTCATTCCAATCAACCGGCTGTTGATTAAAGCCCACGCATAATCTATTTCTTACATCCCCATAATTTATTTGGATAACTACCACTATGCTATAATTTAATTTATTGTATTATTTTTACTGTTTTTTTAGTGTTATATTTCTTTTTTTATGGTAAGTAGTGTTATATTTCTTAATCATGGGAAAACATTCTATTATTATGTTCACCTAATCATTAGCTTTAAAATGATTGATATTTAAGGTGGGCACATTAGATTAGTGATATCTTTACCAAGCAACTCGCTAGTAGTTGTCTTTGCATGACAAAATATAACTTTGAAAATTTAAGACTATGAGAAAGTGTAAAGTTGTTGTTAAAGTACTATAGACGCACATATATGAAATGTATATTAATATATGAGAAGGTATTTGATTGAATTAACTAGACTCTTAAATTTGACATGGGATTAATCCAAATAATAATCTCTATGTGACCATATCTTATACTTGTAGGAAAAGAATCCTATAATAAGTGTAGAAAACTTTTTTTTTTTTCTTCTGATTTTGTAAGCTAACTAGGGGATCTGAACTGAGGTGTGGTTTTTTTTTTTTTTTTTTTTTCACCAATGAATTTTATTTTGTACTTGGTATTGCACCTCCACTACTACTACTATTAGCGGTATGGGCCTTCATTGCTTTTGCCTCCCGTCCTAAACGTGGTACCCATGACCCATATCTTTTCTTTGGTTATTTTCTAATTAATATGTATGTATGTGCATAAATTTGTGATTACTAGGACCACCAGGAGTAGGAGACTCTTTCATATCTTTTGCTTCTCTTACGTACCCCACCTAGACACAGTTGAGATTCTTTCAAGAGAGAGTTTTTTCTTCACCCCACCGTTCATCCACATTTCTATGGCCATTATTATTCTCTCTCATATTTTGGAGGTTCGATATATCCTTCATTGTTTCTTTATGTATTCATCAAAGCCCAACGATGATCATCAGTGAAGAAATTTCTCGTTCATCATGGATTAGGGAAACCTTTGTAGATTATAGTTTGACACCTTAGACAATGTATCCAACCGCTAATTAATAGGTTTCAACATGTACTAGGATTAGTAATAAAATCTCTATTGACTCTTGGGCCGGCTTATGATTTGTTCACTATTTTTTTTTTAAAAAATAAAAATTAACCGAATGATTTTAGGATTTTAGTTGACTTCATATACCAGCTAGTTGGACCTGTCCACCCAATAGCTTAAGTTTTTAGATTGGATAGTTCAACATTATTCTGCCTAGAGTCTATAGAGACTTCTTTTGAAGATTTAAAGTTTAACACAAGTTTTTGAGTTAGATACTTCAATATGATTTGGTTTAACTTGTAATTTTCCTATAGGGTTCCGATCCTTCTCGCCTAGTATTCATACGATTCGATCTATTAGAGCTTGACAGCTCTAGGCAGGTATATAGTCGATATTAAGGATAGAATTTGAACTTAATAGTACTCATGCTTGGTTTTAGTGCTGAGAGATTGACGCAGTAGGAAACTGGGAGGTGAGATCTCGATCTAACGCCGACGAACCTTGAATCCACAAGTAGAGGAAAAAACAGAAGCTTCTTCTAGTCAAGATAAAAATCGATTACAAATGAACATTCGAAACCCTTATATAGAGAGGCTTGTTTATAGAAGAAGAAAACAAAAATTCGAGACTCAAAACTTCGGGGGGCCAGTTTCGCCTTCGAAACGTGTGAAAACACACAAGAACCAAAAGAGCTTGACGAAATCTTCGATTTGATATATAATTCGCCCTATATTGCATAATACCTCCAATCAGTCTGGGTGACTTCTGCAAGTCCAACCGGCTCAAGAACTCATCCGATATCTCTTTTACATCAGAGACCAGTTCAGACTCTAGCTTAGGACCTTAGGTCCAATGTTGATGTAGGCTTGAGCTTATTTTGGTTGGTCCAAAATAAATCAGATTCTTTTTAGCATAACTTGCAAGTTTTTTGATCAGGTGGACTGATGATATATGATTAGTACTCTAACCATTGTCGTGTTAGAAGTGGCCTTGCTGTTCCACCTAGTGGCTTAATTCAGTCGTATGTGATATGCCCCATTATATATGTTTTTTTTAAAAAATAATTTTATTGAATTCATTTTCTTAGATTTTTCAAGAACCCATGAAAACATTGTAGGAGATAGATAATTTGATATTTTAGTTCTGATTATATGATGATGTGGACAATATATCCACCACATTTAGGTCTTCCCCCGAGAATTGCCAAGTGGTAGTAATTGAGGGTGTGATGGAGTACATTCCTTGTACTGGGATGATGGAATGATTAAATAAAAAAAAAAAAAAAAAAGAAATCAGATTTAAAATTGTGTGATGTTTCTTTCCATATTTCTTATTAAAAAATATTTTCCTTTTAATATCATTACCATTATTATCATCATCATCATTTTTACTATCAACATATCAATTATTATAATGTTAGTCCTGTTGCGGATGAAAACCTCCGATGCCCGATTTGCCCACGAATGAGCCTGCAAAAATCGAGTGAGCACAAGAGAGCCGGTGTGGCTCCGGCCTAGGACTCTCCGACGCTCAAGTCAGGTCTCCCATGCAACAGCGTAATAGCGTAGTGAAAGTAAGATGAGCGTTTGAGCTCCATACCTGGGTATTTATAGGATGAGATGAGGCGGTTGGAGGAGTCCTTGTGTGGTAAGAGTTCTCTATTGGTAGGGCTCTTCCACGCGGAGCGGAGTGGAGAGTTATTTTCGGAGTCGGACTCCTAAAGAGGTAAGAGTCCTTGTGAGAGTGTAACTTGATTCTATTGCGGGATCGCGACCCGATTCGCATCCCGTGATTGTCGGGGCGTGCTGGTGTGGCCCCGTGATTCTAGGGAAGTTGATGTTACTGCTTCCGGTGAGGCCTCGGCCTCAGAACGCAGTGTCCTCAGGGCTCGGCCTCGTCTTCGGATGGCCGTGTCCTCAGGGCTAGGCCTCGTGCTCGGCATATGTGGTGGGGGAGCTCGGCTGAGCCCAGCCCATGGCCGATTTGCGAGGACTCGGCTCAGGGCTCGGCATGCCTGAGGCTAGGCAATGGAGCCCGGCCAAGTTGGAGACGGGGGAGATTCCCCTCCTTGTCGGTGTCCAATTCAGTGCCTCATATCCGGTGCTCTGCCCGATTCTTGGCGGGTTAAATGTTCGGTCACGGTGCTCGGCCAAGCGGGGGAATGAGGTGACGCCTTTCTCCGGGTGACCAGTTCAGCACGGCCTTACACAGCTCGGCTCAGTTCGCATATCCACGTGGCAACCTCTGGTTGGTTGGGGATTTTACGACTCATCAAGTCCAAAGTACACCTAATCAATCAAAGTCTAAACGAGCTCGGTTCCTTAGCACGTACCAACAGTGATGAACGTACATGTGAGAGCAAATCATCTATCCTCTTTTTACCATTTACAAGGGGAGGAGGGATTTTTATAGAAACAAAATTAAATTATCATTTCATAAAAAAAAAAAATTAAAATATCATTGGCTCTAAGATGTACGTTCACCTGTTGGTACGTGGAGATGATCCATTCTCAGTCTAAGCGATAGTGATAATAAATAAAGTGTAGTAATTGTACAAGGCTGTTGGTCCTTATACAAATCAAAACTTGACTTAGTCAAATTTGGGAGCAGCCAATCTATTTAGACTGTTCAGAATTCAAATCTCAAGGAGGAGTTGTTGTTGGATATAATAGTCCAAATAACACCTCCCCTTGGGGTGCTTGTGGGTTTTATTTTATTTTTATGGTTCCTTCTTATATTTTAAATTGATTTTTGGGAAAATATCACGTACCTCCCCTGAGGTATGACTTATGTACACTTTCATCCGTGAGGTTTGGGAAATTCTACGTACCTCCTCTGCTTTGCAAACTAAGTAACAAAAATACCCACTCTGTTAATTGTAGACGTTAAAAGTTAGAATTTTGATTTAAATGGCCAAATTGCCCTCATCTTCTTCCCCAAATTGTTTAGGGTTTGAAACCCTTCAATCCTAAAAAGTGAAATAAGGAACCAATGAAGGGAAGCTTTCCTTGAAATTGGCAGATCTGCATCACCAAACTCACATGGTGCATTTCATGTTTGGGTACATCTGGTACATCCGAAGCACAAAGTTAGGGCTGGCCGGCACGGCATGAACCCTCTTCTAGCACTGCAAGAACTGGCAGACGAATCCCATGTAATGCTTTCTCTGCTTTGTTTAAAGAAGACCCAATTTTCCTTGTAGTTTTGTGAGTAGAAGTGGAGGAAGGAGGGGGAAAAAAAACCGCAGGGCAACAAAGAGAACAAGGAAGAGAGAGAGGGGATTTAAATGAAGGTCAAGGTGGGACCATTAATCTGTAAAACAAAAGCTTGAGAATTGAATATTTCTTTGGCGCACTCTCCTTTCTGGACATGTTGGAGTGAAGATTTTGCAGAAATTGGTTGAAGCCAGCCAATTTTGGAATCTGCAGGGGAGCATCTGATGCCGGCATCGCAGTCGCCAGAGCACGGCAATCCTTCGCCAATAACATCCAAACTTCCGGCCCTCTGGTTTTGCCGTCGTGGCGTTTTAAAAAAGCACAGACTTATGCACATGGCCACCCTCCAGTTTGCACAACCCTCTTCCCTATTCCCTTCAAAGACGCCAGCCATCAGATGAGATGCCTTCGAAGTCTCAGATCTATTGCCAACGAAAGTGAGAGGAACCGGAATGGGTTTAGGGTTTCAAAATTGCAGGTGGAAACCTATAAATTGCGGTTAACCATAGCAGCCATATCCTCCACAACTCCGGTGAATGACCTCTAATGTCCAGCGATTAAAATCCTGGCCTGAGATGCCAGTATAACTGATCGGCTACTGTGAATCAGGGAAAAAAACCTTTTAGGGTTCTCTAAAAACAGAACTAGCTGCCTCTTGTTGATTCTTCTTCTTCTAACTGAAAACAGCCCTTACCAAATTAAGTTAACGAGACTCCAGAACACCGAGAAGGGAGTGAAGAGGGTGGGAAGTGAGAAATTAAGAATTGAGTTACGAACCCCCTCTCTGGTCTCGCTTCTTTCTTCTCTTTCTCCAGAAAATGGCGCTAGCTTTGCGTTATTTAGCACGCTTTTGAGGGGTTACTTTGCTCTGAGCTCCTAAAGATGGAAGGAAAGGACTATAGGAGGAAAGAGAGACTTAGGCTGGTAGTGGTGGTGGCTGCGGCAATGGTGGGTGGTGGTGGTGTAAAAGAAGAAGAGAAGCAGATGGGCACAGTAAGCCCCAAGATTGGATTTCGTTTCATCTTTAGACGAAATCCTAGTGAAATGCTACCTGAGATCAACATTATTTGGCTGCCGGCCCTCTGGTTTGGTAGCTGCTAAAGGCGGCAGTGGGGTTTTGAAACCCTAAAATGGGTTTAGGGTTTCATGTTTTGGAGAAACGATTTGGGGAAGAAGATGAGGGCAATTTGGCCATTTAAATCAAAATCCTAACTTTTAATGTCAACAATTAACAGAGTGGGTGTTTTTGTTACTTAGTTTAGAAAGCAGGGGAGGTACGTGGAATTTCCCAAACCTCACAGGTGAAAGTGTACATAAGTCATACCTCAGGGGAGGTACGTGATATTTTCCCTTTATTTTTTTTAAAATCTTCAAATTGGACCTTTATTCTTCTTTATCGGCTAAAAAGTCCACACAAGTTTGTATTTGAGGAAGTCATTCATGTAATAAGCTAAGTACTACTAGTCCGTAATTCCGGCCTTTCTTTGGTTCCAATAATGTCTTCTAGGATCAGTACCTGGTTAGTTCAATCCTTCGCTCTAAAGAATCAATTTCTTCTCAAAATGAAATCCAAAACAATCCTTCCCTCTGATCATCTTCAGTTCTTCTTCGTCATCTACCTCGTCTTCATCATCATCGTTCCTATATCTGTGTGTTGGGGTGAAGAAGATGGATACTCAGACTGCAAAGGCACGTTTGACTGTGGAGACATTAAGGGAGTTGGATATCCTTTCTGGGGAAGCTCTCGACCAGCATACTGTGGCGTTCCCGGTATGGAGCTCAAGTGTTCTACCGATACTAACTCAGCGACCATAGAGATGAATCGTACAACTTACCGGGTTTTGAGTATCGATAGTTGGTCGGCAAGGACTTTGAGGATCGCTCGAATGGATTTCAGTAATGGAATCTGTGGGCAGCAACAAAACACCACCATCGATTTCAATCTCTTCAATTACACAAACAATGATGTCAACTTGACCTTGTTCTATGGTTGCTCCTCCTCATACGTGCCATTCGGAACTGCAACTCCTTCCATAGTTACTTGCAATAATGGATATGGCGTTCCAACTGGTGCGGTCTACTTCAACATCACAAGGGGAGGAGTGGGATCAGATCCAATCGAGACATGCCAAACAAGCGTGGTGGTTACAGTCCTTGGAACAACAGAGCCGGGCCTGGGCACAGCAGCATCGGGTCCCACTATCACCGATGCGATAAACCAAGGGTTTGAGGTGGAATGGACTGCGGATGTGATCAACAGCTGTGTATCTTGCAGGGGATCTGGTGGGAGTTGTGGCAATAACTGGTCTTCATCCCAACCCATTTGCTTCTACCAGCTATCGAGTAAGTTCTCTCCTTTCTTGTGGTTGTGGCTTTACTGCCTTAGCCATAATTTTTGTTTTGGTAGCCATGAAATATGTGAATAGATCGGCCATATTTTCTAAAATTGTGGGTGTATTTTTTTGGTCCTTTTAACTACATTTATGTACATATGTATATTTTCTTGGGTAAAGCTGTTTGTAACCAACAGTTGTAACCGGACATATTTGCCCATTCCATTCCACTTATCAACCTCTTAAAATATAGTGCATTTTTGTAATTTTACTCTCAACCTTCCTCTCCTCTCTTCTTCTCCCCATCTTCTCCATCTGCAGAGGTCTCGGTCATCGGATCCGGCTCCCCTGCCCTCCCTCGCCGAAACAGCCAACCACTTCTACACCCAAACAAAGATTTTCACGCTATTCCAATACACTGACAACCGTGCGATTGCTTCGAAGAATTCTCAAAAAATCAGAGAAGATTTTACAGTGCTCATTGTAGAGTGGGTGCTCTCTTACAGGGTGGTGCTTTCCCGAGAAGAATTGCCGCTGCAAGTTCACCATCTATCAATAAGGCATACAACCTTATATCGCTTGTAGCAAAGTTAATATTCCGATCCTCCTAGGAATCTCTCCTGATTGTGTGAAAGAAACAATGGTTGTAAGCTCTTCAAATTAGTAAACCAATTAGGCAGGTGGAAGGAAGACGTTTCAAGATCTCACTTTTTCGACCCAATTGCAGAAGCAATTTGTTAACGCAAACCCAATCTCGAAATTGCTTCGATCTTAAAAGAGAGAAATAGAGGGCTGAATAGACTCTTCTCAGATCCCTTTCTTGAGAACCCCAATTTCTGAACAATAATTGACACAATCCCTCACAACCCTTCTGTTGCAGCAACCCCCATTACTCTCCATCTCCAACGACCTCACAGCACCTTCGGACTGCCAATCGATCCTCTTCACCTTCCTACCCTGCCCCTACCGGCCATCCTTGTCACCATTCCTCGGAGGGAGCAGCTATGGATGGAGACAGGGGAGGCGAGTTGGGAAGGGTCGATTTCTGAAACAAACACAGGCAAGGGTTTTTGCGCGGCCGGGAATCAGGAGGAAGAAAAACGAAAAAATAAAAAATAAAACATGTAAATGTGAAATTACATCATGTGCCCCTCAACAAAAATAAAATGCATTCTATTCAAGGACAAATAAAGTCCGGTTATAGATTCTGTATGACGTACCCTATTTTCTTATCAAAAATAAATATAATATATCTATTTATAGGGATTTTCTTATTGACACGTTTTAAAGTGTCAATTTTTTTTTTTTATAACCTTATTTATTTATTTTTTGCTCTCACTTATTTTTTAAAAGTAAATAAAATAAAAAAAAAAGTGTGCTAATAATAACTTTTAAAAAATTATATAATTGTGAATTACTTTCAAATTATTTTGAAAACTTTCTTTCTCTTATTTGAAAAAATTTTAAGAATAAAACAAGAGACAAGCAAAAGAAAGTTATATGTTCTAAATACACTAGAGGTATCATTTGGACAAATCCAATAGAATAATATATAACAATAACAAACGCTGTAAAAAAGGTAATATATAACAGCGTTTGGTAACAAACACCATCGAAAATATACATAGACGAGTACAAGGTAAAAACGCCGTGGTATATTTCCGACGATAGATTTGACGATGTATTTGATAAACACCGCTAAAGGCTACAATAATGTTTTCTTAAACTATGGTGATGCTAAAAAACGCCGTTGTAGCCATTTTTCTTAAAGTGATTAGAGATTATAATCTAACTCCCCTTGTGAACCACTTATCAAAAAAGAAAAAGAAAAAACCTTGGAGTTTTTTCATTGATTTTCCTTTTTTTTTTTTAATAGTAAGGCAAATTATTTCTGTGACAAGGGTTGCACTCTTCCATCATGAATAGCCTTAGCTAATAGACTTAGCTTTCCTCCAGATCCAGCCCAGCTAAAATAAAAGGCCTATCAGTGAAATAATCCAAACATCCCTATTTTGGTTGGACTGGATCCTCCAGTTCCCGCCACAGTTGGAAGAGAGTCGAATTTGAACTAATTAACTTCCATAACCGATGCAGAAAAGCAAATCCATACCTTATACTTTGAAGCAATGAACGAACCCTCATAAAACATGATGATCAAACCTCGACCTCCCTCCACGTGGAGGTATTCCAAGCACCATCCGTAGCAATAATAGAGCAACCAAAACGCAGATCTAAAGAATGAGGTACGTAATGCCAACCCTGAAGAAACAGGGAAGTGTAAGAGTAAAAGCTACACAAATTAATGCCCTGCCGAAATGTTATGTGTGCTCTCCAAATCTTCCAAACCACAGAGGACCAAAGTAAGTGAAAATCTGTCAATTTATTTATTTATTTATTTTTTGTAATTAAAAACTGTGAAGTTTGAAACATCTTTAAATCTGGTAAAACGGTAAATCAACGAATCTCTAAAGCACTCACCATGAAAGTCCAAGTCCTGTACATTTAAAGTGAGGAAGAAATAATACTAACCACACACGTACAGGTCGCGATAAGTCAAGTCATCGTTGTGAATCATTGCCCTAGAAATTGTTGGTCCAACAAAGACCATATTAGATGTATGTAAATATATTCAATATCAATAGATTTCCTTAGATTAATTAGTCACTAGTCTGGTTGCAAAGGAAATCAAATTAAAATGAAGATGAAAATTTTTATAATAATAACCAACTACCTAACTTCATTATATTCTTAATATGATTATTAAACGCATGTCTGCCCCTTTTCCAGTTCGTCTGTCTTTTTATAATTAAGTGGGGTAGTGCCGTGGTGCCCCGCTGTTCCTTCCCTGATCTGAGCACTCTAAGTTGGACTAGGACGACTCATCCATTGAAAAAACAAAAGATGATTTCAATTAAATGGTCTCCAAAAAAAAATGTAAAATAATAAAATAAAATATCTATAAGAGAGAAAGATGATTCTTTTGAAAGGAAGCTTTGATTGATGAGCTTCCATATTTAATACTCCTCTCATCCTTCTCTCACTTCCCCTGTTTTTTTACACTCTCCTCCCCCACACCCCCCAGCCCCTTGGGTTCCTCCCTGGATCTTATCATTTCTTTCAGGGAGGGATCCCAAGATGAGTTACTCGTTCAGGGATCCCTTTCATGTATTGATCAACAACAACATACTTCTCCTTCTTCTTCTCTTTATCACCTCCGTAGAAACCAAATCACTGGACCCGCAATTCGAAGCTTGCATGCTAGGGAGCTGCGGTTACGGACCCAATATAAGTTACCCTTTATGGATTCCTATCATCCAAAAAAGCTACTGCGGCCGCCAAGGTTTCGAGGTAACCTGCGTTGGCCAAAAACCAGGCCTCCTGATTACGGACGACCTCCACGAATACCAAACCACTGAAATCAGGGACATCTTCTACGCTAATAACTCCTTTCGTGTGGTCAACGCGGAGGCATTGAAGTACGATTGCCACGTTCCCCTGCATAATCTTACCCTCGATGGCACTCCTTACAGCGTCGACCGTACATCCGTCAATCTCTACTTCTTCTACAATTGCACAAGATCGATTTCCTCCCCGTATTCTTTCCCAGTCACTTGTTCGAGTAAGGGCACTGGGAATCACTCGTTCGCCATATTCGAGCAGCATTTGGATTTGGTGTACACCAATTATTCTCTTGATCAGACATTATGCAAGTCGAGAGTGAGTGCGCCCGTAGATATGAATGGTACGAGTATTGTGGATTTTTTACAAGGGAAAAAGAACTACTCGGAATTATTAAGGAGAGGGTTTCTGTTGGAATGGAATCAAAGTAAAAGTAGTAGTAGTAGTAGTAGTAGTAGTAGTAATTGCGGTAAATGCCAAGCAAGCGGTGGCCGCTGTGGATTTGAAAACAAAGAGTTCTGGTGCTTTTGCCCCAATGGACCCAGTCGCCAAATATGCACTGCGGCAGGTAAGTCGGGAAAGAATGCTTTTTTTGTTTTTTTGTTTTTTTTTTTCTGGGGAGATGGGGGGAAGGGGATAAAGCATTGGAATACTTAAGGTGAGTAGGGAATGTTGATCAAAGTGGGTTTAAATCTGGGGCGGAGACTTCTCATGAAGAGTTCTGGTACTCTTATTCCATCAAAGATAGATACAGAACAGGGTAGTGAAGTACATAGAATTCCTTTTCTTCTGCTTCTTTTTTTATTTATTAGGACTTCGTTATTTACAAATAAAAGAAAAGCCAGTCAATATGACTAGAATCTTGCCACAATTCTACCATTAATCAGTCCAGTTTTTGCAATTAAAACTTTAGAAAAATTCTTCAGGAGACACTTCTCATATTTTCCTTTTCTTTTTCCTTTTTTTGATCCCTGATGAGATTCAGATTTTCAGAAAGAAGTCCGCTTTCAGATTTTATGAATTTATTATTAGACTAACAATCTGTTGGTTCTCATGATTTTATGGCAGGGAGTACTCTAAATCTGGAAAGTAAGCTTGCAATAGGTAATACTTGATCTGCATTTAGTGTTTTTTGAAATTTAATGGTTGAACTCGTTATTATAGCTCTAAGAATTATTAAGTCCTTCTGTATTTACAAAAAAAGAAAGAAGAATGTATTATTCCCAGACAATAAGGTGTGTTGTATACCCCATATGCACCTTATACAATTAGCTTCCCCCCCCCCCCCCCCTCTTAATTAGCTTCAGATTGGAGCCAATTATGAAACTATTAAATGCTTAGTCTCTATGCAGGCATGGGATTTGCACTTTTATGATGTGTATATTATCATCATTCCTGCCGTATACAATTTTGATTATCATTTTCTTTCTTTCTTTTGGTGCCTTACAGCTATTGTCTCAAGCTTTATGTTCGTGGTTACATTAGTGGCAATTCTTGTGTGCCACTTGAGAAGGAAATCATCACCAAATGGATTGTTATCATTTTGGAAGAAAAAAACAAGAGAAATTCAAAACCTTGAGGCTTTTCTAAGGAATTACGGATCCCTGGCCCCCAAAAGATATAGTTATTCAGACATCAAGAAAATAACAAATTCGTTTCAAGAAAAATTGGGCCAAGGTGGTTTCGGTGGTGTGTTCAAAGGGAAGCTACCAGATGGTCGTTTGGTTGCAGTGAAAGTCCTAAATGCCTCTAAAGGTAATAATGGAGAAGACTTTATTAATGAAGTTGCAAGCATTAGTAGGACTTCCCATGTTCATATTGTCACTTTATTGGGTTTTTGTTTTGATGGATCCAAAAGAGCACTTATCTATGAGTTCATGTCCAATGGATCTCTTGAGAAGTTCATCCACAACAAGAAATCAATGAAAACATGCCCTCACCTCGGTTGGGACAGACTACATCAAATTGCAGTTGGTATCGCTCAGGGATTAGAGTATTTACATCGTGGTTGTAACACTCGAATTCTACATTTTGATATTAAACCTCATAATATTCTTTTGGACGATGACTTTTGTCCAAAGATATCTGATTTTGGTCTTGCTAAATTATGTCCTAGAAAAGATAGTATCATTTCTATGGCAGATGCTAGAGGGACAATAGGATATATTGCACCCGAAGTGTTCTCTCAAAACTTTGGAGGGGTTTCACACAAGTCAGATGTCTATAGCTATGGAATGATGATACTAGAAATGGTGGGA
Source organism: Telopea speciosissima (assembly GCF_018873765.1). Taxonomy (NCBI): domain Eukaryota; kingdom Viridiplantae; phylum Streptophyta; class Magnoliopsida; order Proteales; family Proteaceae; genus Telopea; species Telopea speciosissima. The sequence goes on along the minus strand of NC_057926.1, from coordinate 55,242,376 downwards.
GGACGAAGGAACATCGATGTAGGAGTTGATCACACTAGCGAGATTTATTTTCCACATTGGATATATGAGCATATTGGAGAAGGTGAACAGCTACAGTTAGACATGGTTACAAAGGAAGAGGAAGAAGTAATAGCCAGAAAGATGGTCTTAGTGGGTTTATGGTGCATACAGATGGATCCAACAAATCGACCATCAATCAGCAAAGTGGTGGATATGTTAGAAGGAAACCTTGAATCTTTGCCAATTCCTCCCAAGCCTTACTTATCTTCTCCTCCAAGACAACAACTAGCTGATTCTTTTACCACATCAATATCTTAATTGTTTTTATTATATTTCTTGAATATGAGACATTCTTTATTCTTAGTTTCCCAAAAGTATTAAGGTGTATTTTTCATTGGGGAAATTCTTTCTATTTCTTTATGATGGCGGGAAAAACATTAACGGATAGAATCACTCTCAAAATTTAGCTGCAGCAAGGGACAGAGTACGTGGTTTTCTCATACGGATAATGCAACCATGCAGCCATATACCCTTCCTAATTAATGCTTCATGAATAGCATCATATAGATGCACTTTGCTGCACTAACCTGTTTCTTTGGTTTAATTAACTATTCAATTAGTCCTTGAATTTTTGGTATTGGTCAGTCAATCCATACCAAATACAGCGGTACTATTTGGTCAGTCAGGTAGATGAAGTTATTTCCACACCCTAAATGCAATATTGCATTAATGCTTTTGAAAATCAACCCTTTCTAGATCTCCACTATTTGGGATCTCTAGTTTTGTTTGGTACCTCCTCATCTAATAGCAGCTGCTCATTCCATCCATGAGAAAGCCGAAGAAGATTTTTCTCCTTATTTCATTAAGACCACACCTTTCGGTTCAAACACATTCAAAGCTCTAAACTCATCTTATATAGGCGTTTGGGGATCTTTGGATCGATATGTCACTTAAATTCCTCAAGCTACCAGAAGTGCCACTTCTCCATTTCATACATTTCCACCTTGCACTACCAAACCGACAGTATCGTCAAGCCACCAAGAGTACAAACCTTGTTTTCTACAATTGGGCTAATCCTCCCATGTGGGTGGTACCACTTTGGACTCATATAAGAGAAAGGGAGAGAGGGTTTGGGTGAATTCCGTTCCTCTACAGCACGCTGCCGTAGCGGCCTAAGCGACGCACAAACAGGGCACGCTGCAATGACCGCCTTACATCTACCCGAGCGATCCGGGTTTGGGTAATGCCACCCGTTTTTGGCAAAGCTAACATCATACACCAATCACAGGTCAGGTCTGAAACACAGGAGGACAAAGTGTTCTTTTTCAAAGAGAGAGGAGAGAGAATAAAACATGTTGGGAACCTTGGTGGTGGAGCTAGGATACCATGTGGTACCCACTCATGCTTGATGCCATCAGGGCGGCTGACTCCCATTCTCGTACGTTCTCGTATGAGAATGGGATCCCACCTCCTTAGCGGTGTGCCCAACCTTTACCCTAAGACTCCGTTTAGATGCCAAAAAAAGAAAATAAAAAATTCAAAAAAATTTGAATTTGAGGAGAAAGATACACATATATATCAATGATATATTGTTTCATCATAATTTCTGTTTGATTATGTTATTTCTTTTCATTTATTGACATCCAAAGATAGCCTAAAGGAAAATATAACTCGAATTGGATCGCCCAGCCTCAAACATCTATTAGAAAAGATGATTCCTAAGAAGCTCGATAAGGCCTTGTAATTTTTCTCTTTTCTGTTTCTTAATTTTTGGATCAAGTTTTCCTTTAGCCAAGTCCATTCATCGTAGGGCTTCAAATGTTTGGGAGGGGTATTTTGAAGAAAATACTAAAATCCTATTAGGGATTGTAAACCCTAGGATAGTGTGGTGAAGGGAAATTCTCTTCATTTTTTGTAAAGAATTTTTTAGGCATCTTAAACCTAAGCACCATCATATTTATATATAGGAACAAGTTCTCTGGCTCCGTACTCCACAACACCACAAGTACGAAACCGCGGGGTTTCCATGGCGTTGCAGAGGTGTTTCCATTGCATCACACAATCCTTCGTGTGCCACACTCAAAAAAAGGATTTGTTTTTAGTGGGTTTTGGGTCCTTTTTTGCCATTTTTTTGGGTTTCCAAGTTTCTTCATCCTTCACAACTCATAAAAAAAATTTGTTACCGCGGTCGAGGAAGTTCGGCAGTACCTCCCTCCTTCAGCAATTGGTAAAAGAATGTTTTGAATTATTTTTAGGGATGTAAACGTAATATGGCTTGGGTGCAACAACAAAAGTTCTTGAGAAAGATACATATGTTTGTCTGTGTCCTTCTGTCGTCATCATTGGGGGTGACAAAATTCAACGTCTACACAATCCCTGAAAGTTCTAAGAGGAATGAGGCGCCTTTATCTCCTAGGGGTACCGATTCTTCAAAATGGGCCAAGGTCGCACCTAGCGACGCTGTTCATAAGGTGAAAGAGGTCGAGAAACCGATCAAGAAAGGAAAGGAGGTCGAGACGTAGACCCAAAGGAGCAAAGGGGTTGAGAAGCCGGTTGAGACTGCTCGGGCAAAGGGGGGGCTATTTGTCGATGAGGTCCCCAATGAAGCCCTTCTGTCCAACCGAGGGGATGGAGCTACTAGGCGAGGGTCGAGACACTTCAGATGGATGCTTCAACTATCGATGGCTTGATTGCTACAAGGGTTTGAGAAGGGCGCCTGGAGGATGAGGTGGATCCGGATGATGGATTTATTACCCATGGGACCAAGATACCGTATCCCCTCGTGACTTTGGCTTCAAGGGTGTTGGTTCGGGAGGTCGATTCCTTCTGCCCCCTCTGGAATTTAAAGAACATACAAGGCTGGCAGCCAAGGAAATAGAATTTTAAAGGATATTTTAGAAATAATAAAACCTAGGAGGATATTTATGAACTCAAAGGAGAAGTAATTATTCCATTTCCTTGACTGCCTTCTTGCGCTACAGGTGTAGTAGCAAAAAATTTTCCGAATGTAAGGGGGACTGACACAGCCCTAACGAGTTCCAGAGTTAGCAAGAAGTTGGTCAACCAGTCACCAATTGCCTTTGGACAATCTACCTACTGTTTTTCATCAAGAAAATGTCCCACCTCAGGCAGGCGAGACGTTTCAGACAAGAAGCCCAAGACTGCTGATGACTTTTCAATGTGACGTTAGCCAAGTCCAAGTGGATGAGATATTATTGGAGCGAGAGAGAGAGAGAGAGAGAGAAGACTCGAGAGTCTTAAGTCTTGGTGGTCAACTGGAAAGGTGTGGAGGAAACTTCTGCTCTGCTGGGACGATTGATCATTCATGGCGCGTCAAGTGGTCCTTCCTTCATCTTGGCAGTGGCGATGGTTAGAATATTGGACTAGTAGTAACCAACAACATAACAGGATTACATACGTAGTTTGTGGGATGATCACGCTGATGATGATCTTGGTTTTCAATCGATTGTAAATTAAGCGGTAGTAGTAGTAGTAGTACTATGTAGGATCGATGGGTTCTCCTTCATTAATATTGTTTTCCCATATGCATGCCTCGAGGTTTATTCTTCTTGCTTCTTCTCCTTTCTTCTTCTTTTTCTTCTTCTTACTAATTGGGTCACAGCTTTCACTCGGATCATCAGTTGATGAAGTAGAAAACTCTTTGATCCAACATTGTGCTCCCTTCTTCCGCTCCAGCTGTGGGGAATTGAACATCAGTTATCCCTTCTCCAAACCCCCAAATGAAGAATGTGGGCTAGGCGTTATCCATTGTTTTCACAACTCAAGCGCAATACCAAAACTTATCAATTCTACTACAGAAGATCCAGAGAAGGACAGTTTGGAGGTTAAAAGCATCGACTACAAGAAAAAGATGATTTTCATTCATGACCGAAATTTCTCGAAACTCATAGGACGGAACAGCTGCGATGAACTCTACGATTTCACCTTCCCATCCATTTCCGGGAATCTTACCTTCCAACCGAAAAGCCCCTTTCTTTACTTTGGAATATGCAAGGCCAATCTTAGTATCTCCGAAACAGAAAATGATACCGGTTACGAATTGCGGGGTGTCAGACGCTGCGGAGAACATGATCTTCACTACTCATCCGGTGCCGTCGATTTCTGGAAAACTCCATCTCCATCTTCTTCTGCCTGCAAAATGATTGAGTTTCCCGTGGATTTTTCTGGGAAGGATCCCGGCCTCTTGAATCGGTTGTCTGACGGGTTTCGTCTTCAATGGGAACTTCCCCATGACTGTAAAGGGTGTGAAGGTACACCCTGTCTCGAACAGATACAGAACAAAGGTCGTTTCGTTTTGTACGGCCACGAATCACGGTGATCAAGATCTTCAAAATGGTACTGTAGAACGAACTGTAGAAAGTTATTTCTTTTCCTGAATGGTAGTTTTTGATTCTTTTTTTCATCATGATATAAATCATGGGGATTTTGGTTGTCGACTTAAGACTGCAGTTTTTGCTTATTATGATTATATAACTCCAATCATCAATGATGCCTAAACTAGTGGCATATTTTTTATTTATTTTGGTTGCAGCAAACAAGAGTTACTACAAGGACAAGGCAAAAACGCAAATTAAAATAGGTATTATTTGCATTTGCTGATGAGTGGGTTTTACAAACCCTTCTTTCCTTGTCTCAATTTATCACTAAATACTGCTCTTACCAAGGTTGTAAAGACTGGATTTTTATCCTCTCAATTACACTGCCCGTATTTGACGTCAAATACAATCCCTTCAACCTGTATTCCCAATATGCTTCAATACAACTTGAATTTCAATAACTAAATAAATAATACAGGATGAAGTCAATTGTGGAATTATAGAATGCTTTGTCTCTATACATGCACGGGATAAGCTCTTTTGTGATTTATATATTATCACCATTCCTACCATATATGACTTTGATTATCTCTCTCTCTCTCTCTCTCTCTCTCTCTTTCTTTTGGCTTACAGCTATTGTATCAAGCTTTATATCCACTGTTACATTAGTGGCAATTCTTCTGTACTGCTTGAGAAGAAAATTATCCTCAAATGGATTAATGACATTTTGGAAGAAGAGAACAAGAAACACTCAAAATCTTGAGGCTTTTCTTAGGAGTTTTGGATCCTTGGCACCCAAAAGATATAGTTATTCAGATGTCAAGAAAATGATGAATTCGTTTAAAGAAAAATTGGGGCAAGGTGGTTACGGAGGTGTATTCAAAGGGAAGCTACCCGATGGTCGTTTGGTTGCAGTGAAAGTCCTAAATGCCTCTAAAGGTAATGGAGAAGAGTTTATTAATGAAGTTGCAAGCATTAGTAGGACCTCCCATATCAACATTGTGACTCTTTTGGGTTTTTGTTTTGATGGCTCCAAAAGAGCACTTATCTATGAGTTCATGCCCAATGGATCGCTTGAGAAGTTCATCTTCAACAGGAAATTAATGAAAACATGTCATCGGCTCGGTTGGGAAAGACTATATCAAATTGCAGTCGGCATCGCTCAAGGATTAGAGTATTTACATCGTGGTTGTAATACTCGTATTGTGCATTTTGACATAAAACCTCATAACATTCTTTTAGACGAAGACTTTTGTCCAAAAATATCCGACTTTGGTCTTGCTAAACTATGTCCTAGAAAAGATAGTATCATTTCAATGGCAGATGCTAGAGGAACGCTAGGATATATTGCACCGGAAGTGTTGTCTCGAAACTTTGGAGGAGTTTCACACAAGTCAGATGTCTATAGCTATGGAATGATGGTACTAGAAATGGTTGGAGGACGAAAGAACATCGATGCGGGAGTTGATCACACTAGTGAGATTTATTTTCCGCATTGGATCTATAAGCGTATTGGGCAAGGTGAGCATTTACTATTAGACATGGTTATGAGAGAAGAGGAAGAAGAAATAGCCAGGAAGATGGTTTTCGTTGGTTTATGGTCCATACAGGTGGATCCAGTGAACCGTCCATCAATGAGCAGAGTAGTGGAAATGTTAGAAGGAAACCTTGAGTCTTTGCCAATTCCCCCCAACCCTTTCTTATCTTCTCCTCCAAGATAAAACTAAGTGATTTTTACTTGGTCAGCACCTTAAATACATTGTTTTTATTATATATATATATATATATATGTTTTGTAGATGACATTTTTCGTATCCCAATATAACGTGTATGTCTAATGTGGGAAATTCTATCTATTTGTTTATAATGGAACATTGGGTATAAAGACAGTCGATCACAAATGATCGATCCAGGTTGGTATATCTAGGTGGATACACTAACCTGTTTGTACACGGTTGCATATCCAAATGGCGTTAATATATATTCTGCTAAGGTTGGCTTCTGAAAAAGGCACATGTGCTATGATGACTAATTCGAGCAAGACTGGAAATGATTTTATTGGACCTCCACCTTCACCTCCACGCTCCACCTACATCTCCAATTAGTGGTATTCCATCTGACTACTAAGAGAAACAGAGTTGAGACGATGAATTTGTGAGTTCTGTCTTCAAATGAGAGTAACCCTAAGAGTAGATGATTTATAAATTAATGAATAATGAGTTATATTACAACCCTTGCATATCACACTATTTACAGTAATGCCATCATTTGTCTAACTGTCTAACTATACACCTGGCGGCTTATCTAATACTCTAACATCCCCCCGCAAACTGAGCCGGGAACAAAGGCCCAGTTTGATACACACACGCGCCATGGCTTGTCGTGGAAGAGGTTTAGTGAACACATCAGCCAATTGTCGATGGGAGGGAATAAATTTCGTGACAAGAGACCCAAGAGCCACCCTCTCACGTACGTAGTGATAATCCACCTCAATGTGCTTCGTGCAAGCATGGAGAACCGGATTGATAGTCATATGGAGTGCACTAAGATTATCGCAATATAATGTGGCTGGATGTGGTTGGGGAATGCCAATGTCCTTGAGAAGAAATGTCAACCAAGTAGCTCCGCAGTAGTAGAAGCCATAGCCCAATATTCAGCTTCAGTACTAGAGCGGGCTATGGTGGGCTGTTTCTTGGCACTCCAAGAGATACAATTTGGACCCAAGGAAGGTACAAAAACCTGTTGTGGACCGCCTTGTAATTGGACAGCCCGCCCAATCTAAATCAGAAAAAGCATAAAGGTCTAAAGAACTATTGCGAACAATGCGAAGACCCTGATCCAAAGTTCCACGAACATAACGAAGAATGCGCTTGACCATGCCAAAATGAGCCATAGTAGGTGCATGCATGTGCTGGCATACCGAATTCACGGCATAAGAGAGATTTGGTCTAGTCATAGTTAAGTATTGAAGTGCACCAACAAGACTGCGATACAAAGTGACATCTTTAAATGGGTCGGTTGAGGCTAGATCGGGCCGAATGGCCATGGGTGTGCACGTTGGCTTGATGTCAACAATATGTGCACGGTGTAGTATATCTGTGGCATACTTAGCCTGAGACAAGAACAACCCCTGAGGAGTGGAAGTCACCTCTATACCCAGGAAATAGTGAAGTGGACCAAGGTCCTTCATAGCGAACGTAGTCCCCAATGTAACAATATCATCCACGTAAAGTAGTAGTATCATAACACGACCTTGAGAACGATAGACAAACATGGAAGAATCATACGTGCTGCACACGAACCCACACTCTAGTAGAAACATGCTAAAGCGATCAAACCATGCTCGGGGTGCCTGGCATAGACCATACAAGGCACGATTTAGACGGCACACAGCATTGGGCTGAGATGCATCAACAAAGCCAGGTGGCTGACTCATGTATACCGGCATCGAGAGATAACCATGTAAAGCGTTCTAGACGTCCAATTGCCGGATTGGCCACCCACGGACTGTAGCAACTGACAACACTAAGCGAATAGAGCCTAGTTTAATGACCGGGCTGAAAGTCTCAATGAAATCCACACCTTCTTGTTGTGTGAAGCCCTTGGCGACTAAACGGGCCTTCAACCTTTCCAAAGTACTATCCGCCTTTAATTTGGATTTGAAAATCCACTTACACCCAACAATGTTCATGGTGGGTTCGCGAGGAACCAAAGTCCATGTTTGATTTTGTGCTAATGCTTGCATTTCTTCTTGCATGGCAGCAGTCCAACCAGGATGTCGCAAGGCAGCCTTCACTGTTGTGGGCTCAGTTGGAATGGGTATCACCGACAGAGCATATTTGGGGTTTGGTTTGCGAATACCAGCACGGCCCCTTGTAACCATAGAATGGGGTACAACAGCACCAACAGTAGTCCCAACAGTAGAGGCTGGTTCAATATGAGAAGCAGGCCCAACAGTAGTAGCAGACCCATTATGAGAAGCAGGCCCAATAGTAGTGTCAGATCTATTATTAGTAGCAGGCCCAAGAGAAGAATCACCAAACCGTGGATCTGTAGTAGGCCCACACATGGGTGAATCATCAGCAGGCCCATGTGAGGAAGAAGTACCATGTCCAGGCGTGGAAGGACCAGATATGGGCTGGTGGATTACATGTGTGGGCTGCACCAAAACAGGCTCAGGAGAATCCAATGGTGGTTCAGAGAACCAGGAAGCAGTACATGGGTTACACACGGTACCCTCTGTGGATGGGCTGAGCCATCTTTCAAAAGTCCCACACGATGTAGACGGTGTCAAATTTGGTGTTGGACTGGGCTGTTGGAAGGGAAAAACACCTTCATCAAAAACAACATGCCGAGATATATATACACGACCAATTGCACGATGGAGACAGCGGTATCCTTTGTGTTTATCACTATACCCCAAGAATACACATGGTAATGACCTCGGGGAAAACTTGTTAGCAGTGGAACCACGTAGATATGGATAGCATAATGACCCAAAAACCCTTAGCATAGTATAGGCAGGAGACTTCTGAAACAGCATGTGGAGAGGAGAATCCATATCCAGAACTTTTGAAGGTGGTCTATTAATGAAAAAGACAGCAGACGAAAAAGCCTCTACCCAGTACCGATGAGGGATAGAGGCAGCATATAACATGGCAAGGCCCAACTCTACAATATGCCTATGCTTTCTCTCTGCCACACTATTTTGCTCTGGAGTATTTGGACAAGATATAGAGTTTATAATACCTTTTTTTTTTTTTGGTAAAGGGGAAGTTTATTGATGGAAAAGGGGAGTACAACCAGTGACTTCATTCCCACAGAGGTCCTGAAGCCACCGAATAGAATTTGGCCAATCGTCACGCACCCAAGTGACAGGGTTCCCCGGCTAGGGCATCCGAAACAATATTCATAGCCCTAGGAACAAAAGAGAAAGAAATAGATGAGAAAGAGGATTTCAAGTTAACAACATCATCTACTAAACCCTCCATCTCCCAACTAGGAGATATACGCCTTCGATAAATAGGATGGCATCCCTACTATCCGAAACTACCACCAAGTTGTTGTAGCCCGGATCTAGAGCCGCAATAGGGCACTACGAATAGCCATGATCTCTCCATGAATCACCGAACTAAGCATAATGGGGATGGAGCGCGCCCTTAAGACAACGCTGTGTGGTCTCTAAAGATCACTCCTAGACCTCCCTTAGCGGTATCCTTAATGAAAGCCGCATCACAGTCCACCTTCACAACACCCACTTTGGAGGGGGACCATTGAGAACCACTAAACTCGAACCAGGCATAGAGTCAATAACTCCCGTTTACGAAAGAGCATTCGGCTTTAAGGCGACATTGAAAAACTCCCGATAAGCCATTTAAGTGATATGAAGAACATCCAAAGGAGTCCAAACCTTGCCATTGAACACTATCATTACGGGCGCGCCAAAGATACCAACGAGATAAAAGACGCTCTTGATAGAGACTCTGTAGCAAACTTTTTGTCTTGCTTAAACCGGATATTCCAGCTTTGAATCCAATCCTTCAAGCACGGACCATCAACAGACGGTGAAATTGTAGTGGGCTCCCAAACCAAACACTACGAGCAAAGGGGCAATCAAACAAAATATGGTCACCCGATTCGAATGAGCTCCACACCTAGAACACTCGGATCAATATTTATCCGCTGGGCTTTAAGGCCATCACCGAAGCAATAGCTTCATTACAAATCCTCCAAAGAAAAGTTTTTATTTTTGGGAGAGTCCGCAAAGACCAAATCCGATTCCATACCTCCTCGAGGAGTGTGCTCCCAAAGCGATATCCGGAACTAGATGCTCTAGCGAGGCCTCTTCCTCCTCCTTCTTAATAAGAAGCTTATAAGGCGACTTGACAGAAACGCCATCTCTAGAAGCACTCGATCGCTTATCTTCTCGAGGATTAAGACTTAGAGGAATTTTAAGAATAGCGAGCCACATCGAAAGCAAAAGAGAATGCGGATTGACATTCCAACTTCTATTATCCTGATCAATTAGATCTCCCACCACCATGAGGCTGCACCCCTCCGGCTCCGAGAGATTGAGGCCTTCCATTGGGTAAACTTGGAACCCACCTATCCTTCCAAATCCGAATCTTCTCACCATTCCCAACTCTCCAAATCAACCCTTCCAAAAAGGACTTCACGACCAACAAGTAAACTCCTCCAACCCCAAGAGGGCGATTTCCCACCCTAGCATCCAAAAATCACACTGTGGAAAGTAAATGGATTTCGGAACTTAGCCCAATGAGAGTCCGGAGAAGACCATAAACGCCAAGCAACCTTCGCTAGGAGAGCCCGATTTTGAAATTTGGAGTCTTTGAAACCCAAACCCCTCTAGATTTAGGTTTGCACAAACGCCCCTAAGACATCCAATGAACTCTCTTCTTCTCTTCCGAATCACCCCAATAGAAATTTGCGGAGCTTTTCTAATTGAATCATGAAAGAAAACAGGGAGCTTGAAATGAGAACTAGCATAATTAGCCATAGGAGCAAAATGATTTGATCAACACCTCCTTCCCCGCATGAGATAACAACTTACCTTTCCACCCTTGGAGCTTACTAAGAGTTCTCTCCTTAATGTCATTAAAAACATCTTTCTTAGCTACACCAAAATGAGTAGGTAACCCCAAATACTTTCTGGCCCATCTCCATTCTTCACTTTGAGAATTCGGAGAACCATCTTTTGATTCTATCATGGGTGTTCGGGCTAAAGGTGAGATGGATTTTTAAGATTTATAGCTTGCCCCGTAGCATTACAATATAAATCCAAACAATCCTTCAACGAGTTAACTTCTTGCAAATTAACTCTTGAAAATAGCGAGACAATCATCGTGAACAGGAGATGAGTAATGGGTTCACTTCTATGTCGAACCCTCACCCCTTTGATATTACCTTCCACCTCCGCTTTCTTAATGACAGCAGACAAAGCCTGAGAGCACAGGATAAAGATAGCGGCGAGATAGGATCCCCGACGGATTCCCTAGAAGGGAAATAGCTCCTTTGATGCAACCATTAACAAGAAGATTATAGGAAACTCAAGTAATACAAGTCATAACTAATCGCACCCACTCATTTCTAAACCCCGGTTTGAGGAGCATACCTTCAATGAATCTCCACTCTAGTCATCATAGGCCTTGCGCATATCTAACTTGAGAGCTAGGAATTTCTCCTTACCCTTTTACGCTTCTTAATATAATGGAACAACTCATGCGCCACCAGGACATTATCGAAATGAGCCTATTAGGAATAAAGGCAGATTAAAGGTGAAATAATCGATCTAAGGCCCCACTCGGACGATCAAGAATGAGCTTAGTGATGATTTTAAAAGCAATATTGCACAAGCTTATAGGCCGGAATTGTTCAACTATCGGGAGCATTAACCTTAGGGATAAGACAGATAAAGGTCTTATTGAGATCCCTAGGAATCGACCCGTACTAAAAAACTCCTCCACTAGAGCAACCAAGTCAACCTTCACCATCTCCCAATATTTTTGAAAGAAAACGGGGGGTAAGCCATCCGGACCCGGAGATTTTAAGGGGGCCATCCTAAACAAAGCAGCACGGATTTCCTCTTCTCTAGGAGCAGAACATAAAGTAAAGTTTAACTCATCTGTCACCACTGGTTGCACCGCATCCAAAACCGAAGTCAAGGCATTATTATTTATAGGCTCAGAAGAGTACAAATCTTGGAAATGGTTACAAAGGATGTTAGAAACTTCAGTAGGGGAGGAAGACCACTCACCCGAGGGTGCTTTCAACTTCAAAATCCTATTACTGTGTCTTCTCCTTAGGGTAGTAACATGAAAAAAAGAAGTATTCTTGTCTCCTCCTTTAAGCCAATCCAACCTGGATTTTTGACGCCACATTTCCTCTTCCCTCTGTAACTGAACATCAAGAAGTTTTTGTAACTCGATTCTCTCTCTTGGGAATAAAGAGAACTCGGCAGCCTTGAATGTGAGAAAGTTCATCTTTTATGGATTTAATACTTTCATAAATATTCCGAAAACTTGAGATTCCACTTCTTATAAACTTCTTTGCAATGAGCTATCTTCACAGTGCATTTGAGCGAGGACTGAGGCGGAATCGACCAAGCTCTAGAGGCAGCATTCTTACATCCTCGTGAAGAGTCCACATCGATTCAAACCTAAAGGTCTCTTCCCACGAACTATACCTCCTTCGTGTCCACCAAAATGGGGCGGTGATCGAGCACACTGGCTTCACAAAAATCGAGGCATTATCAAACACTTGCCTCCAAGCCGCATTCTGAGAGCACGGTCAAGCCTAATCCTTATGTTTGCAGCACCCTTTCTCTGTTATTCCAAGTAAAAACCGAGCCATTGAAGCCCAAGTCTAAAAAATCACAACTTGAAAGAAAATCCGAAAATCTCTCCATCGTGGGAAGTACTTCTTGCTCCTCCCTCTTTTTCATGCCAAGAAAGATAAGAGTTGAAGTCTCCATAGCAAAGCCACCTACTCCCTTGATGATTTAGAGCGAGAATCCTATCCCACACAACTCTCCTTCTATGTCGAATGGATCCCCATAAACACAGTAAGATAGAAAGCCGGAGAGTCCACGAAGTCACCTCGCATCAATAAAATTTGTTTCTACGATAAGCACGACAAGGTAACCGTATCCTTCCACAAGAGAGCCGATCCACCGAAGTCCCAATAGGGTCCACTGTAGAAAAATTCTGAAAATTCCTTTTTCTAGCAATTTTTCAATAGCTGCCTTCTTGCTTTTTGTCTCCATGATAAAAAGAATATCGAGGTTCTCTCGCTTTGAGGAGATTATGAAGAGAGCGAATTGTCGAGGTCTCCCGCCCTTGACAATTCCACCCAATAAGCTTCATTGTCTCCCGTGGAGCTGGATCCCTCCAGCCTCCACGGGGGTACTCATTAAAAAAGAAACATCACTTGTAGTCTCAGAAGTCCTCAAATCACCTTCACTACTTCTCAGCCTTTTAGAGGGGAGCACACGATCATCCACAGCCATGAGAGAAGGGTTGTTTTGGTTCAGGATTTGGGTCGGGTTGTGGTTTGAAATGGCTTTATCTAAGGGGGGGCCACCCATATGGAGCAAAGGAGGCTGAGAAGTAGAGGCTTGATTTGACAGAGAAAAGCCTGATAGATGGGGAAGGAGCATAGACAACGCTACAGATAATTCCGGGGTTTGAGGGAGGTGGGATAGCATAAAGTCACAATGAATACGCTGCACAAATGAGCTATAAAGTCCTTGTCTGAAAATTCACCACCACCATCACATTGAAATGTCTTTATTTTGGTGGTGAATTGCCTCTCAACCATAGATTGGAATTCCAAAAATTTTGCAAAAAAATCAGACTTCCTCTTAAGAGGATACAACCAGGTGTAGTGAGAGAAATCATCTATGAATATTACATAAAATCGAAAATGTTGCACACTATCAACCGGGGCTTTACCCCACAAATCACAATGAATACGCTCTAACGGAGCAGTACATCTAGTAAAAGAAGTATCAAAGGGCAATTTTCTGCTTTTACTAAGCTCACAGCTGGAGCACAAGGTCTTTGATTTTTGGGTTACAGAGATTAAACCCTTATTGAGCAGAAAATGTACTATACGGCCATAGGGATGGCCTAACCTTTGATGCCAAACATCCTCAGTTGCAGACTGAAATCGGGAAGAGAAAAATGCCAACAGCTCCTGATCATTGTGTGGCTGTACTCCTGATGGAGCGGCAAAGGTGTATAAACCCCCATTGTTATTCCCCGATGCCAAAATCTTCTTGGATGGAAGATCCTTAATCACAAAACCATTTGCATCAAACTCAAAAGAACACGGATAATCTCTGGTTAATTGAGAGACAGAAAGCAGATTTTTCTTAATATTTGGTACCAAAAGAACATTCCTAAGAGGCAATTTAGTAGTGCCGGTTGTGATACTGCCATGTCCAACATGTGTAATGGGAAGTCGATTGCCATTTCCTACCATAACAAAACTAGAACCATTGTATGGATTGAGAGAATGAAGTATACCTGATGTAGCCGTGACATGTGCAGTAGCCCCTGCATCAGGGAACCATTCTGAGTCCTGAGAATCCTTGAGATGAAGAGCATTGAGAGCCTGTGGAATGTCTTCTGGTTGGTAGCTATTATCAAAGAGATTATAGCATTTCAAAGCACCGTGACCATGCTTGTGACAGATTTGACACTTAATGGAAGATCTGTTGAAGGAACCTTTGTTGTTCTACAGAGAAGAATTGGAAGACTTATCACTGTGATTTTCTTTGTCATCCGTGGTTTGAGTTCTCGAGTTCTGTATGAATCCACGGCCTCGAGATGTGAAAGATCCAGGGTGGCACCGTCCTCTTCCACGATTAAATCGACCATCAGATCGAGGAGTCTTTGCTCCAAGAAACGCAGTATGAGATCCAGAAGACTCAGAGGAAACCAAGTTACCACGATTCTGGAGTTCATGACTGTGGAGCAAAGGAACAAGCTCCTGATAGGTAGGAACAGGCGGCTTCAGCATAGTAGTAGCGAAGTTCTCATAAGATGCACCAAGATTTGTCAGCAGCAAGAAAACCTTTCGTTGATCCTCAACTGGTTTTCCAATCGAGCTCAGCTGGTCGCAGATGTTCTTGAACTCGATCAAGAATGCCGAGAGTGATGTGGAGTTATCTTTCTTGAGGAAATGAAGCTTGGAGAGTAATTCAAACTCCCGTGCCTCCGATGCCTGAGAAAATGCTACAACAAGAGCGCTCCATAACTCAACTGCAGTCTTGATTCCAACTGCGATTCCAAGAACCTCTTCGGAGAGGGTTTCAGTGATCCAGGCTTTGACAAGACGATCTGTTCGAATCCAAGACTGATGGTCTGGATTCACGATCATTTTCCCCTCTGGATCTGTTGATTCACGAGACGGTGGTGTGGATTCGCCATTAAAGAATTCGAGCAAATCCTGACTTTCGATCAGAGACAGCATTTGTGTCTCCCAAAGCAAGAAATTTGTCTATGTGAGTTTGAGTGACGAAATTGGCAAAATTGAGAGTGCTTGGGTAGGGAAACAATACTAAAGAAGACGCCATTGATGGCTGCAAGTGAGAGGTCAGCTCTATTCTTGCTCTAATACCATAAGAGAAATAGAGTTGAGACGATGAGTTTGTGAGTTCTCTCTTCAAATGAGAGTAACCCTCAGAGTAGATGATTTATTTATTAATGAATAATGAGTTATATTACAACCCTTGCATGTCACACTATTTACAGTAATGCCATCATTTGTCTAACTGTACACCTGGCGGCTTATCTAATACTCTAACTACAATATGGTTAAATTTCCCGTGAATGCATTTGCTATCCTTGTCCTCTTGTAGGGAGACTGATAGCTATCCTCTTCTGTAACAATTTTTGGAAAGTTTACCATGAATCTGATGTTTATATATACCCAGATAGTACTGGTTGAAGGGAGAACATCGATGTGGGAGTTCATCAATTGTAGTGAAATATATTCTTCACATTAGGACTGCAAGGGCTTATAACTAATGTGGATGAAGAAATTGTGAGGAGGAAGATTACTTTGGTCAGGTTACGGTGGGTACAGACTGATCCTTGAATAGAAAATCAATGAGTAAAGGTGTGGCAATGTTGGAAGGAAGCATAACTTCCCTGTACATCCCACCCAAACCTTACCTAACTTCTCGTTCAAAATCTCCAGAAAGTTTCCCCACCATAGTCAGAAGTTACATGGTAATGCCACAAGAAGAAAAATTGATCAGTAGTGTCTACATGCATTAAAACAGCAACTTTCACTTTCTTCTTTTTTTTTTTTTTTTGGTGTACTCAATCCGGGACTTTGGTAAAAGGTCTATGTGAAGCTACAAATACGTTTGAATTCAGAATGGATGATGAAGCTGCTTAGTTTGGAATATTCTGCTAATACCTCCACCAAGATTGTCAGAGTGGAAGGGGGAGAGAGCACCGAAATGATGTATACTGTAAACAACCCACATAATCCAAATTCTGGTTTAACCCTAGCGACCTAACCCTAGTGATATGGGTGGTTCTCCTGCTCTCCAATTTACATTTTGAGGGTGAGAAGTGAGAACACATACAACCCTCAAATTCAAAAGCTTGGAAACATGCTTATGGACTAATAATACATCTGAGGTAAACTAATATTGTGGTCTTCCCGCCCCTTCCCCTCTTTTTTTAGCAACAGCAACCAAGACTCTCTCTCTGAACTTGAAACCATCAAAAAAAAGTTAATGCTCAAAATAATCACTGGCTCCTTTCATAGAAATCTATGTTGATGATCATCTGCAGAATCAGATATATGAAATTAATAAAATAAACCGTACAATGTATCAGAACCTAGCCATAGGATAAAGAATTCACAAAGAACAGAATTCGTAAGTATTTTTTTGGTTTAACACTGAATTCGTTAGTTTCAATACATGGAGGCAAACAATTTTCATATGAGAAGATTTAAATAAATTAATGAAGACTAGACCAGGATAGGTCTAATCCCAAGCAGGATTAAAAAGAAAATCTCAAAAGAACAAGAAAGAGATCAATGGAAACAAAAATCATATGCGGGAACCAAGAGAACAATGGGAAGTAAGAATAAGGGAAACAATAGAACAATGGAAACTCAAATGAGGGAACAATTTCCTTGGTTGAAGTAACAAATAAAAAAACCACAAATTTGTAACGTGTTGAAGCAGTAATGATCTTGACGTAATAATCTTCATGTGACAATCAGTTGAAAGAAATCCCAGCAGCTTGTAGTACTCTTGAACTCGATTTGAACAAAATTATGGTTTGGATTCAATAACCAATGGAAGGGGATGGGGAATGGGCAACTCACCCAACCTATCTCAGGATTTTAACAAAGGGTAAAACCAATATTACATTAATCAAATTCGTGTTCCATGCTGGCCTCCCTTACAAACTTATATAGAAGACTCAACAATAGACTTGGACACTAAAAATGAAAGGCTAACTCTATCCTTAACTAATAAGGTAACCTAAATTGACTAAGAAAGTGAAATAATAAATAAAACAAACTCATAATCATGAGGGAAGTGCCAAAATTTTGGCTAGGCTGGATCGTTTTCTTAATAATCTGTGGGCCATATCTTTCCAGATGTCTCGGGTGGAGCACCTCAATAGAGCCTGCTCCGATCACTCACCAATTCTTCTTGAATGTGCAACCGAGACTGCTTCGAGGGTGTCGACTTTTAAGTTCCAACAAATGTGGGTCTCCCACCCTGACTTTCTGAGTACGGTCAAGCAATGTTGGTCCACCACTGCGGTGGTGGGCTCACCCCTATTCAAGCTCTTTGCTAAATTAAAGCTTCTCAGGGCTCATCTTCATGTGTGGAACAGAAACACGTTTGGGAACATTCATCAGAATGTGCGGAATGCGGAGGACAGGGTTAGCAGTGCAGAGATTACTTTTGACCAGGATCCAAGTGAGGCGAATGGAGGAAGCTTGGCTGAAGCCAAGAGGAACCTCCAAGAGGTTCTGTTGCAGGAGGAGATTTTCTGGCGCCAGAAATCCAGGGTGAAATGGCTGAAAGAGGGTGATAGAAATACTAGATTTTTCCATAATTTGGTAAAGGCTAGGAGAAGCAAAAAAGGTGTCGAGCGCATTAAAAATGAGCATGGCTATTGGGTCATGGGGGAAGCAGGGGTGTCAGAGGAAGCGATAAAATATTTCTCTGATATTTTCTCTTCACAGGGCTCTCAGGCTGATGATGATCTGCTAGGCACCATCCCCGTGTTATTTCTGAAGAGGATAATTGTTGTTTGGTGAGAACCCCATCCTTAAAAGAGGTGAAGAGAGCTGTTTTTGATTTGGCGGTGGACAGTGCACCGGGTCCAGATGGTTTTTCAAGGCACTTCTTCACCTCCTGCTGGGACATTGTAGGGGTGGAGGTCTGGGATGCAGTCAAAGAATTTTTCGCAGGAGGGTGCCTACCTAGAAGCTTCACTTCTGCACATCTGGTCCTTATCCCTAAGAAGGACAACCCGGAAGTAATATCAGATTTTCGACCCATCAGTTTGTGTAATTTTTCTTATAAGATCATTGCTAAGATTCTTTCTTCACGCCTCTCATCATCTCGGAGGAGCAAGGAGGTTTTGTCCAGGACCGTTGCATTCATGATAATATTGCTTTGGTTCAAGAAGTGGCTCAAGACATTAACAGAAAAACCAAGGGAGGGAATCTGATTCTTAAGCTGGACATGGCCAAGGCGTATAATCAGCTTGAATGGAGCTTCTTGTATAAGGTGATGGAAAAATTTGGCTTCTCAGGGCAGTGGATCAACCTTATAAAGAAAACGATGGAAATTGTTGGTTTTCAGTTGTTTTGAATGGAGGACCTACAGGTTTCTTTAAGTCTTCTAGAGGAGTTCGATAGGGGGATCCGCTATCTCCAGCCTTATTTATAATTGCTGAGGAAGTGTTGAGTAGAGGGCTTCGCACGCTTTTCCTTGAAGGGAGAGCTGAGTATTTTAGCCTGCCGCGGGGATGCCCTGGGATCTCACATAGTCTTTTTGCTGATGACACCATCATATTCTCGAGATGTCTAAAGCATTCAGTGAAACACATAATACGCTTGATAAGTAGATATGAAAAGGCTTCTGGGCAACTGGTAAATAAGCAAAAAAGCTACTTTGTGACAGGCAACAAGACCACTGATGTGACTTGCCGTATGGTGGAAAGAATCACAGGCTTCAAGAAGAAAGGGCTTCCACTTACATACCTAGGCGCACCTCTTTACTCTGGGAGGCTCCGCAGATCCTTCTTCGATGACTTTTTGGCTAAGGTACGCCTGAAAATTGCAGGTTGGAAGAGCAAGGTTCTTTCTGTAGGAGGTAGGGTGATTTTATTGAAGCATGTCCTATCTTCTATGTCGATTCACATTATTTCCACCCTGGATCCCCCCAAAGTGGTGATTCGGAAATTCAATACAATATGTGCTATTTTTTATGGGGACAATCTGAATGGGGAAGACGTCACCATTGGGTGAGCTAGAAGAATATCACGAGACCTGAAGCAGAGGGGGGCCTAGGGATTCGACGCATTGAGGACATTGGCAGAGCATTGAGATTGAAGGCGGTATGGAGAACTATGATGGGACGGTCTCTATGGAGAGACTTTTTCAATGCCAAATTTCTAAAACATATGCACCTTACTTTGGTCACACCCAAAAATGCAGGTTCAATATCTTGGAGGAGAGCGCTGCTTGACAAGGAGCTTCTGATCTCTAATTCTCGATGGCTAATTGAGAAGGGGGAGCCGCTTTTCTGGCTGGATAATTGGTCGGGCTAGGGGCCTCTAATTGACTATGTGGATGGTGGGGGCATCAATCTGAATTTAGAAGATCACGTAAAAGATTTCATTAATACTGATGGGTCTTGGAAGCACAACATTGCTATATGGATTGACTCTAATGTGGTGTTGGATGACATTCTTTCACGCAAGCTTAACCTCTCGCACAAGGAGGACAAGCTGGTTTGGGCGCCTGCAAGCGATGGTATTTTCTCTACAAAAGCCGTTTGAGATGTGATTAGGGAGAGAACCACTTTAAAACCATTCGCAAAGTGGTGTTGGAACCGGTCTCTACCAACCAAAATTGGTTTCTTTTCCTGGCAAATCCTAACAAGAGGCATTCCCACTGATGATGCCTTGCAAACGTTGGGGATTCCGTTGGTGTCTAAATGTCAATGTTGTGGTGAGCCTAAAACGGAATCTGCCTCGCACTGTTTGGTGGAAGGGAAAACGGCTTCTAAGGTATGGAGAGCTTTTGAAAGAATTTTTGGTTTCCCTGTTATTCACTTTCAAACTGTTCGCAGCAAGATTCTCTTTTGGTATGAGCAGGCAGGGGGGAGGAACTTAAGCGGAGTAATTTTAGGCCTAATTCCCTCTTTCATCATCTGGGAATTATGGAAGGAGAGGAACTGGAGAAGACACAATGAGAAACGTCGGCCTACCTCGGTGATTGTTGAGACGATCAAAAATTGGGTGAGTGAGATTCCCATCTATGGGTCATTCCCTAATTAGCCCTCAATGAGTGAACAACTGCTCCTCCAAATTTTTAAGATTCAACAGCAACTGTTGAGGTAAAGCCCCCTAGGGCGGTAGCTTGGCGCCCTAATTCGAATGGTTTCAAGCTCAATATCGATGGGGCGTGCAAGGGGAATCCTGGTATAGGGGGAGGAGGGGGAGTCATAAGGGATAGTGAAGGAAAGGTCCTTGCGGCATTCGCTAACTCCTATGGAGATTGTACGAACTCCATCGCAGAATTTAGGGCTTTGAGGGATGGGCTCAAGCTTTGTGAGGAGTTGGGCCTCAGAGGAGTAGCTGTAAATTCGGACTCGGCCTTTACTGTGCAATGTGTGCTCATGAGAAAATGCAATGTGTGGAAACTTTGGTACTGGTACAATAAGATAGAAAGGCTAATGGATGAGCTGCAGGCTGAGATTGCTTTCATGTACAGAGAAGGGAATAGAGCGGCAGATTGGCTTGCTAACTATGCGTGCACTTCTGACACCAACATCAGGATCGGACCAGACTTAGTCCTCCTTGAGGGCCTCAATCGCATCATTTGGGAGGATTCCCTGGGAATCCCAACGATTAGGCAGTGAGTCTTGGGGGAATTGTAAGGGAGTGAGTTTGTCTCATGAGAGTGAGAGCTTTCTTTTTGTGCAGGGTTGGGGTAAGGCAAACATGTCCCCCCCCCCCCCCTTGTATTCACTACTAATTTTTTTGAGTATTAATAAAAGCTTAGGGGCCAGCCCGGGTCCCAGAGAATATTCGGGTTAAAAAAAATAAAATAAAATAAAAATAAAACAAACTCAAAATAGGACTCTAACTAAACTAAGGAAGTAAATCCCATTTTCCTTTTTTCTACCCATATTTTAGGCCCATTAAATTGGCCAATTACAAAATAAACCCATGGGATCAAAAGCCCAACACATATATAACTCAACCCAAAGCTTATTTCCACTAAAATAAGCCCTAACTGACTTATCTACATCATAAATTGTAGAGCACATTAGGAGTGTTGGGTGATCAACATCCAGAGTGTTGTGTGATTGACGAATTCCTTTAAAACTTAGGAAAATTTTATAAGACAATCATAGGACTGGCTATGATGCATGGTGTGGAATGTCGGGCAGTTAAAAAGCATCATGTAGATAAACTCGGTATAGCGGAGATGAGGATGTTGAGATGGATGTGTTACAAAACTAGGAAGGATAAAACAACGAATGATCATATAAGAGCTGATTTGGGAGTCACTTTGATACATGATAAGCTATGAGAAAGTCGTTTGACGTGGCGTGGCCATGTTCAACAGAGGCCATTGAATGCTCCAGTACGAAGGAGTGATTTGATTTAGATTGAAGGAATTAGAAGAGTCAGGGGCATACCTAAAATGACCCTAGGAGAAGTAGTAAAGAAAGACATGCATAGCTTAGGCCTTGTATCAAGTATGACCTCCAATACAGCTGATTGGGGGGCAAGGATCCATGTAGCCAACCCCATTTATTTGGGATAAAGCTGAGTTGTTGTTGTACAGCACAATAGAAGGTACTGAGTCCTCATAAATATTCCTAACAAAAAAGAAGAAAACCAGAAATTTTCTTTTCACCCTAGAAGTACATTCTGTTTTGCATCCGTTTCCCACAAGGCTGCAGTAGCAAGTTGGATTTGTCCAGGAATTCTACTAGATGCAGCCATTGTCATCACTTCTCTGACAACAATTACTCATACTCCATACGTTTTATGAACTCAATTTGGTTTACTGGAAGTAGGAGAATCTTTAGGATATCTTAACACAAACCCCATATCTACTTCATGGACCTCACAGTAAAGAAATATATATACCTGCAGTTTCCCAACAGAATGCAAATTTTGGGCCGTTGCTCGTCGTCCTCCTATTTGTCGATTTACTTAAAGACTGTTCAACTGATTGCAAAGCATATCTATTGAAACAAATATGATTGCCTTGCAAATTCTTCTCGTCATCCATCCATATTCCTTTCATCAGATGAAGGAATTAACATGAAGAGGACTGATGGAGTGATAACATATACTGTTTCTCTAGAAATCATGATTTCTAGATTTTCTTCGAGCTATTTCCTCCCCTCTTTTTTGTAAATCCCTCTGCAATCTTTTTTAAGGGGGAGGGGGGAGGAAAAAAAACAAAAGAATAAATGATTCTGTCAGGAAATTATCAGGCATCAACGAAAAAAATAGTTTCTAGACCAAATTTGGCATGTTAAAAAGTAAATGGTATCACCTGCACTGTTTCTATTCCAGTATACACAGAATATGCAGGACCATTTCAGGTTTGATCATGGTCCATGCATCTGGGATGAAAATGATATCATGAACCCACAGTGGTACCCAGTTTCCATGAATGCCTAATGACATAACTCTTCTTGGAATTTAAGAACCGCAAACTGATGCAGTTTTTTGTTTTTCATTTTCTTCTCCGTGTTGTGAACAACGGTGGGTTTATGCTAGCAGACTCTTTGTGAGAGACAACAAAATCATGTGTCTGCAAATCTAGATGGAAGCTTGAACTGATATTGCATATTTGCATCATATACCCCAGCCTGGTTTTATTTTTCTTCTAATGTATGTAAAAGGAAATGTCTAAGAGGATTACCAGTTTAAGTTTCAAATCTGATATCATCCTCTGTCTCTGATATGCAAAAAACTTCAGTGACTGCAACCAAAAAAAAGGGAGGGGAAAAAAGGATTTAGTATGGTTTTGGCAACCAAATCTCAACTTCTTTAGAGAGGGGAAAATATCATTTCCCTACAAAAGAAGAATATTGGAACAGCTGAATACATAAGTGAGAAAACTAAAAGACATTACTTACACCTATTCTCTGCATTTCCAGTGATCGATCTAATGCTGCTCTTTTTGTCAGGAGATTTTCTGGCTTTAACTTCAGTGGGCGCCTATAGTTTTTCCCACGATAAAGAATTATAGCAAAACCCTTTCTCAACTTCTCAACTGAAACCAATATCCCATCACTCTCAATCTCAAGTAGTCTTGCAGTATCCATAACCTGAGAAAGCTGTCTTTGCAATGTAACTACTTTGACAATTTCTCTGTGCTTCCAATGCTGATGCAGGCCCCCTATTACACCATCAAAGACCCCACGTCTCCCTGGAAAGGGACATATTCTCCACATTATCAAGAAATGCCAGGTACATACATGACTTGAAAATATAAAGAAAACCAAACAATTTTCATAACATTGAGCAGCATTACATAGTGATAGCATCAATGATTCAGCCGCCAAGAAATGGCAGAGCTGCATCCCCCCCCACCCACCCACCCCCAAAAAAATATTTTCCCTTTAAAATAATTTCGAAAATTTCTCTTTCACCCAATTATAAGGTTCTACCATGGGAGATCGGGAGGTATATCTTCAGAAGGTGGACACTTGTGATATGCTTCTAAAGAGAAGAGCTTTACAATGTGTGCCAAATGTGCTTGCTATGTGATGAATCAATGGCTCATCTTTTCATCGATTGTGTCTGCTAGTATGGTATGGACTTACTTTCGTGAGCTACTCGGTATAGTCAGTTTGTTCCCACTTCACATTTGATGAATCAATGGCTCATCTTTTCATCGATTGTGTCTGCTAGTATGGTATGGACTTACTTTCGTGAGCTACTCGGTATAGTCAGTTTGTTCCCACTTCACATTGTTGATTTTCTAAGAGTATAGTGTCCTTAACTCAGTCAAAGAGAAAGATTGTTGTTGGCCCTATATTTTGTTGAAAGGAGTACCGAGTATTTGGTGGGAAAGGAATAATAGAGTTAGGATTGTCCATAAAAGTTGAACAATCCAAAAGCTGAACCCAAGTTACTGGTTGGATGAGAAGGAAATCACCGCTAAATGTTGCTGCCCAGAAAAACCCAGAACAGAGATGCCCAGGGGAGGATGTTGTCTTCCAAACTTCAATATACCACAGAATGTTTAGGGAACATTCAGAAGTAATTACTCACCTCTACAGTAGCTTTGGTGCCACCAAATAACATTCACTGTCAGAGAAACAAAATTAGAAACTAAAGTGAACAGACGGAGGAGAAGAAGATGAAGAAGAAACAGAAAAAAAAAGGGGGGGGATATGACCAAGGGCTCTCACCTATGGCCTTGGTCAGTCTCTCACTAACCTAAGGTATCTCACCTCACTCCACTGTTTCACACAGCAATATGGCATAAAAACCAAGTTCTATTCATCTTCAAAATCGTGGGGGAAGACTCTAAGGTACCTTATATAAATAATGGTAATTGCCAACACTTAGAAAAGAAATAATAAATAAAGTCCTTCACAAAGAAAGAATAGGACTTGCACAGCAAGTTACTTTGAATCTAAACTATTAAACCAAAATAGAAACTTCCTAATAGCCTTAGATCAGCTCAACCACTGGGAGAGAGTGCTCTACGATCAGCTTACTCGAGTAGGGGCCCACAAAAGGGTTCTGACGTAGTGGGATTGTTCGGATTGTTACAATCTCTAGCAGAGGAAAGTGCTGGCAACAACAGAAAGGAAGGGGTCCATGTAGCTGCTGCGCTCTCCCACTAAAGACCAGGTTCGGCATCTAAGATTACAATGAAAAATAAATAACTTAACAAAGATCTCCACGATTCTGGTTCTCGGGTGAAACAGAAAACACCCAGCCCAATAGCTGGCTAGGCCCATTAAGTAACTTAAGTGACTTAAGTGAACCTTGGCCCATTTTAAGAGGAATGGGCCTGGTTCTTTTGGTTCCTATGGCTGTACTGTTTGCCTAGGAACGTATCTAGATCAGATCATATGCAAATGATGGAGTCAATGGTGATTGTGAGCTGGAAGCTGGCTATTAGAAAAAGAGGTAGGTGTTTGCTGCACTTAATAGGATGCATTCACATGCTTGCTGAATGATTCAGTTGGATACCTACATCAAGCATTCAAATAGTGGATGAGCTAGCGAAAGCAGGGCCCTCAGGGGATTCAATGTACATTTGGACTATCCATTACAAACTTAAGCGATGTGTACTGTCGTCTCCCTCAACTGGGGCGGTGTTTTGGTTCTCTTACTGTTATTTTTGTCTATTCACCATCATGAATGTTTGTCTTTCGAGAAATGGGTTTCGTCATGCTAGTAAAATATTAGTTATTCATCAACAAAAAAATATTAAATAGTAACAGCATCTCAAATAGGAAGAATGAGAAATCACCTAAACCAAGAGACACTGCAGATGACGAAACATGATAGAAAAAATCAAGAAAAATAATGTGATCAAGAATTTATTTATATATATATATATATATATATAGTAAAACAATGTGATAAAATGACCTGAAGGATGCTTCGGTTATACTTAAAGAAGCACAATTCTGGTCCATTACCAAAACAAACAACTGGATGTTTGCTTCCAGGCTCAAAATCTATTGGTTAAAATTTTGAATTAGTCAATTAGCCCACAGAGTCCTTTCTCCGGACTTCCTATATTTGGTTTCGCAGAGTGCCTAACCCAAGTGGAAAGATAAGGAAGACCAAGGAGCGTCATAAGGACAAAAAGATGAACCTTGGAGAGAGGTAATGTTTGAGGAAAGATAGGGAATATATCCACATTATACAGGGCATTTTTCATCATGTATATCTAAAGGGATGTAACCCAGTGCAAGTCCCAATTTTCCGGGTCCCTTCCAAGGGTGTGGGGATTGGTTTGGAGTCACTCCTAAACTTCAGCATTTTTTTCCCTGAATTGGCTGCCCTCAGATTTTGAAACCTTGTCATGTTGTCAGCCTGAACTTGTACCATTGCACCAAGCAACAGCTCCTTTTAACCCAGTATATCTATGTGCTTGAAAACCTAGAGTGGATAATCAAATTCTTCATCTGAATCGGAAAAACAAAAAAAAGAAACAAAGGACTATAGCTAATAGAAATCATCTTACCAAGTACCAAGTATCTATTCATTTTCAGGCCTATCTTCCGGAAGCATTGTCTCTCTTCTTCAGTTACCATTTCCCTGTCCACAACCAGTTCAGAAGGTTTCCATGCTAAATTTAGCTTAGTTAAGTGCTTCTCTGATGTCTCTATCTTTGATTTAAGCTGCATAAATGAAAATAAAGACCAAATGAATATAGCAAGCAGCTTCATTTTCAGTTCTCAGAGAGACAGAAGCTCATAATCAAACAAGAATACAAAAATGAAGCTTACTATATAAAGCCTGCGTTCTTGCTTTCTAAGCTCCTTTTTTAATTTCTCTTTTTCAGCTTCAATTTGGACTTCAAGAACCCCACTCCCATTGTCCAGGTGCACACATTTTTTTTGAATATATTGAAATTCTGAAAATGTTCCTACTGTGCTACCATTTGATAGTGCATCATTGGTAACATAAAAAGATTCAAATGCTTTCTGACGTGCATCTTCTTCCTGCAGCTGGAATCTTCTGAGTTCTGCTTCTCTGCATGAAATCAAATTTGCTACTTTGCAAGAAAGGAAGTCCTTGCCTCTATAAATTATGATAAAGAATTTATTCCTTAAGATCAGAACTCCTCCTGTAAGACGCTGTCAAAATAATATTTGTATGTTAACAACATACAACTTCACAACCCATCAACCCCCACCCCCACCACCCCCTCCCCTCCAAAAAAAAAAACGTTGATATTTGGAAAATGAGCTAAGACTCCAAATTAAAGAAGGGAAGCATCATGATAGTTTCAAAATCAATAACCTCATCTGCACCATTAAAGGTGAAAAAGAAAAACAATCGTCATGAAGATGATGATTTATCAATTACTTTAGGATAATACCCTGATAGTATGAGCAAAACTTGGAAATAAGAAATGCTTGATGAAGAAAGATGAGTTTTGGTTTCAGAAAAAAAAGACCACCCTTAAGAGGAAAGATACATTAAATCAGTAAGTAATTAGTACCCAAAATGCAAATGAAAGTACATCCATATCTTGTCATAATTTTTTATTTTCTTTTCCTCTTCAGAAGGGCAGAGACGGCATTGGTTGCTGGGTAATCAAGGATAGCACTTGGTTATTAGGTAAACAATGAGGACAAAGTTCAAGCCCAGGTAAAAGTGTCAACACCCAGAACTCTTTTATAAACTTAGCAAGCTCTAAACTTCTCACAGTGGAAACATGGCTAAGGCAGAGCTAAAATTTTACACCACTAATGGATCACCAATGGCATAAATATATTGTCATTACATCTTATATTAGAATGAATATTTTCTAATGCATTGACTATTGATCAAGAAGAGTACCATTTACATTCATAGGGATGTTAATAAACAGTGTTTTTTACATAGTAATATGAAAAACTGTGTACAGTGAGGCCAACTTTACATCCACTTTTTTGTATCCTCCTGACGTAAATAGATTATCTGGAATTCTCAACTAGGATTAAGAGTGTGTTTGGATGTGAGGTGGGCCGGTGCTTTCTCACTTTTGCTGGTTGCAACTCGCGTCTTAGGCTCTTAGCTCGGGTTGCACATGCTTGGATGTGCAGGTGGTCAGCACCCTCTTGGAAAAGGGATGGGAAACAGCTAAAATATGGCTGGCCACCTCAATCAACAATCACCCGTGAACAGCAAGCCGTTTTTGGCTGTTGTGTCCTGCTAAAACAGCTGGGTCTCACTCTTGTCAACACCACCTGAATGGTTGCAACGACTCAACCTAACAAGAAATTAAGCTTGTGGATATAGAAAAGGAAAGGAGATTATTTGGAATCACTATTAAAAAACAGAGAGAGAAAAAGTTGGAAGAGGAAATTGAACAAGGATCAAAGTCAGAAGGGTTAGGCTGGGCACAGGTTTCTTCTCATAGACTATTTACGGAAAACATTTTTTTAATGAATAAAGTTGAGATAGCCTGGAGAGTTGCAAAGACAGTAATTAAGGAAACTTCTTATTGACTGTTTAAGGGCATATTTAATCTCTCGCCTGATATGAGTGCTGCGGTTAGACTGAGGTAAGGTTGCTTCACAGAGGCATCTATGTTCTTAAATCAAGAACTTAAAATTAGCAATCATAGGGGTAGATGGGAACTCATTGGTCAGAAAATGGAAAAATATTGATTGATTTTGATTTTGTAGTGATAAATGGTGGTTTTTAATGAATGATGGATTTATTGGCTGGTTGTGTGATGGTTGCTTGTCAGCGAAATAAAGAATAGAATTTATATTACCAAGAGTAATTTAACTTCCATAAGACAAGATGCCAAGCCTAGATTTATGAATTCTTTTAAATTTCCCTTACATTAAGAAGACAGACAAAACTAACAGGGAAAAACAGAGAAGTAGAACAAAATCAATAGACAGACAACATCTGCCAATAAGAAACTGTTATATCCATCAAATTGGACGTTTCTGATAACTTCCCCATAACCCCCCTCCCCATCCCCACCCCCAAAAAAAAATAAAAATAAAACATTGCAATGCCAAATATCTGTAGAAAGTCTTAATTTATACAGAGTTTCAAAGTTTTCAAGGGAATTACCTGTAGAAAATGTTAATTTGCATAAAAAATATGACATAACCATATCTTTTACCCTATACCATGCCAAATATATCAGCATAGCTTCTATGCCCATCCCAAATTATATCTCAATGTACCCACACCATATTTTTTGTGCCTGCAAATTTATTATTTATGTACTAGACCATCTTTATTTCTTCTTTCCTCTACTGCCCATTGAGTTCTTGTTGGGTCGTCTCTTAATAAGTTATATTAATTTCAAAAGGTAAAGTAGCAATGCTCATATCGCAGCAGCATGAAGTTACAGCATGCAAATGTTTTCAATATTTCTATAATAATAATAATTAATATAACCTACTTTAGTTAATAGTTATAAAAATGGTGCCACTCTGTATAACGAGGAGGCTGGATTAAAGAACTACATGCCTAAGGGAGAGATCTCAGTTCTATGTTACTATAAATACCACACCAGTAGAAAGGTTCAATGTTACCAAACTTGCCTTAAGCTCCCATGCCATTTCTTCATTGTTCGCATTTGGAACTCCCCATTTCACTGCGATCTTCGCAATAAGACTCTTTTCCCACAACTTTAAGATGGCAGCAGCCAAGCCTTGAAGATTTTTATTTCTTCCTACAGTAAAGGAAGAGCGCATAAGAACCCAACCAAGAGATGCCATAGATATTATCACACACATACATAATAGAGAGAAAATAGCCTGAATTAGTCACTTTGTATATTATGTAAGGGATTTTCTTGTTGACACCTCTTAGGGTGTCAAACAATTTGTAAATTCTTTTTTTTTTTTTTTTGCCCTTTTAGTATAAACTTCTTTTTCAATGAGGGAAAAACTTATCACTTCACATTTGTACTCGAAAAAT
The DNA here is from genome assembly GCF_018873765.1 of Telopea speciosissima. NCBI lineage: Eukaryota > Viridiplantae > Streptophyta > Magnoliopsida > Proteales > Proteaceae > Telopea > Telopea speciosissima. The sequence goes on along the minus strand of NC_057926.1, from coordinate 55,212,633 downwards.
GTGCAAAACAATGACAGCTTTTGATAAATGAAATAATGATAAGTCACTTTCAAATTATTTTCAAAAACCCTATTTTACCTTCACTTAAAGAACTTTTAGGAATTAAGACAAAGAACAATCAAAAGTAGATGGAAAGTTCTATATACACCTATAGAAGTGTCATTTAGACAGTCCCATTATATAAGGTGCACGTTCAAAGTCCAAAACAAGTAGAATACTTGCAGCAAGCACAGAAAAATTATTCTCATAGCAAGTATACAAAGCTATAGTGAGGAAAGATAATTACCAAGAGCAAAATGTGTAGGTAAAGGTCGAGCAAGCTTCCTCAAGTATGTCAGTTCATCATCAGTGAGCTTTGGCTTCTCATTAGGAGGAGACAGCCTAAACGGAGGCTTAAAGTTATCAACCACTTCTGGAAGCAAATCTGCATCAATAGGCAATGGTTTTGGTCTCCACCAATCAATAAAACGAGGCCCTAAACCATCCAGAAGTCTGTCAGCTTCCCTTTCATATAGAGTCCCACTTATTGATTGCATAGCCTCATTTCCTTCCACAGAATAAGGAAGAGAATCAAGTACTCTGCCCTTCACTGTCATACTTTCAATTTTTGCAATCTCAACAGATCTCACTTGAAATGTAGTCATCTGATCTTTTGACTTCCCAGGAGTGATTTTCAAGGTGGATATTTCTTCACTGCTCAGAAAACTTGAATATACCATTTGAAAAGCTGTCGACGATGATGGATGATTGCATCCTCTATAAACAACAAGGATATCTTTCTTACACCAAACAACCAAACCCCTGGTCTTAGTCTGTTTAAAAACAATTACATGGGTAAGACTTAGACCCACACCACAGTTGTAATAATAAGAACCACATGCAAATACAAAATGAAACAAATAATCTCTGGTCCAGGAGTTAACAGGAATAGTTTATCAAGTCAACAGAGATATTACATGATATATTCAAATTGGTTTCAACTTCTTTCTTCTGCTTTACCAAGAAAATACAGGCTTTCACACTTTGCATTATAAACATCAGTACAAGTTTCTCTTCTCCATCTTATGTTATTTCACAATAAGGCTCCATTTGCTTTAACAGAAAATATTGTCCAGGAATCATTACAAAAACAAAAGGGAGTTGAAATAAAAAGAACAGAAATTATTTTACCGAAATTCAATACCCCAAAAAAAAAATTTGGTAAACAACTTCTATTTGAATTATATTGGGAGGTTATTTTCAAGAAAAAGGGGGAAATAGTTATCGTTATCTTGGTAAATCATACAGTTGCCACCATGGAGGACACTAATCAGATTATTTTCCTCAACCTCTGATGCCAAATTATGGTAACTAAAAAGTTGATTTTCCGGAAATAATCCTCCCCAAGAACAAATGGAGCCTTAGGTCCAAATGAGTTAAGTACACAATCAAAAATAGAGCTTTAATTCAAAGTGGAGAAATAACAGTTCATTAGAGAGCAAAATCTGTGTAGGAAATGCAGAAGTCAATGAAAATCAAATAGATACAAACCTCGACAATCTCCCGGGCCCTATCCATATTAAGGCATAAGGGAATATCGAACTTGAGCATGGCAAGTTCATTATTCCTCCAAATCATCTTAATTTCATCCACCACAGCTTGAGTCACCCCTGCTTTCTTAACCTTCACCCATTTCGTCGTTGTCGCAGCATCAATTCTCAACCTTTTGAGAAGCACAGGAGGAAGAGTCGACTTAGCCGCAGTTACCACCTTGTCCTTCTTCGGTCTCGGAATGACAATCCTCTCACCCCTGGCCCATGGCATTTTCCCATCCAATTTAAAATTCCCATCTCCGCCAACCCGTTCGAGCGGAACCCGAAATTCAAATTCTCTATCATCTGGTCGATTATGTGGTACCTCTGAATCGCTGATAGCTTTAAGATTGGTAATGCTTCGAACTATATCACGCATTGCTTGCCTCCCTCTTCCTCCTTTAACCTTCTCAGTCAAACACGAATCGCTCTTTTCATCAACTCCGCCTTTGGAGCTACTCTTCTCCTTGCTTTTGGAGAAGTCTAGGACTTCACTGGGGGGAAGGAGCAGAGGGCCTTTCATCCAAGGGGCAGCGGGCATCTTAACGGGGCCATTGGCACGGGACAAAGTCTCTGATAGAATTGAAAATTTGGGATTTGGGGATTGAATGTCACTACTGTTGTTGTTGATGCTGCTGTTGCTCGTTAAAGGGGTTTTTGCTTCACATGGAAGAACCCTGAGAGATTTGGAAGGATAATTGGAATTGAAGTTTCTGGGAGGATTTCGGCACTGGGTGTTGGAAGAGGTGGAGATGGTAATGTTAGTAACAGTTGATGATAAACTTGGATTTGAGCAATTAAAGAAATGGGGCGTGTGGGAAGCAGAAAGAAAAATGGCAGTGGGCATTGAAGCTTTGAAGATTTTGCAGAACAGACAGAGAGAGCTGCTCAGTCTGCTGACACTGCTAATGTATTTTACTTGCTTCGGTTGCTAAGTACACTATACAATCACACTTCACCCGGTCGCTCATATTCACAGTTTCGCACTTTCACACCACAAAAAATATTCGGCTTCGTTTAACCAGTCTTCCATAGACCCGGTCCAACATGTGAAAGGGAAGTCAAACAATCGGATCGGCTCGGTTTCGGTCTGGGAATCAAAGTCCAAAATCAAACTGTGTTTTAAGGAACTTCGGTTTTGGTCTAGTGTGATTTCGAAGAATTTTGGTTTTCAATATTGGGTAAATGTAGGTTAGATCGATTTATTTCTGGGCTTGAACCACAATAAAATCTTATATTCATAACCTATAGTGATTTTGTTTGATAAAGATGAATAGAAACATAGAAATATTAGTGCAAACTTGATCGGATTTGAAGTTAACAACAGCTAGAATTAAGTGAGGTGTATTAGAGTATTTACAAGAAAGTTATATGTATGACATTAGGCAGACCTTTATTAAGCTAGTCTGGTAATCATGATTAGGACCATAACATCGCAATAAGCCCTTTGATAACTCGCATACTATAAATTTCAACCATAAAAAATTATTATGATTGGTCTAAACCGTTTCTTCAGTTGACATTTGAATACTGACTATTTAGTAATCATATCCATGTAGAATTGAAATAAATCATGACCCCAATACCTCATTATAAAAGTAAACTATTTGTATGGGCTTATCTATAGCCCGTGTTTTCCTTTAGGATCAAAAACCAATTTTTAATGGAAACTCAAACCGTAAAGATAGCAACTTGGAGTAGAGAAATTGTCTAACATTTTTGTCAAACCTTAAAAAAAAGATAGTTTATATATTTTACAACGATAAGATACTCTCTGTTATTCTGACCATGTGACCCCATGTGAACTTTCTATGAATGATATGATTTTTCAGACCCTCATTGGTGTAGCATGCAGATTTTGTTTTAAACGGGCAACGTTGTGGGAAACCCTCCCCCAATATCTTAAGTTAAGGGGAGGGGATTCCTTTAGGTTTATAACATTGCCTGACTTGTTTAAAACATTGCAACTCCATATAAAACACCCTAATTTTACACTATAATTGAGGCGATCGAGTACCCTAGGTTTATCAAATACTATATTGCCAATAAGGTCATAACATACTTGATCTATTAGGGGCAGAACAAGGTGACCCGGATACCCGTTCTAACCCACCCCATTGCCATTACCTTTAGTCAATTCATATGAACAATTGAATTTCCTTGAATTTTAGATTCCAATATTTTATTTTCATGATCAGATATCATTATTTCCAAGTGACAAAAAATGAAGAACAAACTTTTCTGTCGATTCATAATGTCTGGTACGTATATGGTCTAGCCTTGTTAATTATCAAAGGTCAAGTAACCTTAATTAAATTTGAACACTTGGGAAATAAGAAATGCAAAAGGACGTATATATATGCGATTAAACGTGGCTTTTACTCACTCCACTTCTGTGGCTTTCAACCTTCTTGAAATGAATATTTACATAAGCAACAAACCTTTTTGTCGAATGGATGAAAGAAAAAACAAATTAAGAACACTAATATAAGAAATATATAAAATAAAAAATAAAAAAAAAAGGAAGGGAAACATCATACATGACTGACTACCTTAGTAGCATATCATATAATGTTTGCGCCAAAGCCATAGGAATTTTTTCCGAGGGCGGCGACTTACAAAAGATACAATCACTTGAAAGGGAAAAGGTTCTCTAAGCAAGCGGCGTAGCCTACATCTTTTTACATCATTGTTACATTAATTTTTTTTTTAAATAGAAAAATCTATGTGAGAAGGCGTAGGCTACCCCCACTTGCTCAAAGAACCCCGGCCTATCTCTTCATGAAATCATCTCCTACAACAACTATATAGCTTGCTAACTTTCAACTGAAGTAAGCCTGTGGTGGCATTGAATCACCTTCGGATGAGTAGTCCAATATGTTGTAAACATTTGTGTTTCCAACTTGGGGGTTAAAATGTGTCAAATTTTGTGATCGATCACCACCATATTCCATGACTCCATTAGGAACCTCTACGAGGAATGTATCCATAATAAGAGTGTCGTCGTGATTTAATCTTGCAATATTTTGATGATAATTCAAATATTGCACCTCCCTATCACCTGTACAATTAATCTTTGTTAATTAATGTTAATTTAAAAGATATTAACTAGATGAGGAAATTAATCAGATCTTAGACAACCAAAAATGTCTCAAGCTAATAAAACCCAGGAACAGGATTCCCTAGCTAGGGTATTGGAAGTAAGAGTTAATTCAAAACCTGTACAAGGCTGATAAAAAGAAGAAGGGATATATATAGAGAGTTGAGTATATACCTGTTGCTTGAAAAGCAATATTCTCATTGACCACTCCATCCAATAGTTCTTCCAACAAATTCCATTGCATGTAGGCTTCTCTAATCAACTTCTCAACATGGGCCTGCAGAGCTCGAAACAGAAACATAATCAATATAAATAATTAGGGAGATAAATCTTCACGTTGTTTGTTTATATATATTAACATTTTATGTGCTAAGTCAATAGTATAAAATAAAACAGAAAGATCGTATGTTTTAATTTATAAAATAGTACCTTTTGAAATATAGTTAGATCGTGAATGGTGTAGAATTGGCCGTCCACAATGATCCATACAACTTGACATATAGGATTCAAGATAAGGGAATATTGTTGGGGTCCATGGAATTTATACAACTTGGTACCCATCACACACGTCTTCGCATGCTTTATTGTTGCTTCCCATGTCTTGTCCGACATCCCTCCACCTAATATCTACAACCAATAGATGAGATTGGCAGTCCTGTGAGAGGCATGATCTTCGATCGAATTCATGAAGATATATATATATATATATCCATTATTAACATTAATAATTAATTTCCAACAGGAATATATACATTAATTACCCTTCTAAGCTTTGCGCTGTCGACGACCCATAGCTTCAACAGGTCCTGGACTGTGTGGATGTTCTCTGAAGCTAGTTTCCTATGGAAGGCCCCATCTTTCGCAATTTTCTCTAGACGCCAAACCTCATCTTGCAGAGACGGTGGATGGTGCTTCTTGTACACTGTAGAGATAAGGCGATTAGAACAAGACAAAATATTCAAACCTTAATTCGATTATTTGTAATATATAATAGAAAGAGACAGAGAAAAAGAGAGAGAGAGATTTTCATAAGATAGCATCCTAGAAAGCGTAAGAAAGTTAAAATTCCTTAGTCTTTATTTAGATGGTTTAGTCAATGATTTTGGTTGATTGCATGAGATTCAAATTAAATTCTTGAAACAAGTACAGATCATTTCTCGTTGATTGCATGCTTTTTTTTTTTTGACTTTATGCCGTCGGTTTCAATCATGGATTAAAGCAGACAAAACCAAACGGGAAAATTAAGGGCCATGGCAAGGCCCCTGGCCTGAGAGAACTGACTACGTTGCAGTCAAAGCTAAAAACATGAAGCTAATTAACAAGTCGGAAGCCTGACAGAAAGTAACATCAAATAAGTGTCCATAGATTACGGAGTTAAATTTCTTCCTTTCTCCAATCCTACTTAACCTAGCTTTGGGGGATGGTCTCAGGCACATAAGTTGGAAAGAGTAACCCAATAAAAGCATCATTTTGTATCTAAGCCAGACCCGAAGGCACTCTAGGGATATGGGTTAACGGACCTTAATGTAGTGTGGGTCCCCCTGACTAGGGTGCCAAGATGTTTTTTATTATTAATTTTGTTAATCCTAATCTAATCGAATCTAAGTTTGAAAGAAAGACTAAGACAAACCAACAAAATCCTATTACTATCAAAGGGAGGGAGGAGAAGGGTGCCTTTATGACACAAATGCAATCCAAGAGAAACCATTCCTTGATTTCTTGAAGGTACATGCACTCAACTGACAATGCCTCTAACTAACCAAGCCAGCTGTTGTTTGTACGTAGGAACTAGCCAAAGTACTAACCAAGCCAGCGGTTGTTTGTAGGAACTAGCCAAAGTTTGAGTGGAGAAGCTGATCCGACTCCTAATCCCACATTGACTAGCCTTGAGGAGGGTCTTAGTATATCTAGGAATATAAGGAAGAGCAACCCCTAATAGATACATACATCTTCTTTTAGGGTATGGACCTGAACATGCGACACCTGGGATTAACATTAACAGTTGAGATTGAGATTCACAAACTGTTGGCAATTCATTAGGTGGATCTATTTTACAGAGGACCTCATATTAATTTTTTAAGAGAAAAATAAGTAAGAAAAGCAAACAAAACCAAAGGATTAAAAATCTGAAATTAAAGTAGTACGTCATGAACATGTGAGTCAATGATAGGATAAACTTACACTCTCCTCTGTGATCTTTAACCATGAAGGATTCTGTCATGGCTTCACCTATCCTAACACCTTGTTGACTACTACTCCCCGGAGCTACTCTTGCCCCAAGTCTGAACCTCCGACTTCGAATCCAACTCGAATTATCGGTAAATGATAAATCTGCTATCGTAGCAAAACCATCCCTTATAGTGACAATGACGTCTCCAGCGAGCAATGGCCTCTTCCCTTCTCTTTCTCTCACAATTTTGCTGTTAAATTGTTCGCTACTCCAATTGTCAGCGTCTCTTGAGGCAAAGTCACCATCGATAGCAACAATCTCTACTTTGATAGGATAAGGTAAAGCGGTTGGAACACTCCGACCACCTTGGGTGTCCACAACAAAGATTTGAAGTGGGCTATTTTCAAAATCTTCAATTTTGCTTCCGGTGAACACTGGGAGTGAGAGCTTTTTGCTGAAGCTAAGTGTTAAGGTTGAGGCTTCTATTGCTGCTCTGATTTGCATTGAGGGTTCCCTACAAGAAATAGAAAAAAACAGAATTAAGAGTGATCGATGGATTAGTGAAAGTAATATATGGTGTAATAAATAAACGTTTCTGAGATATATATTTGTATTATTATTGATCTATATATGTACCTATAGAGACGAGCAGCACTGCGTCGAAGCACACGTTCCACCTCTTCATTCACCTAATAATAATTAATTAAGGCCACAGATTGATAAAGATTATGTTAAGAACACTTTGAGAGGAGAGGGTTTGTTCCAGAGTCCAATAGTTTTTAAACCAAAACTGTAATTAGTCATAATAAAACATGATTTGATCGAGAGGGTTTCTTCTTCATCATACCACTCTTCGAAGCAATGGCTCCAAGGTTGAAATAAATTTGTGGAACGATTTCAGCATCACAACTTCTCCAATTACACTGTTAAGAGAATAGAAGAAAGAAAAAAACGAAGTAAGTAATTAATCCTTCGTTTTAAGTCATTCCAAAAAATTAAGATTCCAAAAAACAGATAGCGCCAAGGGTTTGTTTAGATTGCCAACAATTAATTAATTAATTAAATAAACACAGAATGAGTATCATTTGTAGGAGAAATGAGTAAATAGTACAGGATAATGCATGAAATCGGTAGGAAACAACAAAAATCAACTTTCCTTAAAACTAAAATCTAGAAAAGTTGGGGAAGATATATTTTAAGAAAAATAAAAGTAGTAGTAGGAGAAAAGAGAAAGGGATCAAATAGAATTTTCCGATAAAATTCGATCGATACCAACGCTGCGAAAGAAGGTGTAGTTCTAATCCTTTTGGGATCTGGCTCGTTGGGTTCACGACGGGGTTCATCAAGAAGCCTCTTAGCCGCCATTCTTTCTTACTGCGGCTACTGAGGGGGACGGTATGTATAAGAGTTAATTAGGCGGACAAGGACGACGATGACGACGACGGAGATGATAAAGAAAGTGTTGGAAAACTGCTTTGAGCTTTTGGGATTTGGGGGTAACCCCTGCACCACGCGAAGTGAATATAAATTCTAAGGAAGCGAATTTAGAAAAAATAAATAAATAAAATAGAGTGAAACCGAAATTTCTGGGAAGAGAACACGAAACAACTGAGCAGGCGCCAGGAAGATATCAATGACCTTAGCTCCCTGATGTAAACTTCGCGACGTCAGTCTCCCAACCAAGTCATCTCTCTCTCTCTCTCTCATGGACGGTCGGACCATGCGTGTGGCAGAACGTCAAAACATTGGAGGCTTGGAGCTAACGCGTTAGAAGCTTTATACTTTCACAGTGCAATAAATCAATTCCCACGACATCGTTATTAAATAGCCTTAAAAGCCAGATCTGTTTGGTATTTTGAACCGCTTGGATCAGACCGAGATCGGATCCTGTCCTTGTACAAGCACCGTCTAAGGTCCTCCAGGACCACCCACATAGAATCCACTCTCTCTATGATGGGTCCTACAATGTATTCCATGTGAGTGGCCTTGGAGGACCTTGGATGGTATTTTTACAAGGACAAGGTCCACCTTCGATCAAACCAAGCATTAATTTGGCGAGCGTGGATCGTGTGTCCTTGTACAAGTATCATCCAAGGCTTTTTAGGGCTTGTCACATGAAATCCACTGTGGGATCCACAAGAGGAGAGGAGTGGATTCTAGAGAGACTTGGCCAGTACTTGTATAAAAACATGATCCATGTTCGAAAGATAGCAAACAAAACTGTTTCTTTTATAAAATTCAAGATCATCTTTACTTCATCTAAAACTACCGATAAATAAGAAGATCAGATTATAAAGGAAAATGAAACTTAAATAGAATAGAAAACCAACTAATATTAAAATAAAATAAAAAAAACCAAAATTCCTAAATCGTGCGCAAAACTTCAATGGATTGGTACACCCCTTTAAATGTGTAATTTTGATCCTAAAGTTTTGGCTCAATCAATAAATCATTGTAGAACCCTAGTTCGTATGTACTTTCGATTTAATCGAGTGAACTTCTATTGGTCCAACCAATCCATAAGTTCTTAAAAAATCTTCTCAACATCAAAACCGGTGCAAAAACTGCAAAATTGAATAATCCCTTGATTTTAGCTACCATTGAACAACACATTGCCGAAGTGCTTTTGGTGATTTTTGTTTTAACTCTCGAGGAACACTTTGGGAATGGAATTATGTTTAGCCATTAATCTAGTTGATTTTGTATAATGAGTCGGTCCAAAAATTACTCTGACCACAAAATTCGTTTTGACTTTCGATTCTCAGAATCTTTGAGGTTTTAGGCCATTAGAGTTTTGGCCGATCAAAAATTAAGTTGCTACGGATTGTGCGCAGAACACAGAGAGAGGGGTCCATGGAACGTATGAGGATGAGAGAGTGAAAGTTATGACCCCTCTGGATTTGATTCGGATGGGATTTTTCTATGAATATCAGTCTCTCCTTACAAATGCCGCCTTAATAAGATCAATGGGGTCGACTCGACACTACATTTGGATGGAAGTACTTTTTTTTTTTTTTTTTAATCCGAATTTATCTAGGACCCTGGCCAGTCCCTAGGATTTTATTACGATCAAAACCAATGAATAAAGAATACAAAGGGGAACATTCCCACCTTATCCAACCCGAGAAGATACAAATATCTCTCAAAAACTCAATAAAGCAGCTCACCCCTATACAAAAATCCCAATAAAGAGGATTACCTGTTTCTCAAAACTGGAAAGCCAAATGCATCCTCCCTTGCGATTCGACGCAACCCTGAGTTATATGCAAGTCACCATGAGACGCACTTGGCTGGAAGTACTTATTCGATTGATCTATTTTCAAATAATAAACCAATTATTATAATAGTGCTGCAGACTTCAGCATGAAAGATCTTCTTCCATGGATGACTAAGTCAAGATATATAGCAATAACCGCGTCCAAAGAGATTTTTAAAAAAAAAATGAAAATTAATTCCTCCTTTATAATTTATTTGGAATAGAAGAATGATAAGACAGAGTTTATAGTAGTATCTATTAACTAGAGTATGGTTTTTAGGCATTAATTGATCGAGGTCGGTCATAGGAGGGCCATTGACCATTGACTGAGTGTCTGACTATCCTCCTTGAAACCAAATGGGTTTCAATGACTGATGAAAGAATTTCAGCATGGACATGGACAGAGACGCGTTAATTGTTGGATCGGATTGGAAGTCAATAATCATCACTTCACAATATGACATCTAAACCTTGGAAAACTTAATAAATGCAACCTATTAAAGAGTTAACTCCATAGTCCAAATTGATTCTTTTTCTCATTATTTGATTTGATGTGGTTGATTGTCTTTAATATATTCTTTTGCAATAAAAAAATTTATTAAAAAAAAAAAACATATATTGTTGAAGGGAGAAAGAACACCACCTGATCACGTGCAACTAGACACAGGATTACGTGAAATGACCATTGTGTTTCCGTGGAAAAGCAAAACTCTAAGAGGATATAGCGATCATTTTGCACGGCCCGATGTCTAAGTACAGAGGTCACGCACCGCGACTAGGTAGTGTTTTCTTTCCCATAGTTGAAACTACAAAAACATGTCATTCATTATGTTTTTTAAATCTTAATAATTCAGTTAACATGAAAGTATAATTTTTAGTCACGTAGATGATCCCATAGATGCACCACCAATTCAAGTCTAAGGTTTTGTTGTACGCACTTTTCAAATAATTCTAGGTCTAGAATGTATTCTGAAATCCATTTCTTCTCCATTTTCTCATTTAAAAAAACTTTCTAGATTCAAAATCTATTTCAAAAAGACATAGCAAACAATGCCTCAATTTTAGTCATTATGACCTTCCCCATACTTTGTAGTGGCAGGAGCCTGGTGCATTGGGTACACCCATTATTATAAAAAATGTATCAATTTTAATCATCACTCGCTTACCGACGAAAATGATTAGATATGGAGAGAATTGTAATGTTTTCAGGAGTTCAACCATATATGGATGCAAACACGCCTCAATCCAATGGTGCAGCTGTAAGCATAAGTACGCAAACAATAATAGACTGTTTGTGACTAAATTTGTAGGAGAAAGTTTTTCTCCATCATGTGCGAGGAAAAATACATCCACCTTTTTTGCAAAGTTTTTTTTTGGGAAATCTTAAGGGCAGCTTGGTCCTGTCCCCAGAAATAAAGGGGCGCAAAATGATTCATACCGGAGGAGGGTGGGTTTGGGATTCGAAAAGACTTTCGGAACTTTTTTTTTCTTTTTCAAATCAATCAAAAAGTGACCAATCCTAGTGATAGTCGATTCGATTCTGATCTGGGAATACCGAATACCTATTCCGTTCTCTTAAAGCCCATTTCTAATGTTAAACCAATTTTCGTTCTGCCAGCCCATCAATTTCATTGCATTTATACCATAAAAAACAAAAAAGATTTCATAACATTTATTCCGGTTAAAATTTTTCTTAGCATTCAAGGGAAAGAACACTGCCCGGCATCAGGGGACGAAAATTTTCCTTCACTTGTGGGAGAGGAAGAATTCCCTCCCCATTGGTGATACCCTCACACCTTCCATTGTTTGGGGTCGAAACTACCCCTCCCCTTGGGCATCACGGTACCATGCCCACGACGAAGTGAAGGTAAACTCAGTCCAATAACTAATGCAGGTTTTCTTTCCACAGAAAGCAACAAACTAAGCCTGCTGTACAATATCTTCAGCTTCATTGTTTTTCATTGCTTATCTGACCAACCCAAACATGATCAAATATACTAGCAAGATTCCGGCTCAACCATTAGTCATCTATAGTCTTAGTCTGACATTTGAAACATTGATTTTTCTTCTTTTTTTGTTTTTTGTTGTTGGGGGGGAGGGGGGGGGGGAGTGAGGAGTGAAGACACATCCAAACAGATAGATGCTTCTGTCTCCAATTATAAATTCTTGAGATGAAAACCAAAGGGAACGCTGTTGCCAGAAATCAACCTGTATCACCTACATCCAAGGAATATTCCTCATTCGATATCAGAAGTATTCCAACCAAATAAAGAGAAAGAAAGGTCAAAGTAACTGACCCTGTAGAGCTGAGCCTCAATCTAAGCATGCTAAACAACAACAGATAGGCTAAAAGAGAGCTCCATGGTAGACAAGTCTATTACATGAGAGAGAAAGAGAGGCAAAAAGAGAACTCCATGGTAGTATAGTTTATTACATGACCTTCTTTGATGAGTCTGGTATTGGGTCACGAAGAGTACCGAACATCCAATCCATCCATATTGTGTAGTGGCCATAGTTATGTCGGTAAGTAGTATGGTGAATTGTGTGGTAACCAGCCCCCATGACAGACCATGCTTTGCCATGGATGCAGTCATGAATGTTTGTTGTCCATATAGCTTCAAGAAATAAGAGAACAATGTGAGTAATGAAATGGGTTGGAATCAAGAAGAGTGCTATCACATGTGGTACTGCCTGTAATATCCCGTCCAGTGGATGAAATGCCAAACCTGAAATAAAACAATCAACAAATTTTAGTTCTAACCAAGAATGTGAAGCACTTAAAAAAGGTCAGTTTAAAGTTTATTAAAATTAACAATATCATTTCATATTAATGTAAACTAGTGCCATCCTTGTTAATTTATGTTACTTTTGACTCACGTTTGAGGCACTTCCAATTCTCAAGTGAGGCTGAAATTCAACTAATTAGATGGGGTGATGTCTTTTATCACAGTGAACCACCCATATTTGCCACCTGGCAAGAAATTATGATTTGGCGATGTTTTAAATGTCACCAGATAGTCAGCAATAGACACACTCCTAAAGGTGCCTACCTAGTGCAATGATGAGGACCATATCAAGATCGATTCCCGCTCTCGTTGGGGAGGCTGGGTTGGGATTTTTTTTGGGGGGGGGGGGTTTGTGGAAGGCTACCAAAAAAAAGAGTTAAAATAAAGAATATTTCAAATTATCCCAGTAGGTATTCTTACAGGATAATACAAACTAAGAGTGGTAAAGGGTGGGGCCCAAAGGCTCATGAGGTTCTTTAAAGTAAAACTGTGATGGAATAAATAACCTCAAGAGAACATCCCCTAATGGTTTATGTGGCTATTGAGGACCAATTTCGAATAGGCTTGATCAATTGTTTTGCTCAAGATATTAATTCAAATAAAAATGATTTTATTAAGCAAAAATGATATGGAATAAATTACCTCTTTTGTATGAGGCATTGCAAAATATGCGGGGCAGTGCAGCCATGTTTGCAACCATGTGCAAGGCAGTGCACGCATGCCCGCAGCACCATGCAGCCACGCCTCAAATCATGTCATGTGACTAAGCTTGGGACCATATGCGAGGCAGTGCAGCCACAACGGCAACCATTTGCGGGGTGATGCACCCACACCTGCAACACCATGCAGCCATGTCCGCAATCTTGTGCAGGGTGATGCAGCCACGCCCGCAAAATAACATGGATGGGCATCACAGCTACTACATCCATATCTATGGTTGAAGAAATATACAGAACAACGATGCATTAACCCAAGGTATCTAAATTACCATTGGCTTTTGTGAGTTACTTCCTATACACAATGTTATTTCAATCTTTAACTTGTTATCAAGATCACATCTAATTTTAAGAAGCCCATCTTCTGCAAAGATGGCAAACTATACCACAGAAAGATTTAAAGCCTGTTTTAGCCACTAGAAGATGTCTGATTTTCTTTCATTGTGTCTAAGATGGATCATTAATGAGGCCAGCATTTTTAAATTGGTAGCAGAGTGGACATTTGGACTATCCTAGGACATGCTTTCAAGTCAGTCTGGTCACCGATCCAAATTACTATTAAAAAAAAAACAAAACAAAACAAAACCACTCAAAACCGTCATATTTATTGGGCAAGATGCCAGAATCAGAGTCAAAGTGTTCAATCCAAGTGAGCACATATTAGAACTAATATGGTCTTTTCTCCCCTCACCCACCAAAAACTCCCTCAAAAGGAAATGGTGATGTATGAAATAATGGAAAACAGACAAACTATTTCCAAACTATTAAATGAAGACCACCATAGGAGCATTAGTTAAGAACCATTGAAAAACCTGGTGACAATGGAGACTATAATTCTTTCATTAAAATAGGTCATTTAAAGTAAAAGAAACTACAGTTGATAAGGTCAGCTGGTAAGATCACTTGCCAGTTGTAGCAGTGGCCAGGGTGGGAGGGTATGGGATGGGGGTTGCCTTGAAACCATTACGAAAAACATGAAAATCAAATTAGGGTATCTAAAATTAAAAAAAAAATCCAAAAGAAAAATGAAGATAAGAAAAGCTTTAGGACGAGAAAGTATCCCATGTAAGTTTAGGATATGCATGGAGATGAGCTTCCCTCGTTGAGTAAGCTGCTCAACAAGATCACAAAGACAAAAAAAAAATTTGAGACTGGTTTGGAGAAAACGTACCATCATTGCTATAAACAAGAGTAAAAAGACCACATAAGTTCAATCAATTATCATGGGGTTGAACTTATTCAGAAATCCAATGAAACTATGGAAGAGCAAAGGAGCACATATTAAAACAAGAGTATCAGAAACAGCTCATGTACCAACAACAAAATTCCAAACACTAAGCACAGCTTAAGGCTTGCTCCAACTGAAATCCTATCTGCAAATCTACATTTGTGCGTTGACTTAGATTTCCTTCAATAGTTATTGAAATCATGGCACAAAACCCAAAAGAAACAATTTTAATGCGATTTTTTGCAATATTAGCCTTCCAGGTTGACACTTGGTAAAGAAGTTTGATTCTTAAGTATATTCATGTCAAGCCAATCACATTAGGGCATGAAAACCTAGAATGGAGATTTGCAAACATAAACCAGCAGATTCAGGTTTTCTCGTTTTAACCAGGCAAGAATAATAGAACATATGAATTAAATGGGAAATTGAACTTACCAGCAAAAGGAGAAAGCGTGTTCTGCTTGTTGTAGATGTGATGTGTTGCATGAAGATATTTGTACAAAGGTTTAATATCATGCAACTCTCTGTGCATCCAATAGATCCCAAACTCAACAAATGCAAAATAAACCACCAAGTAGACAAGGTAGGCCAGCCAACCTATGTCACTTATTCTAGGAAAACACCTTGTCCAGCCATTTTCAACCATGTACTCAGAAACTGTTGGAAGAGCAGAATACCATGGCATGGCCTTCATTGCAACAATTATTTGCAGTAGCATGGCATTTCTTGAAGGTATGGCATCTGTAACAAGAGTACTCAAGCACCAAGAAAATGTCAACTTTTAAGTAATAAGTTAAAGCCCTTGTTTCTTAAACTCTCCGAAAACAGTAGCAATGTTTATAAAAGACAAATAAGAAGAATAAGAGGAAACTTGTTATTTGAATTGATAAGCAAACAAAGAGTGATTTGACCATCTGCTATTACTTGTAAAATGTCGCTATAGCTGCAAAAATAAGCAAATTATGGTATGCTAGATTCTGAGCAAGAGTTACAAAATAAACTGATATATTCAAATTACGGAGGTGTTCAACCCTCTTAATTTACTGTAACTTTGCACTAAAATAAAAACTGCCTGCATCAAGAAACCTGAAATACTTGCACATACAAAAGTACCAGCCAAAGCCTATGGTAGCTAGATAGTCCATTTGTATCGATCCAACACAACCTCGGTAAGTCTGCAATTAGAAGTGCATCATTTAGGCAAGGAAAGATGACAATATCATTAGATGTTATCATCCATCACTTCTCACAACTATTCTCCGATGTTCATTGAAATTCCACATCTTAAATATTCATGACATATGCCTAATTTTTTCGATCATACAGTTTGAAAGGAGAGAAAAGAAAACAAATACAACTACTCTGTGATGTTCACTAAAATGTGAGATTATTTGCCCTAGAATAAGATGATGGAACTTAAAAGGAGAAACTTGGAGATATTTACTCATGAATACGTAACATAAGGAATGTGGGACTTCGATGAAAACACTAATATGATGTGGAACGAGAAGGCTACTTATATTAAAAATGTAGCTAAAGAAATTCTAGGCAAATCTAAAGAAAAGCAACATTCATCTAGGAAAACTTGGTGGTCGAATGATGAAGTTCACACAACCACTAAGACTAATAAATCTAGTTTTAAAACTTGGCCAATGACTAAGGATGAGGAGGAATTGAAAAGGTATAAATCTGCTAAAACTGTAGCTAAAAAGATAACTAGGGAAAGCACAGACTAAGAAATATGAGGATCTCTATAAAAATTCAGGCACAAAGGAGGGGAAAAAGATATCCATATACTAACTAAAATGAGGGAAAAGAAGAATAGAGATTTCAACTATACTAAATGCATTAGCAGTGAAGACGATAGTGTATTAATTATGACTCCCCAGACCCTGGTAAACGCGGGAGCCCTGTGCACTGGGTACGACCTTTTATGATAGTGTATTAATTATGATGAGATTAAAGAGCAATGGAAAACCCATTTCTATAACTTACTGAATGAAAACAATATGAGTAATAGTGTTTTAGAAGGTGGTTAGTAACTAGCAAGAAACCACAAATCTTAGATTTATACAGAAGATCAGGGTGTTTGAAGTAAAGGAAGCTTTAAGAAAGATGAAAATAAATAAACAGGTCCATATGGTATTCCCACTGAGGTGAGGAAGAACTTATGAATTAGTGGAATAAATTGGCTAAGTAAGTTGTTTAAGAAGATTACAATTTATAAGCACAAAAATACCAAATGAATAGAGGAAAAGCATTATGTCCGATTTATAAAAAATAAAGATGACATTCAAAGTTATAATAACTATAGAGGAATAACATTTATAAACCATATCATAAAATTATGTGAGAGAGTAATTGAAGCCCACCTAAGACAAGAAAACAATATTTTAGACAACCAATTGGGTTTTATGGTGGGAAGATCAACCACGGAAGCTATTTATTTTCTAAGAAGACTAATGGAAAGATTTAGTTAATATAAGAAGGATCTCCATATGGTCTTTATTGACTTAGAAAAAGCTTATGATAAAGTTCCTAGAGAGTTAGTTTGGCCAGTAGTAGAGAAGAAAAGTGTTTCGAGTAAGTATGTGGATATAGTTAAAGATATGTATAATGGTGTAGTGACTAGTATAAGAACTGTCGGATAGGGTAGTGAATTTCGAATCACAATTGGATTACATCAAGGATCAACTCTAAGCCCGTATTTGTTTGCACTAATCTTAGATGAGCTTACTAGAAAGATTCAAGATCAGATCCCTGGGTGTATGCTTTTTGCTAATGATATAGTTTTGGTAGATGAAACAAAAGCAAGGATTAATGCGAAGTTGGAAGATATAGAGATCAATCTCGGAACAAAAAATAAGACAAGTAGAACAAAAACAGAGTATATGGTGTGTAACTTTAGTAACAATAGGACCGAAAGTGGGGTGGTGAAACTTTCCGATACCTAGGTTCAATCATAAATAAAGAAGGAGAAATAGAGGATGATGCTGCACAAAGAATTATAATAGGGTGTATGAGGTGGAGGGGTGCATTCGGAGTGTTGTGTGATAGATATTCCTTTAAAAATCAAAAGGAAAATTCTTTAGGACAATTATACAACCAACAATGATGTTTGGAGCTAAATGGTAGGAAGTAAAGAAACAACATATAAACAAACTTAGTGTAGCCCAAATGAGGATGTTGAGATTGTTAATTGGTAAAACTAGAAAAGATAAAATAAGGGAATGCGTTCTCTATTTGGGAGCGTAGCCCCTACGCCAACATGGGGGCCAATGGGAGCGTGTGTGGAGGGATCAACAGGGGTGACATTTTCATATTTCATGGGGCAGGGTGGTCATTTCGCCCCACCTTTGTGTATGGGAGCAGCGCCCACACTCTCGGACAGAGTTCTTTTTTCCAATATGAAATTAACATATTAAGACTAATTTAGGAGTAGCTCCAATATATGACAAGTTGCGAGAAAGTTGTTTGAGGTGGCATGGTCGTGTGCTAAGTAGGTCTTTGAATGCTCTAGTACGGAGGAGTGATTTAATTCGGATTGAAGGAGCTAAAAGAGACAAGGGCAGACCAAAATTACTATAGGAGAAGTGAAGAAAGGCATGCATAGCTTAGGGCTAAAAACAAGTATGGCTTTGAATGGAGCAGATTGGGGGAAAAATAAAAAGGGTCCATATAATCGACCCCATTTAGTTGGGACAATTCTGAATTGAATTGAGCTGAGTTAAGTTGAGGCAAGACTAGAAAATCTGCAAATGACATTGCATTGAGTGGAAAGCAAAAAAAGCAAACTACTTTTGAGAATGTTTGAAAGCTCATTCGGGCATCTATACTATATGATATGTTGGGATTAGAAGAAAGCAAAATGCAAACTAACTTTGAGAATGCCCAAAAGTTCATTCGGGCATCTATGCTCTATGATATGTCGGGATTCGAAGAAAGCAAATAAGCTCTTAAATCAATGGGAAGAACAATACTGAGATTTCCCAAAAAGCCACATGTAGGCTGTCGATGACCATCTCCTGAATAAGAAGACTAGCAATACAAGAACGGGAATGTGATAACAAGATTCTAGGTAATCAAAAACTTCCCCGAGTTTCTGCATCTTTTTATCGATCAACGAGTTTCCGATGCGTAATTTTCCACCCCAAAGAAAGAAAGACAAGTAAAAAGTTGAAGGAAAAGATAAAGTAGGAATCAGAAGAGGGGGGGTGAATCAATGTCAGATTCATCGAAGAAATTGGAAACAAAACAGAAATGTTAAGATCATCAGATTCAGCATAACACGAAATACATATCCAACAATTCAATTCAAACAGCTTTGATGAAACCAATCTTTCTAAATAAAACTTCAACGACTTCCATGTAAAAAAAAAAACACAGAGAGGACTGATAACACCTAGAAAGATTGGATAGAACAGAGAACCTAAATTGGAAAAGGAAAAGAAGAACAATTCTGTACCTTTTGGGATATATACGTTTCGCTTCCAGTAGTAAATGTAGAAACACCAGAGAAACCCAGAGACAAAGTAAACTAAGGTTCCGCCAATGTAATTCCGAATCCAAGTCTGGACAAAGTGAGGAAGAGGCTTCCAAAGATTATCAGGCAGAAAGCTTCCAAGTACAATGCGGTTTAAGAAGTTGGTTTCGTCTACGAAAATCTGCAAGTAGTCTTCCATTTCCACAAGAGAAATCTCCGGCAAATGTCGCCGGAGATTCAAAAGTCCTTTATGGGAGAAAACGACAATGGAACTGTATAAGAGAGAATACTAACAGAGTAGAGAAGAGATTCCAATGCGAGGGAAGAGTAAAGCTAGGAAGGCAACTGGCAACGTGGGAAACAGCGTAAACGGTGGAACCGTCTTCTCTCTCTTCTCTTAACCATTGGTGATGTTAGACTGACTCACTGACCCCCCTTTTTTTTGCGTTTTTTTTTAAGGTATCGGTTAGGCAAAAGGCATCGGCTGCATCTGCAGAAATCTCAGAAATACCCTAAGCCTAAAGGATATGGTATCATATCTTTGAGGGCAAAATCATCTGATATGAAGATACAGACCGGTATTGATCATGGTATCAATTCTGATACCGAACTAAAAAGAATACATAAAACCATGATACAATTTTACAAATCCAATCGAAGGGTCAGATCTCATAGTTGAAGAGATTCAGAAACTGTGTCTAAAATTTTAAGCAATGGTATCAGATTCAGATATGCCGTTTTGGCCGATTCACAACGGTATTGATTGTGTTCGTACCATACATGACCGATGTGGTACAAACATCCACATTTTTATTAAAAAATATTATTATTGATATGGTTGACACGTACCAATATCGATATCAATATCATCGGCAATTGATACTGGTGTCCAGACCATCCTCTGCAGTACCGACGGGGTGTCGGTGCGCATCCGACGACACAGCAGAGGCTATGTGTGCACCGCCACCCCACCAGTACTGCAGAGGATTTTAATACATCCTTCTTGGATATCTGACGGGGTAAAGGGTACAATGCAAAAGGTACGAAAATACAAAGAGCCCAATGGCAACCCAATGTCAGAAATTAGCCAAAATCCCAAATACAAAAGGGAAGAACCCGAAGCCTATATACCTAAGGATTACAACCCACAAAGACACAACAGAAAGAACCCGAAATGAAAGACCGACTCAAACAGGAACGGTGAAACCCAAAAGGATGAAAAGTAACACAAGATCAAAGCCTAAAAGCAAAAGTTTGATATGTATTCTCATAATGAATTCTAAGTGTAGAACACATTTTAAAGTGAGAAAGTATCTCTCAAAAGCGGAAAAATTGGAAGTTGCCATTTATCATCAAGGACCAAAGAAGGCAGTTCTTGCAATGGATGAGAAAGGATAATAAGGGACAGTGAAAAAGTAACTGCTCCATACTACAAGACACAATACGCCACCTTATTAGCTTCCTGATGCCGTATATCCCATTGCTGATGAGGGAAGATGCAAAGAGTTCCACACATTTGTAATATACATTAAAGAGTTTTTTATTCAAAAGACTTGTAATTCTTACTACAAGAAATAAGTTTAATTAATTTTCTGTTATTTACTAACAGAATTTTTTTTTTTTTTTTAAAAATAACCAAAAGTGTAGATCAAAGAGCATTATTCATTTCTAATTCCAAAATAAATTCTAGGAATTGACATTAATCCGAATTAGGGTCAGTAGATATTGATCCGAATCTATCAATATGTTTATCAATTATGATTTGATTTTTAAAACAAATGAACTGACAGTATACGAGATCCATCAATCCTAAGTTTGGAGAGAGAAGGGAGAAAAAAAGAGAAAATGGAGTACTGATAGTTGGCAGGTTCTATCCTTGGGAAGATTTGGCTTTAGGCTTCTATCTACTCATAACAAAGCTCTACTTCTCGAATTGGCTTTGCATATTTTGACTCAACATGATATACTAACATGGTTCTAAGTATTGGTATCGTATCGGGGGATATGTATCGATTTTGCTAGTCATTGATATCGATATTGTATCGCTACTGTCTCGGTAGCACGGTACGAAGAAGGGGTAGAATGGTCAAAAAAAACTCATTTTTTAAGGAAATTCAGGGATAATTTTGTCCGATCCAGACTAATACCGTATTGATATCATATCGATTTTGCGTGTTATCGATATCCGTTCTGAGACCGTGCACTAAAACCATGTATACTATGAGTAAGACTGGGTAAGAGGGAAATATTTTCCAAACAATAGTTTGTTTCAATGAAAAGATCCATTATCTGGAATAATACTGTTGATAAGGTTCTACCATTATTCAACAAATGGTATATATGCTAGAGAGTTTGCAATGGGTATAATATGTCTATATGACATGATCCCTGGATATACCTTTTATACATAATTTTAAGATTTCAGTTTCCCATCAAGCTAATCCTTCATATTCTCATGTAAATGGCATTATGTTTTACGGTGCTTGGAACATTGATGCTGTTCAGTCTTTATTCACAAGTGATATTGCTGCTATATATGGCCATTTGTCGAGTCCCTCTTAACCCTCATAAGTACCAAATTTGTGGGCAGTTGGTTTCTTCAAAATCAACTAGGTAGGTAATATAGTGAGTAGTAGGTCAAGGAAGGTGTGAAATTTTGTTTGGCATCTAAATATTCAACCACAGTTTTAACAGGTTTTTTCTGGAAAGTTCTTGTTTGTGTTGTGACCTTGTGGGTATTAATCTTTTTGGGGCGCTATTCTCTGTACTGCAGCGCAGCCTGTGCAGGAGGGCAGTGTGGTCATTGTGCTCACCTCCATGTGTCTGGGAGTAGGCTGCACTGCGACAGAAAATATTCTCCCAATCTTCTTTTATCTGTCAACCCTTATTGTTGTTTTTATAAATAAATAATAAAATTGAGACCGGTGACATTTTTTTCTATCTTGTGATTTTATAAAAGTTATCTTTGTTGCTGGACCATTGTATAAATATTCTTAAGCAAATTAGGATATGATTTTTATTTTCTCATAGGTTTCTCATGGGTGGGCAATGAACACTTGATCGAAAGGGCTGGTATGTATGGTAACGGACAATATTTGTACCTTTATTATTTCACTAATCATTACCCAAAAAAAACTTTTATTTCACTAATCTATCTCTGTTCTCCCTACTCTTAAACGCTGAAATCTGGAACTCTTACGATCCTTCTTTCAGCTGGCCAATGCTTATGAGTTTTTTTTTTTTTGATAGTTAGGCCCCAAAGAGAAAATGTTTACGAGTAAAATCTGCCACTATGCCAAGTAACATCCACTGCTATTATCTCTAACTGCCGATCTTTAGCTTCTCATTTTCAATTTATTAGATTTTGCCATCTTTTTTTTTGGTAAAGAGATTTTGCCATATTTATAGATAGGGGAATATGGTGCGTGGCTGATGCTTTAACATCTGTTGGTTCCAATACTAGATCTTTGTTATGTATCTCCTCTTTTTTGGTTCCCCTTCTTGTATTTGGAGTACGGTTGGACTATTTCTGGTTTTTTGCCTTCACTAATATAATATTATTTTAATTAAAAAATTCTATTTGTATGATTTTCATTAAAAAAAAAAACATAAAAGAAAATGGAGAAGATACTTTCTTTTTAGTTTTGATGAGTCGTAAAAATGACCACCAATCCGAGAGTGACAAGTGGCTGGTTCGGAGTCGGGTGGAAGAACCCGATCCATGAAAGAATCATGCGTCAATCACATAGGGTCAACAGGCGTTGAGCAGATAAGGTCGGTAAGTCCACAAAGGAGCACCCACATCTAAGTGATAGGACCGACCCACCAGAGTCGAATGACGCAAAGCATCGCCAAGCCGAGTCTTGTACACTCGGGTACCAGGCCGAACCTTGTACGTTCGAGCACTAGGCCAAGCCCTGTACGCTCGGGTACCAGGTCGAGCCATGTACACTCGCGGACCAGACTGAGCCCTTCACACTCAGACCTCAAGACGAGCCTAGTGAGCTCGGGTAAAGACGAGATCCAATAGCTTAGTTGTAAGACGTCAACTATGGTCACATCCATGGATCACCGAGACATCCGACGCTTGGCACGGGGATGAACTAAACCGAGTCAGAAACCAAAACGATAACTGTTACCCCGTAAAGCGCAAGACCACGTCGACAAATCCCAACATTCTCGGGATAATCTGAGTCGGTGGATCAGACGGTTAGCGATCCACACAACTGTCTCCTATCCAAATAAGGACTCTTGCCTAACCAAGAGTCTCATTCCAAATATAACTTTGTTGAGGAGTCTCCCATTGAAAACCGTACTCTTACCATACGAAGATTCTCCTCCACCGCCAAAGGCCTATAAATAAACAAGTGTGGGTTCTAAACGGGGGATCTAATTTTGACTAAATAAAAATACTACTAGTTTAGAGACCTGATCGACTTAAGCATCGGAGAGGGGGATCTAATTTTGATTAAATAAAACTACTACTAGTTTAGAGATCTGACTTACGCAGCAGAGAGTTCTCGGCCAAAGTCACACTGGTTCTCTTGTACTAACTCAGTTTTTTGCAAGCTCACTCGTGAGCCGACCGGGCGGAGATTTCGATTTCCAGACGCAACAAGTTTTGTTCCTTATAGTTCTTTAATGGATTACTTTAATAATAATATTTATACAACCAAGGAGGAAAGGAAAAGTAAGAAATTGTTGTGATTCGTGAACCTGCAGGCACTAAGATCCGATCAAATACTTGTTAGTTTTTCATGTTGCAGACGAGACTTGCCATTTTCAGACGAAACACACCCTGATTCGTGTCTTCCTCGATAAGAACTAGGCTATGTATTTTCAGATTTCAGTTAGGGCTGTTTTGTCCTTTGATGAAAATGAGTGCACGCATGTTAGAAGTCGTAGTATGTTGAATCGTGTCGTGACTCGTGAAAGACAACTCGGCCCTTCGCCAGTAAATCCCAAAATTCCAAAGTTGTTTGTATCATTCCGTATTGAGGGTAAAATTGTTCAATTATTATTTTTTAAAAAAAATATGATAATGTTACATCAAGAAATTGCTTGGTGGTCTCTTCGAGTGCCGCAACCTGTAAAAGAACCTTGGTGACAAGGGAGAATCGGTGTGATTTCGGCCTAGGACTCTTCGATGCCTAAGTTAAATCTTTCTGAGCAAACAGATGAATAGTTAGAATTCAAGATGGCTTAATGGGGTAGAGTACCTCGAAGTTTATAGTGAAATATGACGGTGTGGAGAGTCCTAGTTGGTGATGAGTAGTTCTCATAGTAGATAGCCTTTCCTTGTTGGTAGGATTCATCACTTGGTTGGTTGCTCCCCCATAGGAGGTAGAGTCCCAGTAGGGAAGATGTTCTTGGTAGATAGACATGCATGCGCCCATGTATGTTGGATAAGATCCTTGGTGCATGAGTCCGTCCGGAATTGTACCTCTCGTAGATGGTACCTTCAACTGGTGAGGTGATGTATATATCTAGGCGATGACGCTAGTGGCTTACGTGTAGTACTTGGTCTTGGACCTTGGATGACCTTGTTGGTTCTTTGTCTTCTGGGCCAATCAAGTGAAACATAAAGTGGCTGGGCCCAGGGTGGTCTTCCCTCTTGTGTCAGGACACGTGGCGGCTCACGATTGACCTGTATAATTTTGGGTTTATCAGATACGATACACGATTTGTATTGGTATCGGTATTGGTCATATTAATAAGGGTTTTAATAGATTCGTTTTTAGTTCTTGAATTCGGTTTTGGTTTGGTTCACGATACAACATGTGGAAATCAAAATCAAATCAAACACAATTAAGGGCCTATATATTTTCAAGATACGAATTGAACTGATTCAGTTTCAATTTTATTTGGTTCACTATTTAATTTTGAATCAGCTTGCATTTGGTTTGAGCCCTATTTTAGGTGTTTGGGCCAACTTTTCACATCTTTAACACCAAAAAACCCTTACTTGTTAAGGTATAATCCACCAAATTTTTTTTTCAAACATTTAAAAAAAATAAAATTTATCATTCACAAAAGGTAGAACTCAACACAACCGTAAGGTTGCAACCTCACACCCTCACTTAAGTTTTATTGAGAAGTGTCTACGTGAGGTATTTATGGAAGCATCCCATATGTGGAGAGCAACGATTATTGATGTAGTGAAAATACATGTTCTTTTCTTACCCAAAAAACAATAAAAAAATACATGTTCTTTTTCTTTACTAATACCCTCTAAACACTCTTAATGGTAACATGGAAGAGTAAGATGGAGAAGTCACACATAACACATGTATGGTGAATTTAGTTTAGGTTAAGTTTGAAGCCAAAAATCATGATATATATGATGACATTGGCCATAAATTAATGTAAGAGAAAAAATACTAATCGGTCGTGTGGTTCCTATGACACAGGACTGCACGAAATTATCGTTCAGTCTCTAATGAGCTAAAAAGAAGGTTACCAAAAAAAAAATGAGCTAAAAAGAAATCTCATTCACTTAAATACTCTTGCACAAGCTCTTATTGGTCTTTGCACTAGTGTAGGCGCTACACAATTGGTTTGACTTCTTTTTTGGAACCAGATCCTCTATTGCCGCCTGCCCATCCTGCGTCGTGTTGTGCAGACCTAGCAAGGCATGCAATGTACTTATCTCTCTTTTCTTTTTCTAATAAAATCTTAATGGGGGCGTTGTTCTCTGTGCCGCAGTGCGGGCTACGCCCAGGCACGTGGGGGTGGGCACAATGACCATCCTACCTTCTTGAGTGGCAGGCCCATGTGCCGGGTCACAGCCTACGCTGTGACACAGAGAACATTCTCCCAATCTTAATTTTGTTTTGAGAAAATTACAAGATTAACCTAAAATGGGTTTAAGTTCATCAAATTAACCACCATATCTTTCGTTTTACAAAAGTAGACAAAATAAAGATTAATAATACAAAACTAACCTAAACAGTACCCTTTCTACATCACCAAAACTTTTTGACGTTTTTACCCTCTTTCTTCTACCTCTGTGCTCGCACTCTGCAATCGGTACAAAGGGGATTTGAGTTCAAACCGAAGAGTGAAAGACATGGAAGGCCTCGTTTAGGGAGCTGTTAAATGTTCAGCAGAAAGGCCTACCCTCTTCTCCACCTGATACACCATAATTTCTACTTCAAATCATGATCGTACACGTGGACTCATATGGAAATAAGGCTCAGAAGCACGTTTGGAGAATCTCACGTGCCCGACGGTTATAAAACTCACTCCCACCATGGCAGTTAGAAAACCACTCATGATCAATCGCACATGGACCGGGAATCCCGGGATTAAAGAGGGGACCACATCAAGAATGGGAGTGCTGAAAAATCCATGCTGTTAGGGAAGACCATGGCTGACGAAGAATGGGTTATTCGATCCATTTATATAAATATAGGGCTAGCCCCTCATGTAAGGGGATCATAATGTATTCAACAATCAATAAAGAAAATATTTTACTCCACTGTCTTCTCTCTGTCTTCTCTCTTTCGTTCTCAATTTTCTTTTAACTTTCTTTACTAGCTAGAGAAATGTGTTTACAACAAGGGATTTCTCTGGCAGAAATTCTTGCACAACATTTGGCGCCGTCTGTGGGAACGAAGAAGAAAGACCTACGAAGATCCCACCATGACCAATACAAGAAACCAGTCAAGAATCACTTGATCCAGCTCCGCAGCGGCCATCCCTCCCCTAGGACCTTCTGCTATAGCTCAGGGAGGAACTTTGCCACGATCGACTGCTTCCCGACAGGAAGGTGAAAATCTCAGAAGATCAGGAGCCGCCGCGTTAGGAGGAATCCCAACCAAGACTCCCAGGAGACCCTCCGTGTTTTGTTACAGTGGAACAGTTTGATGTGATGCAGGCCCGCTGGGATAACAGGGTGGAGCAGATGCTTGAAATGCAATGAGGTCTTTTACAGGGGATCCCAATACCCCTCCTCCACTGCCAAACGGGGAAAGATCTCGTTCATCGGAGCACAACGAGAACCATAGCAATGCAAACAACACCAAACGGAAGAATAAAGAGGCACGGGGAAACACCAAGAATCAAGATTCACACATGACCAAGGTTGAACAAGCTTTGAACGACAAAGTTCTGGAGCTCCAAGACCAGATTCAAGAAGTTATAAGGGGAAAGAACCAAGCTGCAGTTCATAATTTTCACTTTACTACGGATTTAGCATTTACGGATGAAGTGCGATTGGAGCCTCTCCCAAAAGGGTTCAAGATGCCAACCGTAGAACAATATGCTGGCACCATGGATCTAGAAGATCACTTGGACACCTTCAAGTCCCTCCTGTTCTTTTAAGGCGCTTCTGATGCTATAATGTGCAGGGCTTTCCCCTCCACCTTGAAAGGAACGCCGCAACAATGGTTCTCTTTGCTCCCTCCACGGTCCCTTTCCAATTTCACGGACTTGGGAAGAGCCTTCTTGGCTTACTTTGTGAGCAGCAGGGTTCATAAGAAGACAACGGCTAATTTACTGGTCATAAAGCAATGCCCCGATGAGTCCATCAGGGGTTTCCTTACCAGGTACAATAAAGAGGCCTTGGAGGTGGGAAATTTGGATCCAATAGTGAAGTTCCAGGCGCTGCGTAGCAGAATACGAGATGTCAAATTGAAAAAATCCTTGATCATGGACGAACCAGGAGATATGTATGAATTGTTTTATAGATGTGAAAAATATATCAATTTGGCTGAAGTTCTTGTAGCCGAGAAAGAAGATAAAGCTGAGAAGAAAGTCCAAGAAAAGGAGGGAATCCCTCACGAAGCTGGTACGAAGCGTCATCGAGATGACAGAGATGGCGGAAGAAAGCAAGATGATAGGAAAGCTTGGGTTACTAGAGCTACTGATCTGGGATCCGAGCCGGTCTATACAGCTCTGACTCACGCCCGAGCACATATATTAAATGAAATTAAAGATCAAGTGACCCTACGGTGGCCCTCCAAGATGGTTAAGCCGGCGCATGAGCGCAACAAAAACAAGTATTGTCGCTTTCATTGAGATCATGGTCATGATACCGAGGAGTACAGACAACTGAAAGATGAGATTGAGGCTCTCATTCAAAGAGGGTGCCTAGGTCGATTTGTCAAGAAAGAAGGAAACGAACGCAAGTCGGATTACCGTGCTCGGGAGCCAGAAGAAAAACAAAGGTCATCCACACAAGCTGATAAAGGAGAACTCCCCCGAGGTAAGCCCCATGCTGGGAATGTGCCCTTAAGGGAAATAACTACCATATTTGGCGCACCTGGTGTGGCAGGAGAAACCTCAAATTCCTGAAAGCAGCATACTCGGAGTGTAATGCAGGCAGATCCCACGATCAAAAGGAGGAGAACGGGTTATCCCATAACCTTCTCTGATGAAGATCTGGCGGATATTCAGACCCCCCATGATGACACCTTGGTGATCAAGATGGTTATAGCCAACTGCATGGTGGGAAGGATCCTAGTAGACAATGGGGGTTCAGCTGACATCCTCTACTACGATGCCTTTGAAAAGATGCTCTTGAAACCCGAGATGCTAAAAAGGGTGGGGTCTTCCCTGTACGGTTTCAATGGGGCCCCGGTACAAGTGGAAGGATCAATGGAGCTACTGATCACTGTGGGGACGGAACCCAAACTCTCTACTGTGATGTTGAACTTTCTGGTAGTAAAGGTGAATTCCACTCATAATGGATTATTGGGGCGACCAGGACTCAATGCACTGCAAGCGATGGTCTCAACACTACACCTCATTATGAAATTCCCAACTAATCACGGGGTTGGAGAATGCCGAGGAAGCCAAGTGACTACCAGACGTTGCTATGAAGGATACATGAGGACTAAAGGAAAGGAGCCCCAAATGCATTTGATCCACTTGGATGACAACCGAGATGTCGGATACCAGGAAAGGAGCGAGCCAGCCGAGGACTTGGTCCCTGTGGAGATAGTGGAAGGAGATGAGATGCGTACCATCCAGATAGGTGCAGGGCTGAGTGGCGAAAGAAAAAATGCCCTTATAAAGTTCCTGAAAGCCAATGCAGAAGTGTTCACCTGGTCTGCTACCGACATGCCCGAAATAGACAGAAAGATAACCAAGCATAGGCTTAGCGTCTATCCCAATGCCAAGCCAGTGTTCCAGAAGAAGAGAACCTTTGCACCAGAATGACAAGAAAAGGTGATTGAAGAAGTAACCAAGATGCTTGACGCCAGCTTCATCGAGGAAGCCATCTACCCAAAATGGCTTTCTAATGTTGTAATGGTGCCCAAGCCAAATGGCAAATGGCGAATGTGTATTGATTTTACCGATTTGAATAAAGCTTGTCCTAAAGACTACTTCCCTTTGCCTCGTATCGATTTATTGATAGACGCCACAGCAGGACATGAGATGCTTTCTTTCATGGATGCCTATTCAGGGTATAATCAGATCAGGATGTATGAACCTGATATTTTAAAAACTTCTTTTATTATGGGGAGAGATACGTATTGCTATATCCGCATACCTTTCGGATTAAAGAATGCTGGAGCTTCCTACCAGGCGTTTGGTAAATTACCTTTTCAAGCACCAGATAGGCCTGAACGTGGAAGTTTATGTAGATGATATGCTGGTGAAGAGCCTAAAAGCACAAGTTTATATTATAGATCTGAGTGAGGCATTTCAAGTCCTGAGAGAAACTAAGATGAGGTTGAATCCAACTAAATGCGTCTTTGGAGTCACATCGGAATAATCCCTTGGATTCATAGTCTCAAGAAGAGGGATTGAAGCAAATCCAACAAAGATTAAAGCTATACTTGAGATGCATCAGCCTGGAAGAGTCAAGGAATTGTAAGAACTTACAGGAAGGATAGCGGCGCTCGGGAGATTTATCTCGACCTCGAGGGACCGCTGTCTTCCCTTCTTTAAAGCTCTCAAAAATCGAGCGAAGAAATGAGAAACCAAGGGAGTCAAGCTCACCTTTGAATGGACTGAAAAATGCTAGACAGCCTTTACCGAGCTAAAGAAGTATCTGGCACAACCACCCCTTTTGGCCAAGCCTGAACCAGGGGATATATTGCAGCTATACCTGGCCATCTCCGCTATTGCAGTAAGTGCATTATTAGTCAGAGAAGATGGGAGAACCCAAAAACCAATATACTATGTTAGCAAAGTCCTCCTAAATGCTGAGACCAGATATAGTAATGTTGAAAAATATGCATACGCTTTGATAACGGTAGCTCAAAAATTAAGGACCTACTTTCAAGCTTACACTATTGAAGTGCCTTTAAAGAAGATACTGACCAAACCCGACCACTCAGGACGGTTGGTAGCCTGGTGCGTGGAATTGAGGGAGTTTGATATCTGATATAAAACCCGGACTGCCATCAAAGCACAGGCTCTGGCGAATTTTGTGGTGGAATGCATGCTTCCTGAAGAAGAAAGCCCCAACATAGCAGAACCCGAAGCAAAGTTAGAAGATTGGACACTGCATGTGGATGGTTCCTCCAATGCATAAGGATGTGGGGCTGGATTGATACTGACTAGCCCTGGAGGGTTCCTTGTACAATACGCGCTGAGATTTGAATTCCAGGCAACCAATAATGGGGCTGAATATGAAGCACTGATTGCAGGATTAAAATTGGCACAAAGTCTGATGGTAAAACGAGTCACCGTCCACGGTGATTCCCAACTGATAGTCAATCAGGTCAAAGGAGAATATGAAGCTAAAGAATTGCAGATGACCCAATACTTGGGAAAAGTATGGGATCTGATCATGAAATTCAGCTACTTTGAGATACTTCAGGTACCTCGAACGCAGAATACATCTGCGGATGCCCTCTTTAGGCTTGCCACCTCAGATTTTTAAGATCTAGACAAAATAGTGTATTTGGACGTACTCACTTCCTCGAGCATAGAACAATCCGAGGAGATCTTACCGATCGAAAGGAAACCTTGTTGGATGGATCCATTAATCAACTATCTCCAGGAGAACATACTGCCCACCGACAAGGAAGAAGCAAAGAAGGTCAGAATGAGAGCCACCCGATATACGGTGATAGGAGGAATACTGCATAAAAAGGCGTTGTAATGCCTAATCTGAAATGTCTCCGACCATCTGAAGCAGAATATGTACTTCGGGAGATATACACAGGAATTTATGGACAACACTTAGGGGGCATAGTACTAGCCCACAAAGTCATCAGACAGGGATATTTTTGGCCATATCTCCGCAAAGAAGCACTGAGTTTCATCCGTAAATGCTTGAAATGCCAAAAATTTGTACCCATCACCCATCAACCAGCAATCGAACTCTCTTCAATCTCTAGCCCGTTGCTCTTTGTCCAATGGGGAATGGACATACTAGGACCTTTTCCCAAAGCATCTAGAGGCAAGCAATTCGTAGTGGTGGCCGTTGACTATTTCACCAAATGGGTAGAAGCAGAAGCGTTGGCAACCATCACGGCAGCAAAAGTTTGGAAATTCTTCCTACAATCAGTTATATATAGGTATGGAATCCTGAGAACCCTCATTACTGACAATGGGAAGCAGTTTGAATAAAAATTTAAGAAATTCAGTGATCAATATGAAATTTAGTTAAGAAAGACCTCAGTAGCCCACCCCCAATCCAATGGGCTAGCAGAAGCAATGAACAAAATTCTGTTAGATGGAATCAAGAAAAAACTGGAAACAGCCAAAGGATTGTGGGTGGAAGAATTGCATAACATTCTATGGGCATATCGGATGACCACTAGGTTGGCAACTGGAGAAACATCCTTTATGCTGGCATATGGAACTGAGGCAGTACTCCCAGTAGATATAAGAGAAACTTCACTGAGAGTACAGTTATATAATTCGGAGGTCAATGATGAAGAGCTAAGAGTAAACTTAGATCTGTTAGAAGAAATCCGAGAAACAGCTCGGGTAAGAAATGTAGCACACCAGCAGTGGATAGCACACCACTACAATGCAAAGTTGAAAACCAGAAGGTTCCATCAAGGAGAACTGGTCCTACACAAGGCAGAAGCCTCAGACCCAAGATCTATGGGAAAGTTATCACTTAAGTGGGAAGGACCATATAGGATCTCCAAGCAAGTAGCCCCAGGAGCATATCACTTGGAGACCCTAGAGGGGGTACCCATACCACGATCTTGGAATACTGAGAACTTGCAAAAATTTTATCAATAAAGGTTAGTTCTCAGTTATTTGAATTCTGGTAGTACTCTGTTGTTAGAATTCCAAAAGTAAATTCCAAAGTTGTTAGCCGGGTGACTTTCAAATCTGTCATTTGTGAAAAATCAATAATTGATCAATAAAGTTGAAGGCAAGCATTAGAATTTTCTATGGATATTATTGTTTTTATTAATAATGTGCCAGCAACTAAGATAATGGTGAGATTGCACCATAGGGGCGCTTCCCCAAAGAAAATGATGGTCACCTGACCATAATGGTGAGTGGCACCGTAGGGGCGTTTCCCCAAGACAAAGATGATGGTCACCCGACCATAATGGTGAGTTGCACCATAGGGGCATTTCCCCAAGACAAAGATGATGGTCACTCGACCATAATGGTGAGTTGCACCATAGGGACGTTTCCCCAAGACAAAGATGATGATCACCCGACCATAATGGTGAGTTGCATCATAGAGGCGTTTCCTCAAAGAAGAATGATGGTCACCCGACCATAATGGTGAGTTGCACCATGGGGACATTTTCATCAAAAGCAAGGATTATGGTCAACCAGACATAACGATGAGTTGCATTACAAGGAGGATCACATACAAGAAAGGAAGCGATTATCTGATCACAAAAGAAAACACTCTACAGGAATACAAAACTGCACATACAGAAAGATGAAAATATGCCAAGAAGATTGCTCGGATAACAAGATTCTTTTATTAAGTATTCTGTACACTGATACAAGTATGCAAGTACAAGCTTACAAAGCAATCACATTTCTCAAATACAAGTGCACAGTAAGGTTTACAAGCACTACGATGAAGCTATGCTTGGTTTCAGAACAAGTCCTCCATAAGGAGAAAATGTGGCAAACTAATTGGCCAACCACACCGCCAGGAGAAAGCCCACTTAATGCTCCAAGCAGAAGGCCGATGAAAACCATGAGCCGAGGATGGGGAAGTCTGAGACAAGAGTAGCATTGACACAATGATCGATACCGAGCTCGACCATGATTAAGTAAAACCACTTGCTCCACAACAACCCGGAGAATCAATAGGTAACTACTTTCCCAAATGGGATTCACCATCAGCGTGCTAAAGCACCAAAATAACCCTGTTTCTACTCCTCTCAAGGCATCAGAAATGAGGAGCTCGAAACAGAAATGAGGAGCCCAAAAAATCCTGGGA
This sequence comes from Telopea speciosissima, assembly GCF_018873765.1. Taxonomy (NCBI): domain Eukaryota; kingdom Viridiplantae; phylum Streptophyta; class Magnoliopsida; order Proteales; family Proteaceae; genus Telopea; species Telopea speciosissima. The sequence goes on along the minus strand of NC_057926.1, from coordinate 55,178,988 downwards.
GAAACACTGGCTTTGGGTTCTCCAGCGCACCGACAGATCCATACTACTGCCTGCCAAAAACATTAACAGTGAAGGTCGGCGGCAAGCAGTCTCCTGAAGATTCTCCACCTCTCCGATGCAACCTTCCTTCTCCAATGAGTTGGCAAAGGGAAGGCACCTAGAGAGGTACCATCACAGCCCTTCAACCCAAATGACACTACGTGTCAATTGAGGATTGAAGCTGTGAATGGAAATGTCGATTGAAGATTGAAGCCGAAAGAGATACTTATAAGATGGCTACCCTTCAAGAACATGCAACCTCTGCGTCTTAGAAAGCAACGGCAACTAAAACACCATAAGAAACAAAGAGTCTCTGTGGAACGGCAAAGGAGAAACAATCTAGAAGAATTCATCTTTCTCTTTAAGGAGCAAAAGTATGAAACCTCCTAGCCATATTTATAGGGCAAAACGGCGGTTCAAAGGAGAAACAGAATATTAAAGAGATAACTGCCCCACTTACTGGGAAGTTACGCCCAAGGCCACGTGCTAGCAGCGGCCAATGACGGCGCATTTATAAATGACCTATAAAGGGTAGATATGTCCAAACGAGAAAAAGTCATCGTCAAGATATCGCCTGGTACTGGTTAGCCCCAGGAAATAGACACGAACTCTAAGTTGATCATCCAAACATTTCTCCAAATTCTGTTAAATTACACCCTACACCTCAACCGAGATATCTCAACCGAGCTAAAGGGAGTAGGGGGCAAATGATACACCATAATTTCTACTTCAAATCATGATCGTACACGTGGACTCATATGGAAATAAGGCTCAAAAGCACGTTTGGAGAATCTCACATGCCCGACGATTATAAAACTCACTCCCACCATGGCAGTTAGAAAACCACTCATGATCAATCCCACATGGATCGGGAATCCCAGGATTAAAGAGGGGACCACATCAAGAATGGGAGTGCTGAAAATCCATGTTGTTAGGGAAGACCATGGCTGACGAAGAATGGGTTATTCGATCCATTTATATAAATATAGGGCTAGCCCCTCATGTAAGGGGATCAGAATGTATTTAATAATCAATAAAGAAAATATTTTGCTCCACTGTCTTCTCTCTTTCGTTCTCAATTTTCTTTTAACTTTCTTTACTAGCTAGAGAACTGTGTTTACAGCAAGGGATTTCTCCGGTAGAAATTCTTGTACAACACCACCCAAACTCTACTGCTTTCTCTCTCAATCCTCCCTCAATTTAGGCTTCTCACCAAATCTTCGTTTAGAATGGCTCTAATTTGCTGAATTTGCTCTAGAACTAGACTCGAGAGGTGCAATTTCAGTGTTTCCAATATAATTTCAACAAGCTTTAATTTCTAAAGTTGTTGTTTCTACATCTAGGGCGAACAAAGGTGTCGAACGGAAAAATTGTACGTTTCTCTGATCTCCACAGATTCAATTTGTTTTTCTCTATTTTTTGTTTGATTTGAATAAATATTGGACCATTTTGAACCTGCGATCACGAGGGTGAGAGAGTAAATATATGAGGATATAGAATTGTTTATAGTTTCTGCTATCTTTTGTTAGTCCCTTTCGGTCCAATGACGTCGGAGATGGGTGAGTATACTAGAGATTCGCAGGTTTCTAAGATTGAAATTGAGGAAAAGATCTCTTATAATTTGAGTTATTGCGAAGATCTGGGGAAGGTCGGTAGTGGCGAGTGCAATGGCAATATGCATGATTGCGTTCTAGCTCGGGATGTAGAAGGTAATGACGAATCTATAATCACGACCACAGTGCCTGCTGAATCGGAATTGCCCCTACTTGATCGTGATGAGGGGAACGAAAAAGTGACAGTTCCTTTGGTAGAGAGGTAGAGTCCGATAAGGTGCAAGAGAGTCGGGAATCAATTGCAGCGAAGGAGGCCGTTGAATGTGACTTCCAACAGCTTAACAATGAAGAAACTGTTGGTCAAACAACGGTCCAGGGATAAAAACATGGTTCCCTAGGGAAACCAATTAACTGAAAATTAGGGTATTGCATGCCCTGGGTTATCCCATGGTGTCCCATGGGTGCCCCATTTTAATTTTAGGGTTTCCCATGGTCTCCCATGGGAACCCTGGTGCATCCCTAATAGGGTTTCTCCTTCCCTCATGTGTCCCACGCAATTATAGAACACATTAGGGACAGAGAAAATACATCTCTAGTCATCACATGGCAAGAGGGATCATCCCATACTCGAATGCGCAGCAGAAATAAATCAATTCGAGTTTCTTTCGCATCCCATGAATATTAATAATTAATAAACTGAGGGAATTAATAAAGAACTGCTAACCTGGTGAGCCTCAAGTGTTGCTCCTCCAATAGACAGTGGTTCTTCCTCCAGGGAGCGCTCCAAGCAAACAGATCTGAACCTCCAATGGTGCTACCAAGGTTCTACACGCCAATCCCAGATGCCCTCAAACTCCTCAGCACAGATCTAGGGTTTCATAAACCCTAACTCTCAAACACAGGTGAGAGAAGCAAGAAGAAGAAGAGAGATCACAAGAGGGAGATAGAGAAACCAAAAACGTAGGAGAGAGAGTGTCTGCTCCAAAAATGTGAAGAGCTTCTCCTCCCTCCTACGTGTTGGTCCCCTATTTATAATAATAGGGTTTAATTAAATCCTAGATAGATTTAATAGAGCCCTAGTGAGAGTCTGACTCCCTCTCTCTCAGTCTGGCAGTTCTGTTTAAACTCAAAGTGCTACACAGGTGAAGAAGCAGAATCTAATAGGAAAAGTATTAATTAAATTCTTTATTTAATTATTACTGGATAATTACAATTAGCACCAAATCCATTAATTAAATAAAGAGCCAATTAAATTAGCAAATTCCAAATAACTCCCTATATGATAATAATTTATCATATATAACCCCCCCCACTAATCAACACCATCATTATGGAATCTAGAGCATGTACACATGTACTGCCAAACCCCAATCTATAGTACATGTCCATATAAGAGCGTCTGTGCATCTAATCGGGTCCCGCAAAACTCGATAAAATACTTTATTTAAAATAACTATAAATAATGTATCATTTTATGTAAAATAAATTTTGCAAAACCATTTCCAAAACGGTACTGGATTCAGATTCTGATCTGACCATGCATAGATAGTCTCTATCTTGGTGTTCCCCAATCGGGTAGTGGTGACCGTGTTGGATAACTCCTTCACTCATAAAGTGTTCACGCATTCCCAGAACACCGGCTTTGACTCGCTTGAGTCTCAGTCATTGATGAACCAAAGAATGCGATCACACTTTGTAGTGACAGGGTTCCCTCAGGCACAGGGTGTCGGTAACACATGTCTATCCCTTCCAACATCTGGCAGTAATACATGAGGGAATCGACAAAGTAGATTCTTTGCCAATGCACACATCAAACATGTGAGCACTTGCATTCGTACCCTGACATCACATGTCTAGGCATACCCAATGCGACGACCATATGATAAGGGTGCCCAGCTCAAACCCTAGTCGTGACTACCATTTTAAGTAAAACTTAGGGACACATAATGCTCAAAAAGTTTATATCGCATGTGACAATATTAAACTAAAATGTATAAATGTTAAATACAAAGGTGAATCGGGTTGAACCGGACCAAACCGGGCTTGATGGACACACACTTGTCCAACAATTTCCCACTTGTACATCAAAGCCAATTCCCCATACATTTTAATTCCATGCCCTCCATGTGTTTCTCAAACACTCCTGGTGACAAACCCTTTGTCATGGCATCAGACACATTTTCAGTTGTGTCCACTTTGGAGATACTCACGTCACCCTACTGGATAATCTCTCTGATGAGGTGATACTTTCGCTGCACGTGCTTGTTCCTCTGATGAGCCCTAGGCTCCTTAGCTTGTGCAATGACCCCTCTGTTGTCACATAACAGGGGAATGGGGCCCTTGACAAGATCAGAGACTACCTCCAAATCTGATAGGAATTTCCTCAGCCAAACACCTTCTTTTGCTGCAGCACAAGCTGCAAGGTATTCTGCTTTGGTAGTAAAATCAGCTGTAGACTTTTGTTTCGCACTCCGCCACATAATGGCACCTCCACCCATTAGATATACCATCCCGGACGTGGATTTTCTATCATCCTTGTCAGTTTGGAAATCTGAATCTGTGTATCCCAATAATGACAACTGATCAGATCCAAAAACCAAGAAATATTCCTTAGTCCTTCTCAAGTACTTGAGGATATTCTTGACAGCACTCCAATGCTCGTGTTCAGGGTTAGATTGATAACGACTTACCATGCCTACTGCATAGCAAATATCCGGCCTCGTACACAACATGGCGTACATAAGACTCCCTACTACTGAGGCATAGGGAATCCTCTTCATCTCTTCAATGTCTGTCGAGCGAGGACATTGAGATCCGGAAAAGACCGACTCCATGTCCAAGGGAACACTTCCCCTCTTGGAGTTCTCCATACTAAATCGGCCAGGACTTTGTCTATATAGGTAGCTGTGATAAGCCTAGCATCCTTTTCTGGCGATCTCTTACGAGTTTGATCCCAAAGATATAGCTAGCTTCACCAAGGTCTTTCATCGAAAATGTTGTGGATAACCACTGTTTTATTGATGAAAGAAAACCTACATCGTTACCAATCAGCAATATGTCAACTACGTATAAAACAAGAAAACAGACTGCCCTCCCACTGATCTTCTTGCAAACGCATGGTTAATCCATGTTTTGATCAAAACCAAACGATTTGATTAATTGATCAAGCCTGATGTTCCAGCTCCTGGAAGCCTGCTTCAGTCCATAAATAGACCTCTGCAATTTGTACACCTTTCTTTCTTCCTCCAAGGAAGAGAACCCCTCTGGCTGTTCCATGTAGATTTCCTCTTGTAGGAACCCATTCAGGAATGCAGTCTACACATCCATCTGCCAGATTTCATAATCCAAGTGTGTGACGATAGCCAATAAAATCCTGATGGATTTTATCATCGCCATTGGTGAAAAGGTTTTCTTATAGTCTATACCCTCTTTTTGGGTATAGCCCTTTGCCACCAGTCTCGCTTTGAATCTTTCAACCTTTCCATTTGCGCCCTTCTTCCTCTTGAAGATCCATTTGCATCCAATAGACTTGATGCCAAGCGGGTGGATCGACTAGAGTCCAGACCTTGTTGGAATGCATCGAATGAATTTCAGAGCACATTGTCTCCAGCCACCTAGTGGCATTAACATCCTTTAGAGCCTCAGAGTATGTTATCGGATCATCATCCGATTCAACCGATACCATGTGGAACTCTTCCACTGTTTTCCCTTCAGTTAGAAGAGTTAGCCTGGTGGGTGGTCTAATAGTCCTCCCACTGCGTTGAGGTTCCTTAGGTGTTGGTATTTCTGCGGGTATGTCAGTTGATCTCACTTCTGGAAGTGAAGTTTCTGAGCCATCTGATAGCTCTTTTATGACTACTGGTTCGGACCTCTGGGTCATCATTTCTTCCTCCAAAAATGTGTCATGTTTACTTACAATGACCTTTTGGTCAACTGGGCCATAGAAATAATAGCCTATCGTGCCTTTGGGGTAGCCTAAGAAATAGCATCTCGAAGTCCTGGATTTCAACTTGTCTGTCTATTGCTTTCGCACATGTGCTATGCAACTCCATACCCTAAGGTGTTTAATACTGGACTTTCGCCCTTTCCACAACTCAAAGGGTGTCTTGGCTACAAACTTAGATGGAACCCTATTCAAGATATATATCGCCGTCTCTAAAGCGTGCCCCTAGAAAGAAAGAGGCAGCTCACTATAAGTGAGCATCGTCCTGACCATATCCAATAGGGTCCGATTGCGTCGTTCGAATACACCATTTTATTGTGGTATGCCTGGATTAGTTAGCTGACTAACTATCCCTTGAGATATGAGATGTTCTTTAAACTCATTCGATAGATACTCCCCTTCATGATCTGATTGTAAGGACTTGATGCGTTTATCGAGTTATCTTTCGACCTCTGCTTGGAATTCTTTGAATTTATCAAAGGCTTCAGATTTTCTACGCATCAAGTATATGTAACCATATCTAGAGTAATCATCAGTGAACGTGATAAATTACTCATACCCATATCTTGCTTGTATGTTTATGGGTCCATACATGTCAGTGTGTATCAACTCCAACAGATCTGTGGTTCTAGCACCTTTATTGCTAAAGGGTTTCTTGGTCATTTTGCCCTGAAAGCATGACTCACAGGTGGAGAATGGTTCCACCCTCAGACTCTCTAAGGGCCCATCCCTCACCAATCTACTGATTCGGTCCACAACAATGTGACCCAATCTTAGATGCCACAGATATGTTGAGTTCACTGGAGCTACTTTCCGTTTCAAATCAACATTTGAAACAACATTCTTTCTAATAGGACAATCTAGAAAATACAAACCATTTTGCATATATCCAGATGTCACAAAGGAATTATTAAAACGAATAATCAATTTAGAATTAAAGAAAAAACTATACCCGTCCAAAATAAGTTTTGAAACTAAAATTATCTTCCTATTGAAAGAGGGTACATAATAGCAATCCTTTAAAACTAAACTAGTAGAACTAAAAAATAAAAGTTCCCACAGCCAACGCCATGGTCTCAGCTCCAGTGCCCATCCGAAGATGCACTTCATTTCTTTCTAGGTTCCTCGTCTCCTTGAACCCCTGCAAATCATTGCAAATGTGAACGGTGGATCCACTATCCACCAACCAAGAATTGGTCGGTTCAAAAGATAAATTAGATTCATAAAGAACGTGAACATCACATGTACCTTCTTTAGCAGTCTCTGTTTCATCCGACTTATTGTCTTTCAAAGTTGCCAGGTAAGCACGACAGTTTCTTTTCCAGTGACCCTCCTTCTTGCAATAGAAGCACTTGCCTTTGCATTTATTGCCAGACTTCCCACCCTTGGGTTTTAGGGTCTTACCCTTACTTTCCTTTTTCTTCTTCTTCCCATTTGAAGAAGACTTTGCCTCAGTTGCATTGACCTCAGCCTTGTCCTTTTTCAAGGACGCTTCAGCCTCTACCAGTGCATTAGCAAGCTCGGTGAGCTCCATCTCTTTCTTGGACATCTTGTATGACATCCTAAAAGCTGCATAGGCAGAAGTGAGTGACGCTAAGATCACATCAGTCTTGTATCGCAAGCTGAAATTAATCCCCATGGATTCCTATTTTTCAAACAGATTGATCATTTTCATTACATGATCCATCACTGGAGTCCCCTGGGACATCTTGGAGTTATGGATTTGACTCACCGCATCAGAATGTGCGTGTGTCAACTGTCTGTTGAACAATTCAGCAAGCTTATCCATTTTCCCCCCAGCAGTGCGTATATCCTTGACCGAGTCTACAATTGACTTTTCCAACGATCCTAGGATATAGAGTGATGCTTTGGAATCCCTCATGAGGAACTCTTGCATCTCTTCATTTGTCTCAAAATCGTTCGGGTCGGGTTGAGGAGGAACTTGTTCATGTAGAACTATGTACAATCCTTCAACAGTCAGGAGCAACTTAATGCTCCGGTACCAATCGACATAGTTTGTACCATTAAGTTTGTATTCGCTAATGAGTGTTAACAGGTTGGAATTAACGACAACCATCGTATATTAATCTACACATGCACAAGTAAATAACCACATGCTAATTAATGACCATTGAAAATAATAAATTGAGCACACATATCAATGGTCTTTCATGATTTGGGTTTCCCTCATAACCCAAAAGATGAATTGGATACCTACAACCCTTGCATGCATAACTTACTCTGTCGAGAGTCATTATACACACCGTGGTAGTGTGGACTAAGCTATCCGCCTCATGGGCTTTCAATATTTTTGGCCACCTGGGTGTCATGTCCAGATCCTGTCGGCTGACATACACCCAAGTCATGTACTTACCTATTGCATTAGTTAGAATCATGAAATCATGAAAGATGGTCCACTGTCGCAGTGCCCTCTCACTATCCATACCCTAACGTATCTAGATAGAGGTAAATATAGATAAATGTGACAGTAGTCCTGGCAATGTCCTATCGGCGTATGCGGGGCATATCACACAATCTCTACATTTATCTTCAATAGAAGGCCATGGACATGTCTACCGTTTAAGACTAGTCTATATCGTACATATATTATGATTAAAGAGGGATTAAGCAATTCTCACATACATGGATAGATTTAAACAACATAATTAATCAACATTAATTAAAAGTGATTATGGGATGGTAGCATTTTTATCAGAAGCAATTAAAGAACCCTCCCAATAAAAATAAAACTAATAATTTTGGGTGCATTTATCATGTCGTGGATGCCACGCCTCGATCATCTCCTCCGCTCGATCACGTCTTCAAAGTAGGTGACTTGCATCTCCATAAGCTTTGAGTGCCACATGTAGATCATCATCAACATGCCCTGGGAGTCCTAGCTCCTTTAAAATTACAATGGAAACCTAGGAAAAATTCTATACATTTTCCTTTCCAAAAAAATAAAGAAACCCCGCATGGAGAAACCAACCCACCATTTGGGCTGCCAATGGGGTGGAGTACATTTGTTTATAAAAAAGATAGGGGGAGAGAGAGAAAGAGAGAGAAGCATCACATCCACCCATAACCCCATGCATCACATACATAAACAATCCATCCATTTATTAGAATGTCATTCCCATGATCACAACATAATATAATTTCATGCATGGGCATTAAAGCAGGTGAACCAAAAATTAAAATATGAATTTCTTCAATTATTGAACCACCACATCGCATGTGATAACATGTATCCAAGCCCATAAAATTAAAATCGCATTTTAATTGCAAGTGGATAGAGAGGGAATCTCTTCACCCAGCATCGTCCTCTAAAAACAAAACAAAACAATAAAATTATGTTTTTTACAAATAATTCCTTTTTTTTTTTTTTTTTAAAATTAAACTGGAGGGAAAACAAGGGGGGTGCATGCAGCCCACTTGCACAAGCTGCAGGCACTCCCTGCGCAGCCCGCAAGCCCAAGGCCCACGGGCAGCAGCCCATGGCTGAGCCCGCAGGACTGCTGCCTATAGGCTAATGCCCACGGCAGCCCGCAGGCAGTAGCCCTAGCTTGCGCACATAGGCAGGAAAAGGGGGAAGGTGTGCGCATGTGCATGGCAGCGTGCGCCCCCCCCCCCCCATATAACCTAGATAAAAAAAATTTTAAATAAAAATTTAATTACATCATGCATGGATACATGTTACAATAATTGGAAATAACAAACAAACCAAATCCATCATCACATGGGTTAGGTTGTTACAGTAACAACCTTGTAACTACCCATGTGCACATGGGAAGGTTGTTACAACAACCATAATTTTAACCACCCATGTGCAACATGCATCCCACTCATGACAATCATATTAAACCATTAATTATCTAATATTCATGGGTGAGAAAGGTAGCTCTGATACCACACTGTTGGTCAAACAACGGTCCAGGGATAAAAATATGGTTCCCTAGGAAAATCAGTTAACTGAAAATTAGGGTATTGCACACCCTGGGTTATCCCATGGTGTCCCATGGGTGCCCCATTTTAATTTTAGGGTTTTCCATGGTCTCCCATGGGAACTCTAGTGCATCCCTAATAGGGTATCTCCTTCCCTCATGTGTCCCACGCAATTATAGAACACATTAGGGACAGAGAAAATACATCTCTAGTCATCACATGGCAAGAGGGATCATCCCATACTCGAATGCGCAGCGGAAATAAATCGATTCAAGTTTCTTTCGCATCCCATGAATATTAATAATTAATAAACCGAGGGAATTAATAAAGAACTGCTAACCTAGTGAGCCTCAAGTGTTGCTCCTCCAATAGACAATGGTTCTTCCTCCAGTGAGCGCTCCAAGCAAACAGATCTGAACCTCCAATGGTGCTACCAAGGTTCTACACGCCAATCCTAGATGCCCTCAAACTCCTCAGCACAGATCTAGGGTTTCACAAACCCTAACTCTCAAACACAGATGAGAGAAGCAAGAAGAAGAAGAGAGATCACAAGAGGGAGAGAGAGAAACCAAAAACACAGGAGAGAGTGTGTTTGCTCCAAAAACATGGAGAGCTTCTCCTCCCTCCTGCGTGTTGGTCTCCTATTTATAATAATAGGGTTTAATTAAATCCTAGATAGATTTAATAGAGCCCTAGTGAGAGTCTGACTCTCTGTCTCTCTCAGTCTGGCAGTTCTGTTTAAACTCAAAGTACTACACGGGTGAAGAAACAGAATCTAATAGGGAAAGTATTAATTAAATTATTTATTTAATTATTAATGGATAATTATAATTAGCACCAAATCCATTAATTAAATAAAGAGCCAATTAAATTAGCAAATTCCAAATAACTCCCTATATGATAACAATTTATCATATATAACCCCCCCACTAATCAACACCATCATTATGGAATCTAGGGCATGTACACATGTACTGCCAAACCCCAATCCATAGTATATGTCCATATAAGAGCGTCTGTGTATCTGATTGGGTCCCGCAAAACTCTATAAAACACTTTATTTGAAATAACTATAAATAATGTATCATTTTATGTAAAATAAATTTTGCAAAACCATTTCCAAAACGGTATTGGATCCAGATTTTGATCCGACCATGCACAGACAGTCTCTATCTTGGTGTTCCCCAATCGGGTAGTGGTGACCGTGTTGGATAACTCCTTCACTCACAAAGTGTTCACGCATTCCCAGAACACCGGCTTTGACTCGCTTGAGTCTCAGTCATTGATGAACCAAAGAATGCGATCACACTTTGCAGTGACAGGGGTCCCTCAGGCACAGGGTGTCAGTGACACATGTCTATCCCTTCCTACATCTGACAGTAATACATGAGGGAATCGACAAAATAGATTCTTCGTCAATGCACACATCAAACATGTGAGCACTCGTATTCGTACCCTGACATCACATGTCCAGGCATACCCAATGCGACGACCATAAGATAAGGGTGCCCAGCCCAAACCCTAGTTGTGACTACCATTTTAAGTAAAACTTAGGGACACATAATGCTCAAAAAGTTTATATCGCATGTGACAATATTAAACTAAAATGTATAAATGTTCAATACAAAGGTGAATCGGGTTGAACCTTCACCGAATCGGGTTTGATGGACACACACTTGTCCAAAAGAAACGAGTCTTCAATTTGTGAGACCGGAGAGGAGAGAGAGGGGTAAAAACGTCAAAAAGGGTTAGTAGATGTGGAAAGGAGGGTACTCTTTTGGTTAGTTTTGTATTATTAATCATTATTTTGTCTATTTTTGTAAATCGAAAGATATCATGGTTAGTTTGGTAAACTTAAACCCATTTTAGACTAATCTTGTAATTCTCCCTTTTGTTTTTGTTGCCTTTCTAACACAGCCTCAGGCTGTACATCACAAACAGTCCAATCCAACGGTTCTTTTCCATTCATGTCAGATTAAGCATTAGTTTCGTTTTTGCTGTCAACTCACAAATATGGTCATTTTAATTACCGATAAATTTTTAGACCGTTTCGATTGTGAATATTTGATACAGTGGACTGCCGAAATATCTCTGTCAAGGCCCACTAATCATAAATGACTTCTACAAAAGAAAAATCATAAATGAAAAGGTATTAAAAAAAAAAAAATGTTCCATATATATTTAGGGTTCTACTTATTGATACCTTAAAAAAAAAAATATCTTATTGGTACCTGGGACTCCCTGGAGGCTGGGACATGATTTGAGGAATGGATATTGGATCGATCAATTCATATCAATATCAGACTAATACCGATTTCTGGTTAAACCATCAATATGGACAAAGGGAAAAATATGAAAAAAATATGATTTAAAAAAAAAATATACACATATATATATATATGTCCGATTCAAATCAATGCGGGTCGATCTAAATCAATAGTAGATAAATATTGGCAGAAATCAATTCCAATCTCACTATCGATTACTAAAATCTTGATCTAGAAAACATTTCTTGGCGTGGCGATGGTTGAGTGTAGTAGAGTGTTGGCCTCTAAAGAGAGATTACATGTTCGATTATCCCCCATTAGAAGTATACATCATGCTACAATATAGCTTCTGCGTTAACCTCTTCACATAAAATGACTTCGTTACCTTTTGATATAATATACCATTTTGATACACTGCATTCTATATGCCGATTGCCCAAAGAACCTCATTTTTACAATTTCACCAAAACATGAGTGTATTCTATATGCCGATTGCCCAAAAAACCTCAATTTTACATTTTCACCAAAACATAAGTGTGTCGTTGTCTTTTCAACCAAAAATGACCCCTTGATCAATATTTCGGTGGATTTTATCCTTTCAAGTGTGGCCCGTAAATCACTACACCTAATAATCCAATAATAAAAATATGGGCAGTAACGTTTTTTTCTACTTCTCAAATGTTGAATGGACGATTGGATTATCAAGTTGAGAGGATACAAATCGTCACTCAGCAGATTCCACGCTCTTTTCATCATCCACACATAAATCCATAAAAAAAATAAAAATCCTCACATAAATCATAAATGACACGCACGAAAATTCCCTTCAAAGAAAAACGCTCCCACGGTGGGAGAGCCCAATTAGACAGTATGGCCGTTTTGGTGGAAATGGGATCCATTATTATTATTCCAATCAAGCTATAGCGCGCGCGCATCCAAGATCCACCACGAGTATTGTTCCTATAAAATAAAGGAGCACAGATTTTGTATTCTTAATTGCTTACCAAATTTTTTTTTTTTTTGGGTATGCTTCTTAAATTGCATTTCTGCCCTCTATCTATCAACTCCCCTAGCTCCAAGGTTGTCTTTTTATCCTTTTTCTTTTTGTTTCCTCCTTCCATCGGTTAGGTCACTCTCTGGGTAGGTTTTCTAATGTAGTACTGTGTCTCACACCTCTCAACGGGTCTAAAAGTCTGAACTGCTCCAAAAACCCTTCCAGTTCCATATTATTTTCTTGTCTTCTTTCTCTCTCTCCCTTGCAGGTTTGCAGTGCATCAATGGCGAAACCTATACACAGATATCTGCATTTCATCGTCTTGCTTTCTCTTCTTCATTTCATCCTCTCACAGCCATCTTTAAATCCGGATTTCAAGATCTTACTAGCGTTCAAAAACGCTTCAGATACTACTAACAAGCTCAGTAGCTGGAACGAAACCGTCGACCTGTGCACTTGGTACGGCGTTTCATGCAATCGTGGCCGCGTTTATCGCCTCGTTCTGGAAGGACTAGAACTCCGTGGCGGTTTTGAACCGTTAGCCTCTTTGAATCAGCTTCGCGTTCTAAGTCTCAAGCAAAACCGTCTCTCTGGTACCATTCCCGACCTGTCTAACCTCTCTGCACTCAAGCTTCTTTTCCTCTCTTACAACCAGTTTTCTGGCGAGTTTCCGTCGTCCATACCATCTCTTACCCGGCTTTACCGTCTCGACCTGTCTTACAACAACATCTCCGGTCAGATTCCGGTCACAGTCAACCATCTCACTCACCTTCTCACTCTACGCCTCGAAGGAAACCAGTTTTCTGGCCCGATTACAGGTTTGAATCTCCCTAATCTGCAGGACTTCAATGTTTCCAGTAATCAACTCACAGGAGCCGTACCGACGTCCCTCTCCAGTTTCCCCCAAACGGCTTTCGTTAACAACCCGGTTTTGTGCGGTTCACCATTGCCGAGCTGTAAGAGCACAGCACCGGATGGGGCCGTGGCGTCTCCAGTAAGTCCAGTTAAAGGAAGTCCTGCGGTTATCTCATCGTCTCCAGCGGTTTCTGGCGCCAACGCACAGGGAAATGGTCACCGTAGTGGAGCCAGGAAGATGAGTATGCTCGCCGTGATAGCTATCATAGTCGGCGATCTTTTGGTGCTCTGCTTGGTTTCGCTCCTCTTGTACTGCTATTTCTTGAGGAGTTACGTAGCAAAAATCCGGGACGGCAGAGGCTCTCGATTACTCGAGAGTGAAAAGGTCGTTTACTCGGCAGGTCCGTACCCACCTCAAGCAGGTAACGATAGAGGAAAAATGGTTTTCTTCGAGGAAGGGGGATCGAAGCGTTTCGAGTTGGAGGATTTGCTTAGAGCTTCTGCAGAAATGCTGGGGAAAGGTGGGTTTGGGACGGCGTATAAGGCTATTCTCGACGATGGAAACGTCGTCGCCGTTAAACGGCTTAAAGAAGTTCAGGTTGGAGGGAAGCGTGAGTTCGAACAGCATATGGAACTGTTGGGCCGGTTACGGCACCCTAACGTCGTTAGTCTCAAGGCTTACTACTACGCTAGAGATGAGAAGTTGCTGGTCTACGCCTACATGCCTAATGGAAGCCTCTTCTGGCTCCTCCACGGTACGTCCAATATCCCACTTCTCTCTGAGCTCCGGAGGGATTTACCGTCATATCGGCTTCAGTGAACTCCTCGTCGAAATGACGAAAGTGACCCCTTTTTTTTTTTATATTAACTTAATTTTTTTTTTTCATTAATTAATATTTTTGTTCTTAGCTGGAAGGATAACCGAAACCCGGGAAAGTCCAAGTCCACGAGCCACTCGACGTGGGTGGGCCTTAGGCTCCTAGACTCTCTAATCCGTCCTAGAAATTAATAAACAAAACAAAAATGCATTAATTATGGATTAATTGGATTTTTTTGGTTTGGACTTTGGATTTGCCAACTGCACACTTACCAATTCCCAGTCTGACTAAACTATAACGTGGCCAGGTAACCGAGGACCGGGTCGAACTCCGCTAGACTGGACGACGAGGTTGAAGATCGCAGCTGGAGCGGCTCGTGGAGTCGCCTATATCCACCACTATTACCGGTCACCGAGACTGGCTCACGGGAATATCAGATCCACCAATGTACTCCTTGATAATACCGGAAATGCCCGGGTCTGTGATTACGGTCTCTCTGTCTTTGCTTCTCCAAATAGTTTACCCAGATCGACAGGCTATCGTGCGCCGGAGGTGACGGATGGCCGTAGATACTCACAGAAGGCGGATGTGTACGCCTTCGGTGTATTGCTACTGGAGTTGCTGACGGGGAAATGCCCTTTTGTGATGGAGGGTGGTGCGCCTGGGGGTGGTTACGGTGGGGTTGTTGATCTGCCAAGGTGGGTCCAGTCGGTGGTGAGGGAGGAATGGACGGCGGAGGTTTTCGATCTGGAATTGATGAGGTACAAGGATATTGAGGAGGAGATGGTTGGGTTACTCCAGATCGCCATGGCATGCACGTCTCCCTCACCGGATCAACGGCCCAAGATAGGTTACGTTGTGAAGATGATTGAGGAGATCAGAGGAGTAGAGATGACACCGTCGCACGAGTCTGACTCGGTTTCTGACTCGCCTAACGTGTCAGATGACACAGGAGGGGTGAGTCACTGATCATCGATGAGAGAGTATGGGATTAGGGATGATGATATTGTATATAGTTATCTCCCACTTCCCAAATAATCGATAATTTTTGCTTGCTATTCTTGAAATTATTATTATTGGTTTTCTTTTTTTTTTTTTTTCAGTTGGGGATGGTTATGGTGTCAATTGTTCTTCCTAGAAGCTTACAAATGAAAATATCAGGGTAAAATTGGATTTTGGGTGAATGTTGCTTGTTTGTTCTCTCTTCCTAAGTTGATTCGCCCATTTATCTGTCGTTCTATCTGATTTGGGGGGGGGTGGGGTGTGCTTAATTAGCAGGAGTGTCCAAAGTTTGGCCTCCATGCGTTACCTGAATCTACCGGTTGAAGTTTGAGATTGGTCCAAGAGATTACTAAACATGTCGGGTTCAAGCACCGAATCTGATTAACCCGTTGAAGTCCCCATTTAGTTAGGGATGTAAATGGATAACCGAAATCCGAATCCGAATTCGCATCCGTATTCGTTTAGGGGCATCCGTATTCGTTTAGAGATATCCGGAAAAAAATCCGAATACTCCGATTAAAATCCGTCCGAAAAAAAATCCGAATACTTAATAATAAAAAATTAAGTAAATAATGATTTTTAGGGTTTTTGAAGATTAAACAAGTTCTAGAATATGATGAAAAGAGAATCATGATCTAAGAGATATGGATTAAGAGAGAATTGTATCCGCTAGGGGGAGGAAGGTCCGGGTTACACAAGGCAGATATGTAAACGGATGGTCGAAAATCCGAATCCGAATCCGCATCCGAATCCGTTTAGAGGTATCCGTATTCGGCCAGGGAATATCCGGCTCCGATCACATCCGATCCATATCCGATCCGAATCCGATCCGTTTACATCCCTACATTTAGTAACTTGTTTATGGCCCGTTTTAAGGACATTTTTTAACCACCTGATTAATCGAATAACTCGTTTAGAATCCACCTATAGTCTGATTATTATAGATCAGTAATTAACAGATAATAGCAATGTGTCCAAGCCCTGGCTGATATACCTGGGTGGAAATGGTGCCCTGGCCTACGAGGCTAGATACCTGGGTGGAAATCCTGGGTGGAAATGGTGTGGGGACTTTAAATTGCCAATATTGATTGGCAGGGTTTAAAAATCAGGAATAAAGTTTCAGATCTGTCCCAATTAGGGGTTAAATGGTAATTGAATAGATTGGTCCTAAAATCGATATATTCCGGGCATCAAAGATTTTTCATAAAGAATTAGAATCGGTTGGCTTCGGCCGATTCCAATCTCCTCCTTTCACCCCTAGGAAGGAAAAAATAATCTGTCCTGTATATGAGTTGTGTGTCAAATTACTTGAGTGATCCGATTCCTCACTGCTGACTTCTCAAAGAGAATCAACTGTCGGTTCTGTAGCATCGGGGCTCCGTTTTATTTGCTTCTATCAAAAGTTCTAAGACGGAAAAGGAAAAGAAAGGATAAAGGAGGGATTGGTTCCTCTTTATGTTTTTAATCTGCTGTATCACTATCTCCTAAGAAAAGGGCAAAACTCGTCGTAGCTGCCAGCCTACAACCACTACCATCACCTTTTGACCCGTTTCCACTTTGATCATGGAGTTCCTTTTCTCTTTGTTGGGACTTGAGAAGGGACAAAGCTGCCACTAGGCCCACTACCAGTAGGCTGCTTGCTGCTGGTACTAGTGTCCACTGCCGTAAACCAGCATACAAAAAAACCCAACAAAAAAAAACATCCCCAACCAAAACAGAGAGAGAAAAGAATTGGTCTAAAATAAGAAGTTCCAAATTTAATCCTAGATTCCAGTAGGACCAAATTTTAAAATACTTAACTGAGCTTTTTTTATCCGCTTGAATGAGGAGCTGGGTCTTGTTTGGTATTCTACAGGAGTAATATTTAAAAAGTGATTTTTTTTGTTGGGTGATTCTGTCCTATTGGAACAGAGTTAAGGGAAGTAGGAAGTGATTCCAAGTTAGAAAAGAAACAGAATCGCGTCTAGAAGACGCTTTATAAGAAACACTTCTTATACAAACAATATTGGTCAACCTCATCGGAAACAGATAAACATTGTTGTAACTGGTGTTTTTCCATCTAATTATTATGATAACGTCTATTCTCTGCCTTACCCTTTTCATTCTTGATTCCATTATGATATCTAGGGCCAATCTCCCTGTAATCTAACTTTTTTTCTTCGTTAAATAAACAGGAACATAAAACAAGTCCTGTGATGATTAGCCTATCGGGGAAGGCCAGGATTGGCTGGACTCACCGAGGGATATGATTGGGGAAAAAGTTTTATGTGTGCAAACAAATAAAACAAGTCATGTGTGAACCAAACACTCAAACACAAAGACCCCTCAAAATCTTGCCTGGGGTAAGCATATGGACTTACTACATTCATTTATTTTTAGAGGGAGAGGGTTCCCACAACACCAATGGTCATGCAAAGAATAATATCATCTATATGAGGCCATCATTACATCTGAAATGTATTTTTTTTTTTTTTTTTTGGGTTCGATTATAATATCTAAAATGTATTTCACTAGATACAACTAAATGATCAACAATAGGACTCAAAAGATCGGTTTTAGTTGAGCCAAGGACAATATAATCCAGATCTTTCTTAGTTTTAGCATTTTTTAAGAATTTGGACTTGTTAAACAATGACTTACTTAATTGATCTTATTTCTCGCTTCCAAACTTTGATTGATTTGATTCTTATTTTTTCGACGTAAAGGTGACTTGAAGGACTACATTTCTCATGATATCACCTTCAATTCAAGGTCAATGCATGGACCTTGAAAATTGAACTACAAATTGATGCATCTACTGAAAAGAGTTTTTAAAGCGATGACGACTCCCAACTCCAACTAAACATGCATCGCTGCATAAGTGTGTTGGTTGTGTTGACAACAATGAGCAACACCATAGCCAAACCACATTGCTCAACTTTGGACATTATGGTGTATGAATTGGGAATTGATATTGGAAGATAATAGATGACATGTCTTGGAGCGTACAATGGGTTGTGAAATATATATTGATTAATTTTGGATGGTATAGTTGTTTTGAACATTAGAAGCATGCATTTCAAATTAAAATTCCTCAATTTATGTGATAATAGTGCGGTTTTTTCGTTTCGTTTTTTTGAAATATAAACGTTTAAAATACATACTATCCGTTTTTCGTTTTTTACCATTCTCTGTTTTTTTGACCTTCCGTTTGCAATTTTTTACCGCTTAAAACCATAGTACCATTGAACTCCATTTTTTTGCCGTTCCCGTTTTTGCTAACTGTAAGGAAACTTTGTTGATCCCGACCAATCCAATAATCTGATGGATCATAGAACAAGTTATTTGACTTTAAATCTGATAAAGATTCGAATTTTTCATTTATGATTTAGGGAAAAGGCTGGGCATGTCGCCAGGTGCCGTACATGTGTCATCCTCTCTCCTCCCTTTTTGGAAAAGGCGCCCTTGTTCTCGTATGATGAATCCTGTGATTGATGTATACCGTTAGCTTACCGAAAGCTGGGAACATGCCAACCCTCTCCCATGATTTTAACATTATTTTTCTTTTTCTTATAATATGTACTTTAGACTGAAAAAATGGGAGAGTAAATATTGAATTTCTACTATGGCTAAAATATGAGAGAGGGTTGGACATACCGCCGGTTTGCTGCAAACTAAGCGCGTGACACAGGCTTGATATGGCACAGGGGACTACCAAGGTTTGAATGGATATATATGAGAGGGTATGGTATTACACGGGGTGATTAAGTAACTGAGTTTGGATAAGAAATTTAACGTGTAGTCTATCTAGACTGGATATAATATACTTTCGGGTGGAAATTGTCAGCCCCAATTTATCCACAATGTCGCGATAGCCAGGGAAAATTCCCTATCCCCGATTACAACATCATCACCAAAAATAGCATAATTGCGAAATTGGATACCAGGTTTCACCGTTTTTCTGCCGCTAACCACGCACAACAAAATGGTGGGACAAAGTGAATAAAGGCCAAGAGGGATACAACCCTAAAGGTTGCTGATACATCCAAGATTCACCGGACCAATCAGCGGCCGCCAAGTGTCACAGGGCGACCCGCTCCAGAACCAAGGAGAACGAACGGAGGGTCCCACCCGGGCACGGCCTTACCCAGGCACGACCTGCACCCAGGTGTGGCCTCACCCAGGCGCGGCCTACACGCAGGCGTGGCCTGGATGCAGGTCACATCCAGGCGTGGCCTCACCCAGGGGCGGCCTACACCCAGGCGGGCCTGCACCCAGGCACTGCATCGTGGACGCGGACGTGATGTACACGGACACCGGGGCCACTCGTCTATGACCCAATCGTGTCACTACAGACTCATGTCACCACCAGGACTCTAGGCCACCGCTTAGAAGTCACGTCACCCAGACGGATTCAAGCACCAACGACATTATCACCACATGCGGGTATCTATCCGCCAAGGATCTTGATACCACCAGGACACTCCCTCCCGCGGGGAGATGGCCAATCAGGATAGAGCCCTATTACCTAGGGCCTCTATCCACTCAATGGCACACTCGCCATCAAACTGGGACTCTCCACACCGCCATGCACTACTATAAAAGGCAAGGTACACAATCCCATTGGGGGACATCTGAACTCATATTGAATAATCACTATTCATCTATTTGCTCAGGAGATCTAACTTTGGCATCGGAGAGCCCTAAGCCGGAACCACACCAGTTCTCTCTGTTGACCCCTTGGTCCACTTGCAGGTGACGGCACTCGCAGGACCGCTCGACGATTTCTTGACGCAATAGTTGCCCTGTCACAAAACACAAGTCCGATGATTCCATACCATTGAATTTGGATTTTTCCTGATCTCTTTGGGTTTAGGCTATACTTAGCCAAACCTGACCCCAGCCCATATACACCCCTAGTTTTTTTTTGATGAAAGTGTAATCACACAAACCACACACCAATCCAAAAAAGTTAATCGACTTTTAGGACCGTGGAATGACTGATATACACAATACACACCATACTCACACCCCTAGTTGTAACGACCATTTCCACGGGATCTAATTCATTATGAGCCTCTAATAAGGTACAATTTTATTTACTAGTTTCAGTAAGTTATAGACCAAAGTGCACAACTTTTGCTTAATTATTACAATTCAGATCGTCTACGAAGCAGTTGCCCGTAGCGGCCTGTGCAGTGCAGACTGGGCTGCGCGCTCAATGACCGCCTTACCCCCATTTGGACAAGACGTTTGGGCAGGGGTAAGACGGTCTTTGCATGCGCGGCTCAGTCTACGCCGCTCAGGCGGCTACGAGCAGCGCGTCGTAGAGGATCTGAATCGTAAATATTAGTAGGCTATTTTCCCTACAGTGGCCCAAACGGATGAGAAATTTTTTTTTGGCGAAAATGCAAAGACGGGTTCAGTTCGCATTTACTTTAATCTCGGAATCTCGAAAATGAAATGAACGTAAAACTTCAATAAAAAGTTTTCAATATAATTATTTAAATAATAATAATAATAATAATAATAATATTTAAAACCAATTCTTAAACACTTTCCAACATGCCACTGCACTCCAAAGTTTATCCAATCACAATCAATGGATTCCCACTTGATATTCTCTCTATTTGGGAAGTGGATTTTTTATTGAGCATCTTTCCTATTTACAAAAGAACATCGTGAGTTCAACACACCTATATTAGCTAGTATTGGCATTATACTTTGCTGCACCAAAATGCACAACACCCATCTACAACAATGGGGACTTCCCAGGCCTGGAGACCAGAGTAACAATGATGAGAGTGTTGTGCATGTATACAATTGACGGTATACCATGCAAGATTCCTATAATGATCTGATTTGATACACACAACATATGAATACTCACTAAGATATTTCCTAAATCTCATTGACATCTGTTGTGTCGAGTGTCGTAACCTGCAAAAGACCCTGGGTGACAAAGGAGAACCAGTGTGGTTCTGGCCTAAGACTCTCCAATGCCAAAGTTAGATCTCTCTGAGCAAACAGATGAGTGAATAGTTAAAATTCAAGATGGATCGAGGGGGTAGATTACCTCCCCTTTTATAATAGAGTGTGGCGGTGTGGAGAGTCCCAATTAATGTGAGGTGTCCTTGATAGTAGATAGAGTCCCTGGATAGTAGGGCTCACTCTTGATAGGTCGTCTTCCCTAGAGACATTGTATCATGATGGACTTGGTATCTTGGATGGATAGACTGTAGATAGATTCTGGGTATACGAGTCCGTTTTGACTACGTTGACTGGCAGGCGGTGGCCTAGAGTCCTGGAGGCAGTGTGTGTCCTGCAGTTGGTGGCAGTGGTATTCCAACCGCACCCGTTCACGTGCCCATGGGTCCGTACCCAAGGGGGTGTTTCATCCAAGGGTGTTCGCCCAAGGAGTGTTCCCCCCAAGGGGTGTTCTCCCGAGGGGACCACGCCCAAGGGAGTTCGCCCCAAGGGGTGTTCTCCCCAAGGGATGTTCGCCCAAGGGGGGCGTTGGCCTGAGGGTGGTCCATGCCTGGTCTTCTCCTATCTTTGGTATGGCTCATCTTTGGTTCTGCCACATGGCAGCCTCTGATTGGTTAGCTCTATTTTGGGTTCATCATTTGCCCCCCACTCTCTTAGAGCGTAGTGCTCAAGAGAGTATCCTTTATGCTTGTGTGCCCATCAAGGGGTTCTCCGTAAATAATTTCTTCTTCAGGGTCTTGCCTACGAATTACTTGGTGAGGGAGAGGTTGTGGGTTCAAGCCTCTCCTCTCCCAACCTTTTGTCTTTTCCTCTCTTTTTCCCTTCTTTTGGTAGATATATACTCTTGTCCTCTGCTTTCTTTTCACTTTTCCTTCTTCTCTCTCTTGCTTATTCACTTTTTGCTTTTTAAATCTCCTCCTTTGCTTTGCATTTGGCCTTCACTTTTTGTTGCCCATAAGGTGTTTGTCTTTTGGTGGCAAAGAGTGGTGTGCCATCCTTTTGCTTGTTGACCATTATCTCTTGGCTTCTTCTAGTCCTTGGGCCATGGTTGGTTTTGTGGCACATATGGCTTGGTGCTTGGCCGTTGCTTCGCGTACATGCTCATCCTTGGTTTGTGCTTAGCTTGCCTTGACCATGCTTCGTCTGGTGCCTGATCGACACACATCGGTGCTCGTCCTTGGTCGACTCCATTCACGATTCGTGGGTTGCCCATCCGACATCCCCGCCTTAGTCAGCGCCGGTCCGCATCCTCACCCATTCGCGTCCTCCCGCGGTCCTCACCCGTGGTCTTCGCTCGCTAGGGCATCCTCGCCCTTTCGCGTCGGTCCAACGATCTTCGCCCATTCACACGTCCTAGTCTCGATCCGCTCCCATTTGGGTGTCCTCGATCCACTCCCACTTGGGTGTCCTCAATCCACTCCCACTCCCACTTGGGTGTCCTCGATCCACTCCTACTGGGGTGTCCTTGATCCGCTCCCACTTAGGTGTCCTCGATCCGCTCCCATTTGGGTGTCCTTGATCCACTCCTACTTGGGTGTCCTCGATCCGCTCCCACTTGGGTGTCCTCAATCCGCTCCCACTTGTACTCGATAAGCATATATTTTTTTTTTTTGTATTATATTTTTTTTGTGTGACGGGCTATGCCTGTTGATGGTTATAGGTTGACATCCATTCGCCTGTGGTCGGTTGCTTGACTTTGGAAGGTCTTCACTCTAAGTAAGTAGC
The DNA here is from genome assembly GCF_018873765.1 of Telopea speciosissima. Taxonomy (NCBI): domain Eukaryota; kingdom Viridiplantae; phylum Streptophyta; class Magnoliopsida; order Proteales; family Proteaceae; genus Telopea; species Telopea speciosissima. The sequence continues at coordinate 55,155,880 of NC_057926.1, read as the reverse complement.
TAACCTGCTCTTGTTATATGTCCATGTCATCGTCTAGCCACTCTGACCTGGCTACAATTGTGGTTGGGTCTCCCTCTAGGGAGTCCTCTTCGAGGTTGTAAGTACCGTGGTCCTCGGGACGAGGGTTCCTCAGCCCTTATGGTATATGGCGACTTAGGGTTTTGGGAGATGTATGGTGTGTGTGTACATGGATATGGATAATATTGTCAATGTATAATATTGATAAATAGGGGATTGGGATCATGCATTAAAATATGCTAATGTAATGTGAAGTCGCCACCTAGGGTTAGCGCCTAGAACCCATTAAGTGTAGTCCTATCCATTGTGAGCGGAATCGGGCTATGTGACTCCATATGGTCCGACCAAAGGTTCAGGTAAGGGGTTAGGTTACGAGTGTGGAAAGGTGTTAGGCACCCACCTCGCCCTGCCGAAGCCGGTCTCTCTGTGTTAGAAGCTACATAAGGACGAATGTTCTCTCTCTTTTATTACGAGGATGGGGGATATTATGAACTACATTCAGATGCTATGAATTGAACTAAAGCATAATAAACTATATTACATATATGATAAATTCGGACTAAAATGATGAAATGTGAAAGGACTACATTGAATCAACAAAAATGCAGTAATTATACCTGTATGGTTGTATTCCCCTGGCTCCGGGGAGATAGATGAATAGACTGATGCCGATTCTTTCTCGGCAGAGTAACGACTCTTTCAAATGATTTGGAGAGGGGTAAACAGATAGAATAACGTCTGTAATAAAGGAGTTTTGATGGTTATCCGTGCACAGACGGGATAACAACGCCAAGGAGCAAAAGCGCTCTATACTCAGAGGGACAATCGAAGGATCTATCCGCCACAAGAAAACTTCAAGCACTCACATTCTCATGAGAGAAGGAGGAGAAATGAGGGTGAAAAGGGAGGAAAAGAGGTTAGGAACCACTTGGGGAGGGTCTCTCCACCCAAAATTCCTTGGGAAATGTGGGAGGGGACCCTCCTATTTATAGGGAGGGACCCCTTCTCTCTCCTGGCCGGATAAGTCCTCCACGGTGCCGTGGGGGACTTTTCCACGGCACCGTGGGTGACGTCAGCATGCTGATGTCACACCCCCTCATGGCATCGTGGAAATTCGGTACACATCCCCACGGTGCCGTGGGAGCGCAGTGCCATTTTTCCTTATTTTTGGGCTTAAAATGGGCCATTTTGTGTTCAGCAGGGTTCTTGGTCTTATGGGTCAGGTATCTTGGGTCTGAAAAGAGGGAGAGTGCGTCGTCCATCGTCCATGTCCCGTTGTCATCATCGCCAATTAGGGGGTGACAAAAAATCAGTGTCTACAATTTGCCCCTCTTTGGCCGAGGCCTGTGCCAATAGCCGAAGGGTAAAGACAAAAGACCCACTAATTTTGTCACCAAGAGCATGTACTACTGACGCTTTGCTCAAAGGTGGCACAGTTGCAAAAAATAGGCGGTTAATCGTGATGAAATCTTTTGATAATCCTCAAAAGAAAAACTCGAAAGAACCAAATCTTTATCTTGTGAGCATTGCTCAAACAATTTTTGAGGGTGATAAGGCACCGCTCGACCAAAGATCTAGATAAGGCACCACTCGGCTCACAAGATCGAATATGAGGGATTCCACTGGGATAGAATTTTGAGGGTGATAAGGCACCACTCAACCGAAGATCTAAATAAGGCACCACTCGGCCCGAAGATCAATTTTGAGGTTGATAAGGCACCACTCAACTGAAAATTAAACTTGGATGGTTATAAGGGGCCACTCGACCGAAACCATCAAGTTTGGAGGGTGATAAGGCACCACTCGACCGAAGATCTAGATAAGGCACCACTCGGCCCGAAGATCAAATTTTAGGGTGATAAGGCACCACTCGACCAAAAGTCAAACTTGGATGGTTATAAGGTGCCACTCGACCGAAACCATCAAGTTTGGAGGGTGATAAGGCACCACTCGACCGAAGATCTAGATAAGGCACCACTCGGCCCGAAGATCAAATTTGAGGGTGATAAGGCACCACTTGATCGAAAGTCAAACTTGGATGGTTATAAGGTGCCACTCGACCAAAACCATCAAGTTTGGAGGGTGATAAGGCACCACTCGACCGAAGCATTCAGTATTGAGGGATTTCACTGGGGATAGAATTTTAAGGGTGATAAGGCACCACTTGTCCGAAGATCTAGATAAGGCACCACTCGGCCCAAAGATCAAATTTGAGGGTGATAAGGCACCGCTCGACCTAAGATCTAGATAAAGCACCACTCGACCAGAGTTGCCAAACAGGCGGTTAACCGTGATGAAATCTTTTGATGAACCGATTGATCTTGATTGGGAGCAAGAGGACTCGAATGATCTTGATTGGGAGTAAGAGGACTCGATTGATCTTGATTGGGAGCAAGAGGAGTCGATTGATCTTGGTTGGGAGCAAGAGGACTCGATTGATCTTGATTGGGAGCAAGAGGACTCGACTGATCTTGATTGAGAGCAAGAGGACTCGATTGATCTTGATTGGGAGCAAGAGAAACCAATTGATCTTGATTGGGAGCAAGAGGACTCGATTGATCTTGAAAGCAAGAGGACTTGATTGATTGATCTTGAAAGCAGGAGGACTTGATTGATTGATCTTGAAAGCAAGAGGACTTGATTGATCGATCTTGAAAGAATTCATTTGATCTTGAAAGCAAGAGGACTTGATTGATTTTGCTTGGGAGCAAAAGGACTCGATTGATCGATCTTGAAAGAATTCATTTGATCTTGAAAGCAAGAGGGCTTGATTGATCTTGGTTGGGAGCAAGAGGACTCGATTGATCTTGATTGAGAGCAAGAGGACTCGACTGATCTTGATTGAGAGCAAGACGACTCGATTGATCTTGATTGGGAGCAAGAGGACTCGATTGATCTTGATTGGCAGCAAGAGGACTCGATTGATCTTGATTGGGAGCAAGAGGACTCAATTGATCTTGGTTGGGAGCAAGAGGACTCGATTGATCTTGATTGGGAGCAAGAGGACTCAATTGATCTTGGTTGGGAGTAAGATGACTCGATTGATCTTGATTGGGAGCAAGAGGACTCGATTGATCTTGATTGGGAGCAAGATGACTCGATTGATCTTGATTGGGAGCAAGAGGACTCGATTGATCTTGATTGGGAGCAAGAGGACTTGATTGATCTTGGTTAGGAGCAAGAGGACTCAATTGATCTTGATTGGGAGCAAGAGGACTCGATTGATCTTGATTGGGAGCAAGAGGACTCGATTGATCTTGGTTAGGAGCAAGAGGACTCGATTGATCTTGGTGCTAACATCTTGAACAAGAGTTAGTATGACTCATGATAAATGATTGGAGTTTATGTATGAGGACTTTTCCTCAACATTTAGGGTTTTTCCCCTTTCAGGGCCTTTCTTGAAAATATTTTTCTTTCAATTTTTTTTTCTTTGTTCTACAGGGTAAGACCCTCCTGATGCCGAAGAAGTATTGTGGTGTAGAGAAGGTGTTCGCATGGTATAGACATCATTCTGTCGATGATGGCACATGGAAAGCCATTCTTTAGTCAATCTAAGACAATGGTATGACGTACTTATAGCCGATCTGGCTGACCTGTGGAGTGACACACTCCAGTCATTCCGAGGGAAAGATATGATTTCAGTGAGGGACGGGTCTCATCTGAAATGCTTACTGGGGAATGAGCCATTCACGAGTTTTGACAATGGTTGGACGACAAAATTATGCGCAAGTGCAGAAGTGGTCAAGAGATCACGACGATCAGACCATTCATGAGTTCGGTAGTTGCAAGATAAAATAATGATTTGGATGATAAATTGTCCATGGGTTTAGACTAAAAAGGATCAATTTGTACATGAATACAATGGAGCCCGAAAGATTCATGGGATGATCGAACTACACGCGAGTGTAGAGAGGATCAAAAAGTTTAATGATTAATTTGTACATGAGTACAAGGAGGATCAGATAATGGATCAATCTTGTACATGCGTGCACTGAGGATCAAATGGTGGATCAATCTGTACATGAGTACAATGAGGATCAAATGATGGATCAATTTGCACACGAGAACAATAGAGACTGAAGATTCATGAGATGATCGAACTACACGCGAGTATAGTGAGGATAAAAAAAATGTTAATGATTAACTTATACACGAATCTTGTACACGAGTACAAAGAGGATCAGGATGATGGGTCAATCTGTACATGAGTATAATGGAGACCAAAGATTCACTGGATGATCGAACTACATATAGGTATAGTGAAGATAAAAAATGTTAATGATTAACTTGCACACGAGTGCAAGGAAAATCAGATAATGGATCAATCTTGTACACGAGTACAAAGAGGATCAGATAATGGATCAATCTTGTACATGAGTACAATGAGGATCAAATGATGGGTCAATTTGCACATGAGTACAATAGAGACTGAAGATTCATGAGATGATCGAACTACACGCGAGTATAGTGAGGATCGGAAAGTTGAATGATTAATTTGTACACGAGTACAAGAAGGATCATATAATGGATCAATCTTGTACGCGGATACAATGAGATCGAAGATTTATGGGATGATTGAACTATACATGCAAGTAGAATGAAGGTCAGAAAGTTCAACCATTAACTTGTACGCGAGTACGAGAAGGATCAAATGATGGATCACTCCGTACACGAGTACAACAGGGATTGAAAGGTTAATGAAATGATCAAGTTATACATAAGCATAGCAGGGTTCAATAGGGTCAAAGGTTCAATCAATTTGTACGCGAGTACAGTTGAGACTAGAAAATTCAAATGGTAATCGAACTATACACGAGTATAACATGGATCAAAAGGATCAAATTGTACGAGAGTGTGGAACCATACGTGAATCTGGTATAATCGAAAGATCAAACTAACAGTGATCCAAAAAACCAAATGCACATGAGTGCAGAAGTGGTTAAGGACTTGGTCAAACTGTACAGGGGGCCAAATCATTGGAGATCGAGTTGTACATGAATTCAACAGTGATCAGATAGTCCAACTGCACGTGAGTGTAGGAAGTACGAGGGTCCGATGGAACTAAATGATCAGAGCCCAGACTATATATGAATTCTGCCATGATCAACTAAGTAGGTTGCACGCGAGTACAACAGAAATGAAATTCAGATGGCATATGATCAAGACATTGGTCAGAAAAATGCAATCCTATGCATGTGTAGCCATGATGAAAATGGAAAAGCAATCCAAAATGTATACCATTCGATGCCAAGTAGTGCATGGGCATTATGATGATGAAAATAGGATAGCACATGAGTGTTGTCATGATCGGATTACTGGAATGCTTAAAGGAAAATGCAATCTTATGCACATGGATCCATGATGACAATGGCAAAGAAGTCTATCATTAAAACTCAGGTAGTTTGCATTATGATCCAAAATGCAACAAAAAAAAAAACAATCTTATGCAAGTAATCTTTTTTTTTTTGCATGTAAAGGGAATCACAGTCCTAGGGCAACTTATGTCATGCAAAAAGAAAAACACAACCCTATGCAAGTAATCAATACAATCAAGTGAAAAGTAATCATATACAAACATAGACACTTACCAGATATTCTCCATTTTTGTGTTGCACAACATTTGTCCTTCACAAAAGCTTAGTGCAGAATTATACGTTACCAAAATCCTTGATAGAGAAATCTGAGATTCACTCAAACATTTTTTTTTATTATATTTTTTTATTTTTTATTTTATTTTTATTTTTTTATTATTATTATTTTTTTAAGAAACAACTTCATTTGTGAGAGAAATTTATTTTGAAAATTTATGGTTATTCACATTCTGACCCAATAATGCATAATTCCACATAGGCATATTATTCACATCCCCGTTACATGCATAGGCTCGACGAGCAACGATTGGCCAACATCGAACTGGTGTTGAATGAACTTTTGACAAAGCAAGTCAAAGGGTAGATTGAGGGAAACGTGTACGAACAAGATGGGTGGATAGGTCACTCTTTCCTTCCTTTATGGAGAGTCATGACATTTTATCCCAGGCAGTATCATCCTTCTCTGCTTGTACGGTCATTTCATCTTTTAGACTGAGATTCTTCATGATTGGGAGTCGATCCTCATGGACAACATGCTCCTTTAATTTCACATGCTCTTGCCTGGTGGATTGCCCCAAGGAAACAAATCCTTTTTCCTTATGCTCCTTTGTCCTTCTTATCTTGGATAGAGATTGCCTCAGTGACAAGTTAATTCTTCTGGTCATCTTACTGGTTGAGAGGATGAGTACAATGCTGTTGGCATTTAATCCCATAATCATCTCTTCAAAAATCTTCATGATCTTGGTAGACGTGCTTCTTTTTCTTCACATCATCGGATCGCATCAAAGAGAGAGGGACGCTAGTGGGAAAGGGAAAAAAGTAGAAATATGATAGATATGATGCAAGTGAGAAAAAATGAAAAGTTGTACATGGACGAATGGAAAACCGTACATGTGGGAGGACCGAACTTGATTATTACTTCATCAAGTTGCCTACGCACCCCAAATAGGGATCAGGTCGAACGTAGTTCAGGATAAAGATGCCTTAATGTCAAAGCCTTGATGATTAAGTTCCATTATAGCCGGGTGAGCTCGAAGCTGTGGACGAGAGTCTCATCACCATTTGGCCCGGGAGGGCTTTACTAGGTTGTAATGGGGCTTAGGACTTGGTTCCAAAGGATGGTAAATGCTCAAATGTGCCCCTAGGGTCTAACCATGACTCAACACTTCTGCTCCCAAAACTTTACAAAGATTCTGGTAATTGAACTTGTTGGGGAATTTCTTCTTTTTTAATAATGTAATCAAGAAGTTTGGCAATCCCTCTCGTGTCTCAATTGAAGACTTTGGTAATTTTAACCCTGATAATTTTGATAATATTGTCTCCGAAGGAAAAGTGGCTATTTTTGCCCCATGGTCTAAGTGCTCCCAATTATTTGTAATGCCTTGAGCCAATGCATGCTCTCTTCTCTTTTTTTTTTTTGAACTTTCATTTTTTTTTCTCTTTTTCTTTTGGTTGTCATTTTTTTTTTCTTTTGTACCTTTTTTTTTTTTTTTTTTTTGAACTCTCATTTTTTTTCTTTTTGAGATTGGCTCAATTTTGATTGTGGAGACGGAGCTACTCTTTTTTTTTTTTTAAATCTTTCGGAAACGTATTGCCCTTGTGACATCTTACTTCATCGAGAGACCTCTTCCGGTTAGACCCTAGAAGCTAATGGGACATTTTGATGAGCAAGAGGATATATGGATAATGAGGTGTGGGTGGGCCAAAGTGAGTTTTTTTTTAAAGGGAACGGCTAAGGCACAACTGGGGGACTAGCAGATTTTATTGTCGCAGGGTTTATTTGAGATGACTAGCGGCCAAAGGGGGCCTCCCTTAACAGGCTTTATGAGATGAAATCTTCATCCAGGCTTCCGACTCGTTGGAAGGGGATCAGATGTATGGAAAGCTCCAGATCTTTGACCATCAAGACTTTGACATTAGAAAGAAGGGTAGTAATTTCTTTTTTTTTTTTTTTTTTTTTTATTTTAAAATTAGCAGTCATGAGATCATCATAAATTATTATTTGGATGAAAGAGAAAAGAAAGAGAACGAGTAGATGGACGAGAGAACATATTCATTGACGGCTAATGGAAAATACACAGTGGATGAGTTTACAGAAGGAAGTTTGACTTAATGAAAAGACCTAAAGAACTAAGGGATGCAGACCCGATGATGTCTTCAGTGCGATCCTGTCTACACAAGAGTGAAGTACTGTCACTGCTTTGTCACGAGACTGTGCAGTTTGTACTAAAAAAAGTGCCCCTCTAACCAGAGCTGGGTGCTGGAACTATTTTTAGTCAGCAAGACTAATGCTTGTCAAGTTAATGATCGTAGTTTAACGCCTTCGGGCGACAGTGATGTCCTCAATCAGTGTTTGCCCCTGTTCCATCGGAGGAATACGGAGAACTTTCTTCGGCGATCCTACCATTTTGCAGGCTGACAATGTAAAAAAAGTATTCCCTTTTAAAACTGGTGGTAGCATCAAAAGGATTTTCCCATAAACTTGGAGGAATCTGCTCCTTAGGGACTCCGTTAACCTCACACAAATGAAACCTTATCTTCTCCCAATCATCCTTTCTGTATCCTCTATTAAAGAAATCCACCAAATTGAATGCTGTACCAAAATGAAAGGTGCAGTGAGGTTGACGCATGATCAGATTCGCATTTGGTTCTTCTCGGGACTCCTGTATCCAATAAGGGTTATGGATGGTATAGAGGACATTCCATTTTGTACAACTGAATAATTGCTCGAGCCATTGAGTCTGTGTCTGAAACCAAAGAAGAAATTTCATTGTGTTTGACCAAGGAGGAACAAATTCTGGATGCAATTCGTCTTGGCTCATATAGGTCAATAATTTTGGAACACGAAAGCTGAATGCTACCACGTACCTTTCGTAAAGGTACAAAAGGAAACAAAGGGCTTCAGTAGACAACTGGTAGAGGTTTCTTATCCTGAAGATATTGAAGAAAGGATAATCTGGATGGACAGGAAGTCCTCGGAGGTCGTCATTCTCATGGTTGAGGAGAGTAATTTCATGAAACAATTCTAGGCAATCTTCACTCCTTGATTGTAAGACCTGATGCATGATTTGTTCTTGGAGATGGAAAGGTAAAAGGTCAATCCAATACTGCAATCCTGCCAAAACCTCTTTTTCCTTGATCTCTTCATGACCTTCAAACCCATTTAGCTTGGTCATTCAGTTGTTGAAGGAAGAGAGGATTCATGAACATCCTGGGCAAACATCATTGATGGAGACTTTTGACCTGTCACTATCTCTTCTAAAGGAACCGGCAAAGCTTGGATCAAGAAGGTGGGATCAAACCCTTCTAAATCTTCTTCGAGGGCATTGATTGTCTGATTAATAGACTGTTGTTTTACCCCTGGCTTGAATTTTTCTGCTTCCAGTAGGTCTTGGATAGCATGCCCGAGTGCAATGCATTCATCAGTGGGGTGCTCCTCTTGGGTGTGATAGTCACAGTATTGATCTAGATTATACCAAAATGGTGGAGGATCCTTGACCAATCGTGGAGGAACAGTCCCCAGAAGTCCCAGTTTCTTCAATTCAGCATATGCAAGAGACCTAGCCACACCCAAATCGGTGAACTCACGTTGTCTTGAATTTGCCATATTCGCCTCCGAATTTTGGCTCTAATATTGCGTTGTGTGGCTATACTGGCCATATGCCTTTCTGAACAATTTGTCTTCAATACGCTTCCCTACGGCCATTAGCTCTTCAAAAGTCTTGAGGTGTTTGTAGTAAAGGCAATCGTGATATTCTCCGTACAAATTCTCCAGGATCATCTCCACCTGTTCTGCTTCTGTCTGGCGATTCCACATCTTTACGGCCTTCTCTCTAAACCTCATAATGAAATTGTAGAACCCTTCAGTAGGGCCGTGTCTTAGTGTCTCCAACTCTCTCCGTGTGACATCCACTTCAGGGTTGTATGAATACTGCTTTGTAAAGGCTCTCACCACCGTTGACCAAGTCTGAGTCTGTGCCTGATCTAACTGTGTTAACCATCGTAAAGCAGGTCCAGCAAGCGAGTACAGAAAAGTCTGCCCCATTTGATTTTTTGTGAGGCCCCAAGACTTAGCCACTATAGCAAAGATTTTAAGGTGAGCTTTAGGATCACCTGGACCATCAAATTTATCCAATTTCCATTTGAAGTCTTCGGGTATCTTTCCTTCAGGGAAGAACACCAAGTTATCTTCAGGCTCCTCGTGAACCTTGTCCTTGACAGTAATTTCAAGTTTTTTAACTTTCTCCCTCATCATACTCTCCCTTTCAGTCTCGGGATACTCCTGAGTTACGTTGATCACGGCATCTTCTTCCTCCATCATAATCCTGGTGGGTACCCTAGGCAATGTCGGGACTACTCTACGAGTCATAGGCTGAGCATGCTTCGGCTCCCTGAAAGTAGGTATTATGCCTCCTTAGGATATGTCTCGTACTGTTTGCAAGATTTGCACCACAAATTGCTTCATCTCTGCCACCTCAGCCTGTAATTGGTCCATTTGTCGACCTAACCGTACTTCGGGTGGATCACTTTCTAACGAATCCATGGTGATTCTATCCGGGAAAAGCCTGATCGAACTCTGCCTCACGATGTTGGGTGGAGAAGGGGAAGTCCTGAAAACCTCTGGATTAGATCGGACCAATTTGGGTTAGCCTATTGTCATAATGGGCTCACGCAGGTAAGATGAAGTCTTTTGTTATGAATTGTGCTTTACATAAGTCAGAGAGAATTATTTCAGGTCACAAGGAATTTACTTGAGTATGTAAAATTTTTTTTTATTTTAAAAACATTTTTTTTTATTTTATTTTTATCATTTTTTTGGTATTTTATTTTTATCATTTTTTTTTGTATTTTATTTGGCTCAAGTAATCGAAGTCGTCATTGGAGCTTCTGATATTGTAGAAGTTCTCTCAGACCATACTTCAAATTCCATCGTCGCCCAAACATTTCTTAAAAAAATAAAAATAAACAAACAAAGAAGAAAGCCGAGTTTCAGGTTCCTGATGATTATATCTTGAATCAATACGAGGTGCCCCATTTTCGAGGGACATGTAGGAATCCATCATACGGGAGTGGGCTCCCATCTTTCTTCGAGGGACTATCGCGGGACTATAGAATTCCTTACTTTGGGCGGCGTCTCGTATTGATGCCAGATTAATCATCAAGCGACCTTAAACTCGATCTTTCTTACAGCTAACAAGGGTTAGTTTGTGTCGCACCCTAATCATATATGGTTTATTTTCCTACATGATGCATGTAAGGGGTAGGCTTGATAGGGCAGAAAAATGGTCACCCTTGACAGAACCGATATACCTATCGCTCGTGGTTGTGAATTGCGGGTACATGGTTCTTTTAATATACCTGGAGAGTTGGTCACTCAATCTCAGAGTAAGCATGCTAGTGCCTTTTTGAATGGCTAAAGCATCCCACAGCACACTAGTGAATACCCTCGCTGGTGATTTTAAACTTGTACAGTAAATATCAAGGGCTGTAGCTTCGCCGCGAATTACCCATGACTACTCATGGGGTCTAACGACTAACTACGAGGGTAAGAGTGTTCCCATGCAGTGCGTGTGTGCAAAAAAGTGGTACAGGAAGCGGCTATCATCCGATCTCAGAGTACTTAGTATGACGTGCCTCACCTCCCCGAAGGTAAAGGCCCGACAAGGAGTACCCTCACCGTTTGATTTCACTTCGAGCATTATGCATGATGCGGTTAGTACACCCAGGGGTTAGCCAGACAGACATATTATGGTATTTATTTACTCCTTTTTTTTTGTATTTTGTTTTATACATTTTTTTTATTATATATATATATATTATATATATATATATATATATATATATATATATATATTTTTTTTTTATTCTTTCTTTTTTTTTTTTTTTATAAAAGTTTAGAGAGAACATTCTGTCATTTATTGATAGCACCTATTTAGAGAGTTTGACCTCGGGTGGACATTTGTCCACCAAGTCCCCAGCGGAGTCGCCACTGTAAGTACCGTGGTCCTCAGGACGAGGGTTCCTCAGCCCTTATGGTATATGGCGACTTAGGGTTTTGGGAGATGTATGGTGTGTGTGTACATGGATATGGATAATATTGTCAATGTATAATATTGATAAATAGGGGATTGGGATCATGCATTAAAATATGCTAATGTAATGTGAAGTCGCCACCTAGGGTTAGGGCCTAGGACCCATTAAGTGTAGTCCTATCCATTGTGAGCGGAATCGGGCTACGTGACTCCATATGGTCCGACCAAAGGTTCGGGTAAGGGGTCAGGTTACGAGTGTGGGAAGGTGTTAGGCACCCACCTCGCCCAGCAGGAGCCGGTCTCTCTGTGTTAGATGCTACATAAGGACGAATGTTCTCTCTCTTTTATTACGGGGATGGGGGATATTATGAACTACATTTAGATGCTATGAATTGAACCAAAGCATAATAAACTACATTACATATATCATAAATGCGGACTAAAATGATGAAATATGAAAGGACTACATTGAATCAACAAAAATGCAGTAATTATACCTATATGGTTGTATTCCCCTGGCTCAGGGGAGATAGACGAATGGACTGACGTCGATTCTTTCTCGGCAGAGTAATGGCTCTTTCAAATGATTTGGAGAGGGGTAAACAAACAGAATAATGTCTGTAATAAAGGAATTTTGATGGTTATCCGTGCACATACGGGATAACAACGCCAAGGAGCAAAAGCGCTCTATACTCAGAGGGACAATCGAAGGATCTGTCCGCCACAAGAAAACTTCAAGCACTTACACTCTCATGAGAGAAGGAGGAGAAATGAGGGTGAAAAGGGAGGAAAAGAGGCTAGGAATCACTTGGGGAGGGTCTCTCTACCCAAAATTCCTTGGGAAATGTGGGACACCCTCCTATTTATAGGGAGGGACCCCTTCTCTTTCCTCGCCGGATAAGTCCTCCACGGTGCCGTGGGTGACGTCAGTAGGCTGATGTCACACCCCCTCATGGCGCCATGGAAATTTGGTACACATCCCCACGGTGCCGTGGGAAGGCGTCTACGGCACCGTGGGAAGAGTCCACGGCGTCGTGGGAGCGCAGTGCCATTTTTCCTTATTTTTGGGCTTAAAATGGGCCATTTTGTGTTCAGCAAGGTTCTTGGTCTTATGGGTCAGGTATTTTGGGTCTGAAAAGAGTGAGAGTGCGTCGTCCATCGTCCATGTCCCGTTGTCATCATCGCCAATTAGGGGGTAACAAAAAATCAATGTCTACAGAGGTCGTTCTCTTCTGCGGATACTCCCCCTCCATTGTGTCCCCTTGTCGCTAGTGATGTGGAGGAGGAGGTTTCTAGGGATTCCACCCCTCGCGGGGGTCGTAGCAAGGTCTCTAAGGCCTCCTCTTTTGCTGGGGATCCTTAGAGTAAGTCGGTCCACATTCCTAGCATCGTGACCTCCTCAGACTTGATGTCACTTCGTCAGAAGTTCCATATACCTTCTGAGGTTGTGCTTCACGCCCTAAGGCCTGATGATCGTGCCTATTCTCACCAGGCGGATGAGGTCTGCCTCTACTACATTTTCTTTTTCCATGGCATTCGCTTTCCTGTCCCCCGCTTTGTGGAGTTGGTGTTGGTGCACTATCATCTCACTCCTGGGCAGGTGTTGCCCAACTCTTGGCTAGTGATCTTGGGCTTTTATGTGTTCTTTACCAGGTTGGGGCGTGCTACTACCTTCCCCCTGTTCTTGTACTTCTATGTGTTGAAGAAGGGGGAAGGTGGATGTTATCACTTCGTACGTTGCCTCCTTAAGGGGTCCCTTGCTTCTGTTGATCCTCTTGTGGGGATCACCAACTCGATGAAGACCTGGGGGGACCGCTTCTTTTTTGCCATGGTCCCTCAATGTGCACTATAATTTTCCTGGGAGGCCATTGTTGTCAGGAGTGTGAACCTCCCCTTTGAGTTGTGGCAACTTTGAGCGTGAGTCCCTCCGGCGGTGTCAAGGATGCAACCCGTTTGACTTTCGACAGTTGGATTCTGAGGCCTTCTTATGCCTTTGGAAGTTGAGTCCTGGTAAGATATTTGGCTTCTTTGGCGTTTGCTTATATAGTTTTCTTTCATGTACCCCTTGTGTAACTTGCTTTGTGTTTTTGATTTGATGTTGTTGTGTAGTGGACATACGACCGGATCTTGATGTCTTCCGCTTTAACCTGCGGAAGAGGAGTACTCAGCCTTCCTCTCTTGGGGATGGTTCTCCTGGTGTAGCTCCGTCCGCTTTTACTTCCTCTCCTTCCGTAGTTGTTGGGACCAAGCCGAAGGGTGGTCCTAATTCCTCTGGTACGGTGAGGACTGGGCCACGCATTATTCTTCTACGGATGTCTCCTCCCGTCTCCGCCCCTGGATTTGCCGCTCCACCCCCTTCTAAGGGCAAAGGGGTGCTCTCTTCTTCTGTTGACGCTGCTGTAACCCCGCCGACTTTCTCCCCTTTGGTGCATCCTTTGGATTTTCAGGAGGGAGTGGCGTTGGCCAGTCGTGGAGTATGTCAGGAGTGGTTGGATATATGGAGGCTTCCTGCGGAGCGTTCCATCGTTCAGGGGTTTAGTGACGCCTTCCTGTCGTAGAGCCTCTACCAGGATATGGCTTCTGTGAGTCGCTCTTCTTAGTCTTTACTTTTTGTGTCATTGTTCTCTTGTGCTTGGGATGTCCCTTGACAGCCATATTGGTTGTAGGTCCAGCACCGTGTTACAGAGGCGGTGCTCAGTCTGGAGGGTCATGCTTTCCGTCAGGTTCAGCTAAAGCGTGCAATGCAGAGCATGGAAAGGGAGCTTTAGGGGTATAAGGCCGCTCGGGAGGAGGCTGTGGCTCGTGAGAGGAGTGTCTCGGAGGAGCTCAGGGTGGCTACTGTAGCAACGACTCATAGTTCATCTAGAGGCCGGGCTTTGGAGGAGGAGCTTCGTGCCTTGAGGCAGAGTCACGAGGTTGAGCTATCTGAGGCGGGGGAGCGAGCGGTAGCGGCGTATCAGCAATCTCCTAAGAACACTGCATATTTTTATAAGTACAACCAGGAGATATATGATGCAGGCATCGGGGACTTGGCGGTTCATGTTCTAGAGAAGACCCCAGGTTATGATTTCTCGGAGTTCCAGAAAGGTCACCACGCTGCTCCCTGAGACTGCTGCTAGGGTTCGTGCTCCTCCCGAGGAGGGTGCTGTGGCGACAGAGGAGGGTGCATTCTTACCAGAGGAGAGCGTCTCTCGCCCTGCTGAGGCCGACATGATGTCCCCTGCTGGGTCGGATGTCGCTCCTCCATCAGATGCTCCTTGAGCTCATATATGTTTTTTGGATGTTGAACCTTTGGATTTGAACTTTTGGATTGTGATGCTTACTTTCTTCTCGGATTGTAGTGCTTGATTCTTTCTTCCTTTGATGTGGATGTAGCACGTATGTGATCCTTGTTGCTTCAATGAGTTTCAACCCCTGGTGGTCTGTAGTCCTTTGGGGTGTCACGTCTTTAGTGGTCAGCAGACCTTGTTGGCCAACGGGCTTTGGTGGCATTGCGCCTCAGTGGTCTACGGACCTTGGTGGCCATCGGGCCTTGGTGGCATTATGCCTTAGTGGTCCACGGACCTTGATGGTATTACGCCCTAGTGGTCAACGGACCTTGGTGGCCAATGGGCCTTGGTGGTCTACGAACCTCAGTGGCATTACGCCTTGATGGTTGGGGGGCCTTGGTGGTCGACGAACCTTGGTGGCATTACGCCTTGATGGCCAACGAGCCTTGGTGGTCGACGGACCTTAGTATGTGGTAGGAGTGATTCAGTTGAGTAGTAGAAGGAGACAAGTATTTTCGAAACCAACTATTTGCTTCAAATAAAATTTAAAATTATCCTTGAAAACTATAATGCATCTACAGCTAACATCTGACTATGCTACTGCTACTCTTACTGGTAGTATTTCTTCAAGTGCTCTGAGTTTCAGGTACGGTCTACCTTCTTGCCCCTCGGAGTTTTCAAGCGGTAGGTCCCTGGGAGTATCTGCTTGGAAACTATATAAGGTCCTTCCCAATTGGCAGATAGCCTCCCTTCCTTTTGTGGCTGCGATGAACTGGCCCTCCTTAGGACTAAATCTCCTTGGTGAAACAACCTCTTTCTTACTCTGGCATTGTAGTATTTGGTTGTTTGCTATTGATAAGCCACGTTCCTCAGGAGTGCCTTCTCTCGTACCTCATCTATGAAGTCTAGGTTTACCTGTAGTCCGTTGACTTAGGTGCGCTCGTTGAAGTGTAGTACCCTATGGGACATGGCGAGTACCTCTACTAGTGCCAGTGCCTCAGTGCCGTATGCTAGGCAGAATGGGCTTTCTCCTATGGGTGTTCTTACAGTGGTTCGGTATGCCCACAGAACGCTTGGTAGTTCCTCGACCCACTTCCCCTTGGCTCCTTCTAGCCTTTTCTTGACCCCTTCTAGTAGTGTTCTGTTGGTCACCTCCACCTGACCATTGGCCTGTGGGTATACTACCGAGATAGGCCGATAGTCAATGTTGTAGCTCTAACAGAATGCTCTGAACTTGGGGTTGTCGAATTGCTTGCCATTGTCTGAAACTAGGATCTTTGGTACCCCGAACTTGTAGATGACGTGGTCATAGATAAACTTCTCCATTTCATTCTTTGTTATTTTGGCCAGCGGCTTAGCCTTGACCCATTTGGTGAAGTAGTCTATAGCGACGACCAAGTACTTCCTGTTCCCTGATGCTGCAGTGAAGTCGCCTAGGATGTCCACCCCCCACATGGCAAAGGGGATGGGGTTGAGGATTGATGTCAGTTTGGTGGTGGGTAGTTTGGTTATTGGGGTGAACAACTGGCATTGCTCACACTTCTTGGCATACTGTATTGCTTCCTCTTCCATTCGTGGCCAGTAGAGTCCCTGGCGGAGGACTTTGTAGGCTAGGGCTCGTCCCCCCATATGGCTTCTACAAATCCCCTCATGGACCTTTGCTAGGGCGTACTGGGCTCCCTTGGGTCCTAGGCACCAGAGTAGTGGTGTCGTGACCCCCCTCTTGTATAGTACTCCGTCTAGGACCGTGTACTTTACAGCTTTCATCCTAACTTTCCTTGCCTTGACCTTGTCTTTCGGTAAGATGTCGTTCTGTAGGTAGTTGAGTATAGGGTCCATCCAGCTAGGCCCTTCCACAATCTCATTGACCCGTTTCTCCAGATACGTTGACTCATGTAAGATCTCAATGTAGACTACACTGGCCAAGTTTTGGAGCTCGTCATTAGCTAGCCTTGATAGGGCATTGGCGACGGCATTCCCGATCCTGGGGACTCGAACCATCTCGAACTTCACTCACCCCTCAATCAGCGCTCGGGCACGTGCTAGGTATGACATCATTCGCTCATCCTTCACTTCATACTCTCCATTCACTTGGTTCACTAGGAGCTGGGAGTCACTCAGGATAGACATATGTGTGACTTAAATGGCCTTGGCTACCCGGAGTCCAGCAGGTAATGCTTCGTACTCTACTTCATTGTTGGATGCTGGGAAGGTGAATCGAAGAGCGTATTGGATTTGAAATCCTTCGGGGCTAGAGAGTATAAAGCCATCCCCACTTCCTGCCGCATTACTTGAGCCATCTACGAACATCTTCCACGATCCTTGATTATACTCTTCTAGTTCTTCTGCTTCTGGTTCGACCTCCGATAGGGTGCATTCGGCGACGAAGTTCGCCAAAGCTTGGCCTTTGATGGCCATCAGTGGTCAGAACCAGAGGTCATGCTCACTCAACTCTACCGCCCAGACTATCAATCATCCGGAGACGTCTGGCTTGTGGAGTACCTTCTTTAGTGGTAGGTCGGTGAGCACTGTGATAGTGTGGGCCTGAAAATATGGTCTTAGCTTCCTAGCTACGATTACCAGTGCATAGGCCACCTTCTCAATCCTTGTGTACCTGGTCTCTGCATCGATTAGAACATAACTGACATAGTATATGGGTCTTTGGACCTTGCCCTCTTCCTTCAACAATACGGCGCTCACGACAACTGGGGTAGCAGCTAGATAGACCTGTAGCTCTTCATTTGGCTTTGGTCGCCCAAGCAGCGGTGGGCTCTCCAGGTACTCCTTCATCTCCTTGAACACCTTCTGGCACTCCTCCATCCATGCAAAGTCTTTAGGACTTCAGAGGTTCTTCAAAGTCTTGAAGAATGGTAGGCACTTGACTCCTGACTGTGACACGAACCTTGAAAGGGTGGCGATCCTCCAATTCAACCTCTGTACTTCCTTAACTGTCCGAGGTGGTGCCATCTCTTGGATGGCCTTGATCTTGGAGGGGTTGGCTTCTATTCCGCGTACGGAGACCATGAACCTTAGGAACTTCCCTGACGTTACTCCGAAGGTGCACTTTGCAGGGTTTAGCTTCATCTGGTTCCTTCTCAGTACAGTGAATGCTTCTTCTAGGTTGGTTTGATGTTGGAGGGCATGGACGCTTTTGACAAGTATGTCATCCACCTACACCTCCATGTTGCGCCTAATCTGTTCCTCAAACATCTTGTTGACCATCCTCTAGTAGGTGACCCCTGCATTCTTCAGTCTGAACAGCATGACACGGTAGCAGTAGTTCTCCTTGTTCGTTCAGAAGGCGATGTAAGATTCATCATCCTCATGCATGAGGATCTGGTTGTAACCAGAGTAGGCATCCATGAAACTCACCATCTTATATCCGGCGGTAGCGTCGATCAGCAGATCAATCCTGGGTAGTAGGCACTCGTCCTTTGGGTATGCCTTGTTTAAGTTGATGTAGTCGACGCACATTCTTCACTTCCTATTGGGCTTGGGTACCATCACCACATTCGTGAGCCAAGTAGGGAACTTCTCCTCTCTGATGAACCTGGACTGGCTCAATTTCTTGACCTCTTCCTTGATAGCTGCTTGTCGATCAAGGGTAAAGTTGTATCGCTTCTGTTGGATGGGATTCTTGGTTGGATCGACATGTAGCCGGTGTTCTGCTATGGACCGTGGTATGCCTGTCATGTCAGAGGTCGACCATGCGAAGACATCCATGTTAGCCTGGAGAAGGTGTCCAAGCTCATCCTTCTGCTCCTTGCTCAACAGTGAGCCAACCTGTACGACCTTGGAAGGGTCGTCCTTGCTGAGCAGCCATGGGATGAGGTCTTCCACTGGTCTTCCTCTTCTCTCTGTCAATTCATCCCTCTGGTCATTGACCAAGTTCTCCATGCACAGTGCCATTCCTCAGGTGTTACCATTGTTCCTATTGACGAAGGTGGCATAGCATTCTCTGGCCATCTTCTGATCACCTCAAACCTCGCCCACTTCGCTGTCAGTGGGGAACTTCATCTTCAGGTGGAGTGGCGACACGACTCCTCTAAGGGCTATTAGGGATGGTCGTCCTAGGAGGCCGTTGAATGACACCACAGACTTGATGACCATGAAGTTCACCATGATGGTTACTTACTGAGGATGTTCTCCAAAGGTGATGGATAGCTCTATAAAATCCCTGATGGAGGCAGTGGTGTTACATCTATGCCCGGACCTTGACTCGAACTCCGAATGTAGGTCCAAAACCCGATGGATCCTGGGTCATACCCACTAGCAACCCGTGGTGCACCGACCCGGTGATCATTTTTGAAGGGAAATCTCTAGTGATGTCATACTTACCGATCCGGAGGCAACTACCAGACCTGTGTAGCTGTTCCATACACCTGATGATGGGCAACCTAAAGTACAGACCTTGCTTAACCAAAACCGGATTAAAATTTATTATAAATGTTTAAACTGGGATTAATGACCACAATTGGTGTAAGGACAATGCCCTTGGCATGGCACAGACCTTAGTGGGGCCCAGGTGCAAAAATAGTAGGGATTTACCTACTGGTCCATCCCTGCTGGTCTATTGGATCAACCAGTTGGATCGACCAGTACTGCAGTACTGCTCAAAATCCATATCAGATGTGTGGGGCCCAATGTTTCGTACCCCGGATCACCTCCCCGTGCCTAAAATGACTTGTGGGGGGGGGGTATTACCCTAGCAATGTGATCATGTGGGGACCATTTGAAGCCAATTGCATTTTAGAATGAATTCTAAAAATGCATTCTCCATAGAAACTGTGTTAGGCAAACAATCCTTAGTGGCTGGGCTTATATCTAAGCTAGCCTTGGACCAAAAACCCTCCCTTGCCTAATTCGTTGAAGAGGAAGAAGGGAAGGAGAAGGAGAAGAGAAGAGAGGTGAGGAGAAGGCTTGGAAACCCTCTTTGAGCTTGGACCCATCAAGGTAAGCCCCAAACCCAGCTGTTCTCTGCTGTATCTTCCATTTTCCATGGCTGTAACCATGAGTTTTCTCTGTTTATGGCTGCAAAACCATGTGTACCCATGATTTCTTTAATAAAAAGCATGCTTGCTAACCTTTGATGCATGAACTCTTGCATGCATGTAAGGATTTATCATTATGAACCATTCATCCCTCCTCTTTCCATGTTCTATATTCTGTAACCACCATATCCAGCCTTGGATGGTTAATTTCCATGCCCATATAGAGCTTTGAAGGTATTCTTTTTGTGAAGGATATGTTTCTCTTAGTGTACATGACAACTCCATGGTCTCTTGCTCATAACAGTACTGACTTTGAACTAATTGAACTCTCTTAAATTGATTTCTGTAGTCTTTTATATGAGCAACCATGAATGATATGCCATATGGGCCATAGACCTCAAAACCTCCATGCATGTTTGATTTATTACTATGTATAGGTTGGATGTCATGCATAGAACCCTACTGTAACCCCTGATCATCCATGCATGCTGTTGATCCAAAGATCTAAGCCAAAACAACCAAAACATTTAAATTTTTGGACTGAACTTGCACTGGTCCATCCAATGGACCAGTACCAATCGACCACTATAGTAATTTGAACCCTATGATACCCCAGGCTTACCCTTAGATCTGTGTGGCCCTGCATAGGGTCCCACATGAAATCTCAGCTAAAAATAGTGCACTGGATCTTTATTTAGAGCCAATCTGGCATCCCGGGACAGGTCTCGGGCAACCAAACTCATATCTAGTATGGAACTATGACCTAAACCACTGTTAGAACTACCACAGAGCCATCTAAAACCTCTGGTGTGAACCCCTTCCAGTTCTATGTCTGAAACCCCTACTGGCCCATTGCCCCTGGTCCATTGGATGGACCAGTACCAATCAACCACTGTAGGATATTGAAGCCGGTGTTGTCTCAGACCTACCCTAAGGTTTGGAACATTCTTTTTAGAGCCTTGGCATGAACCCCAATGCAGAACACACCTTTTAAGCCCTGTTCTTACACTTGGAGCAATGGATTGATTGCCACTGGTCCATTGGATAGACCAGTCCAATCAACCAGTGAAAACCATTAATGAAGAACTTGACCCTAACCTCTGTGGTCACTTAGAATAGTACTTGGCATCCTATGGGTTTAAAACCTTAAACCCCTATTGATTTTTTGCCACAGCAGCCTACTGGTCCATTGAACAGACTAGTGCCAATCGACCACTGCTGCTATCATGGCAGTTTTGAGTCCTGCTTTGGTCTGGAGGATTGACCAAGGTCACCTCTAATTACGTAGGGCAATTTAGTGTGTATTAATGTAATTTTTCTAATTTATTTACCAAGGCTTTGATTGTCTGCCTGGCAACGTATATCCGTGTACTCTTACAGATCAGTAGTCTTCGGATCCGACAGATTTTAGCCAAGGTAAGTGGATATTGGATCATTCTTGTAGGTGTGACCTTGTGAACATATCGAAGATAACAAAGTTACCTTTATTACTATTATATGTTCTATATTATTATTTAAATTGCTTTCAGATATTGGAATTTACTGATGTAGCTATGGACTATGGTTGTGAACATGTTGATTAAATAATTGATGAATCAAATGCATGTTATGTGAACTGTTAGTTTAGATGCTGTAATAGACGGCTTGGAAATGAAAGGCATGGTGAGCCGTAGTATGGGTTGCGGGAGCACCGTGCATTTCATACTGGAAATGAGGTTTGTGGTAGCCCGTAGAATGGGATACGGTCGACACCACTTAACTCATACTGATCATGTAGATCTTGGGCTAGGCGAACATACCCTTATGCTACAACCCTTCCCAACAGGGGTGAATGTGTTGGGTAATCATGGCCTCCTGAACAGTCGAGGGCAGCAGAAGTCGGGTCAGGTTGATGTGGATAACTTGGGGTCTGCCAAGGGAGGGAGTCGGTGCTCCCGGACCAGTACGGGTTTCACCCGCAATGATTGAGGTGGCAACCGAAGATCGATAAGGGAGCGACTGAGGTTGTTGCCCGAGTCATTGCAAGTAGCATATACCTAGTGACTTAGTTGTGATGTTAGGTGCACTAGAGTAATAAAATTGAATCCAGCATGTAGATTGATGATTGTGTTGGTTGTACCTGCTTGCATGATCTTATATTCATTTGTTGGGCTCGGTGGAGCTCACCCCTTGTGGATTGTTTCTTTTAGATGATTTTGTAGGTGGGCATCTCCCTGAGTGGGAGGATCATTACGAACAATTTGGTGATGATGATCGTGACTATTCTGGTGTGGACCCCTATGGAGGTGATCCCTCTGATGCGGATGCATAAGATTAGGTTGGAGGACCTTATATGATGGCGGCTGTCCTTTCTTTTTTATGTTCATAGAGCATTCTTTTTGTGGATAGCCGTGTGGCACTTTTCTTTTGTATAGGTTACAGATCCAGCTTTTGTATATTTTGTTTTATGATGCTGGGCTATGAAAAGGCCATGTATGTGGTTGTTATGAGTTTCTGTGAGGTGATCCTCTGTTAAACAATGTAGTTATGGTAGTACTGTGGGTTGTGAGCTACTGTCAAACAATGTACTTTTGGTAGCTCTTTTATGTAAATATAACACTTTAGTTTCCGTTGCACTCTGCTTTCATTTTTATATTGTAAATGTGGTGTATGTCTGTTGAGTGGTGTTTGCTTTCGGATCCTGAAGTTTTGGCAGATGTGGTTCGACATCCAGGTTACCCGCCCGACTTGCCTAGGGTGTGACAGAGTGGTATCAGAGCGAGAAGCTCTCTAAACTCACATACAACGGAAATAGGATTAAAAGTAAAACTAGACATAAGAAAACAAGAACAATAGAATAGATAGACAACGAGAAAATAGAATTACATAATAGGAAAATTCATTCAAGTCCATAACTTCGAATTACATAATATTTAAAGGGGCATTAAGCCATTACATCAAAACACTGGAAGTACTACTTCCCAAATTACATACTAGGAAAGTTCAAAAAATATACAACTAGCAAGCCAGAAAGGCAGAAAGCAACTATAAAGTAAAGTCCTAGAGATTTCTAGTAGGAACAATGCTAAACTACTGCTGAGCTGCATCGGGTGGTGGCTGAGGTGGATGCGAATCAACCCGAAAATGTGCATCCCAAAAGTCTAACCTCTGCTCGATGGTGCTCACGCTACCACCAAGTGATGAGAAACCCTACTGCACAGTGGTAGAAAGCTCTCTAAGCTGACCACCTATAGATCGGAGCTCCATCATCATGTCCCTCATGCTGTAGGTCTCTGGAGATGGAGGTGCTGCCTGGGAGGTCGTGCCAGTGAACTGCTCCCCACCTGGAAGGTCTCTTGCCTGAGGATTAGCCACTGCTAGAGCATCTGTCCGACCCGCATTTCCACCCTCATCACCGCTCCCTGGGGCACCTAACAAGCCCATCTTCTTGATTGTAGTCCTACCAATTGGAGCCTTTCCCTCTCCTCCTTCAACCTCATCAGTAAAATCAACCCCAAAGTGCTTGAACAGCTGGGATAGAAGCCTACCATATGGCAGGTTGCCGTCTGATGGGTACTTGGTGTGATACATCATCACTTCCATGATCAGATAGGGCAAGCAAATTTCTGGAGCTTTCCCTGTGCCTGCCTTATACAAGCAAAAAGTAATAAAGGCCCGGAGCATAGAAACCCCTCGCCTGTTTCCACCCTTGGGGCAGATGTTGTACTGAACACACTTGCTCAATAACTGAGCTGATGGCTTAAAATCAACTTCTAAACTTGGAAAGTCCTCCTTGCCAATCAACGCCTTAAACATATGGCTGCGGGACTCCATGGGGAAGTTCTCGCTAGTGTCAGCCTTGGGCCTACAGTAGAGTCTGAAGCCTCTGTTGGCTATGTGAAGTATGGTAGCTAAATCAGCACAATTAAATACTATCTTGATTCCCTTCACCAAACTTACAAGGCCATAGCCTTGGCACTCAACCTCACAAGCTGGCCTGAGGTTGCAGTAGAAATGCCTAACTAGGTTAGGGTAACAAGGAAGCTTGGGGTTAAGCATTGGAGCCCAACCCAATGCATTAAACCTCTCATAAATTTTAAACTGTGGGAAGTCCTCTACTTTCACTATTTTTCCGTTCTCTACCTTCTTATCTTGGAAGCTCCTCCAATCTCGAGCATGCTGGTGGTAGGAGAACTAAAACTCATCATATTCACCCTCTTCTGAAGATAAGTCATGCTTTGAAGAATGCTCCTTAGACCCTGGAGATGGGGGTTCTGATGTTGAAGACTCAGATTCAACTCTTTGGCGCTTGCTGGCTGCAATTTCTTTACCCTTGCTTCGAGTAAGGCGAGTAGACATCTAAAAAAAAAAAAAGAAGAAAATAGGAATGCCGTAAGTAAAAAAAAAAAACAGTAGCAAGGTGGCATGGATATTATCAAAGAAAAGAAAAATAATAGGCTAAAGAACCCTTTGTTCACAAAAAAAAAAAAACAAGCATTTGAGTTGGGAACATGATGGAATAAAAAAAAAAAAAAAAAAAAAATATATGTAATAATAAGCTAAAGATCCCTTGGCTCACACAACTATGGATTTGGATGTTGGAAATATGTAGAGATGCAAACCCTAGGTTATTTGAAGAGAGCAAGGAAAAAAAAACAGCAAGGGGCATGAATATCCATGAGAATCATGCCAAAGAACTTCCAAATTCACAAAGTTATGTATTTGAATGAAGAAAAACTAAACTAGGATGCAAAACCCTAGGTTATTTGGAGAAGAACTAGAACAAAAAATAAAAAAGAACAGCAAAAGGGGCAAGAATATCAATGAGAATCATGCCAAGGAACCCCCAAAATTTACAAAGATATGCATTTGGAATTGAAGAAAACTAGTAGAGATGTAGAACCCTAGGTTTATTTAGGAGAAATAGAGGGAAAAACGAAAAAAAAACACAGGAATTTGGAAGAAGTTTTAGTTTCTCCTGAGATCTCACCTTGAATCTTGAAGATTGGATGCCAGAATCCTTAGGAAACCTTTAGGAATGGTGGGGGATGAGTGCTCCAAGCCTCTCTGGTCGATCCTGGAGTTTTCCCTCAACCAAAACAGAGTTTAGGATGAAGAGAAATGAGCCACGGGCTGTTTTATAGTCTGCCCGATTCTCTGGTTGATTGAACTGGTCGATTGAATCGACCAGTACCAAACGACCAGTAGCAGAACAGCCGCAAGAATTCAAAAAAAAAAAATTCTGCAGCAAACATGGCCAAAATCTGGGTTTTTGCAACTTTTTCTTTTTTTAAAAAGAAAAAACATATGCACAAATAAAATAAATATACAAGATTGTATAATTGGCTTAAAAAAAAGAAGAGGGAAATGGAGGGGTAAATGCATGTAGCATATGTACATAATAGCTCATGAGTGAGCGGTTTTAATACATCTATCTGTTCTAAATTAGGATAATATAAAAAATTTTATTTAATGGATGGCCATGGTAAACTGCTTATATAACACCTGGGAATGGGTAATTTAAAATTGGGTATGTAAGCCTCAATAGTGTACTATGCTGAAACTGTTATGGTTGTCTAAGACCATATATATGTATGCTGTTATGCTACTAAAATTGTGTTGTGGTTGTAAGTGTTGATAAGTACTTGAGACCAATAACCTATCATGGAGTAGACCATCCCTAGTAAACTAATGACTGATTTTCCTATGACAGGTAATGGTCGTGTTGTTTGGACTTGGCAAAATTCCAGCAGCATGCGTTACCTTAGGAAGTTAAGGAAAAGGCTAGCCAGAATCCGTGCAATTAAGGCTGCAGCCAAGAGAGTACTAAGAGAACACCTAGATTGGGCTGAAGTCTGTAGGATCGAGGAACGAGAGTTTTTCCTTGCGTTGGCAGAACAAGCCAGAGATGATATCTTTTACCTAGACCTGCATGCGTATATGACCGGACAGCTACTCCAGAGTCTAGCTTGCTGAGTTCAGGTACCTGGAAAAAAAGATGTGTGTACCTATATTTCAATACGTGGGCATGCTTTTAGTAAAATGCAAGATGCGTTGGTAATATAGAAATGTGTATATCTGTGTGTGCAATGATGATGTGTGATTGCTTTAGTAAATATATAAATATATATATATACATATATAATGTAATGTATGCGTAACAAGCACATTACCTCCACTCTCTTTCCAGAAAGTATTCATGGTTAGTACAAGGGCAAAAAAGAGAGCTCGCAGCGATATGCAATCTCATTTCGTGCAAGCAGCGGGACCATCAAGTGATCCAGGCCCGACCATTGAAACATCTGCTACCTCTGGGAGTGTGCCTGAGGTCCCTCCTCCCTGAACTCATGAAGTTCCTCCAGTACCTGAGATCCCTCCGGCTCAAGTACCCCCACCTCCACCAATTATGACCGCCGGAGAGATCTCTGCAATTATGGCTACCATGATGCAGTCCATGCAACAATAGCAGCAAGTTCAACTGTAGATTTAGCAACAACAACAAGAGCTGATGACCAGCATGAATGCACAACTTATGGTTGCCACACAGCAGAGAGCAGTGTCGCAACCTAACCGCCCTCTAAACTTTCCTCCTCTGGTGCCTCAGGTTATAGTAGAAAACTCCACTGCTAAAGTGATGGAGAAGTTCAAGAAACTGCACCCTCCGTCTTTCTCTAAGGTCGAATCAGATTCACTACAACCTGAGAGGTGGATTAGTGCCCTGGAGAAGGCTTTTGAAGTGCTAGAATGTACCAATGCCCAAAAACTGATATGCGTTGGGTACCAGTTGCAAAATGAAGCCGCAGCATGGTGGAAATCAGCTCGGCCAAATCTCGAGGCAACTCATCCTGACCCAACATGGGACTAGTTTAAAGAAGTGTTCTTCAAGAATTACTTCCCTGAGAGCCTCAGAGATAGAAAGGAAGTAGAGTTCTCTATCCTTATGCAAGGATCAAAGACAGTACTGCAATACCAACAACGGTTTGAAGATCTGCTCCATTTTGCACCAGATCACTTGAGGAATGAGGCAAGCAAGACCAAGAAGTTTGAGAAAGGACTCAAACCTAAAATAGGGGCTATGTTATCAATTATGGAGATTGAAACCTATGCTCGAATGGTTGATAAGGCAAAGACTGTTGAAGACAGACTGAAGGATAAGTCGACTGCATCACAAGGATCAACTAAGAGGCCTAGTAATTTCCAGAATTACAACTGGCCTAACAAGACTTTCAAGAAACCTGGCAGCCCCAGTCCACTGCAATACCTGTGGCCAAAAGCAGGCCAGAACTCGCAACCATACCGTTCGGCCTATAATCAGTCAAATCAGTATGTTCGTCCGGCTTCTGGTCAAACTACGACCTCAGTCCAGACTCCGCGGTCAGCGACAAGCCAAGCAAGTCAAGCTTCTTCTCAATCTGGCCGCTCCATGCCTCCTTCCCAATCTATCGATCCCATCCAATGTTTCAGATGCGGTCAGCCTTGCCATTTCGTAAGAGACTGTGTGCATTGGAAAAACAACGTACCCTCAAGACTCCAATCATCTGGCCGACCGTACCAACACCAAGACGGTCGGACACAAGGGAAAGTGTACGCGCTGACCAACGAGGAAGCAGAAGCGGATCTGGAAGTAATGACAGGTATTTCTTTTCCAAGAGGAACCACAGAATAAAGTTAGATAAGTTATATATTACTGAGTAGACTATTGATTGCATCATTATCTTAATCCAAACTTAGGTACTCTAAACTTAGCTTCCATCCCTCCCTACGTATGTGCTATTTGATTCTGGCGCATCGCACTCCTTTGTCTCTAGTATCTTTGTAAGTAGAATGAACATAACTCCAAGAAATATAGGGCACAACTTTGCAGTGAGCACCCCAGCCGAAAGTGTAATACGTTTGAAAGAGGTATTCGATGCTTGCCCCGTAAAAATTTACGGGCAAAACTTGATGGCACGTTTGATCAAGTTTGACATGAAGGACTTTGATGTAATCCTAGGAATGGATTGGTTGTCAGCTCACGGAGCAAGTGTCATGTGTGCGGAAAGAAAGATCGTGTTTAACCCTAAGGAAGGAGATGAATTTACCTACAAAAGTGAACCAGTGAGGAAGCCCAAGAAGGTAACGATATCCACACTCCAAGCGAAGAAGTTATTGGATGAAGGGTGCCAGGGGTATCTGGCTACAGTCAGGGATACCGAGGCAAAGGTAAAGCTGTTGGAGGAGTTAGATGTAGTTCAGGAATTTCCTGATGTGTTTTCCGAAGACCTAACTCAACTGCCACCAGAGTGAGAAATGGAATTTGCAATAGATCTGATTCTTGGGGCAGCCCCAGTGTCTAAAGCACCGTATTGTATGGCACCTATTGAGCTGAAGGAATTACAAATTTTGTTGCAGGACCTATTAAAGAAGCGGTTTATCCGGCCTAGTGTGTTGCCTTGGGGAGCGTCGGTCCTGTTTGTAAAGAAGAAGGACGAAAGTATGCGTATGTGCATCGATTATTGGGAACTGAACAAACTTACCATCAAGAACTGATACCCATTGCTGCGCATCGATGACTTGTTTGATCAGCTGCAAGGCGCAAGTGTTTTCTCAAAGATTGACCTCAGATCCGGGTATCACTAGCTGAGGATCAAAAGCAGTGATATCCATAAGACTGCCGTTCAGAATGAGTTAGGGGCACTACGAATTTTTGGTGTTACCTTTCAGACTGACAAATGCCCCTGCAGCATTCATGGACATGATGAACAGAGTGTTTCACGACGTTCTGGACAAGTATGTTATAGTCTTCATAGATGACATTTTAATTTATTCGAAGTGGGCAGAGGAACATGCACATCACCTGAGGTTCATACAGTAACGGCTAAGAGAACATCAATTGTTCGCAAAATTCAGCAAGTGCAAATTTTGGCTCCGCCAGATAGGGTTCCTGGGGTATGTAGTCTGGAGTGAGGGCATTAAAGTCGACCCCAGGAAGGTTAAGGCGGTCTTTGAATCTGAGACACCGAAGAGCGCCACAGAAATCCAAAGCTTCTTGGGACTGGCTGGTTAGTACCGTCGATTCATTGAAAACTTCTCACGAATATCGACACCCATGACTCAGCTAACCAGGAAGGGAGCAAAGTTTGAATGGTCGAATGCCTGTGAGAAGAATTTTTGTGAGCTTAGAAGATTATTGGTGTCAGCTCTGGTTTTGACCATCCCTGATGGCACAGGTGGCATAACTGTGTACACAGATGCGTCTAGAACCGGCATGGGCTGTGTTTTTATGCAAAAGGGGAAGGTGGTCGCCTACGCATCAAGGCAACTAAAGGAACATGAGAAGAACTACCCCACTCATGACCTAGAGTTATTGGCGGTGGGTTTTGCCTTATAAATTTGGCGACATTATTTATATGGTGAGAAAAGCAAAATCTTCAGCGACCACAAGAGTCTGAAGTACTTCTTCACACAGAAGGATCTGAACATGAGATAGAGTAGATGGTTGGAACTAGTAAAGGATTACGACTGCGACATACAATACCACCCCAGAAAGGCCAACGTGGTTGCAGACGCACTAAGCAGGAAGGCCCAGACACAATCCCTTGCCTCCCTAGCTATTAGTGAGCAATTGATTGAGGAAGCCAGAAAGTTTGATTTAGAACTCATGATCGATGGGACAGGAGTATTGTTGGCAGCCCTGGATGTCCAACAGTCAATCAGAGAAGAAATAATAGAAAAACAGTTGAGAGATCCGGAGTTGTGGAAGATTATTAGAGGCATCCAACAAGGAACTTGGGAAGACCCAGACTTCTCGATTGCTAGTGATGGCGCGCTAAAATTTAGAGATAGATTGTGCGTTCCAGCCGATTATGATGTGCAAAATCAAATTATAAAAGAAGCTCATAATTCACCCTACTCCATACACCCAGGCAGCACAAAGATGTACAAGGACCTAAAGGGGTATTATTGGTGGATCGGAATGAAGAAAACCGTAGCACTGTACGTATCGGAATGTCTCTCCTGCCAACAAATAAAGGTGAAAAGACACAGACCACATGGGCTATTGTAGCCATTACCGGTCCCTGAGTGGAAGTGGGATCATATTACTATGGACTTTGTAACTGGTCTACCATTGACCAAGAAGGGCAAGAATGCAATATGGGTGATCGTTGATAGATTGACGAAGTCGGCCCACTTTATTCCTATAAAGGTTACTTATTCATTGGACAAGCTGGCCTAGCTATACATTGATGGAGTGGTTCGCCTGCACGGTGTGCCGGTCAGCATCAAATCTGATCGAGACCCTAGGTTTACCTCAAGATTTTGGAAATGCCTTCAACAAGCTATGGGTACTCAGTTAAATCTAAGTACTGCCTTTCACCCTTAGACCGACGGGCAATCCGAACGGACCATACAGACATTGGAAGATATGCTCAGGGCATGTACCTTAGAGATGAAGGATAGTTGGGACTCGCATGTTCCCCTGATAGAATTTGCTTACAATAATAGTTACCATTCCACCATTGGAATGGCACCCTATGAAGCACTATATGGGAGGAGATGCCGCACGCCTCTCTACTGGGATGAAGTTGGAGAACGACGCATGATAGGCCCGGAGTTAGTACAGGTCACATGTGAGAACATAATTAGAGAAAAGACCAAAGCGGCTCAATCAAGGCAGAAGAGCTATGCTGACAACAGAAGGAAGGATATTGAGTTCGCAGTTGGCGAAAAGGTATTTCTTCGAGTATCACCAACCAAAGGCATCATGCACTTCAATAAGAAAGGGAAGTTGAGCCCGAGGTATATTGGTCCATACGAAATCCTAACAAGAGTTGGACCAATAGCATACTGGTTAGCCCTACCTCCGACATTTGAAGGTGTACATAATGTGTTCCACGTGTCGATGCTAAAGAAGTACATTACCAACCCGACACATGTACTTTCGGTTGAACTTGAACATCTTGACGGTGACCTGACCTATGTGGAGCAACCCGAAGAGATCCTGGCTCGGAAGAAACATAAGCTTCGCAATCGCACCGTTACTCATGTTAAGGTTTGATGGAGAAACCACACCCCCAAGGATGCATTGTGGGAAAATAAAAAAGATATGCGTAAAGAATACCCTCACCTTTTCAGCTTACAAGGTACGTCAATTTCGAGGATAAAATTCTTGTAAGGGGGGGAGGATGTTACATCTGTGCCCAGACCCTAACCCGAACTCCGAATGCAGGTCTGAAACCCGATGGATCTGGGTCTTACCCACTAGCAACCCGTGGTGCACCTACCCGGTAATCATTTTTGAAGGGGAATCTTCGGTGATGTCATACTTACCGATCCAAAGGCAACTACTAGACCTGTGTAGCTGTTCCATACACCTGATGATGGGCAACCTACGGTGCAGGCCTTGCTTAACCAAAACCGGATTAAAATTCATTATAAATGTTTAAACTAGGATCAATGACCACAATTGGTGCAAGGACAATGCCCTTAGCATGGTACAGACCTTGGTAGGGCCCAGGTGCAAAACAGCAGGGATTTACCTACTGGTCCATCCCTACTGGTCTATTGGATCAACCAGTTGGATCGACCAGTACTGCAGTATCACTCAAAATCCATATCAGATGTGTGGGGCCCAATGTTTCGCGCCCCGGATCATCTCCCCGTGCCTAAAATGACTTGTGGGGGGTATTACCCTAGCAATGTGATCATGTTGGGACCATTTGAAGCCAATTACATTTTAGAATGAATTCTAAGAATGCATTCTCCATAGAAACTATGTTAGGCAAACAGCCTTTAGTTACTGGGCTTATATATAAGCCAGCCTTGGACCAAAAACCCTCCCTTGCCTAATTCGTTGAAGAGGAAGAAGGGAAGGAGAAGAGAAGAGAGGTGAGGATAAGGCTTGGAAACCCTCTTTGAGCTTGGACCCATCAAGGTAAGCCCCAAACCCAACTGTTCTCTGCTGTATCTTCCATTTTCCATGGCTGTAACCATGAATTTTCTCTGCTTATGGCTGCAAAACCATGTACCCATGATTTCTTTAATAAAAAGCATGCTTGCTAACCTTTGATGCATGAACTCTTGCATGCATATAAGGATTTATTATTCTGAACCATTCATCCCTCCTTTTTCCATGTTCTATATTCTGTAACCACCATATCCAGCCTTGGATGGTTAATTTCCATGCCCATATAGAGCTTTGAAGGTATTCTTTTTGTGAAGGATATGTTTCTCTTAGTGTACATGACAACTCCATGGTCTTTTGCTCATAACAGTATTGACTTTGAACTAATTGAACTCTCTTAAATTGATTTCTGTAGTCTTTTATATGAGCAACCATGAATGATATGCCATATGGGCCATAGACCTCAAAACCTCCATGCATGTTTGATTTATTACTATGTATAGGTTGGATGTCATGCATGGAACCCTACTGTAACCCTTGATCATCCATGCATGCTGTTGATCCAAAGATCTAAGCTAAAACAGCCTAAACATTTAAATTTTTGGACTGAAGTTGCACTGGTTCATTGCTACTGGTCCATCCAATGGACCAGTACCAATCAACCACTACAGTAATTTAAACCCTGTGATACCCCAGGCTTACCCTTAGATCTGTGTTGCCCTGTATAGGGTCCCACATGAAATCACAGCTAAAAATAGTGCACTGCATCTCTGTTTAGAGCCAATCTGGCATCCTGGGACAGGTCTCGGGCAACCAAACTCATATCTAATATGGAACTATGACCTAAACCACTGTTAGAACTACCATAGAGCCATCTAAAACCTCCGGTGTGAACCCCTTCCAATTTTGTGTCTGAAACCCCTACTGGCCCATTGCCACTGGTCCATTGGATGGACCAGTACCAATCAACCACTATAGGATATTGAAGCCGGTGTTGTCTCAGACCTACCCCAAGGTCTGGAACATTCTTTTCAGAGCCTTGGCATGAACCCCACTGCAGAACACACCTTTCCAGCCCTGTTCCTACACTTGGAGCAATGGGTTAATTGCCACTGGTCCATTAGATAGACCGGCCCAATCAACCAGTGAAAACCATTGATGAAGAACTTGACCTTAACCTCTGTGGTCACTTATAACAGTACTTGGGCATCCTATGGGTCTAAAACCATAAACCCCTATTGATTTTTGGCCACAGCAGCCTACTGGTCCATTGCCACTAGTCCATTGAATAGACCAGTGCCAATCGACCACTTCTGTTGTCATGGCAGTTTTGAGTCCTGCTTTGGTCTGGAGGATTGACCAAGATCACCCCTAGTTACGTAGGTCAATTTAGCGTGTATTAATATAATTTTTGTAATTTATTTACCTAGGCTTTGATTGTCCGCCCGGCGACGCGTATCCATGCACTCTTATAGATCAGTAGTCTTCAGATCCGACAGATTTTAGCCAAGGTAAGTTGATATTGGATCATTCTTGTAGGTGTGACCTTGTGAACATATCAAAGATAACAAAGTTACCTTTATTACTATTATCTGTTCTATATTATTATTTAAATTGCTTTTGGATATTGAAATTTATCGATGTAGCTATGGCCTGTGGTTGCGAACATGTTGATTAAATAATTGATGAATCAAATGCATGTTATGTGAACTGTTAGTTTAGATGTTGTAATAGACGGCTTGCAAATGAAAGGCATGGTGAGCCATAGTATGGGCTACCATGCATTTCATATGGAAATGAGATTTGTGGTAGCCCGTAGAATGGGATACGATCGACACCACTCAACTCATACTAATCATGTAGATCTTGGGCTAGGCGAACATACCCTTATGCTACAGGCCTTCCCAACAGGGGTGAATGTGTTGGGTAATCATGGCCTCCTGAACAGCCGAGGGCAGTAGAAGTTGGGTCAGGTTAACGTGGTTAACTTGGGGTCTACCTAGGGAGGGAGTCGGTGCTCCAGGATCGATGCGGGTTCCACCCACAATGATTGAGGTGGCAACCGAAGATCGATAAGGGAGCGACTGAGGTTGTTGTCCGAGTCATTGCAAGTAGCATATACCTAGTGACTTAGTTGTGATGTTAGGTGCACTAGAGTAATAAAATTGAACCCAGCATGTAGATTGATGATTGTGTTGGTTGTACCTGCTTACATGATCTTATATTCATTTGCTGGGCTTGGTGGAGCTCACCCCTCGTGGATTATTTCTTTTAGATGATTTTACAGGTGGACATCTCCCTGAGTGGGAGGATTTTACAGACAATTTGGTGATGGTGATCGTGACTATTCTGGTGTGGACCCCTACGGAGGTGATCCCTCTGATGCGGGTGCATAGGATTAGGTTGGAGGAGCTTATCTGATGGCGACTGTCCTTTCTTTTTTATGTTCATAGAGCATTCTTTTAGTGGATAGCCATGTGGCACTTTTCTTTTGTATAGCTTGCAGATGTAGCTTTTGTATATTTTGTTTTATGACGTTGGGTTATGAAAAGGCCATATATGTTGTTGTTATGAGTTTCCGTGAGGTGATCGTCTGTTAAACAATGTAGTTATGGTAGTACTGTGGGTTGTGAGCTACTTTCAAACAATGTACTTTTGGTAGCTATTTTATGTAAATATAACACTTTAGTTTCCGTTGCACTTTGCTTTCATATTTATATTGTAAATGTGGTGTATATCTGTTGAGTGGTGTTTTCTTCCGGATCCTGGAGTTTCGGCGGATGTGGTTCAACATCCGGGTTACCCGCCTGACCCGCCTAGGGGGTGGTTTGGGGTGTGACAAGTGGCACCCGAGAACCCATGGAGGTAGGTGGGCTCTGGCTTGAGTTGATCGTCTCTAAACCCGAACTGTCGGTAGGCTTCCAGGGAGAGTACATCTACTGAGGCTCCTGTATCTATCAACACCCGGTGTACAGGTCGGTTGGCTACCTCCACCTATACTACCAAGGCATCCTCATGTGGAAAGCTTAGTCCTTCCAAGTCTTCATTCGAGAAGGAGATCATTGTCTCGGTCTTGGCCACTTTGATTGGCTTCTCTGCTATTCCCATGAACCTAGCATGGGCTTTGGCCTTTCTAGTAGACTCTTGCCCTGGTCCTCTAAGAATGGTGAGGATGGGGGCTCCCTTAGTGCCACTTGGTTCTGCTGCATCTCTTCTCTCTTCTGTGCGGTCTCTCTCTCTATCTCCATCAGTCCTTCTTTCTTGGTTCCTCCCTTTCTTGGTCACGACCTCGACCTCCTTAGCTCAAACGACCATCACGTCTCCCTTTTATGTATTTGTTCAAGCTCCCTGCTCTTACAAGGTTTTCTATCTCCCTCTTTAGTTGGTAGCAGTCCTCTGTGGTATGTCCACTCTCCTTGTGGAAGAGATAGTATTTGTTGGGGTTACGCTTCTCGGGTCCTGCTAGCATAGGTCATGGCCAATGGAGTAGGTCACGGTCTTGGTAGTGTTCAGAGGTGTGAACTCTGAACTGCCTGCTCGTTCACTCCTCTCTGGGCGATGGTTCGTCCTTCCTGATGGGTGGTCGTGCTTCTCTTATCGACGCTCGGTCCTCGACCTCTTACTTTCTTTGCGGTCATCTGGCACTGACCTCTTGTTGTCTTGTGGCTTGGCCTCGATCACCTTCTTCCTAGCCTGCACTACCTCGGCCATATTGGCGAACTCGTTGCACCGCTCTAGAAGCTCCCTCATAGTCTTGGTCTCATGACATGCCAGGTCTTTGATCAAGTCGAAGTCCCTGATACCCCCAGCCAAGGCCGCATGCTGGGTCTGGTCATCTAAGTCTCGGACCTCCAGGGACTCCTTAGTAAACCTGCTAACATACTCCCTGAGGGACTCCCCAGGGTTCTGTATCACGTTCAATAGATTGACCGTGGTCTTCTTCTGCTTGATGCTACTCTGGAAGTGGGTTACTAATTACTCGCACAGTTCTGCGAATGATCCTATCAACCTTGGTCGTAGTCTGGAAAACCAGGAAGTAGCTGCACCCTTGAGGGATGCAGGGAATGCTTGGCAGGAGACCACGTCCAATCCACTGTACAATGTCATCATACCATTGAAATAGTTAATGTGGTTATTAGGGTTTGTGGTACCACTGTAGAGTTCGAAGGTGGGTAACCTGAACCTGGAGGGGAGTGTGGCTGACATGATCTCTGTTGAGAACGGGTGTTGTCCAGGTATTGAGTGCATCTCGTCTTTAGTCTGCTTTTTCAGTCCTTCCAACTTCTCGTCCAACTCTCGAAGTCTTTTGTCGAGCTCTTCATCCCGTGTCTCCCGCCTTACCGAACGTTCACTGTGACCTCGTTCACGTCCTCTCCTCGAAGTCCCCTCTCGCCTTGAATATTGGCAGGATGGTGAATGGTCACGTCGCAACGAACCCTGGCGTGATCGGGAGAGGCTTTCTCTACCTTGGTGTGTGACTTCCTCCTAGTCAACCTTGGAACACAGACCTCCTGATGGATCTCTCTGGGCTAGGTACCCTCGTTCTGGGTGTTGGTGTCCTTCCTTGATCTAACCGTACTGGGAGGTCCCTCATCCTCCGTGGATGCCTAGAAGGCCCCCCTTGTTGGGGAGTTCGGGTGGTTTGCCTTGCCAATCTCTCTGACCTTTCACCCCTAGGGGATGATCTCCTAGGGTTTGGCTCCTGTCGAAGTACAGGCTCTGCCCTTGATGCTGGCGATGTCCGACGGCGATGGGACGTCGCCCGCTGCCTCAGGTAGTCTCGAAAGAGTCGTTGATCATCGAGGATCTGGCGCTGTAGGTCATTGATCTGACCCATAGTTGCTGGTGCGTTGGGGTCAGGTACTAGCTCCACCACTACTTCGTTGTTGGGTTTGACTACCGCAACTTGATCATCGTCTGGGATCTCCCTTTTCAGGGAGATATGGTCAGGGTCATTGGCTCTGCAACAGGAGCTCTCTGGAGGAGGTGATCCGCCCCCTTCCCTTGCAGCATTGTTGGTGGAGGGAGCGGTCTTCTTGCCTCGTGGTGCCATTGTTGAACAGTGAAAACAAGCTAGTAGATACATTGGCTAGCGTTGTTCCCACAGAAGGCACCAATCTGTTGCATCAAGAAATCGCTCAGCGGTCCTTCGAGTGCCGTAACCTGCAAAAGACCTTGGGTGACAAAGGAGAACCGGTGTGGTTCCGGTCTAGGACTCTCCGATGCCAAAGTTAGATCTCTCTAAGCAAACAGATGAGTGAATAGTTAGAATTAATTCAAGATGGATCGAGGGGGTAGATTACCTTCCCTTTTATAGTAGAGTGTGGCGGTGTGGAGAGTCCCAGTTGATGTGAGGTGTCCTTGATAGTAGATAGAGTCCCTGGATAGCAGGGCTCACTCTTGATAGGTCATCTTCCCTAGAGACATTGTATCATGATGGACTTGGTGTCTTGGATGGATAGACTGTAGATAGATTCCGGGTGTATAAGTCCATTTTGACTACGTTGACTGGCAGGCGGTGGCCTAGAGTCCTGGAGACAGTGTGTGTCCTGCAGTTGGTGGTGGTGGTATTCCGATCGCGCCCCAAGGGGGTGTTTCATCCAAGGGTGTTCGCCCAAGGGGTGTTCTCCCGAGGGGACCACACCCAAGGGAGTTTGCCCCAAGGGGTGTTCTCCCGAGGGGACCACGCCCAAGGGAGTTCACCCCAAGGGGTGTTCGCCCAAGGGGGGCGTTGGCCTGAGGGTGGTCCATGCCTGGTCTTCTCCTGTCTTTGGTATGGCTCATCTCTGGTTCTGCCACATGGCAGCCTCTGATTGGTCAGCTCTATTTTGGGTTCATCATCATCAAAATATACAGTGTGATAACCTTGTAAATTGATTGATTACCTAAATCAGTCCCTAGTCGTGAACGATTGAAAGATCTAACCTTCAAACACAAACCATCACACAGGAAGAGAATGAATATCGTTTGATTAATTAATTAATATTGGGATTTAATAGACACACATATTCAACCAGTTCACCCACCGATCTTGGGTCATTATTATTGCCCTCCCCCTACTTAGATAAGGTGGAAAGTAGAAACTACTCCGTGAGTGAAGAAAACGGAGTCCGAATTGGGCAGCCCATGAAATGAAAATGTTGTAAATGTAGTAGTAGAAGTATAACACATAAGATGTTATCCAAAAAAAAAAAAAAAAAAAATATAACACATACGAACAGTAGGTCTAGTACAATTACAATACTAAAATGAAGACGAAAGCACTCCCTTCAGTTGGTTGCGCTTTCGATACGTATTCAGTTATTCATCCCATCATAAGTCATAATAACCACAAAGTGACATGACACACCCCCGGCCCACACCTCCACACTGGCACTCCCTCCATCTCTCACTCATCCACGTACTCATACACACACAGAAGTACAATACAAATTTATTAATAAGGGACCGGACCATTTTAGATCCAAATCCAAACTAGCTAGGAAGCAGCAAAAACTTAATTAATTAAGTTGATCCTGGTAGTTCCCTATTGTTGGTGTTATTGTTGTCATCGTCGATAGGTGGGATTTGAAGCGTCCGGTCCCTGAAACTCATAACCCTTGGTGCATATTTGATCAAAGCATCCAAGGTGGAGGGCATGAACTTCCTTGCAAACAAATGACACATTGTGGTTGTCCTTCCATTGTACTCACATTTGGTGTTTCTTCTCCTCAACCTCTGCTGCAGCAGCTCCACATTCACCTCCTCTGCTTTATCAAACTTTGTAGGATGAGGTCCTTGTAAGGGTATTTATGTAATATCCCTTCATATGTTCTAATATAATCCTACTTGGGTTAATGCCCAGGCTGTGAGGGGCAATCTAGTAATTAGCCCATCTGACCTAAACCCTAGTTTCCCTACATATACTAGCTGGAGGCAGCAGTTTGGGTATTCCAAACTAGATACTCAGGGTGTAATGCTTTAAGCAACCTTGTGCTTAAAACCCTAACCCTAACAATCTTAAAGCATTAGGATTTTTATTTCTCTACGATCAAGATCGGCTTTGGATTTTGGATTCACGTTAGGCTTCGTCACAATTCTGGTTTTCTGATCGGCTTTGAAGTTTTACTCGATCGGTTTTTGGTTATTAGATTCACGAAACTGATTCACGGTTACTATTTTCTTTTTCGTCAACAGCACCAATCAAAGCTTCTACTTTATACGGAATCACGCTTCTGTTCAATTCTTATTTGATCGATATTTGGATTTTACTATTCTGTGAAAGAGACAAATCATGGTGTTCCTTTTTTGATTTGATTGTTGATTGAAAAAAAAAAATAAAAAAAATCAAAAGGACAAGTGTTTTAGAATTGGCAGAATCATTATTCAAAGCATTCATTTTGATTAGAGAAAGTCAAAAGCAACTTTTGTGAAGGTTTTTGATTCGTTGGATTGAAAAAAAAAAAAAAAAAAAGAAGATCCTCTACGAACTCTCCTTTCACTGTTTTGACTTCAAGTGGCCTGTCTGTGAGCAGTACAGTTTATCTTTTCAATTCCCTTTTCATTCTCTTGGCTTCAGTTAGCTATCCGTGACCAGCAGCCATCATCAGTTGCCAACGATCGCATCGACATCCGTCATCAAACAATAGCCAGTGATCCGTGCCTGCCAGCACTAGGGTGCACATTACGATTGTCGACGCCGCTGCATCGCCGCTATCTTTTTCTCCATTGAATAAATTCAGTGTTCTCCATCTCAGGTGTGACTGTTCCTTGAGCATTTAATTTTTATTTGAATTTTTTGCTTGGGCATATAAACAAATCACTTAACAATGGAGAAACACGCTGTTCCAATTGAGATGATCAAATTGGAAAGCTTTAGTGGCTCTGAGTTCAGTTCTTGGAAAAGGAGGACTCAGTTTGGATTGAAGTACCTCAATATTTTCTACACTGTAGTAAATAAATTTTCTGATTGTACGGACCTAACTGAAGCCCAATGGATAAGTGATGAGGACTTTTACAAAGACTACCTATTGAACTGCCTGTCAGATAGACTGACTGGCAGAGACCTATAGTAAATATGAGACTGCAAAAGAGATTTGGGAAAACCTAGAAGCCCAATTCAAAAAGGAGGAGGACCTATCAAATACTCACTTGGTTGACAAGTTTATGGACTTCAAGTTTCAAGAAGATAAGGAGATACTTTCACAAATAACAGACTTTGAGAACTTGAGAACAAAATTGAACCAAGAAAACATTCCTGTTGTTGATGCATTCTTAGTGGGTGCAATTATCGTTAAGTTACCCTCTACCTGACATTCCTTTAAAACTGAGATGCACAGAAAGAAAACACAAGTGGGGCTGGATGATCTCAAATGGTTCATTAGAATCGAAGATGAGAACAGAGCCAGGAATAACTTGGAGATGGTGAAACAACAACAGGCATCTACCAATTTGGTTGCACAACCCAAGAAATATCCTAGGCAGTCCAAGCCACCTAAGAAAGAACCCCAACAGTTGGAGGCCAAAAAGACTAATTTTAAAAAAAGGGGCAAGTGCCGCAACTGTGGAAAGTGGGGTCACTATGCATCTGAGTGTAGGAGTCCTAAGAAAGGGAACACTGACACACCACAGAAGGAAGTTCACATGCTGGTGGACAAGACTGAGCCTACTAACTTTGTTGCCATGATTGGCAAGGGTAAGGGGTTGGCCAGTACATCTTCAGATTGGTGGTTAGACTCTGGAGCGACTTGTCATGTTTGCAATAGCAAGGATCTGCTCAC
Source organism: Telopea speciosissima (assembly GCF_018873765.1). Lineage (NCBI taxonomy): Eukaryota > Viridiplantae > Streptophyta > Magnoliopsida > Proteales > Proteaceae > Telopea > Telopea speciosissima. Next base: position 55,115,357 of record NC_057926.1, on the reverse strand, counting down.
TGATGTTGTTCAAGTAGCAAAGACTGTCACTGTTGCAAATGGAGACGTCATGGAAGTGGCTCAACAAGGGATAGCGAACCTAGTTCTATCATCAGGTAAAATATTTACTTTGAAAAATGTTAAAATCTTTCCTGGTTTTAAAAAGAATTTAATTTCCATTGGAATTTTGCTTGATGCTGGCATGTCTATTACTTTTAGTAGTGGTAGAGTAACATTGTCTGTTAACTCCTTTTATTTTGGATGTGCTTATAATTTGAATGGTATGTTTAGGTTGAGTTTAGCTAATGAGACAATAAACCAGGTTAACCATAATTCACTTGATCCCAAAATACTACATTGTAGGTTAGGACATATGAACTATAGGAAAATGCTCAAACTAGCTAAAACTCATAATTTACCATTAGACACTTCAATTAGATTTAACAGATGTGAAGTGTGTGCTCAAACCAAAATAACTAGAAAACCATTCAGACCGATTTCTAGGAGCACTCAACTTCTTGAACTTATACATTCTGACATTTGTGACTTTAAAAGCTACACAACTAAAGGAGGTCGGAAGTATTTGATAACATTTATAGACGATTTTTTTAGATATTGTCATTTATACCTGTTAAAATCTAAAGATGAAGCATTTTAAAATTTTAAAATTTTCAAGAATAGGGTAGAAAATCAGTTGAACTTGAAAATTAAAAGATTTAGAAGTGATAGGGGAGGAGAATACAAATTGACAGAGTTCAAGGAATTCTGTGCCTCTGCAGGCATAATCCTTGAAACTACTGCTCCTTACTCACCTCAATCAAATGGCATAGCTAAAAGAAAGAACAGAAAATTAACAGAGATGTTAAACTCCATGTTATTGACAGTTGGCATGCCCTCTTGCTATTGGGGAGAAGCAGTGTTGACTGCAAATCACATTCTAAATAGACTACCACATTCAAAACTGACTTCTACACCTTATGAACTATGACATAATCATCCCTGTAGATATGACACTCTTAAGGTTTGGGGTTGTATAGCTTATGTTAGGATACAAGACCCTAGGAGACCTAAGGTGGGAACTAGAACAAACACTTGTCTATATCTAGGTTATGCAGAAGACAGTGCTACAGACCGATTTTTGGATCTATCAACCAATTTGGTGATAGAATCTAGGGATGCTATATTCTTTGAGGATAAATTCCTTAGAGATAAAGGCCTGATCTTGCCTGGTTTGACTGAAGTGGTTACAGAATCACCTTTGAAATCTGAACCAATTGTTTCTGATACTACTCCCACAATGCTCCTTGAATCAGAATCTAGAAGAGTATCTACTAGAGATCGAGTACCCAAGAATTTTGGTGAGGATTTTGTGACCTACCATTTAGAGGCTGATCCATCCACCTATAAGGAAGCGATGAGATCTAGGGACTCACTGTTATGGAAAGAAGTCATTAATGAGGAAATGAGTTCTTTAATGCAGAATGAAACCTGACACCTTGTTGATCTGCCTAGAGGGGCCAAGACAATAGGGTGTAAGTGGGTACTGAAGAAGAAACTTAATCCGGATGGGTCTATAGCCAGGTATAAAGCACGATTAGTAGCTAAGGGCTATAAACAGGTGAGAGGGATAGATTATTTTGACATCTACTCCCCGGTCTGCCATTTGGCAACAATAAGGATTCTTCTTGCCATAGCATCTATTGAGCACTATGTTGTGCATCAAATGGATGTAAAAATGGCTTTCCTTAATGGAGACCTAACAGAAGAAATTTACATGAACCAACCTGAAGGGTTTTTCATAGAAGGTTCGGAAAAAAGAGTTTGTAAATTAAACAAATCTCTCTATGGTCTTAAACAAGCACCTAAATTGTGGCATGAGAAGTTTGACAAGATAGTAAAGAGCCTTGGTTTTCAAACCAGCAACTCGGATAAGTGCCTTTATTTTTTGTTTGAGTCAAACAAGGTCGCGATTATTTACTTGTATGTAGACGACATGTTGATTCTAGGTTCTGATCTCTCTGTAGTGAGTGACATTAAAGAAACCTTGTCCAAAGAATTCGACATGAAAGATCTTGGTGTGGTAGACACCATTCTTAGAATGAGAGTAAGCTTCAGTGAGCAAGGGATCACCCTTAATCAGACTCATTACATTGAGAAGCTACTTTCTAGTTGGGGATACAGTGATTGTAAACCGATTGAGACACCCTATGACTATAACAAACGGTTGAAACCTAACACAGGTGACACCGTGAATCAGTTAGATTATCCTAAACTGATTGGTAGTCTCATGTATGCAATGAGTTGCACTAGGCTAGACATAGCCTTTACGGTAGGCATGCTGAGTCGTTTCACTAGTAATCCTGGAAAAGAGCATTGGGATGCCCTATCGAGGCTGATGAGATACCTTAAGGGTACTCAAGGTTATGCTTTATGTTATACTGGACATCCTCTAACTTTGGAAGGATATTCTGATGCATCTTGGTGCTCAAATTTAGGAGACAGCAGATCCACCAGTGGTTATGTATTTACACTAGGAGGAGCAGCTGTAGCATGGAAATCCAAAAGACAGACTAGTATTGCTCTGTCATCTATGGAATCGAAACTTTATGCTCTAGCTTCTGCGGGAGATGAAGTAGAGTGGATAAAGGATCTGATCATGGATATTCCATTGAGGAGTTTTAAGTTAAACTCTATATCTATATTCTGTGATAATCAAGCAACAAAGACGATTGTGAATAACTCACTCTTTAATGGTAAGAGGAGACACATCAGGCTGAAACATGCCATGCTGAATTATAGAACAGAACAAGGGATTATCACTTTGATTGATGTGAGATCGAAGGATAATACGGCAGATGCCCTTACAAAGGGATTGAACAAAGATCGAACATTCAAAACTACAAGGGAGATGGGGTTAAAGACCATTTAGTCAGGTCTTAACCTAACCCAATATTATTTTGAATTATTCGAATCTCATCTAGCCTTGGTAAGCATTCGGGACAGTTTACATGTTTCAGATAACTTAGTTAGGTTACTAAGTATGGGGGTTTGTGAAACCATTCCAAACTTGATGGTGTAGCAAATTTTCATGTAAAGTCTCCTTACTTTATTATTCCACAAAGGAATATGGAAAATGTCTGATATGTTTCAATGATATTGTGCTAGTCTTTATGTCATTCCAAATTTGATGACATGTCTTTTATAGTATGGTGTACCATTCCAAATTTGACGATACAACATAAATCTATGACTGATATGACGAACACAGTATTCCAAATGAAAACATGGTATGGTCCTTATGATAGAGACTATATAGGATCGAGTTCTTGTAAAGAAACTTGATGATGATGCTTATTGTTTTTTTATTTACCTTCAGCCATATATGAAATGTACTAAGTTCTTATTGTTGAACTAGATACTATTGTGCAAATGATTGAATTCATAATATCTTATGAAATTCATATTTGATAAATTACAGAGAATGGCGAAGATGGAGGAGAACGGTTGAATCTGGATCTCGATGAGGATGACTTACTTGATGAGTAAAGTCACATGGATTGCAAGGACTTTTCCTTTTGATTATTTCTTTTGGTTTAGCCACTTGCATGTGGAACTTCGGATTTATTGTTGGGTTTAGTTTTGATCTAAAACCCTAGTTTTATTTCTTCAAGTTTACTTATTTCTTATTTGATTTATTGGATTATTGATATTCAATTTATATTGATTCAATTACTGATTGAACAATGGTTCCTATACATGTGTAATGGATATATGTAGAACATAGGAGGAGATTGTAAGGGTATTTATGTAATATCCCTTCATATGTTCTAATATAATCCTACTTGTGTTAATGCCCAGGCTGTGAGGGGCAATCTAGTAATTAGCCCATCTGACCTAAACCCTAGTTTCCCTACATATACTAGCTGGAGGCAGCAGTCTGGGTATTCCAAACTAGATACTCAGGGTGTAATGCTTTAAGCAACCTTGTGCTTAAAACCCTAACCCTAACAGTCCTCCCATCGTCCAGTCCACCCAGGTTAACGTCCTATTTGCGTTCCTCTCCCCAAATCCCATGTACACAAGTGTGGGCAAGTAATGCTCGTCTGCATAACAATCCCCTGTGCAGTACTTTTCGTATATAGCGAAGAATACATTGTCAGACACGAACTCGATCGCTAGATTACGGTCGATCTGGAACCATTGAGACCCTTTTCTCCATTGATCCAGCACGATATATGGTGCCATTCTCTGGTCATAGCGCCCACGTCCAACGTAACTTGGATCGTCGTAGACTTCCACAAAGGTATGTTTAGTACCCATGAGGTAAGCATAGATGGTTGGGAAGTTGAAGAGTGGAATGCATGCTTCTGATAATAATACGAATCTTTCATTCGAGAAATCCAAGAGAGCATTCGCCAGCAGCCTCCTTTCCGCTTCGATCATGCTAAAGTCTCCCCATTGCACCTCCTGCACGCGTATCATATCAAAGCTGAGTGATGAATTCTGGTAATTGGTCCATCGATTTCATATGAATAACCTGAACCTACGAAGCTGACCGGGCAGGGAAACTGAGAGGAGAAAGAGGAGTTTAAATCCCGGGATGAATGGGGATAGATCTCACCCCTTCATACAGGTGTGGGTCCTATGCACCATAGAGGGTCCTAAATCCCATGGATCCAATGTGAGACCTATTACCCATGCCCACGTGGGGACCAGATACCGGACTTCAGGATCGTCTCCAGGGAGGCGTGCGCCTAGGATGCTGCCAGGGAGCATCCAGCGACTGAGCTGTGCCGCACACATCTCGGTGCACGCCTATGTGCGACATGGCTCATCGGTTGAGGGGGGGGTTGAGGTTCAAAGAATAAAGGGTAGATTAAAAAGGCAAAAGTTCTCCTCCACCTGTGCAAAAACTAACTAATTGGATGTGGTCTTTAAGGTAAGGGTGTCAAAATCAAACCGAAAACTAAAATTGAATCGAACTGTTTAAAACAAAACTGGCCCGTGAAACCGTTTAATAAATGGTTTGGTTATGGTTTAACAAATGCGGCCGATTAGTTAAAATGGTTTTGAACCGAACCGAACTATTTAACCAAATATACCGTATAGCACTCTTAAATGTATATAAATGTGGCAAAAGCAAATAGAAACCGTTTAACAAACGGTTCGGTTATGGTTTCAAAGTTGAGACCGTTTAGTTAAACGACTTGAACTGAACCGAACTGATTACACCGAAACCAAATCAATTAACACCCTTACTGTAAGGTGAGGTAAATGACATATCCTTGGGCCATTCCATGTGGGATGTCCACATGTTACGGTCATGTGTGATCATCAAGTTCAGTTGGCTCAATTAACTCGTGATTTTAATTTTTGGTTTAAAAACAAATGAACACAATTTGGATTAATAGTCTTATGTCAAATTTCAGAGCATAATTCAATCAAATATTCTCCTATGTATTAGCATGCACATTCCCGTTTGTCTATCCACACATAGGGTAATCTGACTACTATTGTGTTGTCTCCCATCATCCAGGATTTTTCAGTATGCTATTTTGTCACTTAGAAAACTCTAATTAGTCGAGAACTTGACATTTGCTCAAAGGACCTATTGAATGCTTTATTTTTTCACTTAGAAAGCTCTAATTGGGTTGTAACTTAACATGTGAGTAGAGAACCTATACATCTACCCTATTAAAATCAAAGTTAGAAAACTGGGTTTTGATTGGACCGAGTTGAGTCACAATTTTGAAAAATCTGTTCAAGAGTCGTGTAGACTAGGTTAGGGTAAAAAATGAAGAGACTCGATCGTAAATCGTTAGAGTCAAATAAGACTCAATATTTTTACCCGAGTCATGACAAACTTGATGAGTTTAGTCATTTTTTTAAAAACCATAAAGCTGATTCGCATAGAAACTGACTTAAGTAAAATTATAAATCTATATACTAAAACGGTAAGAGACTCCCAACTCCTTGTTTCTCTTCTCTTGTTTAATGGTATAAACTCAAAATGCATTGATATGTGATTCCTTGTTTTTTTTTCCTGGTTTTCCCAAGTTTTTTTTTTTCATTAATTTATACATATTTATTGCATTAAAAAATAAGAAAAAAATTGACTCGCCTTTACCAAGTTTGACTAGGTTTTTCTGAAAAACGAGTCAAGTGAGGAAATCTATTTTTGAAACTATGATTAAAATAACTAACAAAAACCTTTTCGGTAACTATAACTGTATCAGTAACTGGTTTTAATTTTCTCTTCTTAAAATGCTATAATTATATAATATGTGGAAATGGAAGTTTAACTATGAAAAACAACATGTCAGATGAAAAGTAGTTCAATATGGTAGTAGAGATATTAAATATTTAAAAAAATAAAAATCTTTTAAAGTATTTGAAAATCATTTCTTATTTTTTATTTAAAATTTTTGGAAATAAGACAAGGGACAATCAAAAGAAATTTACAATTTATTTATTTAATAATTTTGTTTACAGTATAGATGAGCACACATGAATGAAAAAAAAAATAAAAAAACACCTTATTGTATGTAGACTTTTTGTTGTTGAAAATATAAAAGGTGGTTGTTGAGTCGGATAGCAAAGATCTCCTCTTGTAGAAGGGAATTACTTCATCTCCATTAAATTTGAAAGCTATATTAAAGGATATTATATTTCTATCAAGTTATTTTGTTAGTTTATTTTCACATTTGTTTCAAGGGAGAATAACAACATGGCTGACTCTCTGGCAAGGAGGGCCCTATCAGTGTCATGTACGATGGTGTGGCCTATTTCCAATCCATGGTTGTTTGATTTTTGTAATGTCCAACCATGAGTTTCTCAGGTTATACATAATAACAATTTTTTACTAAAATATAAATATATAGTACTAGAGGGACCTCTTATCTCCTCCGGTTCAATTCCCCAGTTCCTCTAACAAGGGGGCTGAAATGACCATCCTACCCCTGCCCAAACACTTTGTCCGGGTGGAGTCCACCACCCCCTGTTAGAGGAATGGACAACTATGCCAGACAGAAAACTGGAGGAAATAATTTTCCATATTATAGTGATGGATGGACTCCACTTACGTACCTTACTAGGGATCCTTCGACCGCGAAACACTGAACCATCAATTTCTTCCCAATTTTCGAAAGATGGATTAGAGTGGACGTAAATGGAGTAAAGCCCTTCGTATCCTTGAAAGAATTTCTCCCACAGAGGAGCTAACGGCACTTTTCCTCTCACCAAGAACATGAAAGCAACTTTTGGGGTACGCCTATAAGGGTACTTGTGTACCCTTGGAACCATCGATGCTCTCCATAGCAACTCTACGTCCGTCATGTCGTGCATGGCATCAGGTGGTTTCAAATAGTCTTTCAGTCCCATCCCATTAACGAACTCTTCCACGAAAGTTGTAACCGATAATGGGATCACTGGTCCAATGGGTTGCTGCTGCTGCTGCTGCACTGCTGCAGGTGCCTCCTCTGCTGGAGCATTATTCGTTGATTCCTGTGATGACGACGACGACGACGACTTCTGCTCCTCCTCTGCTGGTGGAGCAGACGTCGTTGGTTCCTGCTCCTGCGCTGGTGAGGAATTTGTCGTCGTTGGTTCCTGCTCCTGCGCTGGTGAAGAATTTGTCGTCGTCGGTTCCTCCTCCTGCGTTGGTGAGGAATTTGTCGTTGGTTCCTGCTCCTGCGCTGGTGAGGAATTTGTCGTCGTCGGTTCCTGCTCCTGCGCTGGTGAGGAATTTATTGTCCTTGGTTCCTGCTCCTGCGGTGGTGAGGAATTGATAGTCATTGGTTCCTGCTCCTGCGTGGATGGGGTATTAATCCTAGTTCCTGCGACTGCTCCTCTACATGAGCAGTACTGGTTGATTCTGGCAACCATGAAGCCAGAGCAGGTAGCTGAGGTGGAGTAGTTTCCGAATAAGGCAGCAATGCCGGTGAAGGCATAGAGGGTGCAACAAACAGTGGTGGTTGTGGTGGCTGAGCTGGTGCTGCAGCCATCATCATAGTCTTGAAATGAGATGGAGGTGTTGTGGTGGTTGATGGTCGCAGTAGATTATGTGTAGGAAGTGAAGGAATGGGTGCGGACTGTGGAAGCAGTTCCGCTGGCAGCAGAGGGTTTTTCTGACGTGGAAGAAGCTCCTCTGGCAGAGGATTTATCTTTCGAGCAAGTAGGTCAGCTGCTGGCAGTGGATTTATCTTTCGTGGAAGTAGGTCAGCCGGGAGTGGGTTTATTCGATGTGGCTACAGATCGGCAGTCAATGGGTTTATTAGAGCCGGGGATGATGGATTATTAATGAGGGACGACTCACCACCACCTGGGCGGGAAGGCAGAGAGTTTAGCAGTGACATGGGAGATGAATTGAAAGGCAACATTTCACTGACAATGGGGAGCTCAAATGGAATGTTACTGATACTGCCATTGCCATTGGCGTTGGCTTTGAGAAAATATATAACCCCCATGGCTCCAAAGGCCAAACCAAAGACAAACAAGAAGAAACAAGGGAGAAGGCGGCCTAGGCGACGTAATCGGCGGCCATTGTTATGCACAATGGAGGCATTTGAAGTTGCTCCTTCTTCTTGCTTCATTATTGTTTCCCCGTCTCCCACAGGTTAATTGAGCTGCTGCTAGCCTGTGACTCAGGAGGCAAGGAAAGAAAGAAGAAGAATTAAGCTGGTGGTTGGCCCAGCAGTGATGGGAAAAGGGTTACATGGCTGCTTGTTATATAGGAAAAACGAGGAAGATAGTTAGTTAATTCAATCGAGTGGTTGGAGATCGAGCAATGATCAATGGGATTTGGTTTTATGTACGGACAGTTAATTGTGCAGTCCAAGGCTCCAAGGGATATTTCTGTTAGAATAAATCGATCCGAATAGGGACAAAATCCCAAAAGCCAGGATCTCCATAGGGCGTTCAAGAACACAATCAAATAAATAATAGAAAATAGGGATAGAACCACTGACCTTGTTTCGCATCCATAGTGATGATGATTGCAGCGGAAAATAAAGAACAAAGATCTAGGTGCTTCCCCTCTATTCCCAAAGTAACTGGCCTGATGAGAATACCGAATGCGCGGGACGACGAACACTAAATATCTCCCTCTCTTTCAAGAATGCACTCCTCAATAGTAATTGAGAATAATAAGTTGTGATGGGTAGAGGGGGGACCTAGCTCTCCTTATATAGTAATCTCTATAGGGTCTGACTCATCACAGTCCCAATAGGAATCTATCTGGCCCACACTAAGCCAGTCCACATTAGACTTCTAATATAACTTAATGACCCCACTTTATTAGACCAAAACCCTAATTAGCCTGGTTTAGGGATTTAATTATGTCCATATAGAATTTTATTAGAACTAAAATTCTAACATTCTCCCACTTGGACTTACATTAAATTCCTTATTTTTAAAAGGATTTAAAAATAGTTTTGACCAAAACAAATCACAGGCTAACAACTCTTTAAGAAAACTTTATGTGCACAATTTTTAAAATAAATTGGTCTAGAGGTCATATTAGAAAGTCAATCCTATCCCATAGAGTTTTAGACACCGAATCATGGCGGTAACTGCATCTATGATCAAGCGACACAGAGCCTTCCATGGTCACGAGAGCCCTCAACTCTACTAACATGGATGCAATGTGGTAGTGTGGCAACGAGATAATACTCACGCAGTGATTCCTTATGTATTATCCGTTTATCAGTCCAAAATTTCTCTTTTTTAAGTGGCACAGGCTCACTAGAGAAATAAACTTCGTGATTCTAACGAATCTGTATGTCTCATCAGAAATAACTCGAGTTATACTTTATGTGTTACAAGACATACCTTTAGGCTAACAACTTAATGCCCCAGCCTTGCTTAAGGTTAACACATTCCTTAAGACTTTAAAATCAGAAATATATACATCATGTCAATAAATAAAACACTCATGTGTTTAAAAGAAACTACATGCAATGACACCTGATATGTATATAAATCAAAGTTTACCATAAGGTAAAAACACAGATGAAAAGAAACTTTAAATTACAAAGAAGCAAAATAAAACAAACTCCCACTAACTAACCACATCCCATGATGCAACTAAGCCCATGCCCATGACATGTCTCTCAAAAACACAAGGGCAAAGACCTTTGGTTAGGGGATCTGCAACCATATCATCTGTACTAATATGCTCCACTGTAATGTCACCTTCCTTTACTCTCTCCTTTATGGTCAAATACTTGACCTCCATGTGTTTAGACCCTCTAAGTCCTTTATTGTTGTTTATAACCAACACAACAGAGTCATTATCACATATATCCGGATGGGTCTATCCACAAAATCTACAATAGTCAACTCCTTTATGAGATTTCTGAGCCAAATAGCCTGAATAGCAGCCCCATAGCATGCCACAAACTCTGCCTGCATAGTCGAAGTGGTCACCAATGTCTGCTTTTTACTCTTCCATGATACTGCCCCTCCTGCCATCAAGAAAACATAACCTGATGTGGATTTCCTGTCATCCTCACAGCCAGCAAAGTCAGAGTCTATATACCCCACTAGCTTGAGTTCAGGAACGTGTCTGTAAGTCAGCATATAATCTCTTGTCCCCTTCAAGTACCTCAATACTTTCTTAGCAGCAACCCAGTGACTAAGACCAGGATCTGACTGATACCTGCCAAGAAGTCCCGTCACAAAAGCAATATCCGGTCTGGTACAGACCTGAGCATACATGATACTACCAAGTGCGCTAGCATAAGGCACCTTCTTCATTTCATCCCTCTCGCTTTATTTTTCGGCACTGTGTCGAACTCGCTTTGTCACCCTTGAGAATAGGAACATTCCCAGGTTTGCAATCCAAAGATACTGAACCTCTCCGAACACGATCAACATAAGCCCTCTGAGAAAGACTTAATAAACGGTGAGAACGATCCCTATGGATCTCAATCCCAAGAACAAAAGAGGCCTCACCAAGGTCCTTCATGTCAAATTCCCTAGATAAAAGTTGCTTTGTATTATGCAACATCCCTAGGTCACTGCTTGCAAGCAGGATGTCATCCACATATAGAATGAGAAAACAGAATTTGCTCCCACTGACCTTGTGATATATATACTGATCCACTTTGTTTTCCATAAAACCAAACGAAGTCACAACACTGTCAAATTTCAGATACCACTGCCTAGAAGCTTGTTTGAGATCGTAGATAGACTTCTTGAGTCTACACACAAGATGATCTGAATCATCCACTGCAAAACCCTCAGGCTGAACCATATATACTTCCTCATCAAGATTGCCATTGAGAAAGGCGGTTTTAACACCCATCTGATGCAGCTCCATATCAAAATGAGCTACCAATGCCATGATCACCCTGAAGGAATCCTTCGAGGAGACTGGAGAAAAGGTCCAATTGTAGTCTACTCCCTCTCTCTGAGTGAACCCCTTGGCTACCAGCCTGGCTTTAAACCTCTCAACTTTTCCTTTGGAATCTCTTTTGGTTTTATACACCCATTTGCAACCAATGGGCTTACAACCTTTAGGTAAATCAACAAGCTCCCAAACATCATTATGTTTCATTGATTGCATTTCATCTCTCATCGCATCTATCCACAAATCGACGAGGACTAGAAACAGTAAATAAGTAATCGGATCGACCACACAACCAATATCATAGTCATGTTCTCCCAAATAGACCTCATAGATAGGTGATATAGCTGACCTTCTCTCCCTGGTGGATCTCCGTAATGGTGCCACTACTGCCTCAACCTGAATCTGAGGAATCTCAGCTGGAACTGCATCAATGATAGGATCCTCAACCGCATCCTGAATAAGAGGAATCTCATCAGGTGCTACATGAATGTCGGGGACGGTATCAATATCAGGCTCCTGAACTCCAGCAGTGTAACCAATGGCACAAGATGCCCCACATCATCAATAGGTAGAAGAATGGGTACCGATGTACCAACCATGTGACTATCTTGAACAGTCGAGAACAGTCATTCTTTTCGCCACATCAAATTCCGTAAACTTCATGCCTCGTGACTCCACAATCCTAGTGCCTCCGCAGGAATTATAGAATTTATATCCCTTCGAATGATCTGGGTAGCTGACAAAGTAGCAACGAGTAGTCTTGGGATCCAACTTGTTTAAAGTTGGATTATACAACTTCACTTCTGCAGGGCACCCCCAAACTCTAAGATGGTTTAAACTGGGTTTACGGCCGGTCCATAACTCAAAAGGTGTAAGAGGAGCGGCTTTAGTAGTTACATGGTTAAGGATATAAAGAGCAGTTTTCAAGGCTTCACCCCATAAGAACTTGGGTAAATTTGTCCTACTAACCATACTCCTCACCATGTCCATAAGGGTATGCAGTTACGCCTTTCGGCGACCCCATTTTGTTCGAGGACTTCTGGCATAGTAAACTCGACTAACTATTCCGAGTCCTCAAGGTATTTGGCAAACAAGCCCTTAAACTGTCAAATCGCCATGTCCGCCATAATACTCACCCCCACGATCGATCTAACAATTTTAATAACTTTCCCTATCTCGCTTCTCAACTTCAGTCCTAAAAATCTTGAACTTGTCAAGAGATTCAGACTTTTCTTTAATTAAGTACAGGTATCCATATCGGGAATAGTCGTCTGTAAAAGTGATGAAATAAAAATTTTTACACAATGTGACTGAATAGGGACCACTGATGTCAGTGTGAATGACCTCTAACAGATCAGAACTACGGACTACAGTTTTCTTCTTTATTTTGGTCATCTTTCCCTTACAACAGTCTACACAAGTTTCTAGATCACTTTCAAGAGTAGGCAGGATGTTAGACTTTATTAGCCTTTCCACTCTTGCCTTAGAAATATGACCTAGCCTCTTATGCCACAATGTGAAAGACCGTTCTTTAGGTAAGGGTCTTTTAGAAACAATACTTTCAACATTATAGGAGACGTAGATATCAGTGGGAGATAAACACAATCTGTACAATCCGTTGGACATAAAGCAGGAACCAACTTTAGTTGAATTAAAAAATAAATTAACCATAGTATTCTTTATTTCAAAATAGAAACCACTAATGTCCAAAACTGAAACCGAAATTAAATTCCGCCTAAAGGACGGTACATAAAAAGTGTTCTTCAAAGTCAATTTAAAACCAGAATCTAATAATAAAATGACATCTCCCACGAACTCTACGTCAGAATGTCCATCATTTCCTACGACCAGCCTTGATTCATCCTTGTTTGGCTTCCTCCGGTTTATGAACCCCTGTATGGTAAAAGCAACATGGTTAGTTGCACCGCTATCTAGCCACCAAGAACTGGATGGGGCTTCTGATAGATTGGATTCACAAACAAAAGCCAAAGAATCATTACCTAATGGCTGCTTGGGCTTGAGTAACCAAACCTTGTATTTGTCGCAGTCCTTCTTCATGTGACCCTTCTTCTTGCAAAAGAAGCAGCGATCACTCTCTTTCTTCAAAGAGTCTTTCTTGGGTCCCAAATTGTTAGTCTGATCGGACTGTTTATTGGCAGACTTATGAGTATGGTTTTTAGACTTTTTACTCTTACGGGCTTTGGAAGTAAACAGGCGTAGGCTTTTTCTCTTTCTTCGCTTTCTCTTCCTTAGACACAGCCCTAGAAATTAGGTCATTAATGCTCCAGACTCCATCTTGGGAAATGTAGTTGGTTTTTATGATGCCAAATTCAGAAGGTAGGGTATTTAAGGCTTAATGGACAATTAGGACATCTGGAAGAGGAATGTCTAAGGCCTTGAGTTTAGTTTGGTAATCAACCATCCTAATAATGTAACCCCTAACACCCCCAGAACCATCATACTCCATATTAAATAACCCTTGCAGAAGTGTCCCAATCTCAGCATTCGATGAAACTTTGTATCTCTTGGAAATTGCATCAAGCAATTCCCTGGCAATACATTTCTCAGGCAGACCACTTTTTAGGTGTTCCGGTATCGACCTCTTTATGGACAGTATACTGAGTCGATTACTCTTTTGCCATGCAGCATGCACAGACTTTTCATCCTCAGTACTATCAGCAGTTAGTTCCATTGGTGTGTCCATAACAAGGGACGTGTGCACATCTGCCATTTCCATAGCAAACATAATGTCCTCTTTCCACTTCTTAAAGTTTGACCCAGTGAGGAGCTCAATAGTAACCATGTTATTATTGACAGAGAGAAGGTGACTGAAAATTTAAACAATGAACAAGATAATAATTAAAATGATGCAAGTACAGCTTGAAAACTTTATAAGCTAATGAGAATTTTACACACATCATTGTGAAATCACCTTTGGGCTGAATTCTCAATATGCAATTGTAAAAATCCCTACATACCAGTGGCCATGGAAATACAGCTCAACTTTCAAAATCCACCACCTTTGGGTGTGCAGAATTCTAGGGTCAACCTATTCACATGCATACTATATATGTACCCCTTCAAATACCAATACATGACCACCACCTTTGGGTGTATGACCACACATCAGAGTTGAAGGACATCCCACAACTGTATAAGACCGGTGTTTCACAAATCCAACAAGGAAGGTCGCTTTGGCGGCTGCATCCTGTTGAAAACATGAAACCCTCTTTCGGGATTTTCCAAAATTACTTACATCCTTAAACAATGTGTTATTTTATAATTTATGATAAGGGGCTTTAAATGTCTTAAAATTAACACAAAATAATAATAATTTTGTTCATCAAGGTAGGTATTCCAGCAATTCAGAAATTGGTTCGGTTCCCAATAGAACGAACCGATAAATTACATAAAGGGCATGCATCAAAAGAATATCAAAAATATTTAAAATATTCATATCTGATCAAAACAGAGGGCACCACTGTGTAGAGCACAGAAAAACAAAGCCAACGTAAAAAAGGGACCCCAAACGGAGTCTCGTAGCCCCCAGAAAACCCGGTCAAAGTTCAAGTTCAAATTTGGTTGACTGTACTGGTCAAACCGGTCCGTAAGTCAAACTAAATCAATTTGGTTCAACCCCCGGTTCGAACGAACTGGTTCAGACCCGGTCCAACCAGGTTCGGGTCAGACCAAATCGAGTCAGTAGTCGTGTCAACGGGTCGGGTTTCCGGGTCAGAAATCGGGTTGACCCGACCCGAGAGGCGCACGTTAGCATCGCCTGTAAATAGCATTAGGCGCACGATAGCAAAACCGAGATTCTTTTTTTTTTTTTTTTTTAACATCTGTCGGCGAGTGAAGATCACCCGCGTCTGTCGCCGGCGCGTGAGAGCGCGTCCGGCAGCCGCCGGCGGTGATCCACCCACCGAAAACTCTGATTTTGCGAGCTCTACGCCCCCATGTGATCAGATTTTGTTTTCGCCGGCTAAAAAAAATTGGCAGAATGCCTGTGTCCGTACGGGTTTTTGGAAAACTGGAAAAAACCCTAAAAATTTTCGATTCCCTTATTATGTTCTATTATTTTGAATCCATATAGGTTCAAGAACGGATCTATGGAGGCTTTGATACCACATGTTAGAATAAATCGATCCGAATAGGGACAAAATCCCAAAAGCCAGGATCTCCATAGGGCGTTCAAGAACACAATCAAATAAATAATATAAAATAGGGATAGAACCACTGACCTTGTTTCGCATCTATAGTGATGATGATTGCAGTGGAAAATAAAGAACAAAGATCTAGGTGCTTCCCCTCTATTCCCAAAGTAACTGGCCTGATGAGAATACCGAATGCGCAGAGACAACGAACACTAAATATCTCCCTCTCTTTCAAGAATGCACTCTTCAATAGTAATTGAGAATAATAAGTTGTGATGGGTAGAGGGGGGACCTAGCTCTCCTTATATAGTAATCCCTATAGGGTCTGACTCATCACATCCCAATAGGAATCTATCCTGCCCACACTAAGCCATCCACATTAGACTTCTAATATAACTTAATGACCCCACTTTATTAGACCAAAACCCTAATTAGCCTGGTTTAGGGATTTAATTATGTCCATATAGAATTTTATTAGAACTAAAATTCTAACATTTTCTCCTCTCATGCCCCGAGGAGTTTATGTAGGAAACTTTTTTTTTTTTTTTTCCTGTTTTTGGAGGGGGTGCAGTGGAGGGTGGGGGGAGGCGAAGATGAGTGAATCACGTGGGTACCAGATCGAATCCGGATTCCGGATCAGCTACCCACCTGGGGATGGATGGGGACAGATCTGACCCCTCCATGGTCATAGGTCCCACACCCCCATGGAGGATCCAGTTCTGTCCCCACCCGTCCCCATGTGTGGGTAGCAGATCTGAACTCTCCTCCTTAATCTTTACCCAAAGACGAACTTAAAAGCTACCCATGTATGTGAAATCACGGGCTCAATATATTACTACAACTTATTCATTTGAAGAAAGTAGTTAAAATTTTCTATTCTCCAAAAACAGAAAAAAAAAATGTGATAGTTTGGAGGTGTTGCTTATGTTAACACTGTATTCCTATTGAGTTTCGAAGATGGTTTTCGTTTCTCCCCGACAATCCCTTTATCAAGGGGTTCGGAAGGTCTTTAGATGATATTAGGAAACAATCCAAAGGGTATTTATTATAACCCCAAGGGGCAATGCAATTGGCAAGGGACGAGGCCTAAGGAAATTGAAGGTCCTGAGTTCGACTCTGCCCCTCCCCTTGGGGTCACCGGCCTCACATGTATGTTCACGTGTTGGTACGTGCAAAGGAACCGAACTCCCCATAGTATAGGTAGGGTTTTTCATTGATTTTATACTCGATATATATATTCAATAGTAGCTAAGTTTATACCTAAAATTAGTGGACATGTTATACGCGATATCATCTAAGCATGTATTCAAATCTAGACTAATATGATTTCTTGTCGTGTACGTCTTTATAATGTTGTGGAATTTGTCTGAAAATATTTAAGAATCTTTTAAAAATACAAAATGGAAATCATATAAAAATAATTATTATAGGTCATATAGTTGAAATAAGTCACCAAATTTGATATATAGTATATTTAAGGCTTTCATTTCTCAAACAATTACACATTTATAGGAGATTTCATCTCCTTAGGGATATCAACTCTACATCTGTCCTCCACATTTGCTTTGATAAGAATTTTTTTTTTATTTTGTTACGAAAAATACAGAAATTTGCCTTTAAACCTAGTTTCTTTCAAAACCCTTTCTTTCCCTCTTAAATCTTTTCTTTCCCCTCATCCAAACCCGGCTCGTGGTTTCGAACCAAGGAGCTGATATATTGTCATCCATTTTATAGGTAACATCAAGAAAAGACCAGCAACAAACAATAAAGAAAAGGTCAGTATGTACTAGTAACAGGAGGAGGTTTAGACAAACAATACAACACTGTTAAGGTAAGGGTTAAAATCTGATCTTAAATTCAGACTTGAGAGAGTTTATCCAATTAATATCATACAAGCAGTAGATGTTCGATTTTTTTTAGTCTGGTATGCCTGGACATATTCTTTGTACTTTTTTTTCATATTAATATAAAGGCAGAGGTTTTTATGCACATTTGAACATATGTACCATCTGTATTAATTATTGTTAGATGGACATTTATGTTCATTCAAATTGACCATAAAGCTTCCACACCCCTTATTGAATGAATGATGCATGAAATCTACTGTACACGAATTCTTTGTTGCTTTTTAACCCATAAAGAAAGATAAAAAAATAAAAAATAAAAAAAAACCCAGTAGATCGATGTGTCTAAAGCTAAGCTCATAAATATAAGTATGTGAGGAACTATCCAGACAAACTATAAAAAAAACAAGGCGCAATAGCTTTGTTGTATTGTTTGTGTAGTTCTTGTAAAGTTGTGGACATGATTATGGATGAATTTATTGTCCCACGTACGGCTCGATTGCTATCGTTTTCTTGTGTAAACATCTTATTGGGTAGAATCGTCTTTCTGTCTTTCAATGTGCCAAATCCTCTTAGCAGTGGGCACACATCGATTATTATCACCGAGAGGTCGTTCTAAGGGGTTCCTCTTTCGAAAGCGATAAGCGATTCAACCTTTTTGTTCACCAATCTTAATGCATGGTATGTTTCGAATGAAAATTCGTGTCTTTTACTATTTGGTGTTGAATCTTGCTGGATCTGTCATGTCTGTTATTAGTAATGTAAAATGTGTTGATTAGTTCAAAATATCGGTATTTATATCTGTTGCGGTAACATCTGATCTGAGCTCTTATAGTCTTATGTGATCGAGCTAATCTACATAAAAGAGCAGAAGTGGCTAAGGGGTGTCAGACCGAACCGGCAGAATAACTCTGATGCCTAAGTCAGACCTTTCGCAACGGATAAATCTTTAAGTAAAGAAAGATGAGAATCCATCTCCATACCTGTGCGATGTATGACTATTTATAGGATTGAGTTCATAGATCATCATAGGCTCTTCATCGGCTCTAGACCGTAGTTTTGGATTCCTATTTGTATAGGTGGCATGTTCTTGGTGCGGACATGTGTCACAGGGAGTCATGGGGAAGGCATGACCTTGGGTCACGTGGGTTGCATGATATGGGTGAAATGATTCTGACCTTCGACTTAATCGCTGACTTGCGGAGCTGATGTGGTCGGCTCGGTTGCGGTATAACCGACCTGAACATAGATACTCGACTTCATAATTTCTTCTTCATTTGGTTCATAACTGACTTAATCTTTGTAAATTAGCTCGGCCCGGCCTTATGGGAGAATTGAAGGTGACACGTGGTTGAACATGAATGGTTGTGCCACATTATATCTATCAAGGTCGGCTCGGGTCGACCTAGAATTTGATAGTTGTAATGAGCTAGATAGATGATCTGAAGGTCGCCTCAGGTCAGATCGGGTCGGCCGGTATCTGACACATATGATGAGCTAGATGGATAAGGTCAGCTCGGGTCGGCCTCATCCCAGATGTTGCCATAGGTCATCATCTCACTGGTCGATAGTAATTTGGTTCATCAATATCGATTTTAGCCAATACTAATTTGATATTGATACGAATCGATCAGGATGGTTTTATTCTTATGAGCAAGAGAACACTAACCGGTCATGTAGCCCCTACATCAGTGCGGGGGCCAATGAGAGTGGTCACAGAGGCATTGGTTTGGACGAGATTTTCGATTTCACTAAGGGCTGAGTAGCCTTTTCGTACTCTCTTCTCCTTTTCATTAAAAAAACCGTCTTCTTCTATCACTACCGTGAACAGGGACGGAGTGCAGGTTTGGAATTTGGGACGCCTCTCTCCCTTCTACCAATTCCAGGCCTCTCTTCTTTCCCTTGGCAATCTAACATTCTAACCCCTACCAATACTTTTGATGTCCGCTTTAGTGCGTGTTCTCTGTCCGTCATTGTACGTGTTCTCCGCAAGTTTGAAATTCATCATTTTCTTCTACTTTTGCAATCATTGATTATGTTTGCATGAATAAGATTACATGATTATGGTTTCATCTTCATGGCCACTTCAAACCTCATCCATCGCTTCTTTCCTCGGGCCATTTGCTTCATCATTTAGTGCAATTTTATGATGCCAGCACTTCTCATCGATCGGATCGTGGCTGTTCGGAACTGGGAGAGTGCTCTACAGGGCCTACATTAGGATTTTATTCCTCTTCGTGTGGATTGAGTTCGACACTGAGACAAATGGAAAATTCACTGTTCTTATGGTCTTGTTCTGCCCATTTAGATGACCGATGTTCAACTTCGGCAGTCAGCGACGGAGAAGATGACTATTTTTTTAACTGTCAATATGATTTTAATGTTGCACCACGTGTTTCCCATAATGCCTATCCACGTATGGGTTCTCAATTGCTGCCTTATCATGCTGGTAACCGCAAATCTGTCTACAAACTGATGACAAGAATTGATGATCTGCCAGCATCAACCATAGTGCAAGCTGAAGACTTTCAGTTTTTATCATCATACATTGATGCTTGTAATTTTAACTTTGTTCCAAGGGAGATTAACAACGTGGCTGTCTTCCTGGCTTGGAGGGCTTTGTCAGTGACATGTACGACGGTTTTGCCCAATTCCATTCCATGGATTCTAGAGATGTGTCCTTCTATTTCCATGTGTTTTACATGTTAACTATGAATAAAATGTTTTTCTACCCAAAAAAAAAAACCACATGACTGGCCGGTTAATAATCTTTTTCTCTATTCTAACTTTTAGTGATTTTTTTGGATAGATTTACACTTGAATAAGATCATTTCAACTGAATAACGTATGGGAAATAGAATGCTACCCAGTCGTGCACCTTGTGTGGCTCCCACACATAGACACACAAGACGTTTTGATCGCCTAGGATCTCCACCTTTGCATGGGGGCAAGGCGGTTATTTCTAGGTGATCAAGGAGCATTGTGTGTGAAGGCGTGGGAGTCACATAGGGCACACGATCGGATAGCGTTCTTTCTCCAATAATATATTATTAGAGGCAGAATTTATCGGTGGTAAAATGGCATATTATTAATTTTCTTTAATATAATAAATACATTTAGTGGTGATTCACAATAGCTATTAAATATGAATTTTTAGGGACGGCAAAATATTCCACCATTAAAGGTAATACACACAACCATCATTAAATATAAACTTTTAGGGGTAACAAAAAAGTTTCACAACTAGAGGTGACTAAGGGTGTCACAATTAACCACATCGAACAAAATATTCAGTTCAGTTTCAATTAGTATATGAGTATTTAATTCGAACGATTCAGTTTTGACATCCTCAGGTGACATCCATGGGCAAACAATGAAAACAGCCATAAAGAAATAGTGTACCACATTTGTTGGCAAATTTCCGACTATAAAATAAATCATTATGTAATGATTTAGTGGCGGTTTTTATGCCTTTTAACGGTACGAAAAAAAATATATATATATATATATATATATGCCATACAAGATGATATTTTTGTAATGATACAATCACCTTAATTTGGTATGATTTCTATTTCAATTTTGGATTGATTTCATGAAATAGTAAACAAATAAATTTTGATCAAGTTGTTTTGATTGTATCAATATAAAATATTTCAATAAGAAATGAAATCGTGATGCTATTAATCAAGTTGGTAAATTTAGAAGAATGATGGAAAAACCAAGGTACACAACGGACGAAAGAGATAGTAGCACATATGTATACCGGAACTCCCCCCTTGTGAGATCAAAGATTCTTTTGTAGTGTGCGCACTAGCGGAACTTTTACCTATTGCTCATTTATCTCTGGGTGATGCCATGTTAATCGCTAGACAGTAGACACATGTATGGTGTGGTGGTTTATTTACCGCCATCCTGTACCAATAAAAAACTGAATCAAAACAGAAACCAAAACTTTCTTAACGGTTTAAATCCTTGGTGGTCCAATAGCAAATCGAAATAGATTCAACATGCCCAAAATTGAACTGAGCCGATTTATTGACACCCTTAACTCAGACTAGGGGTAATAATTTGATGGGTTAATTAGTTGTAGTGCGGCAGTGCCAATTGGAGATGTCCACACCTGATAGCTACTGCATCCAACGATCCAATCTCATTGATATAGATTGTTAGATGCAGCAGCTGCCAAGTGTCAATATCTCCACCTAGCACTACCACACTGCCATACTTTTAGAAATTGAAGACGATAATTAATTTTTCGCTCAAGAAGAGATCTCTCTATTAATGTGGCTACTGACAAATTGCTGTGTTGTCCATGGGTAAGCTGGATGGATGTGGACTCTGGATTGTGGAGGATCCATGTCTTTTTTTTTTTTTTTGATAAGAAGATTTATTAATGTTGGAACAATTTTCCAGAAAGTCATAAAACAACTGAAGGTGGATACAATCAGGAGGGGGGGAGTTGTGCCATAAAAGATTTGATTGAGATGAGGCCCCCAATGAAGCCAAGCGATCTGCCACAGAATTTGCTTCACGAAGTGTATGAACAAAAGATATATGGCTGAAATTTAAAGCTAACATTCTGCAGTCATGTAGGATAGAGGAGACTCTCCATGGGCTCTCTTGGGAGTGGTCCATAAGAACCACTAGAAGGTTATCACTTTCCACAATGAGATGTGAAAAACCTAGGTTAATACCCATTCGAAGAGCAGTTCGGACTGCCAGTGCTTCCTCCACCAAAGCAAAGTTCCATCCTATACCCTGTGAGAATCCACAAACGAAGGAAGCATTCGGAGTTCTACATACCCCCCCAACTCCAGCTAATCCTGGATTTCCAAGACTACCACCATCGATATTGAACTTGAGAAACGGGGTAATAGGAGGGATCCACTTTACCAATCTTACCATCCTCTCTGTCGGTTCTGTAAAATTCTATTCTTGATCCCGTGTTGACGTAATGGCTCTGAGAATAACTGTAGAAGAGTTAAATGGGATGCCCCTGAAGATGAGATCCCAATAAGTGGTCCAAATGTGCCAAATGATATTGCAGAACATTGAGATTTTAAGCTAGGATTCCCGATTGAGCTTGAATGACGTGTTCAGGACTTTGAGTATGCCACTTTTGATATCCGGGGTCGTGAAGTAATCTGCCAGTCCCACTTGGTTCCAGATGCTCATAACAATCCCACAAGTGACAAAAAGATGGGAGGAAGATTGCTGGCAGATATGGCAGATAGGGTTGTGACTAAACCCTCTCACATTCAGGAGATCAGGGAGAGGCAGTTTTTGATGGAGGGTCTTCCATATGAGAAACTGAACCTTTGGAGCAATGGGGAGATGCCAAATATGCAGCCACAATTTGTCACCAGTCTGTAAATCTCCGCTAATTGCCAGATTGTATGCCGAAGAGACAGTGAACCTGCTAGTAGAGGCGCCCAACCATACTATACGATCAGGTCCGGGTTGTATAGGGAGAGAAATAGAGAGAATCCGACACTCCACATCAGGGGGCCACCAATGGAAAATTCTTTCCCGATTCCAAGAATGAGAGGTGGGATCAATGAACCAATCAACAGAGGAGGGAGCTTGTGGAAGTAAAGGAAAAGGAGCGGCGGAGGGTGGGAAACACGGGATCCAAAAATCAATCCAGGGGTTAATAGTCCGCCTATTACCAATCTGATGGAAAATGCCCTGTCGAAGAAATTCACGAGAAGAGCACACCGATTTCCAATCCCATGAAATAGTCACAGGGCTGTGGAGGGTTCATGTCCCTCAAACTAATCACGGGCAACAATTTTCTTGCAAACAAATGGCACATGGTGTACGTGGTCCTGTTCCCCCACAAAGAGAAAAACAAAATGGACACGTGATTAATCTAAAACGAAAAAGAGCAGAAGCGAAGCACATGCGTGAAGCTTTTGTTCGAAAAGGGCAAAAAAAGTACCTTGCTATCACTTCTCTACAAGACTACAACCTCTCACCAGCTCCACGTCCTCTTCGCTACTGAAATTTGTGGGACCACAAATTTTATTAGAGCTGTGACTCACGCTCTGTCATGGATGCTCCACAGGAACCAAAAAAGAAAAAATTTAAATTCCTCTCAAACTTGGTCACTTCTTTCCATTGAAAAAAAAAATCCGATGGATTCCTCACCACTACTTCTTTCGATTGTAATCTCTACTAATTAAGCAAGCTATCAAAGTTTGAGTTCAATTGTAATTAATTATATAAGTGTCAAAATAAAGTTTTAAAAATCAAATTTATGTGAAATTTGTAGGATCACAAACAAACAAAAAAAAAAAAAAAAATGAATTCCTCCCCCACTTGGCCATTTCTTTCTATTGAAAAAAAAAAAAAATGTTGGATTCCTTCCTCCTCACTTCTTTCCATTGTAATCTACTAAACTGTCAAGTTTGAGTTCAATTGTAGCTGATTAATTGTCAAAATAAAGTTTTAAAAATTAAATTTATGTGAAAATCATGGGAAAATGTATGTTAATAATACATTGAAGGCATTTGTGAATAGAGAGAGATATACATGATATGTGTACGAGTACGTACTTGATTAAATTTAATTATGGATATATGGGGCTAATACAAAAAGTTGCAAGTCGATCGAAATTGCCACATTATTTATGTAATTGGGCTACTAGCTAGGAAATGAACTACGTACTGTGCATTATTTATCTGACTTTTAGCATGAAATGACAAAAGAATCAGTAAACTAGGAGGCCCACAATCAACCATTTCGGAAGAATCTGAACAGAACCATAAATTCTTCGGGTTCCACAATGGAATCTGAAATCTGGATTATCAACCTTAATTATAGCTGTGTTTTCTGTGGAGGAAATTAAGCAGCCTAAATTTTGATATAATATATAATACATGAAGATCCAGATAAGTAATTGGTATTTATTAGTAACGTTAATTAGGGTTCTTAATTTTTCTTGTATTACGATCTTAATGTGAACATTCATATTCATATTGGGATGAAGCCATGCCATGCCGGCGGCCATAAAATAAAATAGCTAGGAGTGGAAAAAATAATTCCCTGTTCACAGATGATATTAATGAAGATCGAGCTTCTTCTATGTCCAATGACTAATCAAAATCTCAAACATACTTTTTTGGTTTTCACATCCTACTAATTCCCTATTATATATGGATGGTAAGGTAAGGTAAGGGGCCAATTATCCAACATATATGTGTCATGGCTCATGATTCATGACTCATGATCCATGCATCTGACATGTTTTCTTCTCCAATCCTATTCCAATTCAATTAAATAAAATAAAACAAAAAAAAAAAATCTTCCACTTGTTTGTATGCATGTCCTTAATCAGGAATATCAAATATTAGTAACATTTGGGCACATCACACCACTACTTAAGTATCACTAAATCAAATAGGAGCGAGGTTTTATGCACGGCCATGTATGTATACAGTCATGTCTTTCAAACGTTAAATGTAGGGTAAGGGCAGAAGTATAATAAAACACCCCTTCTTTCTCCCCCCCCCCCCCCCAAACCAACAGTTGAAGGCATGACCATGTACCTACACGACCATACATAACCATGTTTTACTCTCCATACCCACAAAACACAATAATTCTAACAACTGATATGATACATAGAAACAGTTTATCAGCCCACAGGTGATCCCAAGAAGATTTGCTCTCTTCAATCATAAAATAGTTACCACTGGTTAATTAGTGGGATTGTCTAAATGAGACTTCTGTAGGTGTATTTAAATATGCTAGGCAGAAATATAGTCAACTAACTCCTCAGTAAACCGTAGGGTTCCTGCAGCAAAAAACTTAAACTGTCCATGTATCAAAATGAGATAGGCCCAGCCAGCCTCAGTCAGTCCAGAGGAACTGAAACTTGCACAAATTAAGATAGGATAATCATAACTAGGTAGACAATATGAAGATAATTGTAAATCATTAGCCACGTGATCCAGTGAAGAATCCAAAGAGGGATATAAATTCAAATCCACAATCCATTATTGAACAACCTGTAAGACCCATAATGGGTCAGGTTGCGCAGAACCAACCACAACTTTGTTTCTAGCAGACCAAATATAGTAACAAGTAATAATAAAAACACCAAAAAACCAGGACAACAGAACTTTATCTAATTTAAACTGAAAGAAGAAAAACCGACAAAGAAGACTAAAGCTATCAAAGCCCAGAGATTCAGGCCTTAGCCCTAGTGGTCCGGCAACCCAGATGCGTTTAACCCCATCACAAGAAAGGAAAATGTGCCATAGAGATTCAACACCATTTCCATAGAGAGCACAGGAAGAGTCAATCCAGATCCATTTCGATAAAATATCCTTGGTGGGGAGTCCTACATTGATCAAATGCCAGAAGAAAATTTTAAACTTAGGATGAATTTGAAGTTTCCAAAAAAATTTCCACCAACTAACAAAATGATCAGAAATTCCTGTAGTGGAGGAAAAAAATCTAGTAGCAATGTTAGTGGTAAGAAGGCCAGATTTTGTCTTAAAACACCACCAATGATCAATAGAATCTGAAGTTCTAATTCTCTAAATAAGTTGAATAATCCGAGGAGGTGGACAGTGGTGTAGAAGAGCAAGATTCCAATCATTATTATGTCTAAAATGATTAACAATCAATAGCCTAGCATCAGGTTTAACAGGTACAAGAGCAGTGTGAGAGAGATTACCCGAGAGTGAAGGGATCCATTTATCATACCAGAAGGAGGTGTCGCACCTGTTGTCTAGACGTCGATACACCAGCTCCTCTAAATTTGGAATAATCTGTGCAATACTGTTTCAAGTCCAAGACCCCTTTTTTGCTCTAGTCTTAGGGTAAAAAAAACTATATTTAGGGAAGTACTTGGCTTTCAATACCCGAGCCCATAAAGAAGAGGGCTCAGAAATTAACCTCCAACCAAGTTTCAAAAGAAGAGCTTTGTTATGGTGTTCAGCCTTCCTAAAACCAAGGCCTCCACAATTTTTCGGCCTACACATTTTATCCCAAGAGATTAAGGAGAGTTTCTTCTTTTCACTGGTCAAATTACCATGCCAGAATCTTAGACAAATAGAGTCAATCTTGCGGTAAAGTTTGTTTGGAAACCGAAAACATTGCATAAGAAAAGCAGGGCTAGAAGCTAAAACAGATTTGATAAGAACAGCTCTACCTGCATAGGATAAACACTTAGTTTTCCAAGAGGCAAGTTTATGTTGCATACGCAAAACCAACTTCTCCAAATTCCTGCATTTGGATCTGCCATGAAAGAGGTTGGTGCCTAAATGCACAGAATCCTTGGACATCTCCTTGATTCCCAACAGAGAAGAGAGTGAGAGACGGACATCATGGGGCACTTTCTTACTGAAATGAATTCCACTCTTTGCGAAATTGATTTCCTGCCCAGAGAGGTCAGAAAAAATATCCAAAACAGCTTTTATAGTAAGAAGGTCTTCTTTGGTTGTCCGACAGAATATAAAAATATCGTCGGCAAATAAAAGATGAGAGATCTTAGGGGCCAGTCTGAAAATCTTGACACCGCGAAATAAATCCAAATCCCTATAAGCACAAAGCAAGTGGGACAGGATTTCCATAGCCACAAGATAGAGATAGGGACTCAGAGGACACCCCTGACGAAGTCCCCTAGAGGCATGAAAATATTCAAAAGGGCTTCCATTAATTTTAATAGAAAAGGACATAGAAGAGATTAAAGCAGAAATCAGTTGAACCCACTTATCCCCAAATCCTAGAAACCTGAACAGAGAAGTAAGAAAGCTCTATTCTATTATATCATAAGCTTTAGACATATCAATCTTAATAGCAACATACCTCCTTTTGCACCTGGAGTGATTAAAGAAATGAAAATTTTCTTGTGCCATTATGATATCACCAATGTGCCTTCCAGGAATGAAAGCCGCCTGAAAAAGGAAAATAAAAGACTGTAGGCAGCTTTTAAGCCTAGAAGCAATAAGCTTGGATAAAATTTTATATGATACGTTGCATAGACTAATGGGTCTAAAATCCCCTACCTCAAAAGCGTTGTCAATCTTGGGAATAAGACAAATAAGAGTGTGATTAAGACCAGAAGGGATATACCCAAATTTGAAAAAATCTTCAACGAAATGAATCAGATCAGTTCGAACAAGATCCCAATGCTTTTGAAAAAACCCCGCATTAAATCCATCCATACCTCGAGCCTTCAAAGGGCCAAGAGAGAAGACAACCTTCTTAACCTCCTCAAGTGTAGGTGGACTGCATAGGGAATCAGAATCAGCAGCTTCAATCACAGCAGGAAAAAAACACTCCACAAAACTGGCGTCCAGAGGATTAGAGGTTGTAAACAATTCCTGTGGATGATCGGCGAAGATATGTGCCATAGCTTTGGGATCCTCAATCACATTACCCCGATCATCCTTTAAAAGCTTGATACATCGCCTTCTAAGATTAGTTTTAGCTACCGAATGATAAAATCTCGTATTCTGGTCTCCATCCTTAATGTACAAATACCTAGATTTTTTAAGCCAAAAAATTTCTTGTGCATAAAAAATCCAACCCATTTTTTGCGGGACACGATTGAGATAATGCAAATCTGGATTATCTTTGTCAGAATCCAAAAGGTTGGAGGAGAATAATTGTGACTTAATGGAATCAATATGGCCAAAGACTTCTTAATTTATTCCATTTCTTTAATTTGTTTGAAAAGTCTATGATTTGATGTGAGTTATCCAGGAGTTTCTGGAGGTTTTAATGATAATTGGTCAATTTATTGGTTTAACGGTTTATGGTTTGCAATCGATGATTTCTCGATTTAAACCGAAATCGACCAAATATTAGATAATAATTAAAACCAAAATAGAACAGATTATCAATGTTTTGGTTTTGTGTGATTCCATTTTAAACAACTGATTTCAATTCTGGTTTAAAATTAACATCCTTAGTTGAAGAGAGAGAGTGTGTGTATGTGTGTGTGTGTGTAAGGGACGATTGATTCCGCTTCTGTTTATCAATTCTGTTATGCATGGCATGTGATGAACCAGTTCAAACCATCAAGTTGTGTTGATTGACTTTGAACTGGTTCATCCTAGCCCATTTTGGTTTAATTGGGTCGGGTCAGGAGGGTATTATGTATGTTCGTTAACAGCCTATATGAATACAAATTTCTACACAGTTCATGGAAAAAATTTGCTTGGCTGACTTCCTAGTAAGGAAGGTCCTATTAGTTCTTTTTTGTTTTTTGGTACGAAGGAAGGTTCTATTGGTGAAGTGTACAATACTTTAACCTATTTTCGATTCATGGATCTTGGAGTTATGTAATCTTTAGCCATGAATTTTCATGTTATTAAATAAAATGCTATTATCAAAAACAAAAAGTAAAGTTACATCTTACATGCTAGACGGGTGATGTGGAGATTTAAATAAAAGCAAGGGAGGAAATATCGAAAAATCATTTACGAATTTGGGTACGATATTGCAAAAGTATTTAATAGGGGGAGTATAAGTAAGTATAAGAATATTATAGGAGAGAAATAAAACACAGATGTTTAGGACGGTGTGTGTTATCACATGAGTCTCCCCTTCGAGTTCGAATTTGGGTACGAATTTTAAAAGTATTTAGCCTTATTTTTTCTGCGGACACACTATAACATCTTAAATAAAAACGTAAGGTTGTAATTCCTAAGGGGTGAAACAGGATTGGGTTGGGTCTCGTTTGGTAAAATTCTAGTCCAATCCGGAGTCCTCTCAGCTCAACCCAAGCCCAACCCAGTTCAAGGTCGGGCTGAGATATCTCAGCCTAGGCCCAATCCTAGGCTCAGCCCAGTCCAGCCTGACCCTGATTGACCCTGACTTTTTCCTAGGACTGAGTTGGCCTTGGCTTACCCTGCTTTTTTACCATTTACGTCATCCTATGCATTAAAAAAATGGGACACATGTGATTGGTTATTGATTTGCTTCACATTCAATTGACTATTAGACTATTCTTTGGGTTAAAAATTTTTAGCCCAAATCTTAAAATTATAAATATTTTTCGTTCGATAGAGAATTAGCCTTTTTTTTTTGGGTAAACTAACAGATAATTAGATACTAAAAATTTTTGTAAAATATAAACAATAAATTATAAAGCATAACCTGACACAGGGTCAGGCTGGGCCAGGCTTAGCCCGAGGCCTCAACCCTGGCCCAATCCTATCCTGACTTAGGGTTTGAAAATTTCAACTCTAACCTACCCTCAGGGTTGAAAAATCCAGCCTAGATCCTGTTCGGACTCAGGTCGGACTCGAGCAGGACCAAAGTTACACCCCTAGTAATTCCTTTCTTCCAAGACGCTCCGTTCTTCTCACGGCTCTTTCTATTCACCAATTGGTGATGCTTGTAATTGACAACAATTGCAAATGGCATCTTTTTGCATCATCACCGACATGGAGAATTAATTCCGGTAAAATCATCTTCTTTTTTATAGCAATTTCTTTGTTTAAGTTCTCCATTCACGTAGAGGTAATATCAATTGCTCTAGTTCAGAGGTCAGCATCAGAATCAAATCAATAAGTTAATCGGTTCCAATTTTGGGATCCACTTATCCAAGGAGTCCGGATCCTCTACTTCCACCTGCCCATACTTCCATGTACGCCCTACACACAACAGGGCCGCGAAGACCGCCTTACCCCTGCCCGAGCGGGGGTAAGGTGGTCTTTGCGAGCCCCGTTGTGTGTAGGACGCACATGGAAGTAGGGGCAGATGGAAGTAGAGGATGTGGATATCTTATCCAAGACCATGAACTAATGGGCGGGTCGAATTTGGTTCCAAATCAATTCCAAGCAATCCAAAAAACCAAAAAAAAAAAAAAAAAAATGCAACACATGTTATATAGATGGAAAGTTATCACCTCCAGTTTGCTGACCGGCCCAGTTCCCCAGTTCCTCTAATAGGGGGATGGTGGACCCCACCCGGGCAGGGTGTTTGGGCATGGGTAGAGAGATCATTTCAGCCCCCCCTTTGTTGGAGGAACTGAGGAACTGGGCCGGTCAGCAAACTGGAGGTGATAAAGATCCTATATAGATCCGATATTATTAAAGTAATTAGTAAGACATCAATTTCAATATGAGATATGCAACTTGCCATCATTTTTTTCCATAATCACGAAACTAATCCGTAGTATCTTTTGTTTTATATTCAATTAATAAGTACAGTAGAAACACCACCATCACCTCATAAATTAGAATTATTTTAAAACATCTTCTTAAGTTAAAATTATAAAATATTGACCTTTGAATTAACAGTCGAATCCTTGATAAAATAGCATATGACACGAGATACAAATCAAAATTGAAAAACTTAAAAAAAAAAAAAAAAATTAAATAAATAAAGGGTTTGACTTTAGTTCTCATGACCATTAAGTCTTAAGAATTATATAATATGTAAGATTAGGATGTAGATTTGTTTCGGTTCCAACTGTTCCTAATTGGTCTATCGATTCTAGAACCGTTGTGATACCAATAACATAATCAGAAAATCCAGAACCAAAACAGTAACTTATCGGTAGATTCAAAACCGATCCAATAAGGTATTGGGTGGGTCAGTTTCAATATTTTACGGACTGTTTCGGTTTGATGCCCAATTGACAGCTTTACATGGAGGGCCGGGGTTCGTCCATATGTAAGGGAGGTTTACATTTTAGATTAAAGTTTTAACGTTTCACAGTTCATAAAAATTCAAGGTTCAGTTCATGGCTGAATAAGATTCTGGTGCCGTTGATTTTTTATTATTATTTTCTTATAGCAAGATTTCACCATTCATTGGCTACATATTTAGGTATTTAAGAAAATGTCCATTTTATCCATAAGAGGATGTTAATTAATTAATAAAGAAAACACAAGATCCCTCATATCATGCTAAGATTCCTATAACATATAAGGATTTCAAGTCTTAATTTCTCATCACCTATTGCTTGTAGTCCTCAAGATCTTTAATTAAACTCCAAATTAAAATTTTTGAAAGTTAAAAATAATGAATCAAGCAGGTTGGTATAAGTATAATCTAGAACATCATATCATGCAGATTCCTCCCCACCACATTGACATCGTAGAGAACCTTCTCTTCATATAAATAAATAAATAAATAAATAAAATTAAAAAAACAGAAGAAGGTGTTATATATGTACATTACAAGTAGTACTTACGTACGTACGTAGGTTATTGGTGATTGAAAGTCATGAGCTTGGGAGCAAATCTAAGCAATCTGTCCAAAGTGGTGGGAGAGAACTTCCTTGCAAACAAATGGCAGAGGTTGGTGGTGTTGCCATTGTACTCACATTTACTACCACTCCTCAACCTGTTCAAGAGGTGAAAGGTGACGTCCGTTCTGGTAAACTTGGTTGGGTGGGCTCCTCCCCTTGACCACTCAACCCATGTCAAACTCCTGTTTGAATTCTTGTGAGGATATCGCATGCTCACAAGTGTTGGTAGGTAGTGCTCATCTGCAATACATGAGGCCTTGCAATACCTCCGGAACATTGGGAAAAATGTTCGATCCGAGACTATGTCGATGCCGAGTTGCCTATCCATCTCAAACCACTGGGATCCCTTCCGCCATTGATTTAGATGGATAAGAGGTTTCATCCGACGGTTATAACGGCCACGGCCAAAGGGACCTGGTATGTCGTGAGCTCCAACGAAGGTCTTAGTAGAATTGATTATGTAAGAGTAGATGGTGGAGAAGTTGAAGAGGGGAATGCATGACTCTGATAGGAGAACAAATCTTTGGTTAGACAAGTCAAGAAGTGCATTTGCTAGTAGTCGACGTTCTGCTTCAACCATGCTAAACCCTCCCCATCGCACTTCCTGCACCACATCCATCCATGATCCAACAACATATATTCAAGTTAAGGTGAGCCGCCTCGATCACAGTCCAATAACAACATCTCATCTAATTAAGATTATCTATATATATAGGGTGCATTCAACACTAAGTTCAGATTTGAGACTCCAGGGTAGGGTGGATCACCGAAACTAATTAAAAACAAATCATGCATTTTTCTTTTTATTTTGTGATAGGTATCAACTTTATTAAACCCGGGAAATAAGAGAAGGGGGGGAGAGAGAGAGCTCAAGAATGTACAATACAAAGAGCCGCTACACCAGAGCTCCCAAATGACAAACCGTTAGGGAGGACCAAAGAGCACTAAGAACACCAAGGCCTTAACCGGACACAAGGAGCATAAACTCGATCAGAGGAAAAGCCATCCAAAAAGAACTCACTAGTAAGAAATTAATAAGCGAAACAGATCGACTATGAAAAGGGGAGAGGATGATCTCACATTACATGGAAACCCCAATTACCAACTAGAAGATCGAGTAGCAGCTGCGACTCCTTTCCTCTAAATATCAAATTGTTATGTGTCTAATGGGGTCCACTCTAATGTATGAATATTGGATTGGATTATTCTGATATGGGATATGTTAAAGGGTTTGATTTAACGCGTTCCATCAGTTCTGGAGTTTTTGACGTATCGATCAACGAATCCTTAACCTCGAGATAACATCATTCTGGGTATCCTAGACAATGAGAGGTTAAGGCTTAGATTTGTTTCGAAATCTTTTGAAATTTCTTTCTAACCATATATGAGATATGATTGACTATAAAGTCAATTAACTCTGCAAGTCTCCAATAGTATCCTTGCCTCTCTCCTTTGCAATCCACTTTGCCTCTAACAGGATCCTCTAAGATCACCTCCAACATGATATAAATCATTCATGCAGGTATGAAAAATTCAATTGCAAAATCATCGAGACCTTGGTAGTCAAAGATGTGTTGGGGGGTTCTATACGAAAGGCAAAAGTAATAATCACACATTGTATGCGAGTAGTCTAATGTGGAGACTTATTGGTACTTCAACACCCTCTCCTTAGTTCTAACCAAGCCTTTAACAAGTGGTATCAGAATCAAAATCCTACAAAGCCAAGCAGGTGTGACATTTTCTAAGAATTCCAAGGAGATTAAATCCTAGTTTGTTGAGAAAAATAAGCCTTTTTTTTTAATTTCTTCCACAATATCTTTTTTGCATGAAATATTACGACAATGCCCTAACTAACTATCTTATTGACTGGGGAGATGCAAAAATGCAACAATTCATCACGGAAACATCTGTTCGCTTTCTCAAGTTGCCGGATTGACTGGGAAACGTTTTTTTAATTTTTTGTTTTCTTTTAAATCGAAAGGTGGAAACTTTATCATGTAAAGGTCAATCGGAACGTTGAAGGCGGTATGAAAGTTCTTCTCATTTTGGGTGTGAAGACGAATAGTGGCATAAGTTGTCGAGACCTCAAAGATTGGCAGATTAATCAGATAGGGTTCTGAATCGAATTCCGTGACATAATAATTAAGGTCAAAAGGAAAGCAGATAGGATGAAACTAATGTAAAAAACTGCCTTGCCGGCCGGCCGGCCGGCCTCCCTCATCAATGATGCTTATAACTTGGAACTCATAGGGCCGGGCAAAGAAAACAAAATCAGAGTTGTAGCATTTTCTTTTCCCTGTTCATGGTGTACTATGATGTCATGTCATGTATTCCTCTCATCTACAAAAACAAGGCAAACAAAAAAAAAAAAAAAAAAAAAAATCTAGAAAGACAATGTTAAGATCGATACGTGTCATGCATGACTCATCGTGGTTAGCTGTTATGTTTATCTTGGTGGTTTTATTATTTCCTAGCCAAACTTGGAAATTAAGAAGATTATTTAAGGAGGCAGGGAGGCAGGGAGGCATATATGAATTTGGAATTGAATAGGATGAGAGATAAAAGTGGGAGGGTACCTTACTGGGGATCCTTCGACCATAGAACACCGAACCAGGTTGAGGCGGCACCGATTCTTTAAAGAATGGATCAGAGCAGTGGACGTAAATGGAGTAGAGGCCATGATCATGTCCCTTAAAAAACTTTTCCCACAGAGGAGCTAATGGCAATGGTCCCCTTGTCAAGAACAAGAAAGCAAGCTTGGGGGCGCCCTTATTATTGTCAATTCGAGGAACCATGGATGCTCTCCACAGCAATTCCTTGTCGTTCATCTCATGCATAGCATCATCATCATCCTTCAATATTGATCCATTAATGCTCTGTTCCGGTGGTGTTACTACCGGAGCTGGAGGGCTTATCGATTGGGGCAGCTTTGCTTGAGATTGATCATGATCATGATCAGTAGTAGTAATTACCGGCGGGCCCAGCTGTGGTGTAACTGTAAATATTGTTGATGCTGGAGGAGATGTTGTTGTTGTTGTTGTTGTTGTTGTAGGGAATTGGCCGGTGACTTGGGATTTGAATGGAATGTTGTTGTTATTCATGAGATAACAACTAGCGATGATTCCAAAGGCGAAACCAAAGCCAAGTAATAGGAAATTAGAGAGAAGGCCACCAAGACGCAATTGGTCTTTCAAGAGATTCACTGTGGAGATTGATGTTCTTTGCTCTTGTTGCTTCATTGTTTTGTCTTCGATCGATGATCTATCTCTGTCAGAGAACGAAAGGGAATTTTGATTGATTGATTAATGATTGCAGGTGGGGAGTAGAGCGGGAGAATAGAAGACAGGGGAGGTAATAGGAAGGGAAGAAGAAGAATCTGGGCTTTAGCAGAGAAAGGTATAGATTCTTATAAGCAACAAGGAAAAACTTTGAGTTCCCTTTCTACTTTCTAGAGAGCCTATCCCCAATAATTTATTCCTGAAACAAGCGATAGAAGAGAGAGATTACAAAAAATGAAGTCTTTCTTCCTCTTCTTCTTCTTCTTTTCTCTTTCTCTGTGTGTGTGTGTCTGTCGGTTATATTGATAGAGATGAAAATACAAGGTAGGTAGTTATATTAACTCAATAATATTCAGTCACGGAATATATTGAGGAAATCTCCTCTAATTAATAAAAAAGGAGTAGTAGAAATTGATAGAGGCATTGACGAGTGATGGCTTTTGACTCTCTTCCGTGTCTCCTACTTTCCTCCCTCTCCTCTTCCTCCCTTTACTAAAAAAGAAACAAGAATATTCCCAACTTGTGTGCGAAGCACGTACGTATAAAAATAAAAAATAAATAAATAAATAAAATGCTGGCGGCCGGCCACGGAGCTATCTGGACTGTGGAGTCCTGGATCAGGTTTTCACTGTAAGACTCTCGTCGATCGAACCAATTGGATTTTGATCCATGAGAACATGAATCACATGATGAGGAGGAGGAGGAGGAGAAGGTGTACTGTACGTCAGTCGTCGGTAGGTACATACCAACCGAAACTGTTTAACAACCTCTTTGTCCGTCTGGGATATCTTTATTCTTTAATCAATTTCGTGGACCTTTTCTACACTGACCAGCTCTAACATAGGAAGTTAAACATCCCCCCCACACACACACCAAAAAAAAAAAAAAAAAGCAAAAATGTTCTTCTATGCTGTATGGTATCAAGTTTTGGTATCGTATTTACATATCAGCCGATATATATTGATATATTAATTGGACGATGCAATACTAATATATATAAGTGGTATCAGTATCTATTGAGAGTAAAATGATCCAGCAAATTGCTTCTCTCTCTCTTTTTTTTTTTTGTCCATCTAAATTTAAGGGGAAAATGGTTCAATTCGTCGGTCTGTGTCGATTTTGGCAGACACTGATACCGTAATTTAGATTAAATTCCTTGTGTGCCCTTAATTATTTGATGTGGTGTAGGGATGGGTCTTATTTTACATTTGACCTTATCTGTTCGCCAATCAAAATAGACCATAGCCGTACATCGAGGATGAATTGTCTCTACAAAAAAATCAAAATAATACAAAGAAGTCAAATCGAAATGTTATACCAATGAAGGGTGGCCAGCTCCCAATTTTTATTTTTATATTTTCGGTTGAAAAGATTTTTTAACAAGTTTGTGAGTAAAGATTTTAAGTCAGTCTTTTGTATTTAGGTTAATAGGTAGGTAGGTATACAGGAAGAGTATTGATCCAACTTTAGCGTATAGTTTAGGTGAGGTCAAAAATTCCTCGGCCTTCTCTCTTTAAAATTAGTACATATAGATTGTACATGTTAAGGCTTGGCTGATATGTATATATGTATGTATATATATATATATATATATATATATAATTGAAAGATCGATGGATCCCTTCCTTTTCCTTTCTAGCTAGTTAGGCTCAATCAAGCAGGGAGGGTAGGGTGGTATAATTTGTTAGGTCCATCAGTTCTTAGTGTTATTCCTAATAATTACCTGATGATTTCTTGTTTACTTTTTCGTAATAAAATTTGCAAGCACCTTCATTCTATTCTATTTGTTGTTACTCCTTTTGGTATGGTAAATAATAGGTAGGAGAGGATAAAAATAAAAAAAAAAAAAGTAAAATTCTTGGCATTCTAATTCTATTTCTCTTCCCAATTAAGTCTTTTGGAGAATAGGATTTAGATTTTAGTGAAAATCCACAATCAATCTTGGCATCTATCTGGTTACTTCACCTGACCTGACTCTCTTTTGTAGGCACGGCACCACGGGTGCTTAAAAATCTGTAATTTTTGGAATAATAATCTGCTTCAATTCACTCTAGATCTGAAATAATAATATATATTAGTAGGAAATTATTAATGCCCAAGTTTTGAAAGAAAGCAGCTGGTATATTAATTGGAAGATTGGGGATGATGGGAGTTCGGTTTCCATTTGAACTGATACTTGGATCCTATCCATCTCTTTTTCAGTTAACGTTGCCTACTATACGACTATCGTTCCACTACATCCTCTTTTTTTTTTGTTTTTTTTTTTGATAAAGTTAAGTTAAGGATTTAATGGTGTAGGCGGGTGGTTGGATTGAATTTCTGATTTGATCATTATTAATTTCCAGCTGATCGAAGTTGCTGCAACTATATTTAAAATTTGGCCACCAAAACCAAATCGATCCTCACAATTTGGAAATGTTAATTTTCTAGATCGATCATCCCAAGTTTAAATTGTTTTTATGAAAGGTACGTTCTAGAGTTGGAGGGGGTATTGATCGACTAGAAAGAAACTTGATTCCTTTTTATCAATTGATGCTGAGTTGTGTTAATTTTGTGCAATTGAGAAGTAGATTCGGATTAATATTGGCACATTTTCTTATATATCCTTTTTGCATCTATTTCTAGCTTTCAGTACTTGTGATCAAAACAAATGATCGACTAAAGATCTGAATATCTTTAATATCTTGTACGTTGTGCCATTCATTACATTTTATTTCAAATCGACGAGGAACTACATGAGGGACAACATGCAAATTAAAGGGAGTTGTAGATATATGGGATATATTCTTGTCACTAGCTAGAGGTTTGGATTGTCGATAGAGAGAGGTGGTTTGATGGTTTAGAGATGAAGGCCATGGATGCACTTTGGTTTCTTTA
Organism: Telopea speciosissima; assembly: GCF_018873765.1. Lineage (NCBI taxonomy): Eukaryota > Viridiplantae > Streptophyta > Magnoliopsida > Proteales > Proteaceae > Telopea > Telopea speciosissima. Next base: position 55,077,651 of record NC_057926.1, on the reverse strand, counting down.
ATTTTGCATGTTTTACATACAATGTCTAAATTGGTATCTGTCAAGTTGAGGGATCAGAAAAGTAGTCATGGATATTGTATCAAAATTAATTATCCTTACATGCGTATCAGTTAGAACGTGGGGGCGGGGCCGGGCCGGCTATAGTATCTGTGGGTAAAAGATTTGCACAACACGAACTCAATTTCTAAATTGCACATAAGACTGACTCAAATTACTCTAGCACCACCCCTGTAAAATATCTCATATACCCCCTATTTTTAATGTTTTCCCATAATACCCCTACTCTAAGACATGAAACTGCACACCATCCATATATGTAGGAAACCCTCTCCCAATATCTTTTAAACATCTTTTCCTTCTAATGTTTATTATCCTTACATATGCTTATCAGTTGAGCGTAGGGGTATAAACTTTATGGCTCTAACCATAAAGATGCATAAAGATTGCTCAGATATGGTATCAGTATCAGTATCGGATCAACCAACCAATCCGTTCAGTATTGACCGTGACCGACACCAATAAGTATTGTTTGTATCAGTCAAAAAGGTGGGTCTTTTTTTAAATTTTCAGCCGATTCAGGCCGATACCATCCGATACATTTCAATATCATAACAGTTTCGACCGTGACAGATACCGATACCAGATCCAATACCGTACGTGAACAAAACCCATGCTCTGCTTAACATATTTAGCTATCTTTTCCTGTATTCCCATTAAAATCCATATAAGATGGAATGAAATGTTGAACAAGAACAACGAAATGTTAAACTACTACCAATATAAGAATCTGATGTACATAGATCATGCAATTCAGAATTATTTAATGCACACATCTTCTCTCCCCCCCCCCCCCCCAATAAATAAAAAAAAACCCTTTTAAGGAAAGGAATAAGAAATTACAATTTCATTATTTGGAAACTAAGTTTTATGTTTGACAGCATAAAATACAGCAAAACCAACCATTGCAGTGGCCATAAGCAGTCTTATTCTCTTTTGAGTCTGATCCTTGAGCATTAGATTGCTTCTCAGGTACACCCACGTCCATCGGGATAGAAAACATAGTCCAAAAGTCTTCTGAAACTTTCTGATAGAGAATTCCTGCACAAAGAAATGCAACTCCATAAAAACAAGTTAAACCATGGTAGGATCCAAACCCGACACTCAGCAAGCTGAAGTTATAAGCAACCATCGTTCTCCAAAAATGAATATTTCAAGCACCATGATGAAATTCTCATCATCTGAATCTCCAATGGAACAATGATTAAAATAGTTGCATACGGGGCTGAAAGTTTCTGGAGAGAATGTAGGGAAATAGCCCCAACCTAAATAGGTGTGTACATGGGTGGTTCAGAGAGTACAGCTTTCGTCACTTGGCTTCCTGCTTACCCACCTCAGCGGCAAATACAACACAACTGCTGTTGAACTTTTCCAAAGAGAAGCCCTGCACACTCTCAGAGGAAGGGTCGACAGTCATGGCTCCAACATGGAATATGTTATTAACATAATTACACTAGTTATTAGATAACAGACTATATTCTCACGTTTGAGTAAAGTACTAATAATAACTAAATTGATACCAACTCCTTTGAATTTAGTACCTTCAACTCCATTAGCAACCACGTTTGAATCAATTTTCGGCCTGTGGATATTGAGGTTCCATAAGCGGTACTTCCTGATACTGTATTTGAAGCTTATAGAAGATAGACCAAAAATATCTGACTGTGACTGTGATATCACAGTCCATTCAAATGTCAGATAATTTTATTTATTTTTTATCCCCCCCCCCCCCCACCCTCCTTCCAAAAATAATTAGAGTTTCAGCTCCAGGATCCCAAGTGTACTGTTCAACCAGGATGGTCAGCCGACGCCACAGGAAGAGGAAGAGGTTATTTCTTCTCACGCACATTCAATTGATCGCTCCGGTCATTCAGTCGTTCCACTTCATTTCCCTCTTCCTTACCTCCACTATGGAATAACAGATATAAATCCCTATAGCAAGAGAGGAGGCTTACGTAGTATGACTACTCCGGCCTGAGAAAGATTTGACAATCTTTCTCCTCCGGTTGAAAGCCTCAGACTTCCTCTCTCATTCAGTAGTACAGGTATTGACATTTGTCAGTCGGGCTAGCAAAATCCAATATAGAATTGCAGGACCCCTCTTTAACCATACAAAATAGGTCAAAATTCTGCCAAAAATATTTCTGTAAGACATAGTAAGCTACACCAACATTACAGGTATGGCCAGAATCCCCCACATGGTTAATGACAGACTATAGAAGGGGGTGGGGGAAAGAATAATGCATTCCTTAGGGAATAGAGAGAGCAATGACATAAAGATCAATAAATAGCCAAATAAGCACTAACATGATCAATTTTTTTTGGTTTATACAGTTTTCACTAGCAAACACAAAATCCACAGCTGTATTGCAATATCACCAAGAAAAGAGCCAAGGAATATGCAAGATGCAAAACTTTCTTTGTGAGCAAAGAACAACTAAGTCCTATATCAGAACATATGGCGAGCTTACTATAAGAGAGTGGTTAGGAGTCTTTTATGAATCAGTTTAGAAGGTTTTATATATATATATACACACACACACCCATCAATTGGACATACTTTGAGTTTTATTCAAGAGTTTTGAAGCTGTCGAGCTATGCATATGGGATAGGTATCTTCCCACCCAAAAAAAAAAAGATTGGTATCCCAAACCAGATTTATTTCTTCTTTTTATATACTTTTAACAGGTTTGATCTTTCTTCATTCTTCTTCTTTGTTGATTTCTTCCAATTCTCTTCTCTCTTCATATATCAATTTTTAGTTCTGGTTATATATCAGCTGAAACTGAATTTCTTCTTGCAAATCTGAGCTTATGTGACCTATTAGAATAATTCCAGATTTGAATATTAGGTCCGATCTTCCTCCACTGTGATATATCTGAAGTTCTCCTACCAACCTCGATCCTAGATTGTTAGCAGTTCTTTGAGGAATATCGGACCTAATATTCAAATCTGGAATTATTCTAGTACATCACGTGAACTAAGATTTCCAAGAAGAAATTCAGTTTCATCTGATATATAACCAGAACTAGAAATCTCTCTCTCTCTCTCTCTCTCTCTCAAGATTCTTTTTGGAACTCGGAACTGATTTAGTCCACGAAACTATACCAACACCAATATGGCTGAATATAAAATATATTTTTTAAGTTTCCTATCTATTATTCTTTAATCCTCATGAGTTGGGCTGGCATATAGCCTGGAGCAACTTGTGTGATGAACAGGCCAGATTCATGTTGTAGGGGTTGTTTGTCAGTGTAGCAGTCAAATGGCCTACTTTAGCACATTTCTCTTATTTCAGCGTCAACATAGCTATCAGGAATTTCCTCCTCAAGCACTGATAAATTTAGAAAGACACAAGTGTGTGGCACAATGGCTAGCTGGAACAACAGCTTTAGTTCTAATCCATTATTTGTAGCATTTTACTGACCATAGGTCTTGTGCAAGTGTTGTAACCTGCAGCCAGGAATAGGAGAAGTGTCCAAAGAAAAGGTTTCAAATCCTATGGTCATTATTTGCTTTGTAGAAGATCTATAGGACATGCTTCTTCACACGGTTTTTTTTTTGGCAAAACATTTCATCCTCAGCACCTGAACGGCTGACCCCTCTGTTACTCTGTAAACTAGGTCCTGGAATCTTACAGGCAGCTCTGTAAGTGGATTAATGGAACAAATCAGCATGGTTTGTGTCTCCAATATCCTAGATCATGTTTACACATACCTATTAATGCATGCCATTAATAATCATTTAACTGATCCCCTGGGGCTTTGAATGCAAGAAGAATATTGAACTAAAAGGGGAGTTTTCCTGTTTCAATTTCCAACAATATACATGTCAGATTCGTTTGACAATGGCATGCTCGGTCTTTCACATACTTGAGGGGATTTGCTGATTGAATGGAGTTAAGAGCTCTGTCACATAATGAAAAAAAAAAAAAACTTTACTCCCTGGCTTCGCAGGAGAGGTTGTCTCCAAGTTTTTGACCCACAATCAACAGATTGCAATAGTGCAACTTAACCGTTGCACCAAGGCTCGCCTACTAGTCACATAATGCAAAATGCAAGACAAATAAAGAAGACGATACAGAGGCATATCACGAAGAGAAATAAAACTATTGGAGGCCCTTGAATCACCTTTCCCCACAGTAAAGAAGAAAGGGGAGGAAAATGCTCAATTATTGCTGACAAGACATATCAATCTGTAAAGTGAAAGAATATGCATCTTCTTTCCCAATCAATACTTCCTGTTGATACTTAGCACTAAAAAGAATACTGGCTGTTGGAATTAAAACCAGTTCTTTAAAAGCAATGACCACTTGTTTACACTTTATCTAGTTTTCAGCAACTTCACGAAGATCATCTGCAATCATGACTGACAGGACCCTAAATCAACGGATAAAAACCGAACTCATTATGCCAGCTCGAGGAACAAGACTGTTGCGCCACCACCTTCCCCTTTGGAAAAGTTTACCAACTTCAAATAAAAGGAGAACTTTTTTGTTTAGATACCAATAATACTTTGGAGGATTTTTAGTATATAATGGGCATATCATTGTCTTTTTACCAAGGTTTTTAAGTATCCTATTGTACCCACCGATGCATATCATATCTTTAAGGAACCGATACGATACCTAACAAAATTTGGTATTAGTACATGTAAGAAACCTCATCCTTTATATATAATCATTGAATGCACTTGTATCATCGTACTTTGTTCTCCTTTTTATACATGATATATTTTATATATTACTTATTTAGTTATTTATAGTATTCTATGCTTCAAAATTGTATTTTGCATATATCCTAAGAGTTTCCATATGTTTCTTAACCATTTCCATACATATCTTTAGCGTATCTTGCATCTCTCTCGCACTGGAGCATCCAAAGGCCTCTGTTGAACATGGCCATGCCACTCAAATGACTTTCTTGTAGTTTGTCATGTATCAGAGCTACTCCCAAATCAGCTCTAATATGATCATTCCTTACTTTATCTTTACTAGTTTGCCACTCATCCATCTCAACATCCTCATCTCCGCTACACTGAGTTTATCTAATGATGCTTCTTAACTGCCCAACATTCCGTACCATACATCATAGCTGGTGTTTCACACAACACTCCAGACACACCTCTCCAATTCATCCATCCTATTTTAATGCATTGTGAAACATCTCCTCTATACCACCTTTATTATGATTGAGCCTAGAAACCTAAAATCATCACTTTGCGGAATCTCCCTCTCATCAATTTTCACCACCTCATCATCCTCTATATCACCTCAGAATGCTTGATATAACCCTTAAATGTGAGAAACTCATTCAATACGATTATGTAAAGACATTTCAATTTTCTGAAGAATTGAATGTAATGTAATTGTAAGTAAAAGGGTGTACCCAGTGCACGAGGCTCCCGTCACTGCAGGGTCTGGGGAGGGTCATAATGTACGCAGTCTTACCCCTGCTTTCGCAAAGAGGCTATTTCCAGTGTAATCTAATTGTAAGTAACAAATATAAAATGTCCAGTCTACAAGATGAAAAGAAACTACTTAGTCATTATTAAGCATTCCACATAGGGGTGCAAGTTTGGTCATGTCGGCCCGAACCCACCCTGGCCCGGCTTGTCCGCCTTAAGCCCGAACAGGGTCTGGGATGAGATATTTGGCCCTAAGGGTGGGTCAGGGCTGGAAATGTCTGGCCCTAAGTCAGGGTCGGGTTGGGCTAGGGTTGAGCCCGGGTCGGCCCGGCCTGACCCGATCCGACCCGACCCTGTTAAGTTATACTATAAAAGATATATTGATATAATATATATATAATAAATGTATATATATATATATATATATATATATATATATATATATATATATATAACTTTAAACTTCACCCACATTTTGTTATATAATATATTATACATAAAGATAATAAGTGATACAATACATTTTATTATAGTGCTATTTTACGTAAAATTGATAATTTTCTCCCCGGCTCAGTCCAGTCCATGCATTTCCTTCCCTCTCCCCATGATCAGGGTCAGCCCGGCCCAACCCTGAGGGCGGGTCAGGGTTGGATTTTTCAGGCCCTGAGTTAGGGTCGGGTCGGGCCTGGGCCCAGCTAAGGGGACTCAGGGTTGGGTTAGGGTTTTATAAAGCCCGGCCCAACCCAACCCTGTTGCAGCCCTAGTTCCACATATGCATGTCAAGATAATTTTTAACAACTCCTGGATGATTACTGATCTCTTTTTTTTTTTTTGGTGGGGAGGGGGGGGTGGTGGTACTAGGATGACTACTGGTCTGATAGACAGAATAGTAAATGAAGATAATTTTCAAAACAAATGGACACTTGCTGGGAAGAAAGACAGAGAGAATGGTTATCATCCACTGCTGAATAATCCTATGCATAAATGACAGTTCAGAATCAGAGGTTTGGGAATGATGTGACTTGTCATTAATGACAGAGGTCCTTTGTTAGAACCCACAAAACATAATGCTTGAGTGATCATAATCGATCACACAGGCCCTGTATTTATATTAAGCTGAATAATAAAGAATCCAAGTACAAATAGGAATCTACCTCAGTCCTAATCCTATTAGGGATTCCTAGTACAACTAGGAATACCAAACTAGGACTCGGCTGAGGGAGAAAAACAATAAAAAAAGAGAAAAATAAAAGAGGGAATAAAGAGGGAAAATCCTAATATGACTAGGAGTACTTCCCCAATCGGGTAGGGGACAATCCTAATAGAATTAGGACTGCTTACCCCAATCGGGTAAGTGATAAGTAGCCTATTTCAACACTCCCCCTTAAGTTAGAGCAAAGATGTCGATCATGCCCAACTTGACTAGATTAGGATGAAACAATTTTCCAGATAATCCCTTGGTGAAGATATCAGCAAGTTGATCAGCAGATGTCACAAAGGGAATACAAATCAGCCCATCTTCTAACTTCTTTTTGATGAAATGCCTATCCACCTCAACATGCTTGGTACGATCATGCTGTACTGGGTTGTGTGCTATGCTGATTGTAGCCTTGTTGTCACAGTACAACATCATAGGAAGACGAATAGGAACACCAAGATCTTGTAGCAAACCTTTAAGCTAGAGTAACTCACAAATACCTTGTGCCATAGCTCGAAACTCAGCTTCAGCACTAGAACGAGCAATTACATTTTGCTTTTTGCTACGCCAAGTGACAAGATTTCCACCTACAAAGGAGCAATAGACTTACGATCTGCAGAACCAGCCCAATCGGCATCAATGTATGCCTCAATCCGTAGGTGACCATGTGCAGACAGAAGAATTCCTTTTCCAGGAGCTGACTTCAGATAGTGCAGAATACGAAGAACAGCCCCCCATATGAGAAGAGTAGGGATCATGCATAAACTGACTCACAGTACTCACAACGACAGCAATGTCAGGACGAGTATGTGAGAGATAAATCAGCTTCCCTACAAGCCTTTGGTACCGGCCTTTATCAACAGGCTCACCCTCTTTTTCTTTAAGACGAACAGTAGGATCCATAGGAGTATCTGAAGGGTGACAGCCTAACAACCCGGTTTTAGCCAATAAGTCTAGGATATACTTTCTTTGGGAGAGAAAGATGCCCTTAGAAGATCTGGCAACCTCAATCCCGAGAAAGTATCGTATTTTTCCCTAGATCTTTAATCTCAAATTCTTGTCCACGGAAGGTCTTCAACCGTCTGATCTCATCACCATCATTGCCAGTATCCACTATGTCATCCACATAGACTATAAGAACAGTGAGTTTTTCATCAACCTGCTTTAGAAAGAGTGTGTGATCAGCATTACTCTGCTTATAGCCCACAGAAATCATTGCCTAGTGGAACCGGCCAAAGCATGCTCGAGGTGATTGCTTCAGCCCATATAGTGCACGCTTCAATTTGCACACTTTACCTTGGTTTTTTTCACAAGAAAAACCCGGTGGAATATCCATGTACACCTTCTCATCCAATTCCCCATTCAGGAAAGCATTTTTTACATCCAGCTGTTGTAAATCCCATCCAAGGTTGACTGCAAAAGATAACAACACACGAACAGTATTCAGCTTTGCAACAGGTGCAAAGGTTTCCTGATAATCAATGCCGTATGTCTGAGTAAACCCCTTGGCCACTAGTCGTGCCTTATACCTATCCATAGTGCCATCCATCTTCTGTTTCACTACAAACACCCACTTACATCCAACTGTTCTCTTCCCAGGTGGAAGAACCACAAGCTCCCACGTGTTATTTTTCTTCAAGGCCTCCATTTCTTCCTTCATTGCTGCCTTCCACTTTCCATCTGATAGAGCTTCCTGCCAATGGTTAGGAATACAAACAAAAGAAACAAAAGAAACAAAAGCACGAAAGGATGGAGAAAGGGAGTCATAAGATACAACATGGGATATGGGATGTCGAGTGCAAGCCCTGACACCTTTGCGAAGAGCAATAGGTAAATCAAGAGAAGGAACATTACCAGGTGGAGAGGCAGGTTCTGGATCCAGGTTCGGCAATTGGATGGGTACTGGAGCAACAGTTGATTGAACCTGCTTATGCTTCCTTGCATAGGTCTGTACACCACTGTCATCAATCCTCCTCTGAAATTCACTAATAGTTCTCTGGACAGGAGTCTGGATAAGGGTAGTTCTCTAGACAAGAGTCTAGACTAGGGTAGATTGCTCCCCCTGAATAGGGATGGTCTCCCCCTGTATAGGGACCTCTCCCCCTGACTCAGAGGGAGGACTAGGGGAGAAAGAACTAGGAGCAGGCCGATCAGGCTCATTGTAAACAGACTGAAGTGGAGGTGGAGAGTCTATAGTCAGCACATCTTCACTAACACTCTCCCCCTGAAGAGGAGGGGACACATAATAGGATACATTCTCATGAAAGACGACATTCATGCTGACGAAGGTCCTGCGGGATGGAGGGTAATAACATTTGTACCCCTTTTGAGTAGCAGAGTAACCTAAGAAAATGCAGCGGAGACTACGTGGTTCAAGTTTACCAGGGGACTGTGTATCCCTGGCATAACAGACGCATCCAAACACCCTAGGGGGGACACCAAAGGATGAAGAGCCAAGTAGGAGCTCAATGGGGGGTCAGGATTGAGGAACCCGATTAGGCAGCCTATTAATTAAATAGGCTGCAGTAAGGACAGCATCCCCCCAATAAAAGGAAGGCACATTGCGAGCAAACATAAGTGCTCTAGCGACCTCCCAGAGGTGGTGATTTTTCCTCTCAGCCACACAATTTTGGGCTGGAGTGTCAACATAGCTGGTCTGGTGGAGGATCCCATGGGCAGCAAGGTAATTTTGGAACTGACCGTCCATGTACTCTGTCCCATTGTTACTCCGCAAAATGCGAAGAGTGGCACTGAACTGGTTTTTACCATCTGGTGAAAATGTTGAAAACATGAAAAGACCTCACTTTTTGTGTGCATGAGGTAGACCCAAGTAAATCTAGAAAAACAATCAATAAATGTGACATACCACCGATGACCCGAAAGTGAAACTTTTCTACTAGGACCCTACACATCAGTATGAACAACATGAAATAAGGAAGAAGACCTATTATGAGAAATGGGATAATTTGAACGTGTCTGTTTGGCCAAGACACAAGGCTCACAAAAAAAATCTTCCTTATTACATTCTTTAACTAATGCAGGAGATAAAGTGGATAAGGTTCCTAGAGGTGGATGACCTAGTCTAGAGTGCCATTTATGTAATTCAGAAGAAAAAGATGTCGGGTGATAAAGCCTAGAAGGTAATGCCTGGGTAGGAGTAGAGTCGCCATCAAGTAGGTACAATCCGCCATGCACTTTACCCGATCCAATCGTCTTCCCCGAGTCCAGTTCCTGAAAAACACAATGAAGAAGGTTAGTGGTAAACTTGGGAATATGCAGCATAGAAGACAAAGTAAGGGAAGGGGAACATCTGATGGATCCTTTCCCTGAGATAGAGGAGAGGGACCCATCAGCAATTTTAACCTTATCTTTCCCAGAAGCAGGAAAATATGAATGGAAGAGGTTAGAAGAACCTGTCATATGATCAGTGGCACCGGAGTCTATAATCCATGGAGTGGAGACAACCGATGCGCAATGACCAGCAAAGGAAATACCTGTACGGGTAAAGAAGGAACTTGTATTGGCAGCAGATGTAGTAGAGGCAGCGGAAGTGTGTAATAGACGCCGGAGAGCTTGGAGTTCTTTCTGGGAGAAACCAATATCAGTAGTGGGGCCTGGAGCTACACTTTTAGTATGATTGGCTTTGTTTTTAGGCTTAGCACGACCCCGTTTGGCCTCAAAATCAGCAGGCTTCCCATGTAGTTTCCAACACTGTGCCTTAGTGTGATACGGTTTGTGGCAATGATCACACTTCACAGGCTCTTTGGCTGTAGCAGCGGTAGCAATACTCTCAGAAGAAGGAGTTGAGGTGGAGTCAGAAGCCTGTAAGGCTGATCTCTCAACTTTAGGAGCAACCATCATAGCAGCCTGTCGAGTCTCTTCACTGTGAACATATGAAAAAGTTTCCTTTAAAGAGGGGAAAGGAACCCTACCAAGGACCTGCACCCGAATAGGATCATAATCATCATTAAGGCCAGCCAAAAAATCATACACCCGAAACTGGTCCTCATAGGAGTGATAGGCAGTAATGTCGACAATAGTAGTAGGCTGAAATCGAGCATAATGATCCAGTTGCTGCCATAAGCATTTGAGGGCAGCATAGTACTTAGTGAATGATAACTCCTTCGAGTAGTGTTACGAAGGGTCTTCCGATCTCATAAACTGTGCACCACTTCACGATCGGCCATAGGTTCCCTTGACAACAGTCCATATCGAGTAGCGATGTCGAGGAGGAGCTCTGGCTAGAGAGGTCGATGTGCATAGAATTCAAAACAAAGGACATGACCATAGCATCGTTGGCAGCCCATTTAGTACGGGCAGCACCTTCCTCGATGGGTTGTTTGGTGGTGCCGATGGGTGTCAGTGAGGTTTCTACCAGCCACGATCAAGGAGAGAGATCTGGCCCATATGAGATAATTGATGCCATCTAGTTTAATGGCGGCAGCATAAGGGAGGAATTCTGTCCGGGACTGAGAATCCCCTTCAGAGTTGGCTGTGGTAACATCTGAATCTCCCATGGTGTATAAAACTTGGGCAGCAATGATGTAAAAAAACCAGTAACTTCTGATGAGGGAATAAGAAACCCTAAATTTGAAAAAAAAATTAGGAATAGCTTAAAAAAGTTGCAGGTCTGAATCTGATTTAGTTTGGATTCAAAAAACTGCAATCTGAAAGTATGTAGGTGTAGATCAACAAGTGCAAGAACCAATCTCCAAGAAAAATACAGAAATCCAGCTTGAAAAAGGTAGTAGCTCGATCTCCAAGGCTTGGAGGAAACCTGCGGCAGATTCAGATCACACCCAAGTTTATATAATCTTCAATGAGGTGGCATTGAGGGCAGCAGCTAAACTTTCATTGGATCACCTCAAAAGTGCTGCCCTGAATGAGAGAGAGAGTCCGAGAGTGGTGGAGAAGAAGAAGACCTGTAGCCGAGAGAGTTGGAGAAGAAGAAGAACCAGAAAATTTGAGGGGAGGAGCTGCTCTTCAGATCAGATCAGAGGTGGCTCTGATACCATGTTAGAAGCCACGAAATATAATGCTTGAGTGATCATAATCGATCACACAGGCCCCGTATTTATATTAAGCTGAATAATAAAGAATCCAAGTACAAATAGGAATCTACCTCAATCCTAATCCTATTAGGGATTCCTAGTACAACTAGGAATACCAAACTAGGCCTCGGCTGAGGGAGAAAAACAATAAAAAAAGAGAAAAATAAAAGAGGGAATAAAGAGGGAAAATCCTAATATGAATAGGAGTACTTCCCCAATCGGGTAGGGGACAGTCCTAATAGAATTAGGACTGCTTACCCCAATCAGGTAAGTGATAAGTAGCCTATTTCAACATCCTTTTTATTTATAATAGAGTTACAACCCTAAAGGGGTAACAAGGTAAAAGACAAAAATAAGATAAAACCCTAATGTAAAGCGACAATATTCTAATCCCACGGATCTCAACAATGACTATCTGACAACAAGTCCTTTTCCTTTCCCCCCTTTCTTGAGAGTTCATAAAACTCTTTTGGAGTGAAGAAGTCAGGAACTTTTATATTCATTAAGCACTGAACCATAAAGGTACAAATTAGAAACTGTTAAGTTCACTAAATTCAAGAACTATAATCAGAATCTCATGCCTAGAGAATAAAACAAACTCAACTCACCGAAGCCTTTATCCTAAAATTTGGAGGATACAGGAATTCTTTTCTACTATTCCTAATTATACTGTTGAGAAGTACTGTTCACGTGACACTGTTCACGTGAACAGTGATTTGGTTGATATGTGTATCTCCTATTTTCCTAGTCCTAGTTGGAGTCCTAGTTTCTAATTATGTCAAGTCCTAATTCTACTGTGAGTTGTTAGTCTTAGTTTCAGTTTGAATTGTTAGTTCTAGTTCTTTTCCTATTGTAACTTGGAATCCTATCATGATTAGGCATTCCTAATCTGATTAGGAGTTCCACTTTCTATTTGTAATTTCCCCTCTATTATAAATAGAGGGGCTTTCCTATCAATAAAGACAACAAGTTATTATTCTCTCATTCTCTCTTTTTTCTCTTCTCTCAAGTTACTGGTTACAGGTCCTAGGTTTTCTACATGGTATCAGAGCTGTTGTAACCAGTGATTGATTCTCTTCTTGTTTGCAGTTTTGAGAGTCGTTTCAAAGTTCTCCAATTTATGGAGAAACCCTAGTTCATAGAAAGAAAAGAAGAACTAGGGTTTCCTGCTCATTTATTCTTTATCGATTTTTTTAAATTTTCCGCAGTCATTGTATGCTGGAATTGCAAGGTTGAAGAGGATCCTTGGCTGTAACAATTTTCTGCTGCTGCCCTAAGGTTCGGAGGTTTTCTGGCAGCAGTGTCTGTTCTACTGCCGAAGATTTATTTGACTCGACAAGGCTTTCTCTTATTTTTTGAAGATCTGTTCTACCTACGGCCTTCTTTGCTGAAATTCCAGGTTACTTGCAGACCTGCTGCATCTCGATCCATCTCGATCTACCATATCTGAACCAGATCCGTTGGCTGCTGGTTTGAAGTTTGAAGACAACCTTCAGCAATGGGGTCCTTTGGTTTCCGCCTCTCTGTTTCCCCTTTTCTCTTAGGTCAATGGGGGTATAGGGGTTTCCTGCTGGTAGCGTGACTGTCAATAGGTTCTCTTCGATGGTTGAATCGATTTGCTGCTGATGTTGATTATTCAGTAGCAACTTGTTGGTATCGAGTTGCTACTAGGGTTTGCTGAATCGATTACCCTGTTACTGGTTTGTGAAGATGTTCCTCCTTGATTCAAAGGTTTGGTCAATGGAGTTGCAGATCTATCGTGAGATTGGGTTTCTATGATGTGCTGCAACTATTTGATTGAAGACGAAGATATGCAGTTCCACCATATTGCTGATTTTATTGCTGTTTTCGTACATGGAACCATCTTGACTGCTATTTTAGTTACCGCTGCCTGGCTTTTCCCCTGAATTTCATGGTGTCGAATGCTGTAATCTCCGTTTCATCCTTGCACTTTGCCACTGCCTTTCTCTGGTTTGTGCCTCAAAAATTCCTTTCTCAACTGCCACTGTTTGCACCCTCTGGTTGCGTTTCAAGGAAGGAACTGATGGAGTCATCTTTTTACCCTCTACTATTCTCAACTCCTTACTGCTAAGAATCGTGGTTGAAGATGATGGTATTGAGGTTGCGTGACTCACAAGTCTTCCTCACTACTTTTCAAATCAGCCTTCCTTTTTATCATTCTTTTTTTCTTTATTTTATTACCCATATCACGTTTCCTTTTCCTTTTCCTTTTAAGTTTTAACTTATTAGGTATTTAATGCTACTAGCCTACTAGCCTACTACCATACCTTTATTAGTACCCATCCTTCTTATGATTATTTACATCTTGCCATTAAGAGTTTGCTCCTCCCTTGTCCTTATTTTACTTTTCATTCCCAGTTTACCCTTTTGCCTAGTTGGGTTTATAATTAGATTTCAATTTAATTGCAATTCTGCCATTCCCCAACCAATAAATGTTAATTCCCTTCATGTCCCCTTGCTTCATTATTTTCCAATAACCCCTTGAAAATTCTGGTTATTTACCAGATTGCCACTCTCCATAGCCATTATTTTACTTATTGCATCCCATTGCTTTTTGTTTTCCAAAAAGGCCCTTGCAAAATTCTGGAACTGCCATACATTCCCCTATTTGACTACCCAATTGACCCTTGAAAATTCTGGTTTATTACCAGTTTACCCTTTGGCTTGGATTGTATTTAAAAATGGATTTCCACCGAATTACAGCCATGCCATCCTTTTTTTTTTTTCCTACACTGTTCTCTTTCAATAATTCTAATTCCCTTCATATCCCATACCTTTGGTATTTACCCATAACATCTTTGGAAACTTCTGGTAAATTACAATTTTGCCATTCCTTCCTTTTTAATTACCCATAGAACTTTTAGAAAATTCTGGAATATTATGTTTTTGCCCTATCTTTTACATTATCTCTGTTATGCCCAAGTGTACTACACGTGAGTGGGGGGATTATGTACAGTACACCTGCAAACATTGTAGAAGCAGAACTTACAGGAACACTTGGTGCAAAGCATAAACGATCGGAGTTTTCACCATTGCCAATGGGTATCTACTTCGTTATTGGGTTGAGTCTGCCGTAAGGGGGAGATTGAAGTATTGAAATATTGAAGATATTTGGTTGTTGCCTATTTGAGGACTTTCGATTGGGTTGATACAATTTTTTTCCGCTGCCTGATTCAGTTTGTTTTCGCTACTTGCTGCTCTAGTTATTTCACTTCAAGATTCTAAGTCACTATGACAATATAAGATTCATCACTGGATAGCTATTGAAGATCGTTGAAAGCTGCCTTTTTTGGAAGACATTCCCGTCCCGGTTTGCTGATCATGTCTGTCCAAGTTTTGAAGATCTATTTTTTCAAGTTCTTGAAGGTTTATTTGGGAGCTGCATTCATATGTCAAGCTGGATTCTACTACAACTTAGTTTTTTTCATTTTGTTCAAGTTGGGCATTAGTACCTTGTATGCGCCAACTTGAGGGGGAGTGTTAGCATTATTAGGAGTTTTTTGTTTCTTTAGTTCAAGCTGAATCTTCTTTCTTTACTTATTTGTATAATCCAACTTGAGGGGGAGTGTTGAGAAGTACTATTCACATGACACTGTTCACGTGAACAGTGATTTGGTTGATATGTGTATCTCCTATTTTCCTAGTCCTAGTTGGAGTCCTAGTTTCTAATTATGTCAAGTCCTAATTCTACTGTGAGTTGTTAGTCTTAGTTTCAGTTTGAATTGTTAGTTCTAGTTCTTTTCCTATTGTAACTTGGAATCCTATCATGATTAGGCATTCCTAATCTGATTAGGAGTTCCCCTTTCTATTTGTAATTTCCCCTCTATTATAAATAGAGGGGCTTTCCTATCAATAAAGACAACAAGTTATTATTCTCTCATTCTCTCTTTTTTCTCTTCTCTCAAGTTACTGGTTACAGGTCCTAGGTTTTCTACATATACTATATATAAAAGTAAAGCAGCTGATGGAGATGCATTCAATTGCTTTCTTAGTGTACCACACTTTAATCTATAAGTTTAGAAAATCCACTTCCAATGTCTTCCATAAACGCCCTTCTATATAATAATAGAATTGTCATAGTAAGTGGAAAGTATACATATAAGCATATGAAAAAGATCTTAACTACAAAAGCGGTTGTTTGACGGATTCAACTAAAATCGCCCCCACACGGCTTTGGGTTTGAAATAGCTAGCTAGGATACTTTGCATGTGGTCAAGTAAACATGCATATGTGGTCCCCGTATGTGAAATTATCAATTATCTTCTTGTATTTGTTTCTTAAGATGTTCTAAGGAAGGAAAATAGATTTGTTGATTCCCTGACATGGAGGTCTTTGTTGGTAACGTGTACGACAATATGGTTCATTTCCATTCCATGGATTGCGGAGTTTGTGAATACTCATTCCATGTATTTTACACGATGATTAAATAAAACAATCTTTTTCTACCAAAATTAAAATTTTAATTAAACCTTGTTTTTTAGTTGACCTATGGGCCCTTGAGTAGTATATATAGGCTGAACAGTACGCCAATACATCATCATTCTTGTGCTCACCACACGCCTTGTCTCATCCATTCTTTCTCTGGATAATTTTCATTCCAAAAGGTTAGTTTGATTCGAAACAAGGTTGGTTTATACTATATTACACTACCACCTTCTCTCTCACAGAAGTGCGTAACCCAATTCAATGATTTCCATTCTCTAAACTGACTAGTTTTTCTTTGGTTTCTGTTTACAGACAAATCAACACTACAAGAATGTGGGTTCTCAGATTATTACCAATCTTTGTATTGTCAATCGTGCTGATTTATGGTGGAGCGGCCACCCCAGTTCCGTCAACTGCTGCGCCAACTCCGGTGACTGGTGCAACCCTTCAGCAAGTTTCTGCTTCTCTGCAAATGTATGTTGATGAGCTCCCGCAAATTCCAAAGCTCTATGGTTATTCAATGCAAAACGGCTCACCAACACCTGGAAATCTCACCATTGGCATGTTCGAAAAGACATGGGTATATAAATTCTTGCTCTTCTAATCCCTACACAAACCACCCAACATTCATATAACTACATGTCTTTTTTGTTTTCATAAATACCCCCTCCTCCCATTTTAAATGGTAAAAATGGGGCATGTGGTTGCCTCTCACAAGCAATCCAGATCCTCTACGGTGCGCGGTCCTAACGGCCTGTGCAACGTAGACACACGGCCGTGGGTCGGGGTAAGGCGGTCATTACACGCAGCCATGTGTCTACATAGCCCGGTGTTTGGAGCAGCCCGCGCGATAGACAATCCTGATCTCTCACATGTAGGTTATGGTGTTTTGGATGATAAAGATTTCAAACGAAATAATCTTCTTGGACCACATAAAATTAATTAGATCCTACCTCGAAGATATCAGATTCTTGGATATTCAGTGTTGGGGTTCTACGAGGTAGATGGAAGTAATAATCTCAAATTGAATGTGAGTAGTCCGATATAAAGACTTATGGATACTTGTTTAATAACTAGATTTTAAGGACAAGCGAGACAGGAAATCTATACCATCTTTACAAAGGAGCCTTGTATTTGATGTAAAAATTGATCAATCACGCATTAATAGTATTTTTTTATGCTCATGCTCATGCTCATGCAGAAATTCCACCGAGATTTACCTCAAACAACAGTCTTCGCATATGGTACATCGGCA
Source organism: Telopea speciosissima (assembly GCF_018873765.1). Taxonomy (NCBI): domain Eukaryota; kingdom Viridiplantae; phylum Streptophyta; class Magnoliopsida; order Proteales; family Proteaceae; genus Telopea; species Telopea speciosissima. The sequence goes on along the minus strand of NC_057926.1, from coordinate 55,060,238 downwards.
GAAAAGGCAACCATACCTGGACCAGTGATCGAGGCCTTGAAAGAGGTGCCAACATCAGTGACATGGGAGAATCACCTTCCTCAAAACCACATCTTCCCATGGGACCCAACCATCACCACTGCCATCCCTAAGAATGGTGGAGTTCCAACGGTTGTCCATCTCCATGGTGGCGTCCACCCACCACAAGAAGACGGTCACCCACTCGCCTGGTTCACCTCCAGTTTCCAAGAAACCGGATCCTCTTGGACCCAAAAAACCTACACATACCCGAACGTCCAAGCAGCCGGTGACCTATGGTACCATGATCATGCACTTGGGTTAACACGTGTCAACCTCCTAGCAGGATTGATTGGGCCTTATGTCATTCGTGATCCAACGGTAGAAAACCCTTTGAACCTCCCATCTAGATCAAAGTTTGATCGGCACTTAATGATCGTCGATCGAAGCTTCTATAAGAATGGGTCCATTTACATTAACTCAACTGGTGATAACCCCTCCATTCACCCACAGTGGCAACCAGAATATTTTGGTGAAGTCATTATAGTTAATGGTAAAGCTTGGCCATATCTTAGGGTCCAACGAAGGAAGTACCGTTTTAGGATCATCAATGCCTCCAATGCAAGATACTTTAACTTCTCCTTATCCAATGGCCTCCCATTCGTCCAAATAGGATCTGATTCATCATACCTCAACTCCCCAGTCCAGACTCAGAGTATAGTCTTAGCCCCCGCTGAGATTGCCAATGTTGTAATTGACTTCTCACCTTCTCAAACCAATGAGTCTATCTTAACCAATACTGCACCTTACCCGTACCCGACAGGCAGCCCGGTAGACCAGCTGAGCGGAAACGTCATGAAGTTCATTATTACATCGGGTAATCCGACCCGCCCCGATAATTCGAAAATCCCAAAAATCCTAGTGAATTATCCAGTAGCAACAATTGAAGGTGCAGTGCAGACGAGGTACATTGTGTTGTATGAGTATGACAGTGCTACCGGAAACCCAACTCATCTCTATATTGATGGGAAAAACTTGTCGGATCCGGTGACGGAAACTGCGAGATCCGGTACCACCGAGGTGTGGGAGGTGATCAACCTAACCCCAGATAATCATCCTCTCCACATACACTTGGCCACCTTCCAGGCAATCAAGGTTCAAGAGCTGGTAAATCTCACTACATTCTCCGATTGTATGACAGCAAAGAACGATGCAATTGCATGCAACGTGACAGACTATGCGATTGGGCAATTGTTAACAATCCCCAACTATGAGAAGACATGGAAGAATATAGTGAAGATAGTGCCTGGATATCAAACTACTGTGGTTGTCAAGTTTAATATGGTGGAGACCAATACAACGTATCCCTTCGATGTCACTGCTGACCCTGGATATATCTACCATTGTCATGTAAGCTTCTCTATTCTTCATACTCTTGAATTGGTTACGTGTATATATATATATATATATATATATTAAAATCGTCACTTACGAGTCTTACGTACCCCTGCTTTTACAGAGAGACTGTTTTCAAACTCGAAACGTGACCATTTGATCACAATGGAGTAACCTTAATTATATACCGTTGGACCATGAACCACCCACTCCATCTCTTGGTTATCTCTGACTGAATGTGTATATATTCTTTTGTTTTTCATTTGTGCAGATTTTGGACCATGAAGATAATGAGATGATACGACCATTGAAGCTGATTCTTTGAAGAGGAAAAAAGGAAGCCCAACTTGAGTTACTAATAAGCTATATAGGAAATTAACTATTGTAGACGAAATGGATCCCACGTTCTATAATCAAATATTATAGTCTATAGATATTTCTGATATATTATTGATAAATAAAGGATGAAATTAGGAATTCTTTAATGAGAGAATAATGCAAACTGTCGAGTTTGGACCATGGCAATAATAGCTTTGATCACAAATCATTCTCCCTCTCTTTTCCCATGCTTTAAGTTGTGAAATTGCAGGCCAAGACGGCTTCACCACGTCGCAAAACTAAGTTTTAATAAAAGCGTTGGCTCCTATGTAGCGCTACATGATGTGTAGCGCACATTCAACGGTCTACAGTGCTTGGGCACGCAATCCAACACCTATGGAAATCAAAAAAATCATTCCATGTCTTTTCATGTCTGAGAAAGGGAAATCTTAGACACCCAAAAATTTTAAGAAAATTATAATCAGGTATATGATTGGTGAGAAGTTGGTAAGGGGAAAGATTCCCAATGATAGGAGAGGGCATCCGATTTATCAAATAAACTGCTGTTTCAAAGGCATAATCCCAATAAACCTGTGGGATAGAGCTTTGGGCCAAAATAGTGAACCCGGCCAGTTTCAGCAATGTGACGATTTTGCCTTTCAACTGTGCCATGTTGCTCATGGGTATGGGGGGCATGAAATACAATGGTGAATGTCAAGAGTGGCAAAATAGGAGGTGAGGGAGCGGTACTCCCATCCCCAATAGGTCTGGCACAAAGTTGCACAGACACAAGCCCGGCTCATCCTAGTCTAACAAGGGCCTAACTTGTGGCCCAATTTGGCTGAACAATATGGGCCTCAATCCAGGTTTGCCAGGCTGCGTGGCCTTGCACAATAATGCATGGGGCATCATATAAGGGTGGGAATTTTTTTATTTCACAGGGGTGAGATGGTCATTTCTCCCATCCTGTGTCTTAGCACAAGCCTTACCAAGCCTGGCAACCTTTTCTTTCCAATTTATTATTATAATCTATGGACCAAATTTCCCTTCACCATGGGCATCAGTATTATGGGATGCCCAAGGGAGGGGTAGTTTCGATCCTAAACAATTAGGGGTCGGATTTTGTGATGGCTACATCACCAGCTGTGGTGAGGGATTCTCCCATTCTTCCTCCCCGCGGGTGAAGGAAAACTTTCAGCTTTATTTCTCAAAATGCATAGTTTATGGTGCAAGCTTGGACTGGGCCTGGCTGAGCCATTAGGTTGGGTAGAGGTCAGCCTAGCCCAGCCCATGGATATTTCAGAATAGGCTAGCTACTTTTAGGGAAAAATTGATTGGATCTTGGGTCCTAATTTTCATGCTTGCTACATGTAGATCAAGTGTCCTACCAAAAAAACAAAAAATACATGTAGATCAAGTGTATTCAACTGTATAGAGTTTGGAGCCGAGTTTACGAGTTTTAAAACATTAATATTACGAAGGAAGGGACAATGATAACGTATGTACGTCTTAGCCCAAGCATTAGATGACAACCTTGATACCAAAAGGAGTTATCTCACTAAGGCTGCATTTGGTACGCATTCTTGGAGTGTATTCTAGGTTAATTTGGCATTCTTGGATGATATAAATAGTTGTTTTTATTATTTTAGAAAGTGAAATCGACCTAAAATGTATTCCAATAATGCATAACAAACACAACCTAAGATTGTGTTTGTTTCACTGGAAAACTATTGCATAGAAAAAATAATTATTATAATTTTAATATGTATTTTTCTTGGGGCCTTTCTTGGCATAACTACACCTAGTGAAACATGATGCTTCATTATTTGTCACTTGACAGTACATGGGTTAGTCGGGTTTTTTTTTTTTTTTTTTGTTAAATCCAAATATTACCCTGGTTTAGTTGTTAGTCCATGTGATAGAAAGGTAATGTGGTACTCTAAAGTACCATGAGTGAAAGAAGGGTGGAAGTTTAGAAGTGGTTATTTAAATTGACATAAGTGTCAATCTAACAATTATTGCTGCTAAAAGTGTCCGATTAGCAATGAATCATCTGCACGTACCAACAGGTGAATGTACATCTCAGAGCCAATCAGATTTTAATTTTGTTTCCCTAAAAACCCCTCCTTTCCTTGCAAATAGAAAAATTAGGGCAGGTGGTTGGTTCTCACATGTACGTTCACCTGTTGGTACGTGCAGAGGAACCAAACTCTTTTTCTTCTTATGCAAGTACTCAATAACAAAAAAAAAATTTGTAGCTACCAAGGTTGTAGGAATGATCCTATTACCCAGCCGAGCTTGTAGCCAAAAAAAAAATCTAATAATCACTTTCCCTTTGGGTTCACAAATATCCTCTTAGGTTTTAGTATTTTTTTCAAAATACCTTTTAGATTCCATTTCTTTGGTTGTGAACTCCTACAGATTTAGGATTTACTTCCTTGCGGATCTCAAGCTCTTGACCTAGCCCCTGAGGGAAGCAGTTTAGAAGGCAATGACCGCCATTGCTTGGAACACTAGGGCCATGATCTTGATCTGCATCGCCTGTAGATGGAAAGAAAAAAATCATCTTCAATTCCCTAAAACTGCAGCACCATAGAGTTAGGGGTTGAGAGCTTGACATCTAGCAGGCGCGACATCCAACAGTGTCAAATTGAGGAAGAAAGAAAAAGAATGACTCAATCAACCTCAAACAACGACTGTTGAATATTGCGGCTACAAGGTGTCAACCTCTCAACCCCAAACTGCACCGTACTCAGCGTTCAAGGAATTAGAGAGGATTTTAATCCCCTATAGCTCCACTAACAAAATCATCCATGCTGTCCTCCTCGATCTCTCAAGTTATGTTAAGTACAGTTATGCGTTGACTGTGGATATGGAGAATTAAATTCTAAACAATAGAAGCTTACCATTATGTACGGATGATTTAAAAAAAAAAAAACAAAAAAAAATTTGACGAGTTACCTATTGACGTGCTAATCCTTTCGTAATTGCATCCGAGTCAGAAATCCACACTGACCTAATTAATAACAGAGGCAGGGCATACCCAGTTGAAGCAATTCTATTTAGTAGAAATGGTGAGTGTACTAACCTACGATGTGTTGGTCAATTCATCAACGAATAGCTCGGGGTTTAGGTTTGAATCTTCAAAGATATATGCGAATATGAATTTTGAGGTTTCAAATTGCAGATCGAACAGCAGAAGTGGGATTCATCCTTTTTCCACTTTTTTCGTTTTTTTAATTTATCTCTTATTTTTACCTAACCCAAACAACTTTTAGGAATAAAGAAGATCGAATTAGGGAAGTGGGAAAGCATGAAAGATCCTTAATTGCAAACTCTTAATAAGTGAATTTAATAGAGTTGGGATCTCCGGTCCTGCATTCAAACTGATCTTGTTCATCAACAAGGTGTGTCTGTGTGTTTATGAACCCATAACCTTCATCATTCATTCTGTGTAATAATGGAGTGGTAGGTCATGTACGTGGCTTTTGACTAGGAAACCAGATCCTCATGGGTCCAGTATCCATAGGTCCACACACCCACTCCCGCACCCGCGTATAGAAAATGAAGGCGGGAGAAGAAAGGGCAGGAAAAAGTAGAAGCTAGTTATGAGGATCTTCGACCTACTTAAAAAGTTCAGTTTAAAGTCCCACAATTTCATTAAAATAAAGGGAAAAAAACACTCTCTCGGACAGCGTGCGTGTGTTGCACCAAAACAATGAGAGTAGTAAAATGACCACCCCACCCCCTGAAAGGGAGAAATCAGCCCTGCATGTGGGGCTGTAAACGGATCGGATTCGGCTCGGATAGTGCTATATCTGCATCCGCATCCGATTAGCTATCAGACGGTTTCGGATAGTGCTAAATGGATACGGACACGGATACGGATACGGATATTTTATCCGTTTACATGTAAATATAGCTTTTCGGATAACTATAGCCTATCCATATCCGCATCCGTTTAGCTTTCGGACGGATTCGGATAGTGCTAAGCAGATACCGACACGGATACAGAAATGGATTTTGATTATTCATTTACACCCCTACCTGCATGTAGTGCTTCCGTGCGTGCTTTCGCCATGTTCTCGGACAACAAACACTTTAAACAAATCAAGGAAGACTACCCTCCCACACCTGTGCAAGACCTAATTAGCACCTCCAATTCGGTTCAATTCGTAAGGGGTAAAGAGGTTATTTTATAGAGAGACAGACACAAGGGTAAGGGTGTCAATTTGGAATTGAAACCGAATACAGAAACTAAAACCGACCATATAAACCCATGCCGGTATAAATTTAGTACGGTTAATTTTGGTATGGAAAAATTCTCTCTCTCTCTCTCTCTCTCTCTCAGTTCAGTACGGTATCGCTTTCTAAGATGAAATCGTTCAGTATGTATTGATACCGTACTGAATCACCTATAAGGTTATACCGTACCGAGTATATAGCGAACCTATAACTATATTTATTTTGTACATTTAGTTTCATCATAGTATTTTTAAAAAAAATTTAAAATTTCTGTATTTAAACTTTATTTGGTACCATAACCACTAAAATTATGTTAAAACGAGTGTGAGGAGTCAAAGATTCTTCAGAGAAATAACCGCTGGCTGTATGAATGGTTTGATTGGAATTCAAATATGTAATTGCTCCAAGTGAGTTATGAGCATTTATGGTCATGCATGACTGGTTGATGGATTAATGAACAACATGGAAATAGTGAAATTGAAGATCGAAAAACATGTTGACCACCATCGTTCTTGGCATCGATAGTTGTAGGTGGCAATGGCATAGCAGCTGTTTTCAAGGATGAAACTCGCAATTCCTCTCTCATACAATAGAGTAGAGCATTATCCAAGTTGTGAGGATCAGGAACAAATCCCGTGAAACAAGTCATCAAACCCGGTTGAAGAAGTTAATACCGAATAAAAAAACTGTTCAATACTGAATACATATTGTACCAAAATCGTACCGAACCAGTACGATATCGATAATGAAAATACAGTGTATTTGGTATGATATGATTTCGATATCTGGTTTCTATCTTTTGTATCGCACCGATACCACACCGACTGACAACTTTACACTCTAAGACAAACAGAAACCATTCTCCCAATATAATAGGTAGTGGAAGAGTTTTCTGTCCGGGAGACTGTGCCAGAACAGGGAGGGGCCAATGGGAGAAGGGGCAGAAGCATCAACAGCGGTGGCGGCAATTATCACCTTTCATAAGGGGTGGGGCAGTCATTTCACCCCATCCTTGGTCGGAGTGAGGACTCTCCTGTCATTTTTCCCATAAATTATTCTTTTGAATGCAAGGGAAGGGATCATCTAGTGCAGCTGCTTACTAGTATCTTTTGTTTTCAAAAAGAAAATTCCAATTTGTTTAAAGAATTCAACTAGAACCCGACCACATTGCTTAGACAGTTAATTTGGATCTCCACAGATGGATCTAAGTTTGAAATGGATCATCAGGTATGGTAAAGAATATTTATAGAGTGAGCCAAACAGCCAATTCTTCATAATCATTCTTGTTCTCACCACACAAGTTATCTCATCTGCTCTTTCTCGATCCGAATAATTTTCATTCTCAAAGGTCTGTTTCATGATCTTACTTCTACTACCACCACCACCTTCTCTAATAGAAGTATCATAACTCGATCATAGTATAAAACTGACTTGTTTTCCTTTGGTTGTTTGTTTACAGAGAGAAATCAACAACACTACAAGAATGGGAGGTATCATCAGATTGTTACTTGTTCTTATACTGTTAAGTTTGACGATTTGCACATCACTATCAACGTCTGCATCACCTCCAGTTACTGGAGCAACCCTTCAGAAAGTAGCTGCTTCTCTGAAAATGTTTGTTGATCAACTCCCACAAATTCCAAAGCTTTTTGGTCATTCAATGCATCACGGCTCACCAGCACCTGGACATCTCACCATAGGCATGTTCCAGAAGAAATGGGTATATAAATTCTTCCTCTTCTAATCCGTCATTGCTCCTCATTGGTGTGTTTCTTGCTCAGAGAATCCTCTCCCAAAGAAAACCCTTGATTTACAAACGAAGCATGTATTTGGTGGAAAAAAAATTCTTTCCAATTCCCCAAAAGTGCAGTGCGGTGTAGTTCATAGTTGAGAGGTCGACACTTGGTAGGCGTGACATCCAATAGTACCGAGTTTGAAAAAAAAAAAAACTGACTCGATCGGCCTTGGACAGTTGGATGTCACGCTTGTCAAGTGTCGACCTCTCAACCCCAAATTGCATTGCATTCGGCGATCAAAGAATTGAAAAGATTTTAATTCGTATTTGATAGGAAAAAATGATCCAAAAACTCGAGTTCAATTCCTCTGTGCAGTTGCAATTGCACATATATCTAAGAGGCAATCACCTATCTCAGTCTTGTCATTTATAAAATAAGGAGGAGTATTTATAAAAACAAAAGGGGCATGTGGTTGCCTCTCGCATGTACATGGATCAATTCTCCAACAAGTCCATCTATTGTAGAAAATTTATCCATCTAGTGTACGCTTAAATGATCAATAACTTACCCTTTTTCTCTCTTTCCATATCATACAGAAATTCCACCGTGATTTACCTCTAACGACAGTCTTCGCATATGGCACATCGGCAAAGACAGCTAGCGTACCTGGGCCAGCGATTGAGGCCCTAAAAGGGGTACCAACATCAGTGACATGGCAAAACCACCTTCCTCAGAACCACATCTTCTCATGGGACCCAACCGTCACCACCGCCATCCCTAAGCATGGTGGGGTTCCAACGGTTGTCCATCTCCATGGTGGCATTCACCCACCACAAGAGGACGGTAACCCACTCGCCTGGTTCACTTCACATTTCCGAGATACCGGATCCGCTTGGACTCAAGCAACCTATACGTACCCGAACGTCCAAGCTGCCGGTGATCTATGGTACCATGATCACGCACTTGGGTTAACACGTGTCAATCTCCTAGCAGGCCTGATTGGCCCTTACATCATCTGTGATCCAAAGTTAGAGAAACCTTTGAATCTCCCATCCGGACCCGAATTCGATCGGATCCTGATGATCTTCGATCGGAGCTTCTTCAAAAATGGATCCATTTACATCAACTCAACTGGTGATAACCCTTCCATTCACCCACAATGGCAACCCGAATATTTTGGTAATGCCATTATAGTTAACGGTAAGGCTTGGCCATATCTTAAGGTCCAACGAAGAAAATACCGTTTTCGGATCATCAATGCCTCCAATGCACGATACTTTAACTTCAACTTATCCAATGGTCTCCCGTTCGTCCAAGTGGCATCTGATGCGTCCTACCTCAATTCCCCAGGCCAGACACAAAATATACTCCTAGCCCCTGCCGAGATCGCTGACGTTATAGTTGACTTTTCAACTTCTAAGACCAATGAGTCAGTCTTAACCAATAGCGCACCTTACCCATTCCCGTCGGGTAGTCCGGTGGACCAGCTGAGCGGAAACGTCATGAAATTCATCATTGCATCGGGTAAACCAACCCGTCCGGATAACTCGAAGATCCCAACAAGTCTAGTGAATTATCCGGTAGCAACAAGAACAGGTGCAGTGAAGACGAGGTATATTGTGTTTTATGAGTATGATAGTACAACCGGAAACCCAACCCATCTCTATGTTAATGGGAAAAAGTACATGGATCCGGTGACGGAAACCCCGAGATCCGGCACCACCGAGGTGTGGGAGGTGATCAACCTGACCCCAGATAATCACCCATTACACATACACTTGGCCACATTCCAGGCAATCAAGACTCAAGCACTGGTAAATCTCACCACATTCACCAACTGCATGACAAAGAAGAATGATGCAATTGCCTGTAACGTGAAAGCCCATGCAACTGGGAAATTGCTAACCATCCCCAACTATGAGAAGACATGGAAGAATGTAGTTAAGATAGCATCTGGATTTAAAACTACTGTAGTCGTCAAATTTAATTTGGTGGAGACGAATTCAAAGTATCCGTTCAACGTTACTGCTGCACCTGGATATGTCTACCATTGTCACGTAAGTCTCTCTAATCTTCGTATGATGGATTGTGTTAGGTACTTGATATCTTGATCTATACGCGAAAAATGCTTCAAAGCTGATGAAACGTGTTAAATCAAGCCATTTATCCTATTTCATATTAGACTGGTCCAATCTAATGCTCATACACTAGAGTGGACCATTAGACACATAATAGATTGTCTATTCAAATCGTCTAACTGAATTCTTCTGTTTTCTCACATATGCAGATTTTGGACCATGAAGATAATGAGATGATCCGGCCACTGAAGCTGGTTCTTTGAAAAGGAAGCCAAACTCCCACTAATAAAATTTCTTACTTTTCTTGGGATCGTTTAAATGACACCTCTATATAGTTGCATTTAAAACTTATTAATTTCTTTTGATTGTCCCTTGTCTTAAATTATTAAGAAATTATTGAATATCATCACCTGCTCCTCTAAACGTAATTTGTATCTCAAATAATGTTTTTATTGAAACTTGATCTCTTTTGTTTTAAAAGGATGTAATTTTCGATTCTGGATGGGGCCTGGCTCGTGGCCCAATTTGGACATTATGGGCTTTGGTCCAGGTTCTGGCCAAATTTGATTGGAAGCCAGGTAATGGATGGAATCCCACTAGGGGGAATATAGATACAATGCTCTCTTATTAAAAAGGAAAAAGAAAAAGTGAGCTAGTGCGTGAATCAAGGTCGACCATTTAAAGATGGATTATTATATGAATTAAATTTTTTATTATCTAAAGTTGCAATATTATTATATTTTAAATTGATTATTATTTTTTAATATATGTAGAGTCATGTATTAAAAGGAAAAATGATTCCATCAAAAAAAAAAAAAAAAAAAGGGAAAAATGATTGTCACCTAGATATATAGGTTACAAATGTGTTGCCTAAAATACCATGATGACAAAGATATGATTGAATTCCATGTCCGGCTGTAGCGTATGTGGCCGCTTCCTCCCACAATAGAGGTAGATATGTTATTTCATAGGAGGGAGGATTGAGATAGACATAGGGAGGTGATAGTATACGCTACGCAGCTTGGCAGTGTTCTTCCTCTCAAGTAAGGGATTAAGTTCGATGTGTGGTTGCATAGTTTAGACTAGGGCCTCCGTGTGTCTATGTTTCTCCTCCCACAATGGGGGTCAGATATGTCATTTCATAGGAGGGAGGAGCAAGATAGGAAGAAAGAAGTGCTAGAGTACGCTATGCAAATTACTAGTGTTCTTTTTCCAAGTAAGGGAATCAATTCCTATTTGGTTGCATAGCTTGTGCTAGCGTCAGAGGAGAGAGATAGACAGACGTTATTAATATAAAAAGTGGAAATATCGCTATTTCCATAGACCAAAGATATGGAAGAATCATTAATGGGCTTTTCGATTTCAAAATAGGAAGGTTGATGATACTCATAAATCAAAAGGCCACCATCGAATGCTCAAGTGAGGTGCACTGGGCAGTGCACCGCACTTGAGAGGATAAAAATTCAAAGAAGTTATGCAAATGTGTCCAATGCACCACACTTCAGAATTCAACTGTCCACCCAACACTTGAAAAGATAAAAAGACACCACTGAGAGGATAAATTTTCAGAAGAAGTTACGTAAATGTGAAACATCATCTATTAATGTTCCTCATCACCCCAACACCACCCGGCCACCCTTCTTTTGTGAAGAAATTAGTTGCACATTAAATCATTAAGAAACTTGTAATTAGTGGAAAAATGGAACGTTCACCCTTGCTGACCCCCCCTGCCCCCCACCCCCACACACAATTGTCTTGAGGAGGTTGGGGTTCTTGGGTTACGTCCACTAGTTTTCTTGTGGAAGGGTTTTGGGGGTCCCTTAGCCTCTAGATGGGTCTGTCCTTCGAGGGCTTTTAGGGTTTCCTCTTTGTTAGTTATACAGTTCTTTCTTTCTTTCGTATAAATTTGATATTATCGATCCAAAAAACAAAGTTGCACATTGGATAAGGATTATTTAAGCTGTATAATTAGTATTCCATAATTTAAATTGGAAAAAAAAAATGTACAATTATATTTGAAGGAATCAAGGAACTTATACCAAATAATATATATTTCTAAAATTTTCATATTATCTGATATTGGGAGAGGGTTTCCCTCACTGCCAATGTTGGGGAATCTCTCGTGCCACATCAACGGTTATCTGACGTAGCAGAGGAAAGAGAACTTTTCTTCAAAAGATAACTAGCAGCAAAATAAACTTTACTAATAATAGTTCTATTTTCTAAGAAAAACTATTGAAACAAGATTGCTGATGTTTGTAACCTTACTTTCTTTGCCCTCACAAAATGACGGGTAATATAATTTGAGATCTAATAACCTAATTTCACATTCACCTGACACGGAGAAGCTGACTCATTCCTCATAAAGTGGAGAGCCAAAATATGACATGTATCCGAGCAAGAGAGACAGGGGTTAAAAGAAGGTTTGAGAGAGAAGTGAAGGATGGGATGAGTTGCAGCAGAAGCTACATGGTTCTATGTATCGGTATCGGATTGCCCGTATCGGGTGATCCGTATTGGTTTTGTATCTTGCCAATCCCGATACTATATCTGTGACACGGTACAGAAAACAGGTAAAATGATCAAAAAAATCATTTTTTCAAGGAGAATCGGGGTAGTTTGTCCGATATTGCGGATCTATGCCAATACCATATCGATTTCCAAATTGACCGATCCTCGTTCTGATACCATGCACTAAAACCATGAGAAGCCATGAATTAGAATTTTGGGGAAGAGAGAAAGAGAGATACGTACTCTCCAAACAAAAAAGTAATGAAGCCTAAGTCTCTACAGAGGGTAAATACAGATTGCTAAGTAAAGACAACTGTACATGAAGAATAATTACTCTCTCCCTACACGCAGCTGATTCGTGCTCAACTATGGATCTTTGTCCCCTCCAGTTCCTTGCCCGGCTCAGTTCCTCCAGTGCCTATAATAAGGGGGGCATAATAATCACCCTACCCATACCCAAACACTCTGCCTAGGTGGGATCCACCCCACCTTATTACATGCACTGGGGGAACTAGGCCAAGCAGTGAACTGGAGGAGATAATTTTAGGCTCATCCATCCCCTCACTTAATCGTTGTTTAATATTATATCAAAAATAAATTCTCACTTCCTATTGATGAATTCGAAAATACTTGATCTTCCCTTTGATCATCTAAGAGTCCCGATCGCCATGGGCAAGGGATTCTCCCTTAACCCCTTGTATGGAGAAACTCGGTCCAAAGGAGTGAACAAATTTGTTTCAATATTCAATGTATTTTTTTTATTTTTTGTGAATAATTAATATATTCAACTAAGCCCAAAATTCTTTTCCCCCAAAATTTGTCTCAATGTTGAATATATTTAGCCATGTATAAAACATGTACTGTTGATGCTAATATATTAATTAAGCTTTGAAAATCATAGTTTATTACTTTATTCGGTAAAAGATTGGGATAAACAATTAAGCATTTGTGTTGTTGCTCATCAACCAATTGCTAAGCGTCCAAAATTAGATAAAAACTTTTGGCTGTTCACATTAATTCTTTTAATAAGAAACGCGTCAAATTAAAAGCCATCGAGGAATTAAGCAGTTGGGCTCATTATAACAACCACTGGCAATAAGATGATTTGGGAGAATTAATCCTTCATTCACACTAATCCCAATCTGTGTTCCAGAACCTTTTTTGGCTAACTGTGTCAATGGATTGTTTAAATTGTTCAAGTAAGTCAAAATTTCATTTTACTTCAAGCATACTCTTAACCATGGAATGGTTTTCTTGATCAGAATGAACTCTCAAAATTTTGAATTCGAGGATTACTATAAGAAGGATCTGGTCTAAGTCCAAACAAAGAAAAGTATGAAGAAGGTAAAAACTATTTCAAAAAGAAAAATGGAAACAGAAAAATACATAAGATTACTTGATATCACTAAACAGGTCATTCTCTCTCTCTCTCTCTCTCTCTCTCTCTCTCTCTCTCTCTCTCTGTCTGAAGTTTGAATATTGATGGCTTATGATTACCCTATACAGTACTAAAGCTTAGTCAATAAAAGTATTTTTTTTTATTTTAGTCTAATGCTTGCAATGGAAGGCTGCAGGAAGCTTTTATCTAGTGAAGTTATACTTGAAAAAGAGTAAAAATTTGTTTGACAATTAAGAACACTTTTTTGTCTAAAGGTGCAAAGATTTCATTTAAAAAATAGATCAGAATCTGTCGAATCGATCAATTCTACCTGAAACAAATTGACACATATATGCTCAGCTTGTTATTTATAGGGGTTGAAGCTATGAGCCCAATTCATTATCAATCTCTTGTGCTCAGCATACGCATTGCTTCCTCTCCCCCATCCTTTGGCTTCTTTGCATATTCACTTTCTTTCTCATAGGTACTGATATATGATAATCTAGCTCTTATTGTCTTTCCTTCAGTATCCCAAGGCCCAGACCATGAAAACTATCTAGGACTTAGGTAGAATTCATTCTTAAAAAGTTAACCATTAAGGAGAAGGTGTCTAATCTTTATAAACCTTCACATTGATCAAGGTTTTTTTTTTTTTTTTTTTTTTTGGGTTAAGAAACCTTCACATCAGGTTACTCACATCCTCTCCCCATGTGGGTACCCGTCTTCTAGATCTTACATCGTTCATGAGGTGTGGGATCCACCTTTGGATAACGGGGCCACACCCCATAAATGGTGTACGTGAGATTCAGGAGAAGGGTACCTATGTGGAGAGCCGAGCCTGACGCGTCCACCACCATTTTCTCTCACACTTAACATGCATAGGCCAAACTTGGCTTCTATATTGCTTAGAATTTTTATCCTCTCAATTGTAGTGCACTCTCCAGTACACCTCTAAAGTGCATCCAACGGTACATGTACTGCATTTGAGAAAATGATCTTGGTTAAGTGTGGTGCACTATCCACCGTCGGATGCACTTTGAAGGTGGAGAGTGTACCACACTTAGCCAAGAACATTTTGTCAAGTGTGATACACCATTTGATGCACTTTAAATGTGTATTGGGCAGTGCACCATACTTGAAATTGAGAGGATGAAAATCCATACCACGGGATAGCATAATTAAGATTTACGGCTCATCTTGAAACCCAGTGAGAATTGAAGTTAGTAACCATTTATGTTTCATGTATCTTGCGAATTGATTGTAAAACTGATCATTTTGTTTAACAGTGTTGTCTACAGATCATAAACAAGTGGTCATCAATGAGGGCTATTGAAGTCTTAGCAGTCCTTATTTTATTGTTCTCTATCATGATCCACGGTAGCTTGGCCACTCAAACCCCACCACCTCCGGTGACTGAAGCAACCCTTGAGGGAGTGGCTGCTTCTCTGCAAATGTTTGTTGATGAACTCCCACAAATTCCCAAGCTCTACGGTTTCTCAATGGAAAATGGCTCAGCAGTAACTGGATTTCTCACCATAGGCATGTTCCAGAAGAAATGGGTATTTTACTTTCTTCCTTCCTTCCTTCTCAATTCTCATCATCAGTTCTCTCCACCCCATATTCCTATTAAACTCTCAAATTAAGGGTTACCGGATACTTATATCTTCTGTTCTGTCTATAAATAATGTATCTATACAGAAGTTCCACCGGGACTTGCCTCCAACGAGAGTTTTCGCTTACGGTACGTCCAAAGCTACAGCTACCATACCCGGACCCATGATCAAGGCCTTGAAAGGGGTATCAACATCAGTGACGTGGAAAAATCACCTCCCTCGAAGCCACATCCTCTCGTTGGACCGGACCTTAACCACTGCTACACCTAAGTATGGTGGAGTCCCCACGGTGGCCCATCTCCACGGTGGGATCCATCCCCCCCAAGTCGATGGCAACCCGCTTGCCTGGTTCACCTCCAATTTCAAAGAGACCGGATCCGGCTGGACCCAAAGAACCTATACCTACCCGAATGTCCAAAATGCCGGGAACTTGTGGTATCATGATCACGCTCTTGGGATAACACGTGTCAACCTTCTTGCGGGCCTGCTCGGACCTTATACCATCCATGACCCTTCGATTGAAAATCCTTGGAATCTCCCAACCGGGTCGAATTTTGACCGGAATTTGATGGTTTTTGATCGGAGCTTCTACAAAAATGGATCCCTCTACATCAACTCAACGGGTGATAACCCGTCCATCCACCCACAATGGCAACCCGAATACTACGGTGTTACCGTTATCGTCAATGGTAAGGTGTGGCCATTCCTTAAGGTGCAAAGAAGGAAGTATCGTTTCAGGATCACCAACGCCTCCAATGCACGATACTATAATTTCTCCTTAGATGATGGCCTCCCATTCGTCCAATTGGGATCTGATGCATCTTACCTAAACTCACCCGTCACAACCCAAACTATACTCCTGGCTCCAGCCGAGAGTGCAGACGTTGTCATAGACTTCTCTGCCTCCAAAACCAAAGAGATCGTGTTGACCAACAATGCACCATACCCGTACCCGACAGGAAACCCGGTGGATCAGCTAAATGGGAAAGTAATGAAGTTCATTGTTTTACCCAATAAAAAGTCCGATATTGATGATGAAGATAATTCCGCAATCCCGGCAAAGCTAGTGAATTACCCGGCCGCAACAACCGATGGTGCGGCAAAAACAAGGTATATAACATTGTATGAGTATGATGACACAAAATCGGGTAACCCGACCCATATCTATATTAATGGGAAAAGCTTCTTGGATCCGGTGATGGAAACACCGAAAATCGGTAGCACCGAGGTGTGGGAGGTGATAAACCTGACCCCAGATAATCACCCATTGCACATACACTTGGCTACATTTGAGGCGATCAAGGTGCAGCAACTGGTGGATGTTGATACGTTCAAGCAGTGCATGACAACAAAATACGATGCAATGGCATGCAACGTGACAGCCCATGCAACTGGGGAATTGGTAAGCATAGTAGAGTATGAGAAGACATGGAAGAATGTAGTCAAAATAATGCCTTTTTATCAAACTACTGTGGTCGTCAAGTTTACTATGGTGGAGACCAATGGAACGTATCCCTTCAACGTAACAGCTGCACCTGGATATCTCTACCACTGTCATGTACGTAAGCCTTAATTTCTAGCTAAAATCTATGTTTGGATGCAAGGAAGCAAAATTATAAGAAAGGGAATTGAAAATTTTCAAATTTTTACTACCTACTCAGTAACTACTACTCTAACTGATCAGTCATGATTTTCATGGATGCAGATTTTGGACCATGAAGATAACGAGATGATGCGACCATTGAAGATGGTTCTTTGAAAAAGACATCGAATTGAAATTAATTTATGAAGTTACATAAGAAATAATATTCTTGATATTGTATATTTTTTTTAATTTTTTTAAATGATATTGATATTGTATATTTTTTTTAAATTATTTTTTAAATGATATTGTTTATATTTGTGCCTCAGACGTTTCAACTATGAGGTTGATCACTTAGCTCATTTTACTTTTTACAATTCTTTCGCTAGTTTCTTCCGCTGTTCCTTTACCCGTTCCCTCCAGTCAGGGCTTTGTAGCTAATAAATTTCTAACTCTCTGACCTCTGACCAAGAAAAGAATTCATCAGAAGTAAAATTAAGAATTAGTGCAATTAGACACGTTCTATGGTCGAAAGATTGTATGGAATCAACGACATTATTTATTTCTGAAATTTTTTTCATGTTATATGTTTCAAAAAAAATGTGGAAGCCTTAAACGTCTCTATCTTAATACATGAGAGGTTGAGATTTACTTATTAAACATTTGACATCAGATAAAACAGTTTAATTAATTATCTTCCGTATTACACAAATATTGATACAAGTCTTTCCTTTTAAAATATTAGTCTTTTTCAAAGGAAAGCGGAAACTTTGTGATGTAGGGGAGTATCAAGGTAGGGTGAAACTGGGCAAGGATAGGGGAGAGTGGGGTGGGGTTGCACGGCAAGGGCAAGAGGGTGGGTGAACAGATTGGGGAGAGAGGAAAGGGGGTAGTGCAGGATGAATCGTTATCCTCTCCTGTTATAGCACGGTGCAGTAACGCATCGTGTGGCACCTGCAGAGGCCATGTGCAGCATGTGAGGCCTGCTGTGCCACATGGCCTCTGCAGCGCCACACGATGCGTTACAGTACCGTGCTGTAATAAGAGAGGGTAAAAAAAATAGGGGGAAAGATTTAGCACGTCACCAAATTACCCAGCATGTGTCATCTTCTCTCCTCCCCTTTGGAAAAGACTTTTTATTGGTGCATGTCATTAGCTTTCCAAAAACTGATGGCATGCAAACCCTACCCTAAAAAATAATAAAAATAGGTAAAAAAAAGAGAAGAAAAATAATGAACCGACTTATTCATTAAAATGAGGGGTATTTTAGGCATTTTAAATTAACAGGGGAGAAGGAGAGGTAAAAGTCTAAAGGTAGAGAAGTATCAATAAATATAGGCCAAATAATTAGATTTCTGGGCTTTGGGGATAAATGGTGTGAAATGATTTCTTCTCTTATTTCTTCTACCTCGTTCTCGATCAAATTGGATGGGAGCCCATTCGATTTTTTTCACACCTCTAAGGGTATCCGTCAAGGGTGGCCCCTCAGTCCTTATCTTTTCATTACCACTATGGTATGGAGGTCCTCTCTAGATTATTTACAGCTTATCGTGATCTGAATCTCTTTCAAGGTATTAAAGTAGCTAGATCAGCCCCTGAAATTTCTCATCTTTTGTTTGCTGACGACATATTTGTTTTTTGTCGTGCTACGTCTGAAGACCTCATGACCATCAAAGCTGTTTTGGATCTTTTCTCTAACTTATCAGGTCAGGAGATTAATTTTTTCCAAAAGTGGAGTGCACTTTAGTATAAATGTTTCCCCCTCTGATAGAGTTTCTCTGTGTTCTTTAATTGGCATAAAGGAAATGACAAATAATTCCATATATCTGGGAACTAATCTCTTCCATGGCAGGTCTAAAGTAAGGGAGTTGAGTGGTATTGTTCAGCGCATTCAAAGGAAGCTCTCTTTTTGGAAATCTAATTTCCTATCTTATGCAGGTCGTAATGTTTTAATTCAATCTGTTCTGGCTGCTACTCTGGCTTATCTGATGAATTGCTTTCAATTCCCTATGAAAATCAGTCACAGTATTGATTCTATCTATCTTAATTTCTGGCTTGGTAATTCGGGGAAAAAGAAAAAAGCTTCTCTTATTGCTTAGGAAAAAATGTGTGTCCCAAAATATAAAGGGGGTTGGGCTTCCGTAAAACTAAGCACCATAATAAAGCTTTACTCATGAAATTAGGCTGGAGGTTACTCAAAGACACCTCCTCACTTTAGGCCAGAGTTCTTAAAGCCAGATATTTTCCTAATGCATCCTTTTTTGACCCTAAAACTATTGCTAAAAGAGGCCCTTGGACATGGAATAGTATTACTTATATTATTCCTTCCTTGAGAAATATTATGATTAGGAAAATTGGCAATGGAAAATCCACTTTCTTCTGGACTGACCCTTGGATCCCTTTTATCCCTAGTGGTCAGTTGCTTTCCTTGGTTGGTTTGGCTAACCATGCGGAAAAGGTTGGTAAGTTTGTCTCTAATTCTAGTTGGAATTCAGCTTTACTCGATGTTTCTATTCCTTTAGATACTTCTACTTATATTCAAAGAATTAATTTATCTGAGTCTAATGATAGCTGGTGGTGCATTTTGGCCAAGAATGGCAGATTTAGTACAAAATTGGCTGCTAGATCTTTATTTTTACCATCTTCTAATATTAACCCTTATCTTTTCACCTGGTGGAAATTTTTTTGGAAGTTGAAAATACATCTTAAATTCAAACATTTTTTCTAGCGTGTGTTAAATGCGGGACTCCCTATCAAGAAAACTTTATCTAGATGGCTTAAAATTGACCCCTCTTGTGCTTGATGTGGAAACTGTGTCGAATCATACTGGCATTTATTCCTCTCTTGTGATTGGGTCAAACATATTTGGGCCGCTGGTCCACTGGGCATGAGGTCTGAATTCTTGTCTTATTCCTCCCTAAAAGATTTATGCCTTGCTACCTTGTTTAATTATAAGCTTGACAAACAATCATTGATATGGTTTTTTGGGGTCTTTGTTATCACTTGTTATTTTATTTGGTCTGCTAGAAACAAGGTTGTGCTTGGTCTAGATAAGGCGGATCCAGTCTGGGTAATGAAGAGTATTGAAAAATGGATTGTTGATTTAGACTTATCTCCTCCCTCATTTTCGTCCCATGATGTTCTTTCTCATAATGAGGAGGAGTTGATCTTATCTACTTTTTCCCATTTGCCAAAATTCAATTTCCTTGTTTTAATCTGTGCAGGATATCAGATACCAAGAGAGAATTCAGCAGGATGGTCTTATATATTTTTTTTAGATGGCAAGTTTGCTTTGCTTGCTGCAAGGAGTTTTAATTCGTCTCGTCATATGGAACCAGAATTAATTAGTATCTGGATAGGTCTCCAGCATGCGTCCAATCTAGGGATGAAGGTGAAAGAAGTGTGGTGCTCCAATCAACGGATTGTCGAGTCTCTTCCAACTCCAACACATACTCCTTGGCCTTGGCCACTTCTCAAGGAATTTGTGTATATAAGTACCATAGGGTAAGACATTACATTTAGTACTAAGCGGAATCCTTTCTGTTTTGTGGTGACTTATAACCTAGCTAAAAATGCTCAAACAAGGAACTACATCTCTGTATCTTTTGCCTAGTTGTAATTTGTTTTCTTTTCTCATCAAAATATATATATATATATATATATATATATATATATATAAATATATATATATATGCTAAGTATTGGGGAGTGGTAGTAAACTAGTAATTGCCCCCAACAATCAATGCGGAGAAACCCCCAAGTAAGGATAATACAAACATTGACACAAAAACCAATGGAAAACAGCCCAGTCCCAACAATATAAAATGGATGATCAGTAATCCTTGCAACCCCAGTCACATGGTAGGCATGTCCGCCATCACTTGCAACTTCTTTAATCCCCGAAATCCCAAACTATAAAACTATGGACAAATCCTTCGTTATTTTGAAAATTGAAATGCGCATCAATCAACCATAAGGGCCACAAAACAAAGGATCAAAACAATATTCAAGGCTCGCAACTGCTGTGAATAGCCTAAAATCTCGTACCACCTATTTCACTTCACTGATTCGAAAAGTGAGGATAAAAATAAGGGAAAATTAGAAGATTACAGAAAAAATGGCTGTTAGATTCCTAAATACCCGTCTGACTCTCTAATTTAAGAGATTTACCAAAGACAAGATGGATATTTTGAAAAGGGGATAAGTTTTCTGAGGGGGTGACGCAAACAGGAGGCCTAAAGGAGTGCTTGTGGAAGCATCAACGGTTCGGGCATTTCCGCCTTTGATGGGGACAGCGCCTCTCAACCCCTCAACCCCAATTATATCTTGGGGGCTAGGGGGGCAAACTGATCCCCTGCCAAGGAATGCAGGGAACTATTCATTCCAGCACCGGCACTTTTGCAGACTAGTCTCTCTTTTAGAGAATTTGAAACAAAGATATCGACCCATAGAACAGAGTTGAGAAAATATTAGCCCGGCTCAGGGTGGGTGTTTTTGGAGTTGCTGAGAGGCGAGAGAAGTGAGGGAATGCAGTTTGGCAAGGGCAAGGAATTGTTAGGAGGGCACATTGGAGAGCGATGCTGAGATATTGTCATCCTGTGGCCTGTAGACTTCATTAGTAAGTGACACCAAGTCCTGTTGTTGTGTGGCCAAGCATCTGTGTCCACCTTCCTTGTGTCAGTGGCTCCACCACATATGCTACAAGTTCCGGTTTTGCTAAAGTTTCATGGTAAGTTTTGGGATTCTGAGAAAAGAGCATCTGTCAAGGAATGGGAATCGGATCATCTTTAGGGCTAAGACATTACCAGTGCCCATTGCAGGGTGACATTTGGCTGAAATGGAAATGCAGATTGTTTCAGAACAACCATTGTTTCCGGCAAGAAGACTAAGCTGAGACATGTTAAAGGCATCCATGACAATGACAAAAAGTGGAACCGGGCCTGGTCTATGGAGAAGGTAGTGAATAGTGAGATGCAATCGAGATGATGGTGAGTTGGAGGGACAAAATTGTCAACTGCTTTGGGTATTTTTGTAACAGCCATTTGCCTTGGGCTGTTAACCTAAAGATTAGGTGGGTGGTTTGGTAAACTGGAACTCACTTTTGTTATGTAATTTTCCTCAAAAAACTAATCACAGAACCACACATTGAGTATCAAAAATAAAAACAGCACAGGGGAAGACGAATGTCAAACAAGGCGGTTTAAAGCGGGAGAACTACTTGCAAACTGAACTCAAATATGTTTTGTTCCACCAAGTTCTTAACACCCATCATGCCTACTGGGAGGCAAATGGGTGTGTGAAGAATCACATATCTAAAAGTACATGAAAACAGTCAACTGTTCAATTCATCATCCTGAAAAGACAAAATAATAAACAAAACTAACTATTGTAGCTCCTCGATACAAAAATTCAAAACCTAGCTGCAGGAAGTTGGTGTAATCCAAGCCCTCTACTCCTCTGTAATCCTCAAAATGGCATCTTCACATACCAAAGCACTGCACAAGGGGGGAAAATAAGAGATTAATTATTAGAACAAAAAACAATTTAGGCTCATTAAAACTGTGTCAAATTGCAATGTCAAAAAGGCCTGAGAACATAAAGAGAGGCTTAGCATTATTATACAGTCATAGACTACACAATCGGTTAAACTTATCACATTGATCAATGACAACATCCAAAACATGTATGTTATTAGCTATGTAATTAAAGTTAATCTAGTGCACTAACTTGCAGCTCTAATAAGTCCTTTTGGGCATAAACAATAAAACAAATGCAAAACCACTCTCTAGGAAGATCTAATATGCAATCCATATAGAAACGTTAGCATGTCAGAATTAAATTGAAGTTGCTTCAGCAGTCCAGATACCGTAATCAGAAATTACTCTAAACATTGTGGAACTAAAATTATTGGACAGTGGGATTCAACACTATGTGCAAATGAACACAAACTTAAGACGGTCAGGAACCAAATTGAAGTTGCTTCTGCACTCCAGATACAAAAGATCTGTAACTGTAATCAGAAAATTCCCTAAACATGGTGCAACTAAATGGAATATACATAGGAACCATTACCTTATATGTTGCTTGGGTACATGAAAACCCTAACCTTAGAACCCTGCAACACAGGCACAATAGTATAAATAATATAAAATGGAAATAAAACACCCTCAACATTGAAGGAAAAATTGAAAATATAGTTGAATAGACAAGGAAGTAAACTTAGGGTATACCATGGACTTGGGGGGCAGGTTGGATTTGAACTTTGCACGGACGATTCCACTGTTACCGTGCGGCCTTGTTACCTTTCCCCAAATACATCTGTAATGGGATCCGTTCTTCTTGACCTTGGCCTTGTAAATATAGGCCATTCGCTTGCCACAATACCATCCAACCTCTTCCTTTGTGTTCACACCCTCCACCTGGATCAAAGACGTGTTTGGGTATTGGTTGGATTTCGACCTAAACCATCGACATGAACATAAGCTCAATCAGACGAAATCCATGAAACAATACAGGGAATCAAATCAGAAAATAAAAGTCGACTTTGTTGAATGGTTTCACCTATTACCTCTTGTATCCGAGGATGGTTCCCCTCACATACAGTCTGAAATCAAAATCAAATATCAAAACGAAACTGAGAACATATAATGAGTCTTTAAACCCTAAAGAGAGAAATGAACAAAAAACATAGTTCAAGGAACACTAATGGCAGCAAGAACGGATGAAGATAACCTGACTCGTTCTCCTTGGCGCCCCTTCACCATCTTCGCTTCAATTTCCCACGCTAACGGCGGGCAGAAGACCAAAGGTAAAGTCGAGTGAAAACCTAATGCGAACTAACAAGATGAGACTATATATTTAGAGAGTAGATGGGCATGTATTCGTGTGGGTTGGGCTCGCCCGGCTAAACTTGCACTTTTATCCTGTTGGGCTTTGTTTGATCTGGCCCATATGATGAAATATCCTGATTAAACTGTAAAGGAGTAATACCTTTAAGAATCGGGAATCGGATCGGTGAATTAGCCGGTTAGGATCGGAATCGGCTGACACTGATCCCAAGTTCCATCCTTCCTAATCATTGCTTCCTGAATTAGGATCGGCCGATTCTTAGTCATTTTCTTCATAAACCATCTGAATCGAACCGATTCATGGGCCGATTCCCGATTCCTAAATTTGGACTAGCAGGAAGGAAATCAAGCAGCATCCATGTACCCATTTGCTTGATGAATACTTTCTTATAAGAGACAAAGAAGCTATACTTCATATCAATATGGGTTTATTTCTATTTTCACCAAAAAAAAAACATGGGTTTATTTTCCTCGAAGGATTGCCAAGTATTGGGTGGCTCATCTAATGGAGTATTTTCTGCGCATTTAGAGGGCAGGCCTTGGTGCAACGGTAAAAGGTTGTTCCATAGTGACCAAGTGATCATGGGGTTCAAGTCTATAAACAATCTCTTTGTAAAAACAAGGGTAAAACTACGTACATTATGACCCTCCTCACGCCCCGTAATAGTAGTGGCCTTGTGCACTAGATATGCCTTTTTTAGCCTATCACAAAAAACAATCCAAAGTACAGGATGGGACTGCAATTTCACACGCCAATCACTATTACAATAGACCAAATTCTGTATGGAAACAAATTTGATTTTCTTCCTAAAATTAACTTTTTTTTCTTTGGAGTTTGTGCCCAAGGAATTGCATTGGGAGAGACCTGTGTTGTCTACGCATTTCAATCGATCCATCATGCCATTGTTGTGGTGTAGCCCGGGGATCTATTGATCATATCATACTTGGATGCCATTTTGCAAGGGTTGTGTATTACAAAAGTATTAACCATTATCTAATATGATTATACAATTAATTTAAAAAATATTTAGGAAAAAAGAACCTTGAAAGCTAGTGTGGTCTTTGCGCCTAGACATAGAGGGACTTAAAATGACCGTCTTACCCTTCATGAAAGATGGAAATCCCATCCCTATTGATCCTTTTACGCATGCTTTGATTGCCCCCCCCCCCCCCCACGAGGCCACATTACCTTTCAAGAAATCTCTTCTAATTAGTTATTTAGTTTTACTACATTTTACAATCAAATTCCTTAGATTTAGAAAATAAAATAAAATTTTAATTTTAAAAAGTTTAATATCATAGTAATAATTTAAAATTACACATTTAAAATTATAATTTTTTATTTTATTGTTGTAAATTGATTGTTCTCTTTCATTCCGTTTGGAACGTTTCTCTCCGTCCATAAGGAATGTAGAGTTAGAGTTCTTCATGGGCGGGGCGGTATTACAGCGATGGAGGTAGGTCGCTGATCCATCTAAATCTGTTTAGAAATATAGGTCAGACATGGGTGGGAGTCTTGGTAGACACTAAAGAGGAACGAAAACGAAAGGGGAAAGTGGACTAGAGTCACTTGACAGAGAAGAAAGGGGAGAAATGAAGGAATTGCGAGATTACAGAAAACATTATATCTTAAAAAATTGGTAAGTCAAGTGAGGTTCTCTGTACCGCATCACAACCTACGGCCAGGCACATGGGCAGCCTGTGAAAGAGGGAAGGGTGGTCATTACGTCCACCCCTATGTGCCTGACCGCAGGCTGCGATACGAGAACAGCGCCCCCCTTCTTTTATTAGATCAAGCTTAAAAATATTAAAAAAACCTTTTTTCTTTTAAAACATATGTAAATCTGTCAGATCGATTCGGATGGATATCAGCCGATATTGTACTGATCTCAATACTGAATGCTAAAACCCTGCTGGAGTCGAGACCCGTATTAGGCGCCAAGGTCCAAGAGTCCAAGGACAGGATTCCGAAATCCGTTATGTCGCGCAGACAACCAGAAAGTCAGAATTAAGAAACGAGAGAAAAAGAGTACTTTACACTTTACACAGCGCACGTAGCAAACTGTCCCTGTTTTTTTTAAGGGTAGAAGTAGCAAACTTTCATCAACATGTTCAAAACTATTATTTCATTCGCAAATTCTTCTCGAACTCCTCTAGTCCTGAGCAGTGGATAGAAGAATCAGAGAAGAAGATTTACGGGTCTCGTAAAAGAAAGAAAAAGTAGAAATGGCGGAGCTTTCAGAGACTTACGTTTGCGTTCCGTCAACGGAGCGAGGACGAGGTATCCTAATTTCGGGCGATCCCAAGTCGAACTCAATCCTCTACTGCAATGGCAGATCCGTTATTATTCGCTACCTCGATAAGCCTCTTGAAGTTTCTATCTATGGTGAGCATGCTTATCCTGCCACCGTCGCTCGCTTCTCCCCCAATGGTGAGTGGATCGCTTCCGCCGATGTTTCTGGGACCATCAAAATTTGGGGGGTGCATAATGATCACGTCCTCAAGAACGAATTTAGGGTTCTTTCCGGTCGGATCGATGATCTCCAATGGTCACCTGATGGTCAAAGGATTGTAGCTTCCGGTGATGGCAAGGGCAAATCATTTGTGCGAGCTTTCATGTGAGTTTCATGCTCACTATATGCTTCATTTTCATTTGGTTCTATTGGAAGATTTATTTTTCTTCGAAGATATTCCTATTATTTATGGTTGTATTGTGAAATTGGACGAGTGACATTAATTCTTATTATTTTTCCCTGCTCAATCATGTTCTAATGCAATTAAACTACAGTTAAGTAACAACGCAAAGTGGTAGTTAGATTGTAGTCATAGATCATGGAATTCATCATTCGGTCAGTAGGAGTAAACACAAATACACAATATCCGTGCTGGATGCAACGAACATATGTGATCTACATGCATAATATTATTCAATCTTAAGAACATCGAGTTTCCTAGAAGACCAAGAATTCATGATAGAAACGTACCATTTCACTACTGGAAAAGCTGAAAGGTAAATGTAGAAATCCTAGTGGACCAAAATATACTCGATTTATTCTTTTGGTATTGAGTCTGAAAATTACTCATCCAAGTTCAAACTACTCTACTTGGACCTAATTATTGAAGTTTTGGACTTGCAGTTTTTCCCGATGAAATTTTAAAAGTTACATTCCATTCATAGTTGATAACCTTCCAATGTAATCTTGATTCTTAGTTTTAAGAATCTCTTGATGCACCTTAATGGTGGTATTTGCATCCATACCATGTGACATTGATATGGGGTACCAATTTATATTACCAAGGCTCTGTGTGATTTAATGCATATCCCCAATAAGTTGGGTTGTCTACATGCTGTTCCAAAACTCTGTTGCCTACACCAATGACCCTCAAATTCTAATGCTCATTTCTAAGCTAATTGGCAAAAAATGTGGCTAACTTGGTCTGTAAGGTTAGAAAAATTCCTCAAAAATTGCTGTGGTGGCCTCTTTCTAGAATATTTAGTCTGTTCTTTTTAGATTCATCATTTAACTCCATAAACAGGAAAAGAAAAATAAAAATAGAAAATCAGCACAGGGATCTTGATTCTTGATCCTGCCTGAAAATCTGAGTCCTCCCACCAGATATTAATTGCCAACTGATATGGAAAATCTATGAATTCACTCTAACTACCACTTTGCATCTTTGGCAAGCATCTCGTTTCAGTGGGTGCACAGTTGGCTAACTTTTATTATGACAGGCATAACCAGATCTGCAATGTATTATGAAATTTCACTGCCATTGCAAAGTTTATTCTATTGTTGAATTATATTTCTTGACTTTTCTTCTGTTGTATGGTAAGCTAGGTGTGAGCTACCATATGTTTGTATTTTGGCTCAACTCTCCAGAGTCATACATTTTCCCCTAATTTTTGTTAAGAGAACCCTATTCCTCCCCCTTCCTTTTTTATTTGTCCTATATGTACTGTAAATCCTAAAAATAAATGAGAAGCATTGGTTACTCTAACTATGATTGGAAATTGCTAAATTGTTCTTTTTTCTAAATTATTTTTCATCATTTTGCTTTTTTGCAATGTGCTTGTCTCTCCCCTTTTTTTGTTTTGTTTTTTTTTGTTTTTTCCCTGGTATCACCTTAGCTTCTCTCCTGTTATTTTCTTGCCTTTTATTTTTTATAAACTTTTAACATACTTCAATGCACATTCTTGGTATTGCATGTGCAGTTGTCTGTAAGGTAAAAAAAGATATCAGTACCAAAAAACATTGATACACCTGAACATATTCCTCAAAATTTGCTGTGGTGGCCTCTTCTTTATTGAATATGTTGTCTATTTTTTTAGATTCATTATTTAACTCCAAAAACTGGAAAAGAAAAATAAAAATAGAAAATCAGCCCAGGAATCTTGATTCTTGATCATACCTACAAATCAGAAATCAACAATTGCTTGGTCATCTTTGTCTTAGACAACGACTATATCCTGCAAAAGTATAGTAGAAATTTAATGGATGGAAGGGGGCTCAGTCCATGATCTTTTGTACTAAAATATTTCTGTGGTGAATTTGAATTTATCACACTGATATAAAATGATCTGGTGCAGGGTCCTGGCAAATTCTATGCTCCAATTATATATAATGTGTAGTGAGAGGTTTATAGTGAATATATCATCTCCTTCCATTAGTTTTACTTTTTGCAAATCTGCAGTTTCATCACATGTAATATAAAATTTTTAACTTCTTTATCTCTGCAACCACTTCTGTGTCTCATGCATTTATGTATGATGCATTTGTTTTCTTTTCCTCATGGCTCAATCTTATGTTTTTATAATGTTATGCTTGTTGGTGATTAAATGATCAAGGACATGTTCTTTTGTAGGTGGGATTCAGGCACTAATGTGGGGGAGTTTGATGGGCATTCAAAGCGTGTTTTGAGTTGCGCCTTTAAGCCAACAAGACCATTTCGCATTGTCACGTGTGGCGAGGATTTTTTGGTGAACTTCTATGAAGGACCACCATTTAAATTCAAGCAGTCTCACAGGTTTAATGAGCTTTATAAGCACAATTTAGTTATTTTTGGTAAAAAGTTTTTATTGTTTTTCTTATGAGTCTGTAGATATATCTTCTTGAATAGATTTCTGCATGACATATCTTCTGTAACTCCTCTGAACTTGAAAATTTCCAGATTGAAATGGCTGCAACTGCCTTACTAGATCTCTTGGTATTATTTGCCTGAGATTCTACTGACGAGTAGAGTTTCTGAACTCAAACACCTGTACTAGGAGAAATTTTTTTACTAGAACAGGAGGGTGAGTTACGCTGCATTCCTGAAAATTTCTTTCTGGATCTGCAGGGACCATTCAAATTTTGTCAATTGTGTCAGATTTTCTCCTGATGGAAGCAAATTCATCAGTGTTAGCTCAGATAAGAAGGGGCTAATATATGATGCCAAGACTGGACAGAAGATTGGACAGTTGTCGTCTGAAGATGGCCACAAGGGCACCATCTATGCTGTTAGTTGGAGTCCTGATAGTAAACAGGTAAACATTGAGTTCATATCCTTCCTTTGTTTATATTTCTTTCTTCTTAATTCCTGGAACATCTCTTCATTTGACTGTTTATGTACTGAGTCAAATTAGTAATCTTTACTATTTCAGGTGCTGACAGTTTCTGCTGACAAGTCTGCAAAAATATGGGAAATTTCAGAGGATGGTAATGGGAAGGTGAAGAAGACACTGGCATGTCCTGGATCGGGAGGAGTGGATGATATGCTAGTTGGATGTCTTTGGCTGAATGACCATCTTGTCACTGTTTCTCTTGGTGGTACAATTAATTTATTTTCAGCAACTGATCCAGATAAAACCCCACTATCATTATCTGGGCATATGAAGAGTGTCAGTTCATTAGCTGTACTTCAAAGCAGCCCAAAAGTCATCTTGTCTAGCAGCTATGATGGCGTAATTGTTAGATGGATTCAAGGAATTGGTTACAGTGGTAAATTAGAAAGGAAAGATAGTTCTCAAATCAAGTGTTTTATTGCTGTTGAAGAAGAGATTGTTTCATCTGGATTTGATAATAAGGTGAGTCGTGCAGATCTATATGCTTCTGATTTGGTTTGTCAGCAGTCCTATCAATTTAAGGCATTCTTCTCAGATTTATTTTTGTTCTGGTTATTGTACATTTTCTATGTAATTACAATGTCGGAGCAGTGGATTTTCCTTTGGGCAGTGTTATATTTTCAGTTGATTGCTGAGTATGCAGAATAAAATCGAGACATTTTAAAACTTTTTCCTACGTTTATCTTGCTTAATGAATATCTATCATACTACACCCACAACAAACTAGTCACAATGTTTATTGTATTATGTACATGCTTTACCACTGTTACTTCAACCTAGATTTCTGGGTTACTCCCATAACTTTCTGAAAATATACAGCTTAAGTCTAAATCGGTGGACTACAGCCCACTGCTTTCTTTGGTATGTAACTATGTAAGTACACACTTGCATCTACTTATAGGACTATTTGCATGACCTTATAAAGTTCTAGTACCAAATCATAATTTTGTGCCAAGTTGTTCATTTCTTTTAGTGAGATTCAGAGCATAAAGGAAACAGATTTATGAGAAGCATTTGTATAAGGAACTCTTTTCCTTTAGGAACTATCATAGGTATCAACTGCTTCGATAAATGGGTTTTTGATGTCATTGTGTTATCTGTCTAGGGTATAGTTTCAGATCAATATGGTTTTGTGAGGTGATTTTTGTTGCTGAAGTTTGAACAATAATGGATGGACGAAACGATTAGGATCCCTTACTTTATGAGCATCTATTTTGGCAATTTAAATTTGATATATAGTTATCTTTTCAAACTTGGTTTATTGACCTTTCTACTGTAGGATTCACCTCTTAGAATGTGTCATGGGTATCAACTAACTAGTCATTGCATGGGTGTATCATATGCCAACAATATATATAGGAATTATCTGCCATGTGTGATATCTTTTAGGGCCTCCGGCCCTCCACCATACTAATGACTGCTTTGGAGCACCCAGTTTGTCTAGAATTAAGATTTGAAATGTCAATATATATAGCCATTTTCTTGTCTTTTGCTGGCAGAATGTGGGGAAGTCCTACATTTACTGAAGGTAGCTGTTGTTGGAACTTGGAAGAAGAAACAACATCGTATTCTCAAAAGTATTCAATCGGCACTTGAATCCAGAGGAGTGTAGTACGAAAATTACTGTTCTATGCTATTTTTTTTGGTAGTTCACCAATGGTTGCAAATATATTATGTTTGCAAATCCCAACTTGCATACATTACCTTTATTTCATAAAATTACTGATATGTGTGCCAACTGTGGTTGAAAGAGTTCATTTTAATTATTTGGAGTTCTAAATACAAACAGGAGTTGGTTTTGCAGTTTCTCACATTTAACTCCTCTTTAGATACCAAACAATATAATCCACCCACTACTAGGTATTGACCAAATTATGGTATTACAGTATAGGTCTTTTGTTTACCATTGTAATGTTAGAAAGGATTTCTGTTGATTCTGCTTTTGTTTACATTTAAAGTAGGAAAACAGGTTTGCCTATATCACATTCATTGTTTCTTGAAAGAGAGAATGCATTTTTCTATTCCTTTAGGATAAAATATTTTCAATGGTCTTCCTTCTATCAACTCATTGACCGAACCCTAAAATTTTTGCTATACTTTTGAGAAATATCCATTACTCCCAATAGCTTCAAATTTCTCTTATCTCAAATAATTGGCTACATTTCGAATTCAAGAAGGGAACTTGTATGGGTGCTACATTGTTACTAGTCTTATGATAGTATCCTCTCATACCAACCTTGTTGGTTCATGGAGGAGGTGTATATAATATTATAATTTTTTCCTGATTTAAAAGCCTTGGCTCAAAATTGGTGGTTCTATTCTGCCATACGAGTAACATCTGCATTTTCCCCATGATTATATCCCATCTAACTTACTAATATCTATCAGGAAGACCAGTTAGCAGAACTTATCTTCCTTTTGTTGTATACAATATTACAATCTTATTGAAGTTCAAACATGGCCTTGCAAAGTTCAAACATATGCATTGTTGTAACTCTTTCTGCTTTATTTGGATGCAATTGCTCTGCATTTCATTTGTAATATTTCACTTTTTTTTAAACTCCTTGAAATCATGGTCATAATTTCTCTTTATTTTGAAATATTGCCATACATTTTATTGGTGACGCTTCATCTTTTTTCTTTCCTTTCCGCAAAATTTCAGGTAAAGAGAAATCCTTTGCTTGGGGATCAATGTGGAGAGGCAGAATCCATTGATGTTGGTAGTCAGCCCAAGGACTTGAGCCTTGCGCCTCTTTGTCCTGAACTTGCTTTGATTTCAACTGATTCAGGAGTTGTTCTACTTCGTGGGTCAAAATTAGTTTCAACAATCAACCTTGGGTTTGCCGTGACGGCATCAACGATTTCACCGGATGGAAGTGAAGCTATTGTGGGTGCACAGGATGGTAAATTGCATGTATATTCAATCAAGGGGGATACACTAATGGAAGAAACAGTCCTTGAGAAGCACCGGGGTGCTATAAGTGTTATTCGTTACTCGCCTGATTCTTCCTTGATTGCTTCGGGGGATCTTAATCGAGAAGCTGTTGTATGGGATCGTGCATCTCGAGAGGTAAAACAAACGCTCTCCTTAACTCGGCTGGTGTTCCCTCTAGGTCTTCAACAGTAAGCTCTCGGTGATATTTTCTCAGCATCATAATTTCTCTACTTGACCTTTCCTAACTAGAAGGAAGCATAACTAGAAAAAGAGAATGTTGTGGTAGAGCTCTTTGAAAACCTTGGTGATGGTGGTTATTACAAGACTCGGGTTATGGTTATACCACTTCAGTGATTTTACAAATGCATGTGATCTTTCCCAGTTGAAGTAACTACCTTGATCTGATAAAGACTGAGTTCAAGCTGATATCCTGCAGATTCTAATATAAGAATTTGGATCCTGGGTTGATCAAATTGCTATTTCAATTTTATTTGTCTTGTTTTTTTTTTTTTGGTTGGGGTGGGGGTGTTCCAAAATTCTTTTGTTTTCACATCTTTCAGCTTTGAAACTTGTTTTGAGAGTGGAAAGAGGAGAAAAGGGAAATTTTAAGACTCAAAAGGAATCCCATACAACTCTGTTTACATCAAAATCTCTAATTTCTCTTATCATGGTAAAGAATGTCAGAAAGATTGCTGTGAATGGAATTATAATTTGATGGTCCGGAAGTACTGTAACTTGGGGAAAGGAGAGAGGGAACAGGGGATAGTCTAAGGAAAGACCTTTCCAAAATATCATGTTAAGGGTGTGCTAATCTGGTCAGGGCTGGGAAGAGGTGCTGTCTCTATGCAGTTCTTCTTATTTTTATTTTGCCTCACTGACTAAAATCTTGTTGGGATGATGTGTAGATTCTTATTTTCTATCTTGTTTCTTTGACATATATCTTGTGTTAGTGAATTTTTCTTATTTCATTTTGGCTTCTGCCCCATAGGTTTGTTCTTTGGTGGGGGGGGAGGTCAATAGCATTTCATCTTCCTCTCTTTTTTTTTTTTTGTGGGTGGTGGTGGTGGTTGTTTGGTTTCAGTTATGTTTTTGTTCCTCTTTCTCCTTATTTACCAATATTCTCCTTGTTCTTTCTAATAAACCCTTCTTATTGCTGATTAACGAAAATTGGTAATCAAGCAAATCTTAACAACCCCATCTTCTTGGGCTAGAAAAGGAGAAAAAGGGCAAAATAAGGAAGAATTGCATAGAACATCTTGAGCATACTTCTCCTGGTTAGATGTGGTTCTCTTGAGCATTCTGACAAATTATCTTTTGCAGGTGAAGCTAAAGAACATGTTATACCATACTGCCCGTATAAACTGTCTGGCTTGGTCTCCTGATAACACTAAAGTTGCAACTGGATCACTTGACACGTGTGTTATCATTTACGAAATTGATAAGCCTGCATCCAGTCGAATAACTATTAAGGGAGCTCACTTGGGTGGTGTATATGGAGTGGCTTTCACAGATGAGCAGAGTCTGGTGAGTTCAGGAGAGGATGCTTGCGTACGAGTATGGAGATTGACACCACAATAGAGGGTTGCAATTTAAGCAAGATCTCACCTTGACAAGAAGTTTGGTGATTGTGAAGTGTTGTTTTATGCAGGTTTTGTTTGTTGAGAGTTTGTGCTTCGCATTGGGGGAGGGGGGGGGGTGTAAGAAATGAAGAGGAAAACAAAAAAAAAAAAGATAGGTTGATTGGGTATGGAATTGTATTTCTATTCAATTTGTTTATCTTTCTCAATCCATGCAGTGTTTCTTCATGAAGATTTCTCAAGGACATGCTTACACGAAGATATGGATGTCACAATAGAAAATCAGTAATGTTTGTTTGATATCACTGTGATGTGCCCAATTTAAATTATGAAGAGCATAGTAGTTCTCTATTTCATGTTTTTATTTTTATTTTTATGGATTAAGTGAAGTTACATTACAGTTTTGGAGCTGCCTCTTGGATATTCTGAGACGTTTTTACCTTTTATTTTTTGGATAAATTGTGCCGCAGGTCCCTGATGTTTAGTGAATTAGCACATACAGTCCATTTTTTTTTTTGGCTGCTTTCAGAGAAGATATTATATTTGTGGACATTGTCAGACAGTTTGCTTATTAAATATGTATGTAGGAACACTATTTGTTGACTTTGTCAGACCTCTTCCCCTCACGGTCTCACCTTCCCTGTTTAATTAAGTTGGGTAAACCCTTTCTAATCGTACGTTCTATGTTTAACTCATAGGTTAATGAATTCCCTTCCTTACCCTCCAAAGGCAGAGCTAGTAAGGCAAGTAAATTCCATTGCCAAGCATATAGCAAAACCAAGTTATAGATCCAAACTTTTGTATCACTTGTTTGCTCTCCATGATTTGTTGGGAATAATTCTACATTCTAACTATAGGAACTTGGATGACTTCATTCACTAAATTGGCCTTTACACCTAATAACTTAAGCTGTTGGGCTGGGCACTTCAAAATGACATTCGTGGCTAGTTATTTTTTCCCCTTTTCTTAGAAAAACAAAGGGAGAAAGAATGCTACCCGGTCATGTGCCTAGCATGGCAGCCTAGATACAAAAACCACCTTGGGTGCTTGGAAATGACTGCGTTGTGCTCATGTAAACATTGGAATACTTTGTGCCCAAGCCGTTTTTTGTGTCTAGGCATGGTCGCTACGCAAGGCGCACAACCAGGTAGCGTTATATTTCTCCCCCCACCCTTCTCGCGCCTAAAAATGACCGCCTTACCCCCATGTAAACATGGGAATTCTTTGTGCCCAAGCCGTTTTCTGTGTCTAGGCGTGGTCGCCACGCAAGGCGCACAACCAGGTAGCGTTATATTTCCCCCCTTGTTGGAAAATGACCACTTTGCCCCCATGTAAACGTGGGAATTTTTGGTGTCCAAGCCGTTTTCTATGTCTATGCATGGTCGCCACGCAAGGCACACAATCAGGTAGCGTTATATTTCTCCCCACCCTTCCCCCAACCCCCACAAAATAAAAATAAATAAATAAATAAAAATTTGCCTGATCATGTGGCCCCTCTAACCAGACACAACTGCGCCTTATTCCTTACAAAATGAAAAATCTCCCCAATCGATGCTCCTGCATATCTCTTCATTGGTCCGTGGCCACACAACCGGCCAAGTAATCTGTTTAATTAGTTTGGTTGAACTTTGAACTTGAATTTACTTGAAGATCTGAAAAATCTGTAACAGATGTGCTTTCTTCACCATTTCATGTGTACTTGCGCTGTGCTAGGCGGCTAGCAGCCCGTAGGGACATATTTGTCAATGTTGATAATTGTAAAGAGTTTCTCGTCATTTCATCAACTTAAAGAGGGTTCTCGACTATGGAGCTACTCCGGAGTAGCATAGCATCTTTCGGTCGTTATTTCGTTCCCTTGCCTCGGTTCTCCTCCCTCGATTCTGAACAGGGGCGAGTGACAAAATTCACATTTTATGGAAGCAAAAACTGAGCCAAAATCTGCTCTATTTAACCTGCGAATGGATCCTCAAATGGCTTAGATTAAGGTCTCTATAAGAAGATATCGATGCGACAAGACCTCCATACCCATAATGAATAAATAGGGACTTAAAGGACACCCTTGGCGAATGCGCCTAGTCCCCGAGAACAGCCCAAAAGGGGTCCCATCAACCTTCATCGAAAAGAAGTGGAAGTCAATATAAAATTGCACCACCGCTGTCCAAACCCAAGGAATTTGAATATTGAAAGCACAAAAGACCATTCCATGCGGTCATAGGCTTTAGACATATCGATCTTTATGGCTGCCCATCCATCCTTACCCTTCTTGTGTTTGAGGAAATGAAAATTTTCATGTAAAATAATAATATTATCGAACTATGACGACCATACAAGGCTCCTTGAAAAGGAGAGATCATGGAAGGAAGAAAAGGTTTAAGCCTATTCGCAAGCAATTTAGCAATGATTTTAGAAAGAGGGGTGCACAAACTTATAGGTCTAAAATCATTCAGAGCCGAGGCGAGTCGATTTAGGAATTAAACAGATGAGGGTATGATTGATATTAGCAGTATATAAGTAGACAAGAAACACGACAAACAAAACTCAAAAGAGAATCCTTAAGGTGATCCTAGAATTTTTGAAAAACACAAAAAGCTTGGAATCCATCAATACCAGGGGCTTTAAGTGGCCCAAGAGAAAACACCACCCATCGAAGTTCATCCAAAGAAGGGGGGCGCAAAGAGAAGAAGCTTCGGTTTGTGAGATACAAGATGGAAAAAGACATTCCACGAAATCCGCATCCAAAGGGGAAGAAGAGGTGAAGATATTGGAGAAATACAGAACAAAGGCAAAGGCAATGTCCTCGAGGATTAGTGACCTTCTCACCATTATCTAAGCAAAGGAAATCAATCTTACGACGTCCGAGATTTTGCTTGGCCACGCATGAAAAAATCTAGTGTTCTGTCTCCAGGATGAATATAATTCTACCTGTTTTTGCAACCAAAAGCTTTCCTCGCATCCAAAGACCTGGATTGAGCCTATTGGTTGAGCGGATGAGGCTATCCTTCTGAAGGAAGGGGTGTCCACTAACTCACCAATCTCACTAACCAAATGGTTTTAAGTATCTTAATATGGCCAAACACATCACGATCCCATCTTCTCGAAATTGGAAAAAGAAGATAATCTACAAGGGAAAGAATCCATAGACTCCTTGTCCCAAAAATCCGAGACCACGACCTTAAACTCGGGGTGACTAGTCCAGGCTAATTGAAAATGAAACATCTTTTTGAAAGAGGCCCGGGAAGGAAAAGTATTTGGGATAATTGGGTTATGATCAGAACAGATAGCGTGGGCCTTTACAAAGGGAAGTCAAGGGAAGCAGATTCAACCACGCAGAGGAACAAAAAGCTCGATGCACTCGTTTACTCTGATAAGATGAGGGGGCTTCTTGATTAGACTAAGTGAAAGCTGGAACCAATCAACTTAATTTCCTCCAAAGAGCAGAATTAATCACATCCAAAAGGAGTGAAGATGATGGAGTATGACAAAAAGGCTTTCCACCCAACTTATCCAACGGATCCAAAATCTCGTTAAAATCACCCATAAGACAAATAGGATCCATAATAGAACAAAGAAATGTATGCACATCAATCCGAGAAAGAGGTACCACAGATCAGGTGAGGTGGAGCGTAAACAAAAATGCACCAAAATACACCCCAAACTTTATCCATAATTTTAATCCCAATAAACCGAGGTTCCACAACAATCGCACCACCTACTGGGCCTTTTTAACAAAAGGCAAAGACCTCTTTTCCCCAGCTCCGAAGGAGAGTTTGAGAAAGAAACAAGGTCATAACAAGAAGGAATACCAGAAATACGAAGAGAAGAGTGATCAAGGCCCTTAGTTTCACAAAGAAACAAAATATCGTGATTATAAGAAGCAATATTAAGCCTCGGTAACGACGAGAAAAGGGGTTGTTTAAGCCCCTAATATTCCAAGACAAACTGATCATTAGATAAGCCAACAGAACAAAACAGGATAAGAGACAAAAAGTAACCAGTAGTAAATAAATTAAAAATTACGTCTAGGAATAAAAGCACGAGCAAGATAGCAATAGTTAAGAATACAAGTACTAATGAAATACAAATCAAAATAGTAAAGAGAACCAAACAATAGTCAAAGAAATTAGAGTGGAGGAAAGGAACCTATACCGAGCTAGGAACATGCAACTCTTGTATCCCCCGATTCTCGAGCTCCGGACGTACTCAAGAATCAAAAAAGTATCCGAACCAAAGAAGCACCAAGAGACAACTCATTTAACCAATCTTTAACCAAACGAAGGAGAGCATCGGGATCATCGAAGCGCCCAAGAACGATTGAAAGAAATATTTGTGAGAATCAAAAGCGGCATTTGAGATATGGGGAGGAACGTCCATCGTCACAAGCTGCGTTTTTATGGAGAGGGTTCTCGACAACTAACCCAACATATACGGCGCCATACTACCCGTAATAGAAAAGGACCGCAGTGGATCAACAGGAAAAGTCATCTAAAGCCCTCCACCCTGGTGCCCTCAATATTCTCAACCAAAGAGCCACCAATCATCGCCTCCACCGACGCAGTATCAAGAAAAAATCGCCAGCAAATGGAAGGGGTTGCGACAATCGAACAGAGATGAAATGAACGAGTCTTCGCTAGATGGACTAGAAGTCTTAATCTTCAACCCAAGATCACCAGATCGTAACCACACAAGAATCGCAATATATACCCGCATCCATACTTGTGGAAGAGGGCATAACGCAACAACCGGCTCCACCATGTCGGGCGATAAAGCCATTAAAAGCAAAGCGAAGAGGACACCGAATCTCCGCAAACACCACCGGATCATCCACATCCATCGAAACAAAGCCCCGGACTCACGGGAAGCCCAAGCTCATCCGAAGAAGTAATATCGCTCTAACATAGTCACGTCCATAACAAAAAGTCGAGTGAGCATTTGCCAAGTTAACAAACAAAGGTTAAGTAATCACTTTGTCAAAGGAGCCCCACGGAGAACGCCGGGGGGTTGTTGAAAAGAGCAATAATCGACAACATGAAAAAAGCGGCCACAACGAAAGCAAATCTTAAACACCTCATACAAAAATGCCACAGGAAAGGAATCTACAGCCGCATTACGGATGATGGAAGACAAACACACCTGCTGTCTTATACGAAAAAAGACCTTAGCACGAACAATCGACACCAGGGGAAGGTTCATGAATATGGAGATCCAAGAATAACTCGATACAAGAAATGACTGCTTAATCGCATCATAGGAGCAAACAAATAAGGAATATCACAAAGTTGCACCCGGATAGGGAAAAACTTCCTCTCATAGGCATAACGGTCATCATCAAGAGCATGTTCGATAAGATTTATGAGTGACCTTCGCACCACCAAGGACCCAAACCCCGACTTTGTCCCCCTCAAGACAAGAGGTAAACTCAACCATGAAACCTCCACGTTCATAGCAACAAAGATAAACAGCGCCAAGCCGTTCCGACAGATCAACCAACTTCGAACATAACTCATCTTGTGAAGGTCTGGGGTACCCCAAAGTGAACCCATACAGAATCTTAGACCTGAAAATAGGAGTGGAAGACTGAGCATCCGCATCACCCGGAGCACTAGAGGGAGATCCTCTCCAAACAACAGATGGTGGTTGACGTCTAGGGTACGAGGTGGAGGAGTGCGAAGAACCAGACCGTGATAGAGACCTCCCCACATTAAACCCCGGACTCCGCCTACGGAAAGACAAAGAAGCTTGTGACATAATGAAAAACCGATACCCGGTAGAAGGAAACTAATAAAAACAGAAAGAAAAAGAGCCGGATGAAAGGAGAGAAGAGAAGAATCAGAGGGGAAAAGTGAAGATGAACGAGAGAAGCAGGAGTACAAAGAGTGAAAACGTTGAAAGAAAATGAAGCGTAAAGTGAAAGACGAAGGAAAGCATTAAAGCCACGTCCCATCCTCGCTCCATGGGGAGTTAATGAAGCTGCGTCCCTAGCCCGAAGTCCCAAAAAAAGAAGAAAAAATGAAGAGGCAAGACGGCTAAAGAAGAAAAGGGGTCAGACGTAGGAGATCAAGAGTGAGAAACGAAACATGTACAAGAGGAAAGAAAGCGGAGTGGGGGGAACAGATAGGGCTATAAACGGATCGGATTCGGCTCGAATAGTGCTATATCCAGCATCGCATCCGATTAGCTATCGGACGGATTCTGGATAGTGTTAAACGGATACTGACACGGATACGGATCGGATATTTTATCCGCTTGCATGTAAATATAGCTTTTCGGATAGCTATAGCCTATCCATATCCGCATCCGCTTAGCTTTGGATCGATTGATATAGTGCTAAATGGATACAAACACGGATACGAAATGGATTTTGACTATTCATTTACACGCACCCTAGGAACAGAGGCATTCTCTTCCCAAATTTTTTAATTAGAGTAGGAAGTTGAAGCTATAAAATCGTCGTGGAATTAATGCCACACCATTAAGGCCCAATATATCAATTTGGACCCAAAAACTAACGGACATAACTGATAGTTAACTGAATGAGAGTAAAATGTTCAAACTACCCTTTATTCTAAAAACTTAAAAAACCCATCTCCAACCTAATTTCTCCGGCGCAACCCTAGAACTCCTTGTTGTACCTGTGAACACCCACCTACACAACCCTTGCTCAACCCCTTGCTATATGTGGAGGAAATTTGAAGGAAATTGATGTTTATCATTCCACTCAACCGTTTGGTTGGTTGTTGAGAAAGTTCCATAGAGTGTGAGTTACAGAGGTCGGAGGAGAAAGGCATATAGCGGGGAAGAAGACGATGGCGGCCTTTCATCCTCGTTGGAGCCAGCATCCGTTGCATTCCATCCCTCGGTCCAGTGGCAGTAAGGACCTAAAGGCGAGAAAGGAGGAGAGAGAGAGAGATCCATGGTGGAAGATTTGGGAAGGCGAGATCCTCTCTCTCTCTCTCTCAGATAAGATTTCCAGGGTTATCACTAATCAAGGGTCAATATTGTTGAGGTAGTGGAAGATTTCTTCAATTGATTTTTTTGGGGCACCCAAAAGTACTGATTTTCCCCCAATGTTTTGGTTTTTCATTTCATTGTATGTTCTTGTGGGTTTTAGCCTCGAATGAACATAATTTGTGCTTTAGAATTGTCATTCTAGAATATGAATTCCTGAACTGGACCAGATTTGGTTTTAGGCCAAGATGTTGGTGGCTCTGATGCGTCGACAACAGATGGAGATGTGGGTGCGATGGCGGGTTGCAGCGGCTGGGCACACCGATCGCGGTGGTGGAGCATACAGCGATGGGCAGGATGCGTAGTGAACTAGTGTTCTCACAGATTTCTATTCCACAAATAAAGCAGACCCAAATTGATCATTTAAAAAGCCAAGCAAGCAGACCCAGATCAGCAAACCAAGAACCTAACATCCAAATCGATCAGAACAGAGTGTGTGTGTGTGTGTGTATGTGTGTGAAGCTGAAGCTGGGTTTTGATGGGTTAATTTCCCTTGTGTTTTGCTCATCTATGTGAATGAGATGAGACCCAGGAAGCTCCCTTGCAATACAGAGTTGTATATATTGAAGCGACAACCTAAAGCTTGGATTGCTTTGCAAAGAGTGGTGACTAGAGTAGCTGGGCTAGAACTCAAATTTGATGTCGTTGGTCAGGGAGGGGGCGGGGTGGGGTGGTGGTTTGGGGTCGCAGGGGCGGCGGTGGTTTGGGGTTGCAAGGCAGGGATGATGTGGGCCGCTGCAGAGGTTGGAGAGGTAACTTTGGCCAGTTGCAGTAGGTGATGCAAGCTACAATGTTCTTCGTTCGACTGAGGAAGAAGAAGATGGGGTGAAGTGCAAGAGTTCAAAGGCGGAGATGGCAGAGTTACAGAGATGAGAAGGTAGACTGGGGAAGACGAAGATAGGTAAGGTTTAGTTGTTGTAATGAAAAGGGCGACATTGACTTTACAAAATTACTAACATGGTGACATCACTATTTAATTGTTACTCAGATATTTCCGTTAGTATTTGGGCTCAAATTGATATATTGGTCTTTAGTGGGGTGGTATTAATTCCACGGTCCAACAGAAGGGGTGTTGATGAAAATTTCCCCTCCATAATAATTGAATTTAAGAGATCCATGCTTTCCACTTACTTAAAAGTAACTCTAGCCTTCCACTCTTTCCAAACATTGTAATTCAATGGACTGACCTTAGTTGTTCATAATTTTATTAATTTAAACATTTTTTTTTCTGGAAAAGGAAAGCTTTATATTAAATAAAATATCAAAGAGGGAAAGAGAGAATAAAAAAAAAAACAGAAGGCCAAAACAACAGGCCCTCACAAAACAAAAAGAGATCTCTTAATTACATGTTAGACGAGCATGTCTGCATCCCCTGAGATCCCTAACTATACAGGCTTGGATCTTCGAGGGCAAAGACTCAAAAGAGAATTCCTCCCAGCCAATAGATGACTTCAACTTGGAAAGATGATCAGCCACTTGATTAGACAATTTAAACATTTCTAATGATTGCAAAGCAAGGGACAATCTGGTGCAGTTGCATATTAAAAAAAATTTAATTAAAGTTTCAATTTGTTAGATGGATTCAACTAAAATCGCCCCCACACGTCTTTGGGTTTGAAATAGCTAGTTAGGATATTTCATGTGTTCAAGTAAACATGCATGATGTGATCACCATATGTGAAATTATCAATTATCTTCATGTATTTTTTTCTTATGTTTTAAGGGAGGAAAATAGATTTGTTGATTCTCTGGCAACGAGGTCTCTGTCGGTTACGTATACGACAGTATAGTCCATTTCCATTCCATGGACTGCGGAGTTTGTTAATACTTAATACTCCTTCCATGTATTTTACACCATGATTAAACAAAGCAGCCTCTTTCTATTAAAAAAAATTTTAATTAAATCTTTTTTTTTTTTTGTTGACCTATGGGCCCTTGAATAGTATAAATAGGCTGAATAGTACGGCCAATACATCATCATTCTTGTGCTCACCACACGCCTTGTCTCATCCATTATTTCTCTGGATAATTTTTATTCCCAAATTAAAGGTTAGTTTGATTCGAAACACGGTTGTTTATACTATATTACACTACCACCTTCTCTCTTGTT
Organism: Telopea speciosissima; assembly: GCF_018873765.1. Lineage (NCBI taxonomy): Eukaryota > Viridiplantae > Streptophyta > Magnoliopsida > Proteales > Proteaceae > Telopea > Telopea speciosissima. Next base: position 55,017,308 of record NC_057926.1, on the reverse strand, counting down.
AGAGTGAATAATGATCTTCAATTTATTCATAGTCCCAAAAGGGATATATATATACATGACATACAATTAGATTTAAACAAGGTAACCCAATATTGGGTGATACAAAGAATGGGAAACCAATATTAGATGACTAAAATAGAGCGTGTATAATCCGCATGTGATGACCAACCAGTTGTGTTACTATAGATAGTTTGATCCATGTCACATGTGATAATAATCCGAGAAAAACAGTTACATGGTGAAATGCACCAGTATCAGGGTACCAAGGTAAAACAGTGGATGGATGGGGAGTGGGTAGAAGTGGCGGGTTAGGATGAGGATAAGAGGGGAAGTGGGTTGTCGGGTTGGGGTATGTGTGGTGGGCGGATGGTGTGGCGGTGTTGGGAAAAGGTTAGGGAGAAGGGTTAGGGAAACCAACCTGTGGGCGGTAAAAGAATGAGGAGGAGTAGAAAATATAGAAGTTCCAGTATGATGTATGGGCAAACCTACTCCATTACCCACTCTAACTTGATCGAAACCAGTATAAGGAGTGTTGACATTCATATTTTCTAAATCAGCAGTCAGGTGATGTGTTGCACCTGAATCAGGATACCAGGTAGAGTCAAATGTGGCAGTTGGCGTGGCAAGTAGAGCTGAGGGTGCAGGAATTGGTGGATCTTAATTCATTTAAAAATTGTATGATGACACAGAAGAATGATGCAATTGGGTGTAACGTGACAGCCCATTTAAGTGGGGAATTGCTAAATATCCCTAACAATGAGAAGACATGGAAGAATGTAGTGAAGATAGTACCTGGATATCAAACTACTACGATAGTCAGATTTAATATGGTGGAGACTAATGCAACATATCCTTTCAATGCTACTGCTGCACCTGGATATGTCTACCATTGTCATGTGAGTCTTTCTAATCATCTTAGCAATTCAGATCCTCTACGGCGCAGGTGCCCGTAGCGGCTTGTCGCCCAGCGTGGGGGTAAGGCGGTCTTTGCACGTGCAGCTCATGCACCGCTCAGACCGTTCTGGCAACATACGATAGAGGATCTGGATCCTCTTCATATAGGGGTTACTTATATATGAATTTGTACTCTTAAACACATAGATCTCTTGATTGAATTGTTTTGTTTTTTCATACATGCAGATTTTAGACCATGAAGATAACCAGATGATATGACCATTGAAGATGGTTCTTTGAAAAGCATCCGAAGCTCTGTCCTAATAAAATTTCTTTCTCAAAATTGAATAAGGCAGCCAAAGTTAGGCCGTGTTTGGTATGCATTCTAGATTGATTTCGCATTCTCACCCAAGAATACGCAATTGACTTGGAATACATTCCAACAATTAACGTATGTTATACTTTTCATTCTTTAATATGTATTAATTGTTTTACCAAAAAATAAAATATCTATTAATTGTTATACGCCCTTCTCTCTCTCTCTCTCTAAAAATGGATTGTTTATGGTCCAAGCTTGGACTGGGCCTGGGTAAGTCTTAGTCTGGGTAGACATCAACCAAGCTAGCCCAGCTTATATATAAATGTTTCAGGGTAAGGCCTGATATAGGAACTTAGGACGATTTTAGGGCCCAATTGATTGGGCCTTGGGTAAACCCAGCCGCAATTGATCCTTGTTTTATATAAATCCACTCAACAAAAAGAATTTGGAGTGGAGTTTTCAAGTTTTAAAACATCCCATCCGTCATCTGAATATCCGAAGACTTCAACAAAGGTAAAGTTTTTGACACTTTTATTGGAGACGATTGTGCAATTACAAGGAAGAACTCAAGCATATAACTACATATAACATGAGGAATTTAACGTGGTTCGACATAAATGCTTATATTCCCCTAAGAGAATCAGAGATTGTTCACTAATTCAGAGAAAAATTCTAGACCACTTTCCACCTCACGTACAATGTGATTTCCCTTTACATGTGTTTAGGTTCTTCCAACATAGACAATTTGTAGAGAATCCAAAAACCCTAAAATCATCCATATAATGATTTTCCTTCACATGAATGCTTACATTCACCCAAGAGAATTAGAAATTTCTTGTTAATTCAAAAAAACTCTCTACACTACTTTCCACCTCAGACTGTGATTTCTCAGTACTTGTGTTTAGATTTTTTCAACGGAGACAATTTGTAAGGAATCCAAAAATCCCAAAGCGGTACATATATTAATGAACCCAAAACCTTACCCAATTATAAATACATATCCGATAGTAATTGTAAAGACCCGCAAAATAAAAGACACCACCAACCCCAACAATATTTAATAAACATTAGAATAAGTCCCAACACCACGCCATCTATCCAAATTTGTAGCTCTACGTATACCATCTCCAATGCCCCTTGCAACCCCTGTTGTAGTCTCCTTGCCTGCTTTTCTTGATAGCATCCTATGAGTGCTCTGAATAGAACTTGTATTGTAATACAAGATACCCTTAATACGAGTGTGTTAAAGGCATGACGATGGGCGGTAAGCATCTTCATTGCATCACTTATATGTGAAACAGAGAACGTAAGCAAGACTTTAGTTGGCTTTCACATTTTGTGCAATTACTGTCCACTTGATCATTCTCTAATAGTAACTTTCATCCAATCGCCTCCCATTCGTTGGAAAACTCAACTTCTCTCTAAGAATGTTAGATTGGGCTGCTCTCCTTGGAGGGCATCACCCAATGAGTGTCCAATGAGGCATCCGATGGCTGGGCTGTAGGCCTATAAACGGATCGGATTCGGCTTGGATACGGATCAGATGTAATCGGATTCGGATATTTTTTGATCGAATACGGATACCTCTAAACGGATTTGGATGGATTCGGATGCGGATCGAATTCGGATTTTCGACCATCCGTTTACACCTCTGCCTTGTGTAACCCGAACCTTCCTCCCCCTAGTGGATTCAATTCACTCTCAATCTATAGTTTTAGATCATGGTTCTCTTTTCCTCATATTCTAGAACCTGTTGAATCTTCAAAAACCCTCAAGATCGTTATTTACTTAATTTTTTATAATTAAGTATTCGGATTCGGATTTTTATCGGAGTATTTGGATTTTTTTTCCAGATATCTCTAATCGAATACGGATGCCCCTAAACGGATATGGATACAGATCGAATTTGAATTTTCGGTTATTCATTTACAGCCCTACTGGGCTGTGCCAGACACATCCCGGCATGTGCCCTCCATAGTAGGTTTTCTATTAACCTAAATCCTCCATAGCAACAATTCAGATCGTCTACGGCGCAACTCCGTAGCGGCCTATGCGGGGCAGATTGGGCCGTGCACGCAATGATCGCCTTACCCCGCTCGGCAAGGTGTTTGGGCAGGGGTAAGACGATTTTTGCACGCGTGGCTCAATCAGGCCAGACAGCCGCTACGGGCAGCGCACCGTAGAGGATCTGGATCCCCATAGCAAGCAACTTACATGAAAACCTCACGTAGGTTAAGGCACATGACCAAAAAAATTTGAAAATAATTAAAAAAAAATGAAGAAAGAAGAAGAAAAGAATGCATCGGTTGGCAGCCCTAATAATCTAACGAGTTATTTTATTAGGGCTGCATTTGTTTTCTTATAATATATTTGCATGTATACATACGGTCAATAAATGATTATAATAATATAAATACCAGAATCCACGCATACCCAGATAATAAGATACAAGAGTATAAATGCTAAAGCGGAAAGTTTTCATACATGGCTGTGTAAGCCATGCATGTGAGAGGATGGGAGTTTCATGGCATTAATTAATGGGTGGGGGTTTATGACTTTTCCAACTCTTTGTGAGAGGGGACACAACCGTGCATGCATACGGTCGTGTACGAAAACTTTCCCCAATGCTAAATCTTGACCTGAAACTCCACATTCGGCATTGCCATCAGCAGAGACTTTAAGACAATGCAAAAACTAACTAAAATCTTTAAACTTCCACCTTTGGCATTGCCATTAGCAGAAAACTTAAAACAATCAACTAATTCCAAAGATAAAATTTCTATTCAAAGGAACCAATATCTCGGTCTTTCTTAGGCACCCCAGACAACATCTGAATGAACAAAACTTGGCCATCTGAATCAATCCAAGAACAGTGTCTTCACACTAGGTTCATGTGGATCCCTCTTAACCCCTCACCAGGTTTAATTTGACACCTAACAATGTGCTTGCAAAATAGAAAAGCGTTGGTTCTTTCTATAGCTCTCGTCCAACTCTAAATAATTTCTCCACACATTTCAGCTATTGGAAGAATGAAATCTGTTAATTGGAAAAATGGAGGTGCTCAAAAATTAAGTTGAATATCATCTAGTACGTTGAAGCAGGTGTGAGCATTAAAAATGTAATGTGTATTTGGTTCTTAAAAAGCTTCTTGGTGTTTGGCTTTTTGATAACATCTAAGGGCAACAATATATTGAATAACAAAAAAAAAAAAAAAAAAAGGATTTTTACTGCACATTTAAAGTGCATCCAATGGTGATCATTGCAGTTGACAGGATTAAAACTCTAAGAACGTCGGGTCAGTACACTGCCCCTTGAGAGGATAAAATTCCTAAAAAAAATTGGCATAACTGCCATTCACTTTTAAATAAAACCCTTTTAAGCTGACTCAAAAAATTGGACTGGGTTTTCCTTAGCCATATGGTGAATAGGAATTCATTCATCATGGGTCTTCAGATGCTTGCGGGAGAGTATTGAGAATGGCATTTTGCGAAACATGTTAAAATCCTATATAGGTTTGTGAACCCGAGGATGTTATGGTGAAGGAAAACTTTCTCCTAAAAATAATTGTTAAAAAAAAAAATTTCTAAAGATCAACAAAAGATATATTAATATGAAAATTTTACAAAGATAAAGTCTAAGTGAACCCAAACCAATACAATATAAGGAAGACACATCTACGGGATGACCTTCGGCATAACCATCAACATCCACCTCAAATCTAAATTGACTACATCCCTCACCTACGACATTGCCATCAGCAATAAAAAACCAATTAAAACTTAAAAAACCAAAAGTGCGATATGACCTGAATATTTCAAAAATGGCTTTGTTAACCAAGATATTCACCACACAATTAGTTAACTTAAACGTATGCATAAAAGACCAAGAAATAGATCCCAAAATAACCCTTTAAAAATCTCCATTCTAAGAATAAAATGGAATTTAAAACCTTCCTCCATGGATGTTTAGACACATGTTGAAATATAATATTGAGTTAGTTATGAATTAGATGTAATGATTAGATCGAGCCTACCTTTCACGTGTAAACATGTAATCCCTTCTAAGTATTTTCATAAACAAAAACAAAAAGGGTAGCTGATTGAATTGCAACATCAAAGTCGGAGGTTTACACCCACGAATCTTTAGCCGTTCAATTTGTCTGCTCCTCAATTTCCTCAATTACATCTAATGAGGGATAGAAATGACTACCTTACCCCTTGCCCGAATATACTGTTCAAGTGGACTCCACCTCCTTTTATTGGAGGAATTGAGAAAATTGACAGACAGGCAAATTAAGATGATAATAACAGATAGTCAAATTTGGATGGATTAATAGGATTCTTTCATGCCTTCAAAGGTCCAAACGCCAAAAGGAGCAATTTTTTATTTAATTAAACTTCTAGATATTCAAGGCCAACATCAAAATGATAAAAAGAACATCTTTATTAATTACAATGACGTCTTGAACGGTTTCATAGCGTGCAACCTAAGAGAGGTATATAGCTTTAGAACCAGCTGTATAGCTTTCTTTTCAAACAAGATCATAAGACTCTCAAATGGTTCAGACGGAAAAAGAGCCAGTCAAAAAGCTAGCAAATTCCAAACTTAAGAATTTTGATTCAATGTGGAGAAAGGAGAAGAATAATTAAAAGAGGAAAGTCTATCCCACCAATTACTTGTTAAAAAACAAAAAAACCAAGAATGTAAATTGACGAAGAAAATAATTGAAATGGTAAACGTCAATCATATAATGTATACAATGATTTACGTGATTTGACAAGATTGTTTAATTACTTCATCCACGGTGAGATGAGACCTGCATCAGTATTGATGGAGAATAGATTATAACCATTCCTCCTCACATCTCTCTTAGATTCTTTTAGAGAAAATCATCTTGCTATAAATATATAGTGAAACACTACATAGATACATATTACCAAAATACCCATGTAGCTTTTCAGGTCTTACGATCTCTTAACAACCCTTTGGAATCAGCACACAAGTGTATGCGACTGAATACAAGACATTGTACCCTCAACACTTTGCTAAGATTAGAGTTACTGCATATATATTATGAGAAAAAGAAATACATGTTTCCAGGTGTGTACTTGCCTTTCACAGTTTTTTTCTCCTCTCTTTATAAAATATGTGGGTCTCTTTTTTTTCTCCACATTTATATATTATTTAGTTATCCACTATTGGCTTGAGGTATAAGATGCCCTAATATAAACGAACAGATATAAATCTCTGTCTCTATTATTATTTTGGCACTGTAATTTAGCTCCTTAGAAATGGTGGGCAGTGAGATTAACCCACTGTGTTCGTCAATACATTAACTAATAGCTGAATAGCTAGGCTTTAACAAACAATAGTAAAGATATACGCGTCTAGGACTGTAACTTCAAAGTGCAGAACAGCTGAAGTGGGGCTCCTTTTCCCCCATTTTTCTTCCTAATTTTATTTAACCCAGACAACCTTTTAGGAAAGAGAAAAAAAAGATCCAACTAGGGAAGTAGAAAAGCACAAAGGCTCTTAATTTCTTTGGTTCATACAAATCCTTAATAAGAGAATTTAAGAGAGAATCCATGCATTCAAACTGATCTTAATCAAGGTATGTTTATGAACCCTCTTCATTCAGTGTATTGATTGGACTCTTAATTAGGTCATGTCACCTAAGAAACCAAACACAATTTGGATCCTCTCTTGTCCACACACACCCACTCCCGCACCCACGTAAAGAAGATGGAGGCCGGAGAAGAATGAGAAGACAAAGGTAGAAATTTTTCCACTTACTTAAAAGTAACCCTACTAGCTTTCCACCATTTTATTAATTTAAACATTTCTAATGATCGCAAGGGAAGGGACAATCTGGTGAAGTTGCAAACTAAACCAATTTGTTTGATGGATTCAACTAAAAACCCACCATATTGCTTGCTTAGGCAGCCAATTTGAATTGCGCCTGCACGCGGCTTTGGGTTTGAAATAGGAGACTTTGCATGTGGTCAAGGAATGTTGCAATTAGTAGTCATTGCTCGATTATATATATATAGGGGTGAGTAGTATGGCCAATTCATCATCAATCTTGTTGCTCACCACACGCCTTGTCTCATCCATTCTTTTCTTTTCTCTGGATAATTTTCATTCCCAAATTAAGGTTAGTTTGATTCGAAACAAGGGTGCTTATACAAGGGACCTTCTCTCTCACAGTAGTGCCTTAACCCAATTTAATGACTTCCGTATATCCATTCCATAAACTGACTTGTTTTACTTTGGCTTTCTGTTTACAGACAAATCAACACTTCAAGTCTACAAGAATGGGGGATAACAGATTATTATCAATCTTTGTAGTGTTAATCGTGCTGATTTGTGGTGGAGCGCTCACCCCAGTACCGTCAACCGCTGCGGAAACTCCGGTGACTGATGCAACCCTTCACCAAGTTTCTGCTTCTCTGCAAATGTATGTTGATGAGCTCCCCCAAATTCCAAAGCTCTCTGGTTATTCAATGCAACACCGCAGCTCACCAGCACCTGGAAATCTCACCATAGGCATGTTCGAGAAGACATGGGTATATAAATTCTTCCTCTTCTAGCTAATCCTTACAAAAACCACCCCTCGGCACCCCCTAGAAGTTGAAAATGGATATCATTTGCACGTACGTACATTTGAGAGGCAACCACATGTCCGTTTTGTTTTCATAAATACCCCTCATCCCCTTTAAATGGCAAAAATGGACATATGATTGCCTCTCATATTTACGTGCATGTACGTGCACATGCACCTAGTTTAATTTAGGTGATAAAGATTTCAAAAGAAATAATCTTATTGCATCCATCATAAATTAGATTTTAATAATCATTTAAAGCAAAAGAGCTAGAATTGCATTCCATCATGCACCGCTTATGGATGGATGCAAGAATTCTCGTACTTATGCATTGTTGGGGTTCCACGCAGAAGACCAAAGTAATAATCTCACATCGGATGTGAATAGTTCGATATAGAGAATTATATATTCTTTATCCCCTCCAGTTCCATGCCCGGCTAGTTCCCCAGTGCCTCTAACGAGAGGGGGGCGCAATGACCACCCTAACCCTACCCGAACACTGCTTGGGTTGAGTCAACCCCCCCCCCCCCCCCAAAAAAAAAAATAAATTTATTAGAGGCACTGGAGAACTAGGCCGGGCAGAGAACTGGAGGAAATAATTTTCCTAGGTATTTAGGAACCTTTTTCTTTAATGGCTAAACATTAAGGATGAGTTCTACCCAAGTCTTTAACAAGCGAGCAACATCTTTACAAAGGAAGCTTGTATTTGATAGTGAAAAAATTCCACTTATGGTATGCGTTAAATTAAGATCAATCACGTATTAATAGTATTTGGTTTTTTCATGCTCATGCAGAAATTCCACCGTGATTTACCTAAAACAACAGTCTTCGCATATGGTACATCGGCAGAGGAGGCAACCATACCTGGACCAGTGATCGAGGCCTTGAAACAGGTGCCAACATCAGTGACATGGGAGAATCACCTTCCTCAAAACCACATCTTCTCATGGGACCACACCATCACCACTGCCATCCCTAAGAATGGTGGAGTTCCAACGGTTGTCCATCTCCATGGTGGCGTCCATCCACCACAAGACGACGGTCACCCACTCTCCTGGTTCACCTCCAATTTCAATGATACCGGCTCTCAATGGACCCAAGCAACCTACACATACCCAAACGTCCAAGCTGCCGGTAACTTATGGTACCATGATCATGCACTTGGATTAACACGTGTCAACCTCTTAGCAGGCCTGATTGGGCCTTACGTCATCCGTGATCCAAAAGTAGAAAACCCTTTGAACCTCCCATCTGGATCAGAGTTTGATCGGCACTTGATGATCATCGATCGAAGCTTCTTCAAAAATGGATCCATCTACATCAACTCAACTGGTGATAACCCCTCCATTCACCCACAATGGCAACCAGAATATTTTGGTGATGCCATTATAGTTAACGGTAAGGCTTGGCCATATCTTAAGGTCCAACGAAGGAAGTATCGTTTTAGGATCATCAATGCCGCCAATGCAAGATACTTTTAACTTCTCCTTATCCAATGGCCTCCCATTCGTCCAAATAGGATCTGATTCATCATACCTTAACTCCCCAGTCCAGACTCAGAGTATTCTCCTAGCCCCCGCTGAGATTGCCGATGTTGTAATTGACTTCTCACCTTCTCAAACCAATGAGTCTATCTTAACCAATACTGCACCTTACCCGTACCCGACAGGCAGCCCGGTAGACCAGCTGAGCGGAAACGTCATGAAGTTCATCATTGCATCGGGTAATCCGACCCGCCCCGATAATTCAAAAATCCCAAAAAGCCTAGTGAATTATCCGGTAGCAACAAGTGAAGGTGTAGTGCAGAAGAGGTATATCGTATTGTATGAGTATGATAGTGCTACCGAAAACCCAACCCATCTCTATATTAATGGGAAAAGCTTCTCGGATCCGGTGACGGAAACTCCGAGATCCGGTACCAGCGAGGTTTGGGAGGTGATCAACTTGACCCCAGATAATCACCCACTCCACATCCATTTAGCCACCTTCCAGGCAATCAAGGTTCAAGGGCTGGTAAATGAAACTACGTTCTCCGATTGTATGACAGCAAAGAACGATGCAATTGCATGCAACGTGACAGACTATGCGATTGGGCAATTGTTAACAATCCCTAACTATGAGAAGACATGGAAGAATGTAGTGAAGATAGAGCCTGGATACCAAACTACTGTGGTTGTCAAGTTTAATATGGTGGAGACCAATACAACATATCCCTTCAATGTCACTGCTGCACCTGGATATGTCTACCATTGTCATGTAAGCTTCTCTAATCATGGATATCCTCTTGGTTATTTATATAAAAAAAAAAAGAGAAAAAAAAAGAGCGTATTTAGTGCACGAGACTCCCATCACATATAGGTTTGGGGAGGATCATAATGCATGCAACTTTATCCCTGCTTTTACAAAGAGACTGTTTCCAGACTCGAACCCGTGACTATTTGATCACAATGGAGCAACCTTAATTATATACCGTTGCACCAAGTCCCACCCTCTCTCTTTGTTAGTTATATAATCTCTTACTAATCTTTTGTTTCTCATTTATGCAGATTTTGGACCATGAGGATAATGAGATGATACGACCAATGAAGTTGACTCTTTGAACAAGGAAAAATGGAAACCAAACTTGAGTTACTAATAAGTTATATAGGATATTAACTCATGTAATCTATAGTTCTCAAAATTTTAGTTTGATTCTTATTGTTGATGAATTGGATCCCACGTTCTAAAATCAAATATTGTAATAGAGTCAACAAAAACTACATCAAATAATGTTTCTGTAGATATTTCTGATTTATATATATTATTGATAAATAAAGATGAAATTAGGGATTCTTTAATGAGAGAATAATGCAAACTGTCGAGTTTGGACTATGGCAATAGCGTACATCACAAATCATTCTCCCTCTCTTTTCCCATGCTTTAAGTTGTGAAATTAATTGCAGGCCAAGACGGTTTTACCATGTCGCAAAACTAAGCTTTAATAAAATGGTATGGAAGTCAATATTTAGAAAATTATGAGATATGGATCGGGAGAGTCAAGAAGGCATTTTAAAGGGTTTAACATGACTCTTTAAGGATACATGAAGATTTACAACTTTTCAAGGAAGCAATGTAACTTTCTAAGGTTATAAGGTAGAACACTCCAAAGTTCCACAATATTCAACTGAATAAAATTTCTTTAATCAATTTGTCACTATTTATTACCGTTTCACTTAGCTGTACATCCTTATCCTTCCACCTGTACATCCTTATCCTGTATCATGTACAACTATATCCTTCCATCTTTACATTCATATCTTGTATATCCAGTTCCCTTTTATAAAGGGATCAATTACCTTAGATTAGGGAGAGAATTTCTCCATCTATACTTGTATATATATATATACCTTCACTGATAATGAAAAGACATAGAGTGCATTCACCACAATATTCTCCTATTTACACTATTGAATGAGCATAGAAAGAAAAATAAAATCTAATTTGCAAGCATTAATTGCATTCTATCCTACGACTACAATTAAATCAAAATTTACATCATAAAATAAAGGAAAAGTTAATCCTAATCTAAGCTACACTCCTTGACAATTAGAAATACCAAAATTAATAAAAACTAAATTAAAGAATTTCTGTCTCTCTCTCCTCAAAATTCTTCCCAAGGAGGGAGAACTCTCAAAAGTCAAAACTGTGCAAGGTTGTTGTCCATGTGGCGTCTTCTCTTTTGTTGATATTCTAATCAACAAAAGCCTTACTAAAATATAGGAAAGAAATAAAACAAGGAGAGATCTCATTAATCAATTCTTCCCAAAACCCAACTCTATTAGATTGTCTTTCCTTTAAAACCGATACCTCTTAGATAGATTTTCCAATTCCTAAAATATAGGAATGTGAAGGTAATGAATTATAGAAATCGGCTAAGGGCAGCTTGCCATCGGTTAGAGGTCTTCTTGAAGTCAAATCCACATGACAAGGTGTAAATCGACCTTGATGATGTGGTATAGTTTGAACCGATTTGAATCTTGGTCTTGGCTTAGTTTGGCATGCAGGCCTGGGCCTGCATCAAATATAGTTAAAAGAATCATTCCATGTCTATTTCGTCATCCCTCTGCAATAGGTCTATAACAGGGTTGGACAGAGGCAGTCTGGCCAATGAGAGAATGCATGGGGGCATCCAACAAGTGTGGGAATTTTTCATTTCTTGGGGCGAGGCGGTTATTTCTCCCATTTCGTGTCTTAGCGCAAGCTTCACGAAGTCTAGTAGCCTTTTATTTTCGTATTAAATATACTATTTAATCAAGAGATAAGATTGGCATCGTTGAAGAGGAGCCGCAACTGAGAGAGATAATCTTAGTTGGATGGTACGGAGAAAAGAAATTAGAAGCAGCGGCGTTGGAAGTGGTTGTCTTCATCAAGAAGAGAAGGAAGGAGAACAGAGAGAAGTGGCTAAAGGAGAGCGTGGAGAAGAGAAGAGGTTTTTGCTTCTCCGGAATTCTGCATTCCTTATCCTCCTGGAGCTGTGGGTTGGCCGGAATGGCAGCGATGAAAGCGACGACGGCAACCAAGGAGAAGAAGAAGCCAAAAAAAAAAAAAAAAAAAATCAAGAAGAAGAAGAAAGGGTTAGAGAGGAAAGAGGATTTGAAGAAGGCAAAGTTGTCATTTTACATTGTATTATTTAACAGTTTTTGGTTAATAATATTAGAAGAGGGTAAAATTGGCATTTTACATTGTATTATTTAACACCGTCCAATCAGAAAGGGTGCGACTGTATAATTTAGAAACACAGGGGGTCACTTTGTATTTACGACAAACCTCAGGGGTCGCAGACTCGCAGTGTAATTTTTCCATTAAATAATTCTAAACATGGAAAGGGATGAGGCCATGGGGTGCAGCTGCTTGCGATTAAAACTTTTTAAAGTTCGGGTTTGTTTAACAAATCCAACTTAATTTCCAAACAAATTGGTTTGAAATAGATCAGTTTGTCTGTGATCTGGTAAACATGTACGCCATTTTTTATTATTATTTATAGGGTTAGTAGAACGTCCAATTCATAACTATTCTTGTGCTCATCACACGCGTCCTATTTTACCAAAAAAAAATAAAAAAAAATCACACGTTTCCTCTCATCAAAGGCTTGCTAAACGAGCACATGTTTTTCAAGAGAGAGAAAAAGTGTGTGAACGAAAGAGAGAAGGTAAAAGATTTGAATCCCATGAAGGATGGCCACCTCCTTCTAGCAATTTATAGAGGGGAAGTACCGAAGTAACAACACACAAGTCTGAACATTACGGACACCCATTCAAAATGAATTTTTACTAAAGGTGAGCAAGATTTTAATTAAAAGTGAAAATACAAATGTTTAACATTCAGGTATACCTAGATGAATATCACAAAAAAAAAAAAAAAAAAAAAAAAAAAGATATATATATGCATTCGAAATGAATAATAGAGATTTAATTGCCTGCCAAAAAAAAATTTGATTGTTTGAAAAAGTTTCTAAATCAAGGCTGATGGATGCACCTCTTTAGACAAGCATGTCTCTACATATAGACACATGCTTCTTAAAGAGACATTTGTCCACATACATTGTGTCTAGATCTCTTTAGATGTTTCTAGAAGATACACTTGTCCATAAGTTATATCATATACCTCTCCATTACCAAAAAAAATATCATATAGCTCTCCACATTTGTAGATCCCTAGATGTTTCTAAAAGATACACTTTTCCATGTTTAGATGTAGAGGTTCATCTCTATAATGTATAGACACAACTCCAAAGCCCACCCATACCAGAGGTATTTTTGAAATTTTTGTATTTTAAAAATCATTAATAAAAAAGTTCACAAAGTTACAAAATACCAACAAAAAATGGTATGATCACATTAGATGATGGGACAAATCATTGCAGATGTCTTTTAAATTTAAATTAACTGTAAATTTAATAAATCACATTACAGAATACGAGTGAATTCAAACTTTTGAACTTTTTCTTCATTGATATAACCGACTAACTAACCATCCATATTTTACCATTTGACCCAACCTTTTTTTATTACTGATTCTCCTATATATGATGCCAATAAAATGTGAAAAATAAAAAAGGATACAAAAAAGAATGGACATTACTTATTTGTTCTCTCTAAAGAGGACCTTCCCACTTCAGAAGTAATTGCTTTGATGTTTGAATGTTGATTGCTTACCCTGACCCTATAACTATGTTGGGAGATAAGTCCCATATCGCCTACTAACAAGCCTATAGGTTTGGGAGTCTCTCTCTCTAACATTTTCAACTTTTGGGATGAAAACTTTACATGGTATATTAGAACGAGTTTTCATTGTGTCCATGTGTTTGCAACACAAATTGAGTCTTATATTGGTCACTAACAAGCCTATAACCCCCCTTATACACTTGGGAGTCCCTCTACGTAACGGTTCAAACTTTTGGAATTGAAAGTTTACAAAATAATTAAAGCTCAGTCAACCAAATTTTTTCAGTCTAATGCTTGTAGGGGGGCTAGAAGCCATTATCTGGCGCAGTTTTACTTGCAAAATGTGAGAAAATTTGTTTGATAATTAAGAACATGATTTTGAAAAAACCAGACTGGAATAACTAGAATTGATGATGACCAGTGCAAATTCCGATTGACCTTGATTCTTTGCTGAGTCTAACAGAGTTGGGCCAAATAAGATTGAATTCAACTCTTGGCCAATTCGATCTAAGACTATTCGATTTCAAATCAATGGTGACCGATCCTGTTCCCCCATTCCAGGTTTTATTAGTTAGTACTCCCTAATTAAAAAGATGTCATGGGTTACTTAACTTAGTTAACTTAGAAGTAATTAACCTTGTTAACTTAGTATTAACTATTAATCTAGCGCTAATACTAAGTCTCCCCTAGTTCCCCCCTCCCTACCTAGCTTTAGTTAGTCTGAATTCTGCATCTGCCCAGATTGGTGCCGTCAGCCCAGCAAAGTTGGATTTCCCCACACGACTTATACAATTACAAGTCAAAATCATCGTTGCTGTTCTCCAAAAAACTACGAAAAAAATAGGTTGGAAGGTGACCATAAAGCATTCTTAACTGGTTATATATAAGGGGCCGGGTGACATTAATGTTGCCCAATTCATCCTAAATCTTGTGCTCGGCATTGGCATTGAGCACACACCTCGCTCACTCATACTAATTTCCTTTGGCTGCTCTGTTTACAGACAAATCAACACTACAAGAATGGAGGCTATCAGATTGTTAACCATCCTTATACTGTTAAGTATGAGGATTTGGAGTGGAGCAGCCACCCCAGCACCGTCGTCGACCGCCGCGCCACCTCCGATAACAGAAGCAACCCTTCAGCAAGTGGCTGCTTCTCTGAAAATGTATGTTGATGAGCTCCCAAAAATTCCAAAGCTCTTTGGTTATTCAATGCGACATGGCTCACCAGCTCCTGGAAATCTCACTATAGGCATGTTCGAGAAGAAATGGGTATATAAATTCTTGCTCCTGGAATTTCACCACAATTAAAATCTTCTAGTAGAAGGCTGCGTTTGATAAGCATTCTTGGAATGCATTCTACGTCAACTGATTTTATCATTTCACAATGCTAAATTGACGTAGAATGCATTTTAAGAATGCATATATAAGGCAGCCTAAGTATACACGTAACGTACATCTCAAAGGTCTGGCATTAGAACTTTGGAAGTCTGGACCCTACACATCGACCACCTATCTAATGGTGTCAATTTAGAGCCAAAACCGACCTTTTAAACCCGAATCAAAGCGAACTAAAATAAATTGATTTGATTTTGGTTTCAAGATTAGCAATATTTTCTTGATTTGATTTGGTTTTGATTTCATGATTGAAACTGTTAGACCGAACCAACTTAACGATTTCGAACCAAATAAGCAACCACATAAATCATATGTACTCTTTTTTTAATGTTTAATCAATGTAGATGCTAAATTCTTTTTCTTTCTAATCTTTGGGAGAAAAAATATTTGTGGATTATGGTCCTACCAAGGATAATTTTTACCGGTTAATATATAAAAAGTTGGCCCAAACGCCTAAAATAAGATCCAAACTGGATACAAACCATGTCAAACCAAACAGTGGACTAGATGTGAAATTGAATGAGGAATCGAATAAAAAACCGAACCGAATAAGTTTGGCTCTGGTTTTGAAAAATATATTCTTATTTGGTTTTGGTTTTTACATGTTGTATCTTGAATTGAACCGAAAAATCAAAACTGAACCAATTGACACCCGTACACCTATCCGGCCATGCACCAAGTAACAATGTGGCAGCATCAGCATGTTGAGCTTAATAACACATCTACCTCAACTGATTTTAGCTATGTGAATATTTGGCCAAAAAAATAAATAAATAAACTTCTTGCCCATAAGATATGGATGAAGCATAAACCTGCTTTATACATAGGAAGATTGTTTTAATTATGAAAACATATCTATTGTTTTTTTTGTTTTTTTTTTTTTTGGGGGATACGGAGGTGGGGAGATGGATTTGACTCCTCTGGGGGTTGGGGGTGTGCTGCACCTCGATTGGCACGGCAGCAGATGATGACACGTGGAGTAGTGTTCTTCGACCAACATGGATCGAGCTGAAACATCTAAATATGTGGTGCATATGCTATGGAGAGAAAGATTTTTTACTTTTGAAATCCTCATTTTCAGTTCGATATTCGTTGTTCGAATGGCACTAAATTCACGTATCGTCATTTGATGTCGCACCAGAACTGGATCCATAGAAAAATACTAAACTAGATAAGGAACAAGAGGTCCTCCAAATCTTTTCGAGGATTGAATAGGCTCTACTGCACTAGCCTCAAGCCAACTGTTACCGCATCTGTCTTCTAGTCTAGCTATTGTATTCTTCAATGATCAATCACTTACTAGTATTTTTTATGATGTGTAGAAATTCCACCGTGATTTCCCTTCAACGACAGTCTTCGCATATGGTACATCAGCAGAGGCAGCTACCGTACCTGGACCACTCATCGAAGCTCTAAAAGGGATAAAAACATCAGTGACATGGCAAAATTACCTTCCTCAGAACCACTTCCTCTCATGGGACCCAACCGTCACTTGTGCCATCCCTAAGCATGGTGGGGTTCCAACAGTCGTCCATCTCCATGGAGGTGTCCATCCACCACAAGAAGACGGCAACCCAAATGCTTGGTTCACCTCCAGTTACCGAGAAACCGGACCTGCCTGGACCCAACCAACCTACACATACCTGAACATCCAACATGCTGGTAACCTATGGTACCATGATCATGCACTTGGTTTAACACGTGTCAACATCCTAGCAGGCCTGGTTGGCCCATATGTGATCCGTGATCCAAAATTAGAAAAACCTTGGAATCTCCCATCCGGACCAGATTTTGATCGGCACCTGATGGTCTTCGACCGGAGCTTCTACATGAATGGTTCCATTTACATCAATTCAACTGGTGACAATCCTTCCATTCACCCACAATGGCAACCAGAATACTTTGGTGATGCCATTATAGTTAACGGTAAAGCTTGGCCATTTCTTAAAGTCCAACGAAGGAAGTACCGTTTTAGAATCATCAACGCTTCCAATGCGAGATTTTTTAACTTCTCATTATCCAATGGTCTTCCGTTCATCCAAGTAGGATCAGATGCGTCCTACCTCAACTCCCCAGTCCAGACACAGAGTATCCTCTTATCCCCCGCCGAGACCGCTGATGTCATAGTTGACTTTTCAACTCCAAACACCAACGAATCTGTCTTAACTAATAGTGCACCTTACCCATACCCGACAGGCAACCCGGTGGATAATCTAACCGGAAATGTTATGAAGTTCATAATATCACCAGAAAACCAGAATTCTCCCTGTAAGATTCCGACAAGCCTAGTGAATTACCCGGCAGCAACAACAGAAGGTTCAGTGAAGACGAGGTATATAGTGTTGTATGAGTATGAAAGTACTACCGGAAACCCGACCCATCTGTATATTAATGGGAAGAGCTTCTTGGACCCGGTGACGGAACTTCCGAAAGTTGGTACAACAGAGGTGTGGGAGGTGATCAACCTGACCCAAGATAATCACCCGCTTCACATACACTTGGCAACATTTCAAGCGATCAAGGTGGAGGAGTTGGTGGATCTTGATACATTTAGAAACTGCATGATTGCACAGAAGAATGATGCAGTTGGGTGTAACGTGACAGCCCATTTAAGTGGGAAATTGCTAAGTATCCCAAACTATGAGAAGACATGGAAGAATGTAGTGAAGATAGTACCTGGATATCAAACTACAACGATAGTCAGATTTAATATGGTGGAGACTAATACAACATATCCTTTCAATGCTACTGCTGCACCTGGATATGTCTACCATTGTCATGTGAGTCTTTCTAATCATCTTCATATAGGGTTACTATTTATCAATTCGACTCCTCTATTTCCGCCTGTCCGGTACTACCGTGTGCCCTCACACACAAGCATGTTAGAAAGTACCACCTTACCTTGTTCGGGCAAGGCGATCGAGCAGACAGAAGTAGAGGAGTCGGATCCTACTACTTATATATGAATTTGTACTCAACACATAGATCTCCTGACTGAATTGTTTTGTTTTTTCATACATGCAGATTTTAGACCACGAAAATAACCAGATGATACGACCATTGAAGATGGTTCTTTGAAAAGCATCCCAAGCTCTGTCCTAATAAAATTTCCTTCTAAGAATTGAATAAGGCAGCCAAACTTAGGCTGTATTTGGTATGCATTCTAGATAGATTTCGTATTTTCATCCAAGAATACGAAATTGACTTGGAATGCATTCCAACAATTAATGTATGTTATATTTTTCATTCTTTTGTTTTTTGGTACAAATATTTTACTTTCTTTTATATGTATTAATTGTTTTACCAAAAAATAAAATATGTATTAATTGTTATACGCCCTTTTCTCTCTCTCTCTCTCTCTCTCTCTCTCTCTCTCTCTAAAATTGGATTGTTTATGGTCCAAGCTTGGACTGGGCCTGGGTAGACATCACCCAACCTAGCCCAGCTTATATATAACTGTTTCAGGGTAAGGCCTGATATAGGAACTTAGGACGATTTTAGGGCCCAATTGATTGGGCCTTGGGTCAACCCAGCCCCATTTGATCCTTGTTTTATATAAATCCACTCAACAAAAAGAGTTTGGAGTGGAGTTTTCAAGTTTTAAAACATTGGTATTAAGGAATTAGGGACAACGTGAGAAAGAAAAAATCCCATCCTTCATCTGAATATGCGAAGACTTCAACATAGGTAAAGTTTTTGACACTTTTATTGGAGACGATTGTACAATTACGAGCTTTACCAAAAAAAAAAGATTGTACAATTACGAGGAACAACTCAAGCATATAACTACATTTAACATGGTTCGACAAAATGCTTATATTGACCCAAGAGAATCAGAGATTGTTCACTAATTCAGAGAAAAACTCTAGACCACTTTCCACCTCACGTACAATGTGATTTCCTTTTACATGTGTTTAGGTTCTTCCAACATATATAGACAATTTGTAGGGGATCCAAAAACCCTAAAATCGAACATATAATGATTTTCCTTCGCATGAATGCTTACATTCACCCAAGAGAATTAGAAATTTCTCGTTAATTCAAAAAACCTCTCTACACTACTTTCCACCTCAGAGCGTGATTTCTCTTTACTTGTGTTTAGGTTTTTCCAACAGAGACAATTTGTAAGGAATCCAAAAATCCCAAAGCGGTACATATATTAATGAACCCAAAACCCGACCCAATTATAAATACAAATCCGATAGTAATTGTAAAGACCCACAAAATAAAAGACACCATCAACCCCAACGATATTTAATAAACATTAGAATAAGTCCCAACACCACGCCATCTATCCAAATTTGTAGCTCTACGTATCCCATCTCCAATGCCCCTTGCAACCCCTGTTGTAGTCTCCTTGCCTGCGTTTCTTGATAGCATCCTATGAGTGCTCTGAATAGAACTTGTGTTGTAATACAAGATACCCTTAATACGAGTGTGTTAAAGGCATGAGGATGGGCGGTAAGCATCTTCATTGCATCAGTTTTATGTGAAACAAAGAACGTAAGCAAGACTTTAGTTGGCTTTCACATTTTATGCAATTATTGTCCACTTGATCATTCTCCAACAGTAACTTTCATCCAATCGCCTCCCATTCGTTGGAAAACTCGACTTCTCTCTAAGAATGTTAGATTGGGCTGCTCTCCTTGGAGGACATCACCCAATGAGTGTTCAGTGAGGCATCCGATGGCTGGGCTATGCCGGACACATCCCTGCATGTGCCCTCCATAGCAGGTTTTCTGTTAACCTAAATCCTCCATAGCAACAATTCAGATAGTCTGCGGCGCAGCTGCACGTAGCGGCCTGTGCAGCGACCGGGCCGCATCCGCAATGACCGCCTTACCCCCGCTCGGGCAAGGCATTTGGGCAGGGGTATGGCGGTCTTTGCACACGTTGCTCAGTCTCCGCTGCACAGGCCGCTACAAGCTGCGCACCGTAGAGGATCTGGATGCCCATAACAAGCAACTTACATGAGAACCTCACATAGATTAAGGCACATGACCAAAAAGAATTAAAAATAATAAAAAAAATGAAGAAAGAATAAGAAAAGAATGCATCGGTTGGCAGCCCTAATAATCTAAAACGAGTTATTTTATTAGGGCTGCGTTTGTTTTCTTATAATATATTGCATGTATATATACGGTCAATAAATGACTATAATAATACAAATACCAGAATCCACGCATACCCAGATAATAAGATACAAGAGTATAAATGCTAAAGGGGAAAGTTTTCATACATGGCTGTGTAAGCCATGCATGTGAGAGGATGGGAGCTTCAAGGCATTAATTAATGGGTGGGGGTTTATGACTTTTCCAACTCTTTGTGAGAGGGGACACGACCGTGCATGCTTACACGGCCATGTACAAAAATTTTCCCCGATGCTAAATCTTGACCTGAGACTCCACCTTTGGCATTGTCATTAGCAGAGACCTTAAGACAACGCAAGAACTAACTAAAAATTTTAAACTTTCACCTTCGACATTGCCATTAACAGAAAGCTTAAAACAATAAACCAATTCCAAAGACAATTTCTATTCAATGGAACCAATATCTCGGTCTTTCTTGGGTGCCCCAGACAACTTCAGAATGAACAAAATTTGGCCATCTGAATCAATCCAAGAATAGTGTCTTCACACTAGGTTCATGTGGATCCCTCTTAATCCCTCACGAGGTTTAATTTGACACCTAACAATGTGCTTGCAAAATAGAAAAGCGTTGGTTCTCTCTATAGCTCATTAATTTCTCCACACATTTCAGCTATTGGAAGAATGAAATCTGTTAATTGGAAAAATGGAGGCACTTAAAAATTAAGTTGAATATTATCTAGTACGTTGAAGCAGGTGTGAGCATTAAAAATGTAATGTGTATTTTTGGTTCTTAAAAAGCTTCTTGGTGTTTAGCTTTTCGATAACATCTAAGGGCAAATATATTGAATAACTAAAAAAAAAAAAGATTTTTAGTGCACATTTAAAGTGCATCCAATGGTGACCATTGCAGTTGAGAGAATTAAAAATCCAAGAACATCGGGCCAGTGCACTGCCCCTTGAGAGAATAAAATTCCTAAAAAAAATTGGCATAACTGCCATTCACTTTTAAATAAAACCCCTTTAAGCTGACTTAAAAAATTGGACTGGATTTTCCTTAGCCATGGTGAATAGGAATTCATTCATCGTGGGTCTTCAGATGCTTGCGGGAGAGTATTGAGAATGACATTTTGCGAAACATGCTAAAATCCTGTAGAGGTTTGTGAACCCGAGGATGTTATGGTGAAGGAAAACTTTCTTCTAAAAGTAATTGTTTTAAAAAATAAATAAATAAATTCTAAAGATCAACAAAAGATATATTAATATAAAAATTCTACAAAGACAAAGTCTAAGTGAACCCAATCCAATACAATATAAGGAAGACACTGATCTAAGGGATGCCTTCGGCATAACCATCAACATCCACCTCAAATTCAAATTGACTACATCCCTCACCTACGACATTGCCATCAACAAGAGAAAACCAATTAAAACTTAAAAAATCAAAAGTGCAATATTACTTGAATATTTCAAAAACAGCTTTGTTAACCAAGATATCCACCACACAATTAATTAACCTAAACGTATGCATAATAGAACAAGAAATAAATCCCAAAATAACCCTTTAAAAATCTCCATTCTAAGAATAAGACAGAGTTTAAAACCTTCCTCCACGGGTGTTTAGACACATGTTTTTTTTTTTTTTTTTAACCTGAATATTCTCTGGGACCCGGGCTGACCCCTAAGATTTTATTAAAATAAAATCAAAGAAACAGAATACATGAGGGGGGGACATACCCGCCTTACCCCTAACCCAAACGAATACTCAAATAGCTCACTCAACCGCTCAACAGCTCACACCCGCCCCTTACAAAGTGCTCTAGCATCTAATCACCAGCCTCCCCATTGCATCTTCGTGAACAATTTGTCGACACATGTTGAAATATAATACTGAGATAGTTATGAATTAGATGTAACGATTAGAGCTGACCTTTCACGTGTAAACATGTAATCCCTTCTAAGTATTTTCATAAACAAAAACAAAAAGGGTAGCTGGTTGACTTGCAACATCAAACTCGGAGATCTACACCAACCCACCTAATAACAGAAAGTAAGATTTAGATGGATTATTAGGGTTCTTTCATGCCTTCCAAAGTCCAAACGCCAAAAGGAGCAATTTACAATGACGTCTTTAACGGTTTCATAGCGTGCAACCTCAGAGAGGTATATAGCTTTAGAACCAGCTGTATAGCTTTCTTTTCAAACAAGATCATAAGACTCTCAAATGGTTCAGACGGAAAAAGAGCCAGTCAAAAAGCTAGCAAATTCCAAACTTAAGAATTTTGATTCAATGTGGAGAAAGGAGAAGAAGAATTAAAAGAGGAAAATCTATCCCACCAATTACTTGTAAAAAAACAAAAAAACCAAGAATGTAAATTGACGAAGAAAATAATTGAAATGGTAAACGTCAATCATATAATGTATACAATGATTTACGTGATTTGACAAGATTGTTTAATTATTTTGTCCACGGTGAGATGAGATCTACATTAGTATTGGTGGAGAATAGATTATAACCATTCCTCCTCACATCTCTCTTAGATTCTTTTAGAGAAAATCATCTTGCTACAAATATATAGTGAAACACTAAATAGATACATATTACCAAAATACCCATGTAGCTTTTCAAGTCTTACGACCTCTTAACAACCCTTTGGAATCAGCGCACAAGTGTATGCGAATGAATACAAGACATTGTACCCCCAACACTATGCTAAGATTAGGGTTACTGCATATATATTATGAGAAAAAGAAATACATGTTTCCAGTGTGTACTTGTCTTTCACAGTTTTTTTTCCCCTCTCTTTATAAAATATGTGGGTCTCTCTTTTTTCTCCACATTAATATACTATTTAGTTATCCACTATTGGCTTGAGGTATAAAATGCCTTAATATTAAACGAATAGGTATAAATCCCTCTTTCTATTATTATTTGGGCACTTTAATTTAGTTCTTTAGTAACGATGGGCAAGTGAGATTAACCCACTATGTGTTTGCCAATGCATCAACTAATAGCTGAATAGCTAGGCTTTAAGAAACAATATAAATTAAAGATATACGCGTTTAGGACTGTAACTTCAAAGTGCAAAACAGCTGAAGTGGGACTCCTTTTCCCCCATTTTTCTTCCTAATTTTACCTAACCCAAACAACCTTTTAGGAAGAAAAAAAGAAGCGAACTGAAGAAGTAGAAAAGCATCAAAGGCCCTTAATTTCTTTGGTTCATATAAATCCTTAATAAGTGAATTTAAGAGAGAATCCATGCATTCAAACTGATCGATCTTAATCAAGGTATGTTTATGAACCCTTTTCATTAAGTGTATAATGGACTCTTAGGTCATGTCACCTAAGAAACCAAACCCTTCTATCTCTTGTCCACACACACCCACTCCAGCACCCATGTAAAGAAGATGGAGGCCGGAGAAGAATGAGAAAACAAAGGTAGAAATTCATCCACTTAATTAAAAGTAACCCTAGCTTTCCACTGTTTGCAATATTAGTCGTGATTTAATGGGCTGACCCTAGCTGTCTACCATTTTATTAATTTAAACATTTCTAATGATCGCAAGGGAAAGGGACAATCTGGTGAAGTTGCAAACTAAACCAATTTGTTTGATGGATTCAACTAAAAACCCACCGTATTGCTTGCTTAGGCAGCCAATTTGAATTGCGCCACGCGGCTTTGGGTTTGAAATAGGAGACTTTGGATGTGGTCAAGGAAACATGCAATTAGTCATTGCTCGATTATATATATATATATATATAGGGGTGAGTAGGATGGCCAATTCATCATCAATCTTGTGCTCACCACACGCCTTGTCCCTTCCATTCCTTTCTCTAGCTGGATAATTTTCATTCCCAAATTAAGGTTAGTTTGATTCGAAACAAGCTAGGGTGCTTATACTATATTGCACCACCACCACTACCGGACCTTCAATTCTCTCTCACAGAATGTGCCTTAACCCAATTCAATGACTTCCATCGATCCATTCTATAAACTGACTTGTTTTTTCTTTGGCTTTCTGTTTACAGACAAATCAACACTTCAAATCTACAAGAATGGGAGATAATAGATTATTATCAATCTTTGTTGTGTTAATCGTGCTGATTTGTGGTGGAGCGGTCACCCCAGTACCGTCAACCGCTGCGGAAACTCCGGTGACTGATGCAACCCTTCAGCAAGTTTCTGCTTCTCTGCAAATGTATGTTGATGAGCTCCCCCAAATTCCAAAGCTCTCTGGTTATTCAATGCAACACCGCAGCTCACCAGCACCTGGAAATCTCACCATAGGCATGTTCGAGAAGACATGGGTATATAAATTCTTCCTCCTCTTATCCCTACAAAAACCACCCCTCCCCCTAGAGCCTAGAGGTTGAAAATGGATCATTTGCACGTACATACATTTGAGAGGCAACCATATGTCCTTTTTATTTTCATAATTACCCCTCGACCCCTTTAAATGGCAAAAATGGGCATATGGTTGCCTCTCACATTTACATGCACCTAGTTTTAGGTGATAAAGATTTCAAACGAAATAATCTTATTGCATTCCACATAAATTAGATTTTAATAATCATTTAAAGCAAAAGAGCTAGAATTGCATTCCATCATGCACCGCTTATGGATGGATGCAAGAATTCTCGTACTTATGCATTGTTGGGGTTCCACGCAGAAGACCAAAGTAATAATCTCACATCGGATGTGAATAGTTCGATATATAGAGACTTCTAGAATCTTTATCCCCTCCAGTTCCATGCCCGGCTAGTTCCCCAGTGCCTCTAACGAGAGGGGGGCGCAATGACCACCCTACCCCTACCCGAACACTGCTTGGGTTGAGTCAACCACAACCCCCCCCCCCCCCCCAAAAAAAATAAATTTATTAGAGGCACTGGAGAACTAGGCCGGGCAGAGAACTGGAGGAAATAATTTTCCTAGGTATTTAGGAACCCTTTTCTTTAATGGCTAGACATTAAGGATGAGTTCTACCCAAGTCTTTAACAAGCGAGCGACATCTTTACAAAGGAAGCTTGTATTTGATAGTGAAAAAATTCCACTTATAGTATGCGTTAAATTAAGATCAATCACGTATTAATAGTATTTGGTTTTTTCATGCTCATGCAGAAATTCCACCGTGATTTACCTAAAACAACAGTCTTCGCATATGGTACATCGGCAGAGGAGGCAACCATACCTGGACCAGTGATCGAGGCCTTGAAACAGGTGCCAACATCAGTGACATGGGAGAATCACCTTCCTCAAAACCACATCTTCTCATGGGACCACACCATCACCACTGCCATCCCTAAGAATGGTGGAGTTCCAACGGTTGTCCATCTCCATGGTGGCGTCCATCCACCACAAGACGACGGTCACCCACTTTCCTGGTTCACCTCCAATTTCAATGATACCGGCTCTCAATGGACCCAAGCAACCTACACATACCCAAACGTCCAAGCTGCCGGTAACTTATGGTACCATGATCATGCACTTGGGTTAACACGTGTCAACCTCTTAGCAGGCCTGATTGGGCCTTACGTCATCCGTGATCCAAAAGTAGAAAACCCTTTGAACCTCCCATCTGGATCAGAGTTTGATCGGCACTTGATGATCATCGATCGAAGCTTCTTCAAAAATGGATCCATCTACATCAACTCAACTGGTGATAACCCCTCCATTCACCCACAATGGCAACCAGAATATTTTGGTGATGCCATTATAGTTAACGGTAAGGCTTGGCCATATCTTAAGGTCCAACGAAGGAAGTATCGTTTTAGGATCATCAATGCCGCCAATGCAAGATACTTTAACTTCTCCTTATCCAATGGCCTCCCATTCGTCCAAATAGGATCTGATTCATCATACCTTAACTCCCCAGTCCAGACTCAGAGTATTCTCCTAGCCCCCGCTGAGATTGCCGATGTTGTAATTGACTTCTCACCTTCTCAAACCAATGAGTCTATCTTAACCAATACTGCACCTTACCCGTACCCGACAGGCAGCCCGGTAGACCAGCTGAGCGGAAACGTCATGAAGTTCATCATTGCATCGGGTAATCCGACCCGCCCCGATAATTCAAAAATCCCAAAAAGCCTAGTGAATTATCCGGTAGCAACAAGTGAAGGTGCAGTGCAGAAGAGGTATATCGTGTTGTATGAGTATGATAGTGCTACCGAAAACCCAACCCATCTCTATATTAATGGGAAAAGCTTCTCGGATCCGGTGACGGAAACTCCGAGATCCGGTACCAGCGAGGTTTGGGAGGTGATCAACTTGACCCCAGATAATCACCCACTCCACATCCATTTAGCCACCTTCCAGGCAATCAAGGTTCAAGAGTTGGTAAATGAAACTACGTTCTCCGATTGTATGACAGCAAAGAACGATGCAATTGCATGCAACGTGACAGACTATGCGATTGGGCAATTGTTAACAATCCCTAACTATGAGAAGACATGGAAGAATGTAGTGAAGATAGAGCCTGGATATCAAACTACTGTGGTTGTCAAGTTTAATATGGTGGAGACCAATACAACATATCCCTTCAATGTCACTGCTGCACCTGGATATGTCTACCATTGTCATGTAAGCTTCTTTAATCATGGATATCCTCTTGGTTACTTATATAAAATAAAAAAGAAAAAAAAAAGAGCGTATTTAATGCACGAGACTCCCATCACATATAGGTTTGGGGAGGATCATAATGCATGCAACTTTATCCCTGCTTTTACACAGAAACTGTTTCCAGACTCGAACCGTGACCATTTGATCACAATGGAGCAACCTTAATTATATACCGTTGCACCAAGTCCCACCCTCTGTCTTTGTTAGTTATATAATCTCTTACTAATCTTTTGTTTCTCATTTATGCAGATTTTGGACCATGAGGATAATGAGATGATACGACCAATGAAGTTGACTCTTTGAACAAGGAAAAATGGAAACCAAACTTGAGTTACTAATAAGTTATATAGGATATTAACTCATGTAATCTATAGTTCTCAAAATTTTAGTTTGATTCTTATTGTTGATGAATTGGATCCCACGTTCTAAAATCAAATATTCTCCTATTTACACTATACTTGTATATATATATACCTTCACTGATAATGAAAAGACATAGAGTGCATTCACCACAATATTCTCCTATTTACACTATTGAATGAGCATAGAAAGAAAAATAAAATCTAATTTGCAAGCATTAATTGCATTCTATCCTACGACTACAATTAAATCAAAATTTACATCATAAAATAAAGGAAAAGTTAATCCTAATCTAAGCTACACTCCTTGACAATTAAAAATACCAAAATTAATAAAAACTAAATTAAAAAATTTCTCTCTCTCTCTCCTCAAAATTCTTCCCAAGGAGGGAGAACTCTCAAAAGTCAAAACTATGCAAGGTTGTTGTCCATGTGGCGTCTTCTCTTTTGTTGATATTCTAATCAACAAAAGCCTTACTAAAATATAGGAAAGAAATAAAACAAGGAGAGATCTCATTAATCAATTCTTCCCAAAACCCAACTCTATTAGATTGTCTTTCCTTTAAAACCGATACCTCTTAGATAGATTTTCCAATTCCTAAAATATAGGAATGTGAAGGTAATGAATTATAGAAATCGGCTAAGGGCAGCTTGCCATCGGTTAGAGGTCTTCTTGAAGTCAAATCCACATGACAAGGTGTAAATCGACCTTGATGATGTGGTATAGTTTGAACCGATTTGAATCTTGATCTTGGCTTAGTTTGGCATGCAGGCCTGGGCCTGCATCAAATATAGTTAAAAGAATCATTCCATGTCTATTTCGTCATCCCTCTGCAATAGGTCTATAACAGGGTTGGACAGAGGTAGTCTGGCCAATGAGAAAATGCATGGGGGCATCCAACAAGTGTGGGAATTTTTCATTTCTTGGGGCGAGGCGGTTATTTCTCCCATTTCGTGTCTTAGCGCAAGCTTCACGAAGTCTAGTAGCCTTTTATTTTCGTATTAAATATACTATTTAGTTATTCACTATTGGCTTGGGGTATAAGATACCCTAATATAAACGAACATGTATAAATTGATCTCTCTCCTTATTATTATTTGGGCACTATAATTTAACTCCCTTAGAAACGGTGGACAATGAGATTAACCCACTATGTGTTTGTCAATGCATCAACTAATAGCTGAATAGCTAGGCTTTAACAAACAGTATTAATTAAAGATATACGCGTTTAGGACTGCAACTTGAAACTACTATGCCAATGTGCATTTTGAGGTTTCAAAGCGCAGAACAGCAGAAGTGGGACTCCTTTTTTCCCCCTTTAATTTTTTCTTCCTAATTTTACCTTAACCCAAAGAACCATTTAGGAATAAAAAAGATCGAACTAGGGAAGACCTTAATTTCTCTGATTCATATAAATCCTTAATGGGAAATTTTCATCGACACCCCCTCTGTTGGGTCGTGGAATTTTTTTTTTTTTTTGGTGGTAAAAAGCCAAATTACTATTAAAAGGAAGAGTTACAAAGATTTATACAGCAAGGAGTGCTAGGGACAGATCCAAAAACATATCTAAACCAATTTACAATAGAGATCTGAGGAATTAACTTAACAGGTATATTGTTAAGGTGAGTAGACATCTTAACAAAATAGTCAAGGACTTCAAGAGGCCAAGGGGAAAGGGATGGAGTTGGAAGAAGTCCAGGTAGCACTTCATTTGGGCACCAAACTTCTTTCAGCTTCAAACCTCTCAGGCTAGCGAACTGAAGTCCATTGAGGATACCGTGCAGCTCAGGTTCCTAAAAATGTTTGTTTTTACTTCGGCCAGCATTCAGAAAGAGAAGTTTCCCGTCAATCAAAAAACCAAAGACCCATCCAGGCTTACCCAAATCCTTGCAGTCAAACCCTGCGCAGAGCAAAACAGGAAAATCTAACATAGGTAAATCCAAGTTAGATAAAGAAGAAGAGTTAGTAAGGATATTCAAAGGAGAAGAACAAGCATCATTGTCATTAGAGAGGGGGGGATGTTTAACTCAATTAACCACTGGTTTATTCGACAAATAGTCTGACCAGGGTCAAGGTGCACAGAATTAAACAGAAAATTGTTCCGAACTTGCCAAATAACATAACACGTTATAATAAACACATAAAAAAACCAAACTAAAGTAGACTTGTCAAGCTGTCGGTCCAGAAAAGTCTGAGAGAAGGAAATGAAATGAATTCAGTCCTCAGACCCAAAGGACCAGCTACCCAGATGTGTTTAGCCCATTCACAAGAAAGGAGGACATGCCAGAGGGTCTCACTACAAGTGCCACAGAGAGCACAAGTGGAATCGATCAGAGTCCATTTCGAAATAGAATCCTTAACCGGAATCCCTGCATTTAATACAAGCCAAAAAAAAAGTTTAAACTGAGAAAGAAGTTTAAGTTTCCGAAAAAATTTCCACTAAGCGATAGCACTAAAATCAGATAAAAGGGAGGAAGAAATAAAAGCAGCCACCAACTTAGTTTTAAACTTGCCATCCTGTGATAGCGTACACCACCAGGAATCAGGGAAATCCGATAACCGGATATTAATGATTCGGGGCTGTAGAGAGGGGGTAGCCTCTCGAACGCGATCAACATTCCAAGCCTGGTTAGAGAGAAAGAGATCCACTCTCTCAGGGAACAATCGCTGCGAAGAACCCGGTTTGATAGTGAATCCAGGTAAAGAGGGAACCCAAGGATCAGTCCAAAAGAAAGTATGCTTACCATTACCGTTCTTACGAAAGCAGAAAGTTTGAAGTGAAGGAATAATTCTTGTGATACTATTCCAACACCAAGATCCTTTTTTAAGACGCGTCTTAGCATCAAACAAGGAAATATGAGGAAAGTACCTAGCCTTAAGGACCTTGGCCCAGACAGAATGATTTTCAGAAATCAATCTCCACCCAAGTTTAAGGAGAAGGGCCAAATTCTGAGTTCGGGCCGAACGAAATCCTAATCCACCTAAATAAGTGGGTTAGCTCATAGCCTTCCAAGAAACCAAAGAAAGTTTTCTGTGAGAAGCAGAACCACCAGACCAAAAATTATAGCTAATAGAGTCAATTTGTTTACAAATATATTTAGGAAAAAAAAAACAACTCATAAGATAAGCCGGTAAAGAGTTGAGAACTGATTTGATCAAAACACCCCGTCCTGCAAAAGACAGATTGTTAGCTTTCCAACTAGATAATCTAACAGATATACGATTGACTAAAGGAGTTAGTTGTTTAACCCTAGATCTCAAAGGAAAGAGGGCAGTTCCCAAATAAGAAGTATTCGAGTTCATCTCTGGGATACCCAAAAACCTGCTCAAACGAGACTTCTCGATACACAGAAACATTTTTACTAAAATACAATTCACTTTTAGAAAAGTTAATCTCCTGCCCCGAGAGGTCAGAGAAAAGATCCATAATGGCCTTAATAGTACCAAAATCTTCCAAAGATGCTCTACAAAAGATAAAAATATCATCAGCAAAAAGTAAATGAGTTATCTCAGGAGCACCACGAGCCACCTTAATACCCTTGAACAGATTAAGGTCTCTATAAGAAGATATCAGATGCGACAAGACCTCCATACCCATAATGAATAAATAGGGACTTAAAGGACACCCTTGGCGAATGCGCCTAGTCCCCGAGAACAGCCCAAAAGGGGTCCCATCAACCTTCATCGAAAAAGAAGTGGAAGTCAATATAAAATTGCACCACTGCTGTCCAAACCCAAGGAATTTGAATATTGAAAGCACAAAAGACCATTCCATGCGGTCATAGGCTTTAGACATATCGATCTTTATGGCTGCCCATCCATCCTTACCCTTCTTGTGTTTGAGGAAATGAAAATTTTCATGTAAAATAATAATATTATCAGAACTATGACGACCCCGTACAAGGCTCCTTGAAAAGGAGAGATCATGGAAGGAAGAAAAGGTTTAAGCCTATTCGCAAGCAATTTAGCAATGATTTTAGAAAGAGGGGTGCACAAACTTATAGGTCTAAAATCATTCAGGGCCGAGGCTGAGTCAGATTTAGGAATTAAACAGATGAGGGTATGATTGATATTAGCAGGTATATAAGTAGACAAGAAACACTGACAAACAAAACTCAAAAGAGAATCCTTAAGGTGATCCTAGAATTTTTGAAAAAAACAGGCTTGGAATCCATCAATACCAGGGGCTTTAAGTGGCCCAAGAGAAAACACCACCCATCGAAGTTCATCCAAAGAAGGGGGGGCGCAAAGAGAAGAAGCTTCGGTTTCAGAGATACAAGATGGAAAAAGACATTCCACGAAATCCGCATCCAAAGGGGAAGAAGAGGTGAAGATATTGGAGAAATACAGAACAAAGGCAAAGGCAATGTCCTCAGGATTAGTGACCTTCTCACCATTATCTAAGCAAAGGAAATCAATCTTACGACGTCTGAGATTTTGCTTGGCCACAGCATGAAAAAATCTAGTGTTCCTGTCTCCAGACTGAATATAATTCTACCCAGATTTTTGCAACCAAAAGCTTTCCTCCGCATCCAGCACCCAGTTGAGCCTATTGGTTGAACGGATGAGGCTATCCTTACAGAAGGAAGGGGTGTCCACTAACTCACCAATCTCACTAACCAGCTGGTTTTTAAGTATCTTAATATGGCCAAACACATCACGATCCCATCTTCTCAGTAAATTGGAAAAAGAAGATAATCTACAAGGGAAAGAATCCATAGACTCCTTGTCCCAAAAATCCGAGACCACAGCCTTAAACTCAGGGTGACTAGTCCAGGCTAATTGAAAATGAAACATCTTTTTGAAAGAGGCCCGGGAAGGAAAAGTATTTGGGATAATTGGGTTATGATCAGAACAGATAGCAGGGCCTTTACAAAGGGAAGTCAAGGGAAGCAGATTCAACCACGCAGCAGAACAAAAAGCTCGATGCACTCGTTCTCTGATAAGATGAGGGGGCTTCTACTGATTAGACTAAGTGAAACTGGAACCAATCAACTTAATTTCCTCCAAAGAGCAGGAATTAATCACATCCAAAAGGAGTGAAGATGATGGAGTATGACAAAAAGGCTTTCCACCCAACTTATCCAACGGATCCAAAATCTCGTTAAAATCACCCATAAGACAAATAGGATCCATAATAGAACAAAGAAATGTATGCACATCAATCCAGAAAGAGGTACACAGATGCCGGTGAGGTGGAGCGTAAACAAAAATGCACCAAAATACACCCCAAACTTTATCCATAATTTTAATCCCAATAAACTGAGGTTCCACAACAATCTGCACCACCTACAGGGCCTTTTTAACAAACAGGCAAAGACCTCTTTTCCCCAGAGCTCCAGAAGGAGAGTTTGAGAAAGAAACAAGGTCATAACAAGAAGGAATACCAGAAATACGAAGAGAAGAGTGATCAAGGCCCTTAGTTTCACAAAGAAACAAAATATCAGGATTATAAGAAGCAATATTAAGCCTCAGGCAACGACGAGAAAAGGGGTTGTTTAAGCCCCTAATATTCCAAGACAAACTGATCATTAGATAAGCCAACATAACAAAATAGATAAGAGACAAAAAGTAACCAGAGTAAATAAATTAAAAATTACGTCTAGGAATAAAAGCACGAGCAAGATAGCAATGGTTAAGAATACAAGTACTAACAGAAATACAAATCAAAATAGTAAAGAGAACCAAACAATAGTCAAAGAAATTAGAGTGGAGGAAAGGAACCTATACCGAGCTAGGAACATGCAACTCTTGTATCCCCCCCGATTCTGAGCTCCGGGACGTACCAGCAATCAAAAAAGTATCCGACCCAGAAGAAGCACCAAGAGACAACTCATTTAACCAATCTTTAACCAAACGAAGGAGAGCATCAGGATCATCAGAAGCAGCCAAGAACGACTGAAAGAAATATTTGACAGAATCAAAAGCAGACGAGATATGGGGAGGAACGTCCATCGTCACAAGCTTTCGTTTTTTATGGAGAGGGTTCTCGACAACTAACCCAACATATACTGGCGCCATACTACCCGTAATAGAAAAGGACCGCAGTGGATCAACAGGAAAAGTCATCTAAAGCCCTCCACCCCAGTGCCCTCAATATTCTCAACCAAAGAGCCACCAATCATCGCCTCCACCGACAGAGTATCAGCAAAAAAATCGCCAGGCAGCGGAAGGGGTTGCAGATTAACGAACAGAGATGAAATGAACGAGTCTTCGCTAGATGGACTAGAAGTCTTAATCTTCAACCCAGCATCACCAGACTGTGTAACCACACAAGAATCAGTAATATATACCTGCATCCATACTTGCTGGAAGAGGGCATAACGCAACAACCGGCTCCACCATGTCAGGGCCAGATAAAGCCATTAAAAGCAAAGCAGAAGAGGACACCAGAATCTCCGCAAACACCACTGGATCATCCACATCCATCGAAACAGAAAGCCCCGGACTCACAGGAAGCCCAAGCTCATCCGAAGAAGTAATATCAGGCTCTAACATAGTCACGTCCATAACAAAAGTCGAGTGAGCATTTGCCAAGTTAACAAACAAAGGTTAAGTAATCACTTTGTCAAAGGAGCCCCACGGAGAACGTCGATCGGGGGGTTGTTGAAAAGAGCAATAATCGACAACATGAAAAAAGCGGCCACAACGAAAGCAAATCTTAAACACCTCATACAAAAATGCCACAGGAAAGGAATCTACAGCCGCATTACGGATGATGGAAGACAAACACACCTGCTGTCTTATACGAAACAACACCTTAGCACGAACAATCTGACACCCAGGGGAAGGTTCATGAATATGGAGATCCAGTAACTAACCGATACAAGAAACAGCCTGCTTAACTGCATCATAGGAGCAAACAGTCGAAGGAATATCACAAAGTTGCACCCAGATAGGGAAAAACTTCCTCTCATAGGCATAACGGTCATCATCAAGAGCATGTTCGATAAGATTTATGAGTGACCTTCTGCACCACCAAGGACCCAAACCCCAGACTTTGTCCCCCTCAAGACAAGAGGTAAACTCAACCATGAAACCTCCACGTTCATAGCAACAAAGATAAACAGCGCCAAGCCGTTCCCACAGATCAACCAACTTCGAACATAACTCATCTTGTGAAGGTCTGGGGTACCCCAAAGTGAACCCATACAGAATCTTAGACCTGAAAATAGGAGTGGAAGACTGAGCATCCGCATCACCCGGAGCACTAGAGGGAGATCCTCTCCAAACAACAGATGGTGGTTGACGTCTAGGTTACGAGGTGGAGGAGTGCGAAGAACCAGACCGTGATAGAGACCTCCCCACATTAAACCCCGGACTCCGCCTACGGAAAGACAAAGAAGCTTGTGACATAATGAAAAACCAGACACAGCCGAGAAGGAAACTAATAAAAACAGAAAGAGAAAAGAGCCAGATGAAAGGAGAGAAGAGAAGAATCAGTAGGGGAAAAGTGAAGATGAACGAGAGAAGCAGGAGTACAAAGAGTGAAAACGTTGAAAGAAAATGAAGCGTAAAGTGAAAGACGAAGGAAAGCATTAAAGCCACGTCCCATCCTCGCTCCATGGGGAGTTAATGAAGCTGCGTCCCTAGCCCGAAGTCCCAAAAAAAGAAGAAAAAATGAAGAGGCAAGACGGCTAAAGAAGAAGAGGGGTCAGACGTAGGAGATCAAGAGTGAGAAACGAAACATGTACAAGAGGAAAGAAAGCGGAGTGGGGGGAACAGATAGGGCTATAAACGGATCGGATTCGGCTCGAATAGTGCTATATCCGCATCTGCATCCGATTAGCTATCGGACGGATTCGGATAGTGTTAAACGGATACGGACACGGATACGGATCGGATATTTTATCCGTTTGCATGTAAATATAGCTTTTCGGATAGCTATAGCCTATCCATATCCGCATCCGTTTAGCTTTCGGACTGATTCAGATAGTGCTAAATGGATACAAACACGGATACGGAAACGGATTTTGACTATTCATTTACACGTACCCCTAGGAACAGAGGCATTCTCTTCCCAAATTTTTTAATTAGAGTAGGAAGTTGAAGCTATAAAATCGTCGTGGAATTAATGCCACACCATTAAGGCCCAATATATCAATTTGGACCCAAAAACTAACGGACATAACTGATAGTTAACTGAATGAGAGTAAAATGTCCAAACTACCCTTTATTCTAAAAACTTAAAAAACCCATCTCCAACCTAATTTCTCCGGCGCAACCCTAGAACTCCTTGTTGTACCTGTGAACACCCACCTACACAACCCTTGCTCAACCCCTTGCTATATGTGGAGGAAATTTGAAGGAAATTGATGTTTATCATTCCACTCAACCGTTTGGTTGGTTGTTGAGAAAGTTCCAGAGAGTGTGAGTTACAGAGGTCGGAGGAGAAAGGCATATAGCGGGGAAGAAGACGATGGCGGCCTTTCATCCTCGTTGGAGCCAGCATCCGTTGCATTCCATCCCTCGGTCCAGTGGCAGTAAGGACCTAAAGGCGAGAAAGGAGGAGAGAGAGAGAGATCCATGGTGGAAGATTTGGGAAGGCGAGATCCTCTCTCTCTCTCTCTCTCAGATAAGATTTCCAGGGTTATCACTAATCAAGGGTCAATATTGTTGAGGTAGTGGAAGATTTCTTCAATTGATTTTTTTGGGGCACCCAAAAGTACTGATTTTCCCCCAATGTTTTGGTTTTTCATTTCATTGTATGTTCTTGTGGGTTTTACCCTCGAATGAACATAATTTGTGCTTTAGAATTGTCATTCTAGAATATGAATTCCTGAACTGGACCAGATTTGGTTTTAGGCCAAGATGTTGGTGGCTCTGATGCGTCGACAACAGATGGAGATGTGGGTGCGATGGCGGGTTGCAGCGGCTGGGCACACCGATCGCGGTGGTGGAGCATACAGCGATGGGCAGGATGCGTAGTGAACTAGTGTTCTCACAGATTTCTATTCCACAAATAAAGCAGACCCAAATTGATCATTTAAAAAGCCAAGCAAGCAGACCCAGATCAGCAAACCAAGAACCTAACATCCAAATCGATCAGAACAGAGTGTGTGTGTGTGTGTGTATGTGTGTGAAGCTGAAGCTGGGTTTTGATGGGTTAATTTCCCTTGTGTTTTGCTCATCTATGTGAATGAGATGAGACCCAGGAAGCTCCCTTGCAATACAGAGTTGTATATATTGAAGCGACAACCTAAAGCTTGGATTGCTTTGCAAAGAGTGGTGACTAGAGTAGCTGGGCTAGAACTCAAATTTGATGTCGTTGGTCAGGGAGGGGGCGGGGTGGGGTGGTGGTTTGGGGTCGCAGGGGCGGCGGTGGTTTGGGGTTGCAAGGCAGGGATGATGTGGGCCGCTGCAGAGGTTGGAGAGGTAACTTTGGCCAGTTGCAGTAGGTGATGCAAGCTACAATGTTCTTCGTTCGACTGAGGAAGAAGAAGATGGGGTGAAGTGCAAGAGTTCAAAGGCGGAGATGGCAGAGTTACAGAGATGAGAAGGTAGACTGGGGAAGACGAAGATAGGTAAGGTTTAGTTGTTGTAATGAAAAGGGCGACATTGACTTTACAAAATTACTAACATGGTGACATCACTATTTAATTGTTACTCAGATATTTCCGTTAGTATTTGGGCTCAAATTGATATATTGGTCTTTAGTGGGGTGGTATTAATTCCACGGTCCAACAGAAGGGGTGTTGATGAAAATTTCCCCTCCATAATAATTGAATTTAAGAGATCCATGCTTTCCACTTACTTAAAAGTAACTCTAGCCTTCCACTCTTTCCAAAAATTGTAATTCAATGGACTGACCTTAGTTGTTCATAATTTTATTAATTTAAACATTTTTTTTTCTGGAAAAGGAAAGCTTTATATTAAATAAAATATCAAAGAGGGAAAGAGAGAATAAAAAAAAAACAGAAGGCCAAAACAACAGGCCCTCACAAAACAAAAAGAGATCTCTTAATTACATGTTAGACGAGCATGTCTGCATCCCCTGAGATCCCTAACTATACAGGCTTGGATCTTCGAGGGCAAAGACTCAAAAGAGAATTCCTCCCAGCCAATAGATGACTTCAACTTGGAAAGATGATCAGCCACTTGATTAGACAATTTAAACATTTCTAATGATTGCAAAGCAAGGGACAATCTGGTGCAGTTGCATATTAAAAAAATTTAATTAAAGTTTCAATTTGTTAGATGGATTCAACTAAAATCGCCCCCACACGTCTTTGGGTTTGAAATAGCTAGTTAGGATATTTCATGTGTTCAAGTAAACATGCATGATGTGATCACCATATGTGAAATTATCAATTATCTTCATGTATTTTTTTCTTATGTTTTAAGGGAGGAAAATAGATTTGTTGATTCTCGGCAACGAGGTCTCTGTCGGTTACGTATACGACAAGTATAGTCCATTTCCATTCCATGGACTGCGGAGTTTGTTAATACTTAATACTCCTTCCATGTATTTTACACCATGATTAAACAAAGCAGCCTCTTTCTATTAAAAAAAATTTTAATTAAATCTTTTTTTTTTTTTTGTTGACCTATGGGCCCTTGAATAGTATAAATAGGCTGAATAGTACGGCCAATACATCATCATTCTTGTGCTCACCACACGCCTTGTCTCATCCATTATTTCTCTGGATAATTTTTATTCCCAAATTAAAGGTTAGTTTGATTCGAAACACGGTTGTTTATACTATATTACACTACCACCTTCTCTCTTGTTAGAGTGAATAATGATCTTCAATTTATTCATAGTCCCAAAAGGGATATATATACATGACATACAATTAGATTTAAACAAGGTAACCCAATATTGGGTGATACAAAGAATGGGAAACCAATATTAGATGACTAAAATAGAGCGTGTATAATCCGCATGTGATGACCAACCAGTTGTGTTACTATAGATAGTTTGATCCATGTCACATGTGATAATAATCCGAGAAAGGCAGTTACATGGTGAAATGCACCAGTATCAGGGTACCAAGGTAAAACAGTGGATGGATGGGGAGTGGGTAGAAGTGGCGGGTTAGGATGAGGATAAGAGGGGAAGTGGGTTGTCGGGTTGGGGTATGTGTGGTGGGCGGATGGTGTGGCGGTGTTGGGAAAAGGTTAGGGAGAAGGGTTAGGGAAACCAACCTGTGGGCGGTAAAAGAATGAGGAGGAGTAGAAAATATAGAAGTTCCAGTATGATGTATGGGCAAACCTACTCCATTACCCACTCTAACTTGATCGAAACCAGTATAAGGAGTGTTGACATTCATATTTTCTAAATCAGCAGTCAGGTGATGTGTTGCACCTGAATCAGGATACCAGGTAGAGTCAAATGTGGCAGTTGGCGTGGCAAGTAGAGCTGAGGGTGCAGGAATTGGTGGATCTTAATTCATTTAAAAATTGTATGATGACACAGAAGAATGATGCAATTGGGTGTAACGTGACAGCCCATTTAAGTGGGGAATTGCTAAATATCCCTAACAATGAGAAGACATGGAAGAATGTAGTGAAGATAGTACCTGGATATCAAACTACTACGATAGTCAGATTTAATATGGTGGAGACTAATGCAACATATCCTTTCAATGCTACTGCTGCACCTGGATATGTCTACCATTGTCATGTGAGTCTTTCTAATCATCTTAGCAATTCAGATCCTCTACGGCGCAGGTGCCCGTAGCGGCTTGTGCGGCCCAGTGGGGGTAAGGCGGTCTTTGCACGTGCAGCTCAGTCTGCACCGCTCAGACCGTTCAGGCAACATACGATAGAGGATCTGGATCCTCTTCATATAGGGGTTACTTATATATGAATTTGTACTCTTAAACACATAGATCTCTTGATTGAATTGTTTTGTTTTTTCATACATGCAGATTTTAGACCATGAAGATAACCAGATGATATGACCATTGAAGATGGTTCTTTGAAAAGCATCCGAAGCTCTGTCCTAATAAAATTTCTTTCTCAAAATTGAATAAGGCAGCCAAAGTTAGGCCGTGTTTGGTATGCATTCTAGATTGATTTCGCATTCTCACCCAAGAATACGCAATTGACTTGGAATACATTCCAACAATTAACGTATGTTATACTTTTCATTCTTTAATATGTATTAATTGTTTTACCAAAAAATAAAATATCTATTAATTGTTATACGCCCTTCTCTCTCTCTCTCTCTAAAAATGGATTGTTTATGGTCCAAGCTTGGACTGGGCCTGGGTAAGTCTTAGTCTGGGTAGACATCAACCAAGCTAGCCCAGCTTATATATAAATGTTTCAGGGTAAGGCCTGATATAGGAACTTAGGACGATTTTAGGGCCCAATTGATTGGGCCTTGGGTAAACCCAGCCGCAATTGATCCTTGTTTTATATAAATCCACTCAACAAAAAGAATTTGGAGTGGAGTTTTCAAGTTTTAAAAAATCCCATCCGTCATCTGAATATCCGAAGACTTCAACAAAGGTAAAGTTTTTGACACTTTTATTGGAGACGATTGTGCAATTACAAGGAAGAACTCAAGCATATAACTACATATAACATGAGGAATTTAACGTGGTTCGACATAAATGCTTATATTCCCCTAAGAGAATCAGAGATTGTTCACTAATTCAGAGAAAAATTCTAGACCACTTTCCACCTCACGTACAATGTGATTTCCCTTTACATGTGTTTAGGTTCTTCCAACATAGACAATTTGTAGAGAATCCAAAAACCCTAAAATCATCCATATAATGATTTTCCTTCACATGAATGCTTACATTCACCCAAGAGAATTAGAAATTTCTTGTTAATTCAAAAAAACTCTCTACACTACTTTCCACCTCAGAGTGTGATTTCTTAGTACTTGTGTTTAGATTTTTTCGACGGAGACAATTTGTAAGGAACCCAAAAATCCCAAAGCGGTACATATATTAATGAACCCAAAACCTTACCCAATTATAAATACATATCCGATAGTAATTGTAAAGACCCGCAAAATAAAAGACACCACCAACCCCAACAATATTTAATAAACATTAGAATAAGTCCCAACACCACGCCATCTATCCAAATTTGTAGCTCTACGTATACCATCTCCAATGCCCCTTGCAACCCCTGTTGTAGTCTCCTTGCCTGCTTTTCTTGATAGCATCCTATGAGTGCTCTGAATAGAACTTGTGTTGTAATACAAGATACCCTTAATACGAGTGTGTTAAAGGCATGACGATGGGCGGTAAGCATCTTCATTGCATCACTTATATGTGAAACAGAGAACGTAAGCAAGACTTTAGTTGGCTTTCACATTTTGTGCAATTACTGTCCACTTGATCATTCTCTAATAGTAACTTTCATCCAATCGCCTCCCATTCGTTGGAAAACTCAACTTCTCTCTAAGAATGTTAGATTGGGCTGCTCTCCTTGGAGGGCATCACCCAATGAGTGTCCAATGAGGCATCCGATGGCTGGGCTGTAGGCCTATAAACGGATCGGATTCGGCTTGGATACGGATCAGATGTAATCGGATTCGGATATTTTTTGA
Organism: Telopea speciosissima; assembly: GCF_018873765.1. Lineage (NCBI taxonomy): Eukaryota > Viridiplantae > Streptophyta > Magnoliopsida > Proteales > Proteaceae > Telopea > Telopea speciosissima. The sequence continues at coordinate 54,976,309 of NC_057926.1, read as the reverse complement.
TCGAATACGGATACCTCTAAACGGATTTGGATGGATTCGGATGCGGATCGAATTCGGATTTTCGACCATCCGTTTACACCTCTGCCTTGTGTAACCCGAACCTTCCTCCCCCTAGTGGATTCAATTCACTCTCAATCTATAGTTTTAGATCATGGTTCTCTTTTCCTCATATTCTAGAACCTGTTGAATCTTCAAAAACCCTCAAGATCGTTATTTACTTAATTTTTTATAATTAAGTATTCGGATTCGGATTTTTATCGGAGTATTTGGATTTTTTTTCCAGATATCTCTAATCGAATACGGATGCCCCTAAACGGATATGGATACAGATCGAATTTGAATTTTCGGTTATTCATTTACAGCCCTACTGGGCTGTGCCAGACACATCCCGGCATGTGCCCTCCATAGTAGGTTTTCTATTAACCTAAATCCTCCATAGCAACAATTCAGATCGTCTACGGTGCAACTGCCCGTAGCGGCCTATGCGGCGCAGACTGGGCCGTGCACGCAATGACTGCCTTACCCCCGCTCGGGCAAGGTGTTTGGGCAGGGGTAAGACGATTTTTGCACGCGTGGCTCAATCTGCGCTGCACAGGCCGCTACGGGCAGCGCACCGTAGAGGATTTGGATCCCCATAGCAAGCAACTTACATGAAAACCTCACGTAGGTTAAGGCACATGACCAAAAAAATTTGAAAATAATTAAAAAAAAATGAAGAAAGAAGAAGAAAAGAATGCATCGGTTGGCAGCCCTAATAATCTAACGAGTTATTTTATTAGGGCTGCATTTGTTTTCTTATAATATATTTGCATGTATACATACGGTCAATAAATGATTATAATAATATAAATACCAGAATCCACGCATACCCAGATAATAAGATACAAGAGTATAAATGCTAAAGCGGAAAGTTTTCATACATGGCTGTGTAAGCCATGCATGTGCGAGGATGGGAGTTTCATGGCATTAATTAATGGGTGGGGGTTTATGACTTTTCCAACTCTTTGTGAGAGGGGACACAACCGTGCATGCATACGGTCGTGTACGAAAACTTTCCCCAATGCTAAATCTTGACCTGAAACTCCACATTCGGCATTGCCATCAGCAGAGACTTTAAGACAATGCAAAAACTAACTAAAATCTTTAAACTTCCACCTTTGGCATTGCCATTAGCAGAAAACTTAAAACAATCAACTAATTCCAAAGATAAAATTTCTATTCAAAGGAACCAATATCTCGGTCTTTCTTAGGCACCCCAGACAACATCTGAATGAACAAAACTTGGCCATCTGAATCAATCCAAGAACAGTGTCTTCACACTAGGTTCATGTGGATCCCTCTTAACCCCTCACCAGGTTTAATTTGACACCTAACAATGTGCTTGCAAAATAGAAAAGCGTTGGTTCTTTCTATAGCTCTCGTCCAACTCTAAATAATTTCTCCACACATTTCAGCTATTGGAAGAATGAAATCTGTTAATTGGAAAAATGGAGGTGCTCAAAAATTAAGTTGAATATCATCTAGTACGTTGAAGCAGGTGTGAGCATTAAAAATGTAATGTGTATTTGGTTCTTAAAAAGCTTCTTGGTGTTTGGCTTTTTGATAACATCTAAGGGCAACAATATATTGAATAACAAAAAAAAAAAAAAAAAAAAAAAAAGGATTTTTACTGCACATTTAAAGTGTATCCAATGGTGATCATTGCAGTTGACAGGTTTAAAACTCTAAGAACGTCGGGTCAGTACACTGCCCCTTGAGAGGATAAAATTCCTAAAAAAAATTGGCATAACTGCCATTCACTTTTAAATAAAACCCTTTTAAGCTGACTCAAAAAATTGGACTGGGTTTTCCTTAGCCATATGGTGAATAGGAATTCATTCATCATGGGTCTTCAGATGCTTGCGGGAGAGTATTGAGAATGGCATTTTGCGAAACATGTTAAAATCCTATATAGGTTTGTGAACCCGAGGATGTTATGGTGAAGGAAAACTTTCTCCTAAAAATAATTGTTAAAAAAAAAATTTCTAAAGATCAACAAAAGATATATTAATATGAAAATTTTACAAAGATAAAGTCTAAATGAACCCAAACCAATACAATATAAGGAAGACACATCTACGGGATGACCTTCGGCATAACCATCAACATCCACCTCAAATCTAAATTGACTACATCCCTCACCTACGACATTGCCATCAGCAATAAAAAACCAATTAAAACTTAAAAAACCAAAAGTGCGATATGACCTGAATATTTCAAAAATGGCTTTGTTAACCAAGATATCCACCACACAATTAGTTAACTTAAACGTATGCATAAAAGACCAAGAAATAGATCCCAAAATAACCCTTTAAAAATCTCCATTCTAAGAATAAAATGGAATTTAAAACCTTCCTCCATGGATGTTTAGACACATGTTGAAATATAATATTGAGTTAGTTATGAATTAGATGTAATGATTAGATCGAGCCTACCTTTCACGTGTAAACATGTAATCCCTTCTAAGTATTTTCATAAACAAAAACAAAAAGGGTAACTGATTGACTTGCAACATCAAAGTCGGAGGTTTACACCCACGAATCTTTAGCCGCTCAATTTGTCTGCTCCTCAATTTCCTCAATTACATTTAATGAGGGATAGAAATGACTACCTTACCCCTTGCCCGAATATACTGTTCAAGTGGAGTCCACCTCCTTTTATTGGAGGAATTGAGAAAATTGACAGACAGACAAATTAAGATGATAATAACAGATAGTCAAATTTGGATGGATTAATAGGATTCTTTCATGCCTTCAAAGGTCCAAACGCCAAAAGGAGCAATTTTTTATTTAATTAAACTTCTAGATATTCAAGGCCAACATCAAAATGATAAAAAGAACATCTTTATTAATTACAATGACATCTTCAATGACGTCTTGAACGGTTTCATAGCGTGCAACCTAAGAGAGGTATATAGCTTTAGAACCAGCTGTATAGCTTTCTTTTCAAACAAGATCATAAGACTCTCAAATGGTTCAGACGGAAAAAGAGCCAGTCAAAAAGCTAGCAAATTCCAAACTTAAGAATTTTGATTCAATGTGGAGAAAGGAGAAGAATAATTAAAAGAGGAAAGTCTATCCCACCAATTACTTGTTAAAAAACAAAAAAACCAAGAATGTAAATTGACGAAGAAAATAATTGAAATGGTAAACGTCAATCATATAATGTATACAATGATTTACGTGATTTGACAAGATTGTTTAATTACTTCATCCACGGTGAGATGAGATCTGCATCAGTATTGATGGAGAATAGATTATAACCATTCCTCCTCACATCTCTCTTAGATTCTTTTAGAGAAAATCATCTTGCTATAAATATATAGTGAAACACTACATAGATACATATTACCAAAATACCCATGTAGCTTTTCAGGTCTTACGACCTCTTAACAACCCTTTGGAATCAGCACACAAGTGTATGCGACTGAATACAAGACATTGTACCCTCAACACTTTGCTAAGATTAGAGTTACTGCATATATATTATGAGAAAAAGAAATACATGTTTCCAGTGTGTACTTGCCTTTCACAGTTTTTTTCTCCTCTCTTTATAAAATATGTGGGTCTCTTTTTTTTCTCCACATTTATATATTATTTAGTTATCCACTATTGGCTTGGGGTATAAGATGCCCTAATATAAACGAACAGATATAAATCTCTGTCTCTATTATTATTTTGGCACTGTAATTTAGCTCCTTAGAAATGGTGGGCAGTGAGATTAACCCACTGTGTTCGTCAATACATTAACTAATAGCTGAATAGCTAGGCTTTAACAAACAATATTAAAGATATACGCGTCTAGGACTGTAACTTCAAAGTGCAGAACCGCTGAAGTGGGGCTCCTTTTCCCCCATTTTTCTTCCTAATTTTATTTAACCCAGACAACCTTTTAGGAAAGAGAAAAAAAAGATCGAACTAGGGAAGTAGAAAAGCACAAAGGCTCTTAATTTCTTTGGTTCATACAAATCCTTAATAAGAGAATTTAAGAGAGAATCCATGCATTCAAACTGATCTTAATCAAGGTATGTTTATGAACCCTCTTCATTCAGTGTATTGATTGGACTCTTAATTAGGTAATGTCACCTAAGAAACCAAACACAATTTGGATCCTCTCTTGTCCACACACACCCACTCCCGCACCCACGTAAAGAAGATGGAGGCCGGAGAAGAATGAGAAGACAAAGGTAGAAATTTTTCCACTTACTTAAAAGTAACCCTACTAGCTTTCCACCATTTTATTAATTTAAACATTTCTAATGATCGCAAGGGAAGGGACAATCTGGTGAAGTTGCAAACTAAACCAATTTGTTTGATGGATTCAACTAAAAACCCACCATATTGCTTGCTTAGGCAGCCAATTTGAATTGCGCCTGCACGCGGCTTTGGGTTTGAAATAGGAGACTTTGCATGTGGTCAAGGAATGTTGCAATTAGTAGTCATTGCTCGATTATATATATATAGGGGTGAGTAGTATGGCCAATTCATCATCAATCTTGTTGCCCACCACACGCCTTGTCTCATCCATTCTTTTCTTTTCTCTGGATAATTTTCATTCCCAAATTAAGGTTAGTTTGATTCGAAACAAGGGTGCTTATACAAGGGACCTTCTCTCTCACAGTAGTGCCTTAACCCAATTTAATGACTTCCGTATATCCATTCCATAAACTGACTTGTTTTACTTTGGCTTTCTGTTTACAGACAAATCAACACTTCAAGTCTACAAGAATGGGGGATAACAGATTATTATCAATCTTTGTAGTGTTAATCGTGCTGATTTGTGGTGGAGCGCTCACCCCAGTACCGTCAACCGCTGCGGAAACTCCGGTGACTGATGCAACCCTTCACCAAGTTTCTGCTTCTCTGCAAATGTATGTTGATGAGCTCCCCCAAATTCCAAAGCTCTCTGGTTATTCAATGCAACACCGCAGCTCACCAGCACCTGGAAATCTCACCATAGGCATGTTCGAGAAGACATGGGTATATAAATTCTTCCTCTTCTAGCTAATCCTTACAAAAACCACCCCTCAGCACCCCCTAGAAGTTGAAAATGGATATCATTTGCACGTACGTACATTTGAGAGGCAACCACATGTCAGTTTTGTTTTCATAAATACCCCTCATCCCCTTTAAATGGCAAAAATGGACATATGATTGCCTCTCATATTTACGTGCACACATGCACCTAGTTTAATTTAGGTGATAAAGATTTCAAAAGAAATAATCTTATTGCATCCATCATAAATTAGATTTTAATAATCATTTAAAGCAAAAGAGCTAGAATTGCATTCCATCATGCACCGCTTATGGATGGATGCAAGAATTCTCGTACTTATGCATTGTTGGGGTTCCACGCAGAAGACCAAAGTAATAATCTCACATCGGATGTGAATAGTTCGATATAGAGAATTATATAATCTTTATCCCCTCCAGTTCCATGCCCGGCTAGTTCCCCAGTGCCTCTAACGAGAGGGGGGCGCAATGACCACCCTACCCCTACCCGAACACTGCTTGGGTTGAGTCAACCACAACCCCCCCCCCCCAAAAAAAAATAAATTTATTAGAGGCACTGGAGAACTAGGCCGGGCAGAGAACTGGAGGAAATAATTTTCCTAGGTATTTAGGAACCTTTTTCTTTAATGGCTAGACATTAAGGATGAGTTCTACCCAAGTCTTTAACAAGCGAGCGACATCTTTACAAAGGAAGCTTGTATTTGATAGTGAAAAAATTCCACTTATGGTATGCGTTAAATTAAGATCAATCACGTATTAATAGTATTTGGTTTTTTCATGCTCATGCAGAAATTCCACCGTGATTTACCTAAAACAACAGTCTTCGCATATGGTACATCGGCAGAGGAGGCAACCATACCTGGACCAGTGATCGAGGCCTTGAAACAGGTGCCAACATCAGTGACATGGGAGAATCACCTTCCTCAAAACCACATCTTCTCATGGGACCACACCATCACCACTGCCATCCCTAAGAATGGTGGAGTTCCAACGGTTGTCCATCTCCATGGTGGCGTCCATCCACCACAAGACGACGGTCACCCACTTTCCTGGTTCACCTCCAATTTCAATGATACCGGCTCTCAATGGACCCAAGCAACCTACACATACCCAAACGTCCAAGCTGCCGGTAACTTATGGTACCATGATCATGCACTTGGATTAACACGTGTCAACCTCTTAGCAGGCCTGATTGGGCCTTACGTCATCCGTGATCCAAAAGTAGAAAACCCTTTGAACCTCCCATCTGGATCAGAGTTTGATCGGCACTTGATGATCATCGATCGAAGCTTCTTCAAAAATGGATCCATCTACATCAACTCAACTGGTGATAACCCCTCCATTCACCCACAATGGCAACCAGAATATTTTGGTGATGCCATTATAGTTAACGGTAAGGCTTGGCCATATCTTAAGGTCCAACGAAGGAAGTACCGTTTTAGGATCATCAATGCCGCCAATGCAAGATACTTTAACTTCTCCTTATCCAATGGCCTCCCATTCGTCCAAATAGGATCTGATTCATCATACCTCAACTCCCCAGTCCAGACTCAGAGTATTCTCCTAGCCCCCCGCTGAGATTGCCGATGTTGTAATTGACTTCTCACCTTCTCAAACCAATGAGTCTATCTTAACCAATACTGCACCTTACCCGTACCCGACAGGCAGCCCGGTAGACCAGCTGAGCGGAAACGTCATGAAGTTCATCATTGCATCGGGTAATCCGACCCGCCCCGATAATTCAAAAATCCCAAAAAGCCTAGTGAATTATCCGGTAGCAACAAGTGAAGGTGCAGTGCAGAAGAGGTATATCGTGTTGTATGAGTATGATAGTGCTACCGAAAACCCAACCCATCTCTATATTAATGGGAAAAGCTTCTCGGATCCGGTGACGGAAACTCCGAGATCCGGTACCAGCGAGGTTTGGGAGGTGATCAACTTGACCCCAGATAATCACCCACTCCACATCCATTTAGCCACCTTCCAGGCAATCAAGGTTCAAGAGTTGGTAAATGAAACTACGTTCTCCGATTGTATGACAGCAAAGAACGATGCAATTGCATGCAACGTGACAGACTATGCGATTGGGCAATTGTTAACAATCCCTAACTATGAGAAGACATGGAAGAATGTAGTGAAGATAGAGCCTGGATATCAAACTACTGTGGTTGTCAAGTTTAATATGGTGGAGACCAATACAACATATCCCTTCAATGTCACTGCTGCACCTGGATATGTCTACCATTGTCATGTAAGCTTCTTTAATCATGGATATCCTCTTGGTTACTTATATAAAATAAAAAAAAAAAAAAAAAAGCGTATTTAATGCACGAGACTCCCATCACATATAGGTTTGGGAGGATCATAATGCATGCAACTTTATCCCTGCTTTTACACGAAACTGTTTCGACTCGAACCGTGACCATTTGATCACAATGGAGCAACCTTAATTATATACCGTTGCACCAAGTCCCACCCTCTGTCTTTGTTAGTTATATAATCTCTTACTAATCTTTTGTTTCTCATTTATGCAGATTTTGGACCATGAGGATAATGAGATGATACGACCAATGAAGTTGACTCTTTGAACAAGGAAAAATGGAAACCAAACTTGAGTTACTAATAAGTTATATAGGATATTAACTCATGTAATCTATAGTTCTCAAAATTTTAGTTTGATTCTTATTGTTGATGAATTGGATCCCACGTTCTAAAATCAAATATTGTAATAGAGTCAACAAAAACTACATCAAATAATGTTTCTGTAGATATTTCTGATTTATATATATTATTGATAAATAAAGATGAAATTAGGGATTCTTTAATGAGAGAATAATGCAAACTGTCGAGTTTGGACTATGGCAATAGCGTACATCACAAATCATTCTCCCTCTCTTTTCCCATGCTTTAAGTTGTGAAATTAATTGCAGGCCAAGACGGTTTTACCATGTCGCAAAACTAAGCTTTAATAAAATGGTATGGAAGTCAATATTTAGAAAATTATGAGATATGGATCGGGAGAGTCAAGAAGGCATTTTAAAGGGTTTAACATGACTCTTTAAGGATACATGAAGATTTACAACTTTTCAAGGAAGCAATGTAACTTTCTAAGGTTATAAGGTATAACACTACAAAGTTCCACAATATTCAACTGAATAAAATTTCTTTAATCAATTTGTCACTATTTATTACCGTTTCACTTAGCTGTACAGACTTATCCTTCCACCTGTACATCCTTATCCTGTATCATGTACAACTATATCCTTCCATCTTTACATTCATACCTTGTATATCCAGTTCCCTTTTATAAAGGGATCAATTACCTTAGATTAGGGAGAGAATTTCTCCATCTATACTTGTATATATATATACCTTCACTGATAATGAAAAGACATAGAGTGCATTCACCACAATATTCTCCTATTTACACTATTGAATGAGCATAGAAAGAAAAATAAAATCTAATTTGCAAGCATTAATTGCATTCTATCCTACGACTACAATTAAATCAAAATTTACATCATAAAATAAAGGAAAAGTTAATCCTAATCTAAGCTACACTCCTTGACAATTAGAAATACCAAAATTAATAAAAACTAAATTAAAGAATTTCTCTCTCTCTCTCCTCAAAATTCTTCCCAAGGAGGGAGAACTCTCAAAAGTCAAAACTATGCAAGGTTGTTGTCCATGTGGCGTCTTCTCTTTTGTTGATATTCTAATCAACAAAAGCCTTACTAAAATATAGGAAAGAAATAAAACAAGGAGAGATCTCATTAATCAATTCTTCCCAAAACCCAACTCTATTAGATTGTCTTTCCTTTAAAACCGATACCTCTTAGATAGATTTTCCAATTCCTAAAATATAGGAATGTGAAGGTAATGAATTATAGAAATCGGCTAAGGGCAGCTTGCCATCGGTTAGAGGTCTTCTTGAAGTCAAATCCACATGACAAGGTGTAAATCGACCTTGATGATGTGGTATAGTTTGAACCGATTTGAATCGTGGTCTTGGCTTAGTTTGGCATGCAGGCCTGGGCCTGCATCAAATATAGTTAAAAGAATCATTCCATGTCTATTTCGTCATCCCTCTGCAATAGGTCTATAACAGGGTTGGACAGAGGTAGTCTGGCCAATGAGAGAATGCATGGGGGCATCCAACAAGTGTGGGAATTTTTCATTTCTTGGGGCGAGGCGGTTATTTCTCCCATTTCGTGTCTTAGCGCAAGCTTCACGAAGTCTAGTAGCCTTTTATTTTCGTATTAAATATACTATTTAGTTATTCACTATTGGCTTGGGGTATAAGATACCCTAATATAAACGAACATGTATAAATTGATCTCTCTCCTTATTATTATTTGGGCACTGTAATTTAACTCCCTTAGAAACGGTGGACAATGAGATTAACCCACTATGTGTTTGTCAATGCATCAACTAATAGCTGAATAGCTAGGCTTTAACAAACAGTATTAATTAAAGATATACGCGTTTAGGACTGCAACTTGAAACTACTATGCCAATGTGCATTTTGAGGTTTCAAAGCGCAGAACAGCAGAAGTGGGACTCCTTTTTTCCCCCTTTAATTTTTTCTTCCTAATTTTACCTTAACCCAAAGAACCATTTAGGAATAAAAAAGATCGAACTAGGGAAGACCTTAATTTCTCTGATTCATATAAATCCTTAATGGGAAATTTTCATCGACACCCCCTCTGTTGGGTCGTGGAATTTTTTTTTTTTTTTTTGGTGGTAAAAAGCCAAATTACTATTAAAAGGAAGAGTTACAAAGATTTATACAGCAAGGAGTGCTAGGGACAGATCCAAAAACATATCTAAACCAATTTACAATAGAGATCTGAGGAATTAACTTAACAGGTATATTGTTAAGTTGAGTAGACATCTTCACAAAATAGTCAAGGACTTCAAGAGGCCAAGGGGAAAGGGATGGAGTTGGAAGAAGTCCAGGTAGCACTTCATTTGGGCACCAAACTTCTTTCAGCTTCAAACCTCTCAGGCTGGCGAACTGAAGTCCATTGAGGATACCGTGCAGCTCAGGTTCCTAAAAATGTTTGTTTTTACTTCGGCCAGCATTCAGAAAGAGAAGTTTCCCGTCAATCAAAAAACCAAAGACCCATCCAGGCTTACCCAAATCCTTGCAGTCAAACCCTGCGCAGAGCAAAACAGGAAAATCTAACATAGGTAAATCCAAGTTAGATAAAGAAGAAGAGTTAGTAAGGATATTCAAAGGAGAAGAACAAGCATCATTGTCATTAGAGAGGGGGGGATGTTTAACTCAATTAACCACTGGTTTATTCGACAAATAGTCTGACCAGGGTCAAGGTGCACAGAATTAAACAGAAAATTGTTCCGAACTTGCCAAATAACATAACACGTTATAATAAACACAGAAAAAAACCAAACTAAAGTAGACTTGTCAAGCTGTCGGTCCAGAAAAGTGGAGATGCAGAAATGTCTGAGAGAAGGAAATGAAATGAATTCAGTCCTCAGACCCAAAGGACCAGCTACCCAGATGTGTTTAGCCCATTCACAAGAAAGGAGGACATGCCAGAGGGTCTCACTACAAGTGCCACAGAGAGCACAAGTGGAATCGATCAGAGTCCATTTCGAAATAGAATCCTTAACCGGAATCCCTGCATTTAATACAAGCCAAAAAAAAAGTTTAAACTGAGGAAGAAGTTTAAGTTTCCGAAAAAATTTCCACTAAGCGATAGCACTAAAATCAGATAAAAGGGAGGAAGAAATAAAAGCAGCCGCCAACTTAGTTTTAAACTTGCCATCCTGTGATAGCGTACACCACCAGGAATCAGGGGAATCCGATAACCGGATATTAATGATTCGGGGCAGTAGAGAGGGGGTAGCCTCTCGAACGCGATCAACATTCCAAGCCTGGTTAGAGAGAAATAGATCCACTCTCTCAGGGAACAATCGCTGCGAAGAACCCGGTTTGATAGTGAATCCAGGTAAAGAGGGAACCCAAGGATCAGTCCAAAAGAAAGTATGCTTACCATTACCGTTCTTACGAAAGCAGAAAGCTTGAAGTGAAGGAATAATTCTTGTGATACTATTCCAACACCAAGATCCTTTTTTAAGACGCGTCTTAGCATCAAACAAGGAAATATGAGGAAAGTACCTAGCCTTAAGGACCTTGGCCCAGACAGAATGATTTTTCAGAAATCAATCTCCACCCAAGTTTAAGGAGAAGGGCCAAATTCTGAGTTCGGGCCGAACGAAATCCTAATCCACCTAAATAAGTGAGTGAGCTCATAGCCTTCCAAGAAACCAAAGAAAGTTTTCTGTGAGAAGCAGAACCACCAGACCAAAAATTATAGCTAATAGAGTCAATTTGTTTACAAATATATTTAGGAAAAAAAAAACAACTCATAAGATAAGCCGGTAAAGAGTTGAGAACTGATTTGATCAAAACACCCCGTCCTGCAAAAGACAGATTGTTAGCTTTCCAACTAGATAATCTAACAGATATACGATTGACTAAAGGAGTTAGTTGTTTAACCCTAGATCTCAAAGGAAAGAGGGCAGTTCCCAAATAAGAAGTATTCGAGTTCATCTCTGGGATACCCAAAAACCTGCTCAAACGAGACTTCTCAGACACAGAAACATTTTTACTAAAATACAATTCACTTTTAGAAAAGTTAATCTCCTGCCCCGAGAGGTCAGAGAAAAGATCCATAATGGCCTTAATAGTACCAAAATCTTCCAAAGATGCTCTACAAAAGATAAAAATATCATCAGCAAAAAGTAAATGAGTTATCTCAGGAGCACCACGAGCCACCTTAATACCCTTGAACAGATTAAGGTCTCTATAAGAAGATATCAGATGCGACAAGACCTCCATACCCATAATGAATAAATAGGGACTTAAAGGACACCCTTGGCGAATGCGCCTAGTCCCCGAGAACAGCCCAAAAGGGGTCCCATCAACCTTCATCGAAAAAGAAGTGGAAGTCAATATAAAATTGCACCACTGCTGTCCAAACCCAAGGAATTTGAATATTGCAAGCACAAAAGACCATTCCATGCGGTCAAGGCTTTAGACATATCGATCTTTATGGCTGCCCATCCATCCTTACCCTTCTTGTGTTTGAGGAAATGAAAATTTTCATGTAAAATAATAATATTATCAGAACTATGACGACCCCGTACAAGGCTCCTTGAAAAGGAGAGATCATGGAAGGAAGAAAAGGTTTAAGCCTATTCGCAAGCAATTTAGCAATGATTTTAGAAAGAGGGGTGCACAAACTTATAGGTCTAAAATCATTCAGGGCCGAGGCTGAGTCAGATTTAGGAATTAAACAGATGAGGGTATGATTGATATTAGCAGGTATATAAGTAGACAAGAAACACTGACAAACAAAACTCAAAAGAGAATCCTTAAGGTGATCCTAGAATTTTTGAAAAAAACAGGCTTGGAATCCATCAATACCAGGGGCTTTAAGTGGCCCAAGAGAAAACACCACCCATCGAAGTTCATCCAAAGAAGGGGGGGCGCAAAGAGAAGAAGCTTCGGTTTCAGAGATACAAGATGGAAAAAGACATTCCACGAAATCCGCATCCAAAGGGGAAGAAGAGGTGAAGATATTGGAGAAATACAGAACAAAGGCAAAGGCAATGTCCTCAGGATTAGTGACCTTCTCACCATTATCTAAGCAAAGGAAATCAATCTTACGACGTCTGAGATTTTGCTTGGCCACAGCATGAAAAAATCTAGTGTTCCTGTCTCCAGACTGAATATAATTCTACCCAGATTTTTGCAACCAAAAGCTTTCCTCCGCATCCAAGACCCGGTTGAGCCTATTGGTTGAACGGATGAGGCTATCCTTACGAAGGAAGGGGTGTCCACTAACTCACCAATCTCACTAACCAGCTGGTTTTTAAGTATCTTAATATGGCCAAACACATCACGATCCCATCTTCTCAGTAAATTGGAAAAAGAAGATAATCTACAAGGGAAAGAATCCATAGACTCCTTGTCCCAAAAATCCGAGACCACAGCCTTAAACTCAGGGTGACTAGTCCAGGCTAATTGAAAATGAAACATCTTTTTGAAAGAGGCCCGGAAGGAAAAGTATTTGGGATAATTGGGTTATGATCAGAACAGATAGCAGGGCCTTTACAAAGGGAAGTCAAGGGAAGCAGATTCAACCACGCAGCAGAACAAAAAGCTCGATGCACTCGTTCTCTGATAAGATGAGGGGGCTTCTACTGATTAGACTAAGTGAAACTGGAACCAATCAACTTAATTTCCTCCAAAGAGCAGGAATTAATCACATCCAAAAGGAGTGAAGATGATGGAGTATGACAAAAAGGCTTTCCACCCAACTTATCCAACGGATCCAAAATCTCGTTAAAATCACCCATAAGACAAATAGGATCCATAATAGAACAAAGAAATGTATGCACATCAATCCAGAAAGAGGTACACAGATGCCGGTGAGGTGGAGCGTAAACAAAAATGCACCAAAATACACCCCAAACTTTATCCATAATTTTAATCCCAATAAACTGAGGTTCCACAACAATCTGCACCACCTACAGGGCCTTTTTAACAAACAGGCAAAGACCTCTTTTCCCCAGAGCTCCAGAAGGAGAGTTTGAGAAAGAAACAAGGTCATAACAAGAAGGAATACCAGAAATACGAAGAGAAGAGTGATCAAGGCCCTTAGTTTCACAAAGAAACAAAATATCAGGATTATAAGAAGCAATATTAAGCCTCAGGCAACGACGAGAAAAGGGGTTGTTTAAGCCCCTAATATTCCAAGACAAACTGATCATTAGATAAGCCAACAGAACAAAATAGATAAGAGACAAAAAGTAACCAGAGTAAATAAATTAAAAATTACGTCTAGGAATAAAAGCACGAGCAAGATAGCAATGGTTAAGAATACAAGTACTAACAGAAATACAAATCAAAATAGTAAAGAGAACCAAACAATAGTCAAAGAAATTAGAGTGGAGGAAAGGAACCTATACCGAGCTAGGAACATGCAACTCTTGTATCCCCGATTCTCGAGCTCCGGACGTACTAAAGAATCAAAAAAGTATCCGACCCAGAAGAAGCACCAAGAGACAACTCATTTAACCAATCTTTAACCAAACGAAGGAGAGCATCAGGATCATCAGAAGCAGCCAAGAACGACTGAAAGAAATATTTGACAGAATCAAAAGCAGACGAGATATGGGGAGGAACGTCCATCGTCACAAGCTTTCGTTTTTTATGGAGAGGGTTCTCGACAACTAACCCAACATATACTGGCGCCATACTACCCGTAATAGAAAAGGACCGCAGTGGATCAACAGGAAAAGTCATCTAAAGCCCTCCACCCCAGTGCCCTCAATATTCTCAACCAAAGAGCCACCAATCATCGCCTCCACCGACAGAGTATCAGCAAAAAAATCGCCAGGCAGCGGAAGGGGTTGCAGATTAACGAACAGAGATGAAATGAACGAGTCTTCGCTAGATGGACTAGAAGTCTTAATCTTCAACCCAAAGATCACCAGATCGTAACCACACAAGAATCGCAATATATACCGCATCCATACTTGCCGGAAGAGGGCATAACGCAACAACCGGCTCCACCATGTCGGGGCCGATAAAGCCATTAAAAGCAAAGCGTAAGAGGACACCAGAATCTCCGCAAACACCACTGGATCATCCACATCCATCGAAACAGAAAGCCCCGGACTCACAGGAAGCCCAAGCTCATCCGAAGAAGTAATATCAGGCTCTAACATAGTCACGTCCATAACAAAAGTCGAGTGAGCATTTGCCAAGTTAACAAACAAAGGTTAAGTAATCACTTTGTCAAAGGAGCCCCACGGAGAACGTCGATCGGGGGGTTGTTGAAAAGAGCAATAATCGACAACATGAAAAAAGCGGCCACAACGAAAGCAAATCTTAAACACCTCATACAAAAATGCCACAGAAAGGAATCTACAACGCATTACGGATGATGGAAGACAAACACACCTGCTGTCTTATACGAAACAACACCTTAGCACGAACAATCTGACACCCAGGGGAAGGTTCATGAATATGGAGATCCAGTAACTAACCGATACAAGAAACAGCCTGCTTAACTGCATCATAGGAGCAAACAGTCGAAGGAATATCACAAAGTTGCACCCAGATAGGGAAAAACTTCCTCTCATAGGCATAACGGTCATCATCAAGAGCATGTTCGATAAGATTTATGAGTGACCTTCTGCACCACCAAGGACCCAAACCCCAGACTTTGTCCCCCTCAAGACAAGAGGTAAACTCAACCATGAAACCTCCACGTTCATAGCAACAAAGATAAACAGCGCCAAGCCGTTCCCACAGATCAACCAACTTCGAACATAACTCATCTTGTGAAGGTCTGGGGTACCCCAAAGTGAACCCATACAGAATCTTAGACCTGAAAATAGGAGTGGAAGACTGAGCATCCGCATCACCCGGAGCACTAGAGGGAGATCCTCTCCAAACAACAGATGGTGGTTGACGTCTAGGGTACGAGGTGGAGGAGTGCGAAGAACCAGACCGTGATAGAGACCTCCCCACATTAAACCCCGGACTCCGCCTACGGAAAGACAAAGAAGCTTGTGACATAATGAAAACCGATACGCCGAGAAGGAAACTAATAAAAACAGAAAGAGAAAAGAGCCAGATGAAAGGAGAGAAGAGAAGAATCAGTAGGGGAAAAGTGAAGATGAACGAGAGAAGCAGGAGTACAAAGAGTGAAAACGTTGAAAGAAAATGAAGCGTAAAGTGAAAGACGAAGGAAAGCATTAAAGCCACGTCCCATCCTCGCTCCATGGGGAGTTAATGAAGCTGCGTCCCTAGCCCGAAGTCCCAAAAAAAGAAGAAAAAATGAAGAGGCAAGACGGCTAAAGAAGAAGAGGGGTCAGACGTAGGAGATCAAGAGTGAGAAACGAAACATGTACAAGAGGAAAGAAAGCGGAGTGGGGGGGAACAGATAGGGCTATAAACGGATCGGATTCGGCTCGAATAGTGCTATATCCGCATCCGCATCCGATTAGCTATCTGGACGGATTCGGATAGTGTTAAACGGATACGGACACGGATACGGATCGGATATTTTATCCGTTTGCATGTAAATATAGCTTTTCGGATAGCTATAGCCTATCCATATCCGCATCCGTTTAGCTTTCGGACTGATTCAGATAGTGCTAAATGGATACAAACACGGATACGGAAACGGATTTTGACTATTCATTTACACGTACCCCTAGGAACAGAGGCATTCTCTTCCCAAATTTTTTAATTAGAGTAGGAAGTTGAAGCTATAAAATCGTCGTGGAATTAATGCCACACCATTAAGGCCCAATATATCAATTTGGACCCAAAAACTAACGGACATAACTGATAGTTAACTGAATGAGAGTAAAATGTCCAAACTACCCTTTATTCTAAAAACTTAAAAAACCCATCTCCAACCTAATTTCTCCGGCGCAACCCTAGAACTCCTTGTTGTACCTGTGAACACCCACCTACACAACCCTTGCTCAACCCCTTGCTATATGTGGAGGAAATTTGAAGGAAATTGATGTTTATCATTCCACTCAACCGTTTGGTTGGTTGTTGAGAAAGTTCCAGAGAGTGTGAGTTACAGAGGTCGGAGGAGAAAGGCATATAGCGGGGAAGAAGACGATGGCGGCCTTTCATCCTCGTTGGAGCCAGCATCCGTTGCATTCCATCCCTCGGTCCAGTGGCAGTAAGGACCTAAAGGCGAGAAAGGAGGAGAGAGAGAGAGATCCATGGTGGAAGATTTGGGAAGGCGAGATCCTCTCTCTCTCTCTCTCTCAGATAAGATTTCCAGGGTTATCACTAATCAAGGGTCAATATTGTTGAGGTAGTGGAAGATTTCTTCAATTGATTTTTTTTGGGGCACCCAAAAGTACTGATTTTCCCCCAATGTTTTGGTTTTTCATTTCATTGTATGTTCTTGTGGGTTTTACCCTCGAATGAACATAATTTGTGCTTTAGAATTGTCATTCTAGAATATGAATTCCTGAACTGGACCAGATTTGGTTTTAGGCCAAGATGTTGGTGGCTCTGATGCGTCGACAACAGATGGAGATGTGGGTGCGATGGCGGGTTGCAGCGGCTGGGCACACCGATCGCGGTGGTGGAGCATACAGCGATGGGCAGGATGCGTAGTGAACTAGTGTTCTCACAGATTTCTATTCCACAAATAAAGCAGACCCAAATTGATCATTTAAAAAGCCAAGCAAGCAGACCCAGATCAGCAAACCAAGAACCTAACATCCAAATCGATCAGAACAGAGTGTGTGTGTGTGTGTGTATGTGTGTGAAGCTGAAGCTGGGTTTTGATGGGTTAATTTCCCTTGTGTTTTGCTCATCTATGTGAATGAGATGAGACCCAGGAAGCTCCCTTGCAATACAGAGTTGTATATATTGAAGCGACAACCTAAAGCTTGGATTGCTTTGCAAAGAGTGGTGACTAGAGTAGCTGGGCTAGAACTCAAATTTGATGTCGTTGGTCAGGGAGGGGCGGGGTGGGGTGGTGGTTTGGGGTCGCAGGGGCGGCGGTGGTTTGGGGTTGCAAGGCAGGGATGATGTGGGCCGCTGCAGAGGTTGGAGAGGTAACTTTGGCCAGTTGCAGTAGGTGATGCAAGCTACAATGTTCTTCGTTCGACTGAGGAAGAAGAAGATGGGGTGAAGTGCAAGAGTTCAAAGGCGGAGATGGCAGAGTTACAGAGATGAGAAGGTAGACTGGGGAAGACGAAGATAGGTAAGGTTTAGTTGTTGTAATGAAAAGGGCGACATTGACTTTACAAAATTACTAACATGGTGACATCACTATTTAATTGTTACTCAGATATTTCCGTTAGTATTTGGGCTCAAATTGATATATTGGTCTTTAGTGGGGTGGTATTAATTCCACGGTCCAACAGAAGGGGTGTTGATGAAAATTTCCCCTCCATAATAATTGAATTTAAGAGATCCATGCTTTCCACTTACTTAAAAGTAACTCTAGCCTTCCACTCTTTCCAAAAATTGTAATTCAATGGACTGACCTTAGTTGTTCATAATTTTATTAATTTAAACATTTTTTTTTCTGGAAAAGGAAAGCTTTATATTAAATAAAATATCAAAGAGGGAAAGAGAGAATAAAAAAAAAAAACAGAAGGCCAAAACAACAGGCCCTCACAAAACAAAAAGAGATCTCTTAATTACATGTTAGACGAGCATGTCTGCATCCCCTGAGATCCCTAACTATACAGGCTTGGATCTTCGAGGGCAAAGACTCAAAAGAGAATTCCTCCCAGCCAATAGATGACTTCAACTTGGAAAGATGATCAGCCACTTGATTAGACAATTTAAACATTTCTAATGATTGCAAAGCAAGGGACAATCTGGTGCGTTGCATATTAAAAAAAATTTAATTAAAGTTTCAATTTGTTAGATGGATTCAACTAAAATCGCCCCCACACGTCTTTGGGTTTGAAATAGCTAGTTAGGATATTTCATGTGTTCAAGTAAACATGCATGATGTGATCACCATATGTGAAATTATCAATTATCTTCATGTATTTTTTTCTTATGTTTTAAGGGAGGAAAATAGATTTGTTGATTCTCTGGCAACGAGGTCTCTGTCGGTTACGTATACGACAGTATAGTCCATTTCCATTCCATGGACTGCGGAGTTTGTTAATACTTAATACTCCTTCCATGTATTTTACACCATGATTAAACAAAGCAGCCTCTTTCTATTAAAAAAAATTTTAATTAAATCTTTTTTTTTTTTTGTTGACCTATGGGCCCTTGAATAGTATAAATAGGCTGAATAGTACGGCCAATACATCATCATTCTTGTGCTCACCACACGCCTTGTCTCATCCATTATTTCTCTGGATAATTTTTATTCCCAAATTAAAGGTTAGTTTGATTCGAAACACGGTTGTTTATACTATATTACACTACCACCTTCTCTCTTGTTAGAGTGAATAATGATCTTCAATTTATTCATAGTCCCAAAAGGGATATATATACATGACATACAATTAGATTTAAACAAGGTAACCCAATATTGGGTGATACAAAGAATGGGAAACCAATATTAGATGACTAAAATAGAGCGTGTATAATCCGCATGTGATGACCAACCAGTTGTGTTACTATAGATAGTTTGATCCATGTCACATGTGATAATAATCCGAGAAAAGCGCTTACATGGTGAAATGCACCAGATCGTGGTACCAAGGTAAAACAGTGGATGGATGGGGAGTGGGTAGAAGTGGCGGGTTAGGATGAGGATAAGAGGGGAAGTGGGTTGTCGGGTTGGGGTATGTGTGGTGGGCGGATGGTGTGGCGGTGTTGGGAAAAGGTTAGGGAGAAGGGTTAGGGAAACCAACCTGTGGGCGGTAAAAGAATGAGGAGGAGTAGAAAATATAGAAGTTCCAGTATGATGTATGGGCAAACCTACTCCATTACCCACTCTAACTTGATCGAAACCAGTATAAGGAGTGTTGACATTCATATTTTCTAAATCAGCAGTCAGGTGATGTGTTGCACCTGAATCAGGATACCAGGTAGAGTCAAATGTGGCAGTTGGCGTGGCAAGTAGAGCTGAGGGTGCAGGAATTGGTGGATCTTAATTCATTTAAAAATTGTATGATGACACAGAAGAATGATGCAATTGGGTGTAACGTGACAGCCCATTTAAGTGGGGAATTGCTAAATATCCCTAACAATGAGAAGACATGGAAGAATGTAGTGAAGATAGTACCTGGATATCAAACTACTACGATAGTCAGATTTAATATGGTGGAGACTAATGCAACATATCCTTTCAATGCTACTGCTGCACCTGGATATGTCTACCATTGTCATGTGAGTCTTTCTAATCATCTTAGCAATTCAGATCCTCTACGGCGCAGGTGCCCGTAGCGGCTTGTGCGGCCCAGTGGGGGTAAGGCGGTCTTTGCACGTGCAGCTCAGTCTGCACCGCTCAGACCGTTCTGGGCAACATACGATAGAGGATCTGGATCCTCTTCATATAGGGGTTACTTATATATGAATTTGTACTCTTAAACACATAGATCTCTTGATTGAATTGTTTTGTTTTTTCATACATGCAGATTTTAGACCATGAAGATAACCAGATGATATGACCATTGAAGATGGTTCTTTGAAAAGCATCCGAAGCTCTGTCCTAATAAAATTTCTTTCTCAAAATTGAATAAGGCAGCCAAAGTTAGGCCGTGTTTGGTATGCATTCTAGATTGATTTCGCATTCTCACCCAAGAATACGCAATTGACTTGGAATACATTCCAACAATTAACGTATGTTATACTTTTCATTCTTTAATATGTATTAATTGTTTTACCAAAAAATAAAATATCTATTAATTGTTATACGCCCTTCTCTCTCTCTCTCTCTAAAAATGGATTGTTTATGGTCCAAGCTTGGACTGGGCCTGGGTAAGTCTTAGTCTGGGTAGACATCAACCAAGCTAGCCCAGCTTATATATAAATGTTTCAGGGTAAGGCCTGATATAGGAACTTAGGACGATTTTAGGGCCCAATTGATTGGGCCTTGGGTAAACCCAGCCGCAATTGATCCTTGTTTTATATAAATCCACTCAACAAAAAGAATTTGGAGTGGAGTTTTCAAGTTTTAAAAAATCCCATCCGTCATCTGAATATCCGAAGACTTCAACAAAGGTAAAGTTTTTGACACTTTTATTGGAGACGATTGTGCAATTACAAGGAAGAACTCAAGCATATAACTACATATAACATGAGGAATTTAACGTGGTTCGACATAAATGCTTATATTCCCCTAAGAGAATCAGAGATTGTTCACTAATTCAGAGAAAAATTCTAGACCACTTTCCACCTCACGTACAATGTGATTTCCCTTTACATGTGTTTAGGTTCTTCCAACATAGACAATTTGTAGAGAATCCAAAAACCCTAAAATCATCCATATAATGATTTTCCTTCACATGAATGCTTACATTCACCCAAGAGAATTAGAAATTTCTTGTTAATTCAAAAAACTCTCTACACTACTTTCCACCTCGAGTGTGATTTCTTAGTACTTGTGTTTAGATTTTTTCGACGGAGACAATTTGTAAGGAACCCAAAAATCCCAAAGCGGTACATATATTAATGAACCCAAAACCTTACCCAATTATAAATACATATCCGATAGTAATTGTAAAGACCCGCAAAATAAAAGACACCACCAACCCCAACAATATTTAATAAACATTAGAATAAGTCCCAACACCACGCCATCTATCCAAATTTGTAGCTCTACGTATACCATCTCCAATGCCCCTTGCAACCCCTGTTGTAGTCTCCTTGCCTGCTTTTCTTGATAGCATCCTATGAGTGCTCTGAATAGAACTTGTGTTGTAATACAAGATACCCTTAATACGAGTGTGTTAAAGGCATGACGATGGGCGGTAAGCATCTTCATTGCATCACTTATATGTGAAACAGAGAACGTAAGCAAGACTTTAGTTGGCTTTCACATTTTGTGCAATTACTGTCCACTTGATCATTCTCTAATAGTAACTTTCATCCAATCGCCTCCCATTCGTTGGAAAACTCAACTTCTCTCTAAGAATGTTAGATTGGGCTGCTCTCCTTGGAGGGCATCACCCAATGAGTGTCCAATGAGGCATCCGATGGTCCGTAGGTCTATAAACGGATCGGATTCGGCTTGGATACGGATCGATGTAATCGGATTCGGATATTTTCTGATCGAATACGGATACCTCTAAACGGATTTGGATGGATTCGATGCGGATCGAATTCGGATTTTCGACCATCCGTTTACACCTCTGCCTTGTGTAACCCGAACCTTCCTCCCCCTAGTGGATTCAATTCACTCTCAATCTATAGTTTTAGATCATGGTTCTCTTTTCCTCATATTCTAGAACCTGTTGAATCTTCAAAAACCCTCAAGATCGTTATTTACTTAATTTTTTATAATTAAGTATTCGGATTCGGATTTTTATCGGAGTATTTGGATTTTTTTTCCAGATATCTCTAATCGAATACAGATGCCCCTAAACGGATATGGATACAGATCGAATTTGAATTTTCGGTTATTCATTTACAGCCCTACTGGGCTGTGCCAGACACATCCCGGCATGTGCCCTCCATAGTAGGTTTTCTATTAACCTAAATCCTCCATAGCAACAATTCAGATCGTCTACGGCGCAACTGTCCGTAGCGGCCTATGCGGCGCAGACTGGGCCGTGCACGCAATGACTGCCTTACCCCCGCTCGGGCAAGGTGTTTGGGCAGGGGTAAGACGATTTTTGCACGCGTGGCTCAATCTGCGCTGCACAGGCCGTTACGGGCAGCGCACCGTAGAGGATCTGGATCCCCATAGCAAGCAACTTACATGAAAACCTCACGTAGGTTAAGGCACATGACCAAAAAAATTTGAAAATAATTAAAAAAAAATGATGAAAGAAGAAGAAAAGAATGCATCGGTTGGCAGCCCTAATAATCTAACGAGTTATTTTATTAGGGCTGCATTTGTTTTCTTATAATATATTTGCATGTATACATACGGTCAATAAATGATTATAATAATATAAATACCAGAATCCACGCATACCCAGATAATAAGATACAAGAGTATAAATGCTAAAGCGGAAAGTTTTCATACATGGCTGTGTAAGCCATCCATGTGAGAGGATGGGAGTTTCATGGCATTAATTAATGGGTGGGGGTTTATGACTTTTCCAACTCTTTGTGAGAGGGGACACAATCGTGCATGCATACGGTCGTGTACGAAAACTTTCCCCAATGCTAAATCTTGACCTGAAACTCCACATTCGGCATTGCCATCAGCAGAGACTTTAAGACAATGCAAAAACTAACTAAAATCTTTAAACTTCCACCTTTGGCATTGCCATTAGCAGAAAACTTAAAACAATCAACTAATTCCAAAGATAAAATTTCTATTCAAAGGAACCAATATCTCGGTCTTTCTTAGGCACCCCAGACAACATCTGAATGAACAAAACTTGGCCATCTGAATCAATCCAAGATCAGTGTCTTCACACTAGGTTCATGTGGATCCCTCTTAACCCCTCACCAGGTTTAATTTGACACCTAACAATGTGCTTGCAAAATAGAAAAGCGTTGGTTCTTTCTATAGCTCTCGTCCAACTCTAAATAATTTCTCTACACATTTCAGCTATTGGAAGAATGAAATCTGTTAATTGGAAAAATGGAGGTGCTCAAAAATTAAGTTGAATATCATCTAGTACGTTGAAGCAGGTGTGAGCATTAAAAATGTAATGTGTATTTGGTTCTTAAAAAGCTTCTTGGTGTTTGGCTTTTTGATAACATCTAAGGGCAACAATATATTGAATAACCAAAAAAAAAAAAAAAAAGGATTTTTACTGCACATTTAAAGTGCATCCAATGGTGATCATTGCAGTTGACAGGATTAAAACTCTAAGAACGTCGGGTCAGTACACTGCCCCTTGAGAGGATAAAATTCCTAAAAAAAATTGGCATAACTGCCATTCACTTTTAAATAAAACCCTTTTAAGCTGACTCAAAAAATTGGACTGGGTTTTCCTTAGCCATATGGTGAATAGGAATTCATTCATCATGGGTCTTCAGATGCTTGCGGGAGAGTATTGAGAATGGCATTTTGCGAAACATGTTAAAATCCTATATAGGTTTGTGAACCCGAGGATGTTATGGTGAAGGAAAACTTTCTCCTAAAAATAATTGTTAAAAAAAAAATTTCTAAAGATCAACAAAAGATATATTAATATGAAAATTTTACAAAGATAAAGTCTAAGTGAACCCAAACCAATACAATATAAGGAAGACACATCTACGGGATGACCTTCGGCATAACCATCAACATCCACCTCAAATCTAAATTGACTACATCCCTCACCTACGACATTGCCATCAGCAATAAAAAACCAATTAAAACTTAAAAAACCAAAAGTGCGATATGACCTGAATATTTCAAAAATGGCTTTGTTAACCAAGATATCCACCACACAATTAGTTAACTTAAACGTATGCATAAAAGACCAAGAAATAGATCCCAAAATAACCCTTTAAAAATCTCCATTCTAAGAATAAAATGGAATTTAAAACCTTCCTCCATGGATGTTTAGACACATGTTGAAATATAATATTGAGTTAGTTATGAATTAGATGTAATGATTAGATCGAGCCTACCTTTCACGTGTAAACATGTAATCCCTTCTAAGTATTTTCATAAACAAAAACAAAAAGGGTAACTGATTGACTTGCAACATCAAAGTCGGAGGTTTACACCCACGAATCTTTAGCCGCTCAATTTGTCTGCTCTTCAATTTCCTCAATTACATTTAATGAGGGATAGAAATGACTACCTTACCCCTTGCCCGAATATACTGTTCAAGTGGAGTCCACCTCCTTTTATTGGAGGAATTGAGAAAATTGACAGACAGGCAAATTAAGATGATAATAACAGATAGTCAAATTTGGATGGATTAATAGGATTCTTTCATGCCTTCAAAGGTCCAAACGCCAAAAGGAGCAATTTTTTATTTAATTAAACTTCTAGATATTCAAGGCCAACATCAAAATGATAAAAAGAACGTCTTTATTTATTACAATGACATCTTCAATGACGTCTTGAACGGTTTCATAGCGTGCAACCTAAGAGAGGTATATAGCTTTAGAACCAGCTGTATAGCTTTCTTTTCAAACAAGATCATAAGACTCTCAAATGGTTCAGACGGAAAAAGAGCCAGTCAAAAAGCTAGCAAATTCCAAACTTTTAAGAATTTTGATTCAATGTGGAGAAAGGAGAAGAATAATTAAAAGAGGAAAGTCTATCCCACCACTTACTTGTTAAAAAACAAAAAAACCAAGAATGTAAATTGACGAAGAAAATAATTGAAATGGTAAACGTCAATCATATAATGTATACAATGATTTACATGATTTGACAAGATTGTTTAATTACTTCATCCACGGTGAGATGAGACCTGCATCAGTATTGATGGAGAATAGATTATAACCATTCCTCCTCACATCTCTCTTAGATTCTTTTAGAGAAAATCATCTTGCTATAAATATATAGTGAAACACTACATAGATACATATTACCAAAATACCCATGTAGCTTTTCAGGTCTTACGACCTCTTAACAACCCTTTGGAATCACCACACAAGTGTATGCGACTGAATACAAGACATTGTACCCTCAACACTTTGCTAAGATTAGAGTTACTGCATATATATTATGAGAAAAAGAAATACATGTTTCCAGTGTGTACTTGCCTTTCACAGTTTTTTTCTCCTCTCTTTATAAAATATGTGGGTCTCTTTTTTTTCTCCACATTTATATATTATTTAGTTATCCACTATTGGCTTGGGGTATAAGATGCCCTAATATAAACGAACAGATATAAATCTCTGTCTCTATTATTATTTTGGCACTGTAATTTAGCTCCTTAGAAATGGTGGGCAGTGAGATTAACCCACTGTGTTCGTCAATACATTAACTAATAGCTGAATAGCTAGGCTTTAACAAACAATATTAAAGATATACGTGTCTAGGACTGTAACTTCAAAGTGCAGAACCGCTGAAGTGGGGCTCCTTTTCCCCCATTTTTCTTCCTAATTTTATTTAACCCAGACAACCTTTTAGGAAAGAGAAAAAAAAGATCGAACTAGGGAAGTAGAAAAGCACAAAGGCTCTTAATTTCTTTGGTTCATACAAATCCTTAATAAGAGAATTTAAGAGAGAATCCATGCATTCAAACTGATCTTAATCAAGGTATGTTTATGAACCCTCTTCATTCAGTGTATTGATTGGACTCTTAATTAGGTCATGTCACCTAAGAAACCAAACACAATTTGGATCCTCTCTTGTCCACACACACCCACTCCCGCACCCACGTAAAGAAGATGGAGGCCGGAGAAGAATGAGAAGACAAAGGTAGAAATTTTTCCACTTACTTAAAAGTAACCCTACTAGCTTTCCACCATTTTATTAATTTAAACATTTCTAATGATCGCAAGGGAAGGGACAATCTGGTGAAGTTGCAAACTAAACCAATTTGTTTGATGGATTCAACTAAAAACCCACCATATTGCTTGCTTAGGCAGCCAATTTGAATTGCGCCTGCACGCGGCTTTGGGTTTGAAATAGGAGACTTTGCATGTGGTCAAGGAATGTTGCAATTAGTAGTCATTGCTCGATTATATATATATAGGGGTGAGTAGTATGGCCAATTCATCATCAATCTTGTTGCTCACCACACGCCTTGTCTCATCCATTCTTTTCTTTTCTCTGGATAATTTTCATTCCCAAATTAAGGTTAGTTTGATTCGAAACAAGGGTGCTTATACAAGGGACCTTCTCTCTCACAGTAGTGCCTTAACCCAATTTAATGACTTCCGTATATCCATTCCATAAACTGACTTGTTTTACTTTGGCTTTCTGTTTACAGACAAATCAACACTTCAAGTCTACAAGAATGGGGGATAACAGATTATTATCAATCTTTGTAGTGTTAATCGTGCTGATTTGTGGTGGAGCGCTCACCCCAGTACCGTCAACCGCTGCGGAAACTCCGGTGACTGATGCAACCCTTCACCAAGTTTCTGCTTCTCTGCAAATGTATGTTGATGAGCTCCCCCCAAATTCCAAAGCTCTCTGGTTATTCAATGCAACACCGCAGCTCACCAGCACCTGGAAATCTCACCATAGGCATGTTCGAGAAGACATGGGTATATAAATTCTTCCTCTTCTAGCTAATCCTTACAAAAACCACCCCTCGGCACCCCCTAGAAGTTGAAAATGGATATCATTTGCACGTACGTACATTTGAGAGGCAACCACATGTCCGTTTTGTTTTCATAAATACCCCTCATCCCCTTTAAATGGCAAAAATGGACATATGATTGCCTCTCATATTTACGTGCATGTGCACGTGCACATGCACCTAGTTTAATTTAGGTGATAAAGATTTCAAAAGAAATAATCTTATTGCATCCATCATAAATTAGATTTTAATAATCATTTAAAGCAAAAGAGCTAGAATTGCATTCCATCATGCACCGCTTATGGATGGATGCAAGAATTCTCGTACTTATGCATTGTTGGGGTTCCACGCAGAAGACCAAAGTAATAATCTCACATCGGATGTGAATAGTTCGATATAGAGAATTATATAATCTTTATCCCCTCCAGTTCCATGCCCGGCTAGTTCCCCAGTGCCTCTAACGAGAGGGGGCGCAATGACCACCCTACCCCTACCCGAACACGCTTGGGTTGAGTCAACCACAACCCCCCAAAAAAAAAATAAATTTATTAGAGGCACTCGGAGAACTAGGCCGGGCAGAGAACTGGAGGAAATAATTTTCCTAGGTATTTAGGAACCTTTTTCTTTAATGGCTAGACATTAAGGATGAGTTCTACCCAAGTCTTTAACAAGCGAGCAACATCTTTACAAAGGAAGCTTGTATTTGATAGTGAAAAAATTCCACTTATGGTATGCGTTAAATTAAGATCAATCACGTATTAATAGTATTTGGTTTTTTCATGCTCATGCAGAAATTCCACCGTGATTTACCTAAAACAACAGTCTTCGCATATGGTACATCGGCAGAGGAGGCAACCATACCTGGACCAGTGATCGAGGCCTTGAAACAGGTGCCAACATCAGTGACATGGGAGAATCACCTTCCTCAAAACCACATCTTCTCATGGGACCACACCATCACCACTGCCATCCCTAAGAATGGTGGAGTTCCAACGGTTGTCCATCTCCATGGTGGCGTCCATCCACCACAAGACGACGGTCACCCACTTTCCTGGTTCACCTCCAATTTCAATGATACCGGCTCTCAATGGACCCAAGCAACCTACACATACCCAAACGTCCAAGCTGCCGGTAACTTATGGTACCATGATCATGCACTTGGATTAACACGTGTCAACCTCTTAGCAGGCCTGATTGGGCCTTACGTCATCCGTGATCCAAAAGTAGAAAACCCTTTGAACCTCCCATCTGGATCAGAGTTTGATCGGCACTTGATGATCATCGATCGAAGCTTCTTCAAAAATGGATCCATCTACATCAACTCAACTGGTGATAACCCCTCCATTCACCCACAATGGCAACCAGAATATTTTGGTGATGCCATTATAGTTAACGGTAAGGCTTGGCCATATCTTAAGGTCCAACGAAGGAAGTACCGTTTTAGGATCATCAATGCCGCCAATGCAAGATACTTTAACTTCTCCTTATCCAATGGCCTCCCATTCGTCCAAATAGGATCTGATTCATCATACCTCAACTCCCCAGTCCAGACTCAGAGTATTCTCCTAGCCCCCGCTGAGATTGCCGATGTTGTAATTGACTTCTCACCTTCTCAAACCAATGAGTCTATCTTAACCAATACTGCACCTTACCCGTACCCGACAGGCAGCCCGGTAGACCAGCTGAGCGGAAACGTCATGAAGTTCATCATTGCATCGGGTAATCCGACCCGCCCCGATAATTCAAAAATCCCAAAAAGCCTAGTGAATTATCCGGTAGCAACAAGTGAAGGTGCAGTGCAGAAGAGGTATATCGTGTTGTATGAGTATGATAGTGCTACCGAAAACCCAACCCATCTCTATATTAATGGGAAAAGCTTCTCGGATCCGGTGACGGAAACTCCGAGATCCGGTACCAGCGAGGTTTGGGAGGTGATCAACTTGACCCCAGATAATCACCCACTCCACATCCATTTAGCCACCTTCCAGGCAATCAAGGTTCAAGAGTTGGTAAATGAAACTACGTTCTCCGATTGTATGACAGCAAAGAACGATGCAATTGCATGCAACGTGACAGACTATGCGATTGGGCAATTGTTAACAATCCCTAACTATGAGAAGACATGGAAGAATGTAGTGAAGATAGAGCCTGGATATCAAACTACTGTGGTTGTCAAGTTTAATATGGTGGAGACCAATACAACATATCCCTTCAATGTCACTGCTGCACCTGGATATGTCTACCATTGTCATGTAAGCTTCTTTAATCATGGATATCCTCTTGGTTACTTATATAAAATAAAAAAGAAAAAAAAAAGAGCGTATTTAATGCACGAGACTCCCATCACATATAGGTTTGGGGAGGATCATAATGCATGCAACTTTATCCCTGCTTTTACACAGAAACTGTTTCCAGACTCGAACCGTGACCATTTGATCACAATGGAGCAACCTTAATTATATACCGTTGCACCAAGTCCCACCCTCTGTCTTTGTTAGTTATATAATCTCTTACTAATCTTTTGTTTCTCATTTATGCAGATTTTGGACCATGAGGATAATGAGATGATACGACCAATGAAGTTGACTCTTTGAACAAGGAAAAATGGAAACCAAACTTGAGTTACTAATAAGTTATATAGGATATTAACTCATGTAATCTATAGTTCTCAAAATTTTAGTTTGATTCTTATTGTTGATGAATTGGATCCCACGTTCTAAAATCAAATATTGTAATAGAGTCAACAAAAACTACATCAAATAATGTTTCTGTAGATATTTCTGATTTATATATATTATTGATAAATAAAGATGAAATTAGGGATTCTTTAATGAGAGAATAATGCAAACTGTCGAGTTTGGACTATGGCAATAGCGTACATCACAAATCATTCTCCCTCTCTTTTCCCATGCTTTAAGTTGTGAAATTAATTGCAGGCCAAGACGGTTTTACCATGTCGCAAAACTAAGCTTTAATAAAATGGTATGGAAGTCAATATTTAGAAAATTATGAGATATGGATCGGGAGAGTCAAGAAGGCATTTTAAAGGGTTTAACATGACTCTTTAAGGATACATGAAGATTTACAACTTTTCAAGGAAGCAATGTAACTTTCTAAGGTTATAAGGTATAACACTACAAAGTTCCACAATATTCAACTGAATAAAATTTCTTTAATCAATTTGTCACTATTTATTACCGTTTCACTTAGCTGTACAGACTTATCCTTCCACCTGTACATCCTTATCCTGTATCATGTACAACTATATCCTTCCATCTTTACATTCATACCTTGTATATCCAGTTCCCTTTTATAAAGGGATCAATTACCTTAGATTAGGGAGAGAATTTCTCCATCTATACTTGTATATATATATACCTTCACTGATAATGAAAAGACATAGAGTGCATTCACCACAATATTCTCCTATTTACACTATTGAATGAGCATAGAAAGAAAAATAAAATCTAATTTGCAAGCATTAATTGCATTCTATCCTACGACTACAATTAAATCAAAATTTACATCATAAAATAAAGGAAAAGTTAATCCTAATCTAAGCTACACTCCTTGACAATTAGAAATACCAAAATTAATAAAAACTAAATTAAAGAATTTCTCTCTCTCTCTCCTCAAAATTCTTCCCAAGGAGGGAGAACTCTCAAAAGTCAAAACTATGCAAGGTTGTTGTCCATGTGGCGTCTTCTCTTTTGTTGATATTCTAATCAACAAAAGCCTTACTAAAATATAGGAAAGAAATAAAACAAGGAGAGATCTCATTAATCAATTCTTCCCAAAACCCAACTCTATTAGATTGTCTTTCCTTTAAAACCGATACCTCTTAGATAGATTTTCCAATTCCTAAAATATAGGAATGTGAAGGTAATGAATTATAGAAATCGGCTAAGGGCAGCGTGCCATCGGTTAGAGGTCTTCTTGAAGTCAAATCCACATGACAAGGTGTAAATCGACCTTGATGATGTGGTATAGTTTGAACCGATTTGAATCTTGGTCTTGGTTTAGTTTGGCATGCAGGCCTGGGCCTGCATCAAATATAGTTAAAAGAATCATTCCATGTCTATTTCGTCATCCCTCTGCAATAGGTCTATAACAGGGTTGGACAGAGGCAGTCTGGCCAATGAGAGAATGCATGGGGGCATCCAACAAGTGTGGGAATTTTTCATTTCTTGGGGCGAGGCGGTTATTTCTCCCATTTCGTGTCTTAGCGCAAGCTTCACGAAGTCTAGTAGCCTTTTATTTTCGTATTAAATATACTATTTAATCAAGAGATAAGATTGGAATCGTTGAAGAGGAGCCGCAACTGAGAGAGATAATCTTAGTTGGATGGTACGGAGAAAAGAAATTAGAAGCAGCGGCGTTGGAAGTGGTTGTCTTCATCAAGAAGAGAAGGAAGGAGAACAGAGAGAAGTGGCTAAAGGAGAGCGTGGAGAAGAGAAGAGGTTTTTGCTTCTCCGGAATTCTGCATTCCTTATCCTCCTGGAGCTGTGGGTTGGCCGGAATGGCAGCGATGAAAGCGACGACGGCAACCAAGGAGAAGAAGAAGCCAAAAAAAAAAAAAAAAAAAATCAAGAAGAAGAAGAAAGGGTTAGAGAGGAAAGAGGATTTGAAGAAGGCAAAGTTGTCATTTTACATTGTATTATTTAACAGTTTTTGGTTAATAATATTAGAAGAGGGTAAAATTGGCATTTTACATTGTATTATTTAACACCGTCCAATCGAAAGGGTGCGACTGTATAATTTATAAACACAGGGGTCACTTTGTATTTACGACAAACCTCGTGTGGTCGCAGACTCAGCAGTGTAATTTTTCCATTAAATAATTCTAAACATGGAAAGGGATGAGGCCATGGGGTGCAGCTGCTTGCGATTAAAACTTTTTAAAGTTCGGGTTTGTTTAACAAATCCAACTTAATTTCCAAACAAATTGGTTTGAAATAGATCAGTTTGTCTGTGATCTGGTAAACATGTACGCCATTTTTTATTATTATTTATAGGGTTAGTAGAACGTCCAATTCATAACTATTCTTGTGCTCATCACACGCGTCCTATTTTACCAAAAAAAAATAAAAAAAAATCACACGTTTCCTCTCATCAAAGGCTTGCTAAACGAGCACATGTTTTTCAAGAGAGAGAAAAAGTGTGTGAACGAAAGAGAGAAGGTAAAAGATTTGAATCCCATGAAGGATGGCCACCTCCTTCTAGCAATTTATAGAGGGGAAGTACCGAAGTAACAACACACAAGTCTGAACATTACGGACACCCATTCAAAATGAATTTTTACTAAAGGTGAGCAAGATTTTAATTAAAAGTGAAAATACAAATGTTTAACATTCAGGTATACCTAGATGAATATCAAAAAAAAAAAAAAAAAAAAAAAAAAAAAAAAAAAAAAAACAAAAGATATATATATGCATTCGAAATGAATAATAGAGATTTAATTGCCTGCCAAAAAAAAATTTGATTGTTTGAAAAAGTTTCTAAATCAAGGCTGATGGATGCACCTCTTTATACAAGCATGTCTCTACATATAGACACATGCTTCTTAAAGAGACATTTGTCCACATACATTGTGTCTAGATCTCTTTAGATGTTTCTAGAAGATACACTTGTCCATAAGTTATATCATATACCTCTCCATTACCAAAAAAAATATCATATAGCTCTCCACATTTGTAGATCCCTAGATGTTTCTAAAAGATACACTTTTCCATGTTTGGATGTAGAGGTTCATCTCTATAATGTATAGACACAACTCCAAAGCCCACCCATACCAGAGGTATTTTTGAAATTTTTGTATTTTAAAAATCATTAATAAAAAAGTTCACAAAGTTACAAAATACCAACAAAAAATGGTATGATCACATTAGATGATGGGACAAATCATTGCAGATGTCTTTTAAATTTAAATTAACTGTAAATTTAATAAATCACATTACGAATCACGAGTGAATTCAAACTTTTGAACTTTTTCTTCATTGATATAACCGACTAACTAACCATCCATATTTTACCATTTGACCCAACCTTTTTTATTACTGATTCTCCTATATATGATGCCAATAAAATGTGAAAAATAAAAAAGGATACAAAAAAGAATGGACATTACTTATTTGTTCTCTCTAAAGAGGACCTTCCCACTTCAGAAGTAATTGCTTTGATGTTTGAATGTTGATTGCTTACCCTGACCCTATAACTATGTTGGGAGATAAGTCCCATATCGCCTACTAACAAGCCTATAGGTTTGGGAGTCTCTCTCTCTAACATTTTCAACTTTTGGGATGAAAACTTTACATGGTATATTAGAACGAGTTTTCATTGTGTCCATGTGTTTGCAACACAAATTGAGTCTTATATTGGTCACTAACAAGCCTATAACCCCCCTTATACACTTGGGAGTCCCTCTACGTAACGGTTCAAACTTTTGGAATTGAAAGTTTACAAAATAATTAAAGCTCAGTCAACCAAATTTTTTCAGTCTAATGCTTGTAGGGGGGCTAGAAGCCATTATCTGGCGCAGTTTTACTTGCAAAATGTGAGAAAATTTGTTTGATAATTAAGAACATGATTTTGAAAAAACCAGACTGGAATAACTAGAATTGATGATGACCAGTGCAAATTCCGATTGACCTTGATTCTTTGCTGAGTCTAACAGAGTTGGGCCAAATAAGATTGAATTCAACTCTTGGCCAATTCGATCTAAGACTATTCGATTTCAAATCAATGGTGACCGATCCTGTTCCCCCATTCCAGGTTTTATTAGTTAGTACTCCCTAATTAAAAAGATGTCATGGGTTACTTAACTTAGTTAACTTAGAAGTAATTAACCTTGTTAACTTAGTATTAACTATTAATCTAGCGCTAATACTAAGTCTCCCCTAGTTCCCCCCTCCCTACCTAGCTTTAGTTAGTCTGAATTCTGCATCTGCCCAGATTGGTGCCGTCAGCCCAGCAAAGTTGGATTTCCCCACACGACTTATACAATTACAAGTCAAAATCATCGTTGCTGTTCTCCAAAAAACTACGAAAAAAATAGGTTGGAAGGTGACCATAAAGCATTCTTAACTGGTTATATATAAGGGGCCGGGTGACATTAATGTTGCCCAATTCATCCTAAATCTTGTGCTCGGCATTGGCATTGAGCACACACCTCGCTCACTCATACTAATTTCCTTTGGCTGCTCTGTTTACAGACAAATCAACACTACAAGAATGGAGGCTATCAGATTGTTAACCATCCTTATACTGTTAAGTATGAGGATTTGGAGTGGAGCAGCCACCCCAGCACCGTCGTCGACCGCCGCGCCACCTCCGATAACAGAAGCAACCCTTCAGCAAGTGGCTGCTTCTCTGAAAATGTATGTTGATGAGCTCCCAAAAATTCCAAAGCTCTTTGGTTATTCAATGCGACATGGCTCACCAGCTCCTGGAAATCTCGCTATAGGCATGTTCGAGAAGAAATGGGTATATAAATTCTTGCTCCTGGAATTTCACCACAATTAAAATCTTCTAGTAGAAGGCTGCGTTTGATAAGCATTCTTGGAATGCATTCTACGTCAACTGATTTTATCATTTCACAATGCTAAATTGACGTAGAATGCATTTTAAGAATGCATATATAAGGCAGCCTAAGTATACACGTAACGTACATCTCAAAGGTCTGGCATTAGAACTTTGGAAGTCTGGACCCTACACATCGACCACCTATCTAATGGTGTCAATTTAGAGCCAAAACCGACCTTTTAAACCCGAATCAAAGCGAACTAAAATAAATTGATTTGATTTTGGTTTCAAGATTAGCAATATTTTCTTGATTTGATTTGGTTTTGATTTCATGATTGAAACTGTTAGACCGAACCAACTTAACGATTTCGAACCAAATAAGCAACCACATAAATCATATGTACTCTTTTTTTAATGTTTAATCAATGTAGATGCTAAATTCTTTTTCTTTCTAATCTTTGGGAGAAAAAATATTTGTGGATTATGGTCCTACCAAGGATAATTTTTACCGGTTAATATATAAAAAGTTGGCCCAAACGCCTAAAATAAGATCCAAACTGGATACAAACCATGTCAAACCAAACAGTGGACTAGATGTGAAATTGAATGAGGAATCGAATAAAAAACCGAACCGAATAAGTTTGGCTCTGGTTTTGAAAAATATATTCTTATTTGGTTTTGGTTTTTACATGTTGTATCTTGAATTGAACCGAAAAATCAAAACTGAACCAATTGACACCCGTACACCTATCCGGCCATGCACCAAGTAACAATGTGGCAGCATCAGCATGTTGAGCTTAATAACACATCTACCTCAACTGATTTTAGCTATGTGAATATTTGGCCAAAAAATAAATAAATAAACTTCTTGCCCATAAGATATGGATGAAGCATAAACCTGCTTTATACATAGGAAGATTGTTTTAATTATGAAAACATATCTATTGTTTTTTTTGTTTTTTTTTTTTTTTTGGGGATACGGAGGTGGGGAGATGGATTTGACTCCTCTGGGGGTTGGGGGTGTGCTGCACCTCGATTGGCACGGCAGCAGATGATGACACGTGGAGTAGTGTTCTTCGACCAACATGGATCGAGCTGAAACATCTAAATATGTGGTGCATATGCTATGGAGAGAAAGATTTTTTACTTTTGAAATCCTCATTTTCAGTTCGATATTCGTTGTTCGAATGGCACTAAATTCACGTATCGTCATTTGATGTCGCACCAGAACTGGATCCATAGAAAAATACTAAACTAGATAAGGAACAAGAGGTCCTCCAAATCTTTTCGAGGATTGAATAGGCTCTACTGCACTAGCCTCAAGCCAACTGTTACCGCATCTGTCTTCTAGTCTAGCTATTGTATTCTTCAATGATCAATCACTTACTAGTATTTTTTATGATGTGTAGAAATTCCACCGTGATTTCCCTTCAACGACAGTCTTCGCATATGGTACATCAGCAGAGGCAGCTACCGTACCTGGACCACTCATCGAAGCTCTAAAAGGGATAAAAACATCAGTGACATGGCAAAATTACCTTCCTCAGAACCACTTCCTCTCATGGGACCCAACCGTCACTTGTGCCATCCCTAAGCATGGTGGGGTTCCAACAGTCGTCCATCTCCATGGAGGTGTCCATCCACCACAAGAAGACGGCAACCCAAATGCTTGGTTCACCTCCAGTTACCGAGAAACCGGACCTGCCTGGACCCAACCAACCTACACATACCTGAACATCCAACATGCTGGTAACCTATGGTACCATGATCATGCACTTGGTTTAACACGTGTCAACATCCTAGCAGGCCTGGTTGGCCCATATGTGATCCGTGATCCAAAATTAGAAAAACCTTGGAATCTCCCATCCGGACCAGATTTTGATCGGCACCTGATGGTCTTCGACCGGAGCTTCTACATGAATGGTTCCATTTACATCAATTCAACTGGTGACAATCCTTCCATTCACCCACAATGGCAACCAGAATACTTTGGTGATGCCATTATAGTTAACGGTAAAGCTTGGCCATTTCTTAAAGTCCAACGAAGGAAGTACCGTTTTAGAATCATCAACGCTTCCAATGCGAGATTTTTTAACTTCTCATTATCCAATGGTCTTCCGTTCATCCAAGTAGGATCAGATGCGTCCTACCTCAACTCCCCAGTCCAGACACAGAGTATCCTCTTATCCCCCGCCGAGACCGCTGATGTCATAGTTGACTTTTCAACTCCAAACACCAACGAATCTGTCTTAACTAATAGTGCACCTTACCCATACCCGACAGGCAACCCGGTGGATAATCTAACCGGAAATGTTATGAAGTTCATAATATCACCAGAAAACCAGAATTCTCCCTGTAAGATTCCGACAAGCCTAGTGAATTACCCGGCAGCAACAACAGAAGGTTCAGTGAAGACGAGGTATATAGTGTTGTATGAGTATGAAAGTACTACCGGAAACCCGACCCATCTGTATATTAATGGGAAGAGCTTCTTGGACCCGGTGACGGAACTTCCGAAAGTTGGTACAACAGAGGTGTGGGAGGTGATCAACCTGACCCAAGATAATCACCCGCTTCACATACACTTGGCAACATTTCAAGCGATCAAGGTGGAGGAGTTGGTGGATCTTGATACATTTAGAAACTGCATGATTGCACAGAAGAATGATGCAGTTGGGTGTAACGTGACAGCCCATTTAAGTGGGAAATTGCTAAGTATCCCAAACTATGAGAAGACATGGAAGAATGTAGTGAAGATAGTACCTGGATATCAAACTACAACGATAGTCAGATTTAATAT
Source organism: Telopea speciosissima (assembly GCF_018873765.1). Classification (NCBI taxonomy): domain Eukaryota; kingdom Viridiplantae; phylum Streptophyta; class Magnoliopsida; order Proteales; family Proteaceae; genus Telopea; species Telopea speciosissima. Next base: position 54,939,115 of record NC_057926.1, on the reverse strand, counting down.
GGTGGAGACTAATACAACATATCCTTTCAATGCTACTGCTGCACCTGGATATGTCTACCATTGTCATGTGAGTCTTTCTAATCATCTTCATATAGGGTTACTATTTATCAATTCGACTCCTCTATTTCCGCCTGTCCGGTACTACCGTGTGCCCTCACACACAAGCATGTTAGAAAGTACCACCTTACCTTGTTCGGGCAAGGCGATCGAGCAGACAGAAGTAGAGGAGTCGGATCCTACTACTTATATATGAATTTGTACTCAACACATAGATCTCCTGACTGAATTGTTTTGTTTTTTCATACATGCAGATTTTAGACCACGAAAATAACCAGATGATACGACCATTGAAGATGGTTCTTTGAAAAGCATCCCAAGCTCTGTCCTAATAAAATTTCCTTCTAAGAATTGAATAAGGCAGCCAAACTTAGGCTGTATTTGGTATGCATTCTAGATAGATTTCGTATTTTCATCCAAGAATACGAAATTGACTTGGAATGCATTCCAACAATTAATGTATGTTATATTTTTCATTCTTTTGTTTTTTGGTACAAATATTTTACTTTCTTTTATATGTATTAATTGTTTTACCAAAAAATAAAATATGTATTAATTGTTATACGCCCTTTTCTCTCTCTCTCTCTCTCTCTCTCTCTCTCTCTCTCTAAAATTGGATTGTTTATGGTCCAAGCTTGGACTGGGCCTGGGTAGACATCACCCAACCTAGCCCAGCTTATATATAACTGTTTCAGGGTAAGGCCTGATATACGAACTTAGGACGATTTTAGGGCCCAATTGATTGGGCCTTGGGTCAACCCAGCCCCATTTGATCCTTGTTTTATATAAATCCACTCAACAAAAAGAGTTTGGAGTGGAGTTTTCAAGTTTTAAAACATTGGTATTAAGGAATTAGGGACAACGTGAGAAAGAAAAAATCCCATCCTTCATCTGAATATGCGAAGACTTCAACATAGGTAAAGTTTTTGACACTTTTATTGGAGACGATTGTACAATTACGAGCTTTACCAAAAAAAAAAGATCGTACAATTACGAGGAACAACTCAAGCATATAACTACATTTAACATGGTTCGACACAAATGCTTATATTGACCCAAGAGAATCAGAGATTGTTCACTAATTCAGAGAAAAACTCTAGACCACTTTCCACCTCACGTACAATGTGATTTCCTTTTACATGTGTTTAGGTTCTTCCAACATATATAGACAATTTGTAGGGGATCCAAAAACCCTAAAATCGAACATATAATGATTTTCCTTCGCATGAATGCTTACATTCACCCAAGAGAATTAGAAATTTCTCGTTAATTCAAAAAACCTCTCTACACTACTTTCCACCTCAGAGCGTGATTTCTCTTTACTTGTGTTTAGGTTTTTCCAACAGAGACAATTTGTAAGGAATCCAAAAATCCCAAAGCGGTACATATATTAATGAACCCAAAACCCGACCGAATTATAAATACAAATCCGATGGTAATTGTAAAGACCCACAAAAAAAAAGACACCATCAACCCCAACGATATTTAATAAACATTAGAATAAGTCCCAACACCACGCCATCTATCCAAATTTGTAGCTCTACGCATTACAAGAAAATGGTGCAACAACGGCACATTGGGAGGAGATATGGTGGCGTTTTTGGTAAACGTCGTCATATATGAGTATGCAACGGCGTTTTGCGATAAACACCATCATATATGAGTATTCAACGACGTTTGTAAACAAACGCCGATATATATAGGTAAACGTACATATTATAAGGTGTTTTTTCAATAAGCGCCGTTGTAGATAACAAAACAACAACATTTAGTAATAGTGCCGTAGATTATTTATTGTTGGAATAAGGGGAAGATAGAAGGTCGAAGGGGATATAGTGTTTCTATTAACGGCGTTTCTTATAAAGTGCCGTTGTAGAATACAATACAATGGCGTTTCTTGTTAAACGCCGCCGAAAATCCTAAGCCTTATTTCCTTCCCGCTCGAGCCCGCGCTCACCATCTTCGTTCAACTCTCAAATCTCTCAAATTCCCAAACCTATATTCACTTCCCGCTCTGTTCCTGCGCGGTCACCATCCCTCTCTCAAATCTCTTTCAACCTCCTCTCTCACTGCCCCCAAATTTCTCTGCCTCTACGATCTCCTCTCTCACTGCTCCTGGCCGACGTCTCCACCACTGTGATATCCTCGGCTCAACCTCAACCTAGGGTTTTGGAATTCCTCCATCGGCGTGCAAATCTTCCTCTTCAAAGCTCCACTCTCTCTGAAGGCGAGATTCTCTTCGTTTTCTGACTCAATCTCAACCCTAGTTTCAGCCTTCCTCCTCTTATGTTCTCAGACTCTCACGGTATGTGTGTGTGTGTTTTTTTCTTTTTGTTCTCTCCTCCTCCTCTTCTTCTTCTTCTTCATCTTTCACTGTGGCTGAGAGTCACTCGAATCACTCCCACGAATTTTTTCCCCATCTTCCTCTGCTCCTCACGATAAATTTTTTTTTTCTGTTGCTACTGCTGAAGACGCTGCTCATAGCCAATTATGCGTTCTCTCCTCCCATTCTCAAGCTCCTAGGCGAGAAGACAATCTGTATGTCCTGTCCCTACATTTTTTCTTTAAATTATGTCTTTTAAGACTTTGAATTCAAATTGATCTTAATTTATTTGTGTTTTCTTATTAGTCAGCTGGTGACAGAAGCCTTGCACAACGAAACGTTGAAGCAATATCTGAAAACAATGTGGCGAGTAATCACTCAAGTGATTATGTGGCTTGCACACAAAAGAACAAGACAAGCAGTGGAATAGGAAGTGATGCTTAAGTAAGTGTTTTCTAGCCACCCAGTAGTACAAATTTTTTGCTTAACTATGCCTGTTTCTTGTTGTGCTTCTAAGGCTTTGTGGTAATATTTTACAAGCACTTTCAGGATGCCACTACTATGACACATATATTAACATGACAAATGTTTGTTGATGAGGTTTTGTGGTAGTACTGTTAACTTCATGCATCTAATGGTAAATTGGTAATGGATTTTCCAACAGAATATTAGTACTACATATTGTTCATATTCCAATTCTTGCAGCATGAACATAAGAGGTTGGAATGCCATGATTGGACTTGGATTCAATGCTGCAATAAGGTTGTGTACACTAATATGAAGTTAACTAATGAAGTAGTTATAGAAATGTGATTTTCTTTTCTCTTCCTCGTTTCCCTTTGTATTCAAATGGTTGTATATCCACTAGTGCTGCTTTTTCCTAATTGTATATATACTTCTATGCCATATTCCATCAGCAAATTATTAGGCCTTGGACTTACTCTTTTTTATGTGATTTTATATATACTTCTATTCACCATCAAGGGCCCATAGGCCAACTACAAGCTAAGGGGAAGGCTAAGACAAGCCCACAATCTACAACTAAGGGGGGAGGAGGGGGAGAAAGGTGCCTTTTTTTTTTGGCACAAATGCAATCCAGGAGAGTTGAACCCTTGACCTCTTGGGGGGCATGCACCAACTTGCAATGCCTCCAGCCAAACTCAAGTTCAAAACTAGCTATCAAGTCTAATTTCTTTAACGATTCTGTGAGTGGTTTTATTTTATATTTTTTAAAATTGTTCCACATTTTATCTTAGCTTTGATTGATTGATTACCTGTACTTGTGAAAATCCATCCAGGGATATAAGTAACAATAATCTTGGAAATCGGATACCCTATCAACTCCCTCCGAATGTGTAGCAACTGTAAGTTTTTCATTGATCTAGTAGTTGGATCATTTTTCTGATTCAATTTATGACTTGAAGTTGACTGGTTGCTCTACTTTATTGTTCTTGTGGTTAATCCGTTTGAGTTAGTGCTAGTTGTAGCTTGAATTTATCATAGGTAAGTTGTAGTTTTTACATTATCTCTTTCTTCTCTTATTCACTTTCTCTCTTTATTTTCTTCCCATTATAATTCAACCCTCCTTGTTGAACACTTCCTTGCTGTCCAACATCAAGAAAAGATGGATGTAACTTTTGGATAGTTGGTCATGTAAATCTTTGTTTCGAGTCTAAAATGTGTAGGATATTTAGTCAGGTAAGTAGTACTGAAATGGCTATCAGTGAATGTAATTTCTTAGTACTGATCTGGATGAATTTCTCATGCCTAATACAAATTGTACTTGGGAGCTCCTGTTTGCAACAGCCAACAGACTTGTGATAATACACCTATAACAAACTTTTGTACATTGTTAGTGAAACTGCAAGCAGCCAATGTGCCATGGGAAGCTGATGAGCATCCTTGTTAAACAGTGGAACTAAAAAGTAAAAGGGAAAGATGTAAACAATGATAGAAAATGTTCAAACTCAAACTTGGAAAGCTTGATGCCATCATATTGGAGTAGTTTTATGTCTTTCTCTCTCTCACCAAAGAATGTTTGTCTGCCCAGCTCTGCCTATAATTTCTGGTAGAACTACTTGTTTCCAAGCAATTTTGTAACCTCCAGGTAATCTCCTCTCTCTCCCCACCTAAAGGAAAATCTCTGTTCATATCTGGCCGTGATATCTAGGGAGAACTTTGGCCCTTTTCAAGTAGATCTCCTGTGGCCAATACTCAAATCTTAGTTTGAGCATTTTCCTATCTGTTGCTGACCTCTCTCTCATATTTTTGGTTTCAGATTGGTGACAATCTTCAGTTGAAGTCATCTTCCACAATTCAAAGAATTGTTTAGTTGAAGTAGGTAAGAGATTAGTTTTGTATGCATTATACTGTGGATTATTTTTATATAGTAGATTAGGGAATTGTTGGGGGGATGATGTTTATTTATTCCTTGTTTAAATGTTGATGGAATTGGTGTTCTGTTATTAGTTATTACATGGTTTAATTATTTTAGAAAATCTCATCCCAACAAATGGATTATAAATCTTTGTTCCTCGGAGATTTTTATTTTATTTTATCTAATGTCTTTGTTATGTATGCTTTGTATAATGAGTTCGTACATTCTTATATAGAGATGGATTTTTTGTTTCTTTTGATCAGTACCCATCTTTCTTTATGTTAGTTCTTGTCAAAGTTCAAGTCCTTAGTTTTAAACTTTATATTAGTTCTTGTCAAAGTTCAAGTCCTTAGTTTTGAACTTGAGTTTGCATTAGTTATTAACACTTATTACATATTTTAAAAATTATGCTCTTGCACATTTTATGTATTGAGTTTAAACTATTCAGATCACCAGCGTCCCATTGCATGTAACAGCCTTTTACTTTGAAATAAAAATTGGTTGGGTGTTCAGTGGCTGAAACAGTTCCTTAGAATTAATAACTCAAAAACTATTAAGTGTTGAATCTATCCTCAATTTGATGCAGATAAATCATAAAAGTGGGTATTTTAGTGGATTTATCCTTGGATTTGATTACATATCAGTTGGGCCTTTGGGTCAAGGGGTTTTCATTGTAATAGGTCGTTTTAATGGGCCTAAACTAAGGGTAGGAGCTAGGACTACAAGATTAATCAAGTAGGATTATTTTAGTAAAGATTTGTGGGTAAATCCTAGAACCATTAAGTATTTGTGTCCAGATTTCACTATAAGTTTATGTTCTGCTTTTAGAGTCCCAGTTTGAGTTCCAAATCATTATATGAATATAAGAGAATCATTGTAGAAGTGTTATAGCTAAAGAGAAACAAGTTAGTTTATATAGTTGAGACCAACTTTTCAAGAGACATATTCATTTCTAATCTATTCTTATACTTTGTTGACCATCCATACCTGTGATATTGTTTGTCTAATCATTAACAAATATTTGTGTTGGATCTCATATTACCTAATGTGCTTCATGTTTCTGTACCAGAGCATTCATTGTAACTTACCATCTCATGACAGTTCTAGAGATATACCATCAATTATTAGATTACAATCCCCTCAAGTGTGTTAAGGCATCAGTTAGACCTGAGCATCTCAAACTCAAAATTCTTTTTAGATGATCTGTCATGAATTTTGAATTTGTGCATAAAAGGGCATGCTGTTTCAGTCTATTGATTTGGATAATTACTTGCTCAAGTCTTTGTTTCTGCCTATTGCTTATAAATGGGTCAGATTTGAGTTTGATTTGGATTATTGATCGCTTAATCTCTGTTTCAGTCCATTGCTTTTTAAATGTATCAAACTTTAACATGACTTGGATATATTTATTTAAATCTCTTATTTCATCCCATCTCTGTGGATGATGCACTTCGAATCTGAAATGGGTAGGGTATTTGGTGAGGTATATCTCTGTTTTATATATGAATTTGATTTGGATATAAAAATAGGTGACATGATGAATCTATTAACTTTGAAACAAGTTAATGGATTGAATATAGAAATAATTTTTTTTTAAAAAAAAAAAATACATTTAGCAGCGTTTTTTTACAAACGCCGCTGAAAGTATAAACTCAACACCTATGACGGCACTTTTTAAATGCTGTTGCAATACACTTTTACCGGCGTTTATTGTAAAATACCACAAAAGAATAGAAATTCAATACCTATCGCGACACTTATAAAAACGTCGTTGTAGTACATTTTTCCCGGCATTTATTAAAAAATGCCGCAAAAAAGGTACATACACATACACACTAAAAAAATGCCGTTGTACAAAAACGGCAGTACCTTTGCCAACATTTCAGCAGCACAAATTATAAATACCGTTATATCCTATGGCGGCAGTTTTCGGACTTATAATTTGTGCCGCCGTAGGCCCAATTTCTTGTAGTGACGTATCCCATCTCCAATGCCCCTTGCAACCCCTGTTGTAGTCTCCTTGCCTGCGTTTCTTGATAGCATCCTATGAGTGCTCTGAATAGAACTTGTGTTGTAATACAAGATACCCTTAATACGAGTGTGTTAAAGGCATGAGGATGGGCGGTAAGCATCTTCATTGCATCAGTTTTATGTGAAACAAAGAACGTAAGCAAGACTTTAGTTGGCTTTCACATTTTATGCAATTATTGTCCACTTGATCATTCTCCAACAGTAACTTTCATCCAATCGCCTCCCATTCGTTGGAAAACTCGACTTCTCTCTAAGAATGTTAGATTGGGCTGCTCTCCTTGGAGGACATCACCCAATGAGTGTTCAGTGAGGCATCCGATGGCTGGGCTATGCCGGACACATCCCTGCATGTGCCCTCCATAGCAGGTTTTCTGTTAACCTAAATCATCCATAGCAACAATTCAGATAGTCTGCGGCGCAGCTGCACGTAGCGGCCTGTGCAGCGACCGGGCTGCATCCGCAATGACCGCCTTATCCCCGCTCGGGCAAGGCATTTGGGCAGGGGTATGGCGGTCTTTGCACACGTTGCTCAGTCTGCGCTGCACAGGCCGCTACAAGCTGCGCACCGTAGAGGATCTGGATGCCCATAACAAGCAACTTACATGAGAACCTCACATAGATTAAGGCACATGACCAAAAAGAATTAAAAATAATAAAAAAAATGAAGAAAGAAGAAGAAAAGAATGCATCGGTTGGCAGCCCTAATAATCTAAAACGAGTTATTTTATTAGGGCTGCGTTTGTTTTCTTATAATATATTGCATGTATATATACGGTCAATAAATGACTATAATAATACAAATACCAGAATCCACGCATACCCAGATAATAAGATACAAGAGTATAAATGCTAAAGGGGAAAGTTTTCATACATGGCTGTGTAAGCCATGCATGTGAGAGGATGGGAGCTTCAAGGCATTAATTAATGGGTGGGGGTTTATGACTTTTCCAACTCTTTGTGAGAGGGGACACGACCGTGCATGCTTACACGGCCATGTACAAAAATTTTCCCCGATGCTAAATCTTGACCTGAGACTCCACCTTTGGCATTGTCATTAGCAGAGACCTTAAGACAACGCAAGAACTAACTAAAAATTTTAAACTTTCACCTTCGACATTGCCATTAACAGAAAGCTTAAAACAATAAACCAATTCCAAAGACAATTTCTATTCAATGGAACCAATATCTCGGTCTTTCTTGGGTGCCCCAGACAACTTCAGAATGAACAAAATTTGGCCATCTGAATCAATCCAAGAATAGTGTCTTCACACTAGGTTCATGTGGATCCCTCTTAATCCCTCACGAGGTTTAATTTGACACCTAACAATGTGCTTGCAAAATAGAAAAGCGTTGGTTCTCTCTATAGCTCATTAATTTCTCCACACATTTCAGCTATTGGAAGAATGAAATCTGTTAATTGGAAAAATGGAGGCACTTAAAAATTAAGTTGAATATTATCTAGTACGTTGAAGCAGGTGTGAGCATTAAAAATGTAATGTGTATTTTTGGTTCTTAAAAAGCTTCTTGGTGTTTAGCTTTTTGATAACATCTAAGGGCAAATATATTGAACAACTAAAAAAAAAAAAGATTTTTAGTGCACATTTAAAGTGCATCCAATGGTGACCATTGCAGTTGAGAGAATTAAAAATCCAAGAACATCGGGCCAGTGCACTGCCCCTTGAGAGGATAAAATTCCTAAAAAAAATTGGCATAACTGCCATTCACTTTTAAATAAAACCCCTTTAAGCTGACTTAAAAAATTGGACTGGATTTTCCTTAGCCATGGTGAATAGGAATTTATTCATCGTGGGTCTTCAGATGCTTGCAGGAGAGTATTGAGAATGACATTTTGCGAAACATGCTAAAATCCTATAGAGGTTTGTGAACCCGAGGATGTTATGGTGAAGGAAAACTTTCTTCTAAAAGTAATTGTTTTAAAAAATAAATAAATAAATTCTAAAGATCAACAAAAGATATATTAATATAAAAATTCTACAAAGACAAAGTCTAAGTGAACCCAATCCAATACAATATAAGGAAGACACTGATCTAAGGGATGCCTTCGGCATAACCATCAACATCCACCTCAAATTCAAATTGACTACATCCCTCACCTACGACATTGCCATCAACAAGAGAAAACCAATTAAAACTTAAAAAATCAAAAGTGCAATATTACTTGAATATTTCAAAAACAGCTTTGTTAACCAAGATATCCACCACACAATTAACTAACCTAAACGTATGCATAATAGAACAAGAAATAAATCCCAAAATAACCCTTTAAAAATCTCCATTCTAAGAATAAGACAGAGTTTAAAACCTTCCTCCACGGGTGTTTAGACACATGTTTTTTTTTTTTTTTTAACCTGAATATTCTCTGGGACCCGGGCTGACCCCTAAGATTTTATTAAAATAAAATCAAAGAAACAGAATACATGAGGGGGGGACATACCCGCCTTACCCCTAACCCAAACGAATACTCAAATAGCTCACTCAACCGCTCAACAGCTCACACCCGCCCCTTACAAAGTGCTCTAGCATCTACTCACCAGCCTCCCCATTGCATCTTCGTGAACAATTTGTCGACACATGTTGAAATATAATACTGAGATAGTTATGAATTAGATGTAACGATTAGAGCTGACCTTTCACGTGTAAACATGTAATCCCTTCTAAGTATTTTCATAAACAAAAACAAAAAGGGTAGCTGGTTGACTTGCAACATCAAACTCGGAGATCTACACCAACCCACCTAATAACAGAAAGTAAGATTTAGATGGATTAATAGGGTTCTTTCATGCCTTCCAAAGTCCAAACGCCAAAAGGAGCAATTTACAATGACATCTTCAATGACGTCTTTAACGGTTTCATAGCGTGCAACCTCAGAGAGGTATATAGCTTTAGAACCAGCTGTATAGCTTTCTTTTCAAACAAGATCATAAGACTCTCAAATGGTTCAGACGGAAAAAGAGCCAGTCAAAAAAGCTAGCAAATTCCAAACTTAAGAATTTTGATTCAATGTGGAGAAAGGAAAAGAAGAATTAAAAGAGGAAAATCTATCCCACCAATTACTTGTAAAAAAACAAAAAAACCAAGAATGTAAATTGACGAAGAAAATAATTGAAATGGTAAACGTCAATCATATAATGTATACAATGATTTACGTGATTTGACAAGATTGTTTAATTATTTTGTCCACGGTGAGATGAGATCTACATCAGTATTGGTGGAGAATAGATTATAACCATTCCTCCTCACATCTCTCTTAGATTCTTTTAGAGAAAATCATCTTGCTACAAATATATAGTGAAACACTAAATAGATACATATTACCAAAATACCCATGTAGCTTTTCAAGTCTTACGACCTCTTAACAACCCTTTGGAATCAGCGCACAAGTGTATGCGAATGAATACAAGACATTGTACCCCCAACACTATGCTAAGATTAGGGTTACTGCATATATATTATGAGAAAAAGAAATACATGTTTCCAGTGTGTACTTGTCTTTCACAGTTTTTTTTCCCCTCTCTTTATAAAATATGTGGGTCTCTCTTTTTTCTTCACATTAATATACTATTTAGTTATCCACTATTGGCTTGAGGTATAAAATGCCTTAATATTAAACGAATAGGTATAAATCCCTCTTTCTATTATTATTTGGGCACTTTAATTTAGTTCTTTAGTAACGATGGGCAAGTGAGATTAACCCACTATGTGTTTGCCAATGCATCAACTAATAGCTGAATAGCTAGGCTTTAAGAAACAATATAAATTAAAGATATACGCGTTTAGGACTGTAACTTCAAAGTGCAAAACAGCTGAAGTGGGACTCCTTTTCCCCCATTTTTCTTCCTAATTTTACCTAACCCAAACAACCTTTTAGGAAGAAAAAAAGAATCGAACTGAAGAAGTAGAAAAGCATCAAAGGCCCTTAATTTCTTTGGTTCATATAAATCCTGAATAAGTGAATTTAAGAGAGAATCCATGCATTCAAACTGATCGATCTTAATCAAGGTATGTTTATGAACCCTTTTCATTAAGTGTATAATGGACTCTTAGGTCATGTCACCTAAGAAACCAAACCCTTCTATCTCTTGTCCACACACACCCACTCCCGCACCCATGTAAAGAAGATGGAGGCCGGAGAAGAATGAGAAAACAAAGGTAGAAATTCATCCACTTAATTAAAAGTAACCCTAGCTTTCCACTGTTTGCAATATTAGTCGTGATTTAATGGGCTGACCCTAGCTGTCTACCATTTTATTAATTTAAACATTTCTAATGATCGCAAGGGAAAGGGACAATCTGGTGAAGTTGCAAACTAAACCAATTTGTTTGATGGATTCAACTAAAAACCCACCGTATTGCTTGCTTAGGCAGCCAATTTGAATTGCGCCACGCGGCTTTGGGTTTGAAATAGGAGACTTTGGATGTGGTCAAGGAAACATGCAATTAGTCATTGCTCGATTATATATATATATATATATAGGGGTGAGTAGGATGGCCAATTCATCATCAATCTTGTGCTCACCACACGCCTTGTCCCTTCCATTCCTTTCTCTAGCTGGATAATTTTCATTCCCAAATTAAGGTTAGTTTGATTCGAAACAAGCTAGGGTGCTTATACTATATTGCACCACCACCACTACCGGACCTTCAATTCTCTCTCACAGAATGTGCCTTAACCCAATTCAATGACTTCCATCGATCCATTCTATAAACTGACTTGTTTTTTCTTTGGCTTTCTGTTTACAGACAAATCAACACTTCAAATCTACAAGAATGGGAGATAATAGATTATTATCAATCTTTGTTGTGTTAATCGTGCTGATTTGTGGTGGAGCGGTCACCCCAGTACCGTCAACCGCTGCGGAAACTCCGGTGACTGATGCAACCCTTCAGCAAGTTTCTGCTTCTCTGCAAATGTATGTTGATGAGCTCCCCCAAATTCCAAAGCTCTCTGGTTATTCAATGCAACACCGCAGCTCACCAGCACCTGGAAATCTCACCATAGGCATGTTCGAGAAGACATGGGTATATAAATTCTTCCTCCTCTTATCCCTACAAAAACCACCCCTCCCCCTAGAGCCTAGAGGTTGAAAATGGATCATTTGCACGTACATACATTTGAGAGGCAACCATATGTCCTTTTTATTTTCATAATTACCCCTCGACCCCTTTAAATGGCAAAAATGGGCATATGGTTGCCTCTCACATTTACATGCACCTAGTTTTAGGTGATAAAGATTTCAAACGAAATAATCTTATTGCATTCCACATAAATTAGATTTTAATAATCATTTAAAGCAAAAGAGCTAGAATTGCATTCCATCATGCACTGCTTATGGATGGATGCAAGAATTCTTGCACTTATGCAGTGTTGGGGTTCCACGTAGAAGACCAAAGTAATAATTTCACATCGGATGTGAATAGTTCGATATAGAGACTTCTAGAATCTTTATCCCCTCCAGTTCCATGCCCGGCTAGTTCCCCAGTGCCTCTAACGAGAGGGGGGCGCAATGACCATCCTATCCCTGCCCGAACACTGCTCAAGTGAGGTCAACCACCTCCCCTTCCCCCAAAAACTTATTAGAGACACTGGGGAACTAGGCCGGACAGAGAACTGGAGGAAATAATTTTCCTAGGTACTTATGAACCTTTTTCTTTAATGGGTAGATATTAAGGATGAGTTCTACCCAAGTCTTTAACAAGCGAGCGACATCTTTACAAAGGAAGCTTGTATTTGATAGTGAAAATGGATCCAAAAATTCCACTTATGGTATGCGTTAAATTAAGATCAATCACGTATTAATAGTATTTGGTTTTTTCATGCTCATGCAGAAATTCCACCGTGATTTACCTAAAACAACAGTCTTCGCATATGGTACATCGGCAGAGGAGGCCACCATACCTGGACCAGTGATCGAGGCCTTGAAACAGGTGCCTACATCAGTGACATGGGAGAATCACCTTCCTCAAAACCACATCTTCTCATGGGACCCAACCATCACCACTGCCATCCCTAAGAATGGTGGAGTTCCAACGGTTGTCCATCTCCATGGTGGCGTCCATCCACCACAAGACGACGGTCACCCACTCTCCTGGTTCACCTCCAATTTCAATGATACCGGCTCTCAATGGACCCAAGCAACCTACACATACCCGAACGTCCAAGCTGCCGGTAACTTATGGTACCATGATCATGCACTTGGGTTAACACGTGTCAACCTCTTAGCAGGCCTGATTGGGCCTTACGTCATCCGTGATCCAAAAGTAGAAAACCCTTTGAACCTCCCATCTGGATCAGAGTTTGATCGGCACTTGATGATCATCGATCGAAGCTTCTTCAAAAATGGATCCATCTACATCAACTCAACTGGTGATAACCCCTCCATTCACCCACAATGGCAACCAGAATATTTTGGTGATGCCATTATAGTTAACGGTAAGGCTTGGCCATATCTTAAGGTCCAACGAAGGAAGTACCGTTTTAGGATCATCAATGCCGCCAATGCAAGATACTTTAACTTCTCCTTATCCAATGGCCTCCCATTCGTCCAAATAGGATCTGATTCATCATACCTCAACTCCCCAGTCCAGACTCAGAGTATTCTCCTAGCCCCCGCTGAGATTGCCGATGTTGTAATTGACTTCTCACCTTCTCAAACCAATGAGTCTATCTTAACCAATACTGCACCTTACCCGTACCCGACAGGCAGCCCGGTAGACCAGCTGAGCGGAAACGTCATGAAGTTCATCATTGCATCGGGTAATCCGACCCGCCCCGATAATTCAAAAATCCCAAAAAGCCTAGTGAATTATCCGGTAGCAACAAGTGAAGGTGCAGTGCAGAAGAGGTATATCGTGTTGTATGAGTATGATAGTGCTACCGAAAACCCAACCCATCTCTATATTAATGGGAAAAGCTTCTCGGATCCGGTGACGGAAACTCCGAGATCCGGTACCAGCGAGGTTTGGGAGGTGATCAACTTGACCCCAGATAATCACCCACTCCACATCCATTTAGCCACCTTCCAGGCAATCAAGGTTCAAGAGTTGGTAAATGAAACTACGTTCTCCGATTGTATGACAGCAAAGAACGATGCAATTGCATGCAACGTGACAGACTATGCGATTGGGCAATTGTTAACAATCCCTAACTATGAGAAGACATGGAAGAATGTAGTGAAGATAGAGCCTGGATATCAAACTACTGTGGTTGTCAAGTTTAATATGGTGGAGACCAATACAACATATCCCTTCAATGTCACTGCTGCACCTGGATATGTCTACCATTGTCATGTAAGCTTCTCTAATCATGGATATCCTCTTGGTTATTTATATAAAAAAAAAAAAAGAAAAAAAAAGAGCGTATTTAGTGCACGAGACTCCCATCACATATAGGTTTGGGGAGGATCATAATGCATGCAACTTTATCCCTGCTTTTACAAAGAGACTGTTTCCAGACTCGAACCCGTGACTATTTGATCACAATGGAGCAACCTTAATTATATACCGTTGCACCAAGTCCCACCCTCTCTCTTTGTTAGTTATATAATCTCTTACTAATCTTTTGTTTCTCATTTATGCAGATTTTGGACCATGAGGATAATGAGATGATACGACCAATGAAGTTGACTCTTTGAACAAGGAAAAATGGAAACCAAACTTGAGTTACTAATAAGTTATATAGGATATTAACTCATGTAATCTATAGTTCTCAAAATTTTAGTTTGATTCTTATTGTTGATGAATTGGATCCCACGTTCTAAAATCAAATATTGTAATAGAGTCAACAAAAACTACATCAAATAATGTTTCTGTAGATATTTCTGATTTATATATATTATTGATAAATAAAGATGAAATTAGGGATTCTTTAATGAGAGAATAATGCAAACTGTCGAGTTTGGACTATGGCAATAGCGTACATCACAAATCATTCTCCCTCTCTTTTCCCATGCTTTAAGTTGTGAAATTAATTGCAGGCCAAGACGGTTTTACCATGTCGCAAAACTAAGCTTTAATAAAATGGTATGGAAGTCAATATTTAGAAAATTATGAGATATGGATCGGGAGAGTCAAGAAGGCATTTTAAAGGGTTTAACATGACTCTTTAAGGATACATGAAGATTTACAACTTTTCAAGGAAGCAATGTAACTTTCTAAGGTTATAAGGTAGAACACTCCAAAGTTCCACAATATTCAACTGAATAAAATTTCTTTAATCAATTTGTCACTATTTATTACCGTTTCACTTAGCTGTACATCCTTATCCTTCCACCTGTACATCCTTATCCTGTATCATGTACAACTATATCCTTCCATCTTTACATTCATATCTTGTATATCCAGTTCCCTTTTATAAAGGGATCAATTACCTTAGATTAGGGAGAGAATTTCTCCATCTATACTTGTATATATATATACCTTCACTGATAATGAAAAGACATAGAGTGCATTCACCACAATATTCTCCTATTTACACTATTGAATGAGCATAGAAAGAAAAATAAAATCTAATTTGCAAGCATTAATTGCATTCTATCCTACGACTACAATTAAATCAAAATTTACATCATAAAATAAAGGAAAAGTTAATCCTAATCTAAGCTACACTCCTTGACAATTAGAAATACCAAAATTAATAAAAACTAAATTAAAGAATTTCTCTCTCTCTCTCCTCAAAATTCTTCCCAAGGAGGGAGAACTCTCAAAAGTCAAAACTGTGCAAGGTTGTTGTCCATGTGGCGTCTTCTCTTTTGTTGATATTCTAATCAACAAAAGCCTTACTAAAATATAGGAAAGAAATAAAACAAGGAGAGATCTCATTAATCAATTCTTCCCAAAACCCAACTCTATTAGATTGTCTTTCAAACCGATACCTCTTAGATTCTCCATATATATATATATATATATATATATTTGGAACTGTGAGCTTATATATATATTTTACTGGTGGGGGGGGGGGGGAATTTGGCCCCAAAGAGAGTTGATCTTATGACCTCTTACTTTTGAGGTGTTGGTCTTTGCCAATTGAGCAACGTTGGAATAGTTTAAGAATAGTTTAATTGCTGCAGGATTTTAAGTTACGTTTAGGTTTGAGCACTGATACAATGCTATGGTTAGCTATCTAACGGAACCCTCCAAATGCAGCGCACTAAATGGTAATTCCCGTATTTCATTGCCTTTTTTTAAAGAACTTTTTATTCATGAAGTGCAACTTACTTAGGAAGAGAAGTAAAAGTTCTAAACCTAAAAAGGAAACCTTAGTAAACATTATCCAACTTGAATGTATAAATAAATTACTTAAATTTTTTTATCATATTTAGCAATGATATTCTTAGTTATAATTTTTTTTTTCCAAATACAAAGGATTTAGATGCAAAGTAAAATAATTTTTTATAATTAAATTTGGAATGATTTAAAATTAATAATATAATCATGTGGGATAACGATTACAAAAGTTTTATTTTTAAGTTTGAAATTTTCAATTCTTTTCTCTTTATTTTCCCTCGCAACTAGGGTTGTGATTATTCCCCCAAGATTAAAATCCTCTCCAATTCCCTAAAAGTGTGGTATAGTTCGGGGCTAAGAGCTCAACATGTGAAAGATGCTAAATCCAATGGAGCCGACATTGATCCCCATTTTTTTTTCCCAAACACGACACCGTTGGAATTAACATCTTTCATGTGTCAAGCTCTCAAGCCCAAACTCCACCACACTGCACTTTTATGGAATTGGAGAGGATCCCCCTTCCCCTTAGTGATGGAAAGACAGACTCTAATCTCAACAACCGCCTCCCACAATTGCATTGTACGAAATGGTATCTCTTATTTCATTCTTAAAAAACGAATTTATTTTTTTTTTTCAATTAAAGCTGGCAATCATCCTCTACGTGGACGGCCTAAGAATTATTTTTGGCGTGTGGGTGGGGTAATGGTCTAAATAGAGTTGGGAATTGGGATCCCGTTCCCGTACCAGGACGTACGAGAACGGCTGTGAACCGCACAGATGGAATTCACTCCAGTTGGATCCCACATGGGGATTCCATTTATGCGGCCCACAATTGTTCTTGTACATTCACGTACGAGAACAGGATCCCGCCACGTCTAAATGCTAGGATTATTTTATGTGACTTAAAGTTTAAAGATGAATAGTGGGTTTACTTGAAGATTTTAGAAGAGAAGAAAAATGTATATCAAGGAATGAATTGTAGTGGATATTCGTTGTAAACCCGAAAGAAGCCTTAATTGACAACATATCATTCATCGTAGACGCAAATACAATAGATTACCAAAGAAAACTTTTTCATTAACCAATAAATGGAAAACAGATCTACAACAACTCAAGTAGGTCTGGACTTCCTACTCTCTCACCCATGCTCAAACTTTGAGCCACAATGAAAAAACTCAGGCCACGCCGATACAGGTTAATATTAATGGAAGTATGGTTACAAGATTTGGACCCAAATAGAATTAACTATGTTCAAGATTTACACTATCTATTATAAATATACATATTAGAATATAATTACAAAACTAAAACCCTAAATACAGAACGCGGGAAAAGGAAACAGCATTTCGTTCTCCTATTATAACTAGCCAATTCCCTAAACACATTTTGTGAAAAAGTTTGTTCGATTTAATTTTCTACACTGCTGACAGGCACTCTCCCAGGCACCCCGAACTCGTCTTCGAATTCTCAGGAAGCTCTCATAGTTCTTCCCGGCTCCAACTCGGAGGTACTAGTGGAATCTGGATCTTCTTCTTCTTCTTAGGTACTTCCCCATTCCACAGTTCTTTCGTTCTTATTAGGTACTTCCTTTTTCCGAGAATCTTGGGTAGATCAGGTGAAGTTTTTCAAATAGATTTAACTAATTGTTTCAATAGTTTTCTAAAGTCTGGAATCTGGTTAGAAAATGTCAGGAGAATGATTTAGTTCTACAGACTAATTATTTACTTTCTTTCGACCGATCGGAAAGAAAATTTATGGTTTCATGAATCTGTCTGTCTCTGCCCCTATTAAATTGAGAATTGAGAATGATTTAGGTCTGTCTCTACCCCTAGAATCTGGTTTGATTATGTCGGGAGAATTATGAAATTCATTAGAAAGAAAACCTCTACCTATACACCTCTTTAATTTTCTATTCTATCTCTCTTTCTGGCATCTCCCTCTTCGTTCTTTACATTTTTAATTTGATTTTCATTTTATGTATTCTTGGCCAGAGCTGAAATTCACATTGGTTAGACGTTACAACTGTCTTGAAGGCGTTTAACAGAACGGCAAATAGCTAGAAGAGCAGATGTGGGTATTCATTCCATCCGATGACACATGTTTTCTTCCATTTAACTATTATTTTATCTTTAATATCTTTTCTTTTAATTTGATCTTTTTTTCAGTGTTCTTGGCCAGAGCATTAATTCGCTTTCAAAGTTAGACCGTCTTAGCCGCTTCACGGAACAGCAAAAGGCTAAAAGCTCAGGTGAGTCTTCACTCTTCATCTGATGACCCCTCTTTTATTCTTATCTCTGTGTCTCTCTCTTGCATTTCCCTAAGTTTTTATTTGGTTCTGGTTTTGGTTTTTTGTGTTCTTCACCATAGCAGAAATTCACATTTGATGTTAGATCTGCCTTAAAGCCGTAAAGAAGAGTTTCTTTTTGATGATTTAGATTCTTACTTTCGAGGCTCTAAGTTCAGGGTTTTAGCTTCATTTTAGGACGTATATAACTGTGGAGTTGCAAACAGATCTCTTTTTTTTTTTTTTTTAGAGTATAAGTTCTCATTAATTTTGATTTTAGAACAACTCAGTTGTCTTATATGCGACTTCTCCTGCCCTGATGCCTAATAATTCCTGCCAGAGACTAGTTAGTCCGCTACTATTTTGTGGGTTTGTCACCCTTTTCAATGGAGGGATGATGTGGCTGTTCAGAGTGTTCCTCTCCTTTCAAATTTGTGTTCCAACCAAGGTTTAAAAAACGAGAATCAGGATCTCCATAGGCCTCGGGTAATTTCGATAACCAACAAGGATTGGCCCAGAACCGGTATATTCCAGGCATCTAGAGTTTTTCCTTCTGTTACATAATAATCGGCACAAGCCGTATTATGTAACAAGGATCTGGCGAAACAAGGTGATAGGCAATCCTTCCCTGTAAAACATGGCATGTTCAAATTCTGATAGCTTTTAAACTAGACGGGGTAAAATACTTGTGGGTTCTAATACTTGAATGAGACTTTTGAAATGGGGGGCGGGGGAGCGAGGGGGAGTAGTTCAGGGATTCATATAAAGGAGAGCAGATCATTATGGCATTCCAGTGGTAGGTTTCCTTCACCTGCAAAAAAGAAAATTTCCACCTAAAAATAAGTTGGCATAAAAAATAAGTTGTGCAGAAGTCAACTGGAATACAATTTACAGAGTTTTGAGGATTTCGATCTATTTGTATAGTGTGAAGGTAAATTAAACCAAAATAATTCGATTCAAACCAGAAGATGAAAACCATTTGACTGAGTTTTGTCACCCACGACGATGACGAAACATCACTGGAGGGATTCAACACAATCCATTTTTTGGACTCATGTTGCTCCTGAAAATACTGAACAGCTTAAAGAGACAAAAAATGGTGATTTTCTTGCTCCAGATCTTCTAGGAAATGGTCTTAATCTTTCAAATGTCATTGAAGAAATGCATAGTTTTCATCCAATGAAGACAACATAGAATGGAATTAGGAAGTCTGATAAAGCAATTTTATAATTATTGTCAACCTGCAAAAGAATTTGATTTCCAATTTATAATGCTCATTCTGCTGTTATTTTATCTTGTTACTATCATTTCAACATTTTCTCACTGGTATGAACCTGTAAAAACAGAAAAGAACATTACTAACACTGCTCTTCGGATAATCTGGTGGTAATGTATTGTTGGGATTCTTTTTTTTCAGATGGATCCAGCAGCATACAGAGAAATAGTTCAACCACCACCTGCCTATAGGCAGAACAGAGGGAGAAGGAATAGAACACCAGAGGTTCCGAAACCGGTGTTCATATGTTTCCGCCCGAACTGCGGGAAAGAATTTTATACGAAGAAGGCGGGGAGAGACCACCAGAAGAAATGCAAGGGGTAGACCAAATTTGCTTACAAGCTTTTTTTTATATGTTTTAGACCGAATTTGCTTACAAGCTGTTTTTTTTATGCAGGTGTAAGAAAAAAAAGGAGAAAGTTACAGGGGCTGCTGAGGCCTGATTTGGTAAGATTTCTATTTCAATTTCAAGGGGTGTTTTTAATTTGGGAAATTGTTTGATATGATGTTTGCACCTTATTTCAGTGAAATAAAAATCAAATGGAATAGAAATTCTGAAATAGCTGAGGAGCTGTTTCAGAATTTCTATTTCATTTTATATCAATCTTGCTCTTTAACTAGCACATGGTTAAATAGATGGGCAAAGTAGTACTTTCATGCTAAAAACAGAACACCACCTAATGTAGTCCTATGTGGCAAGGAGACCAGCTACGAGCCAAGCAACATGATCTGTTATGAACAGGAAATCCAATTGGGCATAATAAGGGTTTTAGTCCAAATTAGGGTAGGGTTAGGGTTAGGGTTTGACGGTATGGTTATGCTAGGCAGGTGTAGGAAAATCTATCAGTATTGGTCCAGTGATGTTTGGATGAGTGGAAGTGAGAGAACTCAAAGGACTGTTTACTATAAGTTATGTTCTCAGGGTAGTTTGGGAACTAGCCTGTTGACTAGTTGCCTTGACATGTAATTTCTATCTTTTTACTTTTTTACTCTTTACCTCCTCAGGGAGGTTTATGTAATTCTCTTATTTCTATTAGTGAAGTAATATAGGAGTGGAGAGATCTCTCTCACACACACAATAGATTACAACCAAAACTATTCTCTTCTTCTCTTCTCTTCTCTTCTCTTCTCTTCTCTTCTCTTGCCGCCTTCTTCCTCCCCTTCTACTTACCTCCTTAACCTAAAATCTAACTTGGTATCAGAGCCTCAGGGTTTGAGAGTCGAATCCAGCTTCTTGTTCCCATTTTTTTCCTTCTCTTTGAAATCCTAAGGCACAAAGGATTTCAAGGAGAAGCTTCTTATGTAAAGAATCTGTTGAGAGAACTATGAAATAGGTTCGGAATAACCTATTCTAGTGATTACTACAGTTTGAGCTTCGATGCAGCTCATTTGATGATTTGAAGTTCTGCTAGCCAATGCTAGAGTTACCGCCAGTAATGTAATTCCAGATGGATGTCAATCCAACTAAAACCAGAACCAGAATCTGCTTGGGTATAATGCAATTGGTTAGGGCAGAATGGAGGTTTAGATGAACTGAGGGTTAGGGTTAATGGAGTTAGGGTTTGATGGTACGGATAGGAGAAGAAGGGTTAGGGGTTGGGATGAAAGCTTACTTGTGTTGGATGGATCCTTGACCGAGAACAGATCCGAGTAACTAATCTTTGAACCTTCACACAATCGACAAAGAACAAACTTGACAAACTTGAATGCACTCGAAGGAGAGAAAAAAAGAACTAGTGAAGGCTATCTCAGCCTCACCTTCACAATCTCAGACAAAGGGAATGCATTAAAACAATAATCTTCTTCATTAAATCGTGGGGGCTCAATGGAGCTCTTTACATTATATAGCCTTCAAGGCTGGACATAAAATAAATCCTACCTATGACTAGGACTCAAAATAGAAATAGGAATGCCAACTAGGACTAGGACTCAAAATAGGAATGCTAACTAGGACTTAGGTCTTCTAATTAGGATTCAGATTTGCACTAGGAATCCTAATTAGATTACAACTCAATAAAAATAAAACATAGGATTTCTAATTAGGATTCAGATTTGCACTAGGAATCCTAATTAGATTATAACTCAATAAAAATAAAACAAATACTAAAAATCCAAACGATTGTTGCTAGTGTAGGGATTCATCCCTACACCTACCCGATGGTTACTTAAGCTGTAGGGAAGAATCCCTACACCTGCGGCTGGTTTTAGACAGCCAGCCCTACATTGCAGTCCTTATATCTCCTTCTCTTGGCATGGGTTTGAGGATTGGAATGGGTCAATAGAATCGCTCAAGAGTGTTGTTTAAGGGCCAGGTGCTTCCTCTTGCTGCTTGAAGACTCAATCTGAGCACAACTCCTTTTCGTGGAAACAAGTTTCTGCCCAGTATTCCACTGTTGTAGGTTGCAGTCCTTGTTTCTTTCTCATTTCGGCATGGATTTGGTTATTGGAGTAGCTCATTAGGATCGTAGAAGGATCCTTCTTCTGCCTCTGGTGTTCTCTATTGATGGATGAGGCTTTCCTTTGAGCACAACTCAGTTTCGTGGTGTCTTTTTTCTACCCAGAGTGTTAGGGTGAGGCTTTCTTCCTTGCTGGAATTTCTGTTTTGTATTGGGAACCTCTATTTGGGTTGAGTGTGTCCTCCCCACTTGCTGTTTATTATCTGGTTTATGGTCAAGTGCTCTTCCCCATACAATATGGTTGATACAGCCACATCTGAACTTGGTTCGGTTGCTTCACAGCCCCTGCCCACAGTTCCTCCAGTTGTTTATGAGAGCATACCTACACAGATCTCCTTTGTGATGCTTGATGGTACTAACTATTTGGACTGGTCACACTCTGTGAGGCTTTCATTAAAGAGCAAACAGAAACTTAGGTACATTACAGGTACTATTACCGCTCCAGAGCCTGGTTCACCTACCTATGACCAATGGGGGGCCGACAATTCTACAGTCATGACATGGCTAATTTTCTCCATGACTCCTGAGATTGGACGAAGGTTTATTAGAAAGCAAACTGCCAAGGCAATCTGGGACAGTGTCTCCCAAACTTTTGATAGAGTGGGTGACTCTGCCAAGGTCTATCAGCTTCACCAAAAGATTAACTCCATGAGGCAGGGTGACAAGACCATTTCTGAGTACTCCAATGCCTTTCTCAGCCTTTTGGAAGAATAAGACCATTATAAGGATCTCCACTTAAAGGATCCAGTAGATGAAACTAAGGTATACCAGACTCTTGAAAAAGAGCGTGTCTTCACTCTACTTGGTGGTCTGAACCCCGACTATGAGCCCATCACGCTTCAGATCTTCGGCAGGTCTCCCTTTCCATCTGTTAGTGAGGTCTATAGTTACTTACAAAGTGAGGAGACTTGGCGAGTTGCTATGGGACCAGCTCCAGTACACTCTCTCTAGAGGTCAGTTCTCAACTCTAGTTCTTCCAGAGACACCTGTGGAGGTGGTAGAGGCCTAGGGCCTAACCGTGAGGTAGCCAACACAGTGGAGACAGTTGGTGCAAATGGAGTTGGTAGGGACAGGTTTAAATGTGATCATTGTGGGAGAACTGGACACACCAGGGATCGGTGTTGGTCTCTTCATGGCCGCCCTCCTAGCACACGTGGTCGTGGTGGCCGTGGAGGGGGAGTTCGAGCTCATTCAATGATGACTTTGGCAGATACTACACAGGATTACTCCAACTTTATGGATACAGTTGTCTACAGGGTGATATCACAGCTTAGCACATCTCCTACACCTACTGCAGCTAGCTCCTCATCATCCTCAACCTTACAGGTCTCCACCTCAGTCCCTACTGCAGCCTAATCTTGGGTCATTGACTCTGGTGCCACTGATCACATGACTGGTACGTCCCATAATTATGATTCCTATACCATTTGCTCTGATAAGGATAAGGTTAGGACAGCTGATGGCTCCCTATCCTCCATATCAGGTAAGGGTAGCATCCCTGTCACCTCTTCTATTCCTCTTACTTCAGTTCTTCATGTCCCTAACCTAGGAGTTAATCTTTTATCTGTGAGTCACTTGACTAAATCTTTGAACTGTTGTGTCACATTTTTCCTTCTCACTGTCTTTTTCAAGATTTGGTGACGAAGAGGATCATTGGTAGTGGACATGAAGCGAGAGACCCTTACCTTTTTTACACTTTTTTGCCCACAGCTCAATCTTATGTGTGTGGAAGTAATGATAGTAGTTCTGTGGAGTCTGTTATGTTATGGCATCGTCGTCTTGGCCATCCATCTTTTGTTGTAATGAGGAAAAAGTTGCCTCACTTATTTTCTTCTGTCTCTTCTTCTCATGTTTTTCAATGTGAATCGTGTATGTTTGCCAAACATTGTCGTTCTTCTTATCCATATCATGGCAATAGAACTGTTGCTCCTTTCCATATTGTGCATACTGATGTTTGGGGACTTTCCCCTACTACCTCTTTATTTGGCTATCGTTACTTTGTGTCATTTGTTGATGATTTTTCTCGTGCTACTTGGACTGTTCTTCTGAAGCATAAAAATGATGTTTGTGATGCCTTTAAAACCTTTTATTAGATGATTCTTACTCAGTTTGACACTCGAATCAAAATTGTTCAGTGTGATAAAGGGGGAGAATACATGTTTGTTGGCCTCCAAACCTTCTTTGCTAATAATGGCACTATCCATCAGCTAGCGTGTGTTCACACCCCCAAACAAAATGGGGTTGCTAAGAGGAAAAATCGCCATTTATTGGAGGTCACCCGCAGTTCCCGTCAGTGTCTTATCTCTAAGAATGTCACCTTTCTTGAATCTGTTCCTTTCTTTGTCCCTTCTCAGCATCCTCTTTAGGGGGAAAATTGTGGAAGTGAACAGGTTGCTGATTTTCTTCATTCTCCTCTACCTATCTCTCCTTTTCTATTTGAAATTGGAACACACAAGATTGTGGATGTGGTTAATACTGGTGATCAATCAGGTGTGAATACAGAATTGGTGGTTGAAAGTGGTCTTGGTAAGGAGAAAGATTACCACATTACATACAAAAGGGGTGAAGGCTTGCATAACCAAGGAAAGCAGACCTACCAAGGGTCCTATTTGGATCCAGATCCACATCTTGAGATTCATCCCTCTCAATCAGATGACATTCCTTCTCCTCCATCTGATTTAGACATTCCTATTGCGGTTAGAAAGAGGAAAATAGCTTGTACTAATCCTATAGCCCAGTTTGTCTCCTATGATGCTCTTTCTCCTACAAGTATTGCCTTTATTACTGCACTTTCTACAACTTCTATTCCCAGGAATGTTACTGATGCTATGTCTGACCCAAAATGGAGACAAGCTATGCCTGAGGAGATGGAGGCTCTAGAAACGAATGGTAGTTGGCAATTGGTGGATCTTCCCAAGGGACGTGTCCCAGTTG
Source organism: Telopea speciosissima (assembly GCF_018873765.1). NCBI lineage: Eukaryota > Viridiplantae > Streptophyta > Magnoliopsida > Proteales > Proteaceae > Telopea > Telopea speciosissima. The sequence goes on along the minus strand of NC_057926.1, from coordinate 54,914,134 downwards.
GATGCAGATGGATCTATACAATCAAGTATAAATCTGATGGTATTGTTGAGAGATTCAAAGCAAGGTTGGTGGCCAAGAGGTACAGTCAAGTCTATGGGATTGACTATCAGGAGACATTTGTACCTGCGGCCAAGCACAACTCTATAAGAGTTCTTTTATCATTGGCAGCCAATAACGAATGGCCATTATATCAATTAGATGTGAAGAATACCTTTATTCATGGTGACTTGGAAGATGAAGTGTACATGCAAACTCCTCCAGGCTTCAAAATGCCTTCAGCTGAAGGGAAAGTGTGTCTCCTCAAGAAGGCACTATATGGTCTCAAACAATTACCAAAGGTATGGTTTGAGCGCTTCCGAAAGGCTATTCTAAAGAATGGGTACTCCCAGAGCCAAACTGATCTCGATCTCTTTACCAAACGGGGCAATGGTAGCATCACAGCCCTCATTGTCTATGTTGATGATATTGTGGTCACAGGGGATGATATAAATGAGATAGGCAAACTAAAAGCTACTTGGCATGACAGTTTGAGATCGAAGATCTGAGCCGCTTGAAGTACTTCTTAGGAATTGAAGTATCAAGGACCAAGAAAGGAATCAACATATGTCAGCGGAAGTTTGTTCTTGATTAGTTGACAGAGACAGGGATGTTAGACTGCAAACCAGCAAATTCTCTTATTGAGTAGAATCACACACTGGGAGAAGATTGTGGTTCTCCTCTTGTTGCGGCAAAATACCAAAGGCTAGTGGGGAGGCTTATCTATCTTGCTATGACATGCCCAGATATCTCCTATGCAGTGGGAATGGTAAGCCAATTCATGCATGCCCCCAAGAGTGGCCACTTGGATGTTGTGTATCGCATTCTTAGGTATTTGAAGTCTTCTTTAGGGAAAAGACTATTGTATGTCAGACACAATCACTAGAGAGTAGAAGGTTTCACTGCTGTTAATTGGGCTGGCTCCATTACAAACGAGATCTACCTTCGGCTATTGTACCTTTGTGGGAGGTAATTTGGTTACATGGAGAAGCAAAAAACATGTTGTAGCCAGATCCAATGCAGAGGCAGAATTTTGAGCTATGGCTCATGGTGTTTGTGAACTCAAATGGTTGAAAAGACTTCTTCAGGAACTGTGATTTGACACTGAAGGCTGCCATCAGTATTGCCCACAATCCTATGAACATGATCGAACTAAACACATTGAGGTTGATAGGCACTTCATCAAGGAGAAGATAGACTCTGGCTACATTTGTACTCCTTTTGTGCAGACTGGTGATCAGCTGGCAGACATCTTCACCAAGGCTCTTGCTTTTCCGTAGTTTAGTACTCTCTTAAGCAAACTAGGAATGCATGATATATATTCTCCAGCTTGAGGGGGAGTGTTAGAGTTACTAGAAGTTATGTTCTAAGGGTAGTTTGGGAACTAACCTGTTGACTAGTTGCCTGATATACAATTTCTATCTTTTTACCTTTTTACTCTTTGCCTCCTCAGGGAGGTGTATGTAATTCTCTTATTTCTATTAGTGAAGTAATATAGGTGTAAAGAGATCTCTCTCACACACAATACATTACAACCAAAACTATTTTCTTCTTCTCTTCTCTTGCCTTTTTCTTCCTCCTCTTCTACTTACCTCCTTAACCTAAAATCTAACTAGCAGGTTAGGGTTTCAGGTTTTTAAAAAGATGGAAATTAGGGGATCTAGGGTTTAGACATGGCATTGAGCCAGGGGGTCAAAGTAGAGTTCTCTAATGGTGGTGAGTCACTTGGCCAGGATATGACGGTCTGTTGATGGTGGGATATGGCTAGTCTGAATTCACAAGAGTATGGACACCCATCTGAACATCCCATCTGCAGGTCCTACCCAGGTCTACGAAGCCTGGATTTTCGGTGAAAAACCATTGACGAAACCCTCGATTGAAATAGCAAGATAACAGCTTCAAGAACAGTAGAGAGCCCCTTTCTCTTTTTACAGTCAACAAAGGAGAAAAATGAAGCATCATAAATACCAATACCCCATTCAAAAATGGTAAGGGAATAAACAAAGAGACCGAAAGAAGGTCCGATTTGCTAACCTTAGCCACCAGCCAATAAAAAGTGATGTCTTCATTATCAATTTTATCCTTTCTTTCCCCAATTTCCTATCTGTAGAAAGATTTCTAGAATCAGTAATATTGGAATCAGATCGGAACTTAAGAGATTGATCAAAATTAGAATAAAGTGGCAAAAGTGCTTTCCATTGCACCTTGCAAAAAGGCTGCTCCTTTCAAAAAGAGATTGGGTAATTTTGTCATTTACCTAAGAAAAGCTTATAGGAGTGATCATATTGCTCTCGAATTCTTTGCACCTTGGGTGGGCACCAGGCTTTGGCTTTTCACTATAGCTGCTGCAAGACAGAGATGGCTGTAAATTGTAATAGCCAACAACGAGAAAAAAACAAGGAGATCGAAAATTATGAAGAATAAAAAAAGGAGAAGAAGAAATTAAAAGATGGATCTTTATGTTTTCTATATTACTCATTAAACTTCCTGGTTATTAGTTTATTACCATCTATTTAGGATCTTCATCCAGCCCAGGATGAAGAAATGCAACAAGGACAAAAGAAGGGATTCAAAGCATAAGATTGCTTACATTAGTGGAAACAGACTCAGCTTCTTCTAAGATTTGGCATGTTAAGTTCAGTCAACTAGGCCATACTAGATGGTATAAATCTTGAATTTGCAAAATGATCTCCAAGGACAAAGTAAAACAATCGGATAAATGGTTTAGTTCCATCTGCACCAAAGAAAATAAAAAAAGTTTTGTTCCATCAAAGAGATTGAATCACTAATTTATAATTACACAACTTAAGTAATGATATTGACTTCTCAGACATAGGCCCACAGGCCACAACCTTTCCCCTGCTGGCTGGAATCCAAATAGATATTTAGCCTTCAGTTTGCAGTTCACCAGAACACTTGACCTCACTGTCACAGTGTCACTGATGCAGTGGGGAGGATTCAATATCCTAGAATTGCATATATTCGCTTGGCAACAGATTTCTATAATATAACTCTCATTTTAATAGGGTAATTGAGTAACCATCTTAATTCTTTAATAAGATTGTACAGTCAAAATCCAGCATATATAGTAGAAACAGGAAAAAAAAAAAGATTATTTTACTGTGAAGAGCAGAGGAAGAAGGGGCAAAAAAATTCATGGGAGTGAGTCGAGTGACTGTCAACTCTCAGTCACAGTGATAGATGAAGAAGAAGAAGACACACAAACCGTGAGAATCTGAGAACACTAGAGGAGAAAGTCCCAAACTAGGGTTGAGCAGAGCTTGAGGCGGCAGAGGAAGAAAATCTCGCCTTCAAAGAGAGTGGAGCTTTAAAGAGGATGAGGTGCACACCGAATGGAGGAATTCCAAAAGGACCAAAACCCTAGGTTGAGGTTGAGCAGTTGGAGCCTTAGAGGAATTCCAAAAAGGCAAAAAACCTTCCAGGATTTGTATTTTGTTCTTATTTCCCCTTTTTGTTTCAAGATTTGTATCTTTTTAATTTTATTTTTTTCAATTAAAGAATTGATGATCCCATGAGTCTCACACACTTATAAAACCTGCACTTTTATCAAATAGGAATAAACCATGAAAGAAAAAAATAGTAGTTACTTAAAATATAGTTGGAAAACCGAGTTTTGACTGGACGCAAGTCATCCGAGTTGTCAAAATTTTGGAAAACCAAGTCAAGAATCCTGTAGACTGCAGAGTTTGTAGACTCTGTACTCTGTAGTCTGTAGACTAGGTGAGGGTAAAAAAATGACGAGATTAGGTCATAAATTGTCCGAGTCAAATAAGAACCGGTATTTTTACCTGAGTAATGATAAACTCAGCGAAAGACCAACGACAACAAGACTCGGTAACTTCCAACTAAAAATAAAAAAGCTAGACTCATCTTGACTGGGTTTAACAAGGCCGAGTTACCAGGTGTTTTCTGAAAGACAGTTTTTGTTTTCATATTTAATACTAAACTAATAAATAATTACTCTTACAGGGATGCAGAAGCGTTGAAGACATCACCATTTATGGCCAGTGGAAAAAGCCCAACAATCACACACTTTTTTCCATTAAAACATTAAACCGGTTCCCTCACAATTCAAATGATGTAGTTAAATGATGGATTTTCATGTAATTGTTGGCATATGTTAGGATTTGGATACACAAATGATTGAACAAATAGTACAGTTTTTTGTTCATTTTTAATGATTGAACAATTAGTATAGTTTTCTGTTCTTTACATAAGGAATGGAATATTGAAAAAGCTTGAGTTGGACCAATTGAACCACCGTGCTGCAGATCCAATCAGATCTGATGGCTCTGATTGGCCTGCAAGTAATGGGCCCAACGATGGAATAGAGGATATCTCAAATTGATGGCTAAATGTAGGCAACAGCTGATCTCAGAATTAACGGTCAGATTTTCCACCGAGTAACTACCAGATTTCAAGTATAATATTAAGATATAAAATGAAACTTAAATTAGCTTAAATAATGGCAATTAATTTGGAGCAATTGAGGGGAGAGAAGATATGGAGGTTAGATCTTAAATAGCTTACAATAGAAGCAAGGAAGAGGGGAATTAATGTGACATGCTGTCCCACTAAAAGGAGAAAAAAAAGTTGCGATTGGAATGAGATAAAATCATCCTTAAAATTAGGATCTAAAACTGAACAAATTAATAAAGGGAGAGAAGAAGAAAAGAGTAAACCATGGTGAAGGAGAATAAAAAGATAAGAACAAAAAGAAGATCTCTTACCGTAGATGAGAGAGAAACAAGAGGGAGGAATAAGAAAGAAAACAGAGAAAATGCCTTACCAAAGAAGGGGAGACAGAAAAACTTAAGCCATCAGTGACGACAAACCAAATCAATTCATTCAATTTCAACAGTGGGGAGGTTGATTACATTCTTTATTTATAGAAACTGAAATAAAATATTCTAGAATTTTACTAAGAATTTCCTAATTAGACGAATAATTGTGACTCTAATTTTCCTAAACTAACTTAAACAGTAACAAATTAGGATAATATTGAACCTTACAATATGAGACCCACTAATAAAATAAGAATTTTCTTACACCCTCTTACAACCCTACTTTTGGACCTTATATTTCAGCTCATTACAACAATAAATACAAAATACTACAGCCCAACCCAAACCTATACCAAAACCTGGCCCAAATTTAAACCAAACCTTACATCGGGCCTGCACTACAACGGTTCAACCGGGTTTAACTTTTAACACTTGAAACAGAAAATAAACAACTTAAACTTAAAAACAAAGTGGATCCAAGCCTTTAAAATAGACTGGGCCACGCTAGGCCTGAATTTTCTTGGACTTCCAACGTTGGTAGGTCTTCAATTCTGGATCAGCCCTCCCTGACTTGAAATCAATCGTCTCAGACGCATGGGTGGAAGAAATGTAGCGTACATATAAATCCGGGTCGGGGCTAATGTAGTCTTAGATTGGTAGACCAACTAGGAGCCAGAGAATCAGGACCTGATATGAACAGGTAAATCTGCTAGGTCAAAATAGGTTTTTGGTGAAATTAGGGTTAGGGTTTAATGTATGGGTTATGTCAAGTTGATGTAGAGGAGTTTAACAGTGAAGGTTCAAAGATGTTTTTAAGGAAGTATGTACACTTAAATGGGCAGCAGGTTAGGGTTAGGTTTTCTGGGTTTTTGAAAAATGGAAAAGAGGGGAATCTAGGGTTTAGGATGGGCAGAAAAGGCTGAGGTTTGGATCGAACTTTTCTGATGGTGAGAGGATAATGTAATTCTAGATGGGTATGAGGCCAACTAGAACCAAGAACCAGGTCTGTATGGATTAGGGAAATCGGCTTGGTCAAAATATGTGAAATTGTGAAATTAGGGTTAGGGTTTGATGGGGCCTAGGGTTGATGGTAGGGTTAGGGTAAGTTGATGTAGGAGAGGCTTCCAATGAAGGTCCTGAGATGCTTTGATGAGGTTAGGCATGTAAACTTGAAAGAACAATAGATTAGGTTTAAGGTTTTCGGGGGTTTTGGGTTTTGGGAAAGTGGGAGGGGTAATCTAGGGTTTAGGATGGTCACCTAGGGTTGGTACTAGAATTGAGTTTCCCTAATGGTGAGAAGGAAAGACCGAATCAATAAAGGTGGGATTTTGATGAGTGGTTTGGTCTAAGTGGAATTTAGGTAATGGGGATGATCTTCAGAGATGGTGGGAATGTTAGGGTTAGATTTAGAGGATTAGAAGAAGAAGGGTTTGGGGGCTGGGGTGTTGCACTTGTTGATTGAACTATTCTTGAGTCTAGCAGCAGAATCCCAGCAATTGAGTTGAATCTTCAAGTTATCGGGTAGGGCAGAACTGAAACAAATTGAACACTTGAATGCAGATCGATGGAGAGAGGCGGTGAAGGATATCTCAACCTGGGTATCTCACCGTCAGATCCTATCTCAGGACGGTGATATTTGCAGAAGCAAAACCCTTTATTCATTAAATCGTGGGGGCTCAATTGGAGCTCTTACATATTTATAGTCTTATGGCTGAAAAAAAACAAACTAAACAAACTCTAACTATGACTCAGACACAAAAACAAAACTAGGAATACTAACTAGGACTTCTATATAGGATTCAAGCTTGCACTAGGAATCCTAATTAGAGTTACAACTCAATAAAGGACTAAATAAAAAAAATCTAATTAGACCTAACTTCAGTCCACGATTAATGATGTTGTTGTAGGAGAATCCCATTCCCTACACCAACCAGATGGCTAATCTACTGCTCGTGTAGGAAAGAATCCCTAAACCTGCGGCTGGTTTTAGACAGCCAATTTACATCAGAGGAACACTCGGTCAGAACTGGAAGGGTTTTTTATGGTTGGAATTAGCTGCGCAGAAACCTTGGGTTTTGGGGAATGAAAAGAGAGGGAGAATTTTTGGGTTTGAGTGGGTGAATGTGGCAAGGGATAAGATCGAGTGTACCAATGGGTGGAAGGAATAATTGATCCAATTTTGATGTGGTTCTGTTGGCTGATTAAGTCTGCTTGGATTTTAGGTTATGGAGAAGTGAAAATAAAAAGGGGGAAAGCTAGGGTTTGGGCTGTGAGAGGATTAGAAGAAGAATTGTTGGGGATGGGGAGATTCAAACTCACTGTTGTTGCAGAGAATCTTTGACAGCAGCTTGTTTGAAGTTGAAAACTTAGACTAACTAAAATAAAAACTAATAGATAGTATCCTAACAAATATTGACAATTGAGTCTTCAATTTACATTCAATCTCCCCCACTGTCCATATCAGCCAAATCACTGTTCACGTGAACAGTAATTTTGTCCTGTCCGTCATGCTTTGATCTACATCAACTTGTCTGCATCACATCAGAATTGATATTTTTGGAATTTTAATATGGTGTATGGTATTATTTGGTTTTATACGTACATTGCCCAATCTACATGGGGAAAGCCCATCTTTCACAAATGACAATTTCATTTTGCCTTTATGTAGTTTTCATTTCATAGGAGCTTTATAAAATACAAAATCAGAAACTCTAGTCATAATAGCTATTTTTTAATAAATATTAATCTTTTTTAACAAAATAATAGCATTTTATTAAATTAAATGTTAGTGTTTTTTAATAAAACATTCATGTTTTTTAATAAAATAATAGCATCTTTTTATTTAATTAAACATTAGTGTTTTAAATAAAATAATAGCTATTTTTAAATTAAACATTACTGTCTTTTAATAAAATATTTGCATTTTATAATAGCTATTTTTTTACTAAAAAATTTGCATTTTATTTAAATAAATGTTAGTTTTTTTAATAAAATAATAGCATTTTATTTAGTTAAATATTAGTGTTTTCTAATATAATATTAGCATTTTATTTAATTAAATATTAATGTTTTTTAAAGCCTATCTCAGACGAAAGACGATTTCATTTTGCCTTTTATGTAGTTTTCATTACATTGGAGCTTTATTAAAATACAAATCAGACACTATAGCATTAATAGCTAAACATAATAACATTTCCGTTTGGCCAATGGCATTGAAATTTTTTGATTATGACATTTTGCTTGATGTAGGTGTTGGAATATGTCCATCAAACCCAAATTTGATTTGAAGAAATAATTTAATTTCTATTTTTCCTGAATTTATAAAGGCTTATAGGTTTGTTTCATGGGTTTTTCACCCAAAACCGTTCTTGACTAGAGATAGGACTGAACATCCTGTTTATATGGTCGTTACACTGTATGTCACTAGAAATGATGATTTCAGGACATAAATGAAATTACACATCACGAAACAAGATTGATTGTGCAAATTCCTATTTCGAATTCTGCTCCCAAACCACCCACCCTCCAAAAAAAATGAGTAATTCAATGTTAAGTTTGTATGAGTTTAGAGGCAGGATCTATGGGCCAAGCTGAGTCAGGCCAGTGATTAATGAATTTCTCTATCGGTGGTCATCCAAAAATCTCTCTTGGAGAATAAAAAAAAAAAAAAGAGGCTTGCGACTCTCTGCTAGAGAGAGTGAGCCAACTCGTCTTAAAATCATTCAAAATGCCACCCATAGAAAGAGAGCAGGATAGAGAGAGAGCTGACCTTGCAAATCTGGTGGCAATCGAGGCTATAAAATGAAGTCAAGAAAACAAAATCCATCTTTTCTATCAGATCTGAATCTAGAAACTTGTTCTACCACCTGTTGTTCATGAAGAGTCGCTCTTGATTGGGGGGAAATTTTCCTTCGTCTCTGATACCTAGAGAACATATCAAAAAAATATTATAAGAAAACACAAACAATCCATGCCATCAAATCTAGACTGCCATTTTATTACCCTGAAATCTCCCTTCACATCAGGGGCTCGCTTGATCCTAGAAAACCATGCCTTTCGAACGTAATGTCGTTTCTCTCTGTACTGCAACCGAGCACCAAGTACCAACCTGAACCCAAGTTTCCCAATCTCATCAAGCGGATGAGATGAGCCAACGATTAATATTATAACCCTTGTGGGCATGGTTGCATCTTTGGGGGGAGGGAGTTTGGTTGAACACAAAGGGAGAAGAAAGTTTAATGAAGAAATCATAGGGAATGGATTTGGACCAAGTGCCAGCAAAGAAAAGAAAAGCCTCTTTTCTCTCCATCTACTCTGCTCCCTGAAAACTGCATACTTGCCAGAGTATTTCCTACATAAAACAAAATCTCGTAAATCCAATTTCGATCAGACTCTCTAAATCCCGCAAAAACAAAACCCCTCTCTTGAAACGTAAAAATTAAGCAATTATGAAGCACGTTACCTTCAAATCTTAAACTCGAAGGCTAACGATATTCTGACTACCAAACTTTTAGATATAAAGAATGTTCGAAGAAACTCCTGGACTTCAACAAGTTAATAAGCTGATTTCTGTAATCGAAACATGAAAAGCTCCCCTTGAGATCAATTACTTCTTTGTCGAGTTCTTCTGTTATCTTGGCTCTGATTTCCTTCGATCTTCTGCTCTATGCCATCATCACCATGGATGGAGCAAAGTTTTGCGGAACCGAAGAACAAGGCACAATAAGTGACAATACATGCTGAATTCGGATGCCATGGAATGAGAATTTCGTGCTAGCAGAAACGGTTTTTGAAGGAGATTATAAAATCGCTAAGAAGAAAACCCAGATTTTTTTTCAATAAAGAAAAAACCTTTTTCCCAACAAAGTGATAAAACGATATCTTGCCATCTGATTTACCCTGCAACTCTCATGAGGGAGTCACTCGTTCCACTCGTTGGGCTCTGATTTCCTTCGGTTCTTCCCCTATTTGCACCATCACCATGAACGGAACAGAGTTTCATGGAGCCTGGCAATACATGCTGGATTCGAATGCCATGGAATGAGGATTTCATAATAACAGAGACGGTTTTTGAATAAGATTAGAAAATCGCTCGAAGGTTTTAATTAAAAAAAAAAACAAACCTTTGGCCATCAAAGCGATGAAAAACAATATCTTGCCATCAGACCTACTGTGCAACTCTCATCCGATAAACGAGTCATGAGGGAGTCGCCCGTTCCATCCGTTGGGCTTTGATTTCTTTCGGTTCTTGCCCTCTTTGACATCATCACCATGGAGGGAGCAGAGTTTCGTGGAGCCAGAGCCGAACAACAGTACACAATAGGTGACAATACAAGCTGGATTCGGATGCCATGGAATGAGAATTTCGTGCTAGAGGAGACGGTTTTTAAAGGAGATTAGAAAATCGCTCAAAGCGAAAATAAGAAGAAAACCCAGATATTTTCATTTAAAAATAAAAACTTTTTGCCATCAAAGTGATAAAAACGATATTTTGCCATCAGATCTACCCTGAAACTCTCATCGGAGAAACGAATCATGAGGGAGTCACCCGTTCCACCCATTGGACTCTGATTTCCTTCGGTTCCTCCCCTCTTTGACATGGAATGAGTATTTCGTGCTAGCAGAGACGATTTTTTAAGAAAACTAAAAACTCGTTCGAAAGCGAAAATAAGAAGAAAAACCAGATTTTTTTTACTAAAAAAATTAATCTTTTTGCCATCGACGCGATAAAAATGATATCTTGCCATCAGATCTACCCTGCAACACTCATCAGGGAAGCGATTCATGAGGGAGTCACCCGTTCCACCTGTTGGGCTGCAAAAGATGTAGTCGATTGGACACGGGAGGAATTGAAGCGGATTCAGACTTGGTGGTGGCAAGGAATTGCAGGGCTTGGTGGTGGTCGGAGCATGGGGAAAAAAAATTCTCCTTTATCACGCGAAGAAGTCACGAATAAAGATGAAGATGAGAACTAGGGCGTTCAAGGAAGTCCTTCAGGTTTGATCCTCTGCATATAAGTTGCAGAGAAATTGATAATATGGACCATCGGATAAGAATGTTGAAATTTAATGTAACCGAGGATTGACGATCCTAAACTTCAGAGTTTGTTTTTGTCAAATTACTCATATGACCAAAAGTTTACAGCATGTTTTAGAAGACCCTAGGGTCAAAAGAGGAATAACAAGCTTTAACTCATACTGTAAACATCCTGACAAGGGGTGCAAGTTTAGCCCTGACAGCCCGAGCCCACCTAGCCTGCCCTGAGACCAAATAGGATTTGGGTTGAGATATCTGACGCTGAGCCTTGAGGCCAACCCGACCCTATCTTCTACTTCCTGTTATTTCTTCTTATCATTCTTCTTCTTCTTTCTTTCTTTCCTTTTTTTTTTTTTAATCCTCTTCTTTCTTTTCTTATTCTTCTTCCTAGCCTGGCCAGCCCATGCATCTCCCTTCCCCCACCCCCATGCTCAGGGCCAATCAGGATTAGCCCGGCTCGACCTTGAGGACAGATCAGGATTGGGTTTTTCTGACCATGAGTCAAGACCGGGCCAAGCCTGGGCTCAACTAAGGGGACTCAGGGTTGGGTTGGGATCTTAAAAGGCCTAACCCAACTCAACCTTGTTGCAATCTTATCCTGAGGAATTCGTTGGAGAGGAGGAGAAGGTCTAACGTCTGTGAGACGAGAGTTCAACAGAGAAAAACAAGTGATGCCCAGGAAGGGTTTTGGTGTCAAGGTTCATGTTCATAGAGTTCTTCCTCCATTACGATACTATTTACAGTTTGCGAACAAGAAGATGATGATGGGGTCGTCAGTGACGATGAAGTCGCGCATTGACGCAAGAAAAGAGCAGCGGTTAGGATTGTCACTAGTGAGTCTGGATCAAAGGGAGGGAAAGGATGCCCGGCGGTGGGTTCCTTCATAGGTTACCCTTTTTTATTATTTTTTGGTTGGAGTAGGTTACCTTATGTGAGGAAGGAGAAGTATCTGCTTACATTCTATTTAAAAAAATAATAATAATAAGGTTCTAGAAGAAAAAAGAAATTTTTAAGGGGCAATTACTATCATTCCCCTACACTTGGCTTATATTTATCCAACCTCCCCTATCCTTTTGAACCTTAGTTGGAGATTATTGTCCGATAACACTTCTCTTTGGGTGCGGTTTCTAAAGGGTAAGTATTTTCCCCATGCTTCCTTGTTTGATGTAAAAACTAGGTTGAAAAGGGTTCTTGAATAGTATTACGTCTACTATTCCTGATTTATTAAAGTGCACTACGAGGAAAATTGGGATTGGTAAAGATACCTTCTTCAGGGATCAGGCATGATCCCTAGTTACCATCTATTTCGGGGTCTTGTCTCCCGCCTTCCTTACACCTGTTCCCAGCCCAAAATAAGGTTTGGAATTTTACATGTAATTCTCAATGGAATTTAAATTTACTCTCTTTTGTGTTGCCCGCTCATTTTGTCTCAAATATTTTGAATTTTCATTTGTTGGTTACTAATGACAAATGGTGGTGTACCCTTACTACTGATGGCAGGTTCAAGACGAGTCTAGTTGCCAAATCTTAACTCCGCAAAGCTCGAGCTAGGTGCTTCATTCCTCGAAGGTGTTTTTTTCCATTTGTTCTTGCTTCTTTTTTCTTCTTCTTGGTTGTTGCTGACTACTTTTCTGTTTTTGTTCACAATGATTATCTCCTCATGATTTGTTAGGGGTATAAATAACTCGTTCACCAAAAACTGCATATCATCACACCTGAAGAAACTTAAGCCTGATCTTGTTTTCCTATCTGAAACAAAATGTGTGAATCATGATGCGTTGAAATTCAAATTCATTAACACTAGTTTCAAATCCCTGGTTTCCTTAAATAGCACAGGTGCCAAAGGTCTCCAAGGTGGACTATGGGTTCTCTCGACCCCTGGATTAAACACAGCTGTATCTCTTATCGATTCTCCGTTTGTGGCTATTGATATCTTGAATGATTTTGGGATGTATCTCTATGTTATCTTCATCGATGCCCCCCCATGCATTTGATAGACTATCTGTTTGGGACGCTTTGTCAACTTTTCTCTCCTCTCTCTCTATGGCTTACGCCATCATTGGTGATTTTAATGAAACCCTCTCTGCGGCTGAGAAGTTTAGAGGAAACCCTCTTCATAACCATCCCTCTACCGAGGCCCTTCTTTCCCTCATTTTCGACCACAACCTTGATAATATTGCCCTCCCTAGGCCTTATTTCACTTGGTCCAACAAACAAAAACCCCCAAAATTAATTAAGGAATGCCTCGATCGAGCCTTAGTTTCCCCCTCATGGTTGCTACAATTCCCTCTTTCTTGTCTGGCTAAGTTACCCTCTGTTGGTTCGGATCACAACCCCATCTATCTTAATACTAGACTAGTCAAGAAATCATTCAAAAAACTTTTCCATTACCAAACAACCTGGATGCATCACCCTGAATTTACCTCATTCTGCTCACAAAAATGGAACCTTTTATGTCGAGACAATCTTTAGACCAAGCTCTCGTCCCTTGCCAGACTGTTGTCTACCTAGAATAAGGATGTTTTTGGACATATTTCTTCCCTCAAGACCTCGTACTTTGACCTATTTGGGAAAATCGAGGATTCCCTGCATACCCTGGATACATCCAAGGAGCTTCCCCTCATTGCTTATCATATAAAATGGATCTCTGAAGCTGAGGAAATGTTCTAGTTTCAAAAGTCACGGCATGCTTTAATCAAGGATGGTGATAGGAATACTAAATTCTATCATGCTGTTTCAAAATCCCACATTAGGAAAAGATGCATATCCTTTATCCTCGATGACCAGGGCAATAAAGTGGATGACCCTCGAGGTATGGCAATGATATTTTCCTCCCATCTTGAAAGAATATTTCTCTCCTCCAACCCTCAGGATACCAACTTTGTTGAATGTTTCTTTCCCCCCATCTTGACTAACCAGCATGCCCTTTCATTCGTGCCGGACTTGGCTGAAATAAAAAAGGCCATTTTTTCCATCGAAGCCTTTAAAGCTCCTAGGCCTGACGGTTTTCAGACGTGTTTTTACCACCATTTTTGGGAATTTAGTTGGAAAGACGTTGAGGTTTTTGTCCGCTCTTTCTTCCTTAATGGGGTACGGCCCCATGGATGCAACCACACCTTATTTTGTATGATCCCCAAAAAAGATAATGCCATGTCTGCTGTTGACTTCAGGCCAATTAGTCTTGTGTAATATGAGTTATAAAATTGTGGCTAAAATCTTGGCAAACAGACTTATACCTCTCTTATCCTCCTTTATTTCTTCCTTTCAAGCTGCCTTTGTTTCTGGTCGTCGGGACAACATCGATATTGCTCAGAAAATCTTTACTTACTTGAAAAAACATAAAGGGAAAATGGGCTTGCTGCTATTAAGTTAGATATGTCGAAAGCCTATGACCAAGTTGAATGGCAGTTGACCTTTTAAAAGGTTTATAGGCTTTAATGACCACTAGATTTCTCTTGTGAATTGTCTGATATCTACTACCTCCTTCTCTTTCAAAATTCAGGGTAGTTCTTTTGGCTATCTTAAACCTCATAGGGGGCTCAAAATTGTCTGATATCTACTACCTCCTTCTCTCTCTTTGTTCACTGAATTTTCAAGGGTATTAAAGTTACTCAACTTGCACCCAAAATCTCCCACCTGCTCTTTGTAGATGACACTTTCATTTTCTGTTGAGCCACTGAGGATGACTTCTTAACCATTAAATCAATTCTTGACATTTTCTCGGATATTATTGGACACGAGGTGAATTTCAATAAAAGTAATATCTTCTTCAGCAGGTGTGTCTCCCTGGGACACAAAAAACGCTTGTGCTCCCTGATTACATGAAGGAAATGACCCCCAACTCCATTTATCTAAGAACTAAACTTTGCCACTCTAGATCCAAATATAAAGACTTAATCCCTTTGATGGACCGAGTTCGATCCAAACTTTCTTCGTGGAAAGCTAAATTCCTCTTGTTTGCAGGGAGACGAGTTTTGATCCAATCGGTCCTGGCATCCACCCCAGCTGTCTCATTTTCTATTGCCCCTAAGAACATGTAAGGACCTTGATAGTATCTATTTAGGTTTTTGGAATAACGATCCCATTGATAAAAGAAAATGCCATTTAATTGGGTGGGATACAATCTGCAAACCAATTGCTTTTGGTGGACTGGGACTTCGGAAATCCTCAGTCCATAACAAAGCTTTAATCCTCAAACTTGGATGGAGATTGTTGTTAGAACCTTCTTCCATTTGGGCCAAAGTTTTGAAGGCAAAATATTTCCCCAGAGCTTTTATTTTTTACCCAAACTATCCGTAAAAGAAGATCCTGGACTTGGAATAGTATTGCCAAGGTGCTTCTAGACTTAAAGAATATGACTTATCGCCTCATAGGGAATGGTAAATCAACTTCTTGTTGGTATGATCCTTGGATTCCCTCCGCTTCAGGTAACTTCTCCCCCCTATTTGTTAATCCTTCCTTTAATTTTAAGCATGAGTTTTGGCCTAGCAGAGGCTACGGAAAACTTTTATAGTATAACTTTTCGGATGTACAGGAAGAATAAAACTGACCAAAATACAATGTACCTAGCTCTTTAAGGTTTAATATAGTCTTTATTTTCATCCCCAAAAAAAAAACAAAATCTTTACTCCCTTTTCAGTTCTTCTCGTTCATGTTTTTCTTCTTCTTGGTGGAATTTCTTTTGGAAACTTAATCTCCATCCTAAATTGAAAATATTTTTTTGTCGTGTATTGCATGCAGGACTTCCTCTCAAAGCTACCCTCTCACAATGGATAGCGACTGACCCAAATTGTGTTTTTTGTGGAAATAGCGTTGAATCGTACTAGCACATCTTTCTTATGATTGGGTTAAGCATATTTGGGCGACGGGACCTCTAGGATTGAGAACCGAGTTTCTCTCCTACCCATCTTAGGGTCATCTCTGCATGGATTTTTTTCAATCTCATTCTCTTGATCCTCTTTCTTTTAAATGGTTTTGTGGTGTTTTTATCACCAGTTGTTATTTTATTTGGGAAACTAGGAACAAATTTGTGGCTGGCTCTATCAAGCTTAACCCTATGAAAACGTTGGAGAATATTCACTGGTGGATCATTGATCTGCGGATGTCCCCCCCCCCCCTCAAATTTTTTTCCCATGATGTATATGCTCCTATCGAGGAGGTTAGAAACTTATCTATTGTTAACCCATTACCATACTTTCATTTTTCCAGATCTCTAACTCGACCATCATCCATAAACCATGCAGGCTGGGCTTTCTTTATTTTGTTAAAAGGAAAGTTTGTTTATATTGCAGCAAGTCGTATCAAAACCATTCACTTTTTGGGAGCAGATGTGGCTGGGATCTTGACTCGGCACATTTGGGCTTGGAGACTGCGGCCAAACTCAATTTGAAGATGAAAAAAGTATGGAGTTCTAACAGTCTGATCCCCGATCTTCTTCCTTCTCCAACCCTTTCTATTTGGCCTTGGGAATTGTTAGACTGGTTTTGAAGATTTCCAATAGTTGCCAAGATACTTGTTTTTGGTGTATCCAAGATAGTTTTCTGTTAGCAGTTGTGTCTAATTTGGTGAAGATAGCCATTGATTTTCACAACCCTATTGTATATAACTCTTTTGGCTTTTCTTAATATATTTTTCTTTTCCATAAAAAAATCCCCTATCCCTAACTCTTTTTTTTCATGATTCCCCAACTATGCAAACTTCCACCCCTCCTTCTCCCTTGATAATTCTAAATTACCAAATTACCCCTGATACCCTTCCCTCTCCTATTGTGTTCCCCTCCAGCAACCCACCGCTACCCTACCAACATTCGTTCACAATAATGAGTATATATGTCCAAAGAGTTTTTATCCATCTCAAACACAAGACAAACCCAAAAATAGAATAGTTAGAGAGAAGATCAAGTCATTCTAGGTAGGAAATCGAATCCTACTTATTTTGTTTAGGCGAAAGTGATGCAATCAAGGAAATGTGGATACCAACTATCATATTTTTTTAGGAATGATGATAGAAGGTTGGGTGTGCTCAGCTGGCACGATACAAACTCTTTAAGGCTTGGAAGGGGTGAAATTCTTCAAAACTTTGAAAATGGAGAAACTCCAAAATTCAATTCAATATCCAACCAAATAAAATGGGCATAGCCCTTACATATTTAAAGAAAAATAAACACTAATGAAACCCTAATCAATCTCAACCACCCATCTAACTAAATTTCTATGGTTGAGATTCAAAGCAATGATAACATCCTAAACCTAATTAAGATTTAAGAATCCTAGAACTAGAAAGAGATCCTAGTAAATTTAAATTTAGGGTTAATTTCACCGGACACCCCCTGTAAGTATGCAATATGTCATGGACATACCAAACTCTGAAAAAATATCAACCTTCCCCTTGACGTTAAACAAGTTAGCACCCAAAGTTGAAATGTCCATTTTAACCTTATTGGTTATTTAAATAGAAAACTCACCTTTCATCTTCATCCCTATTCTTACCGTTGAACTGCTGCAAGTCAATTCTGGGCACTGGCCATGGTTCTGTAGTTCTCGACAAACAAAGCTGGCCATAAATTATTGTAAAGCTAGAAGATTATGTTACAACCTCACACAGATACAAACCCTAATTATAAAAATGAAAACTAGAGAAAAAAAGATTTGTTCCCACAATGGCCATGGATCCCTCCAAGTCCCCACCTCAACCCAGAAATCAAATAAAACAGCCTGTATTAGAGCTGTGAAGATTCAATTGGGGCCTCACTGTCAGAAAGAAATCCGAGAGGGTATTAAAGCTGCTGGAAAAGAGCCAACTCCTCAAAGAAGAGAGGGACCGAGCTCGCAAACTAACTTGTGGCATTGAAGGGTTTGGCAGCTTCAGTCACTGGTCTTCCTCAACTGAAGCAACAAGTTTCAGAAACTCATCCATGAAAATGTATGACAGGAGTCATTCAGAGTCTAATGATCTTGAGGACAATAATCAATTCTCCTTGCATTGTTTTGATGAAGGACAAAATGAGATGATAAAGAAGCAGATAGACAAAAGTCTTAAAGAAAATAAGGCCCCAATGGAGGAACTTACTCCAGAACTCCATGAATGGGATTGCAAACGAGAGTCGATATCTCTTTTGGATAATCAGAAAGATGAACTCAATGTAGGATTTTCAATTGAAGAAGATCATCCATTCATCAATTCTGACCTCCAGTTTACCACTTCCCTAACTTCTACATCTCACCTCTTTCCTCCATTCTCCATCTTTCTTTCTTCCCTCTACAACAACAACCCCATCACATTTCACAACCACAAGAGTTGCAGAAAACCCAATCACTCTCTCTTCTTCTCCTGTTGAGTTTAGAGAGGCTTTTTAGCAAACACCATGAGCTCAATTCTTGAGAGCTCTCAGAAGCGAAGCTTCTTTCCATCCAGACTTGTAAATGAATACCTCCCTGTCTGTCAAAAGAGCCCCAAAGAGCAAGGCTTGCGTCGAAGGCTCTCGTCAATTTCCCTGAGAATCAACCTCATTCTGTCCTCTGCATCATCATTCAACTTTCTTCCTAGATCCAAATCAATGTCGGCTAACGGTGAACCAAATGGAGATCTATAAGAAAATGGTGGGATTGAGGATGGGCTTGGATCCAATCAAGAAAACCAGCCTTCGGTAAAGATCTAGAGATGAACGAAGAGGAAACCGCCATGCTTGGCAGCCATAACAAGGGTCGCTGGAAACATGTGTTCTACAAAGTAAGATCTGAGTTCAGAACAACGAAGACGATGAAGAATGGTTTGTATTTGGGGTTTTAGTATTAAGGGTATTATAGGAAGTTTAGCTTGTGGTAAGGGTAATTTTGTTATTATAAAAGACTTAACCGCATAGACCTAACCGAGTGGATTAAGTTAAAAAAAAAAAAAAAAATAAGGGTTATTTGTGATATTTTTGCAAAGTTTAGTATATCCGTAATATATTGTATACTTACAGAGGGTGTCTGTGAAATTAACCCTTAAATTTATAACCTGAAACAAGTAAAAAAAACAGGACTCCTTTTTGGTAGGAAATCGAATCCTACCAAATTTATTAAGAAATCTTGAGTTCTTGATAAGAAGATAAGAGAGTTAGATTAGAAGGAGGACAGCGAATTATATACGAAGAAGGACAGAGAATTATATACGAAGAAGGACAGAGAGAGAATGTACAGAAAGCCGGTGTTCTCTTGTAGAGGGATTCATTCTTAAGAACATCTCTTTATAAAAGAAGAAAAGGGGCTGTTGTTTTTAGCTACATCTTCGTCATTGGAGTTTTAGATTACGCAATTCTATGGAGATTTGAGAAGAGAGAAAGAGGAACACTTTGCTGCTGTTGTATTCATATTCTGAAGTCTCTATTTGAAGGATAGATAAGCAGTATATTATTTGACGAAAGGAGAAGATATCAACTTACTGCTACTGCTACAACTTAGTTCCGAGGTTCTTCTTGAAGAACTTACATAAAAGAGAAGAGGTTTGTTTTCGATTTCTGCAGATTGATTTTGAGTTCGGGAAAACTGGTTTGTTAAAATTCTATTACGGATTAAGAACTTCGTTAGTTCGTGTTATTGATTTGAAAGATATAGAAGTTCTTAATCCGCAATTTGAGGAATTCGTGGATTTTATTTATTCAGAAGAATCAAGTTCAAACAAACAGGGGTTTTGATTAAAAAAAATAGGATATTTAAAGATTTAATTAATAGTCTACTATTGGAGTGAGCCAACTACAGTTGAGTTGGGACTCCATCGAGTATTGGTCACCACTCTATATATTTTTTTTCAACTATTTTACCCTCCCCTGTTTTGAGTCCTAGTTAGTTTGGTTTCTGGATAAGATTAGGAATCTTTCTTTCAGTTTTATATGTAACCCAACCCTTCAATGGAGATTGGATTTTTAATAAATAGAAGTTTGATATTGCTGGTTGCAGGTCGCAGGTGCATATTGACTTCTCTCTCTTCTTACTCAGTTTTGGTACGAGCTATTTGTCTCAAGTAGGTGTGAACCCCTTTATTCCAATTCCTTGGTTCTTCTTTCTTTATTCCGTTACTGTTGTATATATATATATATATATATAGGGGCACTGTTCTCTGTGCTGCAGCGCAGCCTGCACCCAGGCACATGGGGGTGGGCGCAATGACCACCCTGCCCTCTGTACAGGCTGCCCATGTGCCTATGCGGAGGCTGCGCCGTGGCACAGAGAACATTCTCCCACATATATATATATATATATATGGCTTAAATGTAGTGGTACGCCGGTACATCCTTGAAAATAAGTTGGGAGAGTGTTCCTATATTTATAACCGTAGATTTAACCCCATTGACTGTCTGCCGTTGAATTTCTTTAGTCTTATTTTACCTGAAACAGACTAAGACGGTGATTTCTCTCCCCCTCGTCGCCTTTGCATCCCCACTGCATCCTTTCTTCCCCCTCCATCGCTTCTGCACTCTCTCTCCCTCTCCTGGCCTTTGCATTCCTCTCCCCGCTCTCTCTCTCCTCCCCTTGCCTCTACATTTCCTCCTGGCGCTACTTCTCTGTATCTCCCTCCCACCCTTCTGTACCAAAAATCAATTACAATTCCAATGGTAAATCCATCACCAAAACCGAAAAAACGGAGAAATCCATCTCTAATCTCCTTCAGAGAAAGTTAGAGGGAGGAAACAAACAGAAACCCACATTTTCTTGATCTGCAATGTGTATCACTTATCGTCTCCTAACAAAACTGAAACAGTAAAAAAAACTCACGAAAACCATCTCCAATCCTCACAAGTTCTCACCCAGTCTCTAGGTCGGTATTAGAAACCTCTAAAATTGATGAAATTAGAGAACAAAAGGGAAAGAAAACTACTCGTTGGCCTGTTCAACCTATATGTTAGTAACCCTCAATGTCCCATGACGACTGAAAATGGAAAACCCAAATGCGCGAATATGGAATTGTTGGTAACGTTTGAATGAAATGCATGATGACTAATCAGGTGAGCAGCCTTTGATTGGTTATAATTGGAATTACATTGAATATGAAACCCCTGGTGTTATTGCCGGAGCAGTAATGGCAATAGAGAAAATTTTATGGATTTTTTTTCAAAAATAACAAATAAAAAATCAAGAAATATTTCTCCTTCAATTTATTTCCCCTGAATTGATGTACCACCTGCCCCACCCCTACGTTCACGCTCAACCCTGCACCCTCTCTCTCTCGTCCCAGCTTTTATATCCCCCTCCCTGCCTACCCTCTGCATCTTCATCGAGCACCGGCGCCCAAACAGGATGAGTTGCAGCCAAAGCCCTAACCGTCTCTCTCCATTTTTTTCCTGTTTTTGATAACCGTACCAGCCGGTGACTGCGTGAAAATGCAATGGATGGTTTTGATTAGTTTAATATCAGATCTACGATTATAATAAAAAAACGCAAGAACAAGCTCACAGAACGCACGTTCCGCTACCACCCACCCTATATATATATATATATATAAAAGAGAGAGAGAGAGAGAGAGAGAGATTTGCTCATCAACTAACCTGGAAGAACCACCATCGCCTCAGGTTCTTCTGGAATCTGGAGCTTGTCTTGCCTCAGGAGATTTATGAATACGCTCTGCACCTCAGGAAGGTTTTTGGGATTGGTTGTCTATGGGATTATGTTACTTGACTCATTGGGTATAAAATAGACTTTTGTTGAAAGGGCTGATAGAGACATGGCAATCAGATAAGTTGTAGTGGGAGAGGGAGGGCTAGGTGGACTACAGGGAGTGGTGGGGCTGGGATTACGGCAAGGGGGGGGGTGGGGGAGGAGGAGAGGGAGAGGGAGGGACGGATGGGTGGACTAGAGGAAGTGGTGGGGGATGGTGGGTGTAGTGATGGGGCAGGGGCAGTGGCAGTGGCATTGCAAATGGGGTGAGTCTAAGGGGCGGGGTAGCAGGGGAGGGCAGGGGTAGGGTGGGGGAAGGGGAAGGGGAGAGGGAGTGGGAGGGACGGATGGGTGGACTAGGGGAAATGGTGGGGGATGGTGGGTGTAGCGATGGGGCAGTGTGAGTGCAAATGGGGTGAGTCTAGGGGGCGGGGATGCAGGGGAGGGCAGGGGGTGGGGTTGGGGCGCTTGGGCAGTTGTAGAGGAGGGTGGGGCTGGATTGCTGGGGAGGGCAATTGAGCAGCAGAGGGCGGGGGTTTGGGAAGGAACAGAGGGGGTGGGTGGGGGTGGTCTAGTGGTGGTGGTGGTGGTTGTTGGCAATTGGCGGCAGCAGCAGCAGCAGCAGCGTCAGCGATAATGGCTATAGTGGTGATGGCAGTGGTGATTGAGGGTATAATTGGAAAAAATCAAAATAGGTATCTTAAATATAATTTCACAAACATTGGATACCTAACATACAATTTCTCTAAAATGTTAGGTACCCTGATGTCATTTACCCTTATTTTTATGATTCATCCCAATTCCTATTTATCTCTTCCATAAGGGTCTGAATATGGGAGTGTTCACTGAGCAAGCAGGGTATACTACAACTCCTCACATTATTTTTTTAATCATTGTTTCTGTAGACAGCTCTGAATATGAATGCTTGAGTGATCAGAATCGATCACCCAGGCCCTTTATTTATAGTAATCTGAAGTACATGTAATTGAAGTAAAACTCCTCAATCCTAATCCTACTAGGAATTCCTAGTACAACTAGGAATCCCAGAATAGCACTCGGCTGAGGAGGAAAATACAATAAAACAGTGAAAAATAAAAAATAAAAGAAAGAAAAAGAGTAATCCTAACACAACTAGGATTGCAATCCTAACACAAACATAACTAGGACTGCAATCCTAACACAACTAGGACTAGTTCCCCCAATCGGGTAACTAGCCTATCTCAACACTCCCCCTCAAGTTGGAGCATAAATGTCAACCATGCCCAACTTGACAAGAATAGGATGAAAAATCTTTCCACTTAAGCTTTTAGTAAACACATCAGTAAGATGGCCAGAAGATTGCACAAACGGAACACACACCAGCCCTCCTTCCAACTTTTCTTTAATAAAGTGTCTGTCAACCTCGACATGCTTAGTACGATCATGCTAAACCGGGTTGTGAGCAATACTAATAGCAGCCTTGTTGTCACAATACAACATCATGGGAAGAGAAACAGGAGTCCTAATATCTTGTAATAAACCTTTGAGCCACAACATTTCACAAATACCTTGTGCCATAGCACGAAACTCTGCTTCAGCACTAGATCTTGCCACGACGTTCTGCTTTTTACTACGCCACGTAACAAGATTGCCGCCAATAAATGAGCAATAGCTAGAAATGGACTTTCTATCAGAGGAACCAGCCCAATCTGCATCAGTATATGCTTCGACATGAAGATGACCAGTCGGAGACAAAAGAATTCCTTTACCCAGTGCTGATTTTAAATATCGAAGGATCCGGATAACAGCATCCATGTGAGAGGAGTGTGGATCATGCATGAACTGACTAACCATACTCACAGATACTGCTATGTCAGGTCTTGTATGAGACAGATAGATGAGCTTACCAACCAATCTTTGATACCGACCTTTGTCAACAGGAGTTCCCTCCTTTTCTTTAAGTCTTGTAGTAGCATCCATAGGTGTATCGGAAGGATGACACCCTAGCATTCCAGTCTCGGTCAATAAATCTAGGATGTACTTTCTTTGAGAAAGAAAGATGCCTTTAGAAGATCTAGCAACTTCTATCCCTAGAAAGTACTTTAGTTTTCCCAGATCTTTAATTTCAAATTCTCGCCCCAGATAAGTCTTCAACTGGGTGATTTCATGATTATCATTCCCGGTCACCACAATATCATCAACATAAACTATTAGAAGAGTTACCTTTTCACCATTTTTCTTGATAAACAAAGTATGATCAGCGTTGCTCTGCTTATAACCTGCAGAGACCATTGCCTTATGAAATTGTCCAAACCATGCACGAGGGGACTGTTTCAGTCCATATAAAGCACGCTTCAATTTACAAACTTTCCCGCTGGTCTTATCACAAGAGAATCCAGGTGGAATGTCCATGTACACTTCCTCGTCAAGTTCTCCATGGAGGAAGGCATTTTTCACATCTAATTGTTGTAATTCCCAGCTAAGATTCACTGCACAAGAAAGTAGCACTCTGACAATGTTTAATTTCGCGACTGGTGCAAAAGTCTCCTGGTAATCGATCCTATAGGTCTGAGTAAATCCTTTTGCAACCAAACGTGCTTTGTATCGATCCACAGTGCCATCTACCTTCTGTTTCACCACAAACACCCACTTACATCCAACTGGTTTCTTTCCTGGAGGAAGAACCACAAGTTCCCATGTATTATTCTTTTTTAAGGCTTGCATTTCTTCCATCATTGCTGCTTTCCACTTTCCATCTGCAAAAGCTTCCTGCCAATTTTGGGGAATACGAACAGAAGAAAGAGAGGAGACAAATGTACGAAATGATGGAGAAAGGGAGTCATAAGAGACTACATGAGAAATGGGGTGCTGGGTACAAGCGCGAATACCTTTATGATGAGCAATAGGTAAATCAGGAGATGAAGGAGAGGATATATTACCTGGAGATCGATCTGGTTCCAGGGCCGACAATTGTAGTGGTGCTGGAGCTACAGTGGATGGAAGCTGCTTGTATTGGGAATGTCCCCTGTGATATGTTTTGAGATTAGAGTTCTTAATTTTCTTCTGAAATTCCCTAATGGTTTGTTGGACTGGAGTCACCTCCCCCTGAAGGGAATTATCACCAATAGGATTTTCAGCATCCTCTAAGTTCTCCCCCTGGGGAAAATCCGGTGGGGAAGCAGGAGAGGGGAGAGGGGAGGAAACAACAGTCGGTTGAGGGGTGGGTGAAATAGGTAGTTGGACTCGGGTCTGGGTCTGTATGGGAAGGTCAACCATCACATCTTCACCAAAAGTCTCCCCCTGAAGAGGTGTGGGGTGATAATAAGATAGAGTTTCATGAAAGACAACATCCATACTAGTGAAGGTGCGACGGGTAGGAGGATGGTAACACTTATATCCCTTTTGGGAAGGAGAGTAACCTAAAAAAATATACCGGGTCCCACGGGGTTCAAGCTTGCTCGGAGATCGGGTATCGCGAACATAACAGACACAACCAAACTCCTTTGGTGGGACAACAAAGGTGGAGGACCCCTGCAGTAATGAAGCAGGGGTGGCAGAGTCAAGGACTCGAGTAGGGAGCCTATTGATAAGATAGGCAGCAGTTAGGACAGCATCTCCCCAATATTGGGAAGGGACAGAATGGGCAAACATAAGAGCCCGAGTCATCTCAAGAAGGTGGCGGTTTTTTCTTTCATCCACACCATTTTGGGCTGGGGTATCAACACAACTGGTCTGATGGAGTATTCCATGGGCAGCAAGGTACTGCTGAAATTGACCATCCATGTATTCTTTACCATTGTCACTACGCAATATCTTGAGAGTGGCAGTGTATTGGGTCTGAATCATTTTATGAAAATTTTGAAAACAAGAGAAAACTTCACTTTTGTTGTGCATTAAATATACCCATGTACACCTAGAATAACAATCAATGAAAGAAACAAACCAACGGTGGCCTTTAAGGGATGGTTTGCGGCTAGGCCCCCAAACATCAGAGTGAATAATATTAAAAGGAGAAGAGCTTCTTTTATTAGAAATAGAATAAGTAGAACGATGTTGTTTAGCCAAAACACAGGCTTCATAAAAAAAATCATCTTTATGACATTCTTTAGCTAATGCTGGAAATAAAAGGGATAATGTTCCTAAAGGGGGGTGACCTAGTCTATTATGCCATTGTTGAAGTTCAGAAGAAACTAACGCACTTTGATGGATGGGAGAAGCCAAAGGCGGTGGTGAAGTAAGACTCCCAGTATCAAGCAGGTACAATCCACCATGCATCTTACCACATCCAATCGTCGACCCAGTTGCCAGATCCTGAAACACACAGTGTGAGGAAAAAAGGTTACTTTACAATTTAGGTCACGGGTAAGACTACTGATAGAAAGAAGATTAGTGGTAAATTTAGGAATATGTAAAACAGATGATAACTGTAAGGAAGGTGTGCAACTGATGGAGCCCTTTCCAGAGATAGAGGAGAGAGAGCCATCAGCTACCCGTACTTTGTCTTTACCAGATGTAGGAGAGTAACGAGTAAAGATACTGGAGGATCCAGTCATATGATCAGTGGCACCGGAGTCTATGATCCAGGGAGAGGAGACTACCGATGCACAGTGACCAACAAAAGAAATACCTGAGTGAGCTAAATTTGAACCTGGAGGAGTGGAAGAATTGGCAGGTGTTGTTGTAGCAGTGGAAGCATCTAACATACGACGGAAAGCCTGCAGTTCATCCTTGGATAGTCCAGTGTCAGTAGGAGGGGTAGGAGTGACAGCTTCAGTATGATTAGCTTTGTTTTTCGATTTGCGAGCAGCACGTTTAGCCTCAAAGTCGGCTGGTTTGCCATGTATCTTCCAACAGGTGGCCTTGGTGTGCCACAATTTTCCACAATGCTCACATTTAACCTGTGTCTTCTCAAATTTAGAAGTATCAACAACTGAAGGAGTAGAACCAGCCCCGGTCTGCAATGCTGATCGATCCGGAACTGTAGTATTGAGCATAGCAGTTCTTCGGCGATCTTCACTGTTAACCAAGGCATAAGACTGTTCCAATGTAGGGAAAGGGTCTTTGCCTAGAATCTGAACCCTAATTGGGTCGTATTCCACATTAAGTCCAGCCAAAAAATCATAAACCCTAATTTTGTCAATATGCTTTCTGTAGGCAGCAATGTCAGTGGCATTAGTGGGCTGATAATCAGAGTAATGATCAAGTTCTTGCCAATACTTGCGGAGTTCAGCATAGTATTGAGGGATTGATGAATCATTCTGCTTGGTGTCATGGATTTTCTTCCTTAATTCGTAGACCTGAGCATCATTCCCTACCTGTGAATAGGTGTCTTTGGCAGCCTTCCATATCTGGGCAGCAGTGTCTAGGAGAAGGTAGCCCGATGCAATTGAAGGATGCATAGAATGAATAAGGTATGACATGACCATGGAGTCAGTGGATAACCATTTAGTCTTGGCAGCTCCTTCTTCAGTAGGGATAGGAGTAGTGCCTGTAAGGTGTCCTGTGTAGCCACGGCCAGCAACTGTAAGGTAAGTGGATCTGGACCACATTAAATAGTTTGTCCCATCTAGTTTGGTGGGAGAAGCAAAAGGAAGATACTCTGGTCGAGAAGATCCATCAGAGTCAGCTGAAGTGATGTCAGACATCATGTAAAGTTCCTTCAAAAATCAGAAAAAAACTGATGATGTAATAGGAAACCCTAATCGAGTAGAGCCCTGGGTTTTAAGGCTGTATGAGTTGCAGCCCTTAGAACTGGCTGAAACAAGGTTCGAGTGTCTTCCTTGTAGCAGAGAAAGTGTCCTCCAGACAGTGGCCCCTTCGGATGAGCCAATAAAAGCCCTGAATTGGAGAAGATTTAGGTCAACAGGGACAGATCTGAATGCAAAATAATTGCAGATTTGGATCTGCTGTGGATTGAATTCAGATCTGTAGTTTGAATGCAAAAAAATTGCAGCTTTGGATCTGCAGTTTGAAAACAATAGGGTGTAGATCAGAAGGTGCAGGAATCAATCTCCAAATAAAACCAGAAATCCAGCTCGATTAGGGCAGCAGCTTGATCGCCAAGGTTGGAGGAAACCTGCGGCAGGTTCAGATCACCCCAGTATTTGAATGATTTTCAGAGTGGTGTCATGGAGGGCAGCAGCTCTTCATTGAATCACCTCAAAGATGCTGCCTTGCATGAAGTAGAGAGTCCGAGAGAGTTGGAGAAGAAGAGAACCAGAAGCCGAGAGTGTGTTGAAGATGGAAACCAGAAAAATCGAGGGGAAGCTGTTCTTCAGATCAGAGATGGCTCTGATACCATGTAGACAGCTCTGAATATGAATGCTTGAGTGATCAGAATCAATCACCCAGGCCCTTTATTTATAGTAATCTGAAGTACATGTAATTGAAGTAAAACTCCTCAGTCCTAATCCTACTAGGAATTCCTAGTACAACTAGGAATCCCAGAATAGCACTCGGCTGAGGAGGAAAATACAATAAAACAGTGGAAAATAAAAAATAAAAGAAAGAAAAAGAGTAATCCTAACACAACTAGGATTGCAATCCTAACACAAACACAACTAGGACTGCAATCCTAACACAACTAGGACTAGTTCCCCCAATCGGGTAACTAGCCTATCTCAACAGTTTCTTTCTTTTGTAAAGGCTCAGAAAGACTTTTCCCTTTGAATATTTACGAAACTGCCACTGCTCATTCAATTTGAGTTATTTGTCACTTGTGGGCCCATGGTGATATGAATTTAAGAGTTTGGAAGCCAGAATTGCATTATGAATAGTAATAGCTTCTGTTATTGTTTGTTTGTTTTAATTTTATGCAAGAAGATAAAAGCTAACATTATTCAGAGTTTCAGACTCTAGTCTTTTAAATTAACCTTCTTCCAACCACACAACATATGTATTACAACAAATATTTACCTAATCAGCTAGGGATGAGCCATGCATAATATCTTAGGAAGTAGCAACTTGCTAATTGAGTACCATTCTCAGAATTGAACACATCTAAACTGTCTTAACACCTCCAATTTTTTTCTGCATCAAATATGAACTGGATTTCTGCTGCATCCATCCATATCCAATATCGCCTTGTTGCACACGCCAACTCTTGAATCATTTAACATGATAAGTTGTTGATAATTGATCCAAGCCTCAAAGTTCCGTATCCTTTGTAACAGTCCTGTCCAACATCCAGTTCAGAGTTAGATCTTTGAAGGTTGTGTATTGATGATTAACATTACGAAATAGTTGTGGTAAACTAAACCAAATTGCTTCTGAAAAATCACATTGAAGTAACATATGATCACACTATATGAATAAAAAGCCCAATCCCAAAATTCTTGAGACTAGGTTAGAATGCACTTTCAGCCTTGTCAGCAAGCCATCCTGCAAGTGTTCCACCAGAATAACTAATACCGGCGAGGGACTTGAATTGGCCATGTCCAACTCCGATGAACTGTGTGTCACTATATGTGTGACCTTAGTTGGCTATCTAGGTTACCTAGATCCTATTGTGAGAACTCATTCTTGGTATGGATCCAATAGGTTTATCCATGGATTGTTGATGAAGGGCCGAGACTATTGAGTAGTACTGTAATGCAGATTATTAGGATTGCTAAGATTGCTTGAGATGTATGAACTTTATATATGATGTTAATATTTCCAGACAATTTAGATTTATGACCATAGTTGTTTGTTGAATCTTCTATGTAATCCTTGAGTCATGCCTTCAAATCTCCAATAATATTCTGATGGCCCGAAAGGTCTTATTAGATGTCTAAAGGCTTATTTTTTTTTTTTGTCTTAGAGATGGAACAAGTTCTGAATTAATGGTTTAGTGATGTTAATTATTATTATACTAATTAATACGATGTTGTGTATGTAGTAATCATATCAATGTCAACACTTAAGCACAAGAGATTTATTTTTGTTCATAAATTCAATCCTTCATTAATTTTATATTTTAACAATGAAGAACAGCCCAACTAATCACAAGTAATCAACAATTTTGCATGAGGGTTGCTAATTTCGAGCCTATTAATATTTAAGAAATGGATAAGGTTTCATTGTAAATAATTTTTCGTACCATTTGACCTAACATAAATTCGCCACCTTTACTTGGACTCTTACTACTTCTAAACTCTACTATCATATCATCTAATTATTGTTCTTTTTCTTAAACAATTCTTTTTTTAATGTCTGCTTTGACAATCTATTCTTTATGAGATTCATCTTTGCTTTGACAATCTATTTTTCAAAAAATTTCAGATACTTCAAAAATTTTCAGCTAGAGGAAAGACAAGAAAGCACACAAAATGGAAGGTGGATGTATGGAAACAGATGTTGATAACCAAGGTGAGCATTCCCGTCCTCCAATCCTTAAAGCACACCCTTGGCTTGCCTTCTTCCATGGAGCATATAGAGGAGTGAAGACTTTGGTCAGTAGGAGGAAAGACAAAAAAACACAGAGAATGGAGAATTGTAGAATGGAAATCGATGTTGAAAATGAACATGAGAATTCATGTCCTCCAGCCCTTGGGTCACACCCTTGGCTTGTCTTCTCCCACGGAGTAGGGGGACAATTCCAAACTTTCTTCAGCATATCAGATAGTCGCGACTATGTTAGAAGCATTCCTGACATGACCAACAAATACTTTTGCACTTGTTCTCATGGGTGGCTGGTAATGTTGGATGTTGATACAGATGACTGTTTTCTTTTAAATCCTGCATCTTTGGAGAAAATTCAACTACCACCTTTGAAATTCTCTACCTGGTATTTTTGCGTTCTTTCATCGGCCCCAGACAATCCTAATGGATGCTTTGTTGTGTTCTTTGATCATAATTATCTTATGTTTTGCCGGCCTTGTGATGATGATTGGGTTATGGAAGAATTGGAATATCAGATTTCATGTGCCATTGGATTTGATGGAAAGATTTATGCAATTAAAGAAGGTGTGCATTATGTTGGTTTATTAGAAGTGAACCCTGGTTCTGGGATGAGGATATTGAGAGAAGGGTTACCCTTGCCATCACTGCCAAAGATACAATCATGTGACAACTTATTTATGGTTGAGTCTTGCGGTGAGCTTTTTGTCGTTAGAAAAGTATGCTGGCAACTATACAAACCAAGAGTTCGATATTTTGAGATTTTCAAGGTTAATTTATCTACAACAGATTGGGAGAAGGTTGAAACCTTGGGGGACCGAGCATTCTTTATTGATACAGTTAAGTTTTATTGTCTTTCGTGTTTGGCCACAGAATCAGGAATTAAAAAGAATTCAATTTACTTCACAGAAGGGGAGAAAGATCTGTACATATTTGATGTTGAACTTAAGAACATCTCAATCTCTTTACCTTGTCCAAACGTTCAAGAGCTTGAGGTTGCCTGGATAATGTCTGCGCCTACTATGTCATGTCCTCTCAGCTATGATGAAGAAAAGGTTTATAGAAACAAATATGAGGAAGAAAATACTCTTGCCATAGTGGAAAATACTATCCCAACAATCAGAAACATGGTGGAAGAGGAGATAAAATATGAGGGAAGAAAGACTCTTGCTATAGTGGAAAATATTGCCTCAACAATCAGGAACACGTTGGAAAAGGTAATAGATGTGCCACAGTTACCTTGCTCTTGGGCTGATCTCCCACAGGAGCTTCTAAGTTTGATCCAATCACATCTCTTTGCTGGTGATCGTATTTGTTTTCGTGCCGTCTGTAGACAGTGGCAATGTTCACAGGCTCCACTTCCACTAGATTCAATGGATTACTCGATGATGGCTTCATCTCCATGCCTTATGTTCTCTTCTATGAACAACTGCAATATTAACTTGTTCTACCCAATGTATAACCACACTTATACCTTGAAACTGGAGGAAGAATTGTCTGGTGCAGTGATTTGCTTCTCTAAGGATGGTTGGTTGCTGCTGGTTCAATATGATCACAGCATGTTTTTCTTGAACCCTTTCACAAAAGCAAGGATCGAACTTACCCATTTCCCCCTCAGGTTTAATTTTGATGCCGTTTGCTTCACCTCTGCACCAACTTCCTCAGATTGTACAATTTTTGGCATTGTTTCATCGGAAGTCTATGAGGTTAAAATTTTCATCTTGCATCTTGGAGAAGAGAGATGGGATGTTTACATTTTAGAAAATAAGAGGAGGAGATGGGGTGTTTGCAATTGTATAAACAATTCAGTGTCATTTATTCCATCTCAAAGCAACCCAGTTTTCTATGGTGGACTATTTTATTGTTTAGATGAGAGGGGAAAGTTAGGATGTTTTGATCCTGGGACAGGTAGTTGGACTGTGTTCAGAACATCATGGAGACTCTGTGTTTCTGAGTATGATCAGAATTTTTTGGTAGAATGTGATGGCAATCTCCTATCAGTGTTTGTGGGTCCTTTAGGGAGTTGGATTCGAGTTTGTAGACTGGATCAGTCTAAGATGATTTGGAAGAATGTAAACAGCTTGGGAGATTGGATGTTGTTTCTTAGTGAAAAAACTTCTTTTTCTGCAAAGGCAACTGTGAGGGGAATGGGTAACAAGATCTACATTCAAAGATTTTATGCCAACCTTGGTGTGTTCTATTCTCTTGCTACTAAGAGATATCATACTTTTGATGGTGGCTACTGTCGGAAGAATTTTTATGACACCACAGAAGAGATCCAATGCACTTGGATGATGATATGAATCACTTCTTGAGCCGTGGCATGTAATTAGTTGAGTTCTTTCAATGGATGTTATGTTTTTAAATTAAAATATTTCATATGTCATGCATTGAAAATTTTGTAATGGCTCTACATTGGACCTTAAATTTCTTACAGCAATATATTTTTGATTGATTTATTTTACATCAAAGTTCAATCCTTATGGTTTTCAAAGTCTCATTTTGAATCCAATTGAGGGTATTTAGCACCTTGGCCCAGGGTTTTAGTAATCGGTATCGGTATCAGTCCGTATTGGTCTGGATCGGTCAGGTTTACCCCTGTTTTCTTCAAAAAAATTAGATTTTGTTTAAATTTTTACCCTTGTTTGTACCGACCCATTGATACACAATCCACTAGGAATCAAAATCAGTCTCCTTCGATACCAATATGAATCGATTGATCCACCGATCCAGTACCGATTCCTCAAACCATGGCTTGGCCCCTATTAATGGCAAGACATTCAGTGCAGCTGAATCCCACTGCTACTTACCCTCCCTGTGTATGCCTCTCTTTGGAAAAGAAACCATGGAAAATGTCTGTTGTGGGAGATGAATTTCATGCAACATATGATACAACAGTGAGGCAAATATCTTTTTAAAGGTTGAAGTCTGAATTTGCAAAGAGTTTTCAAAATTTATTAGTTTTTTTTTGCTGTTTTGCAATTTACATTCTCACTAGCATAAACTGTTATAATACATGTTAATGTTGAGAGTGCTGGAATGATCTTGATTACCCTTTTCATTCTTGAATCAACTTAAGAAACTATTAGTTAGCTGTTAACATATATTGATTGAGTTTGCTGTTAATTTATTCATGTATGTGAACCTAATTTATTCATGTATGCGTAGCTTACTAGCTCTAATGGGCTGTTAAATTATTCATAAATCATATGTGCTGAAAAACATTGTATAGAATAGCTTGATTAAATTCATAGTTATCAAGGCATCGTCTAGGGCATCCAGGCTCCTTGGTTGCCTTGGGCGCCTTGCCACCTTGTTGGTGTCGCCTTGATTTTAGACCCTCTCCAATGCCATGGTCGCCTTGCCACCTTGATAACTATGATTAAATTATTATCTAGATTAAATGGATAGTTGGATAACATTAAATGATGAAGAGGTTGGCAGGTGCCTAGACAACGCCTACGTGGGCACATTGTCTCTTAAGCGTTTAGGTGGCCCTCCAACGCCTCGGATCGCCTAGGCATCGTAATAATTATGAAGCTATTGTGGCAGCAATGGAAGCTAATAAGTAGACACAATTCTACGATGGAGTTCCTGTATAGGAGTAGGAACATGTGGTGGATAGTGGTTATTAGGAGGTTGTGGAAGTCTATGGAGTTAATGTGGCGAAGAGCTGAGTTGATAATGTTTATGTTGTAAGTTTATATAAAACCTCTACAATCGTAGAGACAAATCAATGAACAAAATTCTGATTCTTCTGGGTTGATACAAAGTAATTAAATTCTTTTCAAGAGAGGTGAAAGTTTGTTTTATTGTTAGAATAAAAAGATGGGGTGTTTTACAAGAAAATAAATATAGATTGAGTTTAAGGACTCATAAATTTTCCATTTGTTTTAGGGAAAAGAACACTACCTGGTCGTATGGTCAGCATGGCTCCTGCACCTAGACTTAGAACTGCCCTGCTCCCATGGAAAGTACCATCCTGCCCCCATGGGAAGGTAGAAATCCCGCCCAGATCAATGCTTGCATGTGCGTTCCAATTGGCCAGCATGCATGTGCAGACTCTAGAGGCCCAGGCAGCAATCTCTCCCCCTTTTTTTTTAATAGGCAGGCCCCAAGGATAGTTTAAAGAGTTGTTCTTGAGAGCACAATTTCTTTTGGGGCAGCAGACCAGCAACCATAGCAAATGATGCTGTCCTGGATCTTCTTTGGTTTGCTTGGGTGCAATGGCCTTGTTAATCAGTATTTAAACTTATTCATTCAAGAAGATGGTGTTCACTTACATATTTGGTCTCTTCACCATTGCCGGTGTGCTTCTTCCTGATTGGGATTTTTTTTATCGTGATTTCTCCCAATGGTCCACCCTTGTTCTGACAATAACAACACTCCTATTTCTCCTCAGACCTCCTGGTTCACTGTGTAATCTCTCTATCAAGAAATTTAATTTTCTTCTTGTGTTTCAAAACCTGTATCAGTAAATCTGAGGTTAGGGGTCTTTGCGATTTTCGTAGTTGATTTTCTTGCTTATTCTGAGAAGATCTGTTCTCAGCTCTGATTGTTGCTTTTTGATTGTGGGGTAGCTCTTATACTAATGAAATACCCTTCTTAGCTGAATTTGGAACCTACAAAGAGACAATATGGTGGTAGTAGTGTGGTACACATTTAACATTCCTACCTTCCCTCTGGTTCAGGGATTTAAACTCAAGAAATTTTCTGGGATCATGCATGGGCTCTGGACAGCATCATTTTACCAGTAACTGTTCTCAGCTCTTATTCTCTACCATCAACATCTTTCAACACTCTCAAAGAGTAACAATGGCATTGGGTTCGGAAACCCGTCTAATACTCAAAAGCAAACCATCTTCAATGCCTTAAGAGCCTTGGCCTTGAATTGGAAGGGAGAAACCTTAAACTGATAGTTTTGCACAGCTGACACAGATTTTCCCAATACATGTTTAAAATTAGGCTTTAAAACTTCTCTTATTGCTTTTACGATAGAACTTGCGAATTTCATTATTCACCCTGATTTAAAATGAGAGAGGATAAACTTAAAATCAGATGAGCAAGTTGGTGACACTCATGCAGGTAAACTGAAATATGATTAGTGTTGTACTACTGTTGTCACTTTGAAAATGAAAGGGATGGTCCATTTGCCACATCGATTGGGCCTCAAGCAACCTCTAAAGTTGAAGTTGACACCAAGCGGAAAGATATGATGCTGCAACCAGCTCTGTTTCCTTCCCATCTTCTCATTTGCCAAATAACAGTTCACTGAGTTGTCTGTAACCCACAATGATGACAAAACATCACTGGAGGGATTCAACAAAATCCATTTTTGGGACTCATGTTGCTCCTTAAAATACTGAACAGCTTAAAGAGAGAAAAAAAAATGGGGATGCCTGCTCTAGATCTTCTAGGAAATGGTCTTAATCTTTCAAATGTCATTGAAGAAATTCATAGTTTTCCTCCAATGAAGACAACATAGAATGGGATTAGGAAGTCAGATAAAGCAATTTTATAATATTTTGTCAGCCTGCAAAAAATTATATTTGATAATCAAGTTCGAAGCATCCTGTCTATTGCAGAAATTGAGAATAAAGTGAAGAAGATCTTGAAGCTTATCAAAGATGGAGGAGAAGAAAACAATTCCATAGGGAACTCGAACAGAGAGTCAGAACTTTTTGACCTCGTCAAGGATTTCCACAAACAGTGCCAATCACTCTATGAACGTTATGATCATCTTACTGCAGAGTTAAAGGAGAAATTTCATGACCAAGAAGAAAAAGATGGTGACTTATCACCTAGTTCCAGCTCAGTTTCCGATTCGGATCATTCTTCCAAGGTGAAAGCCAGTGAAAACAAAACATGTAGAAATGAGCTTCAAAATGTAGAATTCCGATTTGGATCATTCTCTGCTCTCCATAAGGAACTAGATTCGTTGCACATTAAGGAAAACCAACTAGATTTGCAAATTGAGAAAAAAAAAAAAAGGTCAGAATATGAGAAGATTGAAAACCTGTACCTTGAGAAGGATCATCTGGCAGTTCAGGTGACTGACCTTCGACTGGAAGTGAACTCTTTATTAGCACAGAAAGGTGAACTGGAAGAGCAGATCAAAATTAAGAGTCATGAAGCACAGGAGTTGAGGGAAGAAAACCTGGCGCTGCAGCTCATGAGAACAGAGTTGCAAGATCAGGTTTTTTGATTTGGAGAGAATATTATCAGAGAGAGGAGATGAGCTTTCTAATCTCCTGAAGAAACTTGAAGATAACAAGAATGAAGGGTCAGCTCAAATTATGGCTTTAATGACACAGGTCAATGATCTGCAAGTGGAGTTGGACTCCTTACACTCCCAGAAAAGCCAATTGGAATTGCAGATTGCAGGAGAAAGACAAGAAGCTGCAGGAAGACAGACTCAGGTGGAGAATATGAACATTGAGTTAACTAGGCAGGTTTCTGATCAGCAGAAATTGCTGAAAGAACAGGAGGATAGAATCAAAAGTTTAACTATAGAGTATAAACAACTTGAGGATCTGTATCAGGAATCACTGAAGAATTGCCAGGTGGTGCAAAAAAAGATCGAAGAAACAGAAGTTTTTACGGTACCGGAGAAACATTGATAATAGAGATGAGATGATTAATATGTCGCAAAGGATGGCTGAGAAGCTAAAGAAAGAAGTAGAAACTGGAAGAAAAGTAATTACTGCATTGAAAACAGAGTTGAGTAAAATGGAGGAGAATCATAAAGATCTTCAGGAATGGCTTCAGTCCACAGAATTAGACAAGGCAGTTGCAACCATAGAGACGGAGCGTCAAACTATCGTTGCAGAGAATTCAAGAAAAGAATCAGGGAGAGATTGCAAGGAATCATCAGGGATAATGAAGGGAGGATGAAAGTGGCGTTTGCAAATTTTTACGGGGAATGTACCAACTCGATAGCAGAATTGAGAGCTTTGCGGGATGGCCTTAAAAGGTGTGTCACTCTAGGGCTGACAGAGGTGGTGGTAAATACGGACTCGGCCATGCTAGCCTTAATGGTAAATAATGGGAAATGCACTCTTTGGAAGGGCTGGTACCTTTTTAAGGAAATCACCAAGTACTGCACAATGACTAGAGCTTATGTAAGCTTTGCGTATAGGGAAAGGAACAGGGCAGCAGATCATCTTGCGAACCAGGCTTGTCAAACCTCTGCCTCCATCGTTTTTCATGAGGAAAATGGTCTCCCGAGAGAGCTTAGTAGAGTTCTCTGGGAGGATAAGTTAGGGTTCCCGGTTCTAAGAAAGTAGGTTTTTATCCTTTTTTCCTGTTTTGTTTTGAGTTTTAGTGTAAACCGATGTAAGGGTGGGTGAGAAAGAGAGGAGAGGAAAGTCAACTTGTACCCTTGGGTTGGGGTAAGGCGGATATGTCCCCCCCGTGTATGTCTGGTTTTCTTTCTAATCAATAAAGCTTAGGGGCCGCCCCCGGGTCCCACGGAATATTCGGGATAAAAAAAAAAAAGAAAAAAAAAGAGAGAAGAGATTGCAAGGTTACAGGATGAGATCAAGAAAGTGGGGGAGTTAGAATTGAAGGTGATTGAGGGGGTAGAGGATGAGAAACTGTTGAGAAGTGTAGCTAAACTTGAGAAGAAGGCAAGAGAATTGGAGAACAAACTCAAAGAGAAAGAAGATGAGGTATCTGAAGAAAGAAGTGATAAGGCAGTTGTGCATTCTTATCGTCTACCACCGTGATCAAATTGATTATCTGAAGGCATTTTTCATTAAGACAAGAGTAAGCAACCTGAGGACGACTTGAGTTTTTTCATTTCTTCCCTGTGGTTCTTTATGGATTAAGTCCAATCAGTCTGTCATCTCCAATTTTTTCATTTTTTCCCCATGTATGGCAGATGGATTTGTCAATTGAATTGAGTAGTCAGAAATTAGCTAAATGAGAAATGAATAGAAAATTTACCTTTCCTTTCAGTCAATGTATAGTTCAAGAAAAATTTCCTCCCCCCCCTCCTCTTCCAACAGCAGGGGGAAAAAGAAATGAAAAAGAAAATGAATGGTAATGAATAGTTGAATGAACATTAACCCCCCCCCCCCCCAAAAAAAAAAAAAAAAAAAAAAAAAAAAACAAAATGAATCAAGTGGTTTAGTTCAAACCTAGCTTAACCTTTTCTGTACTTTTCATTAATAATCCTGTTGTGATTGCTAGATGAATCAGTTTTTAATCTACTTTGAAAGTTCCACATTGATTGATCTAAGATTTTTCAGATCTTCCAAATAGATGGTGAAGAGGCTCTGTGAACATATTGGATAAACTCTTTGCTTTAGAAGCATTTAAACTTCCATACCTTGGGGGAAGAATCGACCCATCTTACAGAGCTTCTGCTTCTTTTCTTTTTCTTTTTTTTTTTTATGCAAAAGAAAAAGATTAATTAAATACATCATTTCTACATCCTGATGAACAGTCAAAGTTAGATTACCTGCCATAACATGGCTAGCAGCCCTAGTGGCAACAGATACTGAATGTTCTTCTTTACAAACAACAGAGACTTGGGCCTTAGATGTGCAATCGTAGAGTAGATATACAGTTTTAGATATGCAATCATAGAGTGGATATACAGCCCTAGTCATAATGTGCTTCTGCTTTGTATGTACCTGAAGCAGACCAATTCTGATTTCCAAAGCAAAAAAACTAGACTTGTTCTGGTTGTAACACAAACTCATGCCCTTCTACGAATGATCACTGAACGGATAAAAAGGATCCAAGAAAGGTGGCCCGCTCTGGAGGTTGGTTGTCTCTTTGTTGTAAATCAACTTGCCTCTATTTCTTACTTTTTCTGCAGGATGAAATATGCAGATTGATAGCTGGAAATGGTGGCATCGATGTTGTTCTCTGTTATACTGGTGACGGTGGCGAACAAAACAACAAAGTTGTTGCTAAAGCCTTCTCCTCTTTGTTGTCTAAGGTATGAAGCCATAATTTGATTCAAACTTAATAAATTTCTGCATTAGTACCATTGTTGATGTGAAGATGGCTTTCAGCATCATGAAGCATCATGACACTGCAGGCAGATTTGTAAGCTTTATCCACATGCTGAGCTTTTAACAATGGCAAAAGTTTTTTTCGGTTACCCTATTTTTTGGGAGGATGAAAATCACCCAGGAAACAAGAAATAGGTGGAGCCTGGTCAGTCTCATTGGGTGACCATCAGCATATCAGAAAGTCACGACTATGTTAGAAGCATTCCTGACATGACCAACAAATACTTTTGCACTTGTTCTCATGGGTGGCTGGTAATGTTGGATGTTAATACAGATGACTGCTTTCTTTTAAATCCTACATCCTTGGAGAAAATTCAACTACCACCTTTGAATTTCTCTACCTAGTATTTTTGCGTTCTTTCATTGGCTCCGGACAATCCTAAGGGATGTTTTGTTGTGTTTTTTGATCATAATTATCTTATGTTTTGCCGACCTTGTGATGATGATTGGGTTGTGGAAGAATTGGAAAATCAGATTTCATGTGCCATTGGATGTGAAGGAAAGATTTATGCAATTAAAAGTGATGGTATATGTCATGTTGGTTTATTAGAAGTGAACCATGGTTCTGGGATGAGGATATTGAGAGAAGGCTTACCATGCCAACACTGCCAAAGAGACAATCATGTAATAGAGTATTTATGGTTGAATCTTCTGGTGAGGTTTTTGTCATTAGAAAAGTATTCTCGCAACTATACAATCCAAGAGTTTGATATTTTGAGATTTTCAAGGTTAATTTATCTACGACAGATTAAGAGAAGGTTGAAACCTTGGGGGACCATGCATTCTTTATTGATTCAGTTAAGTTTTATTGCCATTCATGTTTGGCCACAAAATTAGGAATCAAAAGGAATTCAATTTACTATACAGAAGGGGAGAAGGGTTTGTACATTTTTTTGTCTTGAACTTAAGAACATCTCAATCTCCTTACCTTGTCCAGATGTAAGTTTTCAAGAGCTTGAGGTTGCCTGGATAATGTCTGCACCTAGCTATAATGAAGGAAAGGTTTATAGAAACAAATGTGTGGAAGAAAATACGATTGCCAGAGTGGAAAATACTGTCCCAACAATCAGAAACATGATGGAAGAGGAGATAAAATATGAGGGAGGAAACACTCTTGCTATAGTGGAAAATATTGTCCCCACAATCAGAAACACGATGGAAGAGGTAATAGATGTGCCACAGTTACCTTGCTCTTGGGCTGATCTCCCACAGGAGCTTCTAAGTTTGATCCAATCACATCTCTTTTCTGGCGATCGTATTTGTTTTTGTGCCATCTGTAGACAGTAGCAATATTCACAAGCTCCACTTCCACTAGATTCAATGGATTACTCGATGATGGCTTCATCTCCATGCCTTATGTTCTCTTCTATGAACAACTGCAATATTAACTTGTTCTACCCAATGTATAACCAAACTTATACCTTGAAACTGGAGGAAGAATTGTCTGGTGCAGTGATTTGCTTCTCCAAGGATGGTTGGTTGCTGCTGGTTGAAGATGATCACAACATGTTTTTCTTGAACCCTTACCCATTTCCCCTCGGGTTTGATTTTGATGCTGTTTGCTTCACCTCTGCACCAACTTCCTTCGATTGTACAATTTTTAGCATTTTTTCATCGGCAGTCTACAACGTTAAAATTTACATCTTACATCTTGGAGAAGAGAGATGGGAGGTTAAAATTTTAGAAAATAAGAGGAGATGGGGTGTTTGCAATTGTATTAACAATTCAGTGTCAGTTATTCCATCTCAAAGCAACCCAGTTTTCTATGGTGGACTATTTTATTGTTTAGATGAGGAGGGAAAGTTGGGATGTTTTGATCTTGGGAGAGGTTGTTGGACTGTGTTCAGAACATCATGGAGACTCTGTGTTTCTGAGTATGATCAGAATTTTTTGGTAGAATGTGATGGCAATATCCTATCAATGTTTATGGGTCCTTTTGGGAGTTGGATTCAAGTTTGTAGACTGGATCAATCTAGGATGCTTTGGAAGAATGTAAACAGCTTGGGAGATTGGATGTTGTTTCTTAGTGAAAAACCTTCTTTTTCTGCAAAGGAAGCTGTGAGGAAAATGGGTAATAAGATCTACATTCAAAGATTTTATGCTAACCTTGGTTTGTTCTATTCTCTTGCTACTCAAAGATATCATACTTTTGATGGTGGCTACCGTGAGACAGATTTTTATGGCACCGCAAAAGAGATCCTATGCACTTGGATGATGATATGAATCACTTCTTGAGCCAGGGCGTGTAATTAGTTTGGTTCTTTCAATGGATGCTATGTTTTTAAATTAAAATATATCACATGTCATGCATTTGAAAATATTTCAATGGCTCTATATGGACCTTAAATTTCTTGCAGCAATATATTTTTGATTGATTTAGTTTACATCATTGAAGTTTGTTGATGTATACATTGACGTTGCCCTTCCCTATCAGTTCAAGCTTTTAGGTGAAACGATAGCGAACATGGTATTAGAGCAGGGAGGTTGAGTGTTCGACTCCTGGGAAGTGCATCAGAAGAGTTTTCCTGATATTTTAAGCCATCTCTTTCTCAACAATGCCTTTGTCATTTGATCCAATAGCGTTCCGTTAGATAGGAACAGATCTTCTCCCTCGATGCCGCGTGAAGGAAATGCCGTGTGAGCTCCACATGCAATGATCATGAGATCTTGGCCTGCACGTGTGGGGGAGTGTTGATGTATACATTGACGCTGCCCTTCCCTAACAGTTTGAGCTTTTAGGTGAAATGGTAGCGAACAAAGTTCAATCCTTATGGTTTACAAAGTCTCATTTTGCATCCAATTGAGGGTATTTAGCACCTTGGCCCCATATTAATGGCAAGACATTCAATGCAGTTCAACCTGCATGTGCTGCAAAATGTTTGGTTTAATTCCCTGGAGAACACATATTTCTTCTTGAAGTTGAAAGATACTATCTGAAGTAGGGTTCAAGGAATTAGGATTGGATCGGCCAATCGGCCGCAGCAGGTCACGATTGCGGCATATCCGAGTTGGTTGATCCAGGGATTTTTTGTTGATTCTAGGTCATTAATGACCGATTCTTACCAATTATGATTGTAATCAGGGTCATTAATGGTCAATTCTTACCAATAAGGATCAGAATCTGATTGTAATCGGCTTTCGGTGCCAATTTTGATCTCTTGAACCATGATTTTAAGTGATCCAAAGATTGAATAACATTGATACCAACATCACTTTATATGTGAAAAAATCTACTGAAGATGGGGGGCATTTCATCTTGTCGGATTCCAGTCCAATGGACAATATCCACGAGCATCTTTTCCTTACGTGGCTTCACTAAGCTTCTCCACTGCTACTTACCCTCCTTATGTTATGCCTCTCTCTGAATGGAAAATGTCTATTGCGCGAGATGAATTTGATGCAACATATGATACAACAGTGAGGCAAATAGCAGTTCTTTTTAAAGGTTTATGGAGTCAGATTCAGCTGAAATTTCAAAAAACAAAGAAATGTTCATATTTTACTTGGAATTTATTGCTTGCTTATGCTTTTGAAATTTTTAACTTTTTGCTTGTGCTTGTTGGAGGGTTCAGCTTGAGTAGGAAGTCTATATTGTCCAACAGTACAGTTTTTGGATGCTAACGGTTTACAAAGGAAATAGATGCATTACCCTTACAGAATTACTGAATTTCTTCATTTTGTTATTCTATCTGTAATTAGACCCTGCACCAGCAGGCAGAGCTTGCTGTTGTAGGAATGGTGCTGATCAGAATGCCCCTGCCCAATCATTAACGAGAAAGACGTTAGAAAGACGTTTCTAATAAAATTGTAAAAGCATCATAGCAGTATTCTGTATTCACGATTAAAACCCTTTTGACCTATTGTTTTATTATAAGTTCTCACTCTAGTCCAAGAATATTTGGATGCTTTGATGGCACAGATTGAATGGAGAGGGGAGGGAGATACGACTTACTGCCTTCATTATTCAAATGGTAACATTAGCCAATAACTTTAGGCAGGGCCTCACCCTTGCTTGAGACAGAAAAGAAAGCTTTAGGATTTGGTAGTGATGGGGGTGGGGGTGGTGTTAAGGCGAGGTCTTGAATGCCCTCCACTGAATGACTCCTCATTTCTGGGCTTAGCCTGGCATATATTGTTCTCTCTCTCTCTCTCTCTCTCTCTCTCTCTCTCTCTCACACACACACACACACACACACACACACACACACCACAAGGAGAGAAGAATGTTGAAGCGATTGGTTTTTCTTGCTATTAGCATGTGTGACCATGCAATAAAAATCACAGATGAACTGCTCCAGATGTCACTTGAACTGCTTATTGAGAACTGTCAATATTCTTGGTTGACATATTTTGGGGCTGCCTTGAATATTTACTAACTTTGG
Organism: Telopea speciosissima; assembly: GCF_018873765.1. Lineage (NCBI taxonomy): Eukaryota > Viridiplantae > Streptophyta > Magnoliopsida > Proteales > Proteaceae > Telopea > Telopea speciosissima. Next base: position 54,870,860 of record NC_057926.1, on the reverse strand, counting down.
CTGTTAAAGAGGTGGATGGAAAGGAGTTATTGAACTGAATTCTGCATTCGCTATTTTGAGACCATTTCAAGTCATGCTTTTATGCTTATTGGGACTTTTCTTTTTCTTTTTCCCTTTCATTATACTAGATTTTTTAATTAACTTCAGTGTTTTCTTCTGTGTTATTTGAAGATGCTTAAATGAAATATCCATTCAGTGAAACACATTATATCTTTTCCCTTGTTTCATTTTTCAGGTTTGAGCCATTCATTAGGTCCTCTGTTTCTCTCCCTGTCAACAGTAATATTTACATGATACTCTCAAAGCATATCCTTGCTAAATATGCCCAGATCATGGCCCATCATTTGATCCTGCCATATCCTTTGCTAAGATCACCTGGATAATGACTCCATTTTATGGTTCTCTGTCCATAATATTTTATCAGTGCGTACTGGGAAAATTACAGGCTTTTTTTTTTTTTGGAGTAAAAATTGAAGCCATTAAACATGCCATCAATTACTTATCTGTCATCTTGTTTCTTCCAATTTGACTGATGGATCGTAAATCCTTTCTGTTCATTCCCTGCTTGTAAATTATCATCTGTTTTTAGCAAGTTCAGCTATACATGTCTGGGTGAGGGCATTGTTTTGTGCTTAAGCATGCTTTCTGGTTAGCCACCTAAGTTATCCCTTTCTATTATATCCTTTCCAATGAATTTAACCATTTTTTATGTAGTATCTGTTTACTCCACAATTTTTTGCAATTTTTTTTCTTCCAAGATGGTGATGAAAGATGTATGTCTTATCCTGCTCGATAATAAGTCTTTTTTTGTTCCACTTTGCAATAAAAATTCTCAAAGTACATTGAATTGAATTTGCAAGCTAAGAATTTCGTTAATTTCAACCTCACTTGCTTGAGCATGATCATAGGTGCATAGGTAATGCACATTGTCAAGCCTTTTCAAGTTTATTTTCTTAATGTTTATGGAACTTGCAGTTGCCTTATTTCTATTCAGTTAAAAAACCAATGCTTTCCTAACAAATATGATATTGATGAATGTTACCCAGTTTCAGATAAATGCTGTTATGATTGCTATAATTCGTTGGGCAACAGAACAAAGCCAATAAGTCACTATTGCAGTCCGGAGTCTTCTGAATTTATACAATACTTTCTGCTGTTACCTAACTTGCCTATAAATATTTGTGGAGAGTTCCATTAGTAGGAACTTTGAACTTGTAAATGGAAAAGAGCCCAAAAGCCAAGAGAGTTTGGTACACAGAGCCAATGTATTCTCATACACAACCCGGGTCTCAAAGGGCAAGTCATACATGGAAGTATTGTATCTTACTAGTCAAATGGAACACCATAAGTATTTAGGCACAAACATCCATAAAGCTGAAACAAAGCCATGGAAGTCCTCCGTGTGTTGCTCTGTTGTGATTTAAGTTGAACAAACTTACATTCTATGGAAAAATAATTTTCTAGATGCAGATGAGGAAAGCCATTACACCCCTTGATACCTTAACACATGGTTGTCAATGGGTCGGCTTTGTGCGAATTTATATGTATAGAACTTAAAATTTGTACTTTGTATAGAAAACATGTATTTAGATACAGGCAAGAAAAAAAAAAAAAAACAAACTGGTTGATGGTGTGATCTGATCTAACAAATAAGAGGAGAGCCTTTTCTCTCTTAATATGTAAGAAAACTGTAGAACTTCACAATCCTTTTTTCTTTGTTTTTTCTAAGTAGGGGATGAAGAAATCATAAGGAAACAAATCATAAAACTCAACTTAGTGATGGATCCCATGAGTGGACATTGACCCAAATAATCCACTGACAATGTTGGTCATATCCAATAGATATACAGAATGTTTTATTGCTGGGCAGATCAAAGAGTTTGATGCCATCTTCATAATTGTCTCCCATTCTAGTCTGAGTGCCTTTTGAAGATCAAGAATCTTGAGGCCCACCATGCTAGCAACAAGGTGCGTTCTTTCTTCCTGAGTTGAGTTACCAGGTAGAATGCTTATCAATGTTTTGCAGTAAAGAACTTATTAGAAATAGGTTATCAATTATGGTTTAGTTGATTATTTATGGTAGGCTAAGATGTTTTATATGGCTTTATTTGAGCTGCACTACTATTAATCTTGAATTCTTGATGTCTTTTCTTCACCCCCTTTGATACTATAAGCTGCTTTATATTGATATTAGTTTGTAAATGCAACTGTCCACACACTACTTTTTTTATTTTTTATTGTCTAGTGTTTTATACTTTCATTTTTATATTGTAACCTATAACACTTTGGGACAAGGATTTGCGACCCTTGGCTTTGTGGTAAGATCTCCAGCTGTTTATAGTTGAAACTTGAGGATCAACTCCAACCTCATGTTGGGGGGAGTTTAGAGGCTTTGGTTGGATGGTGGGGAATTATCATTCTAGGAAAAGAAATGCTGGGATGAGGTTTTTGGTTTTGTCTCACATATATGACATGCATTGGCCTCTCTATTTTTTTTTTCCTCACCTTTGCACTTTTATACCCCTTCACAAACTCTATCGGAGTTGAAACTTCATATGTCAGCGGTGGACCTTGGGTTTACCTGTCCACCAAATTTCAGCCCCATCTGACTTGCCACTAGAACCAAAACTTTAAAGAACCCCTTCCAAAGCAAGAACTACCACCAATTTTACTATCATCTTAGATACAAGGACAGCATTTTGCCTCCAAAATTATATGACAAATTCTTATTTAGATAGATATGCCAGTAAGTACCTTGCAAGAAGAGTCCAATTATTATCTGACTTATTTTAATTACCAAGGCCCTCTTCAATGATCGGCCGACAAATTCGGTGTCAACTTATGAGATGAATTGTTAAATTGTCATCCTCCTCTTCCCATTAGGATCACGAATTAGAGGTTTGAATGATAGAAATAGATTTTTTTAGAACGCCTTAATGTGCTGGATCATGATCCTCCTCTTCCCTTTTCCAGCTTATTTTCTTAATATTTATGGAACTTGCAGTTGCCTTATCTATATTTAGTTCACAAAGTTTGCCTAACAAATATGATATTGATGGATGTTACCCAGTTTCAGATCCATGCTGTTATGATTGCTATAATTTTTTGGGCTACCAGACCAAAGCCAAGAAGTCACTATCAATCTGGACTCTTCTGAATTTAAACAATCCTTTCTGCTGTTACCTAAATTACCTACAAATAGCCATGGAGGGACTTCAATTGGAAGGAACTTTGAAGTTGTACATGAAAAAGAGCCCAAAAGGCAAGACAGAGTCTGCACCAACAGCCAAGCCAATATATCCTCATCATCATTCTGAGGATTATATACTCCCTAGTTACTGAAATGGAATCAAAGGGCAAGTTGATAGATGGAAGTGTTGAATCTTAACATAGTCAAATGGAACACTGTAAGTATTTAGGCAGTTCAAACATCCATGAAGCTGAAATAAAGCCATGGAAGTCCTTGGTGTGCTGCTTTGTTAGTTGTGATTTAACTCAAAGAGATTTACATCTAAAGAATAAAATTTTCCAGATGCCGACGAAAAAAATCAGTACACCCCTTGATACCTTACTGATATGGCTCCTTCAAGTGTAATGAAGATGGATCTTACTTTGTGGGTGGGGTGGGGGGGGGGGGTGAAGAAGATGGATGACTGAACCACTGAGTGACATGTTATTGTTAATTATCCTGTTACTGTGTTCTAGTATACTTATTTTGGTATATATTGTAACTTTTGTAGATTAAAGCACATATTTTTACACTCTGCAGAAGTGAAAAACTATCTTCTTTTGAATGTATCTGGAAGTCTTTTCTGTTCAAACTTTCTTTGCTAAATAGGCAATTACTTTCTTGACTGTTCAATTCTGAAAGAGATGCAAAATCAGGAGTGGGTCTACTTACCAAGCCTGTTTTAGATCCTTGTGTATCAGCACACAAAGAGTCCACTAATGCAAGGTTGGAACTTTGCTATATAATAAGGGATAAAATGCACTTGGCTCTGAAGTCTCTTTTGAAGGTAACATAACAGCTTATGGGTAATGCACAGTATATTGTTTTTCTGAAGGTGTGCAAAGGGAGCAAACAAGTGCCTTAGTTCAATGGTTATATGTAACTGGAAAGACTTCATTCTATGCAAACTTGGAAGATCAATAATTTGTTGAATCAAAAGTTTCAGTAATAAAAGGGGGAAAACTATAAAAGTGGAAACCCAAAATTTTAGTTGTTTTTTTCTACTTTTGGAAGATTGGGGTCATTACTTCTGTAGTTATGTGCAGTTGGTTATCCTGTAATACACTTAAGACTGTGTTTGATTGTCCAGAGAGTGTGGAAGAATGAATAGTTCACTTCCCCAGACTTTCTAACATTTCAGTTTTACTCTCTTCCCCACAATCTACAGGTTTTCTTAAATCTTAATTCTACATGTATTTCTAAATTGAACATTAATTACCACCAGCATGATTTTCTATTGGTCTTTGGAGTACAGTAAACTACAATCATATTGGAAGATACAAATACTAAAGGTTTCAAATTATGAACCTATTAATTGGATTAGAGTGTTGACCAGATTTTATGGTTTTGGGTTTCCAAGTCTAAAATCCAAGTTTTGCCAAGAATCACAAGTAGAATATTCCCACCTCAAATGAAAGGATCAAAGTAAAGCATTGCTTTATACAAACAGTTAATGTTCAAGTATAATTATAGAAAAGTATAATTAGCAGTAGAATAGAAAGAGAACTATAGAAGTACTAATTAGAAAGCTCTAAAATTAAGGCTGTGTGCCGCATGCATGGGTTCACATGAAAGTTCTATGGATTTGGTGAAGATGAGGACCTTGGGCAAATTCCAACCTCAGCCCAACCCACCAAAGAGATAGAAATATAGGAACCGTGGTGACTGACTTTTTTCACCCATGGTGAAGGAGGAATCTCATCACCACTGCCATCGATCCTGTCCTGCCTGATTGGACTATTATATAAGGAGCTTTCGACCTTGTACAATAGGGGATGGGAGTTTATGATGGCACAAGAGTCCGATCATAAGGTAAAGTCACTAGTGGTGAGGGGATTCTTCGTGTTCTCCACGAGTGAAGGAAAACTGTCAAAAAATTGGACATGAGGGCCGAGTATTAACCAAACCCAAGGAATTAACTCAACCTAAATTTTGAATTTTCATGGCAGTGGGCTGGTATATTTTGGGAACTGGACCTATTAAAGATCCAATGGATGTGAGGCCCAAGACTAGCCCATGAACACACTTGATGGAAATGCTTTATGAGACAGAGGAACGTTGCTAAGACAGAAAAGAGATGAGAAATTTTCTTTATCAATCAAATTTTATGACACAAAATGTCTGCTTTTTTCCATTCTTTGTTAATGGTTAATTTTTCTTCTTATCTTCTTTTCATTTTCTTAAACTATTCATTGTTCACTGTTCATACACCTTTAATGAACAACCTATATCCCATTCCAAATATTAATATATAGAGGAATTTTAATTGTTCAAGCTAGTCCATTGATATAAGAATGATACAACAAAGTATAAGGGAAAGAAAAAAAGAAAAGGGAAGCAAGCCCTTTGTTCTTTGTATCACAAACTTGATGTTTCATCCTTTAAATAAGTTGTTCCATATTTAGTACAGATGTTTCACAGACCCTATAAGTCTTAGTTGCTAACCTCAACAAGGAAATTAGTAGAATGACTAATTGACTTGTTCCAACACCTTATACACTCATTTTTTTTCATACTCAATCACCTTAATCATCCTTCTATATATGCCCTAGCAAACCATGAATTAGTCAACTCTCCTATTTCACTTGCTCCATAATTTTCCTCATTGGAAACAAATTAAGATCTACCCAACAATTTAATGGCTTTGAAATGGATTTTTGATAATTAAATAAGCAACTTTAGTTCATATTAGTTCATATGGTAGGGAAGCAAGAAAGACTATGTAACTTAACAAATTTTGAAAACTGATGAAAGGAACTTGTTAGCAACCATTCTTTGTATCAAATCATCAAGTGGTGATTACTTTATAGCATCAACTATCATATTATTGCAATTCATGAATGTATCCAATTTTGAATGATTATATCTAATACTTACTTAGAAACAACATGGGCCTTCTTAATACATGGTCTTCTCATTTGTGTTAAGTCTAATCCCATATAAAGATGAAATACTTGGGACCCAACAAGAGTTTACTCGATTAAATGATCTCGATTAATTATCTAATTGGTTAATTATATTTATTTCCTTTAGATGGCTAGAAATGCGAGAGCACTCGTTTGGATGAGAAGTCCATTCTCGATGTATAATTTCTTAGAAATGAACAAAATTAATCGATGTCGACATAATTTATAAGAAATGTTTAGTTGGTGGTATTAGTCTTCACTCTTCACTAATTAAATGATGCATAAGTCATCTCAAAATAAAAGTAAATGAAGCATATATACCAATACTTCATTTTTTTTTAGTACATATATAGTAGACACCAGATTCTTTATTGCCTCATGGCATATTCTTGTAAACTATTTACTTTTCTTAAGGATCATTTCATGCACCTATTCCATATTTAGAATGAGTCATCTTTTTTATTTTCTTTTGGGATGAAATATCTAGTTCAATTTATTAGTTTTATATAAATAAAAAAAAATTTCCTCACCATCTATCTTTCCATGGATTTGATTCTCAACCAAGTCCAAAACATTCCTCTAATGCCCTTAGAAGTGCATGAAGAAACACTGACTTAGATGTTTATCACTCCTTTCTGAGGGCATTAGCTGGAACAAACAGAATATTATAGCTTCTCACATATGGATCATACCTTAAGAGTCTCTTTAATTAAAGTCTATTCTATTGAGTTCACCATTTTAGCCTCAAGTAGCCATTTAGAATGGACATTTGAATTAGAATCCAAGAGAGAATTGTTCAAATGCATGAGATATAGATGCCTCTTTTTAAAAAATTTAAACTAATTTCACAATCAAAAAATTTTCAATAACACCTAACCATGTTCTTTCTGAGTCATCTTCCTTTAACCTTTAGTCCACAGGAAAAGGTTTTCAAGACACCATCTAGGTACCTTTTCTAGACAACCACTCTCCTCTTCCAAGAAGAAGTGGAAATAATTTAAGAAGGTTGCTCCCTTTATGTATGCATTAGTACTTTTCTTTCTCTGATGAATATTTATATCTTTGAACCAGTATAAGAATATTCAATTTAACCTAATTGGAATCTTTGCCTAAGAAGGTAGCAATTAAGTACCAAATCTTGAGATTTAATAAGATTACCTTTTCATTAGTTCATATCCTAATTCAATTGCAATATATATACAAATATACCATGAGTTATTCTCTTATGGTTTAAGCCCATAATTCAGATTTGGCCCAATTTGATTAAGAAAGAGGGGAGGGCCATGAGTTCCAATTTATTTTCTTTATCTTTCTTCAGCTGTGTTTGGTATGCATTCTCGGAATAGATTTTGCATCTAGAACACAATCTAAAGTGAAAAAATAGAGACAAATAACCAGATTTCAGAATTTGTTCTCGGCCTAGAATCTATTCCAAGTATGCATACCAAATACAACCTTCATTTTTATAAATGAGAGGTGGATACATAGTTCTTGAAGGAGGGTCCAAGTTTGGAAATCACCAATACAAACCCTATATTGTAATAGGGAAAAGGTTCTCTAAGCCATTCGAGTAGGGTACGCTAGCAACTCTATCTCTATTTCTCTTTTTCTCACATGAAATAATCGTATTCCCCTCAAATATACAATACTATTTTGTCACATCTCATTTGTGCGTTCCTCTATGCCGCTTACTCAGAAAACCCTTATCCATTGTAATATTTTCTTTTTTCTTTTCTTTGATAAGAAATGCCCATCTTGTTTGGTCATTTTTGCACGTTTTGGATGCTCAACTACTAGTCTAGGGCCCGTGGGGTGGTGGTAGTGAGAAGCAATAACTGCAATCCCAGAAGAAGAGCCCACCACCCATTTGCTACCCCTTTCATAAGGGAACATCAGCCTTACAAGCAGAGGAGCACCACAACTGCCATGAGAGATTGGGATAAAAAAAAAAAAAAAAAAGGAAGATATCACAAGAGAATTGGGTCAAACAGTGTTGGATGTCTTCCCTTATAGAACATGAGGACACATGATGCACATGGAAGTAGCAATCACTCAATGTTGGGGGTGTCCTACCTTGGGCATTTATCAATTTGTACTTAGATTGCATGATCAAATCCATTGAATTAGAATTATTTCTGATCCATTTTGTCGACTAGTTGTTTTAGGGAAAATTATCAGATTATCCAAAAATGGTTTTGATGTACCAAATTATTCACTTAATTTTCTCGTTTAATCAAATTACCCAAAATAAATACGTGAATTATTAAATGTTCGCTCTACGGAAAACTCACACATTTACATTTTTAAAAAAAAATATTCTTACCCCTACAAATCTCCTCCTTCCTTTCGAATTGTTATGATGTCCACATCTGTGCACACATGATTAACAATATCTTTGGATATTTTTATGACAATGATTAGATGTAATAATGTAAAAAATGTACATGAGTGACGGATTGACATAAAATAGACGTTATATAGGGTATTTCAATATTAGACATATATATATTTTGGAATAACTTGATTAAATAAAAATTAATAAAAGAAAAAGTTTTCCTTCACTACGTAGTGAAAGTTCACTACACCATTATAGGGTTCAGAAACTCCTATGAGATTTTAATATGTTGTGCAAAATATTCTCTTGATACCCTCTCACACGCATCTGAAGCCTCACAATGAATGGATTCTCATTCACAATGGCTTTAGAAAAACTTGATCCAAAATTAAATAATTTGATAAATCAAAATTCATGATTGAAAAAGTAATTTAATAAAAAAATTTCCATCTTTCTATGTACATAATAGAGTTGATGGCAATCCAAGTAGAAGGACACATAAGGGTTAAAAGCTATACAAAGCAGCTCATGAGCTATATTACCAACATCCCAAAAGACATGGAACTGGTAGTTCCATTTAGGGAACCATGACTGCCTTGATAAAGCCAGCTATAATATGATTTGACTCTGCTTAGTAGGCAGAGCCTTAAGAGTTACACCTTACAACTGCAGAAGTCCTTTCAAAGGAAGCATGAATTAATTTTTTCTTCTTCTGATTTGGTACTAAAACACAGTATATCCTTGGGAGGTTAATCACTTAGGATTCAAACCACCCCAGCACCGACACCAATGAAAAAAGTGAAAAAGAAGGAAGACACAGAAAACACAGAAAGCAGAACTATACTTTGCTTCTATTTTTTTAATGAAAATTAAACCTCAACAAAAAAAAAAGGTAAATCTTGTTTCTCTTTTTATGGAAACCCTAAACATCACTAGTTATCACTACTTAGGTGAAAGTGATATAAATTACAAGAAGGAATTACAGTTTATAAGTGCATAGCCCTGCATGTTGTTACAATATTAGTAAACACAATAAAATGGATTGAGTTTTCTATAAGTCATGGTGAAAGAGGAATTCCATTTTTGATGGTCATCATTGCGTTTGGATGGGTGTCAAGATTCAAGAACAGTAAAGGATATTAATTTCAGACCTCTAAGAAAAAGGAAAAAATAATGACAATAGTTTTGTCCGTGTTTCCTTCACAAGCGATGAAAGAAACCTTCTCCTAATAAAATTATGGGAAAAAGAAAACTGCCCACTTGCCCAGCAGTGCCCCTATGCCCAAACACACGGCACCATGAAATGACCATCCTGCCCCTGGTTGGATGCATGTGTCATGTGTGCGTGCTCCATTGTCCCCGTGTTAGCATAGTGGCTACACAACCGGGCTGCGATCCCCCTCCCTAAAATTATTCAGTTTAGTAAACTTTGGATATATATTTAAAAGTTTTTTGACAAAATAACTGAAGGTCGTGCTTGGTACGTTGGTCAAGTGCTCACTTGTTGAATGCTTGATCTAGTAATTAAGCAGGTGCTATCGACTATATATTTCATTAGTTGAATGGGGATTACTATTTACAAGGGCATTTATGCCCCCCTAATCTTGTTGATATATTGTTCATATATGTCACCTATACTATTCATGTAATAAGTTAAGAGTCAAAACCCAAATCCCCACTTAATTATGGCAATAAATATCTAAGAGATTTGTTGAGAAGGCTATATTCTGAAATTAGTTGAAAAAATTGGATAATATCCAAAGCATAATTAAAGTTTGATTTGACTAAACCACTTTAATGTTTCATTACAACCCAAAGATTAGAAGAATTGCAAAAAATAAACATCAAGGTGGTTTGCATGATGGGATCAAACATCTGGTATAGGGTTTGATTTTTGTGTGAAAAGATTGGGCATAACCCTGGTATATTGAAAGCTAGTGCCCACTATGTCTATCTCTCTTCTCCGCTTTGCAATGACTCCCAAGCCTCTCCTGCATGATACCCTTTCTTATGCTCTCATTGGTGCAGCCCGCTAGCTTGCCATGTGTGAGTGATGTCTCTATTACCTCTCTCTTTTTAGGGAAAAAAATTTTCTTCTCCAAGGAGGAAGTGATCATTCACCATGATGTGATCCCATTATTGGATTCCTGGAAGGTCAATTTCATCATTAAACTCCCACCTCTATGACTCTATTGTGTGTAGTGGGAAGTATTAATTTTTCCGTAGTTCGATCAAAACTTTAGACGTCTTAGTTTAAGAGGTTCTCTACTCATTGTGAGTGCAAAGAAAGTTTTTTTTTTTTTTTGGGAAAAAGTTGGGAACACTATTAGTGCACTGTATGCTAGCGCCCTCTACATCTATCTCTCTTTCTCCATTTAAAATGACCCCCTTACCCATCCTCAATGATGCTCCATCCTATACCCCATTAATGTCATCCGCTAGCTTACCGCCCATAGACAGTGTGTCTATTCCTCCTTTTTTTTTCCCCATAACTTCTACTCAGTAAAACATCAAGGTGGTTTGATTCAATTGAACTCGACCAATGACCTTGCCAATTTCATATGGAAAATAATTATAGTCTAATTAAGTAAAAGGAATTCAAACGGCCACTTCAAAATGTTTGACAAAAGATGGATGTGTAGAGGGATCCGGCTCCTCTCCAATTTGCAGCGCACATCGTGCGGCTGGGAATTAGAAACTTCTGTAAAATTGGTACAATATTAATTCTTGCATTACAGTGGAAACGGATTAAAATGTCTTAAAAAAACTAAGTTATTATGATGGTAAAAAAAAAGGGGGGAGGGGGGAAGGGGGGGGGGGGGCGCATGCACGAGGCTCTCGCCACTCTCGGAAGAATTATAATGTACACAATCTTACCCTTGCTTCGTGGATAGATGATTTTCCGATTCAAACCCACGACCACTAGGTCCCATTGTAATTATTTTTTTTCTTTTCTTTGATAAGAAATGTCCATCTTGTTTGGTCATTTTTTCACGTTTTGGGCTCTCAACTACTTATATAGGACATATGGGGTCATCTTAGTAGGAAGCAATAACTTCAACCGCACAAGAAAGAGCCCACCACCCATTTATCTTCCCCTTTCAAGCAGTAGGAGCACCACAAATTAATGCCCTGAGAGATTGGGACCCAAAAAATCACAGGAAGATATCACAAGAGAATTGCGTCAAACAATGGTGACTATCTTCCCTTATAGAACATGAGGACACATTATGCATATGTGAGTAACTATCACTCAACCTTTCTTTTTTTTTTTTTTGGAGTAGGGTTAGTGTTCCATTTTGGGCATTTATCATTTTGTACTTAGTTTGCATGATCAAATACAATAAAGGGAGAAACAACATTAACCGGTGCTGTGTCTGGACGTGTATCTCACAGTATACTTGGGAGCTAAAGAATTTAGGACTCAATCACCCACCACCGACACCGCTGAAGAAAGTGAAAAAACTAAAAAAGAAGACACAGAGAAACCAGAAAGCAGAACTCAATCATTTCCATTTTCAAATGAAAACCAAGCCTTAACAAGAAAAGTAATTCATGTTTCTATTTTTGGAAAACCCTAAACATCACTAGTTAATTATCAGTACTTCTTATGTGAAAGTGAATTAAATTACAATATAGAGAAGGAATTATAGTGTCGTTTGTTACAATATCAGTACACATAAAAAAAATGGAATGAGTTTTCTTTAAACCACAGTAAAGAAGGAATCCCTTTGTTGATGATCATCATCGGACTTGGATGGGTGTCAGGAATAGTAAAGGACATTTCAAACTTTTAAGAAAAAAAAGGGAATAATGATAGTAGATTTGGTGGTGTTTCACCCGCAGTGAAAAAAACCGGCCTTTTCCTAATAAAATTATGGGAAAATTTTTTTATCCGGCAGCGCCCCCTATATCTAGACACAGTGAAAAAAAACCAGTCTTTTCCTAATAAAATTATGAGAAAAATTCTTGCTCGGCACCATCCCCACACCCTCTATTGGATGCCCATGCACTCTCATTGGCCCCCATGCTGGTGCAGTGACCATGTAGCTGGGGGCCCTGACCCACTCCTTAAAATTATTCAGTTAAGTAAACTTAGGATATATATTTAAATGATAGGAATTCTCTGTGGGAGAACCTGGCTCCTACGTGCACACGACGGCATCAATAAGCCGGTCATTACAGCCTTTTATGGGGGTCGGGGCTGTCATTTCACTCCCTCTGTGACGGGCACATGGCGCAGACTCACTCACAAAGATGAAAGAACCTTCTCCATTATTAAGTGCTATGGCAAGATGAACAACAAATTGAGAGAGAGAAACTCAAAAATAAATAAATAAAAGTGAGATGTCTTCCACTCGAGTGCGCATAGGGACGGAGGTTGTACCCAGACACATGGGGTGGTACGGGCACGTCATTTCGGTCATTCAAGGTGTTGGCCCGATCATTTTGCTCACCACCATGTGTCTAGGCGCATCCTACGCCCCAGTGCAGAGAACAATTTCTCATAAATAAATAAAATACTCTAAGGAGTGAATGCTTTATTGCTGATGCAATTAGTGAAGACCTTGAAATCTCCTTTTCCTTAGATATTTTTTTTTAAGGTTATATTTATGTGAACTTCTAAGTTTTTTAAGCTTCAATCATCTCTTAAAAAAAAAACTCATATTATCTCTAAGATATTTAAGGTTACAAAATGGATAGGGCTCAACCATACATCAAAACCAAATTGATTTTATAGTTTTAGGGCTCTAAAACTAACATGAATTAATCAACTAATGAATGTTTGATTAAGTGTTCCTCTTTTATGCCACCTTACAATTAAGTGTTTTTTTTTTCTCTTTTTTAAAGAACCTTTCAACTTGGTTGACATCAATTTGGCGAGTGATCTAAGTAATTAAGCATGTGAGCAAGTGCTACTGAGCATATATTTCATTAGTTGAATGTGGATTACCATTTACAAGGGCATTAATGCCCCCTATTCTTGTTGATGTGTATTGTCCAATGTCACCCGTGATATTCATGTTTTAAGTTGGAGACAAAACCCAAAACCCAAAACCCAAAACCCCACTTGGAGGAATAATATCTAAGAGATTTGTTGAAAAGTCTCTATTTTGAAGACTATTTGAAAAATTGGAACAAATCCACACTATAATTAAAGTTTGATTGGACTAAACCATCTTGATATTTTCAATTCAAAGATTATAAGAACAGCAGAAACAAATATTAAGGTTGTTCATGCGGTGTCAACATCTGGTATAGGGTTTGATTTCTGTATTTTTTTTATGGAAAAAGTTTTTAGCTATTGAAATGATATTTTTTTATGGAAAAAGTTTTTGGCTATTGAAATGAAATAACATTCATCATGATGTGACGTTATGATCGGACTTCTTCTGAAATACTAGTTTCATTATTAAACTCCCACCCTCTTTTTTTTATTTTTTTTATTTTTTATCTTTTCTTCTTATGTAAAATTTCTTTTTTCATTTTGAGTGAAAGGAAAATCAATTTAATTTTTTTTAATCATTTGCTTGATAAAACATCACGGTGGTTTGGTTCAATTGAATCAGACCAATGACTTTGGTCAATTTCATATGGAAAAGAGGGGGAAAAAAAATGATTAAAAGATACAATAAAAAGGTAATTTTGAGGGTTTAAAGGGTAAGGAGGAAGAGAAGGTTAAGTACTAGAGTACAGTGTATAGGGTGGGAGTGAGCTTGTATGAGCGGTAGAGTGTCAGATGAGTTGTATTGGGATTTGGGAAAGGGGTAAGGCGGGCATATCCCCCCTCTTATATTCTGAGTTTTATTGATTTGCATTAATAAAAGTCTAAAGGCTGGCCCGGGTCCTAAAAACATATGTTACAAAAATAAAAAAATAAAATAATAAAAAAGAAAAAAGAAGAAGAAGAGGGTTAAAATTTACTTTATTGGGGGAATAAGGTTAAAGTACGACAAAGTTTTCCCCCATAGTCTGTTGAACATTTAGCTACCATCCTAGGGTTCACAAGTCCCTCTTAGGTTTTAGTAGGTTCTTCAAAATACCTTCCCAATACCTCACTCTAAACCTACCTTGGTGAATGAGAAACCGGTATAGAGCGATACGGTATAAGGATTAGTCACTTGCAAAACCGGTATTGGGCGATACGGTACCAATACTTCTAACCATGCTAATTAGGGAGTAGATCTAATAGATAATAAGTGGTGAGAATCATTGGAGGTGACATGGACATGGGTAACGAGGATCTTAAATTAATGCACTATTAAAGAGGGAAGAATGTTTTCTGTGCCGGTGGCATAGGTTGCGCCCAAACACATGGGAGTGGATGAAATGATCACCCTACCCTCCTGAATGGCAGGCCCGTGTCTGGCGCAGACTGCGCTGCAGCACAGAGAACATCAATCCATTAAAGAGAGTTTTTTGCTAGTCTAGGTGCACAGAGAATCTCTTCATCCAAGTTGTTTTGATTGTTATAATTAGATTTCTAAAATAATGAGAATCATCATTAACTTCCACCCCTATTTACAAAGGTCTAAAATACTCTTTCTTTATGGTCTCGTGGATTGGATTGAGCACTAAGTTCTCTCCCCAATGTCGATAAAGGGAAACTCAATCATATTTGAAATAACTCTAAAATTACTATGGAAAGACATGCATAATTCAAAGACTACTAACGAGCATGACTTTGAATAGAGTTCATTGATCAAAAAGAATCTATGTAACCAACACCATATAGTTGAGATAAGGTACAATTGAATTGAATTGATCCAATGAGATACCACTCAAAATGGGTCCCATGAACTGCTAGGTCCTACCAACCCATGATTTTAATTTTTAGTGCACAATATTGGATTAGATATTGGTTATCCATAAAATTGATGCAATACTAATATGGTATTGATACAGATCAATCGTATTAAACAAAT
Organism: Telopea speciosissima; assembly: GCF_018873765.1. Classification (NCBI taxonomy): domain Eukaryota; kingdom Viridiplantae; phylum Streptophyta; class Magnoliopsida; order Proteales; family Proteaceae; genus Telopea; species Telopea speciosissima. Next base: position 54,855,464 of record NC_057926.1, on the reverse strand, counting down.
TTACCCCTGATTTTTCTTAAAAAACAGTATTTTTTGGAAAAATATCATCCCCCTCCCCTCTAAGTTTGCCTAATATCAATCCAGTACCCAAGTTTTGAAAAATATCTACCCCCTCCCCTATTTTATAAAGATTATATCAACCGTACCCTAACCGTTAAAAAATACCATTAAGTGATATCCAATTTTTCTAAAACTCCAGATTACCCTTAATGTAATTTTATTCCAATTCTACCCTCTTCAACCCAAAACCCCATTTCCTCTTCTTCGTCTCAACGTTTCTTCTTCTGCCAGCACCACCATCATCGCCACCGCTGCCGCCACAGATCCTCTTCCCCCACCAGCACCACTGCCACTACCACCACCACCGCTGAACCCCATTTCCATCTTTTAACCCAGCTCCTCCATCCCTCTCTTGGACTGGATATTACCCGTCTCTTTCTCCATACGAAACTGAAACCCAAGCCCTCATCTCCTTCTCCAATCTTCTTCCCGCCTTTCTTCTTCTTCTTCTCTAAATGCCCAAACCGAACCCATCTCTCCATTGAACTTCAAAAACCATCTCTCTTTTCCTTCTATTAACCAAATTTATCATCACACCGTGATCCACTCCCTTTCCAAAATCCCAAAAAACGATACCCAAAATTCTGGAATCCAAAATTTGCAGGTTTTGGGTGATTTTAGATAGCAGCCAAGATATTGATTTGATGCTCACCAAACTAAGGTCGAAGGTTACCTTTCTGCCCACCTCCTCTCTTGTAGGTTTTGTTTTGTTCCTAGAGAGTCCAATGCTGTAGCAGACTCTTTAGCTAGGAAGGCCACGTCGGTAGGATGTACGACGATATGGCCAAATTCCACTCCGTGGCTAATGGACTTGTGTAAGCCGTTAGTGGCGTGTCCCCCTCATCCTTTTGAATAGATTTCTTTCTTACCAAAAAAAAAAAAAAAATGTTACCTAGGAGATGCTCTTTGATGTCCCAAAAGTTAGGGCTGAACTGGTTACAAAATCAGATTTAAGTAACAAATCAAACCATGTTGAAATAAATAGAAAAACAGAGAATCCGCTAGTTTGTTAAAACTGAAATTAAGCTTTGGAGATTTGATTTCTGTTATCTTTTATCATTCAACCATCCACAGTCACCCCAACTTCCACCTTTCCCTCCATCCTCCACCCAACTTCTATTTGGCTTCTCATTTCCATCTCCTTACCTTACCTCTTCCCAATCTTCTTCCTTATTTTCTTTCAACCAGTATGTCACTTTATCAAAATTAGCGTTCGAACTCACGACTCAAGAGATTTACTTTAACACACTCAAAGAGACATGGATGAGCTTAAGAATCCCATCGAGTGGAGCTAATATATCAAGGGATAAATTCTAAAAATTTCATGTTCAACCCAATTCTTGATATACGGATCAGATGTAGAGATTTATCAACATAGACCAAACCTAATGTCAGACCAACCTTCAACTACTGTTGAGTAGCCCTTCTAGTTTGATCTCCAAAATATCAGCAGCAGTTGTCGTTCGCCCATGATTTTGGAGGCTGCCAGCCCTCCTTTCGGCCACCACAAGGGGCGGCAGAGGGTGAATTGAAACCCTAATAGGGTTTTTTCCCTGTTTGTCGATTTGGGGAAGACGATGGGGAATATTCTCCGTCTGATTCTCTCAATATGATTAAAAAAAAAGGTTTTCTTTAAGTTAAGTAGTTGGAATTTGCTAACGTGCACTGCTGAGAAGGTGTTAATGTGTGCCAGGGTCGGGTTTGTGGATCCACCCATTAATTCTAATTTAAAAACAGTAATATTGATTTTTCATATGCTATTTTAACAGAGTTAGTCATTTGGGGAACAGTTAGATAGAATTTTTATAAAGTAGGGGAGGGGGTAGATATTTTTCAAAACTTGGGTACTCGATTGATATTAGAAAAACTTAGAGGAGAGGGGGATGATATTTTTCTCTTTTTTTTTTTACTATTTTACCCCTTATCCGTACTGTTTTACCTTAATGACTTATATCGATACATATCGTTCATACCTGATATGATACCGATACCTCAAACGATGCACCAACCATAATCGGATCCATAATTTTTCATTGGATAATGTTGTGTCGAGTACTACTAGAAGTAGAATCTACAATGGATTTTACCCTACTCCTTCTAAAGGCTAGCACATCTCTCACTTCCCAAACATGAGGTTGTAAGTGAAGAATATAATAACCCCACCGCGGCGCCACCCACCATTTCCTTTCACCCCCTCGCATGCTTAAAATCATGTCATGGCGTCCAGTCGCGCAGGGACAAAGGAATGGTAGTGGCAGGTTCCGTGGTGGAATTGTTGGGACCATCAGTGGTCTGGTCAGTCCCTCCCTTATCCTTTCAACTCCCAAATAATATCGACTCCCCAAACCCTAATATTTTCACTCCACTCCCCTTAACCTGCCATAGACAACTGATTTGACACCATTGTCTACCTCCATTCCTTCCCTCGTTGCTCGCCATTCAAACGCTTCTGAAATGACATAAAAACCCTTTACTATCTGCCGCCATATAAAATCCAAACCCAAGTTACTACAAAATTTTGAATTCTTCTAAATAAGGACCCCATAATGGTGACAATTGCCATCCATCACAACTCATATAAAAGAAGGTAACTTCTTCATGGACTCAAGTAATTATTGGGTATATACTTATGTGAAGAAAATATTCATTAGAGACTAAAGGTTTGACGGAGTGATAGTCTCATACGTACTAAAAGGAGAGCTTTAAAGTCCTTGCTGATATAGCATAGTTATGAGCTAGGCCGATCAAAAAATGGTTCGGAGCATAGTCAAGTAACTAATTGTTGAGTCTGTCCAACTTTCTAGATTCTTGATGCCCTTTTCAATTGCAACCTTGAAACCTTCTTCAATTGCATTTGCTTCGGTTTCAATAATTGAACCTCAGGAACCATAGTCAGAGTAGCATTAAATTGATCATCATTAAAGAAAAGGTAAAAAACCCAATCAACCTCCTTAAAGAACTACAAGAAATTGTCACCGATGATAAAGAGAATATGACCATCTATTGCTTTTAGTGGTATCATATTAGATATGTATCAATCAATACTGTCAAAATTAGGGTTTTTTAAATTTTTTTTTTTTTTATCCAAACAATATTTTTATTTTAAAATTGATTTAATATGAACCGATACGATCAATCGGTATAAACATCGGCATCGATATTGACAATAATCAATAATTTTTGTTGATAGACAATAATCAATACCCAATAACATGAAACAAAACCTTGACCTTTGGAGGGTGCTGTGAGGAATGGGGACCAAAAAAATAACAGCCTGGAATTTTTTTAGTATAAAAAGGTAGGGCAACAGTAAAGAATTTTTTTTCTTCTAGAACCCAGAAATAAAAGTGTTGCCTTTTCAAAGACGATTCATTTCAAGAACCCATCCTCTGAATATCTCTCTCTCTCTTTCTCGCTAGGGATGGAACTCAAAGTATCTTAAGGGGTAAATTTTTGTTACTCCCCTGCATTAGCCCTATAATTATTCAAATTCTCTTATTCAAAACATATTTTCTCATTCCCTATCAATTCAAGGATCAAATATTCTTTTTATCATGGGTTGACGTAGAATTTATTCATCGAAAGCCTTAGATAGCTAATGACCTTAGATGAGTATATTTTACTTTCACCAATGAGAATGGGTTTACTGCTAGGTTGTGTGGCCCTTGGCGTCAAATTGAGGGCCAATGCCAATGGAAACACACACTGGGCATCCAAGGGGAGGAGTGAGGTGATCATTTCACTAACCCTTATGAGAGAGCACAGGGATGGCAACATTCTTTTTCCCTTTACAAAGTCAAACTTCTATAACTCTTTCTTGCCGGGTATTTTAAAATTTCTTGATTACTCCACAATCCCTCTTGTTTCCGGCTCCACCGGAGTGCTTAATGATAGCTCCCCCATGTATATCCGTGAGGATTTTATTCCAGCCAAATGACCAATATTGTCTTGCCTATTATTTGATTTGATTTCATCTTCTAACTTGTATTCAAACTATTTGATACCCATTCTATAATAGTTAGGTTGTCAGACAAAAGAAATCCTAAATATATTGATTTCCTTAGTGGGAGAATTTTATTCAAAGATTATAAAAATATTGGACACTTGGTTCTCTCTTTAACTCATGTTAGTATTGTTCGATAGCTTCCATTGTTGAAATACACTAAAGGGAGGAAGAGTGAGAAACCTTGAGTTTCTATAGTCTGTACTGTAGGTGATTCAAGATGTGCATAGGCCAAATCACTTTTTATTTTAAGGATTTACGGGATATAAAGATCGAGTTCAGTTCTGTTACCCACATGGGAACGGGTGGTGACAGATCTAAACCCTCCATGGGGTGTGCGACCCACCTTTAGGGTATGGGATCCACACCCCATGGAGGGGTCAGATCTGTCCCCACCCGTCCCCATGTGGGTAGCTGATCCGGATTTATAAAAATCCTACATTCTATGGAGAAAAAGAGAAAAAATTTTGTGCCGTTCATTTAGAGGGGAAGGTGGGGTGGGTTTGAGGTAAAGTTACTTTTCTCATGAGTAGTAATCAAAATTTCACCAATTTGGTGGGACCTTGGATAATAAAAGGGTGAGATTTTCAAGCGTCACATCAATCGATAAAGCAATTGAGGATGTCCCCAGCTTTTGTAAGTTCACCACCTCTCCCCATGTGGATAGTTGATCTGAATTCCAAGATTGATGTGAGATTTTAAAATACCATATCAGCATTTTGCCATTCAAATCATCGCACCCCACCTAAGTCCCCTCTAAACAAACTAGAGTAATTAATTATAGAAGAAGTACAAAAGAGTGATGGAAATTACTCAAATTAGCCTTCATGGATGAGCTTTATAGCCTCTAGCCTTCTAGATCTGAAACCATAGTGGACCCATCATCACATGGATTTCTATCCCACGGTATGAAATGACAATGAGAAATGGTCCCACATTTCCAAATCGCCCAATTTGAATAATAACTTTCTTTTCGAGACTGACGTAGAGATATCAGAATCAATCCAGTTTCGAGTCCTCAACCTATATACTATGAGAGGCAAAAGAAAACCCACCATCTGACCTCTTCTTAAATTGGACCAGAGAGAAAGAGAGAGAGAGAGAGGATTTGATATAACTACGAAAATATATACATATACGTACAAACGGTAGGTGAAGGGTGGTTCAATGACTGACTCATCTTTCTTATTCAATTTCATTTTCAAGTTCAAATAAATAACTTAAAAAGGGTTAACTTGGATCATGGACTACTTACTAGGTAAGCTTAGGTTAGTGGATGGCTAATCAATTATTAATTAACTCAATTTAGGTTCAATAAATTTAGTTTACTACGGACACGAATGCTTAAGCAAACTATATTCAAAGGATTTACCAAATACTTCTTTTTTATACATATTTTTTATTTTAAAATATTTTTATATAATTTTTTATCTGTGCACCGAGATTGGTGATTGATTCCATCCATTATTTTACAATTTTTCTTAAAGAGATGTAAAGATTCTTAGGCAAACGTAATTCATAAAATTATACAACCTTAATAGATAAATAAGCATGCAAATGCCCGAGGGAGGCAAGAATGAGGACATTGTCAAAAGGAGCTCTTTTAGTTTGGGGATCGAGTTTTTTTTTAATCCACGGTGAAGATAGAATCTTTTTATCCAAAGGTTCTAGTAGTTGTATGGGATTCAAAAAAGATACTTTGATTTGTCAACAATTGGGTTAGGGGGGGGTGGGGGGGAAGGCAAAACCGAGATTCTCTAAGTCATCCAGGTGAAGGAAAACTTTTAGCTTAGTATCTAGTCAAAACTCGAACAAAATCAGTTGACTAGCTAAATCATAGAGAAAGTTCCATCTTCCCATCTATGGTGAAGAGAATCAAGGGCCATTTGCCCTCTATTGTATGAAGTCCACTATTACCCCTAGAGTCTCATCTGATGGTGATAAATTAAGTTATCGAATCTCTTCACAAACTTGGTCCAAATCAGAAAGTGTAAAATAATCATGTGGTACATTTACATCGCAACCATTGAGGTGAAATTTTATTAAAAAAACACTCATGCTTATGATATAGTGTGTCACTATTCCAAGAATTCCATCAAAGCATCAAAACATCTGGATGAAGATATTCTCTTTTCACCTTAGGTGAAAGAAAACTTTTATCTTAGTATCGGGTCAAATCTCAAACAAAATCAGTTGAATAAATGTATCACCATTTTAGAAGTTCCATCAATGGATCAAAACATGTGGATGAAGAGATTTTTTTTTTTTCACCTGGGGAAGAAAAACAACTCGAAATTGAACGCTTTTGCCCTTAGATGCCCATCTGATGGCAATAAAGACGAGGAATCTCATCACAAACGTGGTCCAAAACAGAAAGTGTCAATTGATAAATGTGAAAACTTCATAACTTCTTAACCGTTAGTAAATTTTATTCAGAAAGCTCATACACTTAATTGTATCCGAATAATGTTGTCAACCATAAAGATAACAGCTTTCAGTTTGTGGGTCCAGCATGAAATAATGATTAATCAAAAATGAACGAAGATGATCAAAGAATGAAAAGAAATGGTGGACCCATATTTTTGGTTTTTAAAATTTTTTTATGAGACCCACAAGGAAAGGAGAGGAGAGGATGGAAGAATGAAAATGATCCATCAGGAGAGGTCTATTTTCCAATTTTCTTAAATTTCCATTTTTCCTTCCTTGTAACCTCTGGTTCCGAGGGAAGGGAATTTTGGTCAAAATGAAGGCGTGGGGGTTTCTTGAGACGGTTACAGAGTACAAAAACTACTCATTAATTAATTGGTGTTTTATAGTCAATGATGAAAATTATTTTAATAAATTTTCATAAAAGATTTTAAAAAAGAGACTGTGAGCCAACCCCAACTGGGTGTCCCGTCCCGTCCTGTCCTGCGGTACTGCTAGGTAAGAGCGTCGAAACCCAGGCAAGGCAGCTGTTCACCAGCCCATCCCATCCCCATTCTCTTTTCAGTTTCAGTTTCCGGCGGATGAGATCATCTTGATTTGAACCCCCCAAAAAAAAAATTACAAAGAGAAATAAATTACTTTGGACGGCCTATAAGGTGGGGATGGGCACCACCGGAAGGGTAGGAAAATAGGGACACGTGGAAGCATCACATGAGGATGAGGCAGAGAAGCCGGAGAAGAGAGAGGTGGTGGTGGTGTCAGTGCGGCGTAACCTGTTTCATGTAGGAATGGAGCCATCGTGCGAACGTCACCTCTGACTGAGAAACGACATTATCAAAATGCAAATATCCTCTCAAAGGCCTCAGGGTGCGTGCGTGTAGACAGTAAAAAGACACACTACACTCCTGCCCCTACTGCCCCTACTGCCCACTACTGCATATACACCAGAATAGTTTATAACACTTATAGGTCCCCCATATGGTATAATATTTCCGTTAACTAACTCTGTTAACTCTAACGGTGACCACCATATGTTTCAGTGGCTGCCACCTCCGCAACCTATGTCGACGCCGGGATTGTCTTTCGGTTGGCTAATCTTTTACAGGTTGTTTAATCCTAACTCTAAAATTATATCAAATCAAACGTTTGTGTCGTGGGCCCCCATCGTGTCTGCCATAGCAGATGTTGTATTGGGGTTGATGAACACGTGTACGGTTGTTAGAGTGGGTGTGTATTGTGGGGGCGAAGCGGTTTAGGGATATTTAGTACAAAGGCTTCTCTTATATGTTACAGTGTTTAATCTGGGCAACCTGTACTGAAAGGAAGGAGGGGCCAGGGACATGTGGCGAAGAGATGGGGTGAGAGTTTATCAAGACTGAAGGGTTGCAGTACCACTACGGCTCTCTTGTGACACAGTTGCCTCAGAGGCTGAAACCCACTTTTTTTTTTTTTATTTGTTTTTCTCTTATGAGAGAGAGTGAAAATTCTCAAGAAAGAAAAAAAAAAAAAAGGGGATATCTGGTCCCTGATTGGTTTACTTCCTAGTTCATCTACAGAAGAAATTGAGAGAATTTAGTTTAGTAACTTTAAGTAGTAGTGTTAAGCCCTGTTTTAAATTTCATTTGTTCCTTTTTTTCATTTTTAGGCTTTTTAGTTTTCTTTCTTTCTTTCTTATCTTCTTTAGGTTCTCCAATTCGTTCGTTGGAGCTCGAGCCCGTCACGAGCGTCTTCTATTATTTTCTGATGAGAGGAAGTGAAAAAAAAACCAAGCAATTAAGTTAAAGAGCACCATCACCACAAAATGATCAGATTCTTCTTCTGCTACTACTACTGATTCAGCTTCTGCTGAGAGTTGGGAAAGAGAATCTTCAGTCTAAATCAGTATCAGGGGTTGGTGAGTTTCTGTATTGATCTCTGTTTTTGTGGGTTTTGTTTTGTTGGGAGGAGGAGGAAAGATGAAGAGAGAGCATCAAGAGAGTAGCGGCGGCGGCGGCGGTGGTAGTGTTGGTGGTTGTGGTGGAGCTTATTCAATGGGGGCTGCGCCGGACATGGGGAAGGCAAAGATGTGGGATGACCCACAGCAGCAAGATGCAGGAATGGATGAGCTTCTCTCTGTGTTGGGTTACAAGGTGAAGTCATCGGACATGGCGGAAGTGGCTCAGAAGCTTGAGCAGCTGGAGATGGTAATCGGCAATGTTCAGGAAGATGGCCTTTCACATCTAGCTTCCGAGACTGTTCATTACAACCCTTCTGATCTCTATACCTGGCTTGAAAGTATGCTCTCTGAAATCAACCCTCCACCCAATTTCGATCCGAACTCTGCTCAACAGCCGCCTTTGCCCCAACCCATTGATGATCCTCTCCTCGCTCCTGCCGAGTGTTCGACCATCACCACAGTTGATTTCCCCAATTCAACGCAACATCAACATCAACATCAACAACAGCAACCTCGAATCTACGATGCACCTTCGGATTACGATCTCAGAGCAATCCCAGGCGGGGCCATTTACGCACATACGGAAGCTTCATCGGCTCCTTCCAGAGAGACCAAACGGATGAAACCGACTTCCACCACATCTACTTCCTCTGCATCGGCAACCGCATCTTCATCGCCTGCTGCTACTGTTCCTCCTGTAGGTGTAGGGGTTACGACGACCGAGTTATCTCGGCCGGTCGTACTTATGGAGCCGCAGGAGAACGGGATCCGATTAGTCCACAGCTTGATGGCCTGCGCCGAGGCGGTTCAACAAGATAATCTTAAGGTCGCTGAGGCACTTGTCCAACAGATAGGGTTGCTGGCCCGGTCTCAAGCCGGTGCCATGAGAAAGGTCGCTACATACTTTGCAGAAGCCCTAGCTCAGAGAATTTATCGATTGTACCCTCAGGAGAACTTGGAATCGTCCATCTCAGATATTCTCCAGATGCATTTCTACGAGACCTGCCCATACTTGAAATTCGCCCATTTTACGGCCAACCAAGCAATCCTGGAGGCATTCGCAGGGAAAAGCCGAGTTCACGTTATCGATTTTAGCATGAAACAAGGGATGCAGTGGCCGGCTCTGATGCAGGCGCTGGCACTCCGACCTGGTGGTCCGCCCACGTTCCGGTTAACCGGAATCGGCCCACCTCAGCCGGACAATAGCGATTCTTTGCAGCAAGTAGGGTGGAAGCTGGCTCAGCTGGCGGATACCATTAATGTCAAATTCGAGTACAAAGGGTTTGTGGTGAACAATTTGGCCGACCTGGACCCGTCGGTGCTGGAGCTGAGGCCAAGCGAGGTGGAGGCGGTGGCGGTGAATTCCGTATTCGAGCTTCACAGGCTATTGGGTCGACCGGGAGCAATGGAGAAGGTGTTGACATCGATCAAGGAGATGAAGCCGAAGATCGTGACGATCGTGGAACAGGAAGCGAACCATAACGGACCAGTGTTCTTGGACCGGTTCACGGAGGCGCTGCATTACTACTCCACCTTGTTTGACTCGTTGGAAGGGTGTGGGGTGTCGCCGCCAAACACTCAAGACCTATTGATGTCGGAGATGTATTTGGGGAGGCAGATCTGCAACGTGGTGGCCTGCGAAGGGACGAATCGGGTGGAGCGACACGAGACGCTGACTCAGTGGCGAACTAGGATGGGATCGTCCGGGTTCTCACCGGTTCATCTCGGGTCCAACGCGTTCAAACAGGCCAGTATGTTGTTAGCTTTGTTTGCGGGTGGGGATGGGTACAGGGTGGAGGAAAACAATGGGTGTCTCATGCTAGGCTGGCACACAAGGCCACTCATAACCACGTCAGCTTGGCAACTTGATGCAAGCGATTCTAAATGAGTCAACTCAACTAACTCATCTCTTGTTTTCTCACGACACGTGAGTCACAACGAGTCGGCTCAATTTAACACAGCAGCCAAACGAGACGTTATAACCCAATGAAGTGAAGTTGAACTGCTCTCTGTTAAATGCTGAGCTGCGCCGTGAGTGTGAGACCCACCACCGAATTACCCGAAATGTGTCTCCAAACCTCTCTTTTTTGGTTTTTTTGAAATTTTCTTATCCTTTTTTGCCCTTTTCCTTGTATCTCATCCATGGTGAATGATGAATGCCAATGTGTATTTATTATAAATATATCTGTTTTTTAATAAATAAACTAGAAATGTCATTTTCGTCAAGTCAAATTATTTTACTTTTCAAGTAATACTTTTTTTATAATATTGTTTTACTTAGGCTTTCAAGGGGGAGGTCTTCCACTCTTCCTTTTCCCTAGTTAATTAATTGATTAATAAGTTTCTTTAGAGGAATAAATAATAATTAATTGATTAATCATTTTCTTTTGAGGAATATAAAATGGAAAAGAAGAGGAGTTTGAAAAAGTTGAAGGCCACGTTAATCCTTGGTTATTGGATTTAATCAATGTATGTGTGTGTGTGTGTGTGTATGATGCTGTACACTAAGGTCATAAGTATTTTCCAAATTTAACAATTTCAAGTGGGTCTAAGTTGAGTGGGAAGTGGAATAGTGGATTGGCATGACTGATTTGACCCTCCCTTCAATTAATAAGTTGGTCAGCCATCACAACCCAAAATTAAAGGAGAAAACCTGATTTTAATGCCTTATTTATTCCTTCTTCCTCCCTTTCACTATCACTATGGTTTTGCGCTTGTGGTTATGGACTTAGGTATTGGTCGGGTCGGATCGGGTTGATTTGCCCTTCAAAAGACCAATACCTAGGTTTTTAAAAAAAAACTATTTTATCATCCACTCATACCACTGATATGATATTATAGGCATCGAAATTGATCACAATTGATATTGATATGACCAATTCGATTTCCTTCCCCACCACTTCCTTGGGTTGGCACACCGCTCTTAAATTTTAGTATTTTCTTCAAAATATCCTCCAATATCTCCTAAGTGCATCTGCACCCATATGGTGAAAGGAAACTCGGTCCATGCAAAATTGATAAATAAAAAGCATGCAAAACCATGCTTATACTTCAGTGTTCATTACTACTATTTCTTTATTTAGAGCTTGCACTCTCATTGGACAATTGAAGTGTGCGAGCAAGCATCACCTTGGACTAGATTTTACCTGTCCATATGAGTAGGCGATACTTTTGCTCGCCTATGTGTCTAGGCGAAGGAGCCATGTGGACCACGCAACCAGATTATCCTTTTTTTTTTTCATTTATTTATTAAGGGTGAGGACTATTCATCTGACTAGAATTGGTGATTGTTCAATGAATACCAATTAGTCTTCAACTCACAATTTGTTCATGTAAAAATTTGGAAGTGATTGCTCAATGAATACCAATTCGTCTTCAACTCACAATTTGATCATGTAAAAATTTGGAAGACAAGTCAAAGTAAGATTGGTGTTTTGTTGAAGCTTTATTTGGAACTAAGGATGGAAATGTCATTAACTCTTTCTCTCTCCTGGAGACCTAGTTAAAGGTGTCATAGAAGAATCTGTAGAGGAATGAGGAAGAGTTTCATGGAGGTATGGGATTGAAAAGGACTAATAGAAGGGGGGGGGGGGGGGCGGGGGTGATATTGACAAGCCACATCAACAACCACCACCACACTCTGCTCTCTGCTTTGTCAAAGGGACAAAATGGTATATTAAAGTCACCAATTTGAGAGCTTTTATAGGATATTCCATTCTCCATATTAAAGCTAGCTATACATGTCAACACCCGCCTACTATTTCCCAAAACCCTTTTTAATCCATGGAATGACTACTTTCATGAGAGTGAGTGAGTGACCATTCTTACTATTACTGTCTACTGATCCCACTTTCTCACCGTGAAAGGAAAGCTTTTTATCCTCTTTTAATAAGTTTTATTATTATTAACACTTTTTAACTGGTAAGGTAGATGGAACCATGGAAGGGCTGACCTCAAATGTTATGATTCATTAAATTCCTAATCCCATGCAAAGGGAGCCTTTGGGCCTTCAATGGGTCAAATCAATTAACATACCCTGACCCATATGCCCCGGCCGTGGAAGTTGGACTTGGACAGCCAAATTAAGCTGGACAAAGCCTGATGGAGACCAAACTTATTCACACACGAGAGAGAGAGAGAGAGAGAGAGAGAGAGAGAGAGAGAGAGAGAGAGTGTATCCCGTGCGTGAGGCTCCCTCGTGTTTCGGGGTTTGGGAAAGGTCATAATGTACGCAATCTTACCTTTGTTTTTCTCATAGAGCTGTCTTCAATCTTAGCATGGGCTTGCATGTCTTCCTTAAATAGGTCTGAGCCGTTGCTTCTTTGATTGTTGATCAACTAGAAGTTTTTTCTTCATATGGACTCGCTTGGGGCCTCCACTCTTTGAGGAGATCCTCCGTAAAAGAGGTCTTCTATATACCCAAATGAGTGTAGAGTAGAGCCCATTTAGAAATAGTATTGACACAAGCATTCTCAGTCTTACTTACAAAAGAGAAGGGAAAAGAAAAAAAAAAAAAAAAAAAAAAACCTCAAAGGGAGTGAAGAGGGGCTTTGATGTGCATCACCAGAGTAGCTACATCAACTGGCAGAGTCAACGATGCATCTAAGAGACAGTTGATTAGCACTTGGCAGTAAGAATGAAAGACCACCCGACGAAGTCCATCAGATAATGGCTTTGAGACCCAGTCTGATAGCCAATGCTTCCCCACGTACAATAACAATAACAGAACTAGGTAAAATGTGATCAACAATCACCATATAGAGGAAACCCTCGAGTCTCGACATCAAGCACAAAAACCACAAACCCCATAGCTCAGGGCCTAGAGAAAAGGGAGGCATCTGAGAATATGTGGAAAGAGCCCTAAAGGAGGGCATGGGAGGGAGCCGTACCCACGGATTATTAATTATCCTCTCCAATTCTTAAACTGTGGCAGTGCAGCAGTGCTAGGTGGAGATGTTGACACCAGACAGTTGTTGCATCCAATAGTCCATATCAAATGTGATATAGACTGTTGGATGCAACAACTGTCAGGTGCCAACATCTCTACCTAGCACTACTGCGTACTGCCACATTTTAAGGAATTGGAGAGGATAATTTTCCCTCACGCACGTACATGTTCACACACACACAAACCAAGTCCCAAAAGGTAGAATTGACTTAGTCAAATCAGGGCACCTCCCCAGATACAGAACCCACTACACCAACTGCCAGTCCGGGGGAGGAGGACGTCAAAGTTAAACATGAAACAAACCACGCTTGCTGAGCAAAAGGGCAGGTAAGGAGAGCGTGTATAACTGTCTCACTAGCGGCCCCGCAACAAGGACATAGATCCGACAGGACAACATTTCAGTGCCAAAGTTTTGAGAGAACTCTAATACCATTTGAACATGTTTTCCAAATAAACTGAAGGATATTGGGAGGGGCTTTTGAAGACCAAATAAATTTTCACACCTCCTTGGGGATAGAGCTAGCAAGTCGACCAGAAGTAAACGCAGAAAGCGAGAGTGAGTAGAAGCCAAACCGATAAGCAGACTTCACATGGAATGTCCCATTTTGGGTGTAGTTGTTAGCTGTATAAATTGCTATTTGGGTTCTAGATTGCATCTCCAAGTTGCATTTTGGTACGTCATACCCAAGACATTCTAAATAGGATTGTAAATGGATAATCGAAAATTCGAATTCGATCCGCATTCGTATCCGTTTAGGGGCATCCGTATTCGATTAGAGATATTCGAAAAAAAATCCGAATAGTCCAATAAAAATCCGAATTCGAATACTTAATTTTAAAAAATTAAGTAAATAACGATCTTGAGGGTTTTTGAAGATTCAATAGGTTCTAGAATATGAGGAGAAGAGAATCATGATCTAAAACTATGGATTGAGAGTGAATTGTATCCATTAGGGGGAGGAAGGTTCGGGTTACATAAGGCAGAGGTGTAAACGGATGGTCAAAAATCTGAATTCGATCCGCATCCTTATTCGATTAGAGATATCCGGAAAAAAATCTGAATACTCCGATAAAAATCCGAATTCGAATACTTAATTTTAAAAAATTAAGTAAATACTTGAGGGTTTTTGAAGATTCAACAGGTTCTAGAATATGAGGAGAAGAGAATCATGATCTAAAACTATGGATTGAGAGTGAATTGTATCCATTAGGGGGAGGAAGGTTCGTGTTACATAAGGCAGAGGTGTAAACGGATGGTCAAAAATCTGAATTCGATCCGGATCCTTATTCGATTAGAGATATCCGAAAAAAAATTCGAATACTCCGATAAAAATCCGAATTCAAATACTTAATTTTAAAAAATTAAGTAAATAACGATCTTGAGGGTTTTTGAAGATTCAACAGATTCTAGAATATGAGGAGAAGAGAATCATGATCTAAAACTATGGATTGAGAGTGAATTATATCCATTAGGGGGAGGAAGGTTCGGGTTACATAAGGCAGAGGTGTAAACGGATGGTCGGAAATCTGAATTCGATCCGCATCCTTATTCGATTAGAGATATCCGAAAAAAAATCCGAATACTCCGATAAAAATCCGAATTCGAATACTTAATTTTAAAAAATTAAGTAAATAACGATCTTGAGGGTTTTTGATGATTCAATAGGTTCTAGAATATGAGGAGAAGAGAATCATGATCTAAAACTATGGACTGAGAGTGAATTGTATCCATTAGGGGGAGGAAGGTTCGGGTTACATAAGGCAGAGGTGTAAACGGATGGTCGAAAATCTGAATTCGATCCGCATCCTTATTCGATTAGAGATATCCGAAAAAAAATCCGAATACTTCGATAAAAATCTGAATTCAAATACTTAATTTTAAAAAATTAAGTAAATAACGATCTTGAGGGTTTTTGAAGATTCAACAGGTTCTAGAATATGAGGAGAAGAGAATCATGATCTAAAACTATGGATTGAGAGTGAATTGTATCCATTAGGGGGAGGAAGGTTCGGGTTACATAAGGCAGAGGTGTAAACGGATGATCGAAAGTTCGAATTCGATCCGCATCCGAATCCGTTTAGAGGTATCCGTATTCGACCAGAAAATATCCGAATACAATTACATCCGATCCGTATCCAAACCGAATCCGATCCGTTTATAGGCCTAATTCTAAAGGGCATTTCAATATCATGATTTCAATCAATGTTCTGTTTGTTTAGACTTAGAAGCCTGGAAGTAAAAGTAAGGTAAATATTTTATTTGATATCTTAATCACTTTACGATCTTGGGCATAAGAGCAGCAAGGTCCTGCCTACCTACGTACTCTAGACCTTAATATATATCTATATATTTTTTTAATGGGTGAAACTTTTCCTTCACCCATGGATAAGGAAATAATTTCCTCTCCACAGGTGATTTGACCTTGTGATTGGACTCTTGTATAATCCTAAATTCCTAATCCAATTATATAGGTTGAAAAGCACCCCTCCTTGTTCAAATCAGAAGGCAGTGATAGTAGTGAGCCAAAAGTTTACTTGGTGAAAGTTAACATCTTTATTTTACTTTCGGTGAAAGTTTTTTCACCCATAGACAAAGGAAGAATTCCCTTTCCCTGGGTGATCGAACTACTGTATAATTGAAAACTCCCACCCCAATAGTATAAGTTGGAAATGCCCCAGTGGTGAGGGAATTCCATCTTCATCATAGGCCCAAAGAAAAACTCGGTTCTAAATTTTATAATTAAAATTTAAAGAAAAAAAAAGGTGAGTAAATAACCATGGTTCACACATACCTTTGTAGATTTTCTCTTCTCCTTTTATTTAATGATGTAGATTTTTAATATCTTTTAAAAAGTTTTTTTCTTTTAGATATGTATAATACTAATATTAATATAAGAGAGAATTTGTTGAATCCCTTTCCCTTAAAAAGTTTACAATCTTTTTTTTTTACTTTCACTCATTTTATGTCGAAACAAATAAAACATAAGAAAATTTTTTAATCAATAAATTGAAGCAGAATTAGCTTTCTAAGTATCCAGTAGAAGTTAGAGCTGTTAAAAAAACAAAAAACTGATGAAAAATTAGGGCAGTTCAATTGAAGTATAATATTGGGTCGTGTTAGGATATCCACGCATAAGACTAAAAAAAAAAAAAGAATAGTCTCACATCGAATATAAAAGAAAATGTGGGTGGATTAATAGGTACTTGAACACCTTCTCCTTAACGACTAGCTTTAGACGATGAGACCTAAGTCTCTAACAAGTCGATTACCAAATCATCTCTAATTGATTAGTGCATTAATTTTGTTACAGTAAAATAGGTAGGCTTGAGTGTGATGTTGTGATTGCAACCAGGAAGACTCAGTGAATCTCATCTAAAGTTCTATATTTTGCATGTACCTTCAGTCAAAAAACTTTAAAACCATTAAAAAAAATAAAGAAAAAAGAAAATTTTATAACCCAATGTTTAGTTGGGATGTCTTTTTCAAATTGCCCTAAAGTCTTAATTTCAAAGTCTATGGGGTCAAAGGTTCTTTGTCTTGGTTTTTCCACTTTTAAGATTTTTTTTCCTTTCTCTTTTACATGCACCATTTGCAGCCTAGTATTCTAAGTAGAAGTACAATTATATTCATTTTCATGGCAAATTTTTGCTGAAAGTAAAAGTTATATCTATTAGTAACGGAGAGCCATGATGTAACAGACTAAAGATCTATAGGTAGGCCATGAACCACTTTCAACATATCAATTATACTCGAAAAGGCAAAAATATCATAGACATAGTTTTCCTCCACCCATAGAGGATGGTTCACCCATCATTCTAGGATTCACAAACCCCAATAAAGTTTTAATATTTTTTCAAAATATCTTCGTGATGCCCCCTCCTACCTTGCGATAAATGAGATCCATTCATTGTGGGTGCAGAAAAACTCGATTCAAATATTATTGGCACAAAGGTGTACTTGTTGTTTTTTTCCAAACCTCACAGAGCATATATTCTACCACGTAGATAGATAATGTTTCAATTCCAGCCGTAGGATAGAGAAGCATGGTTTACGTTAGCAACATGCCAAATTTTAAAGTCTAATTCAATCAAATATTCAAATACCCCTTTGTATTGACATCCATCCTGTGTATATCTATGCATATGACTCCAGAAATTAAGAAAATGAATGGCTTAAATTTGTCTTGTGATTTCTGAAAACATCACAACAATTAAAACGCCAATAACCCACCCAATCCATAAACTATTTTTGAAGAAAACATAGCTAAAACCATTTACAAGGTTTGGAACTTTGCTCCATGTGATAGGAAATGAACATGAGTTTCTCCATGTTATAGAAGATCTCACTCTCATAGTACCTCTGTCAATGGTTTAGTTTCATCTCCAAATACAGTATATATATCATACTATTATATAAAAGCACGTTGTGGCAAATCTTTCAATTACCTATTCTACCCTTCATTCTTATCTATAATTCCATCTTCTTCTCATGCTTTCTCCCGTCTTTTGTTATTATATTCTTTCTTAATATTGGTACCCTTAGCTTTTTTTATTTAATTTTTTCTTAATTCTTAAAACCGTTTTATATGACAGTAAATCTTTCGAATCCCATTCTTACCCCCAAAAAAAAAAAAAAAAAAAAAAAAACTCTCTAACCAAAACTACTCTTCGTGTGACCTTCTATTTCCCTCTCCCTCTCCAATCTCCCAATTTCAGTCCTCTCACGGATTTTTTTTTTCTTCTTGTATTTTGATGTTTGCAGATGATCTTTCGCCTTCTGTATTATGGGTGATCATTAATATTCTTTGTCCCTCCCCTACCCTCTTTTTTCAGAGCATAGGATGTCGTATCCCGTCTTCGACATGGATGAAAAATACTTACACTTACCATCGAGAAAAAATCGATTGTTCGGCAGGCAGAAACCGGTTCATGACATTCTCGGTGGTGGAGAGTGTAAACATATCTTTAATTTCTCAGCTGATCTTTTGTTCATGTTTTACTGCGTTCTTCTGCTTTTCTATCCGCTCCCAATTTTGGTAGCCAGAAAATAAAAGTAAGTTCTTTTATAAATTGGAAAACATGGTAATCATCTATTCTGAAGCTGTTAAAAGATTGGATTTTTCCAATGCCCTCTCTCTCTAAGGATTAATCCTGGAATGTTGAAGCTGCCGTCAATGGTTTGACGGTTTTTACAATTTTAATTTTCTTTTGCCTAAAGTCAGTTCTCATTTTGATGTATTTATAATTCTATTTCAATATCATGCTTCATAGCTTGAGTTTCCTGTTTTTTGGGTGGCTTTTGCACAGAAAGGAAATCCCTTATTGAAACATATCCGAAACGTGAGATGGATGTTTGCAGACATTATTTGTGATTATTTGCTGGGCCCAAACTCATGTGCTCTATATTTGAGGTCTGCATTTCTAAGCTATTTTTATTTCTTCTGCGTTCACTTTACAATTGGATGCTCAAATTTTATTCACTTTTTCTGTTAATCCTTTTAAGAAAGTTAGACAATCAATTAATGGCCATCCCAAGAAATTAATATGACTAACTTGGCTACTGCCTATGTTAGATGAAGGTCACCACGAGTTGTGCTCATGTAAGCTCCCCCTGAAATTATACCAGTTGCCCTGTTAAGCTGAGACAGTTGGACTGAATCCACCTGGTTTGATTTAAATGTTACACCCTGCCTCTAGGTTGATGACAGCATGCTTAAACACTCTATATGATTGTCCTAACTCTAAAATGTGTTGTTGAGAAAATTGAGGAGCATGAATCTATAGTTGGTATTTTACCCTTGATTAGAACTAAGGTACTGTGCTATGGGTTGTTGAATCAAAAGAATCTCAATATCATATTTGGGAATGGCAATGCGGCCATATACCCATCCAAAAATGTAGTTAAAAGTACAACACTGAATGTACTTCTTTATCATTTATCAATCTACATGAAGTCTGTTTCTGTGGCAGAAAATTGGAGTCACATGATGGATATCTTGTGGCATGGGAAACAAGGGATGGGAGCTTCGCTTGGTAGACTAGAAGTTGGTCTGAAGGAGGTAATTGGCTTGGGATAAGTCTATTTGAGAGATGGACATTCCATAATTGGTGATTTGGAAATGGAGTGATCCTATGGCTCAAATAATAGTAGCTATATATTAGGGTTGGGAGGTGAAATAAATATGAGAAATAGCATCACAGCCAATGTTTATAGCACAGGCATGTCAATTTGCCACTTGCGAGAGTGTCAGAAAAAAGGGGAATATCTGATAAAGATCACCAAAATACTTGAAAAAATTCTCACGTAATAGGTCATTGTTATTGGATTCGGAGAACCTTTTAATATAAGAATTCTTTGTTAGATGTAAATGCTTATGAACTCAATATTTTGAAAAAGTGCTGGATGCTAAATATGAAAACAGAAAGAACAAACTCAAGACTCGGTTAACTTGCACCATTTAACAGAGAGAAATGATAATACTACCAATGAGTAGCACTTGAACTCCATGACCCACCTTCCCACCACATATGGGCTTTACAAAATCTGAAAATGAAAATTAAAAATTTTAAGACACCACATTTAAGTGAAGGGGTAATTCATAGAGTTCTTAGCCCCACGTTGTTTGTGGTGCTGGGCTTCCTCTTTGCTAGATGATTTGATTAGCTTAAATAGTTATAAGAATGGGTAACTGAAAGATGTCATTCCATTTGGTTACTTGGTGCAGTGTAGAAAAGCCTCACAGTTGTTTCAGTGTAGAGATGAACTATATTTGGAACATCAACTCTCTATTGAAACTGACAAAAGACATAGTCTAGGTCTCACCTGCTCTGCATATGATGCATATTTACCAACTATGGTTCCTTATTTCTATGGTTGCCAAACCTTAGCAGTATACCCACATGATATCATTGTAACTTGGTGCAGACTTAGGGGGCTTGGTTAAACTGAAACTTTCCAAGTGAAGGAGCTCATGGACATCATAATTTGGTCCTGCCACTTCCACAAGTTACACTGAAGTGTAAGAAAATGTAATAAACAGTCAACCAAGAACTCTACAAAGTTCACTAATTTTTTTAGATGTTTTTGAGAGCCAATATCTTTTGCTTGAATGGGATCCTTGCCTCAAGAAATTTAATCTTTCGCAGCTAAAACAAAAGATCTTCGGAAAAGACAAAAACTGGTTCCTAATCTCTTGATGAAGTCAACGCTTTTCACTATTATTCTGGGGACAAGGCATCATAACATCAAAGATGAGACAACCAAGTTTGTGCATATATAGCCGTGTGGCTCACTTTCTGGCCGAGTACTGTACAAGTTTATATGAGGCGAGAATGGGCATTGGCCTTCTCCCTGGTCAATTCCTTTCTATTTCACCCAAGGACACCGGAGGCCATATATACAGCAGGATGTAAATTTGTGTGTTTCTGTTTTATAATATTATCCTTTATTTGCCTTCACGTACCTCTCAAAATAAAGCTACAACCGAGTTTAAGAAATTTATTTGTTAGAAATGATGGGGATTGAATTCAGTTCTACTCAGATTTATGGTGGGCTCAACATCCATTGAATTGTGGTTGGTTGTGAAATTCTGAGTTACAGAGCAGGTACAATTACTAGGTAAACTTATACGGAAAAGATGAGATGACAAAATTTGAAATGGCTTAAGACCGATGTAATGTAGGATCTTGATATTTTCCACAGCAAAGTTGCTCTCCAAAGGCCTGAGTCTCAGCTTCTCCCTTCAGCAGAGGCTGAATTATACATTTTGGATATAATTTTGATGAATTACAGTGGCTACTGTAACTCTCTTCATTCTCCAAATTTCATATTTCCAAGACATTGAAATCTATATCACTCAATATTCTAAGGTACCTAAGATCAATGCAAAAGGCACTTGATTCCCAATACGTTTTATTTATGATTTTTAGTTTGCATAAAATTGACTTGTGCTCCATCTGTTGATGAATGACTAATTTGTTTTACGGTTTGTAGGTGGGTGGCCGAAAATGGGAAGTTGTCCTTTGTGAGGGATCATGGAGGGAGTTTTGAGTTGTAAGACTTGCTTATCTGCTGAAGTGTTGGGCCATGGATCTTTTTGTGCCTTCTTACAAGGCTGTTTTGACTACTGGGAAAGCCGTAGTTGTGAAGAGGTTCAAGCATATGAACAAAGTGGGCAAGGAAAATTATCAAGCGTAAATGAGCACACTTGGGAGATTGAGAAAAACTTGGCCTCTCGTCCCTTGGTGGTGTAGGTAATGGGCGAAAGCCTATTGCTCAAAGCTAGATGATGATTTTGATGCAAGCAACTTCTGTTAGTGGTTGTTATCACTCTTACATTCATGGTCATCTGTTTTCCCACCACCACAGCAAAGAATTGTTTCTGTATATCGCCTGTCCTGATATAAGTCTCCTCCATCCTTCTCATCTTCTTTCATTTCAGGTATTATATTTTGTTTTTCCTTTATTTTCATTGTCAAAAACTTTTAGAAGAACCTCTAATCCCGTTTTCAGACCCAACCCTCTCTGCTTCCTTTTCTCTGAAACTCATTACAAGTTAAGAGAAATGAGCTTCTATGCCATGGCATTTGGTTTTTAACAGTGGGAAATCTTATTTCTTCTACTTATTATAGTTTATCAGGGCTAACAAATTTGAATTTTATTGTAACAGTTTTTCTGCGCACCATTTTTTTTTGCTAAAGGTCAGCAATTTGTATTAGAAAAAGGGAGAAAATGGATACATTATATGATTACATGGATCCAAATCAAGTGAATCTATAATACGGTCTCCCTAGAGCTTCCCAGCTCACCATACAGGTGACAAAGCTTGGCATTGAATCCCAGTTTGTAGAAGTTCTTCTTTTTGCTGCATGAGTCGCTAGGGCCTCTGCAGCAGAGTTTGCTTCCCGGAAACAGTGCGTGATTCTCCATTGTATTGAGTCAAGATATGCCACCACTCTCCACCAATCTTGCATATATTTCCAAGGGAGAGTGCGATTGATCATTGGGAAATCACAGATTCCAATGATCATGGCGCCATGATCATTGGGAAATCACAGATTCTAGGCATTAATTTTGAATCATTCACTAGCAGGACATCAATGAATGTAACTGTCCACCATCACTCTGTGATCAGACAATTGAAGCTGGTTTTGTTCCTACCAAGGAAGTCTTTTCCAAAGTTTTGGTCTGCAAATTTGATTGATGTGTGTATTTCCTTCGTTGTTTGGGGCTGAGACATAATTCACATTTTGTATCGTATGGCATTTATTCTTTTTTGGGTGTAAAAAAAAATGTCCTCTTATTATTGTTATTACATTGTAATTGGTGTCTTGTTTGGTTAGACAAGTTGTAATTTCATACTCAAAAGTTATGTGAGGAAGTGAAATATCATGTCTGCACATATGGCAATACACTTTAACCATGTCACTGAGATCGTGCCTATATGGTTTGAAGAAGTATCTCATTGATACTTTTGTTGCTTGTTATTATATATTCTCAGCTTGAGGTGCTTCTTATTAGATTTGATGAAGACGATCATAAATTGGTTTGATTTTTTATTTGATATGACCGGCAGGATATCAATGGAATTAACTTGTCGCATCTTTTAAAAATACAGTCTTCAATGGATACAAAATCTTGAGGATATTTTAAATGCTTTAATCTCATGTTAACTCAATCGGCATTTTTTCTCCTAAGTCTATAAAATCAATTGCTACAAAAGACAAAGCTATCTACCATTGCTCCTTCAGTGTGTATTTATTAGTATTCATTTCTACTATTTTGTCTCTCATTTTTCTATATCATAATGTTTTATGATATGCATTAATATTTATTGAAAAAAAGTCAAGAGATTGATACTATTTTGCGCATTGAGAAAGTCTCACTACCTTATAAAACCAAAATAATTTGCTCTCCAAACACTTAATAAATGCTTACACGTGAAGGAGGAATTCCTTCACCACAGTAAAGGAGGAATTCCTTCACCGATGGCCATCATTGGCCTTATAATGGCCTTGGATAGGTGCCAAGGAATAGCAGAGGGTATTTAGACCTCCAATAAATGGACGGGGATGATGTAATAACAACCCTAGATAGATTAGTGTTTCCTTCACCATAGATAAAGAAAAACTTTCACCATGGGTCCATTTATAGTTCAAGATTAATCTATATCAAATGCAAAACATTACTCCATGGTTATTAAGATAAGCTTCTGTATAGGACTCACATTTTTTGAGTCACATGACATGTCAGATGGGATTCAAATTTTGTGAACAAGTAGACCTTAAAGTCTCTTGCTCACATGTCGAGTTTAATGCAAAATGAAAATAACTAAGAGACAAAATAAAATTTTGTAAATGGAAGACTATCATAGAGGGTGCATACCAACACAGAGACTATGGAGGGGGTGTATACTAATACTATTTGGGGGGGGGGGGGGAGAAATGATTAAATTTGGTTTTGAAACTTGACAGCTGACCAATCCAAACCTTATTCTATCTATATGACAATTGGAATTAAGGGTGTAACCGGGTTGGGCTGAGCCAAGTTTTTGAAAACCCAGGCTAGGCTTGGGCCGCTTGGCCATTTTTTTTTGCTTTCATGTATATTTGCATATGAACATACATAGGGTGGGGTTGGGCTGGTCTGGGCTCAACCCAAGGCCTAAGCTCAAGCTTGGGTCAGGAAATGCCTCAAATGCCAGCCCATGCCCTGAAATTTCGGGCAGGCTTCAGAAGGGTTGATTAGTTCCCCGCGCCAAACTCGCAGTACAAATAAAAATTTCATCATCATACTTCATGTGGCTGAACTAAGAAGATTAGGTCCTTGAATTGTCTTCTTGTTTTTTTTTTTTGGCAGGAAAGAAGTTTATTCATTAACAGATAGTGTAGGAGCCGAGGATTCTGGATGACATAGTTCCAGAATCCAGGGAGAGGAATTAGGTCATTCTGACATACACGAAACTGACAGGATCCTCCAGGCAAGAGGATCATCAGCAACTGAGTCGATGTCTCTTGATACATAAGTAGAAGAGTAGGAAATAAAGAAGGAAGCTAAATGCTGAACGTCTTGAATCAGGTGGTCCTTGAATTGTGAAACCATAGTCTTTAATTCCTGGGAAATTATTGATATATGAGGTAGTGTGTTGTTTCATAAGTTAAAAGCTATTCCACTAGTAGCCCTATCATTTTCACCCTCACCCCACAACTCACCCTTATAGTTGGCTTATTCTCCTGCAACATCTCGGCATTGGCATCTTCTCCTGCCATGGGTTTTGGAGCATCTGTTATGTGCTTGGTGGGACCCAATTTGAGGTATTGTGTCCACATTAGAGTGAAACAGGGTCAGGTTTTTTTTGCCATTTGTGCCCTTATATGTACTGAAAAAAAATGAGAGATTTTTAACATCAATCATTCTTAAAAATAATCCTAAAAATTTGAAGTCTTAACATAATACATAATAGTTAATATATAGTTAACCTAAAATTAGGATTGGGCTGCACCGGGGTCATCCTGAGGCTTCAGCCCAGGCCCGGCCAGGCCTTGGGCCTAAAATTCCCAACCTAGGCCCCCACCCCGTGAGCTGAAAATCCCAGCCCAGGCCCTATCCAGGCTTAGGTAGGCTCGGTTCCAATGGGCCAAATTTAGAACCCTAGTATGGGATATGTTAATTAAATGACTTGATTTAATGAATTCTATTACACTTAGTCTGCTTAGCCCATTGGTCAAGTACCCCCAACCCAACCGTCACCACATCTCTCGAGTGGCAGTGCCTTTTATCTCTGGTGCCAACCATCTTTTCCTAGTGACGGGTAATCAGGCATGATCTTTGATTCCTTTCTCTCTCACTCATGCTGTCATGCATGAGCATGATTCTAAGTATCAGTATCGTATCATTCATATGTATTGGTTTTGCTAGTCAATGATACCAATATCGTGCTGATACCGTATAGATAGCACGGTACGGAAAAGGAGTAAAATGGTCAGAAAACTCATTTTTTTAAAAATTTCGAGGATAATGTTGTTCGATACAATCGATCCGGACCGATAACGTATCAATATCGTATCGATTTTGCGTGTTGCCGATATCAATTTCGATGCCATGCACTAAAACCATGTGCAATTAACCATGTTTGGATTTACCTAATCCCCTCAACAATTGAACCCTTGAAATTTGTTGCTTATTAATTAAAATTTTTTTTTTCGGGGAGGGGTCACCCTGTTTTTTCTATTTCTAATTCTTTTATTTAAATTATTTTTATGTAAACCACAATTTCGAGACCTAAATTGCCCTAAATTTTAGTTTGATGTCCAGTTTGGTTATAAAAACTCTGGATCACAGGTACATATAGGTTTGTTTGTAAGATAGCCCTGATAGACAGTTTCCTAAAGAGTTTTATTTTTATTTTTTGGGGGTAAGATCCTAAAGAGTTCATATATAGTAGGTTTTGTTATAAAGGTTTCTTGATTAATTAGGTATAAAATCTTATAGTAATTACTGTAGAAAAGGAATATACACTAAAAAAATGTGTTATACTAAGAGGGCACAAAAGTAAAATTACAGAATATTTGACATCTTAAGGGTTCAATAAGAAAATCTGTTCATGTTTTTTATACCATAGTCATAAATAGAAGGTGAATAGTCCTCATATTTTTGTTGTGCTCGTCTATTTAAGTCTCATCTTTTTTGGTAGAAACGAAACAACACTAAAAAAGAGCAAAAGAAAATATATGTTGTGTGACGGATTGATCTCTCTGCAACTTGAGATGTTGGAGAAAACTAACCAGGTAAGGCCTTAGTTAGTAAGTTTGGGAACGGCAATTGAACGGGAATGGATAAGTACGGCAATTGAACGGGAATGGACGGTAATAATGCTTTTCAAAAATCCGGCTTCATAAAACGCATATGGTAATAATATGGTACACGTTTAATACGGGTATAATACGGCATAGACGGTAATAATACTTTTAAAAAAACGGACATATATTCATTATATAACATGCATTCACCACCTAATAAACAAAATAATATCATGATTTTATGAACTAAAATAAACACAATAATATAATATGCTATATAACATCTCTAAGATTATCATTTAACATACCAAAATATCAATAATTTACAAGAAATGAATGTAGATTGTGTGAAAATGAGATGAGCAAGTTAATTACCTTATCATTAAATCATTCTTCCAACATTACATTTCTTTCTATCTACAATGAGATAACCATATATTTTTAACTAGATGTATTATTGTGAAGGGGGATGAGTTCCCACTAATTAACCAACACAAGACAAGAGGGAGAGTTCCAGATATGGATCTTTACTGTACACATTAGTTACAAGAGACAGAAAAACAAAATAAAATAGAATAGAGATTGAGCCGTTCTCGCCAATATCACACTAGATTCATTTGCTTCACTACTACCATCAAAGTTCAAAGACCAGAGAAACAAGAGGAGAGTACAAGACTTAAGTGCCGCGTTATGGGTCCCAAAGAAATAATCAAATCCATCTCTATCGTAAATAAAAGCTCGCGCATATGACAAGTTAAAGTAGAAAAAGATCTAAAAACACAAAAAGTGTCAGAACACGCTCTCTCTCCCTCTCTCTTTCTTTATTTTCCCAAAAATTAAATTTCTCTTCTCCACCGACCTTTCTGCAATCTTCACAGAGCTGAGGCTTAGAGATCTTGAGCTGCCCAAAGCATTGCAGAGCTTCCGTTCTTGGTCTTTGAACTTTGTGATTTTTGGTTTGATTAGCAAACAATAGGAACTAAAGAAAGGGATACTAACCGAACAACAGTGGAAGAAGGAGAAACATCGCTGCTGCCGTCGCTGACGAAGCTTTGTTGAATGGAGATGGGGAGGATGATTGGAGATGGAGGGCGGCTACTGTTGCCTGCTACAGTTAGATGTTCAACGCAAATCGAAAGGGATGAAAGGGACAGTGAAATCGTTTCCCTAAATTCTAACCTTTTGGGTATTTAAAAAAAAAAAAAAAAAACATATACATTGTATAATACATGTATTATACAAGTATAATACACGTATTATACAAATATAATACTCAACCGATTTAAAAATGTGTTTTTTTTATATAAAAATACAGGGATGGGAGTATTATATGTTCAAAAATTTGGGTACACGTATAATATGTGTATTATACACGTATTTACTAACTAAGGGTAAGGCTAACCCCACCCTCTCTCACCCTTAATTACTTATTTATTTACCTTTATTGTGAATCTTTGCTTTTCTTGTATGAATTTTAGTTAACATTTTCTTGGAATCCGACATTAGAGTGCTCTTTTTAGGTTCAATCAAGCCATATTGGATTTTCATCAAGTTCCGGTCCACGGACTCTAAACATTTGTAGATGGACAAGCTATAACTTTTCATACAAAATATCTGCAGAGGATTGCTAGAAATTTTCCACGTGATGAGTGTGTGGTATTATTTTATTTTCAAGATGTATGTGTGTGACTTAATCTAATTGGAGACTAGAGAAAGATATGCGTCTTGTGCGAGGAGAAGGTGGGCGATCATTTTCAGATTTCAGATGCTTGGGAGTGTGGCCTACGTCAGCACTCCCAATTGCTAGAAATTTTAAAATATTGCTATATATATATATACCACGACAGTCATTTCTAGATGTTGATATGCTGATATAGAAAATAAGTGCTCTCAAAGTTTTCAAGGGGGAGAGTAATGAAGCCCCCTATTAATAGCCATATTTAAAAAGCTGTAAAAAAACTACTCATTTATAAATATTGGACTTCTACCTATACTTGATCGCCTCCTGGTCCAATCGACTGTCCTAACTAGCCGTTAGAGCCAATGGCTCAGTTTACCCTTTACTACTTTTGGTCGATAGAGCATATGGGCATCCGGGGCTACAGAATGTAATAATAGCCATATGTCCATATGACGTGTTAAGATTAGTAGGTCACATCATAGAGGGTCCCCATATATCAAAGAGTTTGGATCTGCTACCCACATGGGGACGAGTGGGAACAGATTTGAATCCTCCATGGGGATGTGGGACCTATCTCTAAGGTGCGGTACCCATTACCCATGGAGGGGTCAGATCTCTCCCCACTAGTCCCCATGTGGGTAGCTGATTCGGATCCCTACACCAGGTCTCGCATGCTTGTGTGGGACACTTTTCCTATTTTGGCATTTTTCAAAGAGACATTGAAAATACTCCATATTTTAAAATTTTAGCACTTCGAAAATCATGTCTCTCTAGAGCCTCTTCATTCGTTGACACAGTGGAATTGCAACAAAGTTTCATACTTCCCTAAGTTCCTGAACAACTTGATCCTATGTATGCAGAAGAAGCTGAGGAATTCCAAACCTTACGGAGTTGGCGCAACATCAGAGTCGAGCAAACCTTATTGAGGAACTACGTCATCATAGCCGAGCCAATTTGACTAAGATGGCACGACATCAAAGCCGAACAAACCTAAACCCAAAGGCACGACATTGAAGCTGAGCAAACATAACCAAGGTGTTGCAGCGCTCAAGCCAGGTAAACCTGGCCGAGCAAAAGCCCACGCGCATGGCCAACCAAATTGAGCCAAACACAAATGCTCATGCAAATGGTCGATCAACATAGGCCGAGTAAAAGCTCAGGCCTATGGTCGATCAAACTGAGCCGAGCAAACACTCAAGCCTATGGCCAACCAAAATAGGCCAAACAAACGCTTAGGCCTATTGCTGAGCAAACACTCATGCCTATGGCCGAGCAAACAAGGCCAAGAAAAGCCTAAGCTGTGGCCGACCAAACTTGACCACCCAAACTTAGGTCTTAGCCAACCAAAATCTGTCCGACAAAAAAAAAGAAAAAAAAAAAGGCAAAAAGGCATCAAATTTTATTCCCTCATACCCATTTTGTGCTCAAGGTAGTAGGAGACATCTGATATACATAAAAATAAAGATAAAGTACATGTACCCCTATAATGCATCTTATATTCCTCGTATCTTCCTAAGTGGTCCAATATTCCACGTACCACCCTTTAATATTCCACGTACCACATCTATTTTACACCCCAAATGCCAGATCGGTCCAATCCATTAAATACCACCGTTAGATGCCAAAATTTTGACCATTTTACCTTTTACTCTATTTTCTTCAATCTGAAAAGACTTAATTACCTTCACTTATTTGTTGCCCTAAACTAATTAAAAATGACCATTTTACCCTTTGTTTTATTTTTATAAATGAAAAGACCTAATTGCCCTCATTTATGTATTACCCCAACCTAATTTGAAAAGACTATTTCACCCCTAAATATTTGTTCCTAAAAATCCCAAAATGCCCTCATCTTCCCCAAATCATCATCTTCTTTTACATACCCACTGTTGCGTGTGAAAACCTCCGATGCTCGGTTCGTCCACGAATGGACCTGCAAAAACCAAGCGATGAGCACAAGAGAACCGGTGTGGCTCCGGCCTAAGACTCTCCGATGCTCAAGTTATGTCTCCAATGCAACAGCGTAACTGCGTAGTAAAAAGCCAGATGATCGATGGTGTTCCATACCTGGGTATTTATAGAGTGAGGAGGAGATGAGGCGATTGGGAGAGTCCTAGTATGGTAGGAATCCTTCTTTCGGAAGGTTCTCCCGCGCATAGCAGAGTGGAGATCTATTTTCAGGGTCGGACTCTTATTAAGGTAAGAGTCCATGTAGAGTGCGATTCCGTGTTGTGCTGGGATCGTGGCTCGATTCCTATCCCGTGATTCTCGGGATGTGCTGACGTGGCCCGGAGGTCCCCGGTGGGGTGCTATGGCAGCTTCAGTGGAGGAGGGCTTCATCCTCGGAGGTCGGCCCTGGGGGTCGGCAAAGGAGGTCGGCAAGGGAGGTCGGCCCGAGAGGTTGGTCTCGGCCGCAAGCTCGGCCGCAAGCTCGGCCAGGAGTCTATGGCTGACCTGTATGAGCTCGGCCTCAGCCACTGGCTGGCTCGCTCGAGTTTGGCTCTGTCAGGTGACTTATCGGAGATGGGGTCGGTCCGGTCTCCTGCTCGGCCCAACTAGGTTCTCGGACTGAGGTCGGGTCGGCCATGTGGCAGCCTCTGATAGGAGGGGTGTTTTATGCCTCATCACCCACCACCACCACCACCACCCACCATTGGCTTTGGGTTCTAAGACAAATGCGAGGAAAAGGGCTATCATTGTTGCGGAGAAGAAATCAAGTATCGAAATGGTCGATGAAGATGGAGTATCGGAAGCCAGCGGCGGGGATGAGAAGTTTTCTGGTGGGAAGGATCTCAGCCATTCTCTCTTCCAGTTTTAGCCAGCAACCGCAGCTCGCGAACAGCGACTGTTTTTACCACCTCTGACCCATTTGATAACTGTTGAATTAGAAGCTCAGCTGTTCCTGTGTTAGCTTTGATTGCAGCTTTGGAAGCTGCAGCCACTGCAATGGTTTCCATTGTCGTATCTGGACTATCTGATGGATCAAAATGTATCCCATGAGCAGAGCACCACTGGGAGATTAGATTTCGGAGAGCTCGATTTGGCACAAGACGAGTGTGAGTAAGGATCTGTCCTGTCTTTGGACAGCTGCAATGCCCTTCTTCCATCCAATGGGCTATGGAAAGTCGATCATAGGTCTGCCCCGTTGAGATTATTACCGAGTCTCGCATCAAGTCCAAAGATATTGGGCAAATTAAATCCTTTGGAATTGGAACACTAGATTCACCATTATCCAAAGCAATAAGACCCTGGTTCTATTTCTTATGGTTACTAGTTCCCATTTCTTCATCCTCAAAGCCAAAAAGCAAAATCTGCAATACCTTGTAAGGGCGACAAACCCATTGAGTACTGAGACAGTCGGTTCAACTTCCCCTCAAGATTATAAATCTGCTCTTCCAGGAATTCAATCTCAACTCTACAAGTTTTTGCATCTCGAATCCCCAATCTGTCGATGAAAAGAGTACGCAACTCTTCCTGATCAGGAATATGTCCCCGCTCAAACTCTTCAAGGAAGGAGAAGAGCTGAAGCCGCAGCATCTCATCACGTTGGTCAATAAATAACTTGGCTTTGCTTGACTGGCTCTGCATAAGCTCAATATGCTCTCTGATGTCCAGAGATAGCTCGAGCTCTTTCAACGGGAATATGTCGAGGAGCGTGGAGATCTCCTGGTTGAGGTCGTGGAAATGACCAGAAATCGAAGAGTTCTGGAGGAGGCTTCCGATACTTCCCAGAGAGCATATTGGGTGAGATCCTTCCCACCAGAAAACTTCTCATCCCCGCCGCTGGCTTCCGATACTCCATCTTCACCGACCATTTCGATACTCGATTTCTTATCCGCAACAATGATAGCCCTTTTCCTCGCATTTGTCTTAGAACCCAAAGCCAATGGTGGGTGGTGGTGGGTATGTAAAAGAAGATGATGATTTGGGGAAGATGAGGGCATTTTGGGATTTTCAAGAATAAATATTTAGGGGGTAAAATAGTCTTTTCAAATTAGATTAGGGTAATACATAAATGAGGGCAATTAGGTCTTTTTATTTATAAAAATAAAACAAAGGGTAAAATGATCATTTTCAATTAATTTAGGACAACAAATAAGTGAGGGTAATTAAGTCTTTTTAGATTTAAGAAAATGAAGCAAAAGGTAAAATGGTCAAAATTTTGGTATTTAACGGATTGGATCCATCTGGCATTTGGGATGTAAAGCTAGGGTGGTACGTGGAATATTGAGCTGCTTAGGAGAGTACGAGGAATATTGGGTGCATTATAGGGGGGGTACATGTACTTTACCCTAAAAGTAACCCGCCAATGGGTGATTAACACGTGGCAGAAGATTGGTCAAAGGTAAGGAATGGGCCAGAACTGGAAGGAACCATTAGGAAACGGATCCGTTGGCATTAAAGCCCTTAGGACTCAAAGTCTATGCAAAGGAGTCAACTCTCCACTTTGCAGAGTTGTACTGAGATTTAGATTCCTCACCACCCACGAGAGGATAGAACACGTTTCCTGAATCAAGGGAAACACGAGCTCTGCTTCATTACGCACGAGAAGATACCCAAATTCTTGAAAGGGGAAGGGCTCTGCAACCGCCTTTCCTTTATATAGAAAAGAGGGGCCAAGGTCTCCATACCCCATCTGATACTAATTGTTGTCCGG
Source organism: Telopea speciosissima (assembly GCF_018873765.1). Lineage (NCBI taxonomy): Eukaryota > Viridiplantae > Streptophyta > Magnoliopsida > Proteales > Proteaceae > Telopea > Telopea speciosissima. The sequence goes on along the minus strand of NC_057926.1, from coordinate 54,822,954 downwards.
GTCTGATGTTAAGCATTAGAGTTTCTCCTTGGAGTCTACTCTAGGTATCTCTTGTGCCTTTCACCTTTTGTAGGTCGTTCACGTCATCCACTCAGATTTCAACGGCAACACCACCCAATTCAACCAACTAGTTTTAAAAAATGATAAGACTAATGGTTGAACCACAATATGAGGCTGCCTAAGGGTATCAACTGGTTGTGCTCATAGTAATCGTGCTTTAAATGGACTAAATGCCTAATTAAGCCATAACGGTTCATAAACAGGCTAAAATCATGCGAAATGGGCTATAAATAATTGGTTAACGTACGTTGCTGATCTATCTTAATCGGGAATTCGTTGGGCCACAACCAAACTCCATTACCAACCGGTTAGTAATGGGGCTAAGCCCAGTACCAGGTTATTTAGCAGGTCAGTCTAGTGTGGGGCTTTAACTAGCTAGGCCTTTTAGTTCGGGCCTTAAATTGATACGCCTAGGCCCGCCTAAATTTTATTTTTCTTTTTTCGGTCAGGCATCGGTTTTGGTGTTAGCATCTGTTATGTGCTTGGTAGGATCCAATTTGAGGTATGGTCATTAAATTGAGTCAATCTAGTATGTGATTGGGGTGAAAATGTGAAACAGGGCTGGTTTTTTTTTTTTTTTTTTTGCCATCTATACCCTTACATGTACTAAAAAAAATGAGACATCATCAACATCAATTATTTTCAAAAATAATCCGAAAAATTTGAAGCTTTAAACATATTATGTAATAGTTAATATAAAATCAAGGTCGCGTTAAACTGGGTCGGGCCTAAGCTGAAAAGGACTGGATTTATTCCCAGGTTTCAACCCAATCCAGGCCTCAAGCCTAAAATTCCCAACCTAGGGTGTTCTCGTGAGAGAGAAAGAGACATGTGCGTATAAGAACTTCTGATGACTTTTTTGTGTGAAAAAGCTTGTGAACACACTTCAGTAGCCGAAAAGAAATCTTTGAAAGCGAAGAAGAAGAAGAGGCTGAGAAGGAAACTATAAAAGGAGGTGGTGAAGAGATGAGCCACCAACTTGTAAGTTGTAATTCTTCCCATTTCCAGTTTGAAAGTCAAAAGGAAATATGAAAATTAAGGGCAATTAATGAATGTTCTTAACAACTATCAAAATCATTAGACACCTTCTTCTTAGACCAAATAAATTCCAAAGACACTGATAGCCGACAGCTGCCATCATGTTAACATTTTTAGGGATTTTTTTTTTTAGGAATTAGAGAACTTTAATAGGGTGGGGGAGGAGAGAGGCAATAGGAGATGGCGATAGACCCTAAGGTGGTTTGAATTCATGACCTCTTATTTGAGGAGTTGGTCTTTTGCCAACTGAGTTGGTCCCTAGGATTCATTTTTAGGGATTTCTTTCTCTTTCTTTGGATACTGAGTGATTGATCATTCGATCGATCTACTTGAGTGTTAGTGTGACCTTGGTATCGGGCGATCTGTACTGGTTTTGTACCTTGTTGATCTTGGTTGTGCTAATATCGTATCGGTGACACAAGACGAACAAGAGTTAAAATGGTCAAAAAGCGTATTTTTAAAAAAATATCCGGAACAAATTTATCTGATATGATCGATCCTTGTCCAAAACCAATACGATACCGTATAAATTTCCGAGTTTAACGATACCCATTCCGTTACCATGCACTAAAACCATGAGTGTGACCTTATGAATTAAATAGAGGAAATTCTGATTTACCCCTTTTAATTTGAAAAGGATCTGAAATTAAATTAAGAAGCTCGCGAGATCTGCAAATTGCAAACTAGGTCCTCTTTTATGATGTACTAGCTGGGTTTAAAGAATCTCATGTTTAATCTATCAGGACCGAGAGCCTTTTGGGGTTTAGTAGCATTGATGGCCAACAGAATCTCTTTGGAAGAGGGCACATGAGGTAATTTTACAATAACACTTTAGATTTATTTATGGGTTTTTTACAATTACCACCCCAAAATCTTTATTATCTATTATTACCCCCCCAAAAACTTTCAAATAACTGTTACCCCCTTTGTTGCATACTAATAACAAACTGACCCCACCGTTACATTTTCGTAACGGAGAGGGTTAGTCGTGACAGTTTGCCGTTGTCACGAATTTTTTAAGACCAAAATACCCTTTTGGGGTGATAATTGTAAAAAAAAAAAAAAAAAAAACCCATCACCGTCCCTTCTCCTCCTCCTTCTCCTTCTTCTTCTTCTTCTTCCTCTTCTTCCTCCTCTGCAACCCCAACCCCAAAATGTGGCTGCCATCAAACCAAAATCAAAAACCTTGGACCGATAGAAATTTCAGGTTTTTTTCAGGCCCATTTGAAAAACCCAATTAAATTCTCACCCATATAAGTGGCGTCTGGAGTACCCTGATGTGGGTATTCCAATAGTTCTTGATTTCATTGTCCGTTCTTCCGGGTAATCTACCAGCAATTAGAGACCATCTAAATATTTGAAAAAAGTCCCAAATGAGTTCATACTGGAAGTGCTTTCAGATTCTCAATTAAATGTGTAATCGAAAAGAATTGATGAGAAGGAAAGAGAAGGGGGCTTACTTGTTTCCAAGTAAACTATGGAGTTTGATGATGAGCTCGTCTTCTTCTTCAGTAAAATTGCCTCTTTTGAGATCAGGCCTCAGGTAATTTATCCATCTTAATCTGCAACTCTTTCCACAACGCAGCAAACCTGAAACACACACATAAATGGAGAGAAAGAGAGTTAGAGAGGAAGTAACGATGGGTTTTCTCTAGCTTGGCTGATTTGGGTTAGGTTAATCCTAAATGGGTTACCTGCGGCTCTGGGGAGAGATCTCCAGCAGCCCTCGCCATGGGCTCTGTTGTAGTTGATGAGGCGCTGATCTTCTTCTTTGGTCCATGCACCTTTGTTGGTGTGGGCTTTCTCACAGCAAAGAGAACGACCCATCTGTCTATCTCTCTTCTATGTGTTCTGCTGCTGCTTCTTTTATGTGTTTTGTGCCCTTTTAATTAGAGAGAGAGAGGATTTATGGAAAGGAGTACTGGAACAAAGGAACGAGAGGATTTATATGAGGAAGAAACTCTTGAGTACCAATTGAGTCGAACCCTTTCGTGGGCATTTGACCGACTTAGTGAGGAAGACGAGTAGTTACAAGATAGGATCAGAAAAGAGATGCTCAATGCTGAATGGGATTTGGTAGGTAGGTCTACTTTTTCATGAGAGTTAAAAGAAATTAAACGAAATCTCATCATTTAAACGAGAGGGAGAGGGAGAGAGATTTCTCTTTCCATATTTTTGTTATTTGATTTCTGTAAAGGTTGTTCTAGAAAGAATTTGATCCAATGAAACTGGTTTTATGCAGAGGAGGAAGAAGAAGAAGAAGGAGGAGAAAGAGGAGGAGAAGGGACGGTGATGGGTTTTTTTTTTTTTTTTTTTACAATTACCACCCCAAAACCCCAAAAGGTTATTTTGGTCCTAAAAAATTCGTGACAACGGCACACTGTCACGACTAACCCTCTCCGTTACAGAAATGTAACGGTGGGGTCAGTTAGTTATTAGTATGCAACAGAGGGGGGTAACAGTTGTTTGAAAGTTTTTGGGGGGTAATAGTAGATAGTAAAGATTTTGAGGTGATAATTATAAAAAACCCTTTATTTATTTATTTTCTTCTCTTTTGTATTTCCCTCATCCATCATGCTTCTCCGTTCCACCACCCACATTTGTAGTAAGCAAGGATACCAAACCATCGAGTTCACACACAGCCAAAAATAAAAATAAAATAAAAAAGATTCCAAACTTGTTGCCAAATTTTTGCTAACAAACTCAAAAGAGTGGTTAGTGGGCTGATTTGCAACAATCAGTCTATTTTCATTGAAGGTAGAAGCATTATCAAGAACATTCTATTATTTCATGAGATTGTTAGGAGATTCGAAAGAAAGAACCACGTGTCTACTGCTTTGCTCAAGCTTGATATCTACAAAGTCTTCGATTCTTAAAAAAAAATTTCATCGATCAAGGCGTTCTTATCTAAGATTTTCTCCCCCCTGCTTTTATCTCTTAGGTGTTGCAATGCATTTGACTAGCTCACTTTTCTGATCTAGTCAATGGAAGCCCATTAGGAATCTATCTGGGATATCATGTCCTCCTACATCTACACTTTGGCTATGGAAGTTATGTCAAGAAATGTTCAATCCAAGGTAGAGTAGAACTTAATTGATTTGTTTTCAAACTGTGAATTTTTTCAAGGGCTCATGTTCTTTGTGCCGTAGCGCAAGCTGCGCCCAGACACATGGGCCTGCCACGCAAGGGGGCAGGGTGGTCATTGCGCCCACTCCCATGTGTCTGGGCGCAGCCTGCACCCCCGGCACAGAAAACATTCTCCCTTCTTTCAATTATCTCATCTTGCCTTTGTGGACGACTTTATGATCTGCTCAAAAAACAGTCCTCATTCACGAGAAGCTATTATGGAAGTTATCACATCCGAGTCGATTGTATCGGGCCTTCCCATTTATAGGCAGAAATCCGAATTATTCTTAGCCGATTTTCTGAGTAGGCAGAAATCCCAGTTTCCGGTCAAGTATCTTGGCCGCTCATTAATAACCTCTAGGTTGATATTCCTAGACGACATCTAGAAATTAAAAGCTTCAGTTATGGAAAGCAAAAAATTTTTAGGAAAATTTACACATACCACCCCTGAGGTTTGACGAAAGGATATTTTCATCCCCTAGTTTTGAAAAATTCTGCGTACCCCCCTGAGGTTTGCAAACGATAACAAATAAGCCCATTCCATCAGTTCATGACTAACACTGTTAAAAATTAGACTTGAACTGATGAAATTACCCTTACAAATTGGGCACCTCAAATTGGTCAAGTATCTTGGCCTACATTTATTGGATGCTGGTCTTTAGTTTGCCTAAAGCTATCATGCTAAAGGTGGAAATCCTGCTTGCACACACTAAGAAATAAACATGTTATCCAATCTTGGGACATTCATATCTAGTCATAGAAGTCCGAAAACTTAGGAAAAAAAACAACGAAAAAAGAAACAAAGAAATTGACAGCGCAGATGAAAGTCTTTCTGTGCTTGGTCTGGTAACTTCCTGGCCGATGGGCGAGTGTCATTCATGTTATCTTATGCCCATCTCACTATAGAAACACACTTAGCATCCTATTCTGCATGTAATTGTAACCCAAAAGTCGGTGAGAGTACAAAGGGGTTAGTGTCTATTGTTGAGAGAGAATTAGAGCGCCTTGTAGTAGCCTAATAGGCGATGGTGTGGATGAGAAAGGAGTAGAGTAACCCGTAAGAGACTTCTAAAGCTTTGAAGAGGGAGTGGAGTGCCAAAGTGGGGAGGGTATCGCTAGATAGGACTCGATGGGATCAAGGGAGGTGGGAAGGTAAGTATCCCACATAGAATATTTGTTCGGAGTGTGGACTTAGAGGAGAAGAAGTAAAGAAGAGGACGACATGTCAGTTTTGAAAGGTGACACCCAACATTTGAAAGGATAAAAAGACGTGTCACAGTCCATCTTTTTACGGTTAGATTCTTAAGCGTGGTGCTTTCTCAATGGTGGCCCGTCACAGGAAGGTAGTAGGGGAGAAAGTGAAAACATAAGCGGGTGAGGGAGGGGTATTGGATAGCTTTGTAATACTTAATTTTAGGTAATTTGATTATAGAAAAGATTGGACAATTTGGTAAAACGAAACCCTTTTTTGAATAATATTATAATTTTTGTTTAATTAAATTTCAAATTCTACCAATACAATAGCTCCTCTTTCAGCTTTAAAACCCATTAAACAGATTTGGCAATTAATTAAATTTAAAATGAGTAGGTCAAACCCCAGCCCATTTTATTTCAAATTTCAGCCCAATTTTCTCATGATGAGATGATCCAAAGGTGTGCAGCTCTCCCTGGATGCATCATAGGTCGAGCTTGGGCCTTTGTGTACGTGGTTGAATCAGTTGGTGAGTCGGTGACAAATGAAATTTTGAATTGCCATTGCCTCCATAGGAAAGTGAATATGTTTGGGTCTTGGGCTGCACAGAGGAGGTTGGATTAGTTGGATAAACTACAGTTTCGATCCACACCAATGTAGATTGGCCCATCTCGTTCTCATTGTCAAGTAGATTCCACTTGTTTTTTTAATAAATTTATACATGTCTATGTGCCTCAGCTGGAATAGCTCAGTTGGTTAGAGCGTGTGGCTGTTAACCACAAGGTCGGAGGTTCAAGCCCTCCTTCTAGCGATAATATGTTTTTTTTTTCCGCACATCCTTTGACCACATCATTGTGTCCATTCCTCCTGATTTGCAATGAATCCATGTTAGTTTTTAAATATGAGCTCCGGTATCTTCTACTCCCTCCCTCCCTTTTTTGTGGTTCAAGTCTACCATAAAGACTTCTTTAGAGGTAAGACTGGAAAGAAAACTAGAGTGGTGATTTACAATGAATCTATGTTAGTTTTTAAATATGAGCTCCGGTATCTTCTACTCCCTCTCTCACTTTTTTGTGGTTCAATGTCTACCATAAAGACTTCTTTAGAGGTAAGATTGGAAAGAAAGCTAGACTGGTGGGGGATCAATTTCTTACTGATAATGGGAGTTCTAACTTCTAAGTGAGATGAGTTTAGCCAGATATGAAGTCAATTACCTTTCCTTTTACCTTTTACCTTTTTTTTTTTTCCCTTCCCCTTTTGGGTGGCTCAAATGGCTACCATGAAGATTTCATTAGAGGTAAGACCAGAAAAACTTAAGTGGTGAAGATTAGATTTCTTATTGACCATGGAAGAGTTCCAATTTGAGTGATGGAGATCGATTTGAACTCCTATAGATCAAGAGAGTCAAATCATGGAGAAAGAATTGTAATATCCAGTGACTTGCAATCATCTCCACATGATCCAACTGAAAATTAGACTACTCTAGTCCCAGAGAATCTTTGATCTATTGGAGCACCTTAAGTGATGGGTGCATTAAATATAAAAATAAAGAGTTTTGGATAAGTAAGATTCTTATGATTGATTAATAAGAGTTACTTCTCCAATAGTTTACAACTTTCAAAAAAATTCTCTCGTTTTTTATAGGTACTTTTTTGTTTTTTTGGGTAGAATTTTTATAGGTACTTTATAAAATACGGAAAGATAAAATGCTAAACTAGGAAGTGAATATTGTACCTGCTAACTTTGGACCTAGATGACTCTACCAATCACACTAGTATTATAATTTACTTTAGCATACATGTAAATCAGTTATTAAGTACTTTTATATTCCATTTGATTGGTGAATTTTAATTATCAGTGGCATTTGATTTGAGAGGGTTGGCCTCCGCACAACGGTAAGGTTGCTCCATTGCGACCTAGAGATCACGGCCATAGGTTCAAGTTGGAAAACAACCTCTCTGCATATTGGGGGTAATGCTGTGTATATTATGATCCTCCCCAGACCCCACAGTGATAGAAACCTCGTGCACTATGAACGCTTTTTTTTTATGACATAAATTTAAGGGCAAGAGATCTTTGATTGGTCATGTAGCCTCTGCACCAGTATAGCGGCCAATGAGAATGCACCTAGGAATATTAACATGGATGGATTTATTTGCCCATCTCACATCACTTGATTACTTTTTAAAATGGGGTATTTTTTTGTAATTTTTCCTTTCCTTCACCCTTTCCTCTCCTTCTCCCTTTCTTATCCACCTCCGACGCCTTTAACTCCCTTCCACCCTCCTCTTTGGCACCCAGAACTAAAAGAATTGGATTCATATGGTGGAGGTTTGGTTACAATGGCTGCCGTGAGCTATACAATCACTCAAACCAGAGATAACTAATTAAGATATTGATCATGAAGAAAACCATAGGAAAGGCTTTCATCCTCCCCTGTCCCCGGCTAGCCCTGCCCATGGAGAGAGGCGAAATCTCAAGTGGGTCCTCCGTTAGTCTCGAAATTTCCTTTGTTGTTGCGTTCTACTCTACTCTACAAGTCTGTGAAACGTTTTAATGAACTCCAAAACCTACAAATTCTCACCTCACCGTAGAACCCAACTCAGGAGGAAATCAAACACATTTTCATTCAGCGCAAGGTTTAAGTCTTTCTGTAAATTCTTTTTGCATCTTTGATTCTCCCTTAATTTCCATATCTTTCTGGTTCTTTCTTGTTTTCTTTCAATTTTTTTATACTTTCTTGATTTCGAGTTCAAGTTTCATTAAACTGCTGCCAAGACCCAAGGAAAGGCCATAGTTATCGATTTAGGTACCACCTACAGCTGCGTGGGAGTATGGCAGAACGATCGTGTCGAGATAATCGCCAATGATCAAGGGAACTGGACAACTTCTTCTTATGTAACCAACACCGAATGGTTGATCGGTAATGCAGCAAAGGACCGGCTGCGGTTAACATACCCTTCTGACTTTCAAGGTTGTTCATGGACCCAGCGATTTTAGTTTCCGTTTTGGCTAGGGTTCTTGGACTTTCTTTCGCTGAGGCAGCCATGGCAAGGCGGGGCTCGGCTGGGACATGGGAGGGTGGAATGGCGGAGATGGTGGGGCTGCTTTCTGTGGAAGAAGAAGAAGAGAAGGAAAGGGAACAATGGAATTGGCGCCAGAGTTGGTTGTACACAGGATTTGAGGAAAGATTGAAAAGAAGATAGTTAATTTACATTTATAGCCCTTTTCAGTAATTGACAAGTCAAATTATAAGGGGCAAAATTGTCTGGTTACATATTCTGTTTGTACGCACCCGTTAGTTATTCAATACAAATATGCATTCCAAGTATTCAAATTTAAAGAATACAACTAAAATTGAACAACTTAATGGGCCATTTCAATCCAATTTTTTTAAATCCTGTAGTAGACTTTTAATAATTAAAGAGGTTTAAAGTGTCTAACAGACATAGTCAATGTCATTCTATTCCCCTGTTTAATGAGAGTTCATGAGCTTCAGGGACAAAACTAAAATTTCCCTTCTGCCATGGAGTAGGAAGGAAAAATTAATTATTTTTGAAACTCTCCCAACCTCAAGCTCAAGCTTGGAGGAGCAGGACAAGTTTTTATTCATGGACAACATTTTTCTTCCAAAATGGAAGCAGACAGAAAACCCCAGATCAAAGAAGAGAGTTTTAAGGACATCTTCCTGCTTCTTCTTTCTTTCTTATTGAATTTAAGATTTTTGCTTCAATGCGAATATAATTTGAGACTAATGGACTTGTTAAGCCATGATTTCCAGCTACTATTCCCCTTCCGAGCAGTAGAAATCATCGGTGACGGCGAAGATTTTCCAGCTCCAACTGGAATCCCTCGTCCAACCGACCTGGTTTCCTGATGCGGCTGCGGCTTCTTGCACATCACAAAATTCCTTCCTCCGCGTGATCCAATAGTATCCCATGGATTCAAAGCTTCAAAAGGAAAACCCACATAGATTTTATTGAACAAAACCAGATAATAATTTAGAATTCAATGACGGTGGTTGTAATGGAATACCATCGCCTCCGGCATTGGCGCGGTAGATGAGGAAATTATTGAGATCAGAGCCAAGAACAGGGAGACGACCTTCGCGAGCATAAGATTTAAGGGCGGTGTCGATGACTGCCGTGACGAGCTCTTCCTCACTGACGATGAAACGGATGGGTCCAGCGCTGCCCAGGAAATTGATGTTGATCAAGAGACGGTTTCCCTTGACGCTCTGCTTGCTCTTCTTGGGTTTCTGAAGCAACATTCTTTCCGCTCAAAAAATGGTTAGTGGCCTGGTCTGTAACAATCAGTCTACTTTCATTTAAGGTAGAAGCATTATTGAGAACATTCTCTTATGTCATGAGATTCTCAGAAGATTCGACGGAATGAACCACGTGTCTACTGCTTCATTTGCTCAAGCTTGACATCCACAAAGCCTTCGATTCTAGCTTGAGAAGAGATTTCATCAAGGAGTTCTTATCCAAGATTTTCTTTCCTCTGCTTTTATCTCTTGGGTGTTGGGTGTTGCACTGCATTCATCAGCTCATTTTTCTAATCTAGTCAAAGGAAGCCCGACGGGCATCTTTGGTGGTAGGGTAGGAATCTAGCAGGGATTTCATTTGTCCTCCTTATTGGTGAAGCCTCATTTTGGGAGAAAATGCAGTTGAGATCTCCGGAGGGCTTTTTCGGCCTCAAAATAATCTCGGAATGGTGAAAAATGACGCACGTTTTTGTCAAAGGCTAAGAGTTGTGTTGGGCTCGTCGAGATCTTCGAAACGAGTATTTTGGAGCCATATGTTATGTTTTGGTCTGGTTCTGTTTTTTTTTGGCAAGTTTGGGCCAGGGGCACTTTTGTATTTTCTAGGGTTAAGGCTTCCTTATATAATGCTCTTATCTCTTTGAGATGGGGTTAAGAGGGTTTGTAACATTTCTAGAAAAATAGTGAAATTTGTTCTATTGCTTGGCTGTGGATGTGGATGTAGCTTCCCACCTTGGGGGTGAACCACGTAAATCTCTATGTTGTGTGTTGTGTGTGCTTTCTCTATTCTATTTTTCTTTTGCAATTCGCCACTCTGGGCGTTGTTGTTCTTAACAATCCTACCTCTTCACTTTGGCTATGGAAGTCATGTTACGAAATGTTCAATCCAAAATAGAGCAGACCCTAATTGATTTGTTTCCCAAATGTGAATCCTTTCAATTATCTCATCTTGCTTTTGTGGACGACCTTATGGTCTTCTCAAAGGCCAACCCCCATTCGCCAGAAGCGTTGTATCAGACCTTCACTTTAATAGGCAGAACTCCCAATTTTTCTTAGCGAGTTTTCTGAATAAGAAGAAATCCCAGTTTCTGGTCAAGTATCTTGGCCTCTCATTAATTTCCTCTAGGTTGATAACTCATCAGTGTTCTACAATCCTAGACAACAACTAGAAATTAAAAGCTTCAGTTATGGAAAGCAAAATTTTTGTCATGTGTTGGGCACCTAAGTCTTTTTGCATTTGGCCCGATAACTTCCTGGCTGATGGACAAGTACCATTTGGATCTTTATCCCCTTCAGTTACTCAGTCCCCCTAACAAGGGAGCACAATTACCACCCTACCCCTGCTCGAGTGGGATCCACCCCCCCGGTCCCCCCTTATTAGAGGAAGAGGTGAACTGGGCAGGGCAGGGAACTGGAGAAGATAATATTCCAATACCATTCATGTTATGTTATGCCCATCTCACCATAGAAACACACTTGGCATCCCATTCTACGTGTAATTGTATCCCAAAAGTTGGTGAGAGTTCAAAGGGGTTAGTGGTTCTTGTTGAGAGAGAGCAAGAGCGCCTTGTATAGCTTATTGGAGTAAGCAAGGGTGTGGATGAGAATGGAGTAGAGTAACTCGTAAGAGAAGCAAAGGTTGTGCTTTGGAAACCATGAAATTAGGGCATAAGCTGTGTCGATAGTTGAAGACGAATAACTTTTAAGGATTTGAAGAGGGAGTGCTAGAGTGGGGAGGGTACGCAAGATAGGACTCAATGGGATCAAGGGAGGGGAGGGGGAGAGGGGGGGGGGGGGGTTAAGTATCTCAAATAGAATATTTGTTCTCAGTGTGGATCTAGAGGAGAAGAAGTAAAGAAGAGGACATCGTGTCAGTTTTGAAGAGCGATAGGGGGAAATTAATCCTCTCAAGAGTGGGCAGTACACCACACTTGAGAATTCAACCGTCCAACCAATACTTGAAAGGATAAAAAGACGTCATTGCTCATGTTTTTGTGGTTGAAATTTTAAGTGTGATGCATTGGCCAGGCAATGCACCGCACTTGAGAGGATGACAATCCGACTGATCTCTAGTGGTGCTTTCTCGATGGTGGCAATTAATCAAATTTGAATTGAGCCAGATCAAACCCGGCCCATCATAGTTCAAATTTCAGCCCAATTTTCTCATAATGAGATGGTCCAAGTTGTGCAGCTCTCCCTGGATGCATCATAGGTCGAGCTTGGGCCTTTGTGTGGTTGAATATGTTGCTGAGTTGGTGACATATGAAATTGTGAGTTGCTATTGCCTCCATAGGAAAGTCAATATGTTTGGGTTTTGGGCTGCTAGTCCAATCACTTCATTTTGAAGCCCATAAAATTGAAGGCCATTGGAACATCTTAACACAAAGGAGATTGGATTAGTTGCATAAACTACAGTTTAGATCCAGACCAATGTAGATTGGCCCATCTCGTTCTCATTGTCAAGTGGATTCCACTGGTTTTCCTTTAAATTTATACATTTAATTTTACCTCAGCTGGAATAGCTCAGTTGGTTAGAGCGTGTGGCTGTTAACCACAAGGTCGGAGGTTCAAACCCTCCTTCTAGCGATAATATGTATATATTTACTTTTTTCGTGCATCCCGAATAGTCGAGTTAAGCCACTAAGGGTGTTAATCAGTTTGGTTTGGTTCAAACCGTTTAACTAAACGGCCTCAACATTGAAACTATAGCCGAACCATTTATTAAACGATTTCACTGTTTCGATTTTAAACGGTTCGGTAAACGGTTTCTATTTTCTTTTGGCACATCTATGTACATTTAATAGTGTTAAATGGTCTCGATTTTGAAACCATAATCGAACCATTTATTAAACGGTTTCACGGTTTCGATTTGATTTCGATAAACGGTTTCAATTTGCTTTGGACACCCTTAGCCACTACATCATAACTCATGATTTTGAATTGCATCAAACCAAAAAAAAATGAACCATGCATACATGCATGCATGTAGTACTAACGTAGAACTTTCATAACCACAAGATAAATGCTGGAGTAAGTTCCTCTTGATTTGCAGATGAAATGCTACAGATGAGTTTATGTTCTTTTCTCAATTCTCTAACCCAAACTTCTGCTTTAACTATTAGATTGTATGGATTATTTAGTTTTTAAATATGAGCTCTGGTATCTTTTACTCCCCCACCCCCTCTCCTTTTTTTCATGGCTCAATGGCTACCTTAAAGACTTCTTTAGAGGTAAGACCGGAAAGAAATTAAAGCTAAAGTGGTGGTGGATGGGGGATCAATTTCTTATTGGTCATGGGAGTTCTAAGTGAGATGAGTTTAGCTAGATGTGAGGTCAATTATTTATTTTCCTTTTACCTTTTCTTTTTTTTTTTTTTCCTTCCCCTTTTTGATGGATCAAACGGGCTACCATGAAAACTAAGTGTTGAAGGTTAGATTTCTTATTGACCATGGGAGAGTTTTAGGTAGATGTGAAACCAAGCATTCACACTTCATTAGAAGAGTTAAAAACTAGGACCAATTTGAGTGGTGGCCGGAGGTTTGAATTGAACTACAGATCAAGCAAGTGAAATCATGGAAAAGGACCAGAGTATCTTTGATCTGTTGGATCACATTAAATATAAAAATAAAGAGTTTTGGATAAGTAAGATTCTTGTGATTGGCTAGTAGGAGTTATTTCTCCAATAGTGTGCGTTTGGTTGCGTAAATCTTTTGGATGTGGTCTGATTGTGGATGGTCATCCACTTGAGTTACCATCTGTTGAATCGTAATTCTAGAAAATAAACTGTTTGGTTGTCATGATTCTGTGACGTGATTCTTCTTGAAAAACTGTTTGGTTACCCTGAGTTTGTCAATTGGATTCACCCTGAATCTATTTGAAAAACTGTTTGGTTATCCTGAGTCTGTTAGTTGGATTTACCCTGAATATACCTGAATAACTGTTTGGTTACCCTAAGTCTGTCAGTTACTAAACTTTGCATTTAAAAGTATAAGACACATTAACAAAAACAAAATACAATTACCATATTAATGTTCTCAAATAATTAATTAAATCCAATTACCACCCAACCTTATATAACCTAAAATTGTTAATATGCCATTGCTATGAGTGAGTGTGAGCTTAGGTGTAGGGGCAGCAAGGGGTGGGGGTGACTGTGTCAGTGCTGTGCTCAGATGTATGGGTAGCAAGGGGTGGGGGTGACTGTGTGCTTAGGTATGACAACGTAGAGGGTATGACTCAGTATGACTCAATAGCTTTCATTTAAGTAAAACAAAAGTTCAGATTCCCCCAGGCCTCACCCTATTCTGATGGGTAAATTAGTTCACTTCAAGATAAGAAATTAAATAAGAAGCTACTACTACATGAGAGTCGTGATGGAGTCGAACCATCATCTCCTGGGAACAAACCCAGGTGCTCTTCCTTTTGAGCTAAAGACTCACCTACCTACATAAACCATATCACAAAAACATATAGCAACTGAACAAAAGCGAAAAAAAAACATTTGAAGCCAACCCACAGATCTAACATCATTTATTTTTTGTTGTTCTTCCTTATTATCTAAATGCCCAGCAAGAACTGGTTGTAAATCAACAGGATCTGACAGCAACTGGCATAATGTTGAGTGGATCAAATCAAAAAAATAAAAATAATAATAACAAGAACGACAACAAAGACAACAGTAGCCACATAGTTAAATCAACTTCAACTTCGAGCTAATTAAGAAGAGTTGCACCAATACAGCAGTTGTGGTAAACTATAACAGAAAACAGTGGGGGAGAAATATGTGAAAGAAGTAGCAACACTTAACTAATTGATCTAAATATCTTGGAGACAGAGAGGGTCATTCCGTGTTCATGTCTCAGACTATCAATTTATAAATATAAATGAAGAAGAAAATTAAATCTAATGCAAACAATATAATTGCAAAATGTAGGTAAGCAATTAATCACGCACCAAATGAAAAATTTTTGCAAATTTTTGGGAGGTGTTGGGTAGACAGGATGTTTTATTGGACATAAGAGGATATGGTTTGGTGTTTGTGTGATCTGTTTTGCAAACAAAGAAACAGAGCAGTTATAGAATTGATTCCTAACTACACATCAATAGTAGACGAATTCTAATTTCTATGATTAAACATCTTCAGTAGCTATAGCCAAATTAAATGTATTATTGGAATGGTTGCATCACTCAGATGAGAAATAAGAATTTACCTATTCCTTTATTTGTTGAAATAATCTTACTAGATAGACAAAAAATCCCGCATGTAATGGAAATGTTTGAAACAAAGACACTTGCTAGGGGTAGGTAGAGCTATAGAACAAATCTTTGCCAATTTTTATGCAGCACCAGTACTTCAATTAATCTATATTATCTCCACAGTCCATGCAATCCCCAAAATTTCACAAAATTAGGTTTCTAGGCCTACAAACTGACTTGTTTCCAGGTCCTGCATACAACTTTTCATTCTCCAACTGGTTTGAACTTCTAAACCCTTCATTTCTCTTCAATACCCATTAGATATTGCTAAATTTCAACAGAAAATCATAACTAATTTAATACTAAGTCCATCAAGCTACTGCAGAGGAAAAACAAAATGAAAAATGTAGAGCACTAGTCACTCATATGCAAAGAAAAAAGTGAAGAATTCGAGCAGACATGAAACAGACTCAAACTAGATGTATTGATTCTCCTAGAAAATTAAAACAAAAAAATAAAAAAAATAAACTGTTGTTCAATCCAATTACATTTTTGAACTTCCATATAACCAATCTCATAAATAAAATAAAATGAGTTTCAACCCCTTATAGTGTAGAAACAACTAACACAAAAATCAGGTATGCAATGAATAAATTAGGTCTACTTTCTTAGCTTGAGCCCACAACATCTTATCCTAATTAAACTTTAAAAAAGCTCCGGTATCGTGCCAAAGTAACCCCAAAGAAGAGACACAGAAACAACACATGTTATAACCGAAAACCAAAAAAGAACTGTTAATGAGGCCTAATGTGTACAAGACCAAGTGCAGAGGTCGATTACTTGATTTATTGGGGGGAGGGGAAAAACTATCACTTGGGGCTGGAGATGCACAACAAATAAAAGAAAATGGGACAATGACAATTGGTTAAATCATAAACTAAGAGAAAACTCTAAGCACAGCAATGGAAATGCTTATGTGAGCATTTTAGCAGCATTAAGCCATTGACATCTGGTTCTCAGTAAAAAACTGTAGGTAGGCATCTGGTTCTCAGTCTCTTGATTGCTATATGGAGTGTGCACCACAATAGGCAGTAAAGTATGGGCAAAAGAGTAACAAAGATGAAGGTTAAACTAGGGGCTTAATTGGTAAGCCTGGTACGATTCAATGCCGAAGCTATCCTCTGAGTCAAGAAGACATACCTCCTCGGACGTCTAATCCTAACATTCAACTGCATTTGGTGTTTGGATTACTGTTCAAGTTTTGATGGAAGCATTTTGTCTTTGAAATAAAGGGATTGTGATTTGGTTCAGGGTACTTTTTAGTTTCATTAATTATATGATCGTAGCTCTAACCTTCGTTCACTTACCTTACCCAAATCAATTACCTCTATCGGAATCCCAGTTATGAAATGGTTTTCATTCAGATCATAGTCTGCCGATCTCTTTACTGTCGAATATTTTGAGAGGCTGAGACTGAGTGGAGTTCTCCAAAGTTATGGATAAGGACACGCCACACACACGGACACGCTCCCTCTCGGCCTCTATCACAACCCATCTCCCCAAAATTCTCTTTTAATATTTTCGATTATATGTTTCAAAATCAAATTTATCTTTTCTTTCAGCAGCAGTGCAGTTCTCCTGAACTCTCTCAAATCTTAACCTTCAACTGTTATTCCTAAACATATCTGAAAATCCTCCATTAACAATGGTTTTAGATAGAATTCAGGGTTTCATCTTATTCAAGTAGAACAAGTGCGTGTGTAATCAATTGAGACAGGGAAAGAACATAAATAGAATTTCACCTGAACAGGAGCCCTAGCAGGCCTTTTTTCAGCAGCTCTTCTCAACAGGAGTCGTCCAAGCTTCCTTAGTCTGCAAGTTCTCAAAGCTTTTCGTTTTCGCTTGAGTTTGTGAAAGAGAGCAGAGAGGAAGCGAGAGAGTCCGAGAGAGAGAGAACGCAGGTTCAAGCCATGGATGAACAACCATTGTTTCCCTAGGTCGCAAGAGAGTCCAGAGAGTCGAGAGAGAGAGAACACAGGTCGCGATTCACGATTTGTTTTTTGATTCAAGGCAAAAAGCAATCATTCACTTTTGGATGATGGTATTTATACTAACCCTAGAATTTGTAATTCATATCTGAGTTCACCTAAAGAGGTAAACCTAGATATGGATCATATTTGGTGTAAAAATCAAAATCATGCAATTCTTGTAATCCATTGGAATTAAGCAACCAAACGATTTTATTAATTTAGAATTATGATCCGACAGAACACCATTCTGTTGATTTATGCAACCAAACGCACCCTACAACTTTCAAAAGGATTGTGTCTCTTTTTATAGGTACCTTATAAAATACGGAGAGATAAAATGCTAAACTAGGAAGTGAATATTGTATTTGCTCCACGGACATAGATGACTTTACCAATCACATTTTTCTCACACTGGTATTATTATCATTTAGTAAGTAGTTTTATATTCCATTTGATTGGTCAATTTTAGGGTCTGCTCGATAACTTTAATGTTGTTTCTGTGCTGAGAAACAGCAGAACAATTTTTTTTGTTTCTGTGCTGAGAAACCGCTTTTGACCCGCTTTTGACCCGTTCTAGAAACGTTTCCAGATGAGCAGGGTAAAGTATGTGGAAAATTCATACACAGAGATCAAACAATAGGCATCTAAAGTCATCCAAGGCTCTTCCCTCCAAACAAATCTCTTTCATCATAAAGTTACAAGCCAACCCTCAATCTCAAGTCAATTGGAAATTCAAAACTCAGATTGCATAGCGCACTATTATAACAATTCCAGCCAATGTAGGGTGACCATGGACTTAGATAAAAAATTTCAAGCAGGACACCCAATCCTCAAATTCAGGAGTGAATACCTTGGCGAAACCCCAGACCTAATCCTCATAGAGAAAACCCAGTTTAACAAAGGCACTGGAGTTGCAGCTACCAAGCAAATGGTGAACTCCATGTCGTCCTTGAATCTCTCCATTTCTTCATTCAAACCCCTCCAACCAATGCAAGTTTTCAAAGCAGCTCTCTCTTCCCCCTACACGGCTTCAACAATTCTCCCCACTTAGGTTGTAAAACCCTTGAATCAAAACATCTAAAATAGAAATAAATAAACCTATTGCTTGCACCTTTAGATTTAGGGTTTCTGCAAAACGCAAGAAGAAGAAGATGAAGAGGTAGAATAAGAGAGAAAGGTAAAAAAATCGCAAGACAAATCGCAAAGAAAAAAAAAAGGGTAAAGAAGAGGAAGAAGAAGAAGAGAGGATAATGGGGTTTTACCTTTGGATTTAGGGCTTTTCGATCTTGCTTGGAGAGGAAGAGAATGGAGCTTTCATATGGCTTTGGAGATGGCTTCCATGGAGCTTCTTAGAGCTTGTTGAATTACGAGTTCTCCTTGGTGGTTTTCGTTCAGAGCTCGTGAGGAGGACGGCAGTGGGTTAGGTCAAATGAAAAGGCAAATGATGTGAAAATATCGGGCACAGTTTTGTCCAACTTGTACCCACAAAACAGCATTTATGCTTTGTCAAAAGTCTTCCATGCCACATAAATTTTGATTTATGCTCCCAAGAACACATTCTACGAAACACCATTTACCAAGAGTTTCTTAGGGTGTTTTCCCGTTTCTCAGAATGGGACAACACCAGAAACCGTTTCTCAATGCTGTTTCTGTGCTGAAACTGTGCTGAGAAACAACAGAATAGTTTTTTCTGAAACTTGACCCGCTTGGTAAACCTGTTTTGAAAATTTGTTCCCAAGAGACTCCCTTTGTTGCTTCCCTCTGGAGAAATGGCTATCAAGTAAGTGAAGAAAACGACTCAAATATGAATAACAAACAGAGAAAATCGATCCAAGTAATCAAGTGTAAAAATGATTTATTTTTTAATAAAACCCCAAAACCCATTCACGATCGAAACCCTTCTTCCCTTCGCTTTCACTTCGGCCTTCCCAATCTCTGCACCTTGTGCCACTACCGTTTCTTGCAAACCATTCTCAAATCGAAGATGCAACCAAAGGAGCCCTAGGATACCTCTATAATCAACACCAGAGTTGGACGCTTGTGCTCCAATCTGAGAACCAAACATTCCCAAATCCCAACTTTCTCGTTGGTGTCTTTCTCTCTAATCCCCATTACAGATTTGCAGACTAACAAATAGGGGAATTGTGGCGACTGGTGTCTTTCTCTCTAATCCCCATTACCCCTCACCTGGATTTGTAGACTAGCTCTATCCTCTCTCTCACGATTCACCTCAAACTCAAAACAATTTCAACAATTCGAAGCTTCAAGACCGTCCAAACGAGAAGGAGAAAACAGAAGTTTTTTTTTCTTCTAGAAGAGTTGTAGAGAATGACTGATGCGATCATTTTGGTGGTGGAGAGCTTGCGATATGGCAGTAGATGGTTGTTAATGGCCTTGCAATTGACTTCGCAAATGAAAATCCATGAGTCCAATTTGCAACGGCGTGAACGAGAGAGAGAAAGATTCTCCAGACCTTCTCTTTGCAACAATGATCTTCAACTGAGAGAGATACCCCTCAGGGAGTCGCTTGGAGGTCAAGCTTGAGAGCGAGAGACAAAGACAGAGAGAGGGTACTTGTGCTAGCTTCGACGATGACAGCATCAACTCGACCTCAGGCGTTAGGGTTTTCTTCTCAAACCTTGGTGAAGAGGACAACAAGCTTGTGGTTGTGAAAATGAAAAGATATGTAGACTTGTCGAAATTATTGGGCACAGTTTTTAATTTTCAGCACAGAATGACAGAACATGTCCAACATGTCCAACATGTTCTGTCAAAAGTCTTCCAGGGAGCATAAATTTTGATTTATGTTTCCAAAAACACTCACAAAAAACACTTTGTTATCAAGCGGTTTTTGGGTGTTTTCCCATTTCTCGGAACGGAAAAACACAAAATCTATTTCTCGTAAGGTTATCAAGCGGGCTCTTAGTTGTCAGTTGCATTTGATTTGAGATAGAGGGTGGGTCTCGGAGCAGCGGTAAGGTTGCTCCATTGCGACCTAGAGATCACGGATTCAAGTTGGAAAGCAACCTCTTTGCAAATTGGGGGTCATGTTGTGTACATTACGACCCTACCCAGACCCCCCCCTAATGATAGGAGTGTCGTGCATTATGCACGCCCTTTTTTTTATTTATTATTATCTAATTTGACATAAATTAAGGGCAAGAGATCGTTGGTTACTCATGTAATCTCTGCACCAGGGTAGGGGCCAATGAGAGTGCACTTAGGGGTATTTACATGGATGGATTTTTTTATTTCACAAGGGGCGGGATGATAAATTCATGTACTCCTTTGTCTAGGTGTTGTAACCACGTGGCCAAGCAATATTCTTTTTTAATAACTTAAAACTTATGTTGGGTCTAGAAGTGTCGCTTTATTAAGTGTGCACTTGATATTTAGTTATTCAAAGTTTCAAACCAATATGGATTCCAAGGATTCAAATTTAAAAAATACAATTAAAATTGAACAATTTAATGGAACATTTCAATCCAATTTTTAAATCTTTGAGTAGACTTTTAATAATTAAAGAGGGTTAAAGTGTCTAATAGACATAGTCAATGTCATTTCATTACATGTTTTATGAGAGTTCATGTCTGCATTATTAGCTTAAGACAAAATTAAAATTTCCTTTTTGTCATGGAGTAAGAAGAATCTCTTGCCTACTGGTGATGTGATCATAGGATGAGATTCTTATCTTATCCACAAACTCTTATCTGGTATCGATGAACACGAAAATGCCTTTCATCTGACGGCACTAATGATCATGTGCAAGGGATTCTCCCTTGACCGTGGGTGTCGTTTTGTAAATCGAGTCAACATCAATTGCTTGCTTAGATTAAGGGGAAAGAGTTTATTTAACAAAATAATATGTTCTGGTATAACCCATAATTAAGAACAAGGTTGACATTAAGAGGGGAAAGAGAAAACACAAGGAAGCAAAGATACAGCCTTCATTGGATGAGATAAACCAATCCACTAGTAAATGATTGAAAATCGAATTAAAAACGAAAGGCTACCAACCTTTTTCCTTCTCCCTTTTAAATCTAATCTCTTTTCCTTCCCTATTTTATATCTTTTTGATTCGCAACACAGCTGTGGTGTTGTAGATATTGGGGACTTAGAAGCATAATCTGTGGAAATCTATAGTTTTTCTTTCAATTCTAATAAGAGATTGGATCATTGGAAAGGGAAAGTCCCTCAACAACCAGGGCAAGGAAGCACTGGTAGATCCCCAGCATTTAATCCTATAGACAAAGTATTGGTTTCATTTAGAAAGTGAACTCTTTACACTATTTTCGCTAAGAAACCCAAAATTGCAAACAAACTTTATCGACCGGAGTCTCTTTATAAGGTAAAATTAATTTCACTCATGAACGTAGACAAGGATTGCAGGTTACTCATTTCATCCTTGTTGACTTCACCTCACTCGCCCCGTGGTATGGTACTATCTGATCCATTAATTTGACTTGGCAGAGTATTTATTTGTCTTATTGTCTTGTTGTCTTGTTGCGTAAGAAAGAGTGAGAATAAGATTTAGGGGCGTTTCGTGTTAAGGTTTTCTGAAGAGAGTTATTGCGGACCTTTGGGTGTTCTTGAGAGATCTCTGTTATATTAAAAATGAAGAAAATGACTCAGATCTATATGACTTGTACATTCACCTTGGGACTTCAACAAGGTGCCACTTGTCACACAAATAAAGGATCGAGACCTCTGTGAATATTTCACACCTTAAAGATTACATACACACATTTAAGTACCAATTTGGTCAAAATGATTTTTTAACCATGTGATCTAAAACACAGATTAAAATCATCATTCTTGTGGACTTAATTTTGTTTCATTTGATATCTTAGATGGGACCAACTTCCAAATTTCAAAACCTAAGATATTTACCCAAAAAAAAAAGAAAAAGATATACTAAAAATTAAATGATTTTACTGTAAATTCCAATTGAAGACAAATGTCCCAAAGAAAGATACAAATTAAAAGTCTCTTTCTTTATTTTGAGAATATTATCAAACATGTGGAGCTTTGTATGTAAACTGTAAAGCATCACAAATATATGAGATAATATTAGTGAAAAAAATAACAGATTTTTTTTAAGAACTTGACCTAATAGTTACCCTTTAGAATTTCCCTATTGACAATCCAAATAATAAAACTATTTCATTCCATGTGGCAGCCAATGACATAACCATACAAATAAGAAAATTCTAAGTCTTTATTTATTTTATTTTATTTAAAAAATAATAATACTAGAAATCATGTGGAGTCATATACGTGAAGAATTAAAATTGTATTATTTCTAGAAATCAAATTTTTTTCCTAAGTTTGTAGCATAAATATTGTAAATCTAGTGAGGGATGAAAATTGTTGAAAGGATGTGGGTGTTATTCCAAATTTAAAGATTCTCATATTTTCTATTTCAGTTTAGCTCTTGTCATTGTCAATAAAAAGGAATTTTGCTTTCCATGAATCCCATCGTTTCTTCTTGATGTTGAAGTGAAACTATGATCTGTAAACCATAAAATTTAGAATTTTTTTTCTTCCTTTCTTTAGTGTGAAGAAAAGGTTAAACTTCACAAATATGAAATACAAACAATTTTAATTCTCTCCGTACGATTTGATCATCAATCTTTTTGAAAGGTCCACTTCAAAACCTTCAAACAATAGGTGGATGGAACTCTTCAAATACATAAAGGCATCAAGGACATGAACAAACCAATGTGAGACTATAACTCCCAACTTTTAAACATTTCCTCACTTGTATAGCTTCAGCATACTTAACTGATTAACTCTGTAGGTGGATAAATAACTTAGGGACACAATAAATGGACCTATATACCAATTTGAAGGATCCAACTTGAAACTTTAAGGAATTATGTGGATAAAATTTCTCAAGTATACGACGGCACTAAAGACCAAAATAAATTGATGTGGGATAATAACTCTATAACTCTCAACATCTCCACATGCTCCAAACATTAATTTAGGCAAACATGTTTTTAATTAACCACATTTTTTCTTGTTTCTATATATTAAGATCTGATCATCAAGACTTATTAAACCAAGGTTCTTATTCCTCAACAAAGGCTACTATTTTATTGAGCCACGTCACTAGGATATCCTCAGGAATCTAGATTAGCTACATGCCAAATTTTATAAGTCTAGTTCAATCATATGATCCAAAATGTATAAGATTTTCAATCCATTTACGGACTAGATAGGTTATTGGTTGGCATTAAAGTAAATTCTCATAACCTAAGATCCCTCAATTTGACATTATGTCATATGCTCTTCACATATGTGGTGTCTTGTGAGAGCCGAGAAGTGAATTCAAAATCAGTTCTAATTTTTTTACTCTTTTTATTTTTTTTTGTTCATAAAGTGGCCTACCTCAAGACTCAAATACAAACATTTTCAGTCTTCTTCCTCCTCCTATAAGGGTTTAAATGTATCGAATTAAATAGGGTTTTGAGTTCTGATTCAGTAATTTCTCAGAATCGTATAAAATGAACCTCATTTTGTCCAATGTCGAAGCCCATGTATAGAATTGTCTACTGCAAGAGTTCTGATTTAGTGATTTCTCAAATATTGAATCCCACAGATTTTACAGGCACAGTTAAATTGGGTTTTTCAGTGATGATTCCTCACAATGCATTAAATTCAGAACCATTTCATGAAATAGCCATTATCTGAATTGTAATGGCTCTTTCAAACAAGGAAGACTGAAAATCAACCACACTAGTTCAAACAAGATGCACATACAGAATGACAGAAGAAGAGGTTCAGTAATTTGTGAATCAAAAGGGTCTCCAATACTGTAATTATTTTTGAAACTCTCCCAAGCTCAAGCTCAAGCTTTGAGGAGCAGCACATGTTTTATTCATGGACAACATTTTTCTTCCAAAATAGAAGCAGACAGAAAACCCAACTACTGTAACAGAAGGCAAATGATCAAAGAAGAGAGTTTTAAGGAGATCTTCCTGCTTCCTTCCTCCTTTATGGTTGAATTTCAGATTTTTGCTTCAATGCGAAGAGATCTTTAGACTAATGGACTTGTTAAGCCATGATTTCCAGCTACTATTCCCCTTCCGAGCAGTAGAAATCATCGGTGACGGCGAAGATTTTCCAGCTTCAACTGGAATCCCTCGTCCAACCGACCTGGTTTCCTGATGGGGTTGCGGCTTCTTGCACATCACAAAATTCCTTCCTCCGCGTGATCCAATGGTATCCCATGGATTCAAAGCTGCAAAAGGAAAAAACCCACATAAGTATTATTGAACAAAACCAGATACTAATTCAGAATTCAATGAAGATGGTTGTAATGGAATACCATCGCCTCCGGCATTGGCGCAGTAGAGGAGGAAATTTTTGAGATTAGAGCCAAGAACAGGGAGACGACCCTCGCGAGCATAAGATTTAAGGGCGGTGTCGATGACCGCCGTGACGAGCTCTTCCTCACTGACGATGAAACGGATGGGTCCAGCGCTGCCCAGGACATTGATGTTGATCAAGAGACGGTTTCCCTTGACGCACTGGTTGTTCTTCTTGGGTTTCTGAAGCAACATTCTTCCGTTTTTCGTTGTTATTGTTTTCTAATCGAAGATATAACTGAACGATGAAGGGCTAAGAGAATCGAATCGAATCGAATCGAATCAAAGCGAAATAAACGAAACTCGATAAGATCACAGATCAAGGCGATGATGGATGATGAGAAAGTAATTTAGATTGGTAGAGAGGAAATAATGGGTTTTGGATTCTTTCAGGGATCAAGGCCGAGGCAGCGGTAGTACCAGCGTTGCTTGCAGGAACCAAAGGAGAGAGCAGAGGCAGCAGAGAGAGAGAAAAACAACTGCGCGGTTACCCTCGCAGAGTGAGAGAAGAGCATGAAATCACACGCGGCGATTTCCACCATGAACAACAGCCAGAGTAGGGATTTGGGATTCTGTTTTGTCTGGAAGCGAATTGATATCAGAAAGAGATAGACAGCGAATACGAGAGAGAGAGAGAGAGAAAGAGAGATTCGGGGTTTCGACTTTTGATCCAGCAAAGGAAGATAATTAATGGAGGAGATGTCTTTGGATCCTTCCTGGGTTAGGATTTGGATCTGTGTGAAAAAAGGGTTTTAGGGTTAATAAGGTTACTCCTCCTCTGGCCTTCTCTCTCTCTCTCTCCCTTTCTCTTACTCTCTTTGCGGACACAGAGTGAGAGGTGAGATGGTTCGCTTCCGAGGGGAGAAACGCGGGTATTTGAAGTCACCAGAAGACTTTTCTCTGCAAATTCTTTATTTTATTTTATTTTATTTTATTATTCTTATTTTTTTTTGGAGATAGGAGGGGTATCTGATTTTAGGCCGACTAAAATCCCCTTGGGCTCGTACATGACTCCCGCACCACGCACGAATCGGGAGTTTCTGGGTCATAGTGACCCTCACAAGCAGGTGGCCCCAAGACAAATTCTTTATTTTCTTTTTGTTAATGCAACAAGAACGGTCCTTTGTTTGATATTTTGCCAAACGGTAATCCACAAATATAGGAAAGGAAATGTTTTCTTGGCTCTCCTTGTAGGGTTTTGGGGAAAACTTAATTTTCCCACGCAAACCTGGTAATCGCATCCGTCAAAATGGAATAATCCCCTTTTTCCAAACAAAGGATAATACAGTCATGGGATTTAGAGTGACATGCTGAAAAACATAGAGGTATTGCGAGCATACCATAAAAGTAAAATGTAATGGAAGTCGAAGGGGTGAAATAGGACCTGGTTTTTTAAAACCGTAGACCAACCCTGAGTCCTCTTGGCTCAACCCAAGCCTAACCAGACCCTAGGGTGGGTTGAGATATCCCAACCTAGGCCTAACCTTATCCGGCTCAACCCAGCCCAGCCCAACCCTGATTGACCCTAATCGGTCGTACTGAGCCAGGTTTTCTTAATTGACCCTAATTTTTGTCAAGGGCTAAGTTGATCCAAACTTGCCCTCATTTTTTTGCCATTTATGTCGTCTTATGCGTTAAGAAAATGAAATACATGTGATTGGATATTGGTTTGTTTCATACTCAATTGACTATTAGAATTTTCTTTGGGTTATATAACTTAGCCCAATCTTAAAATTGTAAATATCTTCATTCAATTAGCCTTTTTTAGGTACCGATAGATAATTAAATACTAAACAAAAATTGCAAAATGTAAATAATTAACAAATGGCAGGGTCGGACTGGGCTTAGCCCAAAATCTCAAGCATGGTCCAGCCCGACCATGACCCAAGGTCTGAAAATTTCAACCCTAATCTGCCCTTAGGGTTAAAAAATCCAGCCTAGACCCTCTGTTCAAGCTTAGGGCTGACCAAGGTGGGCTCAGGTGGCCAAACTTACACCCGTAGGAGGCCCATCAAAAATATATACTTAAACCCAAAAGCCCTATAAACAATACATATTTAGAAAAGCAACAAAATAGAAAAAGATGGCAATCCAACTCCACCTCCCTATTACACAAAACATAAGTAGCATTAATGCATAAAAAAGAAGGTAATTTCTTTTAGTCAAAACCCCCAAGGTAGAACCTTCCATAAAAACACTTTAAAACAGAATCATATTGAGATTTAATTAAAAAATTTGGCACCAACTTAGTAGTGAAAGTCTCATTCTATAAGATTGTACATAAGATACGATCAATTGAGTAAGGATTTGGAACATCAATTTTAAAACCGAAAATAGTGATCATCATTTATCATCAACTTTTTAACCTTAAGTTAGAAAGAAAGACTAAACAAAAACAATTTTTTAAGCACCTGTGACCACAGTGACTCAGGAGAATTAATCAAAAAACGCCAAATTAGCTTAAAGTAAACATTGATTATGGATCTCGGTTGGAATATCATGAGGAAAGGAATCTTCCAACTACCTAACGATATTGACCAAGTACAGAAACATGTGTACTTATATATAATGCTTTACCAAAAAGTACTTAGATATAGTGAATTATCGGTCCAATCCGTTTTGGCATTACATACCAAAAGTTGGTGTTTTTTTTTTTTTTCTTAATCTTTTCGGTTTCTTACCGGTTTTCTGTCGTTTTTTACCGGCTTAATTCTAGGTTTAGGTTAGTTTCCCGTTTTGGTCAGGCCAATTGATCAGTTCGGTTTTATCAATCTCCGAAAACCCAATTCAAAACCGCTCATAATGGTTTAGTTTTGGTTCAATCCAGTTTTGTTAGGTAGCTTTGATAAATCCAACCGGTTCGGATTGACTTTTTAGGGGTGAAATAGGATCGGGTCGGGTTAGGTAGCTTTGATAATTCCTTTGATTCCATATAAAATGGGCAGTGTTCTTTGTTTGAGAGCGCACGGGGATACAGACTGCGTCCAGACACATGGGGCGGGACTGGGTAGACCTTTCGATCATTCACAGGGGTGGGCCGGTCATTTTCCCAATGTAAATTTTCTTTTTTGTTCAGATTAATCTAGGCCATCCAATACGTTGATCTGATGCCCAAAAGTAAGCATGGTTGTATATTATAATTGGGAGGTTTTTGTATCATGGAGTACTGTATTTGCTTTGTGTTAGCGGTGGAGCTAAAAAGCTTATCTCATTATTGACCGCATCCATCCTCGAATCTATGATATTTATGGTTGTACCCTTTCAATTCTAGAATCCTAAAACAGGATTCGTTTAGCTCAAATCCTCCTAACTTTTAATCCAAATAATTTCGATTAAAAAAATAAAAAACTTTCCTTAAAATAAATTGGATTTTGATGTAGTTGTACCCTTTCAAATCTAGAACAGGATTCGTTTAGCTCAAATCCTCCTAACCTTTAATCCAAATAATTTCGATTAAAAAAAAACAACTTATTTTTCCTTAAAATAAATTAGGTTTTGATGGGTCAAGTTGGAACCTTTTGCCACCCAAAGAAACTAATTCCTTTTGACCTAGTTTTCCTTAAGCTACGGTAAATGAAAATATATTCATCACGGAGCTTCAGATGCACATGAGAGGATATCGGAAGGGTATTTTGGAGAACATACAAAAAACCTATTGGGATTTGTGAATCTTAGAATGGAGTGATGAAGGAAAACTTTCTCTGTTCTTTTTAAGGTAAGAAGCTAGAGCTATATTTTTTCTAAGGCTATTTCTAGGCTTTACTATGCCTTTGTGTAACACTTCATTGAAGTATAATTTTTCCATGCTATGCACAGACACATGGCCAATCCATGTACTACCATGTGACAGACAAGTGAAAACACATAAAAATGTAGTTTTTCCTTTTCTTTTTTTTTTTTTGTTTCTATTTTGGTATTTGGGTTTAAATTTTTGGGCAACCTTGAAAATAATTGGAAGAGCTTGCTTTAAATTGGCTTGAAGTTAAAAGATGTTGTGGTTTCCACCATTGATGAATGGGCTCTTGCACTCTGTAATCTTGTCTTTTGTAACTGAGGCTCTCTTTAGGATGATTTCTATTTCTATTTAAATCCTATTTCAATTAGATAGGTGAGAAACTGAAAAATAGATTCTAAAATGAGAAATAAGTTTGGTATGCCAATGTACATTACACATTATGTAATCCTGATATTAACATGGACAACCATGCTAATCATATTAAGCATTCATGGAACCTTAGCTACATCGATCCGACTCCTCTACTTCCGCCTGCCCAGTACTGCCACTCGCCCCCACACACAAGTGTGGCGGAAAGTACTACCTTACCCTCACTCGGGTAGGGGTAAATCGGTACATTCCGCCTTGCTTGTGTGTGGGGGCGCACATGGCAGTAGGAGCAGGCAAAAGTAGAAGAGTCAAATTGTTAGCTACATTGCAAATTTCTTCTCAATTTACTTTTTTTGGGTAATTAACGACTTGGTAATTTTTACTTGATACCCACAACATTCAACTTACACTTCTTACTTCTTTTCTTTTACAAACAAAAGGAAACATCAACAATTACAAGCAAGGAACATAAAATCTTACATCTCAAATATTACATGATAATGGGTAGCTGGCACAATCGATTCCCTCTTTTACCAACTCATCTGCCAAGGAATTGCAAGACCTTAGCTGCCATTATTCCTTTGTATTCATTCTAACCCCATAAATGGAAATAGAATCCTGTTGCACATCTTCATTCTTTTCACCACAAGCTCTCAATAGAGAATAAATAACAACTCCTTTGAGACAATAATAAGAATCTTTTCTTTCTTTTTTCCCCTTCTTTTTTATGAAAACTATGAGAATCCCTTTGATTGTATGATTCTGATGATGCAGGACATGTGCTTGACAAATCACAACAGTATCATTGAAGAAGAGATCCATACTCACTCTGTCATGTGCTTGATAAATCACAGTATATCATCATTCCCATGTGCTGTTCAAGAATCATGAACATGTGCATAGACAAAGTCCTCCATAATCTAATCCTCAAGTTTCAGAGTGCAAGATTGTATTAGTGGATGTGTTTTTCTTAACTTTTAACTGAAGGCCAAAAGTAGGTAGTACATGTGCTGCCCAAGGGTAAGCGAAATCTGTTAAGAAAACAATGCCCAGAAGTGGCGATTTGTAGAAGAAATATGAAAAACAGAGAAGAACAAACACATACAAACACACAGGATTTACGTGGTTCAACCCCAAGTTGTAAGCTACAAATTTCACTATTCTTTGGAAATGTTACAAACCCTCTCTTACAGCCCTCTCAGAGATAAGAACATTATATAGAGAAGCCCTAACCCAAGAAAGTACAAAAATACCCCTGGACCCAGAAATTGCCAAATCAGACAGGATCGGACTAAGACATAACATATATCCCAAAATATACTGTTTCGAAGGTCTCGACGGGCCCAACACAACACATCGCGGTTGACTCTGATGTATGTCATTTTTCGGTAATCCGAGATCGTTTCGAGGCCGAAATGGCCCTCCGAAGATCTCAACTGCACATTCTGGACCGAAATCAAGCTTCACCAATAACAAAATCCTAACCCGAAATGCCACACAATATCATCCTTTGGCCCTTATGGTAGAACCATCAAGACAGTTTGTAAGGTTCTAGGCCAGGTCTGGTTGTGTTACTTGTGAGGCTTATGGCAAATCGGCAATAATACTTCCATAGGTAAGGTGGAATTTGGTGCGTTTCATTCTGAAGTATACCGTAGAGTGCAGCACCGTAACATTGAAAAGTAATGTATAAGATTTCTAGTTGTGTCTCCCATGCAAGAGTTGAGTGGAAGTAAACATAAATAAAACAGTAGAAACTATTTCAGAGAAATGGAGTGGCATAAGCTCACTAACAGGTTTTCAAGTTTCAAGAAAAGCAAACACCACCAGAGACCAACAATCAATCTCTTTCATAGAAATGGAGTGGCATAAGTTCACTATCAACTTCAAGAAGAGCTACCAGCCAACTAGATTTACTTTGAAGTAAGATGGAAGGAAAAAATTGGACTAGAGGTCTGTTTCCCTGCATATGGCAATGGAGATCTTATGGTGCTTCTTCACATTTTTTATTTTATTTTTGGGCCAAGGGTGATGTAGATATAGGGGGAAGAACCAGGCACACCAGCAGCCTGCCCTGATTTTTCCCCATCGAGCCAGTATTTGTGGCCCATATTCTGATATAATTGAAGCCCATATACCAGGCCCAATTTTGTCATGGACCAGCAAGAATATTGTAAGAGATTTGTGGGCCCCAATCTTAAAGAAGTTTTTGTTTCATATTAGTTTCTATTTAGAGATCCATATTAGTTTCTATTTAGAGATCCATTTAGTTTCTATTTTCATAGATGATCAAAGAAGAGAGTTTTATTGTTGAATTTAAGATTTTTGCTTCAATGCGAAGAGATCTTTAGACTAATGGACTTGTTAAGCCATGATTTCCAGCTACTATTCCCCTTCCGAGCAGTAGAAATCATCGGTGACGGCGAAGATTTTCCAGCTTCAACTGGAATCCCTCGTCCAACCGACCTGGTTTCCTGAAGGGGTTGCGGCTTCTTGCACATCACAAAATTCCTTCCTCCGCGTGATCCAATGGTATCCCATGGATTCAAAGCTGCAAAAGGAAAAACCCACATAAATATTATTGAACAAAACCAGATACTAATTCAGAATTCAATGAAGATGGTTGTAATGGAATACCATCGCCTCCGGCATTGGCGCAGTAGAGGAGGAAATTTTTGAGATTAGAGCCAAGAACAGGGAGACAACCCTCGCGAGCATAAGATTTAAGGGCGGTGTCGATGACCGCCGTGACGAGCTCTTCCTCACTGACGATGAAACGGATGGGTCCAGCGCTGCCCAGGACATTGATGTTGATCAAGAGACGGTTTCCCTTGACGCACTGGTTGTTCTTCTTGGGTTTCTGAAGCAACATTCTTCCGTTTTTCGTTGTTATTGTTTTCTAATCGAAGATATAACTGAACGATGAAGGGCTAAGAGAATCGAATCGAATCAAAGCGAAAGAAACGAAACTCGATAAGATCACAGATCAAGGCGATGATGGATGATGAGAAAGTAATTTAGATGGGTAGAGAGGAAATAATGGGTTTTGGATTCTTTCAGGGATCAAGGCCGAGGCAGCGGTAGTACCGGCGTTGCTTCCAGAAACCAAAGGAGAGAGCAGAGGCAGCAGAGAGAGAGGAAAACAACTGCGCGGGTACCCTCGCAGAGTGAGAGAAGAGCATGAAATCACACGCGGCGATTTCCACCATTAACAACAGCCAGAGTGGGACTTTGGGATTCTGTTTTGTCTGGAAGCGAATTGATATCAGAAAGAGATAGACAGCGAATACGAGAAAGAGAAAGAGAAAGAGAGATTCGGGGTTTCGACTTTCGATCCAGCAAAGGAAGATAATTAATGGAGGAGATGTCTTTGGATTCTTCCTGGGTTAGGATTTGGATCTGTGAAAAAGGGTTTTAGGGTTAATAAGGTTACTCCTTCTCTGGCCTTCTCTCTCTCTCCCTTGCTCTTACTCTCTTTGCGGACAAAGAGTGAGAGGTGAGATGGTTCGTTTCTGAGGGGAGAAACGCGGGTATTTGAAGTCACCAGAAGACTTTTCTCTGCAAATTCTTTGCAACAAGAACGGCCCTTGTTTGATATTTTGCCAAACGGTTAATCCACAAATATAGGAAACGAAATGTTTTCTAGGCTCTCCTTGTAGGGTTTTGGGGAAAACTTAATTTTCCCACGCAAACCTGGTAATCGCATCCGTCAAAATGGAATAATTCCCTTTTCCCAACAAGGGATAATACAGTCATGGGATTTAGAGTGATATGCTGAAAAACATAGGCATTGCGAGCATACCATAAAAGTAAAATGTTATGGATGCCAACAGGACCGTGTTTTTTAAAACCTTAGACCAACTTTGAGTCCTCTTAGCTCAACCCAAGCCCAACCCGGTTCTAGTGTGGGTTGAGATATCTCAGCCTAGGCCTACCCTTGTCCGGCTCAACCCAGCCCAACCCAACCCAACCCAACCCTAATTGACCCTAATCGGGTTGGATTGAGCTAGGTTGGCCTTAATTGACCCTAATTTTTGTCAAGGGCTTAGTTGGCCCTAACTTGCCCTCTTTTTTTTTGCCATTTATGTCGTCTTATGCATTAAAAAAATGAAATACATGTGATTGGATATTGGTTTATTTCATACTCAATTGACTATTAGAATTTTCTTTGGGTTATATAACTTAGCCCAATCTTAAAAGTGTAAATATTTTCATTCAGTAGATAATTAGTCTTTTTTATGTACCAATAGATAATTAGGTACTAAACAAAAATTACAAAATGTAAACAATAAATTATAAAGTATAAGCTAACAAAGGGCAGGGTCGGGATGAGCTTAGCCCAAAACCTCAACCATGGCCCAGCTCGATCATGACCCAATGTCTGAAAATTTCAACCTTAACCTACCCTCAGGATTAAAAAATCCAATCCCAACCCTATTCAAGCTTAGGGCGAACCAAGGTTGGCTCAGGTGGCCAAACTTACATCCTTAGGATGCCCCATAAAAAATACATACTTAAACTCAAAAGCCCTACAAACCATAAATATTTAGAAAAGCTACAAAATAGAAAAAGATGGCACTCCAACTCCACCTCCCTATTACACAAAACATAAGTAGCATTAATGCATAAAAAAAAAAGGTAATTTCTTTTAGTCAAAACCCCCAAGGTAAACCTTCCATAAAAACACTTTAAAACAGACTCATATTGAGATTTAATTAAAAAATTTGGCACCAACTTAGTAGTGAAAGTCTCATTCTATAAGATTGTACAAAAGATACTTTCAATTGAGTAAGGATTTGGAACATCAATTTTAAAACCGAAAATAATGATCATCATTTATCATTAACTTTTTAAACTTAAGTTAGAAAGAAAGACTAAAAAAAACAATTTTTTAAGCACCTGTGACCACAGTGACTCAGGGGAATTAATCAAAAAACGCCAAATTAGCTTAAATTAAAGATTGATTATGGATCTCGGTTGGAATATCATGGGGAAAGGAATCTTCCAACTACCTAACGATATTGACCAAGTACAGAAACATGTGTACTTAGTGAATTATCGGTCCAATCCGTTTTGGCATTACATACAAAAGTTTGGTTTTTTTGTTTTTTTCTTAATCTTTTCGGTATCTTACCGGTTTTCTATCGTTTTTTACCGACTTAATTCTAGGTTTAGTTTAGTTTAGGCCAATTGATCGGTTCGGTTTTATCAATCTCCAAAAACCCAATTCAAAACCGCCCATAATGGTTCAGTTTCGGTTCAATCCAGTTTTTTGTTAGGTAGTTTTGATAAATCCAATCGGTTCGGATTGACTTTTACCTAGGGATGAAATAGGGTCGGGTCGGGTTAGGTAGCTTTGATAAACCCTTTGATTCCATATAAAAGGGGCGGTGTTCTCTGTCTGGGAACACACAGGGGCACAGACTATATCTAGACACATGGGGCGGGACTTGGCAGAACTTTCGATCATTCAGAGGAGCAGAGCGATCATTTTCCTGATGTAAAATTATCTTTTTTGTTCAGATTAATCTAGACCATCCAATACATAGAATGCTGTTAGATCTGATGACCAAAAGTAAGCATGGTTGTATATTATAATTGGGAGGTCTTTGTCTCATGGAGTACTGTATTTGCTTTGTGTTAGCGGTGGAGCTAAAAAGCTGATCTCATTATTGACCGCATCCATCCTCGAATCTATGATATTTGTGGTTGTACGCTTTCAATTCTAGAACAGGATTCGTTTAGCTCAAATCCTCCTAACTTTTAATCCAAATAATTTCGATTAAAAAAAAAAAAACTTTCCTTAAAATAAATTGGGTTTTGATGTGGTTGTACCCTTTCAATTCTAGAACAGGATTCGTTTAGCTCGAATCCTCCTAATTTTTAATCCAAATAATTTCGATTAAAATTTTTTTTTTATTTTCTTAAAATAAATTGGGTTTTGATGGGTCAACTTGGAACCTTTTGCCACCCTAAAAACTAATTCTTTTTTATCTAGTTTTCCTTAAGTCATGGAAAATGAAAATCTATTCACCATGGAACTTCAGATGCACATGAGAGGATATCGGGAAGGTATTTTGAAAAGCATACAAAAACCTTATTGGAATTTGTGAATTTTAGAATGGTGTGGTGAAGGAAAACTTTCTCTGTTCTTTTTAAGGTAAGAAGCTACAGTTATATTTTTTCTAAGGCTATTTCTAGGCTTCACTATGCATATATATAACACTTCATTGAAGTATAATTTTTCCATACTATGCATAGACACATGGCCAATCCATGTACTACCATGTGGCAGATAGTGAAAGCATATTAAAATGTAGTTTTTCCTTTTCTTTTTTTCTTTCTATTTTGGTGTTTGGGTTTAAATTTTTGGGCAACCTTGAAAATAATTGGAAGAGCTTGCTTTAAATTGGCTTGAAGTTAAAAGATGATGTGGTTTCCACTATTGATGAAAGGGCTCTTGCACTCTGTAATCTTGTCTTTTGTAACTGAGGCTCTCTTTAGGATGATTTCTATTTCTATTTACATCCTATTTCAATTAGATAGGTGAGAAACTAAAAAATAGATTTTAAAATGAGAAATAAGCTTGGTATGCCAATGTACATTACACATTATGTAATCCTGATATTAACATGGACAACCATTCTAATCATATTAAGCATTCATGGAACCTTAGCTACATCGATCCGACTCCTCTACTTCCGCTTGCCCGGTACTGCCATGCGACCCCACACACAAGTGTGGCAGAAAGTATCGCCTTACCCCCACTCGGGTAGGGGTAAAACGGTACATTCTACCTTGCTTGTGTGTGGGGTGCACATGGCAGTAGGGGCAGGCAGAAGTAGAGGAGTCGAATTGTTAGCTACATTGCAAATTTCTTCTCAATTTACTTTTTTTGGGTAGTTAACGACTAAGTAATTTTTACTTGATACCCACAGCATTAATTCAACTTACACTTCTTACTTCTTTTCTTTTACAAACAAAAGGAAACATCAACAATTACAAGCAAGGAACATAAAATCTTACATCTCAAATATTACATGATAATGGGTAGCTGGCACAATCGATTCCCTCTTTTACCAACTCATCTCCCAAGGAATTGCAAGAACTTAGCTGCCATTATTCCTTTGTCTTCATTCTACCCCCATAAATGGAAATAGAATCCTGTTACACATCTTCGTTCTTTTCACCACAAGCTCTCAATAGAGAATAAATAACAACTCGTTTGAAACAATAAGAATCTTTTCTTTCTTTTTTCCCCTTCTTTTTTATGAAAACTCTGAGAATCCCTTTGATTGTATGATTCTGATGATGCAGGACATGTGCTTGACAAATCACAACAGTGTCATTGAGGAAGAGATCCATACTCACTCTGTCATGTGCTTGATAAATCACAGTATATCACCATTCCCATGTGCTGTACGTTCAAGAATCATGAACATGTGCATAGACAAAGTCCTCCATAATCAAATCCTCAAGTTTCAGAGTGCACGATTGTATTAGTGGATGTGTTTTTCTTAACTTTTAACTGAAGGTCAAAAGTAGGCAGTAAATGTGCTGCCCAAGGGTAAGAGAAATCTGTTAAGGAAAACAACGCCCAGAAGTGGCGATTTGCAGAAGAAATACGAAAAACAGAGAAGATTTAGCACACACAAACACACAGGATTTACGTGGTTCACCCCCAAGATGGGAGCTGCATCCATGGCCGAGCAACAGAACAAATTTCACTATTATCTGGAAATGTTACAAATCCTCTCTTACAGCCCTTTCAAAGATAAAGAATATTATATAGAGAAGTCCTAACTCGAGAAAGTACAAAAATACCCCTAGACCCAGAAATTGTCATACCGGACAAGGTCGGACCAAAACATAACATATATCCCAAAATATACCATTTCGAAGGTCTTGACAAGCCCAACACAACTCATCGCCGTGGGCTCTGATGTACGTCATTTTTCAACAATCCGAAATCGTTTCAAGACCGAAATGTCTCTCCGAAGATCTCAACCGCACATTTTGGACCGAAATCAGGCTTCACCAATAACAAAATCCTAGCCCGAAATGCCACACAATAATATCATCCTTTGGCCCTTATGGTAGAAGCATCAAGACAGTTTGTAAGGGTTCCAGGCCAGGTCTGGTTGTGTTACTTGTGAGGCTTATGGGAAATTGGCAATAATACTAATTCCATAGGTAAGGTGGAATTAATTGGGTGCGTTTCATTCTGAAGTATACCGTAGAGTGCAGCACGCACCGTAACATTGAAAAGTTTATCATTGGTTGCATTAATTAAATTTCTTATAAAACTAGTTATCCTTTAGCTGCAAAAATAAATTATCCTCAGTCAAGGAAATGTTTTCTCCAATATATTGGTTATTATATTCCTTCCTCAAATTAAGCAGACCATTCTGGAGAGTCCACTTAATTCAACATCCTTTCATGACAGGTAGGCGGTAGCCTAGCTAGCCCTTCTGTCTCATTTTCAACTGAAATCTGCACACTATTTGATTAAGCCTCGGAGATGGAATGTTTTTGGTGGCATGTGAAGATCTCTCCTGAAGTACGTTAAAAAGTACAGAAGGAGAGCTATCCATAATACTCTTCTGCTATCTAATCTTAATTATGGAAAAGTCTTCCAGGAAAATATATATATACCCCTTATGCAACAGAAGCCCTGAAACCAACTCTCACTTTCTTCTTTACTCTAGCCAGGTTAAGAGGATTTGTTATAGTTTTCTTATCGGTATTCACATGACAATCCCAGTACCATGCCAGGAGCTTTATTTAAGGGGGTTTAAGAATGTATTCTGCAATTCCCCTTCCTATGCATGATAATAAAGATATTGTTTTCAAAATCCATCTTTAGTAAATTTTGGCCCCATCATAGAACTATCTCTCCCTTTCAGAGAGAATGGAGATGGATTGTGAAAAAATTTAATGATAAGTTAATTTGTAACTATATTAGTAAACTTGTTTTTGATACTGTGATTCATCATATTTGATGGGAAAAAAATAAAAGAAGACGGACCCTTTTGAGGCTTACTATTGAACAGATTCGGGAAGCTACCACTTTTGAGATCAAAAATAAACTTTTTCCCATTAGAACTGTGAGCCTAGACACTTCAAGAAATAGGCATTTTGCCTCGTCTTGGGACCTCCCTCTTGTTTCTCTCTTCCCATGGACTCTTGATTTATCATCCTTTGGATTTTGTTTCTTCACACTTCTCTATTTTTTATGTATCATCCCACTGGCTTTTGTTGTACCATCCGCTTGTTACCAGTTCGGCTTCTTTGTTGTTCTTAAAAAAACAAAAAAACGATTCCATGTATGTACTTTTCATTTTCCTAGGTTGCTGTTTTTTTTTTTTGCCCATAATAATACTTGGGCTTAATCGACATTTATTCAAACACATTGCGATCCTTCAGAATTCACAGCAGTTTAATCGATTAATATAAAAGAAAACTCTCCTCAGTCAATGTCAACGATGAATCAAAACGGAGAGATATCGAACATGAAAGGAGAGAGTGAGAGGGTGAAGCTTTTCTACTTCCATCCACAAAGAGAGAGAGAGAGAGCTGTGCGTCTTAGAGTGTGTGTGTGCGTGTGCAGCGCGTGCGTCTGTGCTCGTCTGCTCATCTGATCGGTAGAAGGCTGGCGAACATCCATCCACATGTCACAAGAGGAGTGGTAGAATTTTCTGACATTGTCTGTGTAGACGGAAAATTATCTCCTCCAGTGCCCTACCCGGCCCATTTCACCGGTTCCTCTAATAGGGGGTGCCATCACCGGGCAAAGTGTTCAGGGCCTCAGGCAAAGGTAGGGTGGTCATTCCAGCCCCCCATGTTAGAGGCACTGGGGAACGGGACCGAACAAAGACCTGGAGTGGATAAAGATCCGGCCGATTCAAAGAGCAACTTGAGGGGGGAAAAGCACTTGACAGAAATTAAACGTGCGTAAACTGCTTCTATTTAAATTGGGCTTGGGCTTAAGAAAATGTAAGCCTGATTAACACCATTGACTGGATTTGGGCTGATCTTTAGGCCTTCAGGCCTGGGTAACTCAATTCCTCAATAAGAATGGACTGGTGCTTTCAATGGCTTAGTGCTACCAAAGAAATTCAGTAATGCAGAAAAAAAAAAAAAAAAAAAAAAAATTTTTTCTTATACTTCAGCCAGTCTCTATTTGGTTCCTAAGTTATTGGGCCAAGAGGCCCAAGATTGAACAAATAAACCAATCGGTCTTAGGGTGCTCAGTGAATCAGTCTTAATCCATAGTTAGTTTTAGGCTGTGTTTGGTATGCATTTTCAAAATAAACTATGGGCCTAAAATGTATTTTGAAGTGAGAAAATATAAAAGAATTAGGTTTTAGAATGCATTATACACTCAAATCTATTCCGAGAATTATACCAAACACATCTTTTGTTAATTCATTGATTAAGACATCTTTAGCCTACATCTTGGTCTTGGATATATATATATATATATATTGATGATTCCGCATCATCAAAGTCTATCAACATGATACAATCAAGTTCAGGAATAAGAAACTTTAATAAACTAGAAGAATTCCTCAACTTCGTTGATCAAATCAAGGATAAGCATACCAAGACTCTGTACCTCCAACATGCCCAAGAACTCTTACAACAAGTCTCCTCAGCAAAACCTCAAACTAAGGCAGTCCCTTATAACATAAAAAACATTTATAAAAAGTTTGAAAAAACCCCTGCTCCTTCTCAAAATCCAGACCATGATAGAATTACCAACTTAGAAGCCACTACCAACAATTTAAAAACAGAAATAAAAAACATAAAAGCAGATATAGCAAGCCTGAAAAGGTCCAAACAGGTTGTAGAAATAGAAGAAAAAGACAGTACACAACCTTTACCAAATAATAATGAAGACTTCATTGATATCGTTAACAAAGTCAAATGCCAACAGTGGTATGTCAATATAACTATTGTCATATCTTCCTCCCACAAGATCAGTACTATAGCCCTAGTTGATTCAGGAGCACAGACAAACTGCATATAAGAAGGGTTAATCCCAACCCAGTATTTTGAAAAAACAACCCAACAGTTAACAGGAGCAAATGGATCAAGATTAAAAGTCAACTACAAACTTTCAAATGTTCACATCTACAACCAAGGTGTCTGTCTCAAACAAATGTTCATATTAGTAAAAGATTTAAACACAGAAGTCATTCTAGGACAACCTTTCCTAGAACTTATAAAACCCTTCACTGTGTCAAATCAAGGAATCGCAACCACTGTCTTAGGCAAACAAGTTCATTTTGAATTCTTTGAACAAGCTAAGACAAAAGAAATAGATCTGCTCAAAACTGTTGCTATATCAGAGCAATCAACTATAAACTTAATCCATAATAAACAAAAGCACCTCCAATATTTGAAACAATAAGTCACTCACAAGGCTATTGAACAAAGACTCCAAGATAAAACCATTCAAAAACAAATTTCCAATATCAAAACCCAAATCGAAAAGGAACTTTGTTCAGAGTTTCCTGATGCTTTTTGGCATAAGCATAGGCATATTGTTCGTCTTCCCTATGAATCAAGTTTCTCAGACAAAAACATCCCTACCAAAGCTAGGCCTATTCAGATGACTAAAGAATTACAAGAAATATGCAATAAAGAAATTCAAGATCTTCTCGACAAAAAATTAAAAAGTAAAAGCAAGTCACCTTGGAGCTGTGCTGCTTTTTACGTTAACAAGAATGTTGAAATAGAAAGAGGAACACCCAGACTAGTCATAAACTACAAACCACTATTTGAAGCCTTACAATGGATTAGATATCCTATACCAAATAAAAAAGAGTTACTTCAAAGACTTTACCAAGATACCATTTTTTCAAAATTCGATCTCAAATCTGGATACTAGCAAATTCAAGTTCACAAGGAAGATTGCTACAAAACGGCTTTCACCACACCATTTGGTCATTACGAATGGAATGTAATGCCTTTTGGATTAAAAAATGCTCTCAGTAAATTTCAAAATATTATAAATGACATCCAAAATCTTTTCAGCCAATTCATAATAGTTTATATTGATGATGTTCTAGTTTTCTCCAAATCTATTGAACAACATTTCAAACACCTTAGGAGTTTCTTCCACACCATGAAAACTAGTGGACTAGTCCTCACCCAGAAGAACATAGAGTTATTCCAAATCAAAGTTAGATTTCTAGGGCATTACATCTATCAAAATCAAGTTATTCCCATAGAAAGATCTATAGCTTTTACTGATAAATTCCCTGATCAAATTTTAGACAAAAAACAGCTGCAAAGGTTTCTAGGAAGCCTAAATTATGTCAGAGATTTTATTCCACAAATTAGCCAGTTATGTAAAGATCTTTTTTCTAGGCTCAAGAAGAAGCTCAGCCCTTGGACTTCTAGTCACACCACAGCAGTCCAGGATATCAAGAAACTTGTCAAAGAGATCCCATGCTTAAATCTTGCTGATTTAGCACTCTTTAAAATTGTAGAAACTGATGCCTCAGAATTAGGCTACGGAGGCATTCTTAAACAAGTCCAAGATAACAAAGAACTATTAGTACAGTTCACTTCAGGAATTTGAAACCCTGCCCAACAAAACTATAGTACCATCAAAAAAGAGATTTTATCAGTAGTCCTTTGTATTCAAAAATTCCAAAGTGATTTATTAAACAAAAATTTTTTAGTAAGAGTGGATTGCAGTGCTGCAAAACAAGTTTTAAAAAATGATGTTCAAAACATAGCATCAAAACAAATTTTCGTAAGATGGCAAGCCCTTTTATCAAGTTTTGATTTTGACATAACTTATATTAAAGGAGAAATGAATTCAATTCCTGATTTCCTGACCCGTGAATTCTTGCAGGGTCCCAAAACCATATCAGTAATCATGGCTCCCAAGGAGCCTCCCAAACCAAAAACTAGCATTAAATCAAAAGATTCCTATGCCAAGTCTGCTCCTTCAAGCCAATTAGTCAAAGTTTCTCCTTCCAAAACAGTTGTTGCAAGTGTTCCTTTCACCCAAGTGGTGACTAGCCAGTCGACCCAAATGATCCCAAATACAAGATCCTCTCAACCACTTACCAAGCCCAGTTCTTCCACAACAGTTTCCAAATCAATTCTTTCCCAGAACTTTCCCAAGAGCCAGTATGTTCTTAAACAAGCTTATCAAGACCTTTTTGCCCTTGATGATCAGTTCACCAAAGGCTGCAAAACTCCTGTAGAAATAGCTCAAAGGATTTTTTATAAAGATTGAAATTTTTATTCCCCAAATAATTCAAAAAATCAAGAGTTCTACGAATTCATCCTTGTCGATACGGATTACATCCGTATCAAGCAAAATTTTGATAAAAGTGATCCAAATCTTGTAACCCATACTTCAGTAACCATCCTTCAAATGCTCAGCTCAAAAGATTGGGGCACACATCCCCTCACTACTAAAAGATTCTCCCAAGTCTTTTAGCCACAAGAGTACCACTATTTTGATTACATGGATGCCTGGCACCATGCTTTCCTTTATCAGAATAGTAAAAATCAACACTCGTGGTTTTTGTGTTTTGACTACAAGTTTTCAAGTCAAATCCCAAACTGACTCTCCCGATGGTGGACCGCTTATGGGCCAATTCAAGATATCCTACCAGATCAAGTGTTTGATGCCTTCAACATCTACTGCCAACACACTGAGCAAATCCCCGAACAACCTGATTTAGTGAGATTCTTCATCCATTGTCGCCTGGCTTGGATTATGTATTGAGAATATGCAATCGAACGAACTGAAAGCCCCGACTGCTCCATCCCAATCCTCATAAGAAATTTCAGAGTCAAGTGGTGGGATAAGTGTGACCTCAGCAAATGCACTCCTGAGGCCCTCATCCATTCAATCACAAAAGCTATCCCCCAAGTAGCCCTTTCAGAAAAATCAGACAAGTCTAGCAACAGTAGACACCTTAAGTTGAAGGCCAAACAAGCAGAAATCGAGGCTCAACTTACGGCCCTTAATACTGAAGAAGGAGAAGGCTCGGACTCCAGTGTTAGGTCCATTGACCCTCATCTCCATGAAGGCCAGTTTGCCCAAGAACCTGATGATGGGCTGGATTTCATCAGCCAACAGTTCTCCTCATCATCAGCAAGGTCCACCAGGCGCTCTATGGGCCAGACATCCAGGAAATTGAGCCATAAGCCCAAGAGTTAGTCTCCAAACCCTAATGTTGGAGAATCGTCAGCCATGACGACACCAAAAGAATGACACAGCAACTGACACGTGGCTGTATCAAAAGACGTGTCCCAACTACTATCTCTGGTCCTAGATAGTCAAGCCACCACTGGGCCCAATCCAATACAGTGAACAGTCTAAACCAAACCAATGAGAAAAACAGTGTTTCTACACGTGGAATGTCTCGGTGCGATTTTTGAAGTCTCTCTTCAACAGTTCAAGTTCTACCGACAAAGTGGTGAATAGTAAAAAATCATTTTTACTGTAGCACTACCATCCAATATTACTTTCGGCGCCACTGCCTCCAAAGTCAAGAGCCTGCCTCATTTTTCAACAGTCTGGGTCCATTCGCTTACTACGCTCTGCCAAAGATTCCTTCAAGATAAGGTTGCTTTCGGTGAAAAAGTAAAGCGTCAAGAGCATCCAAAACTTCTATAAGATCCCTCGTCTTCTCAGAAGGGGAGGAGGAGAATTTTGGAGAGAAAAAACACAAGTACGCAGCACCTCTGCGACCCAACTCTTCAAGTTCTCTTGCATCAAAGGCTCTAACAGAGATCCCTTTAAAACATTTTAATTTTCTTTTTTCAAATTCAAGTATAATTTATCAAGTGTTCTTCAAGCTCAAGTGTAATTCTTCGAGTGTTTCAAATATTCGTCCAAGTTGTAACTTCAAGTCCAAAGCTTTTATCTCAAGCTTCCAAGTGTCCTTCAAAGAACCTGTAAGTTAACAGTTATCTTTAAGCTTTCTTCAAAAGTCCTATATCAAGATTGTAATTCAAGTTCTCCAACTAATATATAATTCAAAGTTTTTCTTTCAAGCTTTACTTTTAAATATTTGGCCGGTTCAACCGCCTACTATTGCACAACAGAAGACTGCCTACAAATTGACAGATCGATAAGGATTACCCCCTTTGAGTATTCCGACGGACCCATTCCTGGATCTCGAGTACCTGTTCCGCACACAAGGCACTTTTCAAGTTTTCACTTGTATTTATCTTTCCTTATTTCATAATTTTACTATGCATCCTGCAAAATCTATTGGTATCAATATATATATATATATATATATTTGGATTAAGAGCTTGTATGATTGAGAGGGGGGGGGAATTAGGGGATGGGGATAGGCCCCAAGGTGGTTTGAACTCATGACCTCTTATTTGAGGATATATTAATTTATCCTTCATAGATCCTTAATTGACGGGGTTTCGATCATGTTCATACATTTAGTCCAATAAATTGATCCCCATTTTTATGGTTAAGATAGTTCAAAATTGATGATCTTAAAATCAAACTAATTATTAAATAAGTCAATCGGTCTCAGTCTGAATTGGTCAGTCCTTCTTGATCTAGGGTTTGACACCATAATTTTATGGGGTTTTATAAAATAATAATAATAATAATAATAATAATAATAAAAATATATATAAGTTGATCAAAATTACATTTGGATGCAATAAATAAAAGATATGGCTAACCTAAACTTGACAACTAATTGATATGACCGTCAAAAGGATAGTTGCCTTCTCAATGAATTGATATATACACGTGGCATTAAGAGAGGGACATTGGAGAGGATCCCGACTCAACATAAACATTAATTTTTCTCTCTCTCTCTCTCTTTTTATAAGAATTTCTCATAATTCTTATTCTCAACATACTAATTTTTCTTTCAAAAAAAAATATCCCGAGAAGCAAAAAGTTTCTTCTGTAACATTCCAAAGGTCTCCATCTATACCTTCCAAATTGTGTGTGTGGTCTTCATCATCATGGTCATCTTTTTCTTCAACATTCCAAACCGTCTTCAATAGCACCAGTGGATAATTAATTCCATATAGTGGACTTCTTGGTCCCCACTATAGTCATGGTCATATTGTTATTTAGTTATTTAATTGTTAAAATCTTGTAGGTTATGAAAGAGGGAAAAAAAAAATAAGGAAAAACAAATCTTTGCCAAGTTGCATGGTAGATAGGATGGGCGTAATGACTATCCATCTCTCATGAAATGAAAAATCTCATCTTTGTTGGATGCTCCAACGCATTTTCATTTACCCCACGTTAGTACAAGGGCTACATAATTTGATAGTGATTCTAATCCTATTAATTAATTAAATC
This sequence comes from Telopea speciosissima, assembly GCF_018873765.1. Taxonomy (NCBI): domain Eukaryota; kingdom Viridiplantae; phylum Streptophyta; class Magnoliopsida; order Proteales; family Proteaceae; genus Telopea; species Telopea speciosissima. The sequence continues at coordinate 54,778,240 of NC_057926.1, read as the reverse complement.
ACCACTTAAGTTGGATAATCTACACTTTTTTTTAATATGTTTGGTTCTTCATCATGGAAGAGAGTAATTTTAGGACACATTCTACTACTCTACTAGGAAGTAGGTATGAAGAATTGCAGTTTGTCTGCCTAACAATGAAGACTTGGGTGTGATTCCTCTTCAATTCCCACTAATTGGAGCTTCTCATTCCAATCCATGAAACAGACGTTTTGATGGCTTAAAAAAAATCTGTTTCATGAATTTGGGGAAATCAGAAATACCAATACTAATTAACTTTTTGTATTTTACGTGCCCCTGTGTCAGAGCACAGTGACGGCATGCCCTGCGAGTCCGGGTGACATTCTCTATCCCAAAAAATAAAGTAGCCCGTCTACAAGCAAGCTGAGCTAACCAAAAGAGGAAAAGGGTAGGCGGAGGGAATCATCAACTTAGACTAGGCAAATTTTAACTTTTTGACAAAATATTTGCCAAAACTAGGAGAATCAATGGAGATGTTGGGAGTTATATATAGAGGTATAATCTCACATTTGTTATTTGTGACCTTTGATTTGTCTAAATACCCTTGGACCATCTCCACCTAATGTTATAAGATTTTGGGTTGGATTGACCCCAAATGGTACTTCATTGGCTATCTCATTTTATTTTACAGATTTGACATGCCAAAGCAACTAAAGAGAGGTGTCTAATTTTGGTTGAACCATTTCGGTCCAATTTTTTTAAATTCACTGAGCCATTAGTCCTCCCTAAACCCTAAAGAAGATTAAGGATTTTAATCCTCTTCAATTCCTAAAAGTGTGTAGTGTGGCAATTTAGGGTGGAGATGTTGACTCATGGCAGTTCAAACATCCAACAGTCTGAGTTCATCAATTTCTTGAGCTCGACACCATTGAATGTTTGAACTGCCAGATGTCAACATCTCCAACCCAAATTATTGCACTCCACACTTGTAGAGAATTGGAGAGAATTATTTTCCAATTAATCTAGCTAGTCTTAAAACTGAATATTGTTTCAGAATTCTATACAATATCAAACCATCTTCCTTTTTCTTTTTTTTCTTTTTTTTTTTTTTTTTTTTTTTGTGGGTTGTGTTAAGTCAATATTGGTGGGGATGGAAGAGTTAGTCAGGATCCGCGTAAACATCATGGGCCCTATTTCAATTATCAAGAAAAAGTATTAAAAAAAAGGGGGAAAGATCTGATTGAAGTTAATTGGTTTTCTCATCAGTCATCATCTCTGAGCTTGAAGTCTTCTCTGCAATCATCTCTGAGCGTTAAGTCTTCCCTTCACCAGTGACAAAAATTATAAACAACTGAGAGAAATGGGTCAGATGTGAACTGAAGTACTCATTTTGAATTCTGAGTCTTCGATTATAGGAGGAACCTTCCCAAACCCCAGGTTCACTTCCCCGAAACAACAACGTCGAGCCCACCAACCAATCAATCTCTTCAAGAGATCTATCCGATCAGAGGAACGATATGTTTTGGGTTCACATGAGAGTCTGAACTCTGAAGACAATAATCTAAGATTTCAATACAAATTAAGCCACCGTGATTAGTGAATCACTAATCACGATTCACCAATCAACGGTGCTTAAACTTTTTTTAATCTGAGTTGAGTCAACAGAGTCTTTTCATTTCAGAAAGTTGAAATTGAACCCCTGGACTATAATTGGTCCACCCTGATTTTACTGGTGTAATTTGTAAATGAATAATGTGAAAAGGCTATCTGAATCGACCATGGAAGGATCTCTCTTTCTCTCTTCACATGAAATGACCTCTTAAGTATGAAACTATTTCATCACTCCTCATTTTTTTTATGTGATAAAGGGTTATTTTTATCTGTTTCATTTCTTGTCCGTTCCATTTTTTCAAGTTCCTCTAATAGAGGGGGTGGACCCGGATCTTTATAGTCTCTATATATCTGGCCCTCCATTTCCTCTATTTCATCTCATAGGGGGCGGAAATGACCACCCTACCCCTTGCCCGAACACATTGCCCAGATGGGGTCCACTCCTCCTATTAGATGAAATAGAGGGGTAGATAAATGGAGACGATAATTTTTTGGGTGGATCCCACCTGGGTAGTATGTTCGGACAAGGGTAGGGTAGTCCCCTCCCCTCTATTATAGGAACTTGGGGAATGGATCTGCCCAGGAACAAAAGATCTTGAACTCGAAACCTCCTATGAGCTGAAAAATTATCTCCTCAATTTGCTTGCCCGTCGTTTCCTGAGTTCCATCTAATAGGAGGAGGTGGAGTCCATCCGGGCAGTGTGTTCAGGCAGGGGATAGGGTAGTCATTTCTCCCTCCCCCCTAATTAGATGGAATTGAAGAAATTGACGGACAGGTAAATTGAGGGGATAAAGATCCCCTGTGAGCTAGGCTCTACTACACGTATTTTTTTCTGCTCCATTTCTTGTGCGTTCATTTCCCTAAGTTCCTCTAATAGTGAGAGGTGGACTATTACACTAGCCTCAAGCCAGTTGCACTAACCAGCTGTCCTGTGTGTGTTCCCTATGCTGCTTGCTCAGATATATCTCTCTCACAAATAAATAAATAAAACTTTTAAATTAACGTTTATTGCAATCGACTCTTGATGGTAGTGCTTAAGTTCTATCCCAAAAAAAAAAACATTCTTGGTGGTCAATCCCATAACCTACGAACGTGATCACGAATTTGATTCAGACTAGGAAGCCCAGCCTTATAATAATGCCAATGAATTTTTTTTTTCCCCCTTTGAATATGAAAGCTATGGTATAATATTTTAAGTAAACAACCCCACCTCTCCCTCAAGTTTAGGCGGAATTCAATCCCATGACCTGGTTACAACTAAACATGGTAGTTACGAAAATGCTAATATATTGACCTAAGGCTCAAGAGATTGTTTGTAGAAGTCAATCACAAAAAAACAACCTTACCTATCAAAAAAAAAAAAAAAAAAAAGAAAAATGAAAACCAAATTTTCATCATTAAGGAAATGAGTTAATTGACCAATGGTAAGTTTAAGGTTATGCCTATTTGACAAGAGGTTGAAAGGGAGATAAAAAAAATGAAAATGCTAAAAAAGTGAATTTTTATTGGCTTTGTTTGGCATAAAAACATTGTTTTACAAAGAAACTTTCAAATATCATGGTTTTGATGAGACAATTTTGCAATTTTGATGGTAATAACAATAACCATACAAAAATCCTCTCGCCAAAAAAAAAAGTATTTCATTACAACTTTTTCCTTTAATTCATTCTCTTGTCATACTAACTTAACCATTTTTATCATTAATTCACTCTGGTATTTGTGGCTAGTTCCATTCCAACTGAGTGTTAAAAGTTCGACTATCAACTCATTCCTTTTAACCAACAATATGCCATTCCGAAAATTCTTATATGTATGTACATGAGATTTTCTTATTCACATGTCGATGTATCAAATAATTTTTAATATAATATAAATTTTTTCTCTTTCTTGACGAAGGTAAAATCTTGTCATTTAATGTGTGTGCATGAAAATTTTCTAAACAATAATAACTTTTGAGAATTATATGATAGCAAGACATTTTCAAAGTATTTTGAATTTTTTTTTTTTAATCTATGACTTAAAGAATTTTTAGAAATAAAACAAGGAGCAATCAAAAGAAGGTTTACATGTTATAAGTCCACACATAGAGGTGTCATTTAATTTCGAAAGTCCCTATAGAGGATTTTCTATCTATTGTATGTAAAATTTTTAAAATTATAAGTTTTGATGCCCCCAAACATTAATGTGCTAAAGAAAATTGTACAAGACCACTAAAGTCAAATATACTCCGAAGATCGCAATTGTGATTTTCATATCTATATGCACACATTAATGATCCAAGAAAGTAATTTGATTTAACCAAAACCGATGGTGGGGAGCAGAGAGAAATATTTGATTGGAATATTATTTCATCAGTGAAACAATTAGCAATGATTTAGATGTGTAACTTCTATACCCATTTTGTATTATTGATCTAATGATTGTCCACGTTTGATTAGGATAATTGAGCATCACTGAAGGTGCTAAGAATGTGTTTTACTATTTTGTTTGTTTGGATCTCTCTCTCTCTCTCTCTCACACACACACACACAATACAACACACACAAATTCTCTCCCTCTCTTTACGATCTCCTCCTCTTTCAATGCTCTCTGCAAGTTTACTGGTGTAATATAAGGTGTATCTTGTTGTCATCAAACTTGTGAAATGAGAAGTCGTAATCTTCTTTGGATTATTCTTTGTCTTATTCCTAAAAATTATTTAATATTAAGATAAAATAAATATTTTTTAAAATAATTTGAAGATCATTATTAAGAGGTCTACATTTTTTTAGTAGACATGTGGAATGACAAGATGGGATTGTTATCTCTTCCAGCCCCCTATCCGAACACTTTGTTTGGGTGGGGTCCACCTCCCTTATTAGAGGTGTTGGGAACTGGGCCGGGCAGAGATCTGGAGGAAATAATTTTTTGACAAAATGTAATCTTATGTAAAAAAAAAAAATAAAAAATTATGTCATACAAAAGCACAAAAAATTACAATTTTTTTCCTTTTTTCACCAACTTTAATTATATTAAGATTTTGGAGTTGAGTCTCTCATCAGTCATCTCTAAGCTTTAATCTTCTCTGCAATTACAAAAACCCCATCATGGGTCCTATTTTAAGAGCTAAAGAGAGGGAACGATTAGACTTTGGGGTTGGTTCTCTCATCTATGAGTTTTTTAACACTTTTCTTCCGGAGAGCAATTACAGGAACACATCGCTATCGTTCCACCTGTGACAAAAACTAGAGAAACGTTTCAGATGTGAACTCCAAGTACTCTTTTTGAATTCTGGATCTATATTGTGCATGGAAGTAAGAACCTTCCCCAGTTCACTTCACCGAAAAGCACATCGAGCCCACCAATCATCTCTTGGTCAACAGATCCATATGAACAGAGGAATCATTTTCAGATGAAATAATAATATACTTGGGTTCACATGTGGGCCCAAAACCCACCTGCTTTTGCTGGGGAGGAATATGGCCCAGGCTCCCACAGTTCTGAACCTGGTTTTTTTTGCAGCTTGTAAAGCTACCTGGAGAGGCTGACCTTGGAGGAATTTTTATGTTAATTTTGTAAACACCGGATGATAAAAATAATTATTTTTATTATCTACGAATGCAAAATTGAATTAGAATGTAATACCGAGAATGTATATCAAATGTTGCCTTAATCTAATTGAAGTCAACTAAAGTCTTTAGTAAGTTTACCAAAAAAACATTAAGTCTTTAAGATAGAAAAACTTATTGAACACGAGGGTAATAATTGGTCCATCCTGATTTTACTGGCTCTGTAAATAAAAAAACAAGGGTAAATATTTCCCAGGACTTACATTGACGATGTGGGTCTCGTGTAAATAATACTATTCTTCAAGTGCAACATTGCTATGGTATGAAAGATTCCCTCATTCTAACATAGTTTGAAAACTTCTCCCACAAAATAAATAAAAGGAATTTTAAAAAATTCAATCCCAAGACCTAGCTACAACTAACCAAGGTAAACCAATAACAACTGTCGTCTTTGATAATGTCAATGATATATATCTAGATATTAAATATATAATTTGGATCTAATTATCATCATTAAGGAAATGAGTTAATGGACATCTTTGATAGTAACTTTACAAGAATTCTATTACCAAAACAAAACAAAAAAAAAAAAAAACCATTACAAGAATTCTCTTGATATAATATATGTAAAAAAAAAAATTGTATTTCATCACAAAACTCTTACTTTGATGAATTCTCTTGGCCAATTAACATAACATATTTTTTATTTTGTTATGCTATTTGGATTTTAAGGTTTGACTATCAACCCATTCCTAAAACTATCAACGTGTTATTTCACAAATTTTTATATATGTATATATAGATTAAGGGAGAGCTTTTTCTGTAGTCCCTACGTTCACGAGTGGGCCAATGAGAATACACATAGAAGCATCATGGGGTGGGATTTCTGCTTTTCATAGGGGATGGACAGTCATTTTACCCCCCATTGTGTCTGAACGTGAGCGACACACTCCCCCACAAAGAACTTTTCTCCATATATTAATTAAATGGTCAAATCATTTTACTAATAATGATGATAAATTATTATTTTGGATTGTTTATAGCAATATGATTATATTTAGATAATCATCTGTTGAAGTTGATTTACCTAACCATTTCAACATAATAAATAGTTATTGAGTATTTTAATAATTATCCATCTAATGTATTTGTATATTGAAGCTAAACTATAGAACCATTCAATCCCACCATTTAATAAAATTCTATGTGATAGTTTTATTGGGGCTTGAATTTGATTGACAGTGTTCACATTATCATTTACTTATGGGTAAATCATTTGACCAATTATTTTTATTATCATGTGTTGTCATAGAAGTTTAGAAGAAGTCTATACATATTTGACTCGATTTGCCCTTCACCTACGGTAAAGAAACTTTCCTTTACCACGGGGCACGTGGGTGCCTTAATGGTGAGATTGAATGGTTCCTTCATCTAGGGAACTTTTGACCCTATGCGATGAGTGCTTGGGGGTGGGGTGCCAAAAAAATCCTATCCAGCACCCTGTTCAGAGTTGGATACAGTGAGGCGTGAAAATACCGTCTCATCCTTGCTTGAGCAAAGCGCTCGGATAGGGTGCTGGATAGGAGCTGAATCCGTGGGGATGGAGATGGTGATGGGGTTGGGGGGGATAATTAAGACCTTAGGATGGTCTTGGGTTCGAGCATCATACTAGGAGATAAAGCCCATCTACTAGGAGGTCTTGAGTTTGAGCCTTTTCATCCATATATAGAAACCGTTGTGGACCCCAATGACAATGGTTTGCATGTCTCATCAAAAAGAAAAATGTTTTCTTGATAAATTATATGGTTGAGATACATAATCAAACTTGAAATTGAAATAAGGGATCGAGCTTTTTACTCATGGAGAAATTTTTTGTTTTTTATCCACGAGATTAATCCTCGGATTGGACTTAGAAAAGATAATTTAGATCTTCGCAAGAAATGGGGGGGAGTTAAGAATGACATTCACTATTCTAAGACTCCAATCATAGTTTCAAATCACTTTGAATGAAAGATTCTCTCCACCCCATGGAATGAGGTATCAATATTAGATTAGAGGTATCAATCAGATCGTATCGATATCGGCATTCTTAGTTGATCCTTGATTAGATATTGGTATCAGATCAAGAGTAAATCATAAAATAAAAAAAAAAACCTAATTTTTAATTAAAAATAGGGATAAAAGCGATCGATTCATGCAGATATAGGCTGATTTGGATCATTATCATATCGGTATTGATAGAAATTGATATTGTACCCAATACCGATACCTCAATCCCTGCTTACACCCTTTATCATATAGAGCTATTTCCTATTATAACTATATTTGGAAGCAATATACGATAAAATTTTAAAAATGGAACTAATAATAAATTAATATATCTAATTTCTCTCCATTTTATTTAAAAAAAAAAAATCATTCTTTTTTCTTTTCTTGATTTCCAAACACACCAAGCATCCAAAACTCAAATCACCAATGGTTATGAGCCAAAAGTGAGAGAAATGGTGGAATCATTTTCTCTTTTTTATGGCAAAAGGTCGCTACCTAATCGCATATTCCTTATACCAACAGAGGGGCCAATGAGAATGCATTCATAGTCATCTAAACTCTATGCCACACGATCAGATAGTGTTCTATTTTCTCCTTTATTTTTTATTTTTTTCAGATACCATGTGCTTTAGAATCTTAGATAGTAGAGTACATTCGTGACTCTCACGTTGAGTGGCGACAAAATCTGAAAACGAGAAAGGTGAAAGAAGCTTCTTTCCCACTCCAAGATGGGCCTACAACATGTATTGCCAAACATGAAATTTTATGATTACCTCTCGTTTGGTTCGCGAAAACCAAACAAATCGACCTCATAGGATAATCAAATCTCCATCCGCCACGTGGAATCATGATACACGTTAGCATCTTTTTTTTTTTTAAAGAAAAATTTGATTAAAAAAAAATGTTAAAAAGATCATAGAACAAATCATAGCCATCCATCTGACAAAAAAATGTGGCATAAAACCCATTTTTGGAGTCAGTTCACCAAATAGAACCTTCTTTCTGATAATGTGGCTGAGATAAAAAAACAAAAACCAAAACGAGGGGCCGCATTGTTCAGAAGGGCAGAGAGAGAGAGAGAGAGAAGAAGGGCAAGGAGTCCCCAAAACACAGACCCTGCAAAAGCATTAAAAAAATCGGTTTTTTTCGAGGTTTGAAAATCACGAAAAATTTAATTTTTGCAGACAAGTAGGGTTTGTTTGGGGAGAAGAGATCCTCATTATGCATGTGAGGAGGACTCTTTCCAATTAATTATCAATAAATTTTTACAGATTAACCGTTTCCTTGTGGGAGGAGAACTCGTTTTATATATAAGGAAGAACAGGTCACTTATGGATTCTCACCAAGCACATAGCCCAAGCGATCATTCTTCTTCAGCTTCGTCTTTCATGGATAACCTCTTGGGTCTTCTTAGAATTCGAGTCAAGCGCGGCATCAATCTCGCAATCCGCGATGTCCGCAGCAGCGATCCTTACGTAGTTGTAAAGATGGGCAAACAGGTCTGCTTTTGATATCTCTCATGTTTTAAAGCTCTTCTGTGTTGTGAAAACTTGTTGGAATTAAGACTGATGTTCTTTCCTAGGATGGGTTTTTGCTGACTTGATGATATCTATTTGGGTTTTAAAATTTTGGGGTTTTTCTGTTTGATTGTGATTGCAAATGGAACTGATCTAGATTTTGACGAATTTTCATAATTTGTGAAGCTTCTGTCGGATTTTTCTTCTCCTGATTAAATATTAAGGACGAAAGTTGTTGAAGCTTCTTCTTCTGTGACCTGTCCCGATTACTCTGTTTTGAGAACTATCAATCTGTTTTAGATGAGGGTTTGCCTAACTAATCATTTGTTTTTTGATGAAAACTTTTCAAGCTGAAGCCATTAAGGAGAGAAGGAGAGAAGGAGAGATAAAAATAAAAGGGGAAGAATCTAAGAGATTCAAGCTTACCAATTTTTGTTAAAAGAAGATCCAGAAGCTAACCTGAGATACAAAGTTTCCCTTTTATGAGTTAGAATCCTTTGGAACCAAGAAAGCACAAGAGGCTTCCGGTTACTTTTATGTCAGAAGTCAGAAACCGTTTGTTCAGAGCTGCTGGCTCCATGTGATCTCAGCATATAACGGCAAAAAAAGCATGAATTTTAAATGTTGCTTGGCATAGTGTAAGGTGATCAGTTGATAACATGCATGATATGTGTTGCTTCAGCGGTTAAGGCACTGTTCTAAGAATCGGAATAGGGGATCCCTTTCCCTTTCCCTTTCCCTTTCCGGTCGAATTGAATCAGAATCAAAATCGTCTGGATCTGATTTCCCCTTAAAAAATTCAGGCTTTCTCTGATTGAACATTTTAATAAGTATTACCTCACAATGTTGCTAAAATGATTTTAATTCTCAGCCTTCAATATGTAGATTTGTCATAGGAAACAAATATTAATTTGATTTAGTGATTTAAGGATGTAATTCATGTTAGGGGAACTAAAATTTTCTTATTCTTTTACATCCTCGAGCTTGAGAAATTACTTCATTTGGTTTTTTAATTTTCATATGCTTTTCTATTGTTGCTGAACTTTGATTTTTAACTTTTAGTGACAAGATGGTGACCTTTACTAGTTAATTTAAACTGCTATTCAGTTTCCTGTTCTTGCTTGAAGTGGCTTTTTTATACCTTGGTTTTAATGTGAAACTAAACAATGGCAGCAGAAACTGAAAACTCGGGTGATAAAAAATAACATCAATCCTGAGTGGAATGAAGACTTAACTCTCTCTGTTCAAGAGCCTCTTCTTCCAGTCAAGCTTGTAAGTATTCTTACCTATTTGTTTTTTTTTTTTTTTTTTTTTTGTGTGCCCTCAAATATAGTGCTATAACAACTGATGGTTAAAGAGTTTGATCATCACTTCATGTGAATCCTTTTGCTTCTTTATCTCCTTAACAAAGTAAGCTCTCTTATAAACTAAAATTATATATTTTCTGAAGATTCTGGTTCGCTCCGAGTCCTTGTGACGTGCACAAGACAATGCTTTAAGTACAATTTTTTAAGTGGGTCTTGACCTTTTCCATCTGAGATGTCATGACTGCAACTATCTTGCAATTTTTTATGATGGATCCTTGATACCATTGGTTTGAATTTGTCTTTTGATCTTGAGATCTGGACTGATTATTGAAATTTAAATTTATAAGCTGGTTTTATGTGTTTCTCTAAATATTCCTTAAGGCAAATTATGCAATTCAACACAGAATTCTCTTTTCCAGTCTAACCAAATATGACAGAGAAACAGAAGGTCCGGAAAATTTGTGGTGCTCAAAATACGGCATTCTTTCCTGTGGTGCTCTATTATGGCATTCAGGATGGTTTTGTGCTCTTGGAGAGATGATTTCATTTTCATATTAGGGAAAAACTGGGATTTTGTATTGCTTAATGGTGATCAATCGCCTGGCTAATAACAATATAAGCTGACTGATGACCAAGTCTTCGCGATAGGAAGTGAGAAAAAGGTCAACAAACACTTACCAAAATGTTTTCTCAAAGATTTTGCAAATAAAAGTAGATGTTAATCAAGAAAAAGTCTTCCCAGGTAAAAGTCTACCAAAATGTTTTCTCAACCTTGCAAGAAGGTTGCCTACAGCCTTCAAAAGTCCTATTGTTTCTTAGTTTCCACCATCTCCACATGATGAACCTGACATCAGGCGCCACAAATGCCTTTGCTTACCCTAAGATTGATATGGTTCTAACACCCCAACAGCAGCTTCTCTGTTTTTTTCTTTTAATCCTTGGCATTGCTGAGCTAAAATTAGAATCATTTAATGAACTGTACCATTCTTCCAAGGCATTTTGACATTGTGGAAGAAGATCAATTGTTGACTCTGCAACAATTAGAGAGTTGGGGGGGGGGGGGGATGCAATTCCCTTTGGTAATCAAACTAATGGTTAAGAATCTGTGAACAGTAACCCCACCTGGAAAAGTGAAATGCAATTTCCTTGTTCACAAACTCACTAAATATATGCTATGATCTCTTTTGCCTTCAGCAACTTCTGCAATACGTTTTCCTTCTTGTCCTCATTGTGATGGTCTTATGTGATTGCAGACTGTGTATGACCATGACACATTCTCCAAGGATGACAAAATGGGAGACGCAGAGTTCGAGATCAACACCTTTATTGATGTACTAAAGATGAGCTTGGATGGGTTCCCAAGTGGTACTACAATCACAAGAATCCCACCATCCAGGCAAAACTGCTTTGTTGAAGATAGCTGCGTTATCTGGCAAAATGGGAAAGTCATTCAAGATATGTGTCTGAGATTGAAAAATGTAGAATGTGGTGAGTTGGAACTCCAACTGCAATGGATTGACCTCCCTGGATCCAAGGGTTTATGAGTGGTCCATGAATTATTGGCTACTTCTTTCTGTTGTGTTGTTAAATACATCATCTTCAGTTGCTGATGTGAAATGAGTTCCAGACTGGTTTGTTTTCTCATAGGTATATATATAAGAATCTCAACTTTTATCAATATTCATCTCTGATGTATAAAGGCTGTTTTTATTTTCTGAGGGGAGGGGGAGGGGGAGGGGGGGGGGGGTTGGTTTACCCTAATTTCCATGGGGTTTGGTTTTAGCTCTATGAAGATGTTGATCATAATTGGGGGTTTTGAGATAGATCCAGAGAAGCGCCTCTTGGCGTGGTGGTGGCTGCCAGTCATAATTGAGCGCTGTCCTAAGTCCTTGGAGAGGTTGCTTGTTCGACTCTCCCCCTCCCCCTCAGATGCTTGACAATTTGTTATTAAAAAACTCCTCTTCTGCAGAATCTTTTTTTCAGTTGGCCATGTATCTTCAGACTAGTGGAATCTAAAGTTGATTTGAAAACTTTGATTAAAAAGACTGAAAACTTCACCATTGTTAGCAAATATGGATTTTGAGATTAGAGATGTAATAGAGGGGATTTGGGACAGATATGTATGACTCCATATCCGGTCCATTAAAAGGCTATGTTTGGAAAAGCCTAGAAAGAGAAGAAAAAATAATAATAAGACAAACTATGATGATACAATGATTGATATGTGTGGCTATCTCTCTCAAATTCAAATTTTTTTTTTTCAATAATGAGACAACCTATGGTGTCACAATGATTGGTTTATATGTCTACCTCTCTCCTCAAATTCAAATTTTTTTTTGAATTTTTTTCTTTTATTTTTGGGCTTCCAAACATAGTATAAGGAATTTAGGAGATCTCTATCCACTAAGTTTTCGCTGACAGCCTTAGACTCAAAAAATAAACTGGACCATAAAAAATCAGGATTGATATAATTTTATAAATTTGACGAAATGTTGGGTTTGGGACCAAAGTGTTGGAGAGGGAATAATTATGACCCTAGCTTCATGGTATTCCTTCACCATGGGTGAAAGAAAAACTTTCTCATAAAAGAGAAGTTTGTGTTTGTAGTGGGGCGAAGGGTTATTAGACTAAAATTTGCCAAATAAGAGAGGCAAGGAGACAACTAGTGAGGTGGAAGTTATAGGGTTGTCTCAGTTTTGTAATGTCTTCCATTATTTGTTGATTGAAAATTGGAAACCATATATTGATGATTTCACTTCTTTTGGGGGTGGCAATTTGATGTGTTAGGCCTACCATAATGTATTGGAATCAACTCCCCATGTGTGGAGTGTAACATTTTTTTCATGTACAGTTTCATGATGACATGTGTCTTTTTTGTTTTTTTTCCACAAATGTTTCTCTAGACATTCTTAATGACAGCATGGAAGGGCATATATGAAAGCAAAAAGATACAGTTCCGTGAGTCTACTTCATGTCCCAACCCAGGACAAGAATTTTTGTTCAGGTTGGAGTTTGTCATGTCATCACGGCACCGTACACAAAATTTAAGCTCCATCTTCACAGCCACGTGGTATATATTGGTTCCATTCAAGAAATCCTTTCTAGGTGTGTAGGAACCAAGAGCCCATAATGTATGCACACAAACACATGGAATACACAACCATTTAATTGCAAAAGAGATGCCCCTTGTGTGGAGTGTAACTACTTTTCATGTATGGTTTTACGATGACATGGTGTCTTTTTTCTTTCATAAAGGTCTCGAAACATTCTTAACCGACAGCATGGAAGGGCATTTGTGAAAGCAAAAGGATACTCCATGTCCCAACCTAGGACAGGAGTTTACATGTCCCCTCAGAATTGTATTGGCCTTATGACGCTATCCCATACTGATTCCTCAAACCATGGCCCATACCGTATCACAGTATCTCTGATTATCTCACTTGAGAATTGTGAAGATACATTGTAGAACCAATAGGAAAAGTGCTTCTTATTAATAATTTACATTTTTTCTCTGAGTGTTGGTCGAAGCAAATCTATTTAAATTTTAATCGTCTCCTCTTTCTCCTGCTGCGATTTTCATTATAATCTACTGAACAATTGGAATATCGGCTTTAATGGAAAAAGATCGTGATTTCATCTAATGGCGACAAGCCATACGACTCAGCGTACAGAAATTTTTTTTTTTTTTTTTTTTTACATATCCACCTGATCTGAATCTGTCAAATGCTGGCCGGACTTTTTAAAAAAATTTCGACGAACTATTCAAATTCCATACGATTTTTTCAAACGTACACGAACTTTAAGATACTTGAACTTTTAAATCATAGACGGATTTTTTGTTCGAATTTTAAAAAAATACTCGAACTTTTCAAATCATAATTATTTTCCTCGACGAATTTTTGATCCGATTTGTTCAAAACAGACGAATGTTTAAAACATATCCGCACTTTTTGGTTGGCTTTTATTAAGAAAATATTAAACACTAGATGCACTTTTCATCCGAATTTTCAAAACCCTAAAATTTTTTTTTGGGTTGTTATTCATGTAACAAGGATGGGTTACGTTTGGATAAATAACAAAATAGTGATAAGACTAATAAGAAACGATTAATGAGACATCAAAGTATCAATTGGGTGGGGGTAAACTAGATATTTCATTTTATGTTATTCGAATCTTATGATTGTATTGCAAATTGATATTTTAAATGGCATTTCTGACATTTCATAGCATACTCCCTGCCTTACCCGTCTCTTTCTCTCTCCGTCCAAATCATCGCTGCATTCTATAGTCTCCTCGATGAAGACAACCGACCCTTCTTCTTCTTCTTCTTGCCTTTAATTAATTATATGGTTAGTAGTTAGCTTATGTCCGGCCGCTTAACCATCACCACCCTTCAATTTATGTTTTCATTATCAACCATAGATCCACCTCTACCCATCACTTTTCTTTTCTTCTCTATAACTCCTCTCACTTGGAGTTGAGCTCTAATGGCGGTGGAAATCATGTTGAAAGTCCAACATTCACTTTCTCCGTTCCACTCACCCCGCATGATCACTATCTCACTGTAATTTCTGTGAACCCATAACCCCTCTCTCGCACACAGCTCTCCTCTCATCCTTAGCTAGTTTTAGGGTTTTGTATTTAAGTGGATATAGATTATTGTGACAAATCAATGGCGGAAGAAAGGGTGGCAGAAGCTGTGAACCATGTTCCTTTAGATCACAAGAGGAAGCTTGAGGATTTGGAGGCGGAGGCTTCAGAACAGGGGGTTTCGGACCCTCCACCAGCAGAAGCCTACTCGAATGATGCTCTGAGACCTCAACAAATCGTTTAACCTGTTTCGGTTTCACTGGAAGCAAAGTGGCTTCGTTTGGAAGAAGAAAGTGACGGTTCAGATATAGGAAAAACCAAAAATTTGGTGCGAGAGAGAGAGGGACAGGGGAAGGAGACATTACCTTCAGAAGTTTCCACAACCGGCAGATACGAGAGATGCTCGTAGATTATTTTGGGGAAGGGTTAGGAAATCTTGTTTGTGTTTTTTGCTTCTTTTTTCTGTTAGTCCATCACTTTTAGCCTGCCGGAAACAAGAGAAAAAGAGGTTCAGTTGGTTCTTGGTCGGAGGAGGCGATAGATGTTGACTAGATGATTCTGGGGAAGATGGGTGGTGCGCAGTTACATTTTAACCCTTGTTGAAAAATTTAGTTAAAATTCTTGGGTTTTTTAGACTTTTCAGTAGTGAATGTGATTTCACCCAATTATCCTTATAAATTTATTTCCAACTGTATCCTTAATTGTAGTTTTAAAAGGGTAGCAGGTGTCTTGTTATGTTTGGATAAATAACAGACCCTTGTTACCTTAATAATTTTCCTTTTTTTTAAAATTTTTGGGGAATAGGGAGCTTTACATATATTTTGTATAGAGGGGGGATCAAACCGGGGAGGGGATAAGGTACCAGTCAGGAGATTTGAACTCGAGACCTCCTGATGAGCATGGGCATGAAGCGCACCACGGCTCACCAACTGAGCTAGGTAGTTGTTGGTAAAACCCTAAAATTTTGAATTACCGATCTCTCACATTCATCTCTCCCACCCCTTCTGATATATCTCTTTCAACAGGACTGTATGAACAAACCTATGACTCGCCATTCTTCATCGTCTTGCCATGAGATTTTGGGCTTGAGAAGGGTACTACTTTGGGTGACCCCAGGAGGTTCTTCTTCTGTTAAAGAACTGAACTTCCACCTCGCTCGTCATTTTGTGTTAAATTAGGGATTTATCGGTCGAATTTGATAGAGCATTAAGATAGATTTCAGGTCGATTGGATCAGAGTATTGAGAGAGATTTCAGTTTCGCAATATTTCTGGTTTTCCGCAAGGAAAAAGACGACTCTTTCTTCCCTACCATTTCTTTCTTTGTCTCTTGGTTTCACTCTTCTTGTTCCATATATGCCCTTCCCTTTCTAGTTAACTCCGTCTATTACTTGGGCTTTGTTCAATCAGGTAGGTCCATAGGCCAAAGCAAACCCAAATAGGGTATGGGCCTACTTGTATAAATCGACTGGGTTATATTGTTGATGACAGAAAATAGGTATGAGAAAATTATCTCCAAGGCAACTAATTGCCCAGTTCAGTTTGGATTTCACAGACCCAAGTTTGAAAGTGATTCGTTTTTTTACCCTATAGAGGAGAAGAATGAAGATTATATGAATGTGCTAATACAATACCACAAAAAAAAAAAAAAAAAAAAAAAAAAAAGAAACCTGATGCCGGAATGCAAATTCTAATGCAATTTGATATAGGCATGCCATTGAGGCTGGCCTTGGTTGTGGCCATTTCTGATTTTTTGTTATTTTGCTTTTGTAAGCAAAATGTACTCTTTGGTTGATTGAGGAAAAATCCAACCAGTTGTAGATAGATTTTCCTTTATCTAGCAGTTTGTGACTGAAAATCGTTTCATTTTTCTATTTCACACAAAGTTGGAGAAACACAGAAGAGGCATGTTGAATGTTTGCATTTTGAGGCATTAGGTCCGAATTTACAGCTTGGTTTTGCTTCAATGATCATTAATGACTATCAATGTCTACCCACCTATTTATGAATGCCAATAATATCCTCCATTGAGGTGCGATACCCTTCTCCCCACCATCCAAATTGTTAGAATTCAAAGGCTCTTTAATTGCCTATGCACAGTGTGTAAGTGTGTGTGGGTCTCAACGGGGTAGCTATGATATGTTTTCAAACATTAATGGGGGATATTACGAAAGAACCTTAATAAGTGAAAGTAAAGTATGTTAGAGTACAAATTTTACATTGATTTTACATCAATTTTACAGACTACTAACCAACTTAGCAAAATTAATTTTACTTTACTTTCTTTGCAACCAAACAACTTAAAAGGAAAAAAAAATTCCCTTTACTTCCCTTTCCCATTTCCCTTGCAACTAAACGAGCCTAAAAGAAAAGTTTGTGTTTGCAAGTAAGCCAACTAGTGAGGTGAAGGAAAAAGCATATTTCCTTGGTCACAATCGAAGGTTGGAATTTGGAAGTTATAGGCTTATCTCAGTTTTGGCCTTCTGCAATGTCTTCCATGATTTGTTGATTGGAAGTTGGAGGGGGTGGCAATTTGATGTATCAGGCCTACCACAAGAAGTTCAGTTCAACTCTCCTTTTGAGTGGAATGTAATGATTTTTCACGTTTGGTTTCATGATGACATGTGTCTTTTTCTTCCACAAATGTCTCTCTAAACATTCTTAATGGCAGCATAGAAGGGCATTTGTGGAAGCAAAAGGATACAGTTACGTGAGCCTACTCCATGTGCAAACCTAGGACGGGGTTTTGTTCAAGCTGAAGCTTGATATGTCATCACGGAACCATGGGATCTAACTTATCCACAAAATTTGGGTCCATCGTCACTGCCATGTGGTATATATTTGTACCATGCAGGAAGTCCATTATGCAGGTGTACAGAAACCAAGAGCCCATAACGTAAGCACACAAACATATGGAATACACAACCATTTGGTTGCAAGAGAAATGCAAATTTTTCTGAGAAATGAAAAATATTTTACAAAACTAATCATTATTGGTATTTGGTTGCAAGGGAAGTATAAATATTTCATTTTTTGCAAACACTGATCTATTTCTAAAGACATGGGCAAATTGGTCATTATCAGTTTAGGTCATTGTTGGTTCATTGGATCAATCACAGGATAGCTCATCTCAAACCGTATCTGTTGTATGGGACGATCCCATACTGATTCCTCAAACCATGGCTGATATTGTATCTAAGGATGTCAATTTAGAACCAAATCGAACAGAAGTAAATCGGTTCAGTTTTGGTTTTCAAAGTTGAAACATTTTCTAAGTTCAGTTCGATTTCGATTTCATGTATAAAACCGTTAAACCAAACCAAATTACCTAATTTTCAAACCGAATAAAGAGTCGTGTAAAATTATTATTATTATTTATTTTTCAATCAGTTGTGGATGCTAATTTCTTTTCCATTTTAGTGTTTGAGAAAAGTTTGATGGATTATGATCCTAACAAATAAGGATTTTTTATTGATGAAGATGTAAAAATGTTTACCCTTAAACCGATATGAAATCAAATTAAAACCCACTAAAAAGTTGAATATAAAACCAAATTGAACCAAACCAATTCGATTCAGTTTTGGTTTGAAAATATATTAGTATTTTCGATTTGGTTCGGTTCGTTTTTTGTTTCTACATTTGGCACCCTTGTCCGTATCCGTGTCTCACCTAAGGAATGAGAAGCATGTGAATTTTTTAATAAAGATACAATGTAGAACCAATAGGAAAAGAGCTTAGTCTGCCAAATGTGAGGTGGGCCCTTCCTGCTCATAATAATTTTGCATTTTTTTTCCCCTCAGTTAGTCGAAGCAAACCTGTTTATCAAAAAGAAAAAGAAAAAATAAGTATAGTCGAAGCAAACCTATTTATATTTTAAAACGTCTTCTCTATCTCCTGCAGGACTGCGATTTTCATTATTATTTTACTGAACAATTTCTTTGATAAGATCGTGATTTTACCTAATGACGACAAGCGAATCTGCATTTCAAACGCTAGCTGAAATGTTTAACAGCATTTCTGATTTTCTAAAACAGATTTCTAACTTTTCAAACTTACGCGAATTTTTCAAACGTATCAGAATGTTTCGAAATAATAAAATCCGCCGATTTTTTCCCGAATTCCACGCATACGAACTTTCCGCATCCAAAAAATCATGTGCGGATTTATACCCGCTTTTTTCAGACTAAGCGAATTTTTAAAGATACGAATTTTTAAAGATACATCAGAAGTCTATAAAACGTACACGAACTTTTCGACCGAATTTTTATTCCAGAATTTTAAATCCTGGACGAACTTTTCATCCGAATAATTCAGACAAACCCTAAACTTTCGAACCAACCATCGATCTCTCACATCCCTGCTTGGCTCGAGATTTTGGGAGGAGAGTCTTCTACTGTTACTAGAACTGCCGCCTCGCTAATCAAGATCTGTTAAATCAGGTGCTTATCTATTCCCCAATTTCAGGTTGACTGGTTCAGACTTCAGAGGATTGAGAGAGACTTCTCTTTTACAATATTTCTGGTTTTCCGCAAGGAAGAAGACGACTCTTCCTTCCGTACGATTTCTTTGAATGTCTCTTGGTTGCACTCCTCTTGTTCCATATATGCCCTTAAGGCTCTTTCTAGTTAACTCATTCCTATTACTTGTGGGCTTTGTCCAATAAGATAGGCCCATAGTATGGAATGGGTTGTGTTGTTGATGACAGAAAGTATCTCCATGGCTAGAGTTGATGATGGTAACTGATTCGCCTGATATAGGGTTGTGCGGAGCAGGTAGTGTTGGATGTGTGTAAGCCTAGTTGAGCTTATTTCAGTTTGAATTTCTTAGACCCAAGTTTGAAAAGTTATTTTTTTTGATCAAATGTTTTTAGTGCCGGGGGCGCAGGCTGCGCCTTGACACATGACCATCCTATTCCCTGAATACCCATCCCATGTGTCCGGACGTAACCTGCGCTGTGGCACAAGAACATCACCCCTTTTTTGTTTTACCCCACACTCCCACAGTGGAGAGAAGATTACATGAGAACCAAGAAACCAGCCAGATTTTAACGTGCACCCTCTCAAATAATGAGATGTGGGACTCACAATAACACTCTCTCACATTGTGGATGGTACCCTATAGAAATTATGGTTTAATTTACAGTATATTAAATATAACGTAAGGAAAAAAGAACCCTGAAAGGTAGTGTGACCCTTGCACCCAGACACAGATAGACATGAAATGACCGCACTACCCCCTATAAAAAGCGAAAATAACATTGATGTTGATGTTTCCATGTATGTTCCCAAACGCTGCCTTTCAAGGAAGCATCTCCCTATTACGTATTAGATATTAGTCTATTACGATATGGTATATATTTCATAAACAGATAAATTCATACCTGGGCTGGACCAAAGTTAGTGAGCAGCCCAGCTCATACCACAGTTTGGACCTCTAGGGCTAGATGAGCCAACTTTCGGGTCTGCGCCATCTGGCTGACCTAACCAAATTAAATTGAAATGCAAATATTTCCCTAAAAAATGAAATATATTTTATAAAACAAATGATTATTGGTATTTGGTTGAAAGGGATATAAATGTCTTTGTTTGTAGACACTGATCTATTTCTAAAGACATGGGTGAATTGCCCAGTTCACTGGGCAGTTCATCTCAGAAAACCACGTGTATGACTTTTTCCTTATATTTCAACTTTTATAAGAATCTTCTTCCGAACAAATTATTAGAAAGATTACTTTGGTGCTTGACATAGCCTAATTAAATTGAAATTAAACAAATTATTAGAAAATTACATGAACAAATTAGGTTAAAAAGAGTTTTGGGGTGCTTTATAAACTGTCACATGAGAATTATGGTGATGGAACGAAATAGCTTATCATTGATGAAAAAACAAATTATGTATGTTTAACCCCCCCCCCCCCCCCACCCAAAAAAAAAACACCTCATTATGTATAGATATCCGTATTGTTTTTGGAATGGACCGTTATTGATATTGTGAATTAAAAACATTCTCCCAAATCCCTAATTAAAAGTACAACCACAAATAAAAAAAAACATGGGTCCATTTTCATGGTCCAAAATCAGTGGCTGAGAGCATGGTTTTAGACTTTTAGTGCATAGTATTAGATCAGGTATCAATCACTTTTAAAACCGATATGGTATTGACACGGATCAGCTGTATTGGACGAGTTACCCTTGTTTTTCCTTAAGTAATAGGTTTTTTTGACTATTTCAGCCTTTGTCCATTCTGTTTAACTGATATGATATCGACCAAGTATCGATATTGATCAAGTGATCACCTTCAAAACCTTGCAGTATCAATCATATCAGACAATCTCATACTGATTCCTCAAACCATGACCGATACCATATCTCAATAAAGATACACTGTGAGATGGGTCTTAATAATTTACATTTTTTTCTCTTATATTTTAATCGTCTCCTCTCCTCTCTTCCTTTTTCTCCCACTTCCACTGTCTCTCCAGCGCAAAACAACCCTAATTGATCGTGATTCCATATATAATGGCGACAACCGCATCAAAAAGAGTACAGAATATTTTTTCTGTTTTTAACCCACCTAAATCTTTCAAACGCTAACTGAAGTTTTTTTATTTTAAAACCATATCAAAAAAATTGAAAACTATACGGAGCTTTTCAAACGTATACGAACATTTAAGCTTGACGAATTTTTCAAAAGTACACGACCTGTTCAAACCCCAATTTAGGCGAATTTTTCAAAAGTACACGAACTTTTAAAATAAGCCCACGAATTTTGCAAACGTGTCCGAACCTTTTAACCGATTTTTTATTATGGAAATTGAAAAAATCTGGACGAACTTTTCATCCGAATATTTAAACCCTATACTGGCAACGTACAAACCCTAAAATCTTGCAGTCTGCCCTCTTACAACAGAACCTCCTCTGACTCGCCATTCTCTTCATGGGTTTGGCTCGAGATTTAGGGCTGGAGAAGGGTACTTCTTTGGGTGACCGAAAAAAGGTTTTCTTCTGTTACTAAAACTGTAGACCTGCAACCATGGCTGCCTAAAAAGAACTTCCGAGTTCCGACTCGCTCATCAAATTCTGTTAAATCAGGCGCTTATCGGTCAGACATATCTAATGTAATTGATTTGCTATATCTAATCCCAAATTTTAGGTCGATTGGATCAGAGTATTGAGAGAGATTCTCTCTTGCTATAATTCTGGTTTTCGCCTTGGGGGTTATTGACGCAAGGAAGAAGACGACTCTTCCCTTTCCCCACGATTCCTTCTCTCTGAGTTTCACTCTTGTTGTTCCATATATGCCCTTCTCTTTCTAGTTAACTCCACTAATCTTTTTACCTTATTAACTCCTTCTATTACTTGGGCTTTTTTCAATCAGATAGGCCGATAGCCCAGTTGAGTTCAGTTTGAATTTCACAGACTGAGTTTGAAAAGTGATTTTTTTTTTTTTTTTTTAAGCTTATAGTGGAGAAGATTACATGAGTCGTGATGCCGAAATGCAGATTCCAACATGCACCCTGAGATGTGGGACTCCACACTGACACACTCTCTCATTATTCTAACTCATGCAGACGTTACAATTATCTATATTGCTATTGGTGTGAAGTGCAAATTCCTCCCAAAACTGGCATCGTGGGGCATCTTCTCCCTATAATGATTTAATATACAATATATTATATGTTACGTAGGGAAAAAGAACCCAGGAAGGCAGTGTGGCCCTTGCACCCAAATACAAATGGGCACAAAAATGACCGCCTTGCTCCGGTTCTCATGAAAGGCAGAAATCTTATCCCAGTTGATGCTTCCATGCATGCTCGCAAGCGCTGCCTTTCAAGGAACCCTCTCCCTATTTTGTATTAGATATTACAGTATATGTTTCATGACAGATAAATACATACTTGGGCTGGACCAAGGTTAGTGAGCAGCCCAGCTCAAACCACACTTTGAACCTCTAAGGCTAGATGGGCTAACTTTCGGGTCTGCTCCATCTGGTTTCATGCTTTCTTTGTTTACGGTGCAGTCTAATCTAAGGACTAAAGCAGCATGATTCCTATTTACTTGAAACAATATGAATAAATATTCTCTTGTTTTACTTCTCGCTTGGATAGTGTTGGAGTCTAAGGTTGTGTTTGGTATGTATTCTTAGAAGAAATTATGGGTATAAAATGTATTCTAAAATCCAATTCTTCTCTTTTCTCATTTTACAATACGTTCTAAACCCAAAATCTATTCTAAGAATGCATACCAAATACAGGGCGGTCATTTTGCCCACCCACTGTGTGTCAGGGCGTGGCCCTTGCGCTCACTCAGTTACTAACTTTAGTATCTTTCTATCACACATTAGTATCTTTCTATCACTAGGGGGGGGGGGGGAATCTTCAAAACCTTTGGTTGCGAGAGAAAATAAAGGAAAAAGAATAAAAATTTCAAAAGTAAAAAAGAAACTTTTTTGTTATCATTACACCCACATGATTATATTATGAATTCCAAATCATTCCATATATGGTTATAAAGATTTATTTTACTTTGCATCTAAATTCTTAGTATTTGAAAAATTAAATTTAAATTACATCTAAAAAAATATCATCACTAAAATATAGTAAAATTTTTAAGTAGTTTATAGAATCATATTAGATCATGTTTACTAAAGTTTTCTTTTTAGGTTTAAAATTTTTATTTTCCTTCCTTTTGATTTCCCTTGTAGCCAACCTAACCAAAGTAAAAATTGTTTTGGGGAGTCACCCATTACAGAGGAGGCCCTAAGTAGGTTGGACTTCAAAAACTAATAAGTTCTTTAAAAGAAGACAATGAAATAGAGGAATTAACCGTTTACCTCCCTCTTCCCAAATAAAAAACAAAAGAAGAAAAAATTAAAAAATTATAGGTACACCTCCTATACTTTGTCTAAAATTAAAGTAAACCCAAAATTTTCAAAAACCTGCTTGTACAGTCTTACTGGGTCTTCCAGGTCAAGAGCCTTTATAAGGTGTACCTATCTAAAGAACATATCATTTATTCGATAGTAGTTTGAAGGAAAAGTAAGTCTCACCCTTGTTCTCCAATCCACTGTACTGTGGGACTCAATCTTACAACATTCTCACATCATTCTCCACGTCAAACAAACGGGCCATTTTTATTTAAGTGTTATGTCTATCTCTCTCCCCATCCCCCACCCCCCTAATGTCCTGTTCCACGTGCCATCCTTGTTTAAGTGTGGTTATCTCTCACCCTTTCTATTATGATGAAAACGATTTGAGAGAGAGAGAGAGAGAGAATTCTAAAGTCCAGCAGGCAGACAAAAAGAATAAAAAAAACAAAGAAAAATCCATATCTAACCAGAGATTTTCAGCTTTCATCAAGGAAAAGAGCAGAAAGCTCTTTGTGTCCCCATAAAGCAATAGATTCCCAAATGCCACTAAAGAATGTCAGCTTGATTTATCTTTGTTATATCATAAAAAAAAAAAAGAGAATTTCTTAAACCAAAACTTGATTTGTACAAAAGCAGTGCCTGAAACCTTTACAGATGTATACAAAGACTAAAACCCTTTCCCCAAATGCTCTTTAGAACTGAGACACCCTTTCCTTCTTTTAATATTGGTATTTATACATCTAGAGACAACCAAGTACAACACATATTGACTGCAACAGTTCATATCCAATATTTTCTTTTTTCTTTTTTGGGGAAAGATTTCATATCCAATGCGAATATAACAACAAACTCTAACAGCTACCTGAAAATAGGAACCGAAATCAGATCAGCTTCTGTCATTGACCAAACAAATAAGGGAAAATCTACTGATCTTATGTCTATCTCCATTCCCCACCCACCCCAATTTATGAATGTCCTTTCTCTCCACTTCTCCTAGAGTTTAGTTTGTCTCCAGGGAGCCTACCACGCCCCAGGGTGTTGCTAGCCATTGGGCTGTGTCACACACATCCCTAGGTGTGCATCGAGATGTGTGCGACACAGCTCAACCATTGGATGCCCCCTGACAGCACCCTGGGCGCTGGGCTCCCTGGAGACGATCCTGATCCCTTCTCCTATGGTTTTTTTAGGCTTGTCCCTCGCTCTTTTAGCTCCTTCAATAATCAAAATCATATCACTCCTAATGATCATACTTGGTCACCTCATCAAACCTCACACTCTCCTTGTCCAATTCCAAGTTTCTAACAAATGGACATCTCCTTAAATAAGGATTAAGTTTTCCTTCATCCATTGTGAAGATATTGATTTGACCATGTAATTGAACCTCTATTGTATGAGGTTGAAATTACCCTTCCCTAGTTCAATCAAGGGGTCAGATCGCATAGTTGAAGAGATTCTTTCTTCACCACGGATGAAGAGAAATTGGATCCCCTAATCAAAATTCAATTTTCCGACAATATACATAACAACTTTGAGATGAATCTGATCTTGGAGAATGCTTGCCCCATGAACATGCGCAGAGGTCGACGCTCATGATCAATGAGAACATTATTGTACCGTGGTCCATGCACACACTTAGGTAACCCACATTATCTAGAGGATTAAAACTTAAGAGCCATGTAAAAAGAATTTTTATCCTGTGCAGTTACTGCACAGTGCAGTACTGCATCGTGCGGCGACTGCAGAGGTCATGTGCATCATGTGGGGCCCGTTGTGGCACATGGCCTTTGCTGCGTCGCATGATGCAGTATTGCACCGTGCAGTAACTGGAGAGGATAACGATTCATCTAGAAAAGACAAGCTAATTAACAAAAAATATTGTAGTCCATCTAGTAATCAGGAGGATTAATTTGGTAACCAAACCTTCAATTTTAATCCCTTCATCGAGAATCCCCCCCCCCCCCACTTAATTTATAGTTTATTCATAATTCAAATTAAAAAAAAAAAAAAAGTGTAACAATGCAATTGGAACAAGGGGGACCAAGGTGGTGTCATTTGTGTCCTCTTGCCCCAAATTCATTTCACGATTCAACTCATTCAGCCTTGGTTGGCTTCAGTAATTTATCATTTCTTCTCTCACATAGAAAACATTTTTAACCCACAAAGTAACAAATGGTTGGGTGTTCCAATGCAACACCAAAGGAACGGTCTTGAATCGATCCATTACCATTGAATAATGATTCATCAGAATGTTTTTATTTTTATTTTTGGTGAATGAAAAATCTATTAAAGAAAAATATTAAAAAATAACAACGAAATCAACACTAAGCAAGCCTAAAGGGGGACCCCAATAGAAGATGAAAACAAAATAATTAAAGATGATACATCAAAAGCTAAGGTGGAAAAAACAACCATAATGAGTGGATTTGCTTTACTCTATTACGTGCCTCTCACATCTCTTCTTTCATTCGTCTTTCCTCATGATTTCTACATAAAGAAGAGAGGGGTTAGTGCATGAGGGTACTCTTTTCCCCATCTGATACTATGTAAGTGAGTGAGTGAGTTTGAGAGAAAGAGAAGAAGAATGTGTTTTCTTTTTCTCTCATGCTCTTCGTATTGAGTTACAACGTGATGATGTTCATCTTAAGGGAAGAAGGGAAGTACTATAATTTTTTCTAATATTTATCACGTCAGATATTTGAGGTGAGAGTATGAATTCCTATGAATCACCAATATTTGATGAGTTGTTTTTTTTTTATTATGAAAAAAGGGTTATGATTTTTCATTTCGATTTATTTGTCTGTTATTTATCGTAAGCTAGCATCCTATATGTGTCTATCTATCTCTTTCTCTTTTTAAAATGACTCTCTTACCCCTCAAAAGAAGAAACACCGCTAGCATACTCAGTCTTTTTCCGTTATTTATTTATTTATGCATACTTGATTGTCCTTGTGTTTCTCCTTCAACTTATACAAAGGTTTGAAAATTTTGTTAAGTATTTCCAAAAATAGAAGTAATCAGATTCGATGTTGAATTGATGGAGCCCCAGCCCACAATGCCCATAATGGAGAAAGTTGTATCCGATAACAATCTTTCTCTTGTTACTACTATAGAGCAACACGTACGCGCGTGAAGGATATCTAGCTGATTATTCTTTGCAAAAGAGAATCTATGTTTAAGGAAATGATGTTTCATTTGGCTTAAAGTGTAGATCTGGAAAAACTCGAAATAAAAAACTTTTGCCAACAAAAAAGATCATTTGAAAAGATACTTTGTTGTGGTGCTTTGAAGCCGTAATTTCTCTTTAATCATCTCCACAAAACACGAGAGTAGTATCCATCATTATGGTATGGAGGCGGCAACAGGGCTGTTTGTGTGTCGGTTCAGGCCAGGCCCGGCCCCGACTCGGGTGGCCCCGAAAATAACTAATTCATCATTTATCAATAGAACCACAGTAGTTATAAATGGGTATTCCTGGAAATAACAGGCCAGTTCTGGTAATCAAAACTGAACCGGGGGAACATGTGGGTGGGCACTCTCCCCATTCATTTGTACCTGGCAAGGAAAAACTGAAAAACAACAAATAAAAAGGGGAATTGATGTACACATTGCCTCCCGTGGTTCTTGAACTGTGAGGCACTCTCTCTTGTGTGTTCATTTGTTTGGCATGGAAGATGTGAAAAACATGTAGAAAATGTGTATATCTCTCCTCGGCTTAAAAGAAAATATATATAGGAAAAGGAAGGAACAATAATCGATGCTGAGTATGGGCGTGTACTTACACCTAGACACTGTCTGACACAAAAAGACCGCTGCAACCTTGGACCTTTTCACTTTTCCAAGAAGGTGTGGCAGTCTTTTTACACCAGGCTGTGTCGGAGCACAATTACACACCCACACACAATATCGGTTAACCTTCTTACTCCAAAAAAATATTTATAAAATACACAGAAGCAACTCAACCTTGGTTTAAATCAGATCGAAATCAGATCAACTAGGGTGGGTGAGGAATTGGTCCACATATATTCTAACCCTAGTTCTTGGAAGGGGACCGGCCAAGCCAGATTGACAAGAATTAGGATCAGCCTTGGCCATTTCAATCTATCAAACTATCCCTGATTTTAAACTCTGAGTTAGGGTTATCAAAATTAAGACTAAATCGGGTAAATCGATCTGAATCGAGATCTTATCAGTCCGGCTTCGAATTGGGGTGCTACGACCACAAAACTGAACTACAACAGAAACGAAAGAATCCGACATCTAATTAAGCTGAAACCAAATCAAAACTGAAATCAAACCGATCTACCCTATTAAGAAACTGATAACAACCCGAAATCCATTAAAAAACCAGATTGTTTAACAAGTTTATACTAATATGTATGTTAAATCAAACCCAAACCAGATCAAAATCGAAAACCGACCCAATAACAAACCGATTCAAGAAACGGATACTAACTTGAAATTGGAACCAAACTTTTCTTACTGGATTGGTTTCGGATTCATCATTCTCACACCAAAATCGACTCAACCCGAACCAAAATCAACCCAACCCACCGATTAAACAACAACCCGAATCAAAAGTGGAGAAAAGAAAGAGATAGGCTCTCTCTTTTGGTACGTACTCTCTCTGTTGCGGCAACTTTAGAAGCCTAAACCAAAGCTCTCCACAGAGCGAAAGAGAGAGAGAGAGAGGGAAAAAAGAAGGAAAGGAAGGGAAGGGATAAAAGGCAGGGGAGATGGACATATAGGTCTATGCTTTGGAGAATGGTCTGCTTACACATAAACCCACTTCTACAAAACCAAAACCAAAAACACCATAACACATGCTCCCCCTCGATGCCATCAAACCTTCCTCCCCAGCTCTCTTCCCTCACTCCCTCTTAGCTTCTCTCTTTTTTTCTCCTTTACTCTTTGCCTCTTCTTGTCCTGCTTCTTCTTCTTCTTCTTTCTCTTCTTTCTCCACATCTCCTTCACCTCCCTTTTTAACATCAGTAGTTCGTTAAATCCGTTAAAGAGTTAGTTAGAAGTTTAGTGAAGATGATTACGTTATTAGATTTCTACCATGTGATGACTGCGGTGGTTCCTCTCTACGTGGCCATGATCTTAGCTTACGGCTCTGTAAAATGGTGGAAGATCTTCACACCTGATCAGTGTTCCGGCATCAATCGTTTCGTTGCCCTCTTCGCAGTTCCACTCCTTTCCTTCCATTTCATCTCCACCAACGATCCTTACTCCATGAACCTACGCTTCATCGCTGCAGACACTCTTCAGAAGCTCATTGTCTTAGTAGTCCTCTTCGTTTGGTCTATTTTCAGCAAGCGAGGTTGCCTTGAATGGACCATCACACTCTTCTCTCTCTCAACCCTTCCCAATACACTCGTAATGGGTATTCCTCTGCTGAAGGGCATGTATGGAGAATTCTCAGGTGCTTTAATGGTTCAAATCGTGGTGCTTCAGTGTATCATTTGGTATACTCTCATGCTCTGCATGTTCGAATACAGAGGAGCTAAGATGCTTATCACTGAACAGTTTCCAGACATGGCTGGTTCAATCGTGTCCATTGCTGTTGATTCTGATGTGATGTCGTTGGATGGTCGAGAGCCTTTGGAGACTCAAGCGGAGATTAAGGAAGACGGAAAGCTTCATGTCACTGTTAGGAAATCGAATGCTTCGAGGTCTGAGATCTTTTCACGGCGGTCTCAGGGGCTTTCGACGACGCCTCGGCCGTCTAATTTGACGAATGCGGAGATTTACTCTCTGCAATCGTCTCGGAACCCAACACCACGAGGGTCGAGCTTCAATCACACCGATTTCTATTCAATGGTCGCCGGTGGTCGAAATTCCAATTTTGGAGCTGCAGATGCTTATGGACTTGCAGCTTCAAGAGGGCCAACTCCCAGGCCGTCAAATTACGAAGAAGACAATAGCGGCAAGGCGAGGTTCCATTATCATGGAACGGGTGGGACGCATTACCCTGCACCGAACCCAGGCATGTTCTCTCCTCCTGGATCGAAACCTTTAACTGCTGCTAATGCTAAGAAGCCTAATGGGCAAGCGCAGCAGAAATCTGAAGAAGGGGCTAGAGATCTTCATATGTTCGTGTGGAGTTCTAGTGCATCTCCAGTTTCAGATGTGTTTGGAGGTCAAGAATATGGAGTTGCAGATCAGACGCTCAAAGAAGTGAGAATGGCTGTTTCCCCTGGAAAAGGTATATAGGTTGATTCATTAATTAATGGGCTTTAACTGATTTTCCTTTTTTTCAGTTCTGATTTTGATGTGGGAGTGTTTTTTGTTCTTGGGTGATTAGTGGAGAATCACAGGGAGAACCAAGAAGAGTACTTGGACAGGGACGAATTCAGCTTTGGGAGCAGAGGAGTCGTCGACAGGGAAATGAACAGTGGAGGACGCAAAGCAGGGGACAACAAAGCCAAAGCCATGCCACCAGCTAGTGTCATGACGAGACTTATTCTGATCATGGTGTGGAGGAAGCTCATTAGGAACCCAAACACCTACTCCAGCTTAATCGGCATCATCTGGGCTCTGGTTTCATTCAAGTCTGGATTCTGGAAGAACTAAATTAAGCTTTTTTTTTTTTTTTTTTTCTTTTCTAATCTTCTTCCATTCCATTTCATGACTGTAAAGGACTGAGCTGTTAAGCTTATGGATGCAGATGGAACGTTCATATGCCTGCCATTATAGCAGGATCCATTGCCATACTGTCGGATGCAGGCCTTGGTATGGCCATGTTCAGCCTGGGTAGGTTCTTCTTCCTTTTCAAGTTTCAAATCACACAAAGCCCCAAAAGAATCTCTTATCTCCTTAGCTACACTACACTGTCTGTCTACTGTGTCAGTCTCTTTAATTAAGAATTATTTTACTGTTCTCTGTTCTCTGTTCTCTCTGAACTTGGAAGAGAACAAAGAGAGAGAGAGAGAAAGCCACAGATAGTCAGGCACCCCCACAAGGGTGAAATGATGATCAGTGTCCAGTGTTGATGATGAAAAGGGTGTCTTGCACTGTGATTTTTTCTTCTTGTACAGTGTATGGCATGGCACTTTTGATACCTTTAATTGACAGAGATTGACAACTTTGGACAGGGCTGTTCATGGCTTTGCAACCGAGGATCATAGCATGTGGGAATTCCATTGCAACTTTTGCCATGGCGGTGAGATTCCTTACAGGACCAGCTGTCATGGCTGCCGCTTCCATTGCTGTTGGGCTTCGGGGTGTCCTCTTACACGTTGCCATTGTACAGGTCACTCCTCTCTCATTTCCTCTACCCCTCCCCTCCCCACCCCTCACCTTCTGACATTTGGAATCCATTTTCTTCTCATTTTATAATTCCTCTGACCTCTGCAAATAAAGAAAAAAAAAAAAAAACCCACAAAAATCTGAGAGACCCACTTGAATCCCCTCCCCCTTGTTTTTGTTGAACTTTATAAAAATGAAAAACCCATTATGCCCAACTGCAACTGTTGGAGATTATGTTCTTAACATTTTTAGTTCTTCTTTGTGTGTTTGGTTTTGGTGAAAATTGATTCAAAACATAACAGGCGGCTCTCCCACAAGGAATCGTCCCCTTTGTCTTTGCCAAGGAATACAACATACATCCTGAAATTCTCAGCACTGCGTGAGTGCTTCTGATACTTTCATCAGTCAATATTCTCTCCATTGATTCATTTTTCTTATTATTTTCTTGATGATATGATGTGGGTTTTGCTTTCAGTGTCATATTTGGGATGCTAATAGCATTGCCAATAACACTTGTGTACTATATTCTACTGGGGCTGTGAGTCATTGAAGGGAAAAGAAAATTATCTCGAGAGTCATGATATGACCCCAGCACCAGAGAGAAGCTCAAAGGGAAGCCATGGATGTGAAGGAATGAATTCAGAAAGCAAGCAGCAATGGAAGATGAGAAAATGTGGGTCGGAGAATGTACCAATGATCTGTGCATCTTCTTCTTCTTCATCTTTTGAATGGGTAGGTTGAATGGGTAGGTGGGTGGGTGAAGGGGGTTTCTAGTAAAATTGTAAAATCATCTTAGTTGTATTCAAGTATTCTCAATCAATCCTTTCTGGTCTCATTTTCAAGTCATTACCTCTCACTCCTCGTCCTACAATATGTCAATATTTGATAGTACAGAATTACAGAGACAAAGAGAGAGAACAAAAAAAAAAAAAAAAAAACAGGAAAAAGAGAAAGGGAAAGTAAGAAGGGATTTACTTGATTGAAGATAACAATGATGATAACTTACTGCTTTTCATTATTTATTACTTTTAAAAGAGTATTCTTTTGTTGATTTTTCTAAAGTTAGTCCTATCTATCTTTGAGGCTGGGGGAGCTTCCATTAATGAAATTTTGTCGTTGCATGTTAAAGTGAAATGGTAACCTTAGCTGATAAACATGGACTCATGAAGAGACTTGTTCTTATTTAAGATAGAGATGAGAGCTTTAGAATGTAGAAGTGGTGATTGTGGTGGTATTGGTGAGATGAGAGCTTAGGGTCCCCGCCATTAACTAGACAGTGTATTTGATTTGATATGGACTCCTTTCGCATATTTCTCGACAACACTCCTTCTTTATAGTGTCTCTTCTTTTGTAGTTCTAGTTTGGCTCTTCATTTCCAGGGTCATGCTGACATTTTGCCACTTTTTTTTTGTTTTTTTGTTTTTTTGTTACTAGGATCTTACAAAGTCTCTCTCTTCTTGTAAACTGTTAAGGTTACGTTTGGTTAGTTCCCCAAAGCAGTTTTAAATTTTAGGGTTAATTATTCTTAGGAAATTTGACATTTAGAAAAATTGTGGATGAGATACCTCACATTTGATCTATTAGGTTTAGGGAATCTCACATTTCATAAATATTATGTTGGCAGGTGCCTCACGTTTCTTAAATGTTATGTTATGGGGTATTGTGTCGGAAAGAGAGAGAAATAAAAGGAAGAGAATAAATTAAACTAAATCAAACCTTAATGAATCATTTTTCTAAGTGGAATGATCTAAATGCCGGTGGGAAGGAGTTTCTAGAGATGGAGATATGGGTTGAATATATGAAAAAGAAGTAACCCAAACATAATATATCAAAAATGAGATATCTTAAGCATAGTTTCTCAAAACATTGGATATCCTAGGTGTAATTTAACCAGTTTTTTTTATGGTGAACCAATGCTTTCTCTCATCCTGTGAAAGTTGTGTTTGATTATTTCTATAATTATAATAAGAAAAGTGTTGATAATTTTGATTAATTAATATAGAATGTCTGATGTTCCATTTATAGTATGCATCAAATTTAAAATCAGTAACAAGATAATGGCCTTAGAGCTTCACTGTCGAGCTGTGCTTAATATATAGATCTGATCACTTTCCACATCCCCAAAAACAAATGAAAATACTCCGAAATTTAGATCGATTACGATAATCATATGGACATCAAATCTCATATCTATCCATTAGAATATTATCGATACTTCCTCAATAAAAATAATTTTTCATAATTAACTAAGGTCATTATTTTTTACAAGGACATTGTGGGATGCACTTTCAATGGACAAGATGTTTGCATTATCAATCATTTGTTAAAATTTCAGTCCAATATAGAAAACTGTCAGTTTGAAAATTTTTATTTTATCTGGTATGAGAACCGTTCAGAAGGTAAGGGGGTGGGTGGGGGAGTCCATATATAAATAAAATATTGAGATGAGATGCCAAATTTGACATGTGTTTTATTTAAAAAAGTTCCTCGTGTAGCCAAAAATTCATTTGCGATTTCATAAGGGTATTAAGGCCAAAGATATGCTAAGATTGAGAGATTAGCACCTTCATCTACATATGAGGTTTTGTGTCATGGAGCCTCTTGAGTGACTCATTGTACACATCCTACTATTCCTTGAGTCCTTGCAGTGTCTAATTTCGTCAGTCGAGGTGAACAATTTCTACTAATGAAAAACACATGAATTACTTATCTAATTTGATCTTATTTCCATTGTAGTTGCACATATGCATGTGTGTGTGTTGGGTACAATATCTGGTAATCCGTTGCTTACATTTATGGGCTAATTCTGAAGGACCGTTAAGAGGCAATAGGGGTGGAGACCTAGAGGAATCAACCCGCCACCTTGTGTGTCATCTTCATTATTTGGCCTTCGATGAATTTGCAGCTCCATAGCAGGGGTTCGAGGGGTAGCAGTCCAGAGAAAATTAGGGCTATATGTGTATTTCTGTAAAGTATACCTATGTAGGGTTTCACTATATATTTGTAGTGAGATGTTTATTTTTAATAATTAGTGAGAGATATGAAGACGAGTGGCTGTAACCTATTCTCCATATTGATAGTGAAGTAGGTCTCATCTCACCATGGACGTAGATAATCTTGCCAAGCCACGCAATTCCTTGTCTGATTGTTGTTTGCGATTTCCATATCTTTCTACAACATGCATTTGTTCCGTTCATCAAACAAATAATTCAAGGCCAAATGTTATCTGTGCCGGTGGTGCAGGCTGTACCCAGACACATGGGGATGGGCAAAATGACCACCCTACTCCCCCTGAATGGCAGACCCATGTGACTGGGTGGCACAGAGAACATCAGCTCATAATTCAATATTTGTTTTTGAGTTATAAATGTATTGTGGAGTATCTCATGATCGACTTATTACTCTTCATGAAACTAATCCCACGCAACCCAGCACTGTTGTGAAGTAATAATTAGATCTTGACAATCGCCACATAACATGAATGCATGCGTGTACTCTACTGTTCTAAGTTCAAACTAAGAAAACAAAAAAGAAAAGGTTTTCTCCTCTCCTATCAAATCTTGTGTGCATGTATTAACCACGGATAACTCTATTATTTCTTCCACTTTGCAGCCGCAATACAACAACTTGAATCTTTAATAAAGCTGCTAGAGAAGCCAAGAAGAACCATTGGAAATTTGAATATAAATTCACAGTAGAGCATCATGGAAAGATTCACCTAATTAAGGGTCAATACTAGTGATGATGTTCTTCAAGAAGAACTTCAGAAGGTCTATTCCATGTAGCTTCATAGTCAGAGAGAGAAGAAAAAAGATAAAAGTAGAAAGATGATGGCTATTCAGAAAATTTGTGGGTGCATGGTGGATTATATTATATATGCATGGTTATGGTTTATTAGGGTTATAATTAAGCAGGTAATTAGTGATAAGACTTTCCCATGAAAGTAGTATTAAGAAGATTATGCTCAGAAATTGAGGTCTAATGGAGGATAATTAATGTTAATTAATGCAAAAACAAGTTATGAGTTATGATGAAGAAATTAGGAAAGGGAATCCATATTAATGTTTGGATAGTGGAAGCATCACTGACTCTGGCTGTGAAAGGGAATATAAGTAGTAGGGCAGGGTTTGATGTTACAGGATCCTCATGGGATTTCAATACCATATTATTGCTATGCGGATAAATTGCTAATTAATTTGCTATTGATTCAGTACTGCAGTATCTCAAAGTTTCTTAGATTTGTTGGAAATTCGGATCTGTATCGCATCTCTTGAGTGATTGCCTATTTGGTTCACATGCATCTTTGTCATTGCGTGTTAACCAGTCATCTGGGTTATTTATGTTACTGGACATTTGTTGTGCAGAGTAATAATTCGGTAACGTATAGAGAGGGAGAGGAAGATGAACATGGAATGGTTTAGAAATGAGCATATGTTCTGAATTAATTTTTTTGGACCGAGTTTTCCTTGTCATGGAGAATGAGAATCCATTCACCAGAGGACTTCATATGGATGTGAGAGTATTTTGGTAAATATATTCTTACCGCTTGATTTCGACTGAGCTGAGGTGGATGATTTGTGGAAGAAATAGAAAATGATAGGATGAACCCGAGGTTAATTCATGGTTAATCTTCGATGATAAAGTCAGAATCGGGCCATCTGTAAGTAAGAGTGAAATATGAAAAGAGTAATAAATGTAAATTCCTACCTCTATCTTTCACTGTTTCTTTTATACTTCAGGTCGATTTGTGCTACAACCCACTTGGGTGGATGGTATACTGTTACAGCCCATTGGTTTTGGTCGGTCGGTTTGACATGCCTTTGTGGAAGCAAATAGAAGATTTACTATATCAAGTGCTTTAATTGGCATGGGGCTCACCCAGTCCTTCATAACTATTAAAACATTCATGTTACTCTACCATGTGCATAAGTATATATTTAGGTATATCACATACTAAAACCCTAATGGGGTTTGTGAGCCCTAGGCCGGTGTGTAAACTTTCATCACATAGTTGAAGGAAAAAATCTGCTTTTCTGAATATTTTTCTGTTTCTTTGTCTTAATCATTATTCAGAAGTTTTATTTTTATTGAATTTTTATAACTTTTTTTTATCACTTGGTCAAATCCAATTGCCTAGGTTTCAAAAAAAAAATGTGGGGAAAAGAATTCTCTCTAGGAGTTTGATTCCAACGTCCAGAACCAGCATGGGGCAAAATGACCATCTTACCCCCCATGAAAGGCAGAAATTCCACCCTTCTTGACGCTCACATGTGCACTTTGTTGGCAATGCATTGGAACTAGGGCCACAATCCCAGATAGAGGATGGATTCCTAAAAAATATTTTCTTAATTATTGATTAATCATTATGATTCTTTGGAGGACATGGTTTTCCTCCACCCTTAAGAGGACGGTTCACCCACCATCCTAGGGTTCATAAACCCCTCCTAGGGTTTTGGTTTGCTCCAAAATATCCTCATGATATCCATTCCCGCCCTCTCCTGCCCTTTGGTGAATGGGATCCCATTCACCATTCACCATTCACCCCTGGAGGGAAACTCGGTCCATACATACATTTTTGATTATCACCTCATTCTCCATGTGCCTCAAACAGATTGACCATTAATGTGAAAAGATGGGAGTGAATGGCCATACTGTTGGATTGGGTGAGCCGATTCTTCCTTGGGAGTTGGGACACAAATCCGACATTTGCACCAATTTTAAAAAGATGAAAAGCTGTTTAATTGGATACAGCTTGGAAAGAAAACTTGAGGCCCACATACCATTGGGCCTGGGCTTGAGTTTTAATTTAAATTACGTCATTATCTGTATAATTTGGATTGTGGGTGCTTGGGTGAATTTATGTTGGGGAATTCGAAAGTTGACTTTGTCAAAGAAATTTCGAATTTTTGACAAAAAGTTTTCCTTCAGCCATTGAGGGGGAAGAAGCCCTTCCCAAGTGTTGATGTAATCATAGGATGAGACTCTTGTCTTGTCAACAAATTCCTGCTCTTATTGACGAAGTCGTAAATACATTTTTCTTTAGTTATCTAACAATACCCATGATCATAGGCAAGGGATTCTTCCTTCACCATGCATGGATGAGATGAAGGGAAACTCGTTCTTTTGGTATTTAACCCTTTTCAATAGAAGCTTGAGGGAAGTAATTTTTGCTGGAAGTATTAATTAGGTTTTGCTTCGTTGGTTATTATTTCAGTAAAACTTACTTTCTTATTTTTGGAGAAACTACACTTGGGGTATCTCACGTGTTTTTTTTTAGGTGAATTGGGGTATCTCATGCTTGATATGTTATATTTGGAATATCTTTTTCATATTTTCAACTTTATTCATACTACTAACTCAAAAAAATTCCTCTTCACCATCACGACCTTCTCCTCTGATTGTGCTAGCTACTGCTCTCTGCATCTCTCCCTCCTCCCCCAGCTTGTGTTCCCTCCCACTCCCGCTCCCGCTCCCACTCCCATTCCCCGTCCCTCCCCTCTCTCTCTGCTTTGCTTCTCCCCCTATTTAATTTGTTTAATTATCTATCTATTTTTTCTCTCTTGCTTTGCTTCTCCCCTACTTTGTCTAATTATCTTTTATTCTCCAGCTCTCTCACCCACAGATCCCCGTTGCTTCGATTCCTCTCCAGCTTCAACCAGTGATCAAGGATATTATTCGCCTATCTTCCTACCTACTCTCCTGCTCATTTTCCTATATTCCTAGAGAGTCCAATGCTTTGGCAGACTCTCTAGCAAGGAAGGCCATGTCGTTAGAATGTACGACTCTGTGGCCGGTTTTCACTCCGTGACTAATGGAGTTCTGTAAGCCATTAGCAGCGTATCTTCTACATTCAAATAAATGAAGTTCTATTTACCAAATAAACAAAAAAAAGCTCTCTCACCCACAGATTGACTAGAGAATGAGACAAAGAGTGCCGCCAAACATAATATTTATGGGCAAGATTGAAAATATAAAAGAAAAAGTATCTCAACTATAATATATATGAAAAATGAGGGTCCCGAACATAATATCTATGAAATGTGAGGAACTACAAACATAATATATCAAACGTGAGATAATCATGACGTAATTTCTCTAAATGTTAGTAGGCTTGTAAACGGATCGGATTCGGCTCGGATACGGATCGGATGTAATCGGATTCGGATATTTCTTGGTCGAATTTGGACACCTCTAAACGGATTCGGATGGATTCAGATGCGGATCAAATTCGGATTTTCGACCATCCGTTTACACCTCTGCCTTGTATAACCTCGAACCTTCCTCCTCCTAGTGGATACAATTCACTCTCAATCCATAGTTTTAGATCATGATTTTCTTTTCTTCATATTTTAGAACCTGTTGAATCTTCAAAAACCCTCAAGATCATTATTTACTTAATTTTTTATAATTACATCTTTAGATTCGGATTTTTATCGGAGTATTTGGATTTTTTTTCGGATATCTCTAAACGAATTCGGATACTCCGAAACGGATACGGATGCGGATCGAATTCGAATTTTTTATTATCCATTTACAGCACTAAATGTTAGGTACCCTAAGTCTAATTTTTTTCCTCTTTCAAGTCCTTCAAATGGTTGGGAAGCAACATCACACTCTCTGCACCGAACTGGTTGAAAACTCAAGAACTTTTTTAGGGAAAATTTTGTTGTAATTAAGGTTGGTAAAAAAAAAAAATAGTAACCTTAGCTTTCTTTAATATTAGTTATATAATTTTTTCTTAACTTTGGTTGATAAGAGAGAGAGAGAGAGAGAGAGAGAGAGATTAGTTTAAAAGTTCTACGTTAGATGATAATGCACGATAGCTAATGAAGGATTATGGCTGCTGATGTAACGAAATCCACTGGATTAAAATAGAAGATGGTGATGTCCAATAACAAGATATAATTCTCTTGCTTATTTATAAAGCTGAGATGACGTTAACAATTAACAAACACTTCTCTCCTTCCTTCCTTCCTTCAGTTGCTAATTAAGAACTATTCTTCATTAATAGCCAAACCCCAATTGTGATTCCCATGGCCCTTTACCCACTGCTTTCACATTCATGAAAT
Organism: Telopea speciosissima; assembly: GCF_018873765.1. Lineage (NCBI taxonomy): Eukaryota > Viridiplantae > Streptophyta > Magnoliopsida > Proteales > Proteaceae > Telopea > Telopea speciosissima. The sequence goes on along the minus strand of NC_057926.1, from coordinate 54,739,476 downwards.
AAGGTAAAACGAAGAGAATGAGTGTGAAAGCAGAGGCAAATTGGCCAAACAGCCCACTATGAGGAATTCCCAGCACAAAGAAAAGGCAAAGCCTACGTCAATGTTGTTTCCCTCGGATGCAAGCTTACTAGATAAAGAGAAAGAGGTAAAATTCATCTGTTTGTGTGCTGTGTCTAATGCCTAGTGTTTAATGCTTCCCACTTACGAGTGTTGGGTCGGCCATTGATGAGACAAAGCTTTATGGGTTGTCTCGTCAGTATCAATCTCTGTTTTCTAAACTCTCCATACCCTTTTATCTCTTCTAACGTCGTTCTCTCTCTTTGAGATATTGTACATGAGGTGTTTGTTTTTATTCCTAAGACAGGATTCCCAATCTGAAAGGAATGGTATAAACCTTGCCCAAGGAAACAAAAGCCCTAATCCTTTTCCATGATTAAAACAAAAAAGTGTTTTGTAGTGTTGTTTCTGTGACCTTTTCACCAACTCTCTGCACCACCTCTCCTTTTCCCCAACTCCCAACTGGACCAAACCAAACCAAACAATGAAAGTGCAATTTTTTTTTGAATCTTTCCAATTAGGATAGTTAGCAACTTGCCCACAACATTGGTTCTTATGAATACCAACTTGAAAGCTGTTGAACATCAAAATTCCTTGGGACTTGTTTGGTTAATCAGTGACTTTCCCAAACATGGCTTAACGATCTAGAGAGCCCTCTTGTGCAACGGGGGTCATGGAAGAAGTTATAACTTAGCTTTCATAGGAGGAGGAAAGGAGGTGTGAGGATTTGGTTCTCTTCCAGTCGTGACAGGAGCTGGAGGGTCCAGCACTTGGAAACCACCCAAAAAACAGGGTGTTGGTCATTTTACAGGTGGGGCCATGACCAGCCCACCCCTGTTTGGGGCTGGACCCTCCTGCGTGGGAGGAGGAAATCCATTTCCGAGGTGTGGGATTGTATATCCTCTTTTTTCTTATAGATAACGGGAGACAAAAGAGAAGGTAAGAGAGTTGAAATTATCAACTACAGATGATGAGGTTCCCTGAGATACTAACATCCTCAAAAGCAAGCTAGACCTCATCTTGATTTGATGTAGACATTTCTCCTATTTTTCATGTGTGTACTCACTCTTCATATCGGTCTTGCCCGATATTGATACTGATACGAATCAGTCATATCAGGCCGGATCAGACCGTTTTACCTTTCAAAATACTGATACTATGATATTTTTTTTTACCATTTTACCTCCCCTTACCAATATCGTTGCTATAGTATCGGTAGATACTGGCGATACCAATATGTATCAGCCGGTAAGGCCGATCCAATACCATATCTTGAACCATGTTTGAGGGAGTTTACCGAAATTCCGATACCAAGTGGAAGAGTAATTTGTTAAACTGGATTGAGCTATACGAAGTTCATTGGGCCTGACTAAGCCCAACAAATATTGTGGACTTTAAGAGAGTTGGGCTGCCTTAGTTAAGAATGGCTCAACCGGATTCATTTACACCGTACCCCATCAGGCTCCAGTTTCATATTATGTTCAATTGTACATTGCCTATCTAGTTTAAGATCCAGGTGGGCTTGGGTTTAGTTTGGCCCATTATTTGATCAACCAGATTTGACTTCATCTAGATGGACCCATACCACCAATCTAAGAATACTTCTCCCTACCACCCCCACCCAAAAAAAAAAAAAAAAAAAAAGGTTTCTGAATAAATAAAATAACACATTAAAATTGATTTTAGACTTTTTTTTTTTTTAAAAAAAAAAAATTTATGGAATGCTACAGATTGGCTATGTGTCAAATTTCAGGTTCATATTTACATACCCTCCAATGTATGTTCACGTATCCTCTCAGTATTCAATCTAGAATGTGTTCTAAGAATGCATATCAAACACAGCCCTAAAAGTTATAATACCTTATTGGGCTGATGTTCTTTGTGTCGTAGTGCAGCTTACGCCCAGACACATGCGCCTACCATTCAGGGGGATAGGGGGCCAGCCTCAATGAAGGATTAGGACAATGTTATATAATAAATTAAATAATTAAAATATAACAAAAAAAAAAGATTAATTATACCATTTTTCATAAACATATGCACACAATAAACAAAAATATGTCATACTAATATGATTTCATAAAAAAAAAAGAAGATGAAGAAGAAAAAGAAATGAATTATTTGGTGGGGTAATCAAGTTGGGACACAAGAATGAGTTTTTGGGGTTTCAGCAATGATAATATATTACTATTGTTAAAATGTCTATATATATTGGTGATAAGTTTTATCGTCGCTAAATATTGATATTTATATTTAATGACGGTATTATTTTACACATAATATTAGTCATTATTTTATTCATTTTTAGTTTTCACATGTCAAATTGGTCCTCATGTATTAGTCACAACTTGTTATCAGATTTTGTAAAATCCAATCATATCCAATTGTATTAAAGTTATTCCTATGTACTTTGAACAACCCATAATTTTGGCTCTTATTTTTTACTTTCAAACCGTACTTTAATTCGCTTTTCTTTTTTTATTGACAAAATTTAGATTAATGAATAAAATTTTATAAATAAATAAGGGATGGTAGAACCTAAATTAAAAATTAAGTGAATAGCCATATGACAAATAACATTTCTTTTGCTACTATCACCTACACCGCAAAGGGTAGGAGGAGATTATCCTTAACATGGCTTTCGCCTATCTGTACGTGAGACTTATGGCCAAGAAATGATTAAATTATACGAATAACAATCACAATTTCTATTCGAACATTGAAATCCTTCTTTCTCTTTTTTTAATTAAATGGAAAACTTTGAAGTGGAATAGAATTTTTTTTTTTTTGTAAAGTACGTAGTTAGTATGGCATGATTCACATGAAGCATGCAGCTGGGATTTCTCTTAGTTTTTGTATATATTTATCTTTAAGAGAAATAAACATATGGTCCGCATTTCTTGTGAGGGTACATGGGGGTTAACGAGAGCACACGAGTTAACATCATTGGGAGTGAGATTTCTATTTTTTTTTTTTGGTAAGATGAGATTTCTACTTTTCATGGGGCTGTAGGTGGAGTGATCATTTTGCCCTCTCTATGTTTTGGTGTAGGTGGTACACTACCCCCACAGAGAATATTTGTCTAGAAAATAATAAAGTTTTTTAAGCGACATACTGTAGAGGATCTTGGTCCCTCTATGTCGGCCTTTGATACAAATTTTTTTTTTCTATTTTTTTTGGGGTAAAGACCTTTTATACAATCCTATTATCTATAACGTGCGTATTAAGAAGTGCCTCTCCATAACCCCAACAATTTTGTTTTGTTTTGTTTTGTTTTGTTTTTTTTAGATGGATACTAGAGCACTAGTTCTCCTGCAGTCCAATTCACATATTAATTTTTAACACCCTAATAAATCTGGACATATCGACAATAAACCTTTCAAAATCAAATAAAAAAAGGATGATTGATGTAGACATTTCTCCTATTTTTTCATGTGTGTACTCACTCTTCATATCGGTCTTGTCCGATATTGATACTAATACGAATCAGTCGTATCAGGCCGGATTGAACCATTTTGACTTTCAAAACCCTGATACCTTAATTTTTAATTTTTTTTTTAGCTCTCTTGTACCAATACCACCGCTATAGTATATATCGGTATCGGGTACTAGTGATACCAATATGTATCAGCCGGGAAGGCTGATCCATTACCATACCTTGAACCATGTTTGAGGGAGGTTACCAAAATTCCCATACTAGGTGGAAGGGTAATATGTTAAACTGGATGAGCTATACGATGCTACATATAGATTCGAGATTTGGGCTTGAATAAGCCCAACAAATATCGTGGACTTCAAGGAAGTTGGGCAGCCTTGGTTAAGAATGGCTCAACCGGATTCATTAAGTTTAAGAACCAGGTGGGCTTGGGTTTAGATTGGCCCATTTTTTGATCAACCAAATTTGACTCCATCTTGATGGACCAATATCACCAATCTAAGAAGATTCGCCAGTACCACCAAAAAATAAAAGTTTAGATTTCAAAAATTTGAGCTAAGAAATGATTTTTTTAATAAAAAATGGAACACGAGATAGTTAGGTTTTAGCCAACAAGATAATCAAGGTAAAAGATTAATTTGGACATCAGAAGTTTAGATTTCAAAAAATTGAGCAAAAGAAATGATTTTTTTAATAAAAATTTGGAAAAGAGAACGCCATCCGATCGCACAACGCACGCCACCTTTGCACCTTGATGCAAGAGCACGTGAAATCAACTCCACGCTCTCCTGGAACCCCGAAAATGACCAAGGATACAGTGATCATTTTGTGCAACCCTGTGTCAAGGTACAGGGGCAGCGTGCGCCGCATGACTAATTGGGGTTCTTTCTCCCTAAAAATTTATTGACATGTTATACAGATTCTAAATTTTTTTATTTAATTTTTTTTTATGATAAGAAACACAAAGCAAAGAGGGTTATACAACTGACAGTACAGACCCTGAGCAAGCGTTCCTAGCCATATTTTTAGCTAAAGTTAGACACCCCCTATTACCATACATAGAATAATTTACATCCTGGGTTGAGTTCGAGTAGAAATATAGAGGAAGTCTTTAAACAGAAACCATGGCCATGAGCATTTGGTTGGAGATGGAAGAGCATGCGCAATCAGTTTGTGATCAACCCAGACTGCTTTAATCTTCAACCCAATACAGGCAGCATGGTCACAACCTCTCCGAAGAGCAAAAAGGGTAGCTATCAATTCTGATAACTGTGGAATAGTTCCTGTATAAAAAAACTTTAGTGTGCCATCAATCAAAAAGAAATAGGACCATTCAGCTGTAGTTAGTCTAATGGTAGAGTACCCTGCACAAATCAAAATAAGAAAATGAAACATAGGAAGCAGGTTAAAAGAAGATGGGGGAATTGATAGGGAGTCAACATGGTCCATTACAGCTAAGGGTGGAGATGCGGGAGGGGATATGTTTAGATTCTAAAATTTTGAATCAAATTATTTGGAAGGATCAATTAATTGCAGCCTAAGTTTGTTTGACCAAATTATACATTGTCGAATTATTTCATAAAGTCTCAAAGGTGCCAAAAATGTTGCAATACGGATGTGTTGCCAAGCTTAACAACACCCTCCTAACTGATTTTGGCCACATGTCTGATGATGTGGTAATATCCACATGTTGATTGGTACTCATGTATTTAGCCACTTGTCATCAAATTTTGTAAAATACAACCATATGCCCAATATTTTGTATTCAGTTATTCCTATGTACGTTGAACGGCCCATTACTTTGACTCTTGACATTCAAACCATATTTTGACCTGTTTTTCTTTTTCATTAACAAAACTTGGATTAGCTAATGAAATTTCATAAATTAATAGGGGATGATAGAGCCTAGCTAATTTAAAAGTTAAGTAAATAGCCATGTGAGATATATGAATTGGGCTTTATAATAAAGCTTGGAAACATATCTTTTGCTGCTATATATCACCTACACCACAAAGGGTAGGAGGAGATTATCCTTGACACGGCCCCTTACAATCAAGAAATGATTAAATCATACGAATAACGATCACAATTTCATTGAAAATTTTCTCACTTTTCTTTTATTTATTTATTATTATTAAAAAGAAATCTTTGAAGTGGAATAGATCAATGGCTTAATTAGTATGACATGATTCACATAAAGAATGCAGCTAGGATTTCTTTTTTTTTTTTTTTTGATAGATATCTACTAGAGAAATAAAAGTAGGATAGGCATTCTTTATGGGGGGGAGCATGGAGGCCAATGAAAGCTTATGCATTAGCATCATAGGGTTGGGGTGATCATTTCACCCCTTCTGTGTTTAGGCCAATAAAGGCTTGCTCTGCACGTAATAAAAAGAACGTCTAGTAAAACTTTCATGAAATAATAATAATGATAATAATATGATGATGATGATATTAGCGACAGTAATTGTTACAAATGAGGAGATCGAAGACAAAAATCTCTAAATATACTCAAGAAAATAATTGTCAAATATATTTGATGGTTGACTTCTGACGGATGGTTATAGAAACCAAATTGCACCAAAGATTCATAAATAATATTTATTAATTTTTTTTCTAATTAATATATATATTTTTTTGATTGTATATCTACATACTCTATTAAGTTTGAATGGAAAGTGATTTCTATATATCTATTACGACTTGAGCTCTACTCTACAACACTATAAAATCATGTCCTTCCATGAGCTCTCTATATCAATCTCTTGAGGTTTTCGATCCCCAGCATTAGTAGTTAGTTAGTTAATTACATACCTTGTGTCGTTGCACTAGCCCAACCTGCTGTTCTTTGGACAAGCTAGCTAGGTGTAGATAATCATGGCCCCTAGGAAACAGTTGGAGTGTTAAACTTGAAAGGTTTGAATGTATTTCACTATTTCAATAATGATACTTACAAGATGTATATATAGGGAACAAGAGAATCCCTAGTGGTTGAAGATCTCATATGTGATAATAGGAAACATTCTATATCACATGTGGACAAACAAGGAAACAAATATTTACGTACAATATCAGTGTATTACAAGGAAGATAATATAAAAGGACTGCTCAATGTATGGTAAGAGGTATTGATGGAAGGAGACCAATATAGTACGTTCCAAAGATGAGAACGTCTATATTGGTCAATACACCCCCTCAAGATGAAGAGCCGGTGCAGCGGATCTTTAGCTTGTCCCGTATAAACTCAAATCGTGCGGTTGGCAACGGTTTGGTCAAAATGTCTGCAACTTGATCATGGGTTGAGATGCATTGTACTTGAAGCGACTTGGACGCAACCTGCTCGCAAACAAAGTGAAAGTCGATCTCGATATGCTTTGTCCGAGAGTGAAAAATCGGATTTCCTGACAAATATGTGGCCCCGATATTGTCACACCACAGAATCAGGGCGGTAGTCTGTGGAATCCCAAGTTCCTGAAACAAACCGCGCAACCATATCAGTTCAGCCTCGACATCTGCTAAGGCTTTGTATTCGGCCTCAGTGGACGACTGAGATACAGTCTTCTGCTTCCTCGAATTCCAAGAGATAATATTGGGCCCCAAGAAAATGGCATAGGCCCCAGTGGATCGCCGATCAGTAGGACTGCCTGCCCAGTCCGCATCTGTGTAGGCTTGGAGTGTCAAGGAGTTGGATCTTTGAAACAATAAACCATGCGTAATGGTGCCTTTGAGATATCGCAGAATCCTTTTCACTAGAATCCAATCACCTTCAGTTGGGGAATGCATGAACTGACATACCCAGTTCACTGCAAATGCCACATCTGGTCTAGTAAGGGTGACATATTGCAGTGCACCAACAATGGACCGGTAGTGACTCGGGTCAGAATAAGAGGCACCCCCTGAATCGGATGGCTTAGAGCTCGTTGGCATTGGTGTGGAGATAGACTTGTAGTCTTTCATGCCTGCTCGATCTAAGAGATCAGAAATGTAGCGCTTCTGGGAGAGAAGTAGGCCATGTTTGGTGTAAGTAGCTTCGATTCCCAAGAAGTAATGTAGCAAGCCCAGATCTTTAATAGAAAATTCATTGGCTAGACTTGTCAATAGTGCTGAAATGCCGGCCTGTGAGTCACCAGTAACTAAAATGTCATCCACATAAATCAATACATATAAAATCGATCCACCTGTTCTCAAAATAAATAATGACGTGTCAGTCTTAGATGTAACAAATCCAATGGATAGAAGAAACTTGGACAGCCGCTAGAACCAAGCCCACGGAGCCTGTTTTAGGCCATATAGTGACCGATGTAGACGGCACACATGAGCAGGATGAGACTTATCCTCAAAACCAGGCGGTTGGACCATATACACTTCCTCGGTCAACTCTCCATGGAGGAAAGCATTTTGAACATCCAACTGCCATATGGGCCAACCCCTTGAGACCGCTAAAGCAATCACTGTGCGAATGGTGGGTTGTTTAACCACCGGGCTAAAAGTTTCACTGTAGTCCACCCCCTGCTGTTGATGGAACCCCTTTGCAACTAGTCGGGCTTTATACCTTTCAATTGACCCATCAGCCTTTCTCTTGATCCGAAAAACCCATTTATAGCCCACCAAATTCTGAGTAGGAGATGATGGAACCAGACTCCAAGTGCCATTTCTAAGCAGGGCATTAAATTCCTCAGCCATGGCAGACCGCCATTCGGGAACCTTGACAGCCTGCGAAAAACAAGTAGGTTCAGTTGTTGGGTTTGGTTTGGTAGGAAGGTGCTTTGTGAGAGCGCAGACGCATCGGGTGACGGGTTGGTGGTGGTGTAACATGGGTGGGTGGATCCGTATAAAGCTCCACAATGGATCGGGTCCGTGGAGGTGGTGAAGGTGGACTTGTAGATGGGCTAGGTTCAGCACGGGTCAAACATGGTTGGGGTGGTGAATGTGGTGAGGCCATACTTGATGGGGAAGTGTGTGGCGATGGTGGTGCCACATTCGGCAATGGTGCTATGGCTGTTGGTACAGCAGCCCATGGGAGAGGACTAGGAGGTGATGGCAGTGTTGGATTGGAAATGGATGAGAATGGGAAAACATTTTCAGAGAATGACACATGACGAAAAACCTGGATACGACCAGTTGAGCGATCTAAACACCGGTATGCTAAATGTGATGGACTATAACCCAAAAATACGTGTGGTGCCGAACGAAAATCCTTTTTGTGTGTAGTGAATGGCCGAAGAAGCGGATAACATAAACATCCAAAAACCCTCAAAAAGGAATAGTTTGGAACCCGATGAAACAGTAATTGGTAGGGAGACATTCCCGAATTGATCCTAGAAGGTAAGCGGTTGATTAAAAATACCGCTGTCTCCAAAGCAAACACCCAATATATTTGAGGTACAGAAGCATGGGCCAAAAGTGATAATCCAGTTTCCACAACGTGCCTATGATGGCGCTCGACCGTGCCCTGCTGCTCATGGGTATGAGGAGCAGAAATGCGATGAGAAATCCCAATATCATGGAAAAATTTGGGTAAAGTCCGAAATTCCCCACCCCTATCCGTTTGGACAGATTTTATTTGTCTACCAAATTGTCTCTCAACTAATTTTTGGAAGCCAATAAAAATCCCCAAAACCTTGGATTTCTTTGCCATAGGATAAAACCACAAGTATTTGGAATAGTCGTCAACAAAAATAACATAATACCGGTGTCCAGCAGGAGAGGGGGTAGGGGAGGGTCCCCAAACATCCCTAAACAATAATTCCAAAGGATAAAGACTACGAGAATAAGTTTCGCCCAAAGACTGGCGACAAGCCTTGCCCAATTGACAGGCATTACATAAATTAGTTAAAGAGGATTTAGAAAAAGGTAAATTATTCTGATGAATGACTTGACGAACAGTTTGTGAATGTGGATGGCCTAGGCGACAATGCCAGCCATCAAGAGAAGTGCGACTAGTAAGATAGGCCGAAGGAGAAGTGCCCACAGACGATGGTACTTGGTAAAGACTGCCATCACTCGGACCGGACAGAATTGTAGTTTTGGTTCTCCGATTCTTCACAAAAAAACAAGATGGATGGAATTCAAAAAATACAACATTGTCAGTAGCGAACCTATTGACAGAAAGAAGGGGTTTGGAAATTAAAGAAACATGCAAGACATCAGACAAAATAAAATTTTTAGAAGAAGAAGGGGAAGAGAGAGATGTTGTACCAACATTTGAAATGGGTATAGTCTTACCATTGCCAACTTGTAGCGAATCCGAACCTGTGTATGGATCATAAGATGAAAGGGAATGGATATTGGGTGTCACATGGTGTGTAGCACTCATATCCGGGTACCAAGTGAATGATTGGGATGGTGGATATGCTGGTGTGGGTAGGATGGGTTGATTGGAATGGCTCGGGTAGTTTGTGTAATGGGCCGTGGGTGTGGTATTGGGTTGGTAGTGAAAGGAAGAGGTTGTTCGTGTAGGAAAATTGGGTGGGGGTTTAGGTTTGCTGTAGCATTGTTGGGTGTCATGGGTGTCCCGATTACACTAATGTCACCAAAGTCTAGTTCCTTAAGAGCGACCACGGCCCCCTTGCCACGGGTACCACGACCACGCCAAGTCCCACCCCCACGGCCAAAGGAAGGTGGGATGCTGGCCGGCTGATCGGTTGTCTTTTGAACTTGGTTGGCAGAGGGAGAGGTGGTAGAAGATACACCATTAGTCAGAGAGAGCTTTGCAAGTTTCGTGCCATGTAAAAACTCATGGCTGAGCAGCATCGCATGCAAATCATCATAGGGCAGCGGAGTGGTGCGAGTGAGAAGTGATGAAACAATATCATTGAAGTCTGCCTTCAACCCCTTAAAGACATGTAGATTGAAGGCACTGTCACGCAAAGGGTGTCCTGCAGCACTTAATTCTTCAGAGATAGTCTTTGCTCGTTGCAAGAAGGTGGAAACCGATTCATCAGGTTTCTGTTCTAAGTCTTGGAGAGCCATGGTGAGTGACATTATGCGACTCTCAGATGGAGATGAGAAGGCAGTGTGCAGGGTTTCCCATATGTCATGGTTGGTTCGTTTGCCAAGAACCAATGAGAATACCTCTTCAGAGAGTGAAGAGAGAAGTAAGCTCCGAAGTAAGGAGTCCTGGCGTCGCCATTGAAGTGCAGCAACAGGTTCAGTTGGGCATGGTGTAGTGCCATCGAGATGCCCAAAAAGGCCTTGGCCATCAAGGAAAGGTTCAATCTGGGTTTGCCAGTATAGGTAGTTTTTCGATGTGAGTTTTACTGAAATATAGTGATGAGCATGATGAAGGGAAGGGGAACTAGGTAGAGAAAGGGTAGTAAGAGAGGTGTTGCCCACGGGTTGGGTGTTGTTTGTGCCTTGGTCGTGTTCGCCAGCCATGGAGAAAAAAAAAAAAGAATAGAGAATGCTCGTTGGAGCACTAGGCTCGTGATACCATGTTAAACTTGATAGGTTTGAATGTATTTCACTATTTCAATAATGATAGTTACAAGATGTATATATAGGGAACAAGAGAATCCCTAGTGGTTGAAGATCTCACATGTGATAATAGGAAACATTCTATATCACATGTGGACAAATAAGGAAACAAATATTTACAATATCAGTGTATTACAAGGAAGATAATATAAAAGGAATGCTCAATGTATGGTAAGAGGTATTGATGGAAGGAGACCAATATAGTACGTTCCAAAGATGAGAACGTCTATATTGGTCAATATGGAGGTGCTTAGCGCACTTGATTCAGCTAAAACCTAGTTATACCATTTCAATGCAATTGTGGTTGCTGGTATGGGTTTCTTCACTGATTCCTACGATATCTTCTGCATGTCCCTTGTCACCAAGTTGATTGGCCGTATTTATTATTTCCAACTTGGATAAAAAACACCTGGTACATTAGCCTCAGGCATTAACTCTGCTATCAATGGTGTTGCTTTTGTTGGAACCCTTACCGGTCAGCTCTTCTTTGGATGGCTGGGAGACAAGATGGGTAGAAAGCGTGTGTACGGTCTCACACTTGTGCTCATGGTGGTCTGCTCTATTGCTTCTGGCTTATCCTTTGGTCACTCAACCAAAGGAGTAAGGGCCACCTTATGTTTCTTCAGGTTCTGGTTAGGTTTTGGTATTGGAGGTGATTACCCATTATCAGCTACCATTATGTCTGAGTATGCTAATAAGAAGACTCGAGGTGCCTTTATTGCTGCAGTGTTTGCCATGCAAGGTTTTGGTAACTTAACCGGTGGAATCGTTGCCCTCATCATTTTTGCTGCCTTCAAGGCAGCTTATCCTGTTCCGGCCTACCAATATAACTCTAACCCCTCGATCGACACCTCAGCCGTAGCAGCCGCCGACTACGTCTGGCGGATAATCGTTATGGTCGGTGCCATTCCTGCAGTACTTGCTTACTATTGGCGTATGAAGATGCCTGAGACCGCTCGTTACACCGCCCTTGTCGCCAAGAATGCAAAACAGGCCGCTTCTGATATGGTGACGGTATTGCATGTGGAAATGGAAATAGTACAAGACAAAGTAGAACCCGTGGTAGAGATAGAGGATCCCTCTAACTCTTTCGGTTTGTTCTCTAAGGAATTCCTTCGTCGATATAGGCTTCATTTACTTGGAACCACCACAACATGGTTCTTTCTAGATATCGCGTTTTATAGTTCAAATTTATTCCAAAAGGATATTTTCACTGCAGTTCATTGGCTCCCTTCTGCAAGTACCATGAATGCAATTGAAGAAACTTTCAAGGTTGCAAGGGCACAAACCATCCTATCCCTTTGTGGTTCCGTCCCTGGGTATTGGTTTACGGTGGCCTTAATTGATCGTATTGGTAGGTTTAAAATTCAAGTGATGGGTTTCTTGATGATGTTGGTATTCATGCTTGGGCTTGCCATTCCTTACAATCATTGGAAGTCTCCTGGGAACCAGGCTGGCTTCATAATCATGTATGCCCTTACCTTCTTCTTTGCCAATTTTGGGCCTAATACCACGACATTCGTGGTATCGGCGGAAATATTCCCGGCAAGGTTTAGGTCTACTTGCCATGGTATATCTTCAGCATGTGGTAAGGCCGGGGCAATTGTCGGAGCATTTGGGTTGTTGTATGCAGCACAGTCAACAAACCCGGCCTCAACAGATGCAGGGTACCCACTAGGTATCGGTGTGAGGAACGCATTGTTCATGCTTGTTGCATGTGATTTCTTGGGATTGTGTTTTACGTTTTTAGTGCCTGAGGCTAAGGGAAGATCTCTTGAAGAAATATCCGGCGACGATGAGAGTGAAGATGGAAGTGGAATGGACGAGGAAGCTGCACCGCAACCAGGTTATGATAACAGGACTGTTCCTGTTTAATCCTTCCTTGATGATCGAGTACTAGCTAGCTAATTCGTTGTCCTTGATTGATACAGGAGTGGTATAAATTTCTAAGTAATAAAGTTGTAATAAATGCACAAGGAATCCAAGTCCTTGAATTGGTATTTTTCTGTGTTTATCTATTCTAATGGTCATTTCTTCTTAGATTTCATGTTGTTCCTGCCCCCTTCTTTTGTTTTTTTTTTTTTTTCTAGTGTGTCCCTCCTTCTTTTATTAGTTGATTTGCCTCTGGGTCGGTTCCTCTCTTCTACATCTGTGTTGTTTTGTTGATGTGTGGGCAGTGTTTTTCAGTCTGATGACTCTTCATGTACGTGAACCATTGACAGTCATTTAGATGAAATATTTTTACGAATTAAATTCCACCTGAACGATTGTGAATCATTGATGTACACTCACGTATGTAAAGATTTCCCGTTCACAGTGTTTCTTTATAATCCTACAAGAGGGTTAGTATTACCAAATAAAAAGAAAAAGGATTGAAGTTATTGTTCAAAGAAGCGGAGCCGGCAATGAAATCAAAGGAGAATCAACATGAATCTTTGACTGAAATCTGGAATCTAGAATCAAACCCAGCGGAATCCTATCCAATTTGACAGGTCAACATTGGGATTCCTATTTTTAGAACTCGGGCTACATTCAAACGGGTTTGGATCCTCTCCAACGTCTTGTACAGAATCATAATGAGTTAGTATTGAAATGAATTTGGTTTCACAAAGAGGAAGAAAAGAATCGTCGGCAAAACATAGATGTCGACAGAAGAATTGTACCATATCGCTATGATGATCACGTTATATCGTGCAACATGCTATATCACTACTCCGTGACATGGTATGAGCCGATCGCAATATTATGTGATCCCGTGATCTATGATATGACATGATCGTCATAGTGATATATCATGTATGGTATTGTTTTGATATGATATCGAGACAATATATGTCAATCTCATACTGGATCGATAATTAGTCAGCATTGAAAGTGATTTCGATTGTTTGAAGAGGAAGATAAGAATGGAAGTTTGAATGAAAAAAATAATAATAAAAAAAAAAAGATAACAAACCATAATTTAAAATATCGGTCTCGGATCAATCGAAACCGATATCTGTCCAATCCCATTTGAGTGGAACGGTTCTTTGTAAGAGAAAATTTGTCCAAAAATTAAAATTTAGGACAATCCCTCCCGTACGATCCAATACAATTGATACATATTGGTATTGGTATCGACGAGACAAATACAGACACCAATTGATATTTGAAACTATAACTAATACAGTTGTATCACCCAATATATTTTTTTTACAAGAATAATAATTGTTGGAGTTTCCTTATAAAGTAGAGATTTAAACGGATCAAATACGGATTGGATACAAATTAATTGTGATCGGATCCGGATATTTCGTGACCAAATATGGATATTTCTAAACGGATACAGATTTGGATCGAATTCAGATTTTTGATTATCCGTTTACGTTCCTGACTTATGTAACCTAAACCTTCCTCCCTCCGCAAGTAGGATTTACTCTCAATCCATGTCTCTTAATTGTCATAGTTTCATGATTCTCATTACCTCATTCCTTGGAACTTGTTGAATTTTTAAAAACCCTCAAGATCATTAATTATTTATTGGGATCAGATAATTTTTTTTCCGAATATCTCTAAACGAATATGAATACCCCTAAACTAAACAAATACGTATGCAGACCGGATTCGAATTTATGAATATCCATTTACATCCCTATCAATGTAAAGCAAAAATAGCGAATTCCCAACTCCACAAGTAAGCCGGCCATTATCGTAACCACCATAAGTCCACAAGTCCACATCCATAATTCAACGCCACAGTCTAATTCTACAATTATATGGTCTAAGTCAACTTAAATCTAAGTTAATTAGTTTTAAGTGTGAACTAATGATCATTTTTTTATTATTTAATTAAATTGATTAATACAAAGTTAAAACAGCCTCCCCCGATGGTGGACAAATCTGAGATGAGCTGACACGCGTTTAATACAGAGAAACATTTTAAACGGTAAGAAAATAGGTCACGGGTGACGACAAGTCCCCTACCCCCACGAACCTTTTAGTATTATCGATTGTGTGAACCATGCTTCGTCAAACCCTAGATTTTAAAATTTATACAAAGAAGAAGAACGAACTATATCTACACGTACAAGTAAGGTTTTTAGATCCAATAATTAGGTATTTGGGGACTTATTTTTTGACATGTGACCATTTTTAATCAAATATAGTCAATTAAAGAAAATAATACATTGGCCAACCTGCACTTTTTTGGTTTAATGTTTCGATGTTTTATTTTTCAACATGGTGAGATCCGTTTGTGTTTAAATTTGACATGTTAACAAAGGACCTTAGGGTTTTATATTCATAAAATTTCAATCTCATTTCACCATCTATAGGGTTTAATTAAGTGTGCGTGATGTAGATAACTCTTAGACTAGCGTAGACCTACAATCAATTCCTTAAAATATAGTAAGTCGATAGAAACCAAATACAACATATTAAGTAGGTTTTACTTTGCATCAAGAAGTTAAATACAACTAGTTTATGAATCAACCCTTACTGTCAAGCTCTGATACCATGAAATTTGCGAAAAGAATATTGCAATAGTTAGAACCATAGTAAATACACGTACATAAAAAAATGGATATGGATATATACAGGTATTATGGACCTAAAATCTAATAATAATTTTAAAAATGTGGTGTACAGAAAGCGTTTATACGCAAATAATATAGTACGTATTTAATATGTTTCCTCTTTAAAAAAAATTGGGAACAAAACGTTGTTATATATTTACTAAACATCAACAAATAAAATAGTAGATTTAGAATATGAATTTATCAAGATGAAGCCTCCCAATTAAAATAAACACTCCTACAAAAAAAAAAAAAAAAAAATACAATATAATTACTCACATACATAATTAATTCATATCTATCCTATGGGAGAAAGAACGCTATGGGGTTGTGCACCTTGCGTGACTCCCACACCCAGACACACAAACCACCTTGCCCGCCTGAAAATGGCCGTCTTGCCATCCCATGGCCCCATGTAAAGGCGGAAATCCCAAATGACCAAGGCGTGGGAACCACAGAAGGCACACGACCGGGTAGGTTTTATTTCCCCTATCTTATATATAGATGACAAGAAATGACAAAAGGACTCGGAAGAAAAAGTAGAAAGATTCAAGTCTCCTTCCAATTAGTCTAGTTCTAGATTCATATCTCATCTCTTTCCCTTCTCCTGTGAAAATTCCAGACCTTGGTTCAAACCCAAAAAATTCCACTTCAATTAAAGGTTCAAGTATATGGAATCAGACATAGGATCGACCTCCACCAATTCCAATTAGATCAGAATCGATCAGCCAGAACTCTAAGACATGGATCTTTATCCTCTCAATTATACTGTCCGTACTTGGCATCAAGTACATCTAATAGAGAGGCAAAAATGACTATCCTACCCCCTGCTCAAGGTGGGGTCCACCTCCCTCTATTAGATGTGCTTGATGTCAAGTACAGGCAGGGTAATTGAGAGGATAAAAATTCCTAAAAAAATTGGAAGCGAAAGAAGCCAAATTTTTTCCAAAATACGTGATTTTTTTTTTTTTTTTTTTTCATTCAATAAACTTGAGAATTTGCGATTTAAAAGAGGGTTGATTTTGACAGGCAATTTGCCAATCCAACTTCAAATCCTCAACAAATCTTCAATCACTCTAATATAAGAAGACGTAGGAAGGGAGGAGAAGATTAAGTAATTTTAATTAAATATTTAATTAATATTACTTAATTAAAAAAAACTAGATTCTTGAATCATATATACGTCAATATGGTATGCAATTATTATGCATGGTAAAATATAAATATTAATAAGGTTAGAATCGATGACCTAACCGTTAATTATTAAGATAAGATTACAGTATATATGAATATAATAACAGTGACTCGTCCCAAGGAATTGTCCCTTATTACAAGCAATACAAGAAAAGTTAAAAAAACCAAAAACAAAAGAGAAGTAAAAGACGAAGAAGAAGAACAAGAAGGACAACTGAAACACGCACAGTTCATGGACGGACGTTACAACCTTATTACTTAGAAAATTATATCTCTCCTCTAGTACTCGATCATCAAGGAAGGATTAAACAGGAACAGTCCTGTTATCATAACCTGGTTGCGGTGCAGCTTCCTCGTCCATTCCACTTCCATCTCCACCCTCATCGTCGCCGGATATTTCTTCAAGAGATCTTCCATTAGCCTCAGGCACTAAAAACGTAAAACATAATCCAAAGAAATCACATGCAGCAAGCATGAACAATGCATTCTTCACACCGATACCTGGTGGGTACCCAGCATCTGTTAAGGCCGGGTTTGTTGACTGTGCTGCATACAAGAACCCAAATGCTCCGACAATTGCCCCGGCCTTACCACATGCTGCAGATATACCATGGCAAGTAGACCTAAACCTTGCCGGGAATATTTCCGCCGGTACCACGAATGTCGTGGTATTAGGCCCAAAATTGGCAAAGAAGAAGGTAAAGCCATACATGATTACGAAGCCAGCCTGGTTCCCATGAGACGTCCAATGATCGTAAGGAATGGCAAGCCCAAGCATGAATACCAACATCATCAAGAAACCCATCACTTGAATTTTAAACCTACCAATATGATCAATTAAGGCCACCGTAAACCAATACCCAGGGACGGAACCACAAAGGGATAGGATGGTTTGTGCCCTTGCAACCATGAAAGTCTCTTCAATTGCATTCATGGTACTTGCAGCAGGGAGCCAATGAACTGCAGTGAAAATATCCTTTTGGAATAAATTTGAACTATAAAACGCGATATCTAGAAAGAACCATGTTGTGGTGGTTCCAAGTAAGTGAAGCCCATGTCGACGAAGGAATTCCTTAGAGAACAAACCGAAAGAGTTAGAGGGATCCTCTATCTCTACCACGGGTTCTATTTTGTCTTGTACTGTTTCCATTTCCACATGCAATACCGTCGCCATATCAGAAGCGGCCTGTTTTGCATTCTTGGCGACAAGGGCGGTGTAACGAGCGGTCTCAGGCATCTTCATACGCCAATAGTAAGTAAGTACTGCAGGAATGGCACCGACCATAACGATTATCCGCCAGACGTAGTCGGCGGCTGCTACAGTCGAGGTGTCGATCAAGGGGTTAGGGTTTTGGTCGTAGGGCACAGCAGGATAAGCTGCCTTGAAGGCTGAAGAAATGATGAGGCCAACGATTCCACCGGTTAAGTTACCAAAACCTTGCATGGCAAACACTGCAGCAATAAAGGCACCTCGAGTCTTCTTATTGGCATATTCCGACATAATGGTAGCTGATAATGGGTAATCACCTCCAATACCAAAACCTAACCAGAACCTGAAGAAACATAAGCTGGCCATTACACCTTTGGCTGAGTGACCAAAGGATAAGCCAGAAGCAATAGAGCAGACCACCATGAGCACAAGCGTGAGACCATATACACGCTTTCTACCCATCTTGTCTCCCAGCCATCCAAAGAAGAGTTGACCGGTAAGGGTTCCAACAAAAGCAACACCAGTGATAGCAGAGTTAACGCCTGGGGGTAATGAACCAGGGTTTTTTGATGCAGGGTGGAAATAATAAATACGGCCAAGCAACTTGGTGACAAGAGAGATGCAGAAGAGGTCATAGGAATCTGTGAAGAAACCCATACCAGCAACCACGATTGCATTGAAATGGTATAATTGGGTCTTAGCTGAATCAAGTGCGCTAAGCACCTCCAACTGTTTCCTAGGGGCCATGATTATCTACCTAGCTTCTCAACAGTATAGTTCTTACTGTTTTGATAGTCTTCTTCTTCTGATTCCTAGCAATTTATAAAATCTATGGGAGGTTATTACACACAAGGTGTGTTGATGGAAGTCTAGCAGGGAAGGAAGGGCATGGTTTTATAGTGTTGCAGAGTTCAAAGTGTCTCCGTAATCCGCCGCATCTGGTTCCGAATATGCTCCCTTAGCAGTCAACGTTCAACGAAAACTAATTTCAGAGCTAAAAGGAACACCAACCAACCACGGAAGCAAATGCAAAGATGTAACCAGTTTCCTACCCTAACTTTAAAAAAAGTAAATTAAATTAAATTTGAAAATAGAACCTGTTGACGTGTTACTATTAAAGACAAAACGAAAAGAGACAGAGAAAAATAGACTTGGAAAGAGTAGAATAATAGAATCGAGTCAGTTGCAAGTATTAAAACAAAACAAAGCTTTAAACAAAGTAAAAAAATCGATAATGACAGAATAAGATATTAAGAGATGGAAACTGACTTCTCAGCAAAACATAACTTCTCTAGATTATAGAATTCATGGAAAATTAACCGAAATGGGGAAGGTATGAATGTGATAATTATAATGATAAGAAATTTAATTAATTAGAACTTTGCTTCGGAATCAATTTTGTGAGAGAATAATATGGGAAGTTTTGAACTAAAATTCAAGAAATTATTTTTAAAAAAAACAATAGAGCTTACCAAACTGACCTGGCGATTAGAATACAAACTTTGCATCGTTGTATTCAAATGCATGGAAGGATGATAACGACCGTGATTACTATCAAAATCAAGTTGGTGGTGGTGTTTCTTAGAACAGGTATCTTCTGTAGTTTAATTTCAATATCGTCTTCATATCCAGTGATGCTGGGACTTGTGCAAATTAATGGAGCTCCAAACTTATTTCGGAACCATCTTGGCCTTTTTCCTTTGGTGGGTAGAAGAGCTTATTGTAATTTCCCTTTCTTTTACTTTTCACTTTGGGTACTAAAGACAAACATCACTTTTTTTTGAGAAAAGAAGACAAACATCCACTCATTAATTTGATTATTGGAAAAAAAAAAAATTTAAGGTGCTAAGCCCCACACCAAGCCAAACAAAGACCCACAAGAAGCGAAACAAAGGACCTACAAGGGGGCCCACCGGGCCACACTTATAGGTAATATCAAATGGCCAAATGTTCTCTGTGTCGGGGCGCAGGCTGCGCCCAAACACATGGGGTAGGCGAAATGACCACCCTGTTTCCTGAATGGCAAGCCCATGCATGTGTTTAGACACAAACTGAGTTGTGGCACAGAGAACTTCAGTCCATATCAAATTTATTGAAAAGGAAAAGGAAAAACAATGTACAAATATCAGAGGTTACCGCTTAGCCACTCAGATAGGCCTTACAAGCACTAGGGGGGCCCAGACGCTTGGAAACTCAATACTGTATAATCTTGTAAGGACATTACTATTACTACTGCTATTACTATTTCAAGATAGGTGGGTGTAGGAGAATCGAACTCTTAACCTTCTCTGGACTTATGCTAGACCCAAATGTCTAACCACGTTGCCATTAAGCTAGAAATCTCATCTTGGTAATTGGAAACTCAATATGGTATAATCTTGTAAGAACAGACTTTTGCTTCACCCCTATGGTAAAAAGAGAATCTCTTAAGCCACAACATCTGACCCCTGGATTGGAATGGGGAAGGTAGTTTCAACTACATTATGATGTTAGAGTTTGATGATGAAACTCACGATCTAGGAGTCCAATCACAAGGTCACTCTCTTCCCTTTTTGGGCTGGACTTTGACACCCATAATTTTGTGTATAAGCCTTATTGGGTCATTGATCCTTGAATCTTGATGTCCTCCTCCAAGTGCTCCACGACATCACCATGACCTAGTCCTTTGGATGACGTGAAAAAGGTTTTGGGGATTTATAAAGGGGTATTATGACCCTCTATTGTAAGGGGCAAACATTTATGACCATTGATGACTATATTTTTTTACACCCACGGTGTAGGAAAACTTTATCCAAAGTGATATATATAGCAAAGCCATCAGAAGTTAATCATATAGAGATATTTTTAGTAATAGATTTGCTATGTGTAACCACGGTTGGTTATAGTGAATTGTGACCATAGTAAATTTAAACTCCTCACAATAGGAGTTAGGCATTTTTCTTTATCATGTCAGGAGGTAAAAATGGTAGTATAAAAATTTATCCACCATACAATGATGTCATTACCCCTTTGCCTTATATGACTCACATGAGATCGTGTCAGCTTAGTGTAACCAGGCATGGTTTTATGGACAATATCATTTATAGGAAATTCGAGATCTTGAAAGCATAGTTTTGGATTATTTTATATTATAGCAATGACCAATTATGTTATTGTATTCCTAGCATGTGATTCAGATGGTAACAACTTTTGAGGACATTCGATGGCCATGGCCTTATTTTCATATGTTGATGGACATAAAAACATTTTTGAAAGAATTTTTGTATATTGGGTGGGCCGAGATCTTGGGTAATGATACCTTTATGTTTGTGGTTGCTTGGTTAGTAAAAAACAAGCTCAAACGGATAGAGATGGAAAGTTATTTTTAGGAGATTATACAAACTTAGTAAACTCTTTCTTTTAATATTTATTTGTTTCATAAAAAAAAATAAATTTGCCATTGGATTTAGAATATCATTCCGAGGTTCATGTTCAACCAAGACTTTTACTTCACATGAGATACCATTTCTGAAGTCACAATTGGCTCTCATGTTTTATAGTTAAAAAAAATTCATTCTCACCATCCTTCTTATTAAGCTTATCAAACCGGTCCATCTTCATTGTATGTGTCACTTATTATGGTTCAAGGAACCAGAATTGGATTGGTGGAATTGCATGATTCGAATCAAAAGTGTCGGTCCTAAATATCGATTCCAATCGATTCAACGCGTGGCATTTGACAAGTGAACAAGGAACCTTTGTTACTACATGTCAACAAAAGTTGTCCTATAAAAAAAAAGATGGGGTTGAGGGGGGTAGGTCACATAGATTTAATAGTTGTTTTGTTTTGCTCGTATTAAGGTCAAAATTCATAGAAAATATTTTCTTCCAAATTTAGAGTATGTAGATATACATTCAAAAAAAAAATATTAATTAGAAGAATAAAAAAACATTATTTATGAATCTTTGGATCAATTTGGTTCCTATAACCATCCACCATAAGTCAATCGCTTCTTCCTGTTCAACCACGCGATATATTTGACCATGCCATTTTCTTCGAACGTAACAATATCATTTCTTTGAGTTTTCCTGTCTTCTCTTCCTCATTTATTACAATTATTATTGAGAATATCATATTTAAAATCATAATAAATATTATTATTATGGAAATTACATACTCCTCTCTTACACTATGACTTAATTATGCATTCCTTCTTTGGATTTTTGCTAATTACATCCAAATCCTCTTTGGCTGATGGTGTTAGTCTGCTGTTAGTTTAAGTTTGGAAAAGACTATTTTACCCTTGTGCTAAAACATCAGTATAGAAGTACAATGCTACCCTTTATTCATCTTTCAACCCAAAACATCCATACCCTAGGGAGTAAAAACCGATGATGCTCACTTACCTTTCTTCTTCTTCTTCTTCCTGCACCTCTGCCTCCACCCCTGCTACTAGTCCTGCCTCCAATCCTCACCTTCTGCAACTCCCTACCCGCACTACTTATTTGCTCTCTCTCCCTTACCCCCACCCCTACTGCCTGTGCAATTCCTTAATGTGGTTCTATGTCACCTTACGATTAGGGTTTAGAAACAAGTTCAAATTCCAGAATCATTGAAAGGAACCAAAACCAGATTTCAAGAGAATTTCAATATGAGATGATCAGCAAGTCTGATGTGGACAATATTCTGGTCGAGTAAACTGTTTATCAGTGAGAATGTTTCAATCCCTAAATTTTTAGAACAATCCAATGGTGAAATTTCAGATTATGGAAGAATCCTTGTTGACGTATGAAATTGAAATTCTGACAGAAATCAGACTTTGATATGCATTTATTTCAGGGACTCATAATTGTAATACCGAAAAAATTTATCTAATGATTAGATAGCGAACTGAGACCACAACAGTTAATAGAAAACAGAATTTGGAAATCTAAGTCCAAAACTGAGAATTTGAAAAATCCTACTTAAAGAAGTTTTTCAGAATTTGATTGAAAGATCGAAGATTTTAAACCAGAATTGTAACTAGAACTAAAACAGGGATTCAGATTAGCAAATAAAGCTGCATTAGATAAAGAACTAATGTTGAAACAGGAAAAGAATTAAGCATAAAACTGAAACCAGAAAATCACAGGTTGTGCAGACCTGGATCTGATGTAGATGATAGAAAGAATAAGTAAAGATTTTTCAAAATCTGTAATTTTTTAATAGTTTTAATTCGGTAGACTAGAATCGGTTAAACTCCCTAATTATCCTGTCTCTGTAGTTTATCACAATCGGAGTTGCAGGAAAAGGGTTGCAAGAGGAGGAAGAAGAAGAAGAAAGAAGACAAGAACCCAAGGTTAGTTTGGGAATTATAAAAAATATTACTAAGCCATGTCACCACTTAACAGTCAAACGCTAACGACAGAGGTGTAATAATAATTTTTTGTAAACTAGAGGAGGCCGGAGTGTAATTGAAAATGCAGGGGAGGAATGTGTAATTAAGCCATGACATAAAGTTTTTTTTTTTTTTTTTGGTAGAAGACCATGGTATAATTGAATCCATCAATTAAAGAGAAAATATAAACTAGTTGTGACACATTAAAATCGTGATGTATCAGCTCCGGCCATTTGATAAATAGATTACGCAAACGCTGTTAAAAATAAGACCAACCTTATTGAACTGATCGATCATTCTTGGTTTTAA
The DNA here is from genome assembly GCF_018873765.1 of Telopea speciosissima. Taxonomy (NCBI): domain Eukaryota; kingdom Viridiplantae; phylum Streptophyta; class Magnoliopsida; order Proteales; family Proteaceae; genus Telopea; species Telopea speciosissima. Next base: position 54,715,884 of record NC_057926.1, on the reverse strand, counting down.
TTGGTTTTTATAAACTGTTAATAGATCGAAGCAGATCAGACTGAAACTGAAAAAAATAATAATAAAATGAGATAAAACCGATAAAATTCAATAATAATAATAAATGAAAACCGAGACCATTAAAAGAAACTGATATAGCAAATCAAAACCATCCGGATATATACGGATCTTTATCCTCTCAATTACACTGCCTGTACTTGATGTCAAGTACATCTAACAGAGGAAGTAAAAATGATTATCCTACCCTCTGCCTGAACATACTGTCCGAGGTGGGATCCACGTGAGATCCTCTATTAGATGTATTTGACGTCAAGTACAGGTAGTGTAATTGAGAGGATAAAAATTTAATATATACCCATCAGTTTTCGTTTGATTTTGTAGATTGAACACTTTATTTGTCCGATTTAGTATGAAGTATGAACTGATATATTTTTAAAAAAATCTAAAAATCCAAACAAAACGTTGATTAAAACGAACTAAATCGATCGTTTGACACTCCTAAGCATCCTGTAGTAAGGGTAGTTTGATCTTACCAAAAAAAAATAATAATCAGGATAGTTTGGTAAGTTTACATCATAGACTCATAGTAAGAGTAGTTTGGCCATTTAAAATTTGGGCTTAGCAACAGATTATTATCCTCTCCAATTCCTAAAGCTTGGCAGTGTTAGGTGGAGATGTCGACACGTGGCAGCTCGGACATCCAACAGTCCGAGCTCATTACCGTTGGATGTTTGAGCTGTCACGTGTCAACATCTCCACCTAGCACTGTCGCACTGCCGAGCTTTAGGGAATTGGAGAGGATAATTTTCCCATTAGCAACTAACAGGATGCCTTGATGGGGTGTGACGGAGTGGACTGAAGTGTTACAAATTCTAGAGACACAAGGGAGGTTCGTGTATATTTTGGAAACACAAGGGAAGGTCACACACTTAAGGCAGACCTGGCTCTCCTCCAACTGTGGCTAAGGATGTCAAAATGGAGCCGAAACCGAATATCGGAACCAGAACCGACCATTTACGATCGAACAGCACCGCACCGCAGAAAAATTATCTGGTTTTGATTTTATAGGTTCTCTTCTCGGTTCGATTTTGATTTTCATTGCAAAACTGCAGTTCTAAACCAAATAAGAAACTGGAAAAACCGAATAGAAACCTATACCTCTTACTTTAATACTAACCCATGCATCAATTGGATTAATTAATTATATATAATTAATTTAATAAATATAATTATTGCATCAATATGAAACATAAAATATGTAAAATACCATGGGTAAACTATATATTATATTTGTTCAAGTATGAATTGAAAATTATGGATGATGTTAAAATGGATTAACAAAATTCTACTTTTTAATAGAAGAAATTGTTTGTTCATCATATGAGAGCGGAGAAGAAAAAAAAATTGGAAAAACAAAGACTAGGAAAGAAAAAGGACGGGTGAAGATGAAAAGTTATTTATTTTTATCACATAGGCATAGGAAATATGATGAGTGAGGGAGACTCGGAGAGAATGGGGAAACACAGGAATATAAAGGCCTTGAAGACCAAGGTTGTCTTCATTAGTATTTTCCAAAACGACACTATACAAACCGCATGTAAATCGGTTGTGAATCGGATAACGAAAATCGAATAGAAATCGATAAAATCGGACCGTATGCAAAACGATTCTAATTTTGACTGATTCCTATCCAGTTCGATTTTGATTTCACCTTATCAAAATATAAACCGCACCGCAACTGAACCAAATAACCAGAAACCGCACCGTTTGACACCCTTGACTGTGGCGGGAGCTGGAGGGTCCAGTCCATGAAACCCCCTAAAAAAGGGGGGGGGGGTTGGTCATTTAATAGGTGGGATCCACCAGTGAAATGACCAACCCACCCCTGTTTTAGCTGGGTTGGATTCTCCAGCTCCTCCCACGACTGGAGGAAATCCTTTTCCACTTAAGGCAAAACTAAGGGGAGGTCTGTGAAATTTACCCTTTTTTTTTAGGTAAATAGCATCTTGTAGTTTTCAATCATAATTTTTTTTATAGGACTTTGAAAGTTTTATATGTCTATATGGCCAGATTTATTAATATTAAAAAGTAAATTCAGTATTGGACTGCTGGAGTACAAAACAAAAAAAAAAAAAAAAAAAGTGGGTGGGGGTTTGGTTGAGGCACTTCTTAATACGATTATAGATTTGTACGAATGTACGATTATATAAATGGCCAAGGTAGAGAACTATATATATATAGATTTTTTTCTCATATGGATATATGCGAAACATGAGAAATCCCATCTGCTTCATGTGAATCATGCCTTATTAAGCCGTTGATCTATTCCACCCCTCCCCCAAGTAAGGGTGTCAATTTAGAATCGGAACTGGAAATCAAATCGAATTGAATACGCTGAATCAGATAAATTGATTCTAAATTTGATTTTGAAATAAACTATCTTAATTCGTTTCCGATTTTAACATAAGAACCGTCACTGAATCGAATAGGCTTCTAATAATATAATATATTAATACATTATAATACTAATATATTATAGTATATATTACTAATAATAGCATTTGATTTTAAAATACTACTATATTATGGTGTATGAACCAAGTATAGGATGTGAGAACCAAATGAGAATCAATTCTGTCAATTTTCAGAATTGATTCGATCAATTTTGGTTCACACCATCAGGCATCAGTCTCTTAGTCTCTTAGACCAAACTATAAAAACGGAAGCAAATACTTGGAACTGAATCAATTTACATCCTTAGCCCAATCCCAACCTTGGTACGAACCCCAATCCCAACCTCTAAGGTATAAGTTTATAGAACGATGAAATGAACCCAAACAGAATAAATTATAAGGTCATAAACAAATTTCAAAAAGCATTCTATAAATTAAAACAAAACAATGATTTTTTATTTCGTTTACATAAACATTTAATAGTCTATTCATTTATTTGGGCTTCATATTTAAATGAAATGACCAAAAAAAAGTTCATTACTTTGGTTTTAATATAGCCCATTACTGTCATGATATAAAGCCCATATAACAGTGTTTTAGTAAAGTCTATAAAGGGCATTGGAGTTAAGTGTGTTAAATGGTTTGGTTTCGGTTAAACGGTTTGGTTTGTTTGACTGCTTGAGGATAGAAATCGTAATCAGACCATTTAATTAAACGGTCTCATAATCAACATCTAGATTGTTTGGTAAACGATTTCGGTTAAATGGTTTTTAAATAGTTTTACACGGTTCGGGTTAGACAGTTTCTAGATAGTTTCATAAACCATTTACTAAGTCTAATTTACAGCTGCATTTTTTAATAGAAAATGGGGGCCTTTGGTAGTGCACATAACCATAAAGGAAGATGCATATAAAAATTTAGAATGAAATAGGAACAACGGAAGCCATGGTTAGAGATTCAAAATACAGAGACCCAAAAGCACATTACCGTACGAATCAATAGCTCTCTTGAAACTGAGGTTTTTAAATGGTTAGACAGTTTGGTTATAATCAATTTTAATTGGATTACACGGTTTGAAACCGTTGGATTAATCGGTCTAAAATAAACCGATCCAATTAAATAAAGGTGTCATTTCTAAAACCATAACCGGACCATTTAACTAAACGGCCTGCCGATTTTGGTTTAAATGGTTCGATTCGATTTTGGTAAATGGTTTCGGTTTGGTTTTGACACCCTTAATAGGAGTAAAGACGACTCATTACAATTGAATTCAGTGTAGGCCCATAAAACAATAAATGCCCATTACTTTTTTTTATTAAAAAGCGCAGTACGACAATGTACTAAGAAGCCCATTGTATGTGATTTAAATGGGATTACATGAAGATTAAAAGTAGACTAAAACACTTTTTGTCAGGGTTAGAAATTTCTGACCTTGAGTCAGGGTCGAGGCAAGTTAAGGTTGAGGCCTAGGGCTGAGCCCGACCCTGTTTAAAGTTATACTAGAAAATATATGTTGATATAATATATATATTATAAACTTTAAACGTGTCACATATATTTTGATATATAATACATTATATATGAATACAATAAATGATATAATATATTTTATTATAGTGTTATTTTATGTAAAATTGGTAATTTCTTCCCGACCCCACCTAGCCCATGCATATCCCTTGACTCCTGCCCCTTGACTCCTGCCCCTTGATCAAGGACAATCAGGGTTAGCGCAGCCCGACCCTGAGGATGGATCAGGATTGGATTTTTTAGGTCCTGAGTTAGGTTCGGGCCAGGCCTGGGCCCAGCTTAGGAGACTTAGGGTTGGGCATGGGTTTTAAAAAGCCCAGCCCAACTAGACCCAGTTGCAGGCTCACAAACACAGGAATACGGGAAAGTCCACTCAGCCCACAATGACATTGAAAATCCTATCCAAACCAATGCCATTGTGCACACTCTCATTAGCCTCCCGTATTGGTGCAGGGGCTACATTATCGGTTATTGTTCTCTTGCCCATAAATAAATAAACTTTCACCTCCTATACGATGGAGTGTTTGAAATAACATCAAAATGATGATTTCGTCTCATCTTGTGTCCCGTGTCCCCTGACCACTGTGGTTTGTCAAACCAGAGAATCCCTCTCCAATAAAAATTAGACTGTTGCCTGATCGCTTGGCCCATATACCAGTGTGGGGCCAATGAGAACACACATAGGGGCATCAACATGGATGTGGTGTTCATTTCCTCTGGGGGAGGTGGTAATTTTGCGCATTCCTTCATGCGACCAGCATTCTTTTTTCCTAAAATTTATTTGAATCCTGCTGCTTTTACTCCATAAATTAGACTGCACATGTACATTAAGCAAAGAACGCCTGAAACCAGATGCCGCAGACCCAAAAGTTGGCCCATCTAGCCCTGGAGGTCCAAAGTGTGGTATGAGCTGGGCTGCTCACTAACCTTCCTCCAGCCAAAGTGTGTATTTATCTGTTATGAAACATATACTATATCGTAAAATCTAATATGTGATAGGGAGAGGGCTCCATGAAAGGCAACGTTTGGGAACATGCATGGAAGCATCAATAAGGATGAGATTTTTGCCTTTTACAGAGGTAGGGCGATCATTTTGTGCCCATTTGTGTCTAGGCTCAGAACCACGCTGCCTTTCAGGGTTCATTTTTCTCACTTAATATTTAATATATCGTATATTAAATCATAATTTTTTATCGGGAGAAGATTCCCCACGATACCAGTTTGGGGAGAAACCTGCTTGTGACACCAATGACAATGTAGATAATGGTATAATCCACATGAGTCAGAATGTGAGAGACTGTGAAATTCAAACTGAAATAAGCTCAACATGGAGATAGTTTTCTCCAGAGTTTTCTATTTTCTGTCATCAACAACACAACCCATTCCAGTCCATTAATACTAGTCTATAGTCTACCCTATTTGGGTTTGCTATTTGGCCTACCTGATTGAACAAAGCCCAAGTAATAGGAAGGAGTTAACTAGAAAGGGAAGGGCATATATGGAACAAGAAGAGTATAACCAAGAGACAAAGAAAGAAATCGTATTTGTCTCTCTCAATACTCTGATCCAATCGACTTGAAATTGGGGCTGACATTTGAAAGTTATTTTTAGACGGCCATTGTTGGTTGCATATTTAGAGAGTTCTAGAAACAGAAGAAGATCCTCCTCCTCCTGGGGTTAGAGGTACCCTTCTCGAGCCAAGCCGATGAAGAATGGCGAGTCAGAGGTTTCGTTGATACAGTTCTATTGTAAGAGGGCAGAGTGCAAGATAGAGAGGAAAGAGATGTCAAAAGAGGGGAAAGAGAGAGAGAGAGAGAGAGAGAGAGAGAGAGAGAGAGAGAGGGGGGGGGGATGTGAGAGATCAGTAGCTAAAAAATTTAGGGTTTTTAAAAATTCGGGTGAAAAGTTCGCCAGAGTTTACAATTGTGGAATAAAAGTTCGGCTTTAAAATTCGGTTGCGTTTAAAAAGCCACGTATAAATATGAAAAGTTCTATCACTGGGAAAAAAGCGGACAAAAAAGCTGTACAAGGCAACTGGTTAGGATTCGAAAAATTCGGCAAAAAACAATAAATTGAAACGGCCGTGTACGTTTGAAAAAATCGTGTGAACTTTGAAAAATTCGGCAATGCTTTTACCAAATTTGGCTACCGTTTGAAACTACAGATACGCTCGTCGACATTATAATGAAAAATGAAAATCGTAGTGCTGAAACTCTTGTTTAGGCCCAAAATGTGAGCTGGGCCACACCTTGCGGCTTTCAGAATAATGAATTATGACAGCCCAAAGAAGCCCACAAACCAATCCATTGGATAAAATCCAAACGTACACGGCCGTTTCAAATCAAATGCAATCAAGAAACTACATCCGCGGACGTGAACCCTTTTGATAGTCTTAAATTTTTTGATCTTTTTTATTTTGTCACTTAGATGATTTCTTTCTGCCCTTAGATTTAATGTGCCATAGAACCCAGGAGTTTAATCATCCATAAAATTTCAGGAAACTCCTTAGACTATGGCAAACCCAAAACCAAATCCACAAATTATAGTAAAGATATAAGAACCAAATGCAACCTAATAGAAAATCTTACCTGGTTTCTAGATCTAGAAGTTAATGAATCACAGACAAATCAAGGACGCTCTTTTTCACATAGAAGAAGAAGAAGAATATCCAATTAAAGAAAATAAATCAGTCAAAGATTAAGCAATATTCTCGCCATCCCATTTTCTTCTTCAGACTCGGCATCACTGGATATTTTCTCAAGAGATTTTCCCATGGCATTCGGCACCAAGAACGTAAACACCATGCCCATGAAGTCGGTCATAGCAAGCACGAACAATGTGTTTTGAATACCAATAGCAGGTGCGTGCCCTAGCTCATTTTGAGCCATATTCATCTTTGAGTCTACGGCATACAAGGAGCCGAATGCCCTGACAATTGCCCCAACCTCACCACATGCTGCCGATATACCGCGGCAAGTTGTCCTAAATCTTGCCGGAAATATTTCTGCTGGCACCACAAAAGTTGTGGTATTTGGCCCGAAATTGGAAAAGAAGAAGGTGAACGCATACATGAGTACGAAACCATTCTGGCCCGTGAGGGATCCAAGGAGGGCGACACCAGTGATGGCTGCGTTTGCGTTGCCGGGTAACGTACCAGGATTGGGTGATCCAGGCCGGTGTGTAGTAATAAATGCGACCAAGCAATTTGGTGACGAGGGAAATACAGAAGAGGTCATAGGCGTCGGTGAAGAAACCCATATATACCAGCAATCACAATTGCAGTGAAGTGGTATAACTGGGTCTTCGCCGGCCACATCAAGTGCTTTAAGCACCTGTAGCTGTTCCCTAGCCATATATGGCCTACCCTTTTTCCTTTTCCACACAAAACGAAACTTAGGATGGATGGTTGGATGATCCATTCTCGAGTTTAGCCCAATCTGCCGCATACGAATTCTTGTGTGCAAGGAATGTTCATATACGTGAATGTACATGAACAATTCACAGCTGTTCCATCTGAACGGTTGTGAATCGTTCACTTAAGCTCACATTCACCCCTTTCGAATTCTTGGGCTGTGTGTACCGGAAAGTTTTGCTCATAATGAATATCTTTGTTTCATTCAAAGTCAAACCCCCAATCTAATAAAATGGAAGGGAATAGAAATATAGAAATCATGAAGAAAGATTCCCATCCGTTGGCACAACGCACATCGCCCCTGTGCCGAGACACAGGGGCACGCATAATGATCACTGCACCCCTGTATTTGGGCACAGGGGCAGCATGCGTTGCTCAATCAAGTGGCGTTCTCTTTCCCAAAAATCATATGAACTTTTAGTAAGCAGATATATATATATATATATATATATATATATATATTCATTTAGGAAAATATTAATCCAAAGAAGAGAGAAAAAAGAAATAGTATTTTTTTTACCAATAAAGTAAATTACTTGATTCCTAACGCCATAAGTCATTCATAGCAATTCTGAAAACGCCGCTATGTTTGTATTGTGAAAAGAAAAAGAAAACATAATGAATCAAAAATCATGATGATGCGATGATTAATTTATGTGTCTATCTCTCTTTTTAATTTTAATTTTTATCTTAACATCCAAACGTAGCCTATAGTTAAGGACAATTCCTTTCTTGAGTGTTTTTTTTTTTAAAGAGTTTTCTTGTTCTTCTCCTTTGTTATGATTAACAATTATTATTAATAAATAGTATTCATTATCAAATCATCAAAAACATCATCATCATCATTATTATTATTATAATTATTATTTCATACACAAAAAAAAAAAAAAAAATCTAATCAAGCTGACGGTTCTTTTTTTTTTTTTTTTTGATGAAAGTAGGAAATAACATACTATTAAACATTTGAAGTATTTACATTGCTACCATCTTGGTTACATGTCTGCCTTAGCAAGTGAATGAGCATACCCTATATACATATCACTTTTGCACAGGAATAGGACATTAGGAGCAATATCAGCTATAAACAAACAGTCAGTCTGTAAGCTGACGGTTCTTTTCATTGCCCACAGCGGAAGCATTTTCTCAAAAAACCATCTAGTGCTTTTAATTTTTTGTAACAAGAATTGTCATTAAAAAAAAAAATAAAACAGAATTTACAATTTTACATGGAAAATTTTACGTTGAAACAAACGGAGCCTAAGTTGAAACAGAATCCATCTACAAAGAGAAAATTACTACCAGTTGTGCCACATTGAATCTGTGATGTGGTAGCTTCGGCCATTGGTTGAAGGTATGTGTAGAAATTTTTTTTTTTGAATGATAAGCGGAGAATTGGCAACTTGTTAAAATTCAAAGCTAAATTTGTCCAATGTGATGAGCCCCTAATTCAATCATATACACTCCCCTCATATATTGTTGTATTGATATTTTGTAATTTCAACCACTCATTTTTTTTTTGCCCAGTTTTATTTGGGCAGAAAATTAGCTTGTGAGCTTGAGTGCTAGAGAAGCTATGCTCTAAGTATGCCCCACCCCCCACCCCCCACCCCCCACCCCGAAAAACAAAAATAAAAAAATATAAAAAATTTGCAATCTATTTCTCTTAATGTTTGTAAGCAAAATTAAACATTTTAAAAAATCCCACTTGTTTTATGTGATTCATGCCATACTAAGCTATTTATCTACTTGGTGGCGAAGTTTTATTTTAAATAAAATATGGGAGAGGGTTCCCTGGAAGATAGAGTGGCCCCCATTGAGAGCGTGCACAAAAGCATCAACAATGGATGAGATTTCAGGGGCGGGGCAGTCATTTTTTCTATATCTGGGCATATGGACGACACTACCTTTTAGGGTTCTTTGTACCTTAAAAGACAAAAAAATAAAAAAAGGGCATGAAAGTGTTTAATGCTAAGATTTAAACAGTGAATTATTTGGAAAGTTCTAAAAAATTTTGGACCCAATTCGAAAGCAAATATTTAACGATTCTTCAAAATTTTTGATCCAATTCGAAATTATTTGGAAAGTTATAAAAAATTTTGTGGAATTGGTGATAGCAGTATAGACATGATGCCAAGCTTAACCAGAAAATGGGTCCCAATTGATATCCCACATGGCCTTCAAATTTGGGGCATAAGGACGCCATGTCATCCTCAGTTGGCCTAATTGATTTCTTTAGCCCATGCAGCCTAGTTTGGTTGTTCTTTAGGGGTCATGATTCCTTCTGGTGATGATCCTTCATTATACGATTGGATCATGGGTTGGAGCAGTATTTTATGGGATAAAGGTACTCGCCGAATGGGAACTTCATTATGCTCTTTTATATACTAGAATCTTTGGAAAACACGAGATGATAATGTATTTGGCAGACAATGTTGGTCTCCACTTGAGGTTATTCAGACCTCTTTTCATGCTTTCCAAGAATTTTATGAATCTCAAAATTCTTTTGTTGTACAATCTCCATCGGTGACCCTCTCTTCATTAGCGGTTTCTGGGGAAATCTCACATCAGCCGAGGATGAGACAATTTTTTTGTGATGCTAGTTTGCCTCCTAGCTCTTCTACCGGTGGTGTTGACATTATTTGCTTGGATTTTTTAGGCCGACCGATTCATGCTGTATTAATTCCAATGAGTTTTGAGGATATTGCTACAGGGGAAGCTATGGCTATCCGTTCTTCTTTATTGGAGTGCATATCAAAGGGCTATGACAATGTTGTTAATTATTGCGGTCTATTTTGTCGGTGAGGGTTGAAAAGCTTCTTAGCAATCAGATTTTCATCCATTCCATCTTGAACTTGTAGGGCTCATGAGATACTCCCAAAGAGAATCGTTTTTGGCTGCTTCTCTACACAGGCGCTGTTTCAAATCACAGACCATAGGGTCTACCGATATGGTTCGAATCTGACCATACATTTCAAAGTTTAAAACTTGAAATAGTTCTATTCACAAGATCGGAATTTTCTTTGGCGTCCACCGTGAGTGACACTGCATCCAATCCACATCACCCTGGCTATTCTTCTATGCAGCACGATGTACTAAGACTCGGTACACCATCGATTAAGATAGCTCTTACAGAAATCTTCTCCACGGTGAGTTGTTGTCTGTTATGTTCTTCAATCTCACCCACTCAAATGGGATTGGCCAACGTTGCACAATCCTGGCCACACAAAATACGATTCAATACGTGCATGCATAACTCTTTCTCAATGCACTTCAGTCAATCATAATACCTGAAATAGAATCTATGCCATAACTTCTTTGATTTAGCTCCGATTCGTGACAATGAATACTACCAATATAAATTGGTCATATCAGTAAGAACCTTATTGTTTTTTTTTTCTGAGGGAAGCCAAAAGCAATTCGGACTGTCAAAAATGCCCTTTATTTTCAAGTGCCAAATGGGAATCACTGTAACTTCACCATCCGAACTAGGAATTGCGCAATTCTAGTTGCATTTCGAAAAGTACTCGACGAACTACAATTCTCATGTACAGTCCAAGACCCAGATCATCTCATAGGCCCTCAAAAAGTACCAAAGAAGCTGCTGCCAGTGCAAAAACCTTGTGAAATCAAAATTTTTGATGAATCTAGCCTTCACCCGAGATTGTCCTAGGTGGCCAAACACTGTATAACATTGAAATGGAGAGTTACATATTGCTACATAAATCTGGATGCTCCTGCATCACTGCCAACATGTCATCACTGTTAAATAACCAAAATACCCCTGAATTGTATCAACACTCAATAGACCTTTGTGACTGACATAATCATCAAAACACCCCTATATGATGACTGTAACCTATCTAGGCCATATATATTCTATAAAATTATCGAAATATCCATGTACTACAGTCCATACTTGTAAATGACAGAAATACCCCTGGATGACTCCCAATCATCATAAGACCTTTGTGTACACTTTAAAACCCCTGTAATGGTGTTACTGCCACTGTGAACATACATACAATATAAGAACTACTAGGGATGTTGGGAATATTGTCCAATCACTACCTGTGCTGCCAGAAAGCTGCCAACTCATCCAGTATGATGCTTGAATTGTCTTGACCACTATAACTGCCACTCTGCTAACTAAAGTGCACCAAGGTGCAAGATGTTGACAATAACAACAACACACATGTACTCTGTTGATAACAATGACAACCAACACATAGGCAATATCATCTGGGCTCGGTGTTCAACTAGGTCTTATATTCTTATTTATCTGTACGTAGCTTTAACCCATAGCATTATTAGGCATCAAGATCTCTAGGAACATCGAACCATTCCACATATATCGTTTGTTGATTATTTTATCCTCTTTGGACTAGCTACATCTCATGAATCTAGAGCTCTTCGTGACCTTATTGAAGCCTTCTGTAAACATTCAGGACATGTTATCAAAACCAATAAGACTATTGTCCAATTTAGACCCCACATACCATCATCTCTCAAAATATTGTTATTGGAGAGGTTCCATTTCTCATCCTCCTCAACCTAGGCCATTTACCATGGTATATCACTTTTAACTTATGCTTGTCTCAAAAATCACCACAACAACGGTCTTCTTTTTCGAGTCAATTCAAGGTTGAAGGGTTGGAAAATAAAGTTTCGTATTTGTGCTTGTAAACAAGTCCTTATCCAATCAACTCTTGCAGTCATGCCGCAGTACTTCATGTCCTTCTAACTTCCTAAATCTACTCTCACCAGTCTAGATTCCATGAGTAAGCAGTTTTCTAGTGTTCGACACTGCATTTTGACACCTTAGGAGATCGTCTTGACGATGATGATTCAGATCTAGCTTGCTCCTATGGTGATAATGGCACAAATTATCAAATTGCCCCCCACCCTACTTTATGCACCCAGAACACCCAAACTATCTCAAATAGAACCAAGGCCCTTAGGATAACCTTATTTAACCATTTTAAGATGTTACGTGAAATTTCACCAAATTCCAGTACTATTTGAAAAATGATCATTTTGCTCGGTTTGAGCCAAGACTCTCCATCTGGAACTGGGACATTATGTCCTCTTAAAATGTAGTCCCTCCTACACAAAGGAGGGAGTCCTCTTGATATGTATTAGTTTTTCTTTTTTACTTTCTAAGCGGGTGCTCCGGTTTGGGGCTAGTGAAATATACTTGTACTCACCACCGAGTAGATAGGGAAGTTAAACGCAACAAATCTAATGGAACAGTTTAAATATTTACTTTAGAAAGAAGGAAATAGCTCTTAAAAATTAACTAAACCGCAAGCAAAACAACAAAAAGCGACTATGGAATGGGAAAAAAAAAAAATCAATTAAAAGAACAAGAAATTATAGAACAAAGAAAGAACATGATGAAATTCGACAACAGTTGAATGAGAACTCAAGCGCACACAAATCAAGGGTGCCCTTCTTCACATAAGAATAATTAAGCAGGGCATACACATTACAAAAAGAAATTAGTTAAGGATTAAGCATTCTCCTCCATCCCATTTCCTTCTTCAGACTCGGCGGCATCACCGGAAATTTCCTCAAGAGATTTTCCCTTGGCATCGGGCACCAAGAACGTAAAAATCAATCCCAAGAAGTCGGTCGCAGCAAGCAAGTAAAATGTGTTTTGTATACCGGTACCAGCAGGCGTGTTCCCTGCGGCATACGCGAAGCCGAATGCCCTGACGATTGCCCCAGCCTTGCCACATGCTGCCGATATACCATGGCAAGTTGACCTAAACCTCGCTGGGAATATTTCCGCCGGCACCACAAAAGTTGTGGCATTAGGCCCGAAATTGGAAAAGAAGAAGGTGAAAGCATACATGACCACGAAGCCAGCTTGGTGCCCAGGAACCTTCCAGTAAGTGTAAGGAATGGCAAGTCCAAGCATGAAGGCCATCATGAAGAAGAAACCCATCAATTGAATTACAAACCTACCAATGTAATCAATGAAAGCGACCGTAAACCAGTACCCAGGAATGGTATCACAAAGAGCAATGATGGTTTGTGCCCTCGCAATCATGTACATCTCTTAAATTGCACTCATGGTCTGTGGAGCAGGGAGCCAATTCACTGCGGTGAAGATGTCCTTCTGGAACAGACTCTGACTGTAAAACGCAATGTCTAGGAAGAACCATGTTGTGGAGGTTCCAAGTAAGTGAAGCCCATGTCGACGAAGGAATTCTTTAGAGAAAAACCCATATGAGTTGGAGGCCGACATTGCCATCCTCTCCACTTTGTCTGGCTCTGCTTCCAACTCCACTTGCAACACAGTCACCATATCCGCAGCGGCCTTTTTGGCATTCCGGGCGACGAGGGCGGTGTAACGAGCGGTCTCAGGCATCTTCATACGCCAATAGTAAGTAAGTGCTGCAGGAAGGGCACCCACCATCAATATTATTCTCCAGGCATAGTCGGCCTGTGGCACAGTGGAGGCGGCTGCGTTAATGTCGTAAGCCGGAGCAGGGTAAGAGGCGTTGAATGCTGAAGAAACGATGAGAGCAATGATTCCACTGAATAACTATCCAAAGCCTTGCATGGCGAAGACTGCAGCAATGAAAGCACCTCGGGTCTTCTTGTTAGCATACTCGGACATTATGGTAGCTGACAATGGGTAGTCACCTCCAATGCCGAAACCTAACCAGAATCTGAAAAAACATAAGGTAGCCACCACTCCTTTGGCGCTGGAGCCAAAGAAAAGGCTAGAGGCAATAAAGCAGATGACCATGAGCATAAGTGTGACACCATAGACACGCTTTCGACCCATCTTGTCACCGAGCCAGCCAAAGAAGAGCTGGCCGGCTAGGGTGCCAACGAGGGCCACACCAGTGACGGCTGAGTTAGCACTGTTGGATAATACACCAGGGGTAGTTGATCCAGGTGTGTAGTAATAAATGCGACCAATCAATTTGGTGATGAGGGAAACACAGAAGAGGTCATAGGAGTCGGTGAAGAAACCCATACCAGCAACCACAATTGCAGTGAAGTGGTATAACTGGGTCTTCGCCACATCAAGTGCTTTAAGCACTTGTAGCTCTTCCCTAGCCATGCTTGCTACCTTGCTACCTCTCTTCTCAGACGATGGATCAGTTATTGTTTTGTTGATAGCCTTCTTCTTGCAACAATCACTTAGAATGGTATGCTTTTATAGTAATTGTTGCAGAGTTCTAATTGATTGGATGTGCGCCTCCATGTACGGAATATGCTGCTTCATAAGTCAACTTATAGGATCATCATCTACAGTCGGTGCAACTGCATGATACACCCGTTTCTTTATAATTTAGCGAGTTTAGTTTTTTCGTACGTACATGAAAGAGGCAACCAATTGGTGCCCTTCACATGGTGCTTATTTAAGAATTTACTTGCACCTGTACATTCCGTGCAGAGGAATAGAGGATCCATTCTTAAATTCAGACCAATCTGTCGCATACAAATTCTTGGGTCGTATGTACTGGAAAGTTTTCTCTTTCAGAGTCAAACCCCAACCCCTCCAATCTTGGTTAAACAAATAAAAAAACAAAAACAGTAGAAATATAAAAATCATATTAACTTTTGGTATGTAGATATTCATTTAGGCTGTCTTGTTTACCATAAAAAACATTTAAGCTCTGTTTGTTTCGGTGTAAATTTCTACGAATCACTAACAATTCGCTACGTATCCATTTGGTTCATCCAAGTTAGATTGAAGTGCACACCTGATCCTTGATCTAGTGGTTTTGGCAATGCTCACTTAAGAGCTTGCTCGAGGGTTGATCAATAGATCAATTCCTCTCAATGTGCACCAATCAAGTATTAATTTCATGTTTTCCAAGAAATGTGTGGTCCTCTTGGGCCCCATTCTAGTTCTAGTATACCCCTAAGTGGGCCCCTTGCAATTAAAAAAAATAAGAGTTGGATTGAAGCACAAAAACAAAAAGTGAGGGAAAATTACTCTCTCCAATTCCCTAAAGCTCGGTAGTGCTACGTGTAGATGCTGATATGTGGTAGCTCGGACATCCAACGGTGTGCTATGTCAAGCTCGGACAGTTGGATGTCTGAGCTGCCATGCGTCAGCATCTCTACCTAACACTACCGAACTGTCAAGCTTTAAGAATTGGAGAGGATAATAATCCAAAAGTAGGGTGAAAAAAGAGTTATCCATGACACTTTGGCATGTGCCATGGTATGTGACATGACATACAATGATAGCCCTTTGGTGAAGAACTGATTAAATTAAATGTATAAGTTGTAACCATCAAACATTCTAACATTGAATCTATCATCTGTCTTTCATTTATTTGTTTATTTAGTTAATTTTTTTTGGATTATAAACTGTAACTAGTCATGTGGTTTCTATGCCTAGACATAGGATTGTATGAAATTTGGTAAGCAAAATGGAGGTGCGTAAGCAACAGGTGGAGGGTGGCTTGAGGGAGGGGGGAGGGGTTGGGAGGGTCTTGTAAAAATCTAGTTGAAAACAATTTTAAGTAAATACCTAAGGATATAGTGTAATGACCATATGAATAGGTTGCCCAGTCCTATACCTAGTTGAGAATGATTTTAAGTGAAAAGCTAAGGACATCCATAGCCCATCAATAATTACACATAATATATAAACTAAAAATTAAATTAAAAAAATTCAGGTTTGATGAACACATAACTAAGAATGCATACGACATATATTATGCCACAAATGAAGCTCATAAGATATTGAAATATCTTACGAAAGAGAACAATGTAGTTCACATAGAAAACAAAGAAAAAACATTACAACCATATAGGAATAGCATAAAAAAAAAAAAAAACATCCACGGATTTATGAAGGATTAAGCAGAAACAGTCTCCTCCATCCCATTTCCTTCTTCAGACTCGGCGGCATCACCGGATATTTCCTCAAGAGATTTTCCCCTTGCATCGGGCACCAAGAACGTAAAAATCAATCCCAAGAAGTCGGTCGCAGCAAGCAAGTAAAATGTGTTTTGTATACCGATACCAGCAGGTGCGTTCCCTGCGGCATACACGAAGCCGAATGCCCCGACGATTGCCCCAGCCTTACCAGATGCTGCCGATATACCATGGCAAGTTGACCTAAATCTCGCTGGGAATATTTCCGCCGGCACCACAAAAGTTGTCGCATTAGGCCCGAAATTGGAAAAGAAGAAAGTGAACGCATACATGACCACGAAGCCAGCTTGGTGCCCAGTCTTCCAATAAGTATAAGGAATGGCAAGTCCAAGCATGAAGGCCATCATGAAGAAGAAACCCATCAATTGAATTACAAACCTACCAATGTAATCAATGAAAGCGACGGTGAACCAGTACCCAGGAATGGTACCACAAAGAGCAATGATGGTTTGTGCCCTCGCAATCATGTACATCTCTTGAATTGCACTCATGGTCTGTGGAGCAGGGAGCCAATTCACTGCGGTGAAGATGTCCTTCTGGAACAGACTCTGACTGTAAAACGCAATGTCTAGGAAGAACCATGTTGTGGAGGTTCCAAGTAAGTGAAGCCCATGTCGACGAAGGAATTCTTTAGAGAAAAACCCATATGAGTTGGAGGCCGACATTGCCATCCTCTCCACTTTGTCTGGCTCTGCTTCCAACTCCACTTGCAACACCGTCACCATATCCGCAGCTGCCTTTTTAGCATTCCGGGCGACGAGGGCGGTGTAACGAGCGGTCTCAGGCATCTTCATACGCCAATAGTAAGTAAGTGCTGCAGGAAGGGCACCCACCATCAATATTATTCTCCAGGCGTAGTCGGCCTGTGGCACAGTGGAGGCGGCTGCGTTAATGTCGTAAGCCGGAGCAGGGTAAGAGGCGTTGAATGCTGAAGAAACGATGAGAGCAATGATTCCACTGAATAAGTATCCAAAGCCTTGCATGGCGAAGACTGCAGCAATGAAAGCACCTCGGCTCTTCTTGTTAGCATACTCGGACATTATGGTAGCTGACAATGGGTAGTCACCTCCAATGCCGAAACCTAACCAGAACCTGAAGAAACACAAGGTAGCCACTACTCCATTGGCTGTGGAACCAAAGGAAAGGCCAGAGGCAATAGAGCAGACGACCATGAGCATAAGTGTGACACCATAGACACGCTTTCGACCCATCTTGTCACCGAGCCAGCCAAAGAAGAGCTGGCCGGCTAGGGTGCCAACGAGGGCCACACCAGTGACGGCTGAGTTAGCGCTGTTGGATAATACACCAGGGGTAGTTGATCCAGGTGTGTAGTAATAAATGCGACCAATCAATTTGGTGATGAGCGAAACACAGAAGAGGTCATAGGAGTCGGTGAAGAAACCCATACCAGCAACCACAATTGCAGTGAAGTGGTATAACTGGGTCTTCGCCACATCAAGTGCTTTAAGCACTTGTAGCTCTTCCCTAGCCATGCTTGCTACCTCTCTTCTCAGACAATGGATCAGTTATTGTTTTGTTGATAGCCTTCTTCTTCTTCTTCTTCTTGCAACAATAACTAAGAATGGTATGCTTTTATAGTAATTGTTGCCTTAGAGTTCAAAGTCTCTCTCTATTAATCAAGAGGATCTGGACCTCCATGTACCGAATATGCTTGTTAATAAGTCAACTTAAAGGTACATCATCAACATTCGGTGCAAGTGCATGATGCACGTACATACATATACTTGGGTTGTGTGCTGAAAAATTTTCCCCCATGATAGAAGCCTTTATCTGTATCAAAATCAAACAGCAAGAACAAGGGAGAGCCAAACTTGGTTCCTAAAACCATTAGCCATTCATACCAATCCTGCCATCTCCAATCTTCTATCTCTGTTAAGGACAATCTCTTTCTTGACTCTTTTTGTTTTTTTTAGAGTTTTCTCCTCCTTCATGAATAACAATTGTTATTGATAATAGTATTCATAATCAAATCATCACCAACATCATCATTATTATTATTTCATAAAAGTAATCCAATTAATCTAATGGTTCTTTTTATTTTCCATGAAGGAAGCCTCTCCTCGAAAAACCACCATGTTTGGTCGTCAAGAAATGAAAAGAAAAGAAAAGTAAAAAACATTATATGACAAAAATCATGATGACACAATAATTGATTTATGTGTCTTATCTCTCTCCTCAAATTCTCAATTTTTTCTTTTCTTTTTTATCCATTTATTGCCAACCAAACATAGTCCTAATTTTTTGTATTTTTTTATTAATGAGAAATGTCAAAAAAAAATAAAAATAAATAAATAAATAAATAAATAAAAAAAATCTAGAATGCAAAAATATGATTCATCGTCATCGAAAGAAGTTTTTACTTTTTAAAATTCAAAGCTAAACTGAGCCCTTAGTTCAATCGTACATTACCCTCATATATTGTTCTATTGGCATCTTATAATTTCAAACCACCCATTTGTTTTTATCCATTTTTCATGACTTTGATTTTTAACATTTTTGAAAGTTTTATTTGACTCTATGGGCAGGTCTGTTTGTGGAGAAAATTAGCATTTGAGCTTGATTACTAGAGACTCATGCCTTCAACTATTTTTTTTGGGGGTCAATTTCTCTTAAAGTTTATACGCAAAACTAAACAGGAAAAAAGAAAAAAAAATCCCAACTGTTTTATGTGATTCATGCCATATTAAGCTATTGATCTACTCCATGCCAAATTTTTTTTATAAATAAAAAAAATGAAAAAAGAAAATGAAAGGGTTTAATGATTTTTTTTGGGGTGAATAAAATCATTTATTAAAAGAAAAAAAGAAGCACTAAATACAACAGCCCAAAGGGAAACAAAAGGCCAAGCCCCAAATAGAAAACATCACTAAGAGGATAACAAAGCCGAATTTGAAAACCCCAATGCAAGAAGAAACAATATGCCGATTGTTGGGACAATCAGAATCCGATTCATGAAGGTGGTTAACTTTAGATTTGACATTAAACTCAATAGCACTCCAAATTTGATTATGAGTACGGGAGGTGGAAGTCCATCTGTGTTTGTTCCTTTCCCACCAGATGTGGTAGATCGAGGCACAGAAAATCATCTTAACAGTGTAATTGTAGATTGACTTACTTTGAACTCCTATCTAAAATCTCAGATATTTCTGTTACTTGTAGAAACTGCGTCCTTGGTTCCAGTTGGAGCATTCCTATGATCCTATCTCTTTCTTGGTTGTAATTCCCCCTAGCGGCCTATCCAATTTGTGCAACCCTTCCTTCCCCCGTCTAAAATCGAGCACACAAACTCAATCACGGTTGGTGACCAACACTGCTGGCATACATACGTACATAGACACCCCAACCAGACTGTCAAAGGCTCTACCAGGTGTGTACACCCATCATGCAGAAAAACACTTCTAACAAAAGCAAGCAAGCATCCACAACACAAAGAAATACATGCTTCGGCAGTTTGCCTACATGCACGGATTAATGGTCACTCAAACCTCAGCATCTACTCATTACTAATTTTTCCAGTATGAAACTGAGAGGTCGCACTCACGACAAATGATGTTGCAGTCACACCTATGACTCAGGACATCTAACCTGCTCCAATCGCTAAATATAGGTAAAAGAGTATTACCCCAATGGTTTTTCAGCACTCACTACTAACCTACACTATATCCATATGCAACTGGACAACTTAATAAAAATAGTTGGGCTTATGTGAATGCCCAATAATGTCAAGCACAACATCAAAATGACATGCCAATTGGTAAGAAATGCTCACAACATGCTATGTCTCTGATCATTGTTTGTTCGGAGATGAACTGGGATGACTGCTGGCTTACTGGAATCTTCAACTCCTCCCAAATAGATGGAGAACTAAAATCTTCAAGTGTGCTCAATCATTGGTGTCTTGGAGTGGTTCCTGGCATTGTAGAAAACCACAGCTCAACTCCCCTTTCTTCTCCTTCTTCCTTTTCTTTTCTTTTCTCTGCTTTTTTTCCCCCTTTCCATTCTTCTTTCTTTCTTTCCTTGCTAAACTATCGAACAGTGATCGCCACTGGGGTGGGGGGGGGGGGAGGGGGTGAATTAGTGGGCTCGAAAACTTTTTCCTTTAACAGGTTCATCTCCTAGTTCACCTGATGATATCTTCAACACTCACCAAAACCACCCACATAGTCTCTCAAAAAGTATACAGGCACACAACCACACTCTAACTAGCAATCCTGTCTCAGTCTCATACAACCACAATCACTGATATTGCTGCCAAGAGCTTCTAAACAAAATGCTGCCTGGAGCTGATGCTATCACACAATATTGGCACTCAACCACACACACTGCTGGAAACCTTCACTACTAGTACATATGATCACACAGAGTCGTGTATACACTCCATCCTGACTGTCAAAGGCTCTACCAGGTGTATACACCCATCCTGTAGAAAACACGACTAACAAGAGCAAGCAAGCATCCATAACACATAAAAATACGTGCTACGACAGTTTTCTTACGTGCACAGAGTAATGGTGTTCACGTTTAACCACACACACACACGAGAAAGACGGCTCAAGATTTAATGTGGTTCGGTCTTCCTTGAGATAGAAGCCTACGTCCACAGTTCAAATCCCTCACTCTCTCATTGAATTAGAGGGAGGGTGTTCTTCTTCCTTAAATAAAGATTGATACAAGTGATAGGATAAGAACGAACAGCTAGCAGGATCAATAGGATCATGGTTACATCTTTTAGAATCATGATAATCCTTATCAACAATATTCTCAGGATCATAACTATCCTTATTAACCAGATTTTCTGCTTTATCTGGAACACTGATTTCGCTAACAAATGGTCACTCAGACTTCAGCATTTACTCTTTTTTTTTTTGCTAAAAGATCATTGTATCAAAGAGAAAAGAGAAAAATAAACAGCACAACCACAAGAAACAGCTGCTACCCCAAACACACAGGGGAGCTACATACAATTACCAGAACCGATATCTTGACCGCCCCATGGCGTCCTGAGCCAAATGTTCCTCAATGTGTCTAGGAAGAACACAGTTGGTCACTGAAGAACCTAATTTCGCTGTCTGTTTGGCCAAGCAGTCTGCAATTGGATTTGCCTCCCTGAAACAATGAGTTATTTTCCAATTACAAGAGTCCAAATATGGTTTGAGAACCATCCATCTCTGGCGAGCAAACCACGGGTTGTTCAAGGACTGTATAGACAAAACCACTGAAGCCGAGTCGGATTCAATCCATAGCTCTCTAAACCCCATCTCCCTGGCACTGAAGAGACCTTCAAGAAGGGCGTCATACTCTGCCACATAACTACTAGAGATCCCCATGTATCTGCTAAAAGAAAAGACCACTTGCGCTTGGTGATTACGGAAAACACCTCTCACACCCGCCCTACCAGGGTTCCCTATAAAGCTACCATCAATATTTATTTTGATCCAAGTAGGTGAAGGCTTACACCAGAATACCTCAGATATTTCATTAGAAGCCGAGGTAGAAGTATCCAGACCTAAAGCTCTGACGCATCTCAGGTCTTGAACTGTCTTGACTCCCTTAATCACCATCTTACATTCCTTTAATTCTCCCTTAATGGACTCAAGAATCTGCCTTTGGCTGCGAAAACAGTTCTCAAAGCACCTTCTGTTCCTCTCCTCCCAAAGAAAAGCGCAGGTCACAACAGCACCAACAGCCCAAGGTTCCTTCACATTCGTACAACGCTGCTTTCTTTTCCACCAGACCCAAAAATTAGCAATGGAATCTGGCTGGTTCCAAACAATGCCAAACCAACAACAAAATTCACCCCACACAGCATTACTAAATTCACAAATGAAGATCAAGTGGAGGGCTGAATCGCACTGCTTCTTGCACAGCATGCATCTGAAAGCTAAACTAACACCCCGTCTCTGATATTCTTCCCCTGTGGGGAGCTTCTCATGCGCTAATCTCCACCCAAAAATTGCAAGGCGAGGCTACAGATTTTTATGCCACACAAGCTAACTCCAAGGAGCTTCCGAACCCTTCGATCTCAACTCTTCCCAAGCCGACGCAATCGAGAAAGCACCCGACTGCGAAAGGCCCCAACAAACCGAATCCTCCACGTCATAACTAGGGATTTCAGTGCACTTAATCTCTTTGAACAGTTCGATCAAGGCAGCTGATCTGACCGTAGGAAGCCTCCATCTACCCGCCTCAATAAAATCACCTACTCTGGTCCCCTCGTTCCTGAAAAACTCATCGTCGAGCCTGGTCACTTCTTTAAGAGATTTCTGCCCCAATCAAATATCCGATCAAAATTTAATCTTCTTGCCGTTCCCCAAGATCCAGCGTTCATTAGCAGCCACAAAGCTCCACATCCTTCTAACACCTGGCCATATAGAAGAAGCCCTATACCTTGGCCGAATATTACCCCACTTATTAACAAAGCGGTGGCGTAAAAAGGTGCTAGAAATAGAAGCATCATTTCTGATTTTCCAGGTTAGCTTACTAAGCATGGCCATATTAACATCCCTGAGGCGCCTGATCCCAAGACCCCCTTCATCCTTAGGTTTGCAAATTTTATCCCACCCTATAGTAATGGTCTTAGTAGTCTCCGCATCGCCAGTCCAGATAAAATTCCTCATCCATCGCTCCAAGGTTACAATCATAGACGATGGCCACCATCAGTACACTGAGAAGCTATGAATAGGCATGCATGACACCACAGATTTCACAAACTCAACTCGCCCCGCTATCGAGAGGAGTTTACCTTTCCACCTAGCCAGTCTACTGCGCACTCTGTCAAGCACCGACAGCAGCATATTTTTTCTTACACACCCTTTCAAAATTTCCACCCTAAGGTATTTAGTTGGGAAGTTACAGATTGGCATCTACAGCACCTCCACGATTGCCTGGCGTCTCTGAGTAGGGATGGAACCTAAGAAAAGTTTGGTCTTTTCAAAATTAATGCGCTGCCCAGAGAAAATCCTTAAGGTTCCTTACATAACTGATAGAAGCATTAGTGAAAATAAAAATATCATCTGCGAACAAGCAATGTCCCGACGTTCGCACCCCCTTAGGGCCATGAAGAGATTTAATACTTTTATTCTCCAGCAAGGCAGATAACCCCCTATAGAGAACCTCCTCCGCAATAATGAAGATCATGGGAGAAATAGGATCCCCTTGACGCAATCCCCGTTCAACACCGAAGAAGCCTATCGGTCCTCCATTCACAAGAACCAAAATTCTCGTGGAGGAGAGAAGAATCCGCAGCCAGTTAATCCATCTTTCTGAAAAACCAAAATTTTGCAGCACCTTAAAAATAAAATCCCACTAGATCGTGTCATAGGCCTTTTGGATATCGATCTTCAACCCCAAACCCCCTCCTCTGACAGCCGTAGGCATCAAGTTGGCAAGCTCTGACCCTAAAGCAATGTTCTCATGGATAATCTTCCCCTTCTGAAAAGCCCCTTGCTCCTCCGAGATCAGCCTAGGGAGGACTCCTTCCAACCTACGCCCCATAATTTTGGACAAAATTTTACAGAAGAAATTCCCCATACATAGAGGCCTAAACTTATCTAGAGACGCAACACCATCAACCTTGGGAATCAAAGCTAGAAAGCAGTTATTAATCCCCGCAGGGATAAGGCTACAGGTAAAAAAAGAAGCTCACATCTCTACACATATCCGAACCAATCACCTCCCAACACGCTCTAAAAAAAGCACCTGGGTAGCCATCAGGCCCTAGAGCACTGTCCGCATCCAAATCCCACACAGTCGCCCGAATCTCTGATTCACATGGGACTGAGTCCAACCAAAAAATATCTACATCCTCCAGCACCTTGGGAACACAATCCAGAAGATCCGCATGCTCTGTCACATCCATCGCCTTATGAAAATTCTCAAAAAACTCCACCACATGATGCTTAATCCGATCCTGATCAATCAGCACCTCCCCATCATCCTTCTTCAAGGTTCGAATGGTATTTCTCGCACGCCTCAATTTCGTAGAGAGGTGGAAGAACTTACTGCATCTATCACCCAGATTCCTCCTTTTTACCCTGGATTTCTCTGCCCAAAGCTTCTCATACCCCTCCATAACCCTAGAGTAAGCCATTTTTGCATCGCACTCACTTGCAAACAGTTGGTCAGTCATCCCAACTCTATCTATTTCAGCTTGCACCGATTCCAAGGCATTCTTAGTTGTTCTCATCTGCACCTCAAAGTTTGGAAAGGTCTCTCTTGCCCATGCCCTCAAAGTAGGCTTTAGCCTTTTTAACTTCTGAGACAGGATAAAAGGAGAAGAGCCACTGATCCACTCCTTCCACGAAGCTTCCACCACGCCCATGAAGGACTGATGCTCTAACCAAAATCTCTGAAAAATGAAGGGGGAGTTAACAGGCCTAGCAATTGATTCAGACACCACAAACAATGGAGCATGGTTAGAGACAGCCCCAGTAAGCACCTGTTGTGAACAATCCCCAAAAGCCGCAAGCCACGAATCATTACAAAAGCTTCTATCCAAGACCGCAGACACATGACCACTCCTTCTATTATTCGTCCAAGTGAATTTACGCCCTTGGGAGGGAACTGGCAAGAGCGAACATGCATCCACCATAGCACCAAACTCTACCGCAGACCCCAAGCTAAAAGCCCCCGAACCTTTTTTTTCATGCGATTCCAAAGTAGCATTGAAGTCCCCAACAACAAGCCAAGGCATCGAATCCATTGGAGCCAACATTCCCATTTCCACCCACAAGTCCCTTCTCAACGCTCTCAAGCATTTCGCATGAATAAAGCTCACTTGAACTGTCCTATGAATCCAATAAACTGTCACTGTTAATTGCTGTTCCGACTCCATCACCACTGAGGGCTTCACAAGACCCCGTTTCCACACAACCCAAAGGTTAGGAACTTTATTAACGCGCTTGTTCACCAAAAAATTCACCTCAAAGCCCAGCCTATTAAAGAATAGCAAAGGAAAACTTGAAGCATCCACCATTGGTTCAACAATACAAACAATATCAGGATTTTTCATGCCAGTATTCGAGTGGTAGGGCTAGAAATCTGATCCAGACCAATTTCCTCGGAGCAGCCTTGTCTTGAAAGTTGAACCGAGGCCTCCATCGTTGGAAAGAGATAGTCTGCGACCCCACTCACAACAAGCCCCTTCTCCATAGTTTAACCATATCTCCCTCCAGTTCAAACCTAGCCAGAAAGTACCCTTTACCCAATGGCGAAAAGGACACCCTCCCTTTCAACTGCCAAGAAGATCTAGCAGCAGCTCTTATATCATCCATTGAAATAAAACGAAAGTTTGTTCTGCCGATAAGGGCTTTCTCAAAACCCTTCAACTCTTCCTCATAAGCCTCTTGGGGTATAACCACCTTGGTGCAATTTCCAGCTTTTATCGGATCCGACAGATCAGCCAGTACAGGCAGAGGGCCTCTCACTGCTCGCGCAAACGATTTCACCAAAGGGGGCCTGACCAGAGCACCACTTTCCTCCCCACCAGGCGCCCCCTTCTCCTGCTGTGTCCCGACTACCTCTTTGGACATCGGCTTGAAGAAATCAAGAATTCTCAATTGTTTCCCACTATCTGGCGGCTTTCCTCCCCCCGGATCCGGCGGCGCCGCCTCACCCACCAAGTCACAAACTTCACGAACCACACTCATCTCTCTACTCACCCAGTTTTCAATGGAAGAGAATCGACTTCAGCATCTATTCAATACTGAATTTCCCAGCATGAAACTGAGAGGCCATATCCACAGCAAATGATGTTTCAGTCACACCTATGACTTAGGACATTTAACTTGCTTCAATCCCTAAATGTAGAGACAAGGGTGTTACCCCAATGATTGTCCTAAAAATCACCATAGCAACGGTCTTCTTTCTCGAGTCAATTCAAGGTTGAAGGGTTGGAAAATAAAGTTTCTGATTTGTGCTAGTAAATAAGTCCTTATCCAATCAACTCTTGCAGTCATGCCTCAGTACTTCATGTCCTTCTTCTAACTTCCCACATCTATTCTCACCAATCTAGATTCTAAGAGTAAGCAGTTTTCTAGTTGTAGACACTGCATTTTGACACCTTGGGAAATCGTTTTGGCGATGATGATTCAGATCCAGCTTTCTGCTGTAGTGATAATGGCAAAAATTATCAAATTACCCCCACCCTAGTTTATGCACCCAGAGCACATTGAATTTCTCAAATAGATCCAAGACCCTTAGGATAACCTTATTTAACCATTTTAGGATGTTGCGTGAAATTTCACCAAATTCCGGTACTTTTTAAAATATATATGATCATTTTGCCCCGTACTCTCCTTGATTTTCGAACCACCTTGGTTTGAGCCAAGACTCTCCATCTAGCCTTTTATGGCTATATTAAGCCTGCACGTAAACTTTCATGCAATTTTGGTTTCATTTGGACGTCGATCAGTGTGAAACATATTTTTTACACTTTTCTCGATTTTTATGCATTATTCGACAAAATCCAGCCACATCAACCTTACAGATGGAAAGTATGTATCGATACTTTCATGAAGATATATATGTGGTGCGTCAAAATCGGCCTCACTGATTGGAAGATTGTAAAGTTTGAACGTAAGCCCTTAAAATGAAATCTTTTATTTAAAATAATTTTTTTTCTTAAAATAGAACCCGGGTTGACACAAGTCAGCTAGGGCCAGATTGAGACAGCACAATCTTAAACGTTGGACGTCCAAATCCAGAACTGGAACCAAATTTGGGATGCGATCATCTTTGAAATCAAAGCAAAGATTGGTCATGGACTCCTTAGCATAGGAACTGGGACATTATGTCCTCTTAAAATATAGTCCCTCCTACACAAAGGAGGGAGTCCTCTTGATATGTATTCGATTTTTTTTTTTAAAAAAAACAACTTTCTAAGTGGGTGCTCCAGTTTGGGGCTTCTACTCACCACCGGGTAGATAGAGAATTTAAGTGCAACAAATCTAATGGAACAGTTTAAATATTTACTTCACAAAGAAAGAAATAACTCTTTTTTTTTTTTGGTAAGAAGAAAGAAATAACTCTTAAAAACTAACTAAACCGCAAGCAAAACAACAAAAACTGATGATTGAATGAAATTTTTTTTTTTCAATTCAAGTCATATCACTGATATTTCATTATAATCAAAAGAGTAGGAGAACTCAAACACACACAAATCAAGGGTGCCCTTCTTCACATAGGAATAAGAAGGGCATGGACATTACAACCGTATGTATTACATGAAAAATATCCACCGGACCAATTAAAGAAAAGAAAAGAAATTAGTTAAGGATTAAGCATTCTCCTCTATCCCAGTTCCTTCTTCAGACTCGGCGGCATCACCGGATATTTCCTCAAGAGATTTTCCCTTGGCATCGGGCACCAAAAACGTAAAAATCAATCCCAAGAAGTCGGTTGCAGCAAGCAAGTAAAATGTGTTTTGTATACCGATACCAGCAGGCGCATTCCCTGCGGCATACACGAAGCCGAATGCCCCGACGATTGCCCCAGCCTTACCAGATGCTGCCGATATACCAT
Organism: Telopea speciosissima; assembly: GCF_018873765.1. NCBI lineage: Eukaryota > Viridiplantae > Streptophyta > Magnoliopsida > Proteales > Proteaceae > Telopea > Telopea speciosissima. Next base: position 54,688,038 of record NC_057926.1, on the reverse strand, counting down.
GGCAAGTTGACCTAAATCTCGCCGGGAATATTTCCGCAGGCACCACAAAAGTTGTTGCATTAGGCCCGAAATTGGAAAAGAAGAAAGTGAACGCATACATGACCACGAAGCCAGCTTGGTGCCCAGTCTTCCAGTAAGTGTAAGGAATGGCAAGTCCAAGCATGAAGGCCATCATGAAGAAGAAACCCATCAATTGAATTACAAACCTACCAATGTAATCAATGAAAGCGACCGTAAACCAATACCCAGGAATGGTACCACAAAGAGCAATGATGGTTTGTGCCCTCGCAATCATGTACATCTCTTGAATTGCACTCATGGTCTGTGGAGCAGGGAGCCAATTCACTGCGGTGAAGATGTCCTTCTGGAACAGACTCTGACTGTAAAACGCAATGTCTAGGAAGAACCATGTTGTGGAGGTTCCAAGTAAGTGAAGCCCATGTCGACGAAGGAATTCTTTAGAGAAAAACCCATATGAGTTGGAGGCCGACATTGCCATCCTCTCCACTTTGTCTGGCTCTGCTTCCAACTCCACTTGCAACACCGTCACCATATCCGCAGCTGCCTTTTTAGCATTCCGGGCGACAAGGGCGGTGTAACGAGCGGTCTCAGGCATCTTCATACGCCAATAGTAAGTAAGTGCTGCAGGAAGGGCACCCACCATCAATATTATTCTCCAGGCGTAGTCGGCCTGTGGCACAGTGGAGGCGGCTGCGTTAATGTCGTAAGCCGGAGCAGGGTAAGAGGCGTTGAATGCTGAAGAAACGATGAGAGCAATGATTCCACTGAATAAGTATCCAAAGCCTTGCATGGCGAAGACTGCAGCAATGAAAGCACCTCGGGTCTTCTTGTTAGCATACTCGGACATTATGGTAGCTGACAATGGGTAGTCACCTCCAATGCCGAAACCTAACCAGAACCTGAAGAAACACAAGGTAGCCACCACTCCATTGGCTGTGGAACCAAAGGAAAGGCCAGAGGCAATAGAGCAGACGACCATGAGCATAAGTGTGACACCATAGACACGCTTTCGACCCATCTTGTCACCGAGCCAGCCAAAGAAGAGCTGGCCGGCTAGGGTGCCAACGAGGGCCACACCAGTGACGGCTGAGTTAGCACTGTTGGATAATACACCAGGGGTAGTTGATCCAGGTGTGTAGTAATAAATGCGACCAATCAATTTGGTGATGAGGGAAACACAGAAGAGGTCATAGGAGTCGGTGAAGAAACCCATACCAGCAACCACAATTGCAGTGAAGTGGTATAACTGGGTCTTCGCCACATCAAGTGCTTTAAGCACTTGTAGCTCTTCCCTAGCCATGCTTGCTACCTTGCGACCTTGCTACCTCTCTTCTCAGACGATGGATCAGTTATTGTTTTGTTGATAGCCTTCTTCTTCTTCTTCTTCTTCTTGCAACAATTACTAAGAATGGTATGCTTTTATAGTAATTGTTGCTTTAGAGGTCAAAGTCTCTCGATCTTTGTTAATCAAGAGGCCGGATCTGGACCTCCATGTACCGAATTTGCTTCTTCATAAGTCAATTTAAAGGTACATCATCAACATTCTGTGCAAATGCATGATTCATCCATACATAGCAATGCCATTTGCCATACTTCATCAACAATATTTTTTTATGAATAAAGGGATTAATTTGGTTCCTAAAGCCATCAGCCATATAAATAACAATCATATCCTGCCATCTCCAATACTCTATCTTCGTTAATGAACAATCCCTTTTTAGATTTTTGTTTTTTTTTTTTTTTAAATTATCTTCTCCTTTCTTCATAATCAAATCTTCACCAACATCATCATCATTATTATTGTTTCACAAAAATAATTCAATTAAGCTAATGGTTCTTTTCATTTTCCCTGGAAGAAGCCTTTAGTCCAATCATACAATCCCCTCAAATACAGATTCGGATGCGGATCGAATTCGGATTTTCAATCATCCATTTACATCTCTGTCTTGTGTAACTCGGACTTTCCTCCCCCTAGCGGATATAATTCACTCTCAATCTACATTTCTTAGATCATGATTCTCTTTTCCTCATATTCTAGAACCTATTGAATCTTCAAAACCCCTCAAGATCATTATTTACTTATTTCTTTATTATTAAGTATTCGGATTTTTTTCCGGATAGATTTTTATCGGAGTATTCCGTTTTTTTTTCCTGATATCTTTAACACGGATACGGATGAGATCGAATTTAGATTTTCGATTATCCATTTACAGCCTTACTAGTATCCCAAAAAAAAATGTTGGAACCATGCCTTCCAATATTTTTTTTGGGGGAGAGGGTGTTTATTTCTCTTACGGCAAAAACAATCCCAGCTGTTTTATGTGATTCATGCCATACTAAGCTGTTGGTTTACTTCACGCAAGAGTTTTCTTATAAATAAAAACGAAAATGAAAGGTGAACAAGAATTCAAATATATCCAAGGAGGCTAACAAAACCTAATCTGAAAACCCCAGAAGAAATAGTATGCCGATTCTTGGGACAATCGGAATCTGAGGCATGAAGATGGTTAACCTTAGGTCTGACATCAAACTCAATTACACGTCAAATTTGATTATGAAAACGGGAGATGAGAGTCTATCTACGTTTATTCCTTTCCCACCATATGTGGTAGATCGAAGTTCAAAAAATCATCTTAACAGCCCAATTGCAGATAAACTTTCCTTTGTAATCCTGATTGATCCTTCTTCACTCTCTTTCAAGAGATGGCAGGGGGGAGTGAGCAGGATAACATTTTCTAATAACTCCAACCCAGATAGCCATTGAGAAGGGGGCAACTAAAAAATAATTGATCAATATTTTCAAGAGCATTTCAGCATAGGTAGTATTTGGGGATGGAAAGATTCCCGTATAAAAGGAATTCTTAAGTAGGAAGAGTACTTGGTAAGGGTTTAATGTTACGATGTAAATAGTGATTTGGTTATGTGTCTAGTTTAATCAGTTTTGTAAGAAGGGCCATCATTGTATCACACATTACACAATTTGGATCGTCTATGGCCTGCTGCCCGTAGCAGCCGTAGCAGCCTCCTAATGAGGCGCAGTGCAATGACTGCCTTACCCCTGCCCGAGCGCCTTGCCCTAACAGGGATAAGGCGGTCATTGCTCTGCGCCTCATTAGGAGGTTGCTACCGCTGCTAGACGATCCTGATCCCACATTACATATCATGCTCGCTTGGCCTATCGTCTCCATTTATCTGCCCCTCCATTTACTCCATTTCATCCCAGGCAGTGTTTTCGAGCAGGGGGTAGGGTGGTCATTTCTACCTCCCCTATAAGCTGAAATAGAGGGGCAGATGAATGGAGACGATAAAGATCCGGAAGGAAAAGGAAGTTCACTACAAAAAAAAGGCAACAATTTTGACACTCTGGGTTTTTTAATTAGAGGCAATTTTATGAATATCGTCACTAAATAGCATCATTTGGCAATAATATTTTCTTACCGTGGTGGATTGAACCCTAGACATGTATATATAACGGCGGTTACAAAAAAAAAAAAAAATGTCACGAAATGCTAAAAAAATTCCCGTGTAATTCCTCCCAAATCGAGCATCTTAATTTCCATGCTTTGTCATTCTATTCCTTTGCTTGCTTCACGCTTGATCAATTTTCCTTATGAAAGGATAATGTGATAATTATGACAGTTAAAATATTTGAAAAATTCTTTGATTGATATGCCTTAAATTTTAAATTCAAATATAATCAAAAAATATATCATGCAGCCACACAATGAGCAGCCTTGAGCACATTTAATACAGAAGATTGTGTAAAGTAGAAATAATAGGCAATGGATGAAGGCTAATTGTCATCGTTAAGTGAGCCATGTTTTACACCAAATGATTCTAAAATTTTATACGAAGAAGAATGGAATTTAAAAAAGAAAAAAAAAAAAATTTAAATGTATAGAAATGGAACTTATACACGATTCATAAAACTACATAAAAAAAATAAAAATGTTGAAACAACAGCAATGCAAGAGTATACGTGGTTCGGCAAAATTTCTATGTCTACGGAAAGATGAGAGAAGTTTCACTAGCAATGGAGAAAGGGATACAAGTTCTTTTTTGTTGAATAGTGATGACCATTGAGAGGGGGGGGGGGATGGATTAGTGAATTCTAAAAGTTTTCCCTCAATAGGTTTACTTCACAATTCACCTATTTATGTTCCAAGCACTCTGCACAGTCACTGATGTAATCCTCTCAAGTGCATTCTCATACTACCATATGCAGTTTGACAACCCTGACTCAGGCTCACACAACTACACTCACAACCCTTGCAACAAAGAGTTGATGATCACAATGTTGCCAAGAGCTGCTATGTCAACTACTGGAGATCTTAAATGTGGCTTGGAGCTGATACTGACACTGTACTAGCACTATACTCAAGCACACACTCTCAATCACTGCTGGAGACTCCTCACTGATAGATATACATATACACACAATCATGTACACACCTCAGCCTAACTGTCAAAGGTTCTTCCAGGTGTGTACACCCATCTTGCAGAAAAGCGTTTCTAATAAAAGCAAGAAAGCAAGCATCCAATACACAGAGAAATAGGTGCTTCGACAGTTTGTCTAGGTGCACGGAGTAATATTCACTCTGACCTCAACATCTACTCAATACTAATTTTCCCAGCATGGAACTGAGAGGCCGCAATTACGAAAAACTCTCCGGCATAAAACTAAGAGACCACACCCATGGCAGAGTTTAGGTAGTAATGACTACCAAGGAACAATTGTCCCTATGTCTAGCACCCACTGAACACCCAATACAAAATCAGGTTTAGGCTTATACAGATGCCCTACAATGAAATACATATAGCATAGGTCTATGACAATGTAGAAAATCTCACAACTATGCACTATCTCTGATCACTGATGTCTGGAGATGAAATTGGGATCACCAACTGCTCACTTGAATCTTCAACTCCTCCCAATTTGATGAAGAACTGAAATCTTCAAGTATGCACTATAACTGAAGTCCTGGGGTGGTTCCTGGCAGTGTCTTCCTCCCGTCTCCTTTCCTTTCTTTTCCTTTCCTTTTTCTTTCTTTCTTCTTTCTTCTTTCTTCTTTCAGCCCCTTTCTTTTTCTTTGAGTGTTTTTTTTTTTTTAAAATATTTTCTCCCCCTTCTTTTATTCTTCCTTCTCCTTCGTCTTCTTTCCCTTACCTTTTCTCTTTCTTTCTTCTTCCCCTCTCTTTTTCTTCACCTTTTTATACAAAGAATCATATAAACATTACAATGCAACCATCCCTGCCCTCATTCCATCTTTCACGAGCACCATGAATGCAAGGGCACCAAAAGGTCATGGACTCAAAGCACATAATCAAAGGGGAATGGAGTTTCTGCCTTTTTTTCGCTCCACAGAGGCTACTGCCTCAATCTTATAGTCATTCCAATGGATAGATCTGAGAGAGATGAGAAAAACCCCAATTTGGTTCACCCCAAATAGAGTTAGGATGAGGGAGATATCACGATTTTAAGTAAAGCGATTCATAGTGCTCACAATAAAATCTCGGATGATGGTGCAAGCGTGCCCGAGCATACACAGAATCATTGGGAGTATAGGGTGCATAATCATCAGACCAATCAGAACCATTAGATGGGACTAAAGTGGCATAGCTTTTTACATGCCATTAGATCGGCGTCTGACATGTTTTGTTCTCTCATTGGCTGTATCTTACGGTGGCCAGCGAGCCATCAGATCTGTCGGTGAATGCGAGGAAACTTCTCAACCATCGGATTGTCTTCCATTCCATCTTGAACTGGTAGGGTTCATGCAATCATCCCAAAGAGAATCATTTCTTGGCGCTTCTCTACATAGGCGCTGCATCAAATCACAAAATATAGGGTCTACCGATATGGATCAAATTTGACCATACATTTCAAATTTACAAGTTGAAATACTTCTATTCAAGAGATCGAAATCTTCTTGATGTACTCAATGCACTGGCGTTTCACTAAATCAAGAACTTAGGGGCTATCTTGGTGTGACGCGGTGTATAATATTCTAATGTACCAACTAACAACAGGGCATGTATAGGAATCTTTTCTGCCTACTGTCAGCATGCGCCAATGTATCTTTGTGCTCCTTAATCCCAGTTGCTTAAATTGAATCTGCCTACATGGCAAAATCTTGGCCACATAATTTCTAATTCAGTACATGCCGGCATAAACTCTCTTCATGCACCTTAGCCTACCAGAACACTTGAAAGGATATCTGGGCTATAACTTGTTGGTTTTAGCTCCGATTTGAGCACCGTTTACGACCACATGTCCTTGATGATGAGCACTACCAATATAAATTGACCACTCCAGCAAATAACTTACTTTTTTCACAGGGAAACAAAAAAATAATTCGGATTGACTAAAATGCCCTTTATTTTTAGGTGCCAAACGGGAATCGTTATAACTTTGCCTCCGAATTTGGAGTTGTACATCTCCAGTTGTGTTTCGAAGAGGACTCGACCAACTACAATTCTTATGTACAGTCCAAATCTCAGATCAGCTCATAGGCCCTCTGAAAATGCCAACGAAGCTGTTGCCAATGTGGAACCCTTATGAAATCAAAATTCTCGATGCATCTAGCCTTCACCCGAGGCTATCCAAGGCTGCCAAACACTGTATAACACTGACATGAGGTTCCCTATGTTGCCACATAGGCCGAGATACTCCTGAATCACAACCAACATGACAAATCATTGCCAAATGACTAAAATTCACTATAAGTTGTATCAACACTCCACTAGCCTCTATGACTGACATATTCACTAAAAAATCATGTATGCTGAAGATTGCAAATTTTCTAGGCCATCTGCGCTCTGTAAATTACAAAAATATCATGCAATACTGTCTATGTCTGTAAATGACAAAAATGCTCCTGGATAACTCCCAATCTTTGTGGGACCTCTATGTGTGCTGCCAAACCCCTGTAATGAAGTTACTACCATTGTGAACACTGTAAGAACTACTGGGGATGCTGGGACACTGTCTAGTCATTGCCTGCATTGTCAACCTTGCCAACTCAACCAAAAGTCTTCCTATGTATTACTGACCACTGTAATTGCCTTAGATAGCCACTATACACTGTATCTGACATTGTGATGCACCAATATGCATTGTATTGACAAGAACAACACACATGTACTGTGTTGACAACAGTGACATCCATAAAATTTGAGTCTTATTTGACTGGCCATTAGATGGATACAGAAGTAAAATGCGACAAACCTAATAGATGAGTTTAAATATTTAATTTAAAAAGAAAGAGCACTTAAAAACTAACTAAACCATAAGCAAAAAACAAAAAAAGGTTAATTATTGAATGAAAAAATCAATTCAAGTCATATATCATCATTATTATATTTCGTTATGATCAAAAGAGCTCGTCCAACCAACATGAAATTATAGAACAAAGAAAGAACATGATGAAAATCAACAACAGTTGAAGGAGAACTCAAACACACACAAATCAAGGGTGCCCTTCTTCACATAAGACATTACAACTATATGTATTACATGAAAAATATCCACCAGACAAATTAAAGAAAAGAAAATAAATTAGTTAACGATTAAGCATTCTCCTCCATCCCGTTTCCTTCTTCAGACTCGGCGGCATCACCGGATATTTCTTCAAGAGATTTTCCCTTGGCACCTGGCACCAAGAACGTAAAAATCAATCCCAAGAAGTCGGTCGCAGCAAGCAAGTAAAATGTGTTTTGTATACCGATAACAGCAGGTGCGTTCCCTGCGGCATACACGAAGCTGAATGCCCCGACGATTGCCCGAGCCTTACCACATGCTGTCGATATACCATGGCAAGTTGACCTAAATCTCGCCCGGAATATTTCCGCTGGCACCACAAAAGTTGTCGCATTAGGCCCGAAATTGGAAAAGAAGAAGGTGAACACATACATGACCACGAAACCAGCTTGGTGCCCAGGAACCTTCCAGTAAGTGTAAGGAATGGCAAGTCCAAGCATGAAGGCCATCATGAAGAAGAAACCCATTAGCTAAATTACAAACCTACCAATGTAATCAATGAAAGCCACCGTAAACCAGTACCCAGGAATGGTACCACAAAGAGCAATGATGGTTTGTGCCCTCGCAATCATGTACATCTCTTGAATTGCACTCATGGTCTGTGGAGGAGGGAGCCAATTTACTGCGGTGAAGATGTCCTTCTGGAACAGACTCAGACTATAAAACGCAATGTCTAGGAAGAACCATGTTGTGGAGGTTCCAAGTAAGTGAAGCCCATGTCAATGAAGGAATTCTTTAGAGAAAAACCCATATGAGTTGGAGGACGACATTGCCATCCTCTCCACTTTGTTTGGCTCTGCTTCCAACTCCACTAGCAACACAGTCACCATATCTGCAGCGGCCTTTTTGGCATTTCGGGCGACGAGGGCTGTGTAACGAGCGGTCTCAGGCATCTTCATACGCCAATAGTAAGTAAGTGCTGCAGGAAGGGCACCCACCATCAATATTATTCTCCAGGCGTAGTCGGCTTGTGGCACAGTGGAGGCGGCTGCGTTAATGTTGTAAGCTGGAGCAGGGTAAGAGGCGTTGAATGCTGAAGAAACGATGAGAGCACTGATTCCACTGGCTAAGTATCCAAAACCTTGCATGGCGAAGACTGCAGCGATGAAAGCACCTCGGTCTTCTTGTTAGCATACTCGGACATTATGGTAGCTAACAATGGGTAGTCACCTCCAATGCCTAAACCTAACTAGAACCTGAAGAAACACAAGGTAGCCACCATTCCTTTCGATGTGGAGCCAAAGGAAAGGCCAGCGACAATAGAGCAGACGACCATAAGCATAAGTGTGACACCATAGACACGCTTTTGACCCATCTTGTCACCGAGCCAGCCAAAGAAGAGCTGGCTGGCTAGGGTACCAACGAGGGCGACACCAGTGATGGCTGAGTTTGCGTTGTTGGATAATGCACCAGGGGTAGTTGATCCAGGTGTGTAGTAATAAATGCGACCAATCAATTTGGTGATGAGGGAAACATAGAAGAGGTCATAGGAATCGGTGAAGAAACCTATACCAGCAACCACAATTGTAGTGAAGTGGTATAACTGGATCTTCGCCACATCAAGTGCTTTAAGCACTTGTAGCTCTTCCCTAGCCATGCTTGCTACCTAGCTAGCTCTCTTCTCAGACGATCAGTTATTATTTTGTTGATAGCCGCCTTCTTCTTCTTCTTGCAAAAATTACTAAGAATGGTATGCTTTTATAGTAATTGTTGTAGAGTTCTAATTGATTGGATCTGCACCTCCATGTATGGAATATGCTTCTTCATATGTCAACTTAAAGGAAAGCAACCTTCTGTATAAGACTGCAAGTGAATGGAATTTTTTTCGTGTACGGTTCCCTGACCGGTACGGTTCCCTAGTTCCTCTCACAAGAGGAGGGTGTGTAAGGGTATTTATGTAATATCCCTTCATATGTTCTAATATAATCCTACTTGTATTAATACTCAGGCTGTGAGGGGCAATCTAGTAATTAACCCATTTGACCTAAACCCTAGTTTTCCTATAAATACTAGCTGGAGGCAGCAGTCTGGGTATTCCAAACTAGATACTCAGGGTGTAATGCTTTAAGCAACCTTGTGCTTAAACCCTAAACCCTAACAATCTTAAAACCCATAATCCTTGAAACTACTACTCCTTATTCATCTCAATCAAATGGCATAGCTGAAAGAAAGAACAGGACGTGAATAGAGATGTTAAACTCCATGTTATTGACAGCTGACATGCCCTCTTGCTATTGGGGAGAAGCAGTGTTGACTGCAAATCACATTCTAAATAGACTACCACATTCAAAACTGACTTCTACACCTTATGAACTATGGCATAACCATCCATGTAGATATGACACTCTTAAGATTTGGGGCTGTATAGCTTTTGTTAGGATACAAGACCCTAGGAGACCTAAGGTGAGGACTAGAACAAACACTTGCGTGTATCTAGGTTGTGCAGAAGACAGTGCTGCAGACCGGTTTTTGGATCTATCCACCAATTTGGTGATAGAATCTAGGGATGCTATATTCTTTGAAGATAAATTCCTCAGAGATAAAGGTCTGACCTTGCCTGGTCTGACTGAAATGGCTATAGAATCACCTTTGGAGTCTGAACCAATTATTTCTGACACTACTCCCACAATGCTCCCTGAATCAGAATCTAGAAGAGTATCTACTAGAGATAGAGTACCCAAAGATTTTGGTGAGGATTTTGTGACCTACCATCTAGAGGCCGATCCATCCACCTATAAGGAATCGATGAGATCTAGGGACTCACTGTTATGGAAAGAAGCCATTGATGAGGAAATGAGCTCTTTAATGTAGAATGAGACCTAACACCTTGTTGATCTGCCTAGAGGGGCCAAGACAATAGGGTGTAAGTAGGTACTGAAGAAGAAACTTAATCCGGATGGGTCTATAGCCAGGTATAAAGCACAGTTAGTAGCTAAGGGCTATACCCAGGTGAGAGGGATAGATTATTTTGACATCTACTCCCCGGTCTGTCATTTGCCCACGATAAGGATTCTTCTTGCCTAAGCATCTATTGAGCATTATGTTGGGCATCAAATGGATGTAAAAACGGCTTTCCTTAATGGAGACCTAACAGAAGAAATCTACATAAACCAACTTGAAGGGTTTGTCATGGAAGGTTCTGAAAAAAGAGTTTGTAAATTAAACAAATCTCTCTATGGTCTTAAACAAGCACCTAAATTATGGCATGAGAAGTTTGACAAGATAGTAAAGAGCCTTGGTTTTTAGACCAGCAACTCGGATAAGTGTCTTTACTTTTGGTCTGAGTCAAATAAGGTCGCGATTATTTGTTTGTATGTAGACGACATGTTAATTCTAGGTTCTGATCTCTCTGTAGTGAGTGATATTAAAGAAACCTTGTATAAAGAATTTGACATGAAAGATCTTGGTGTGGTAGACACCATTATTAGAATGAGAGTAAGCTTCGATGAGCAAGGGATCACCCTTAGTCAGTCTCATTATATTGAGAGGCTACTTTCTAGTTGGGGATACGGTGATTGTAAATCGATTAAGACACCCTATGACTATAACAAACAGTTGAAACCTAACACAGGTGACATTTTGAATTAGTTAGAATATTCTAAATTGATTGGTAGTCTCATGTATGCAATGAGTTGCACTAGGCCAGACATAGCCTTTACGGTAGGCATGCTGAGTCGTTTCACTAGTAATCCTGGAAAAGAGCATTGGGATGCCCTGACGAGGCTGATGAGATACCTTAAGGGTACTCTAGGTTATGTTCTATGTTACACTGGACATCCTCCAACTTTGAAAGGATATTCTGATGCATCTTGGTGCTCAGATTTGGGAGACAGCAGATCCACTAGTGATTATGTATTTACACTAGGAGGAGCAGTTGTAGCATAGAAATCCAAGAGACAGACTGGTATTGCTCTGTCACCTATGGAATCAAAACTTTATGCTCTAGCTTCTGCAGGAGATGAAACAGAGTGGATAAAGGATCTGATCATGAATATTCCATTGAGGAGTTTCAAATTAAACCCTATATCTATATTCTGTGATAATCAAGCAATAAAGACGATAGTGAATAACTCACTCTTTAATGGTAAGAGAAGACACATCAGGCTGAAACATGCCATGCTAAATTATCGAACAGAACAAGGGATTATCACTTTGATTAATGTGAGATCGAAGGATAATATGGCAGATGCCCTTACAAAGGGATTGAACAAAGATCGAACATTCAAAACTATGGGGGAGATGGGGTTAAAGACCATTTAGTCAGGTCTTAATCTAACCTAGTATTGTTTTGAATTATTCGAATCTCATCTAGCCTTGGTAAGCATTCGGGACAGTTTATATGTTTCAGATAACTTAGTTAGATTACTAAGTATGGGGGTTTGTGAAACCATTCCAAACTTGATGGTGTAGCAAATTTTCATGTTTTCCTCACTTTGTTATTCCATAAAGGAATATGGAAAATGTCTGATATGTTTCAATGATATTGTGTTAGTCTTTATGTCATTCCAAATTTGATGACATGTCTTTCATAGTATGGTGTACCATTCCAAATTTGATGATACAACATAAATCTATGACTGATATGACGACCACAGTATTCCAAATAGAAACGTGGTATGGTCCTTATGATAGAGACTATATAGGATCAAGTTCTTGTAAAGAATCTTGATGATGATGCTTATTATTTTTGATTTACCTTCAACCATATAAGGAATGTACTAAGTTCTTATTGTTGAACTAAATACTATTGTACAAATGATTGAATTCATATTATCTTATGAAATTCATATTTGACAAATTACAGAGAATGGCGAAGATGGAGGAGACCGGTTGAATCTGGATCTCGATGAGGATGACTTACTTGATGAGTAAAGTCACATGGATTGCAAGGACTTTACCTTTTGTCTATTTCTTTTGGTTTAGTCACCTGCATGTGGAACTTCGGATTTATTATTGGGTTTAGTTTTGACCTAAAACCCTAGTTTTATTTCTTGAAGTTTACTTATTACTTATTTGATTTATTGGATTATTGATATTCAATTTATATTGATTCAATTACTGATTGAACAATGATTTTCTATACATGTGTGGTGGATATATGTAGAACATAGGAGGAGATTGTAAGGGTATTTATGTAATATCCCTTTATATATTCTAATATAATCCTACTTATATTAATACCCAGGCTGTGAGGGGCAATCTAGTAATTAGTCCATCTAACCTAAACCTTAGTTTTTCTATAAATACTAGCTGGAGGAAGCAGTCTGGGTATTCCAAACTAGATACTCAGGGTGTAATGCTTTAAGCAACCTTGTGCTTAAACCCTAAACCCTAACAGGGTGGACCTCACCTGGGCAGACTGTTCGGTCAAGAGCTCCAGGTGGGTCCCACCCCCCTCTTATGAGAGGAACTAGGGAACCGTAGACGATAATGACTCCAAGTGCATGATGCACCAATTGCCTTTTTTTTAATAATGTTTGGAGTCTATTAGCTGTGGAAAATTTAGGAAATCTGCCACATAATATATTTGGGCCGGAAAGTTCTACCCATGTTAGAATTTTTTTCTCTTTTGATAAACTTGGTTCCAGATCCTCTACGGCACGGCTGCCCGTCTGGCCTACGCCATAGACACAAGATCGCGTGCAAAGGCCGCCTTACTCCCACTCAGGTAGGGGTAAGGTGATCTTTGTGTGTGACCCTATGTTTGTGCAGCATAGGTAGGACGGTCAGCCGTAGAAGGTCCAAATCCAATAGACTTCTACCCATGATAGAAACTTTTATTCGAAATAGTCAAACCTGCACTAGGTTAAATAAAAATGAAAGGAAATATACATATATAATTATATTCCTACAACTTATATATTTTGGATGTTCATTTAGAAAGCATGTTAAATAGAAGAAATAATAACTTGGTTCCTAAAACCATAAGCCACACATACCAATCCCATCTCCAGTCCTCTATTTCCGTCGTGGACAACAGTTTTCTTGTTCTTCTCTTTCTTCATTATTTATGATTAGCGCAAGAGATCTCTACTTGGTGGTGTTTCCTGTGCCCTCTCACAATGCACCGTGAGATGATGCCTATACCCCCTTAGGTAGATACCCAGTCATGCTCACCCATTGGAGAGCGTAGGAAACACCACCAAGTATAGATCTTTTTCCCTTACAATTATTATTGACTACATTATCATCATATCATTATTATTTGACGCAAAAAAAAATTAACCTAATCATTCTTTTCATTGCTCGTGGATGAATCCTTTCCTCAAAAGCCCATCTAGGTTTTTTTTTTGGTAACAAGAAAAATCATTAAAAGAAAAGAAAAAAAAAATAAACAGAATTTCTACGAAGCTCAAACAAAATCCATCGGTGAAAGAGAAACAATCACTGGTTTTTTGGCACATTGAATCATGATGTGGTAGTTCTGGTCATTGGATGAACAGTATAGACAAAAGTGGACTTTAATCCCCTTATGTATTGTTGTATAATTGGCATCTTGTAGTCTCAACCATCCATATGTTTCAATCCATATCTCAAAAGTGGATTTTAATCCTCTTCAATTCCTAAAAGTACGGCAGTGCTAGGTGGAGATGTCGACATCTGACCGTTCAGACATCCAACGGTGGATATCAATAAGCTAAGATCGTTGAATGTCCAAGCTGCCAGGTGTCGACATCTCCACCTAGCACTATCGTACTGCACACTTGTAGGAATTGGAACGGATTATTTTGCCTTAAAATTTTGATTTTTTATTTGATTTTGAGAGTTCTATTTGATTATGTGATCAGATGTGTTAGGGTAAAAAAGAAACAGGGGAAGGGGGAGGCAAGGTTTTAAAACTCGGGTTTCGAATAGGTTTCGATTAGCCAGAAAACGAGTTCGTCTCGGTTTCGACCATATCTCGGTCGAAACTTGGGACTTTCTCCAGGCTAACTCGAATCTTGGTTTCGAGGCCCAGAAGTTTTTTTTGCCCTGATTCTGGTTGTGTTGCCTATTTTTGACATTTTAAACTCAATCTATGCATTAGTTTAACATAGAGAACACTAAAAATATTGCTTGTGGTTTTGATCCAAGTTTGATACTGTATATTATTCTTGGACATGGTATCAAATAAAGTTTGACCGGAACATAATTCTTTTAATATAAATTAGATTTAAGCAATCATGGATTTGTTAGAAAGCTTTGTCTTGATAGCTTTCCAATAAGTCCAAGATTTCTTAAATCTGATTTATATTGAAGGAGTTATGTACCCGTCAAACTTAATTTGGTGTGCACAAATGCTGTCAAAATCGCTCTAAATGAAAATATTTTTTTGGACATCAAAACAAATGAATATTTTACCGCACTTTTTGTTTGTAGCAATGTTTTACCATATTAAGATTTATGAAATTTTTAGATTTGAGAAAAACCCCAGCATTAGAAAGTTAAAAATTGCACCTACCGTCGAAAATCCAGTTTTTGTTCTTGAATTGGGGGTTTGACTTTTTTTCTTTTTGGAATTTGATTTTTTAACTATTTTTATTGGATTTAAATAAGGGGTATTTGCTTATTTATGAATAATATCATAAGTAAATGAAATACAAATACGAAAGCAATACAAATACAATAAATGAAATACAAATACAAAATCAATACAAATACATAAATGATATTAGACATAACTAAGTGTTTGTCCTGGTTTTTGGCATAAATACCTGTCTGTCCTAGTTTCGACCCAAGTTTCCCCTAGTTTCGATGGGCATATGTGTCGAAACCACTGAAATATGGTCAAAACCAGTCGAAACCATTGAGACCCTGTCGAATTCAGGGATTTTATAAAATCCCCCTTCAACTCGTCTCGGAAACCTCGGAAACCGAGTTAACTCGGTGGTTTCGACAGGTTTCGATCGAGTTTTTGTTCCATGGGGGGAGGGAGAGTTGTGACTTGTGAAGGTTTATCTCATAACGACGTGGATCATATAAAATACCATCATAAGAATGCAGGGGAATTATGCCTTCAACTACTTTTATTCTATTTCCCTTGATAGATATACACAAAACTAAACATAAAAGACTTCCAGTTGCTTCAAGTGAATCATGTCACTAAGCTATTGATCTACTTCACGCCAAAATTTTCCTATAAAAAAAGGGAGAAGATTTTCTAGAAAGGAAGTGAAAGAAGAAATTTACACACTACAATTAATGAGCGGTTGAAAAATGATATCATCCATATGGGCCTAGATAGTCACAATAGGAGAGAGAGAAATGTGCATTATGGATTAGTGTTCATTATGCGATAAGGGTATAAAGGAATCTGTACAAGCTAGTGTAGCAATCTTTTTTTCAAGTAAAAAATTTGTCTAGTCGTGTAGCGCCTGCACCAGTGTGGGGACCAATAAGAGCGAGTACATGAAAATTTAACTGAATGAGATTTTTTAGTTCATTGGGGATTGAACGATAATTTCATACGATCCTATGTCTAGGCATAGAAACCACATGACTAGTTACAGTTTATAATCCAAAAAAAATTAACTAAATAAACAAATAAATGAAAGAAAGATGATAGATTCAATGTTAGAATGTTTGATGGTTACAACTTATACATTTAATTTAATCAGTTCTTCACCAAAGGGCTATCATTGTATGTCATGTCACATACCATGGCACATGCCAAAGTGTCATGGATAGCTCGTTTTTCACCCTACTTTTGGATTATTATCCTCTCCAATTCTTAAAGCTTGGCAGTTCGGTAGTGTTAGGTAGAGATGCTGACGCATGGCAGCTCAGACATCCAATGGTCCGAGCTTGACATAGCACACCGTTGGATGTCCGAGCTACCACATATCAGCATCTACACGTAGCACTGCCGGGCTTTAGGGAATTGGAGAGAGTAATTTTCCCCCACTTTTTGTTTTTGTGCTTCAATCCAACTCTTATTTTTTTTAATTGCAAGGGGCCCACTTAGGGGTATACTAGAGCTAGAATGGGGCCCAAGAGGACCACACATTTCTTGGAAAACATGAAATTAATACTTGATTGGTACACATTGAGAGGAATTGATGGATGGACCAAATGGATTCGTAGCGAATTGTTAGTGATTCGTAGAAATTTACACTGAAACAAACAGAGCCTAAATGTTTTTTATGGTAAAGAAGACAGCCTAAATGAATATCTACATACCAAAAGTTAATATGATTTTTATATTTCGACTGTTTTTGTTTTTTTATTTGTTTGACCAAGATTGGAGGGGTTGGGGTTTGACTCTGAAAGAGAAAACTTTCCAGTACATACGACCCAAGAATTTGTATGCGACAGATTGGTCTGAATTTAAGAATGGATCCTCTATTCCTCTGCACGGAATGTACAGGTGCAAGTAAATTCTTAAATAAGCACCATGTGAAGGGCACCAATTGGTTGCCTCTTTCATGTACGTACGAAAAAACTAAACTCGCTAAATTATAAAGAAACGGGTGTATCATGCAGTTGCACCGACTGTTGATGATGATCCTATAAGTTGACTTATGAAGCAGCATATTCCGTACATGGAGGCGCACATCCAATCAATTAGAACTCTGCAACAATTACTATAAAAGCATACCATTCTAAGTGATTGTTGCAAGAAGAAGGCTATCAACAAAACAATAACTGATCCATCGTCTGAGAAGAGAGGTAGCAAGGTAACAAGGTAGCAAGGTAGCAAGCATGGCTAGGGAAGAGCTACAAGTGCTTAAAGCACTTGATGTGGCGAAGACCCAGTTATACCACTTCACTGCAATTGTGGTTGCTGGTATGGGTTTCTTCACCGACTCCTATGACCTCTTCTGTGTTTCCCTCATCACCAAATTGATTGGTCGCATTTATTACTACACACCTGGATCAACTACCCCTGGTGTATTATCCAACAGTGCTAACTCAGCCGTCACTGGTGTGGCCCTCGTTGGCACCCTAGCCGGCCAGCTCTTCTTTGGCTGGCTCGGTGACAAGATGGGTCGAAAGCGTGTCTATGGTGTCACACTTATGCTCATGGTCGTCTGCTCTATTGCCTCTGGCCTTTCCTTTGGCTCCAGCGCCAAAGGAGTGGTGGCTACCTTATGTTTTTTCAGATTCTGGTTAGGTTTCGGCATTGGAGGTGACTACCCATTGTCAGCTACCATAATGTCCGAGTATGCTAACAAGAAGACCCGAGGTGCTTTCATTGCTGCAGTCTTCGCCATGCAAGGCTTTGGATACTTATTCAGTGGAATCATTGCTCTCATCGTTTCTTCAGCATTCAACGCCTCTTACCCTGCTCCGGCTTACGACATTAACGCAACCGCCTCCACTGTGCCACAGGCCGACTACGCCTGGAGAATAATATTGATGGTGGGTGCCCTTCCTGCAGCACTTACTTACTATTGGCGTATGAAGATGCCTGAGACCGCTCGTTACACCGCCCTCGTCGCCCGGAATGCCAAAAAGGCCGCAGCGGATATGGTGACTGTGTTGCAAGTGGAGTTGGAAGCAGAGCCAGACAAAGTGGAGAGGATGGCAATGTCGGCCTCCAACTCATATGGGTTTTTCTCTAAAGAATTCCTTCGTCGACATGGGCTTCACTTACTTGGAACCTCCACAACATGGTTCTTCCTAGACATTGCGTTTTACAGTCAGAGTCTGTTCCAGAAGGACATCTTCACCGCAGTGAATTGGCTCCCTGCTCCACAGACCATGAGTGCAATTCAAGAGATGTACATGATTGCGAGGGCACAAACCATCATTGCTCTTTGTGGTACCATTCCTGGGTATTGGTTTACGGTGGCTTTCATTGATTACATTGGTAGGTTTGTAATTCAATTGATGGGTTTCTTCTTCATGATGGCCTTCATGCTTGGACTTGCCATTCCTTACACTTACTGGAAGGTTCCTGGGCACCAAGCTGGCTTCGTGGTCATGTATGCGTTCACTTTCTTCTTTTCCAATTTTGGGCCTAATGCCACAACTTTTGTGGTGCCGGCGGAAATATTCCCAGCAAGGTTTAGGTCAACTTGCCATGGTATATCGGCAGCATCTGGTAAGGCTGGGGCAATCGTCGGGGCATTCGGCTTCGTGTATGCCGCAGGGAACGCGCCTGCTGGTATCGGTATACAAAACACATTTTACTTGCTTGCTGCGACCGACTTCTTGGGATTGATTTTTACGTTCTTGGTGCCCGATGCAAGGGGAAAATCTCTTGAGGAAATATCCGGTGATGCCGCCGAGTCTGAAGAAGGAAATGGGATGGAGGAGAATGCTTAATTCTTAACTAATTTCTTTTCTTTTCTTTAATTGGCCGGTGGATATTTTTCATGTAATACATACGGCTGTAATGTCCATGCCCTTCTTTTTCTTATGTGAAGAGGGGCACCCTTGATTTGTTTGTGTTTGAGTTCTCCTTCAACTGTTGTTGATTTTCATTATGTTCATTCTTTGTTCTATAATTTCGTATTGATTGGACGAACTCTTTTGATTATAATGAAATATCAGTGATATAACTTTAATTTTTTTTTTTTTTTTTTTTTTTGATTCATAGTATATTCACTTTTTGGGATAAAGTTATGGTTGTTGTTGTCGTTGTAGTCACTTTTTGTTGTTTTGTTGGCGATGAAGATAGAAATGCTATTTATGGCTGATGGCTTTATAAAACATGTTAGTCAATTTGGATCCTCTACTGCCGAGTTGCCCGACAGGATCGTGCTGACAAGACGCTGTGAGGCATGCAATGTCCGCCTTATCCCCACTTGGGCAAGGCGCTCGATAGGGGTAAGGTGGACATTGCACGGTGAGTCTTGGCAGCACTGTCCTGCCGGGCAGCTCGGCAGTAGAAGATCTAAATCCTATGTTAGTTCTCTTATTCATTAATAATAGGGAAATTTACGTTTATCACCCATGTGGTTTCAAACAATTATATCTACCACCTCAGGAATTTCATCTATTTCATAAACCTCCCCTGTATTTTGAGAGATTCTTTCAAACTTACCCTTTACCGTTAGATAAAAACAGTTAAGTGATGATGTCATCACCCAAATATAATCTAAATGCTCATAATACCCTTACAAACATACCCCTACCATAGTAATTTGTTTAATCCCCAAATTTACCCTGGATCCATGTAACATGACCCTTTATCCCTTCTTCTTCTTCTTTCTGCACCCCTTTTTCCTGCAATTCCACCTCCACCCTACTCCTTCAACCTCTACCCAAGCGGTGAAGTGGCTCAATACCCAAAAAGGTTTCAGATTCATCCCTCCCAATGATGGAAACGCAGAGCTTTTTATTCTATCAATCGTTAGAAACTTAGAATTCCTTTCTGCGATAACTTCTCTATTATACAAATTTTGATTCAGATTTTTCATGCCCTTTTCTGTGTTGTACTTTCCAAAACAAGAACAATGGCCGGCAAGGGTGGGGGTCCGGCTATTGGAATTGATCTCGAGACAACATATTCTTGTGTCGGAGTTTGGCAACAAGATCGTGTTGAGATTATAGCCAACGATCAAAGAAACCGTACTACTCCGTCTTATGTTACCATCACTGACACTGAGCGTGAGATTGCAGAGGCATACTTCGATTCCACAATAAAGAATCTCATCCATGGTTTTGATTTTTTAATTAATACATATATTAAATTCACAATGATTTGACAAGGTTCAATGTTGGAGTTCTACTATTTCCTATGATCTACAATATTAAATTAGGGAGAATGTTTTCAGTGCTGGTGGCGTAGGTTGCGGTCAGACATATGGGGGTGGACAAAATGACCATCCTGCCCCCTTTGAATGACAGACCCGTGTCTAGGCGTAGGGTGCGCTACGGCATAGAGAACATCACCCCATTAAATTATTAGGTAGCTTCAAGCTTAAAGTAGTATATTTTCATTTTTTGATAGTGATTTTAATCTTTGGATGGCTGGACAAGTTGTGCTGGATTCTCATGGTTAGAATAATATCAATTGCTCTGGTTTATGTTCTATTTCAACTCTAGATATAGTTATAATAACTAGTTTAAACTCATGGATGTACTACCTAAATAATTTAAGTAGTTTTTAATTGTAATGTTTTGTATTTTTTTTTTTTTTAAAAAATCTTGAGTATTAAAATTAGGGTAAATTACACATCATCCCCTGGTTTTTGAAAAAACTCAAATCACCCCCTCTACAGTAATGGTGTTAGTCTGCTGTTAGTTATTGGTGTGAAAGGACTATTTTACCCTTGTACCAAAACATTAGAATTAAATTTACAATACTACCCTTCAAAATCTATGTTTGGATGTCAAGGGTAGTTTAGGGATTTAAATTTATTTAACTGGCTGACATCATCACTTAACAGCATAAAACTAACGGTAAGGACTAATTTGTCATATTGGGGTCTAAACTAGGGGGTGATTTGAGTTTTTTCAAAAACCAGGGGGTGATCTGAGATTCGTTTGAAAATCATGGGATGACGTGTAATTTACCCTAAAAATTATGGTGTAGATGACATTTTACATAATTTTTGATAAACAACAGAAATGATTCTGTTAAGTGTGACCCATACAAATTTCTGTTTCTTCTTATTTACAAAAGCTTTTTTTTTTTTTTTTTAATTCCATTATTACCATACGACATTTCAGGACCCAAAAACGCTCATAAAATACAAAAACACATAAAACTATGCCAAACCCAAAACACTCAAAAAATACAGAAAGATTACCATATAGAACATATATTACATATCTTATAGTTGGGCTTTTCCACTAATAATTAAAGCTTTTGTGCTCGATAATTCAACATGATACCACCAACAATATCTTGATGAAAGATCCACAATCAGTTTCTACCCAAAAAAAAATCCACAAAAAATCCAATTATGAGGGAGCACATGTGCTATGCATATGGACAACTATGAGGAGCCACACGTAAGGTGGGGTTTTAGGGAGTAATCCCTCATTGATGAAGCTTGGGACCTTAAATGACTTCATATATACCAGTTGGGCATCTTCTCCTAACAGCTTAGGTGGATGACTTCATATACCAATTGATCTTTTCTGCGTAGTAGCTTAAGCTTTTGGATTAAATAATTCAATTGAGATTAGTTCTTAGATTGGGTTTACACGTTTACCAAAAAAAAAGATTGGGTTTACACGTTCTTAGATTTGGTTTACATCATGATTTAAATTTGCAAGGATAAAGCACACGAATTGCTTAAGCCCGAATTGTACCATTTGTTCTGTATAAACGACGGTTTATATATCAGAAAAAACTGGATCTTTATCACCTCCAGTTTGCTGACCGGCCCAGTTCCCCAGTTCCTCTAACAAAGGGGGATTGAAATGACCTCTCTACCCATGCCCAAACACCCTGCCCGGGTGGGGTCCACCATCCCCCTATTAGAGGAACTGGGGAACTGGGCCGGTCAGCAAACTGGAGGTGATAATTTTCCGAAAAAACTACTCATGTGCCAAGTTCTGCCCGCGGCGCAACTCTTCCCCATGGCGCCTCCTTCCCCGGCCCACCCCCTTTGAAGAAATGCCACCTAATAGGACAATCTGTATTCATGATCCATGATACGATAACAGGCTGATGTGGCAAACCTTGTGCGTGGTATAACAGAAAGTGGTTAGAACCTATGGTATTCTATTAGGGAAGATGGGTAAATGGCGAAAATCTGTTAGATTGTTAAGCAAGTTGGGTAGCAAGAGGGTTATGATTAAATAGGGACGAGTAGTCCATGTAAGGGGTATGAAAAATATAATCAACTCTCTTGTTCTTGTTCTTCTTCTTCTTCTTCTCTAGGAGGTTGCTACGCCTCGAAGTAGCATTCCTTTTCTGCAACTTTAGATTCTCTTAATTCCTTCCGCTAATTCATATCAAGCCATGGGTCAGGTCCTAGGCCCATAACGATACATGATCTTTAAAACCCACGATAGGCCTAGCCCAGCCCAATAAATTGCCTCTGATTATTACATTATATAAGAGTCAGAAAGTTTTTTTTTGGTAGAAAACAGGGCTATTCAGAGCCAGAAAGTTCTACCCATGATAGAAACCTTAATTTGAAACAAAAGTCAAAGCCGCAATCTAGGTTATTCAAAAATGAAAGGGAATATACATATATAAATCATAATCTTACAACTTATAGTATAGATATGTTCATTTGGTAAATAATAAGTAGAAGAAATAAGATATAAAATAAGGGAAGCAGTTTTCTGTCCGGGAGAATGTATGTCCTACACCAGCACTCCCGTGTGTCTATCTCTCTCCTCCTCAAAACAAGGGGGCAGTAGTGTCTTTTCATATGGGGATGAGAGAGATAGACTCATAGGAGTGCTGGTGTAAGCCACACTCCCGGATAGAGATCTTTTTCCCATAAAATTATTAATGAATAAAGGGACTAACTTGGTTCCTAAAATCATCAACCATACATTGCAATCCCATCTCCAATCCTCTGTTTCCGATAAGGACAATACTTTTGTTGAGTTTTTTAGAGTTTTCTTATTCTTCTCATTCTTCATTATTTTTTATTATTATTGACTATATTATACGTTTCCTAATTCTCTCCTCTTTTGAGTGTATGTGTACACAATAAACACTTTTTTTTTTTGCTAAAGATCAGCAATGTATGTATTACTAAGAAATGAAAATATGGTACATAGTGTTTCAAAGAATTCCGCCCATCTCTAGGAATCTAGGGATACCCCAGCCCAAAGATCTCCAAGTACAATTAATTTCCTAAACAAATTAGGGAAATCTATAATAAGGTCTGCCCTGCATATCATAAGAAATTATCGCAGCAATGAAGGGAGGAGGAGTGTCCCAAAAACTCAAATACTTTTGCTTTGCCGCATGATTTGCTAAGGCGTCTGCAGCCGCATTTGCTTCCCTATAACAGTGGGTGATTCACCATTGTATGTCATCCAGGTAGGACTTGACTGCCCACCATCTCTGTAAGTAGATCCAAGGGATTTTGGGAGATAGAACTGCAAGTACCAAAGCTGCTGAATCGGTTTCAATCCAAAGGTTCTTGATGCCTAAGGCTCGAGCTTCATTCACACCAACCAGAAAGGCTTCCATCTCTACCATGAAATTGGTTCTCACCCCTTGGTATGAGGAAAAGCACCGAATTGCTGCACCAAGGTGATTCCTGATGAGTCCACCTGCACCAATGGTGCCTGGGTTCCCTAGCGATGAGCCATCAACATTGAGCTTATAACACTCATTCAAGGGCCTTCTCCACGTTACCTCAATAATGTGCTTTGTGGAAGTCTTAACAAGGGGGAGGTTCAACTTTCTTGCCAACACCAAATCCTGAACCCTTTTGGCCTTGACTCCCTTGATGTTTGTCCATATCAAAACCTCATTGTGAATCATCTTAGCTACTTGTACAGGGCCATTTCTTCTATTGTCATACCTATGTCTGTTTCTTTCCATCCAAATCTGTTGACAGATTAAAATGAGTAGTGCACCCCATATTTTTGGTAACGGCATCACTCTAATCTTTTTCGTCCACCACGAGAACAGCAGCTCGATAGATGGGAATCCTTCCCAGCTTGCATTAAAGCAGAACAACACTTCCCTCCAAATCTGAATTGAGAAGTTACATTCAAGAAAGATGTGTTTGGCTGTTTCAACATCAGCTTGGCATAGATCACATCTGGACACCAAAGGAATGGTTCTACGAGTTACCTTGTCATCAGTTGGTAGTCCTCCTTGTACCAATCTCCAACCAAAGACTGCAGCACGAGGTTGCAAACAGCAATGCCATACCGCCCAACCCCACCATGGTTCAGCAGCCTTCACCCTCAAAGCTTCCCAGACCGAAGCCACCGAGAACTGACCCAAAGTAGAGAGGCCCCACAGCCGACAATCCTTTCTACTAGATCTCATAATATTTCTCTCTTGTATAGTAGAAAACACTGTTGTAAGAGCTGGGTCTGTTGCCGTAGGAAAACTCCACCCTCCTTCCTCCAAAAAATCTGCCACCACAGCTGTGAGATTGCTAGGAATCGCTAAAGGCTGAAGCAGATCCGCTACACTCTGATCCCCTATCCACTTGTCGTACCAGAAATTGATTGATTCACCATTTCCAACCACCCATCTTTCTGTAGCATTAACAAAACTCCACACCTTGCGCAGGCCTAGCAGGATCGTAGATGTTCCACCTAAATTTTTTAATGTGCCATCTGCCTTTATCAGTCTTCCTCTAAGAAACGCCGCAAGATCTGAGGAGCCCGTCTTGATATTCCAGGAAAATTTTGGTAACAAAGCCATGTTCACATCTTTTAGTCTTCTGATTCCTAGGCCTCCTTCTCTTCTTAGCTTACATAGAGTGTCCCATTTTACGGTTATTGCTTTAACCTTGTCTGCCTCCCCAGACCAGATAAAATTTTGAGTCCACCTTTCCATTACTTTAATGGCTACCTTCAGCCATAAGTAAATTGAGAAATTATGTATAGGTATGCTTCCCATGACCGATTGCACCAGTTCTACTCAGCCTGCCATAGAGAGAAGTCTTCCTTTCTAGGAAGCCAGCCTTTTCTTGAACTGATCCACTAGTGGCATGATCACTGCATTTTTAACTCTGCCTTTCACGAGCTGCACTCCCAAATATCTAGTTGGAAAATTGCAGGCTGGTATTTGTAACTCCTCAAGGAGCCGCTGCCTTCTGCTTCCAGAAATTCTGCCAACGAAAACCTTACTTTTGCTAAGATTAACCACTTGGCCTGAGTAGTCACCATACTCATCAAGGAATCGCTTGACCCTTCTCACCCCTCTTATGCTTGCCTTCATAAAAATAAAAAGATCGTCAGCATAAAGCAAATGGGATGGGGTAGAAACTTGCCTTGGACCCGGCAATGCACTGATCCAGCCCTGTTCTCGCATCGCTCGCAAACCTCTGCAAAGGACCTCTTCTGACAAAATGAACAGAAGGGGGGAGAGAGGATCTCCCTACCTCAGCCCTCTTTCCACACCAAAGAAACCCACAAGCCCTCCGTTCACTAACACTGAGACTTTAGTAGAACGAAGAATCTGATGCACCCACTCAATCCACACCTGTGAGAAGCCAAATGTCGAAAGAACATAAAAAAGAAAGTCCCATTCCAGAGTGTCAAACGCCTTTTGAATATCAAGCTTCAACCCTACTCCTCCCCCTCGGCACCTTGCAGACATAATATTTGCCAGTTCAGACGCCACACCAATGTTTTCAAAAATTACCTTTCCTTTCTGGAAAGCTCCCTGCTCAGCTGAAATAAGCTTGTGAAGCACCATGGATAGCCTTGTCGCTAAAATCTTTGGAATTAATTTGAAGAAAAAATTCCCCAAGCTAATTGGGCAAAAAAGCCCAACTTTTTTTGCATTATCAGTCTTGGGGATAAGGCTCATAAAAGTGCAATTTATTCCTTTGGTGACCACACCCTCTCTAAAGAAGTTTTGAACACCACGACATACATCACTACCTACAGTGTCCCAACAGGCTCTATAGAACGTGCCAGGGAAACCGTCAGGACCTGGCGCACTTAAGGGGTCCAGGTCAAAAACAACAGCTTTGATCTCCTCAGGAGATGGAATCTTGACTAATGCTTCATTGTCTGTATTAGTTAAGATCTTGGGTATTACTGCCAAAATATTAGTATTCTTAGTAGAATGGCCTTTCTTAAAAAGTTGTTCAAAGTGGGACACCAAGCATTCCCCAATCTTGATGGGGTCAGTAAGCACCGTACCATCTTCCTTCTTTATTTCTCGAATTGTATTGTGGGCCTGCCTAAGTTGGGCAGAAAGGTGGAAAAATTTAGTACACCTATCACCGCTTCTAACCCGCTTTACTCTTGCTTTCTCGCACCAGAGCTTCTCTTGTAGCAACCTTGCATCATCCAACTCCTTCCTAGCCAGCATCTCGTTGTCAAATAAGTCCTCTGAGAATCCCTCTGCTGCGATTGAGGCCTGAATGGACTCCAAACAGCTCCTTGCCCTGACTACCTCACGGTCAATATGAGGAAAAGCCCGTCCTGCCCACTCCTGCAAAGGCCCTTTTAACCTCTTCAGCTTTCTTGCCACCACAAATAATGGAGTATCGCTTATTGGTTCAGCCCAAGAGTGTTTTACCACTTCACTGAAGTCCAGGTGGTCCAACCAAAATCTTTGCATACGGAATGGCGCATTGGGCTGCCTAGCCACCGACTCTCTACAAATAAGAAGTGGAGAGTGATCCGATGAGCCCCGAACCAGCACACGCTGCACGCTCCCTCCAAAATGTTGCCACCAATGATCGTTGCAAAAGCCTCTATCGAGAACTGCACGTACATTGCCAACCCTCCTATTGTTGCACCATGTGTATTTGCTTCCTACAGACGGCACCAGTGTCAATGAAGCTGTATCCACCATTGCAGCAAAGTCCTCAGCCGACCCTAGTCCAAATCTACCTGGGCCAATTTTCTCATAAGAATATAGACATGCATTGAAATCTCCAATCACCAGCCACGGAATTGAGACACCTGCAATTGACACCAGATCACTCCAGAGATGTCGCCTCCCTGCCCGAAGGCTGCTTGCATGGATGACTGAAATAAAGCTCTTTATTCCACTCGCTTCAACTTGGATTGTTTAGTGTTGATTTGCAAAGAAAATCACACTGGGGCGCTGTAACCCAGCCCTCCATAATACCCATATATTTGGGTGCCCCTCCTCCCTTTGATTGTGTAGTAGATCAGCATTCATCCCCAACTGTTGGGAAAAAAGGAATGGACAATTTCCAGCCCCAATTTTTGGTTCAGCCAGACATAAAAAGTCCGGCCTATGCTCCTGTACCAGTAGCCTAAGATGAGCTCTTGCTCTAATGTTTCCAACTCCCCGTATATTCTAATAAAGACACTTCATGCTTGGTGCGAGTTGGGTGCATGTTGGCACTGTTCGCCAGCTCCCTGATTTCGTGAACTGCGAAGAGAAGCAGCCACCTTTGAAGCCTCCGTTTCACGACGCCTGCGACATGTACCGGACAGAATATTAGCTTTCTCAACGTTCCGATCACGTGTCTGCCGACGTTTCGTTGCCAAGGTAAATGATGATTCATCCACAGCAGCTTCTTCCACCGTCGAGGGGTGCGTGACGATGGCCATGCGGCCATTGTCTTGGCTGGTTACAGGGACAGGGGAGAGTACAACTTCAAGACGACCCTCCTCGAAGACCTGGTTGGCCTGAAATGGTCCACCCATCGAACCAGAGAAAGCGGGCTCTGCTGGCTCAACCCACGCTTGAGAGTCCAACCCATGCTCCACATTAACCCCCTATAAAGAGCCCTCCAACGAACCCCCTGAAGAGTCCCTTATCTGAACAGTGTGAATCGTGTTTGGACTCTCAAGTAACAGCTCCTGAATGGGTTCCTTCTGCACATAAACTTCCGCAAAAGAAAACGGTGCCACCTCTTTCCATGCAAACCATCCTGATCCACATCGGTATTGACACATGGCAGGGCCATAGTGCGATGTGTAAGTGAATCACTTACTCTAGAGATTGAGTTTAAAGATGACTCTTCTCCCTGATTCAAATCTCCAGCTGCTCCAATATTCTCGTGGTAGAGAGCCAAAAAAGGAGGAACCAAAGTTGGTTCCACGTGCTGTGATGTATCCAAGTTGGATACGTTTACTCTTTCCTGGCCCTCGTTGCGCATCTGCAAATGAAACTCCGTCGCCGGCGTAACCCTTGGTCGCCACTCTTGCCTTGCAGCTTTCATCGTCTCCGCGCCTCCAACCAATGCTGGTGGTTCCTCCTCTCACCATTTAGGGCAGACCTCCGGCCTGTGACCATAGCCCTTGCAACCTGGGCACCGCAAAGTGGGTTCTTCAAAAACTACTACTTGTTTAAACACAAAAACCTCAGATGAACCGGCCTGCTCTCTCTCAACATACACCTCTTCCACTCGGGAAGCAGCGTTGTCAATGTCAATGCAAACACGTGCATAATGGCCATAATGCGAGCTTCTAGTTCGCTTATCAATGGCGATAGGTCTCCCCACGGCTTTGGCAATCGATAAAGAATTGATTCGTGCCAGTATTTCAGTGGTAGATTTGGAAATCTGATCCATGTCAGCCTATGGGTAATGGCTTGTTCATGAACCCTAAAATCTTTACGCCATTGTTGAAATCGTAGGAGTTGGTTGTCTACTCGAACAGGGCTTCTCTTCCAGATTGACGTCATGTCCTCTACATTGTTGAAGCTGAAAATAACAAACCCTCTACCAATGGACTTCAGTGAAACTCCTTCTCGTAACGACCAAGACTGTGCCGCCTCCTGTAGCTTTTCCATAGTCGTGAACCTGAAATTTAGCCTTCCCAACAGTGAGTATTGTAATTTCTCCAACTGCGCTTCATAAGCAGCTTGAGGAATTTTAATTCTCGTCAAAGTGCCATCCCTAACTGGCGACGGCAGGCTGTCAATCTCCGGCAGACGAGGCTTAACCATTGCTGCATAGGTTTTAGGCTGGTCAACAACTTCATTAGAACTCTGTTGGATCGCCGGGAAGCCCAGGAAGCCTCCCAAGTCTATGTAACTCTGTTGCATAGTTACACATGAATCATCATCAGTCTAAGTGTACACAATAAACACATTATTGCACTTCATTCATTTGAATGTTCTTTCTTTTACCAATTCTCCTTTGAAAGTTTTTCTTTCAAGTTTAAGCATAACTTTGTAGAACTCGAAGACGCATACAGTAGGATAGTCCACTACAAATTGTGAAACCGAAAAATCGTTTTATCTAGGAGACAAATATGCATTTGTCCTAGCTGCACCATCCAGGGTTTTTCAACCCATCCAAGTTGGATTGAAGTACACAAAGAAAGAGTCTATGGATGGACATGCCATTCCTACATAGGTGCTACACCCAAAGGTAGGGGGAATAAGTAAAATAATTATTCATAACACTTTGGTGTGTGCCATGGCCTGTTACGTGATATACAATATAACCCTTCCGTCAGGAATTGATTTAAGTTACACGCATAACTTTCTATCAAGTATGACTTATAATAGAGTTGATTGGAGGGCAAGGATCTATGTAGCTGACCCTATTTAGTTACAATAAGGCTGAATTGTTATTGTTCAAGCATAACCTTCACTATAAACATCAACTTAAGATTAAATCCTTTTTCTTTTCTTTTTTTTTTTAAATGTATAAACTAACTTTGGCGTGAAGTAGATCAATAGCTTAGTATGGCATGATTCACATGAAGGAATAGTTCCCAAGTTCTCTTATTATGATGGCATTTTATATGATGCTAATATTTATGAGATTATATATTAAGAGGTACCTCCTTCACCCCCCCCCTCCTTTTTTTTTTTTCAAAATGCAATAAAAATCAAACTTTTGAAAATGGATGAAAACAAATGGATGGTTAAGATTACAAGATACCAATACAATAAGACAAAAGGGGGGATGGATTATTGAATTAAAGAGTTAATTTAAAACTTTGGAATTTGACAAAAAGCAAATCCTACACATAACTTTTTCATCCAATGGCTAGAGCTACCACATCATGATTCAATGTAGCACAACTAGGTACGTACCTGATATTTTCTCTTTCATTGATGAATTCTATTTTGGATTAAAGCACTAGAGCTGTTGAGAAAAGGCTTCCTTCATGAGCAATGAAAAGAACCATTATCTTAATTAATATTTTTAAGAAATAATAATAATAATAATGATGATGATGATATTTTCAATAATATTTGTTAATAATAATAATAAAGAAAAACAAGAAAACACTAAAATCTAAAGAAAAATATTCCTCTTCTGTTTTGTTTAACCGAGATTAGGGTTTGACTTTGATACAAATAAAGGTTTTCATTAAGGGCAAAACTTTCCACCACGTAAGGCCCAAGTATCTGTATGAAGCGATCAGATTAGGCTAAATTCTGAAGATAAATAGAACCCAAAAATGAAACAAACAAAAAAAAAAAGATAGATTGGTGCATCATGCACTTGCACTTGCAACTTTAAGTTGACTTGTGAAGAAGCATATTCCGTACATGGAGGTCCAGATCCTCTTGAGTAACAGAGAGACTCTGGACTCGACTCTGAAGCAACAATTACTATAAAAGCATACCATTCTAAGTGATTGTTGCAAGAAGAAGGCTATCAACAAAACAATAACTGATCCATCGTCTGAGAAGAGAGGTAGCAAGGTAGCAAGGTAGCAAGCATGGCTAGGGAAGAGCTACAAGTGCTTAAAGCACTTGATGTGGCGAAGACCCAGTTATACCACTTCACTGCAATTGTGGTTGCTGGTATGGGTTTCTTCACCGACTCCTATGACCTCTTCTGTGTTTCACTCATCACCAAATTGATTGGTCGCATTTATTACTACACACCTGGATCAACTACCCCTGGTGTATTATCCAACAGCGCTAACTCAGCCGTCACTGGTGTGGCCCTCATTGGCACCCTAGCCGGCCAGCTCTTCTTTGGCTGGCTCGGTGACAAGATGGGTCGAAAGCGTGTCTATGGTGTCACACTTATGCTCATGGTCGTCTGCTCTATTGCCTCTGGCCTTTCCTTTGGTTCCACAGCCAATGGAGTGGTGGCTACCTTGTGTTTCTTCAGGTTCTGGTTAGGTTTCGGCATTGGAGGTGACTACCCATTGTCAGCTACCATAATGTCCGAGTATGCTAACAAGAAGACCCGAGGTGCTTTCATTGCTGCAGTCTTCGCCATGCAAGGCTTTGGATACTTATTCAGTGGAATCATTGCTCTCATCGTTTCTTCAGCATTCAATGCCTCTTACCCTGCTCCGGCTTACGACATTAATGCAGCCGCCTCCACTGTGCCACAGGCCGACTACGCCTGGAGAATAATATTGATGGTGGGTGCCCTTCCTGCAGCACTTACTTACTATTGGCGTATGAAGATGCCGAGACCGCTCGTTACACCGCCTCGCCGGGAATGCCAAAAAGGCCGCAGCGGATATGGTGATCGTGTTGCAAGTGGAGTTGGAAGCGAGCGGACAAAGTGGAGAGGATGGCAATGTCGGCCTCCAACTCATATGGGTTTTTCTCTAAAGAATTCCTTCGTCGACATGGGCTTCACTTACTTGGAACCTCCACAACATGGTTCTTCCTAGACATTGCGTTTACGATCGTAGTCTGCTCCGGAAGGACATCTTCACCGCAGTGAATTGGCTCCCTGCTCCACGGACCATGAGTGCAATTCAAGAGATGTACATGATTGCGAGGGCACAAACCATCATTGCTCTTTGTGGTACCATTCCTGGGTACTGGTTTACGGTCGCTTTCATTGATTACATTGGTAGGTTTGTAATTCAATTGATGGGTTTCTTCTTCATGATGGCCTTCATGCTTGGACTTGCCATTCCTTATACTTATTGGAAGACTGGGCACCAAGCTGGCTTCGTGGTCATGTATGCGTTCACTTTCTTCTTTTCCAATTTTGGGCCTAATGCCACAACTTTTGTGGTGCCGGCGGAAATATTCCCAGCGAGATTTAGGTCAACTTGCCATGGTATATCGGCAAGATCCGGTAAGGTCTGGGCAATCGTCGGGGCATTCGGCTTCGTGTATGCCGCAGGGAACGCACCTGCTGGTATCGGTATACAAAACACATTTTACTTGCTTGCTGCGACCGACTTCTTGGGATTGATTTTTACGTTCTTGGTGCCCGATGCTAGGGGAAAATCTCTTGAGGAAATATCCGGTGATGCCGCCGAGTCTGAAGAAGGAAATGGGATGGAGGAGACTGTTGCTGCTTAATCCTTCATAAATCCGTGGAATTTTTTTTTTTTTATGCTATACCTATATGGTTGTAATGTTTTTTCTTTGTTTTTCTATGTGAACTACATTGTTCTCTTTCGTAAGATATTTCAATATCTTATGAGCTTCATTTGTGGCATAATATATGTCGTATGTATTCTTAGTTATGTGTTCATCAAACCTGAATTTTTTAATTTAATTTTTAGTTTATATATTATGTGTAATTATTGATGGGCTATGGATGTCCTTAGCTTTTCACTTAAAATCATTCTCGACTAGGTATAGGACTGGGCAACCTATTCATATGGTCATTACACTATATCCTTAGGTATTTACTTAAAATTGTTTTCAACTAGATTTTTACAAAACCCTCCCAACCCCTCCCCCCTCCCTCAAGCCACCCTCCACATGTTGCTTACGCACCTCCATTTTGTAACGTATTTTCCCCTTGATCTCTAAGATAGAGCGAGCTTTATTAAATACCAACTTAGATGATGGCAATTGTGTCTAGTAAATCTTAAAAAGAGTCTCATCCACAAGGATGGCAGATACCAATTAATCAACTGCATCACTCTCTAGTTTCCTCCTCTCAAGATGACACCCATCCAAAAGATAAAATAAAATAAAATAAAATAAAAAAACCCATAATCTAGGCCATCTTTTACCCTCACTCAAGGCATGCACTTTCAATTTTTTGTCTTTTAAAGTATGGAATTTTCTCTAATTTTTTCCCCAAAAAAACTCACCTTAAATGTTTAAGCACTTCATATCACTTTGTACAAGCCTCTTTCACTATTTTTTTTTTTTTTGGTAAAATCACCTTCTATGACCACTCTTCAATCGGGTAAGAACTCTCCTTTCAACAATCCGATTTTTCTTTCCCTTCACGTATCTGAAATTAAAATTTGGACTCGTACCTTCTTCTTCTCCTTGCACACCATTCGTTTTTCAGATCTCTGTGCACACTCTGTAACAATGTGCCAAATCTATTTTGATACCACTTGTTGGGGACGAATGCACAACCATGAGGAAAAACTCAAGCAAACAATCATAAAACACAAGGAATTTACGGTGGTTCGGGAAGATTGCCTACATCTACTCGAAAAAACCAGGGAGTTTTTACTATTTCCTGAAAAAATCTCTACACCACTCTTCATCTCACAAAGTATTCTCCTTTGTTTATGACCTGGGTCTTCCACACAGAGGCAATATATAGGACCCAAAACCCTAATCCCCACATAATTACAACTTTAGTTGTGTCCATGTAATTGACCTAAATCCTATCCCAATTACAAATACAAACCAATTAAAATTATGTGAACCCGCAGAAATACAAGACACACCCAACCCCAACAAAAGAGGTGGCTAACGAGGGTGGCACCACTGATGGCTGCGTTAGCGTTGGCGGGTAAGGAACCAGGGTTGGGTGATCCAAGTGTGTAGTAATAAATGCGGCCAAGCAATTTGGTGACGAGGGAAACCAGAAGAGGTCATAGGAGTCGGTGAAGAAACAGATTCAGATCTTCTACAGCCTCCACAATAGTAGCCATCTTCTGGTCCTGGACTCTGCACATGACACGTGTAAAGTGAACAATCCAACGGCCATTTTTTAAACATTTGAAAAGTTTGAGTTAAAAGCAGTTGAATGCATTGCAAACCAAGCCGGACCAACTTGCAGCTTTCACACCTCCATTTTATGGAGTATTTGCCCCTAGATCTCTAAGATAGAGTGAGCTTTATCAAGTAGCAACTCAAATGACGGTAAGTGTGTCTTCCCCCTGTAACTGAAGACTAGACAGGAATAGATCTGAAAAAGAGTCTCATTCACATGGATTACAGGGATTACAGGTACCAATTAATCAACTACATCCATGCATGGTTTGAGGACTTGGTATCAGATCAGTATCGTTGGAAACCAATACAATGCTGATCCAAGGTCACTGACAAAAAGGTTAAAATTTAAATAAAACTGGTTTTATTTAAATATAGAGGTAAAACCGTCCGATATGGGCTGATTCGGATCATAATCATATCGGTGTCAACCAATCCCTATGCCCATAAGTAAAATCATGACTACTTCACTCTCTTCCTCGCCTCAAGATGATTCCCACCCAAAAAGAAGGGAAAAAAATAAAAATCTAGCTCATCCTTTTCCCTTACTTTGGCACTTTAAAACTTTTTATCTTTTTAAGTATGGAATTTTCTATAATTATATTTTTTTTCTCTCTTAATTTAACACTTCTTTTTTTTGGTAGAAAACACACTTCTTCTTTTGAGTGAAGGAAAAACTTATCATTTCACATATGTAATTAAAATAAAAAAATAAAAAAAAAATGTGTAACATGGACAAATCTTGAAAATGACATTATGATTAATTTCTTTCAATCATTTTTTAAATTCCATTTTATCCCGACTTAATTTTTAGAAAATAGATAGAGAGCAATCAAAAGAACATTACATCATTCTAAAGACATTTGACCATAGAGCTGTCATTCAAACAATTCCAATAAGTTTTTTTTTTTTTTTTTTTTTTGGAGAGGTACGTATTTACCATATCTTTAAGCCAAGGGTAAAGCTCTTTGTAACTAAGTCAGTTACAATAGATTTTGTAACCATTTTTTTATACCCTTGCCCATAACAAAGTACAATATCTCTCTCTTGAGGAGAATGGATCATCTGTACGTGAACGTACATCTCAAAGTCAATCACGTTTTAATTTTATTTTCATAAAAACCCTTCCTCCCATTGTAAATGACAAAAGTAGGAATCAGGTTTTAGTTAAGTAACTTCTGGTTTGCAATTGTTAAAGTCAACCCGACTCTTTTCTCTTCCTCCTCTATCTCAACGACCTTCTCCAAAATCATGTCAGCACATCTGCAACTACAATGTTTCATATGTGCTATCTTAGATGAGATCCTTCAACCTCATGAAACTCACAATCCTCAAAGTAATGGCTGCGAGCAATCAGAAGAGGATGATCGAGGAAGCCCTTGGTCGGTGTGAAAGGTTGCCACAGCCTCCTCCTAAGCACTAAGATGCAGCAATCGTTCTACATATATGATGAAATTGCTCTGATCGAGTCTCTGACCTGACTTGCCTGGGCATGCCGACAGATTATACTTATACTTCGCTTGCTTGCCACAAACAGTTTCTACCAAAAAATACCCACAAAATGTCCAATTATGAGGGACCACAAGTGCTATGCATATGGCCAACTATGAGGAGCTAGCCACACATAAGGGGGTGTTAGGGAGTAATTTAACCCTCATTGTTGAAGCTTGGGACCATAAATGACTTCATATATGACAGTCGGGCATCTTCTCCTAACAGTTCAGGTGGATGACTTCTGATTTACCTAAAAAGGCTCACCAATACTAGCGTGACATGTGGTAAGGCCACAACCATGTGGAGCGACATCCGATATGTCGGGTTATGCCCACATGCCACCTGGTTGGCCCAGATCAAGAAACTTAGTCATGTGAGGTTACTATCCTCATAGAGAAAGCAACAAACGTATCCTATAACAAAACAAGATCTCCCACCAATCAACAAAATAGAAACTCCCATTAGAACTGGACTTTCCAACTAATACTCTTCTAATAAGATTCAACTTATCATAACAAGCTCAGCGTGGATTGCAAGACTCATCGTCTTGAAGTGAGGCTCAACTTTTGCCTAGTCTGGCATATTAATAAGAGGCCTAAGGGTCAGGTAAAATCATTTAACCTATTCCCTTGAATTCCCTTGAATTATCTGCTGCTAAAGAGATCAGACTTAGGCATTAGAGAATACCTTGCCGGAGAAGACTGACTCTCCCTTGCTTATTTGTTCTTCTCTGCAGGTTTCATCCTTGGGGATCCATCTGACGGTTTCTTGACGCAACAACTTCATATACCAGTTGAGCCTCTGCCTAATAGCTTAAGCTTTTGGATTAAATAATTCAAGTAACATCAGTTCTTAGATTGGGTTTACACGTTCTTAGATTTGGTTTACGTTAAGATTTAAATTTGCAAGGATCAAGCACACGAATTGCTTAACCCCGAGTTGTATCATTTGTTCTGTATAAATGAAGGTTTATATATTAGAAACCCCTCTCTCTCCCCTATTGGAATAAAAACTACTACTCATGTGCCAAGTTCTGCCCGCGGCACAACTCTTCCCCACCACGCCTCCTTCCCCGGTACACCCCCTTTGAAGAAACGTCACCTAATATGGCAATCTCTTTTCATGATCCATGGGTCAGGTCCTAGGCCCATACCAATACATGGTCCTTACAACCCACGCTAAGCCTGGCCCAGCCCAGCCCAGCCCAATAAATTGCCTCTGATTATTACATTATATAAGAGCCGGAAAGTTCTACCCATGATAGAAACATTAATTTGAAAT
This sequence comes from Telopea speciosissima, assembly GCF_018873765.1. Classification (NCBI taxonomy): domain Eukaryota; kingdom Viridiplantae; phylum Streptophyta; class Magnoliopsida; order Proteales; family Proteaceae; genus Telopea; species Telopea speciosissima. Next base: position 54,651,370 of record NC_057926.1, on the reverse strand, counting down.
AAGTCAAACCCGCAATCTAGATTAATTAAAAATGAAAGGAAATATACATATAGAAACCATAATCTTATAACTTATAGTATGGATATGTTCATTTGGAAAATAATAAGTAGAAGAAATAAGATATAATATTATTAAGGGAGAATGTTCTCTATGCCGCAGTGCAGGCTGCGCCTAGGCACATGGGTTTGCCACTCAGGGAGGCAGAGTGGCCATTGCGCCCACCCCCATATTCCTAGGCGCAGCCTGCGCTGCAGCACAGAGAACAACACTCCTATTATTACTGAATAAATGGACTAATTTGGTTCCTATAACCAACAACCAAACATTGATTTGCACTACCATCTCCAATCCTCTATTTCCGATAACGACAATACTTTCATTTTCTTATTCTTCTCTTTCTTCATTATTTTTCATTATTATTGACTATATTATACCTTTTCTAGTTCTCTCATCTTTTGAGTGCATGTGTCTTTTACCAATTCTCCTTTGAAAGTTTTCCTTTCAAGTTTAAGTGTAACTTTGTAGAACTCAAAGAGACGTAACGTAGGAAAGTCCACTACTACTTGAAAAACAAAAAAAAATTGTTTTATCTGGGAAACACATACGCATTTGTCTTAGTTGCACCATTGAGGGTTTTTCAACCCATCCAAGTTGGATTGAAGCACACAAAGAAAGAGTCTATAGATGGAATCATTGCATGACATGTCACCTGTTCATAGGTGCTATACCCAAAGGTAGGGGGAATAACTAAAAGAATCATCCATAACATTTTGGTGTGTGCTATCGTCTATTACGTGCTATATACAATATAATCCTTCCGTCAGGAATTGATTAAGTTACACGCATAATCTTCTATCAAGTATGACTTTGAATAGAATTGATTGAAGGAAAGGATCCATGTAGCTGACTATTTTGTTATGATAAGACTGAATTGTTTTTGTTCATGCATAACGTTCACTATAAACATCAACCTAAGATTAAATCCTTTCTTTCTATTTTTTTTTTTTTTTTTTTTTATTTTTTTATTTTAAATGTATAAGAAAACTTTTGAGTGATGTAAATCAATAGCTTAGTATGGCATGATTCACATAAAGGAATAGTTCCCAAGTTCTCTTATTATATTAAAAGGTACCTCCTCCCCCTCCCCATTTTTTCTATTGGATACTAGAGCATAGGTTCTCTAACAGTTCATCTCACATGTAATTTTTGGCCCTAACAAATCTGGCCACATAGTCAACTACAAATTTCAAAATCCAATAAAAATAAGTTTTTGAAAATGGATGGTTCAAATTACAAGATATCAATACAATAAGACATAAGGGGCGTGGATTATTGAATTAAAGGGTTATGACCAAGGGTTAATTTAACACGTTGAAATTTGACAAATAGCAAATCCTACACATATAACTCGGTCATCCAATGGCTAGAGCTACCACATAACTTGTTCAAGGCCAAAACTTTCCACCACATAAGGCCCAAGTATTTTTATGTGGCGATTAATTAGATTAGGTTAAATTCTAAGAATTTTCTGAAGATAGATAGAACCCAAAAATGAAAAAAATAAAATAAAAAATTGGCAAAAGATAAATTTTTTTTATTTTTATGGAAGCGTAAATCCCAAAAGTCTAACCGACTTTGAAGACCGTAGAATGCCATACACAACACACGGTTTATGTTCTTTTAAGTTGACTTATGAAGAAGCATATTCCGTACATGGAGATCCAGATTCTCTCGATAAATTATAGAGACTTTGAACTCTGAAGAAACACTATAAAAACATACCATTCAAACGAGAGAGAAAACAATAACTGTTAGAGTCTTCTTGTCTTGTTTGGAAGGAAGGAAAAGGGGAGAGAGAGAGAGAGCTAGCTTGGTCCTAGGTAGCAAGCCATGGCTAGTGATCAGCTACAGGTGCTTAAAGCACTTGATGTGGCTAAGATCCAGTTATACCACTTCACTGCAATTGTGGTTGCTGGTATGGGTTTCTTCACCGATGCCTATGACCTCTTCTGTATTGGCCTCATCACCAAATTGATTGGCCGCATTTATTACTACAAACCTGGATCATCCACCCCTGGTACATTACCCAATGGCCCAAACTCAGCCATCACTGGTGTCGCACTCATAGGCACCCTCACTGGCCAGCTCTTCTTTGGGTGGCTGGGAGACAAGATGGGTCGAAAGCGTGTTTATGGTGTCACACTTATGCTCATGATTGTCTCCTCTATTGCCTCTGGCCTTTCCTTTGGTTCCAGCGCCAAAGGAGTGGTGGCTACCTTATGTTTCTTCAGGTTTTGGTTAGGTTTTGGTATTGGAGGTGACTACCCATTGTCAGCTACCATTATGTCCGAGTATGCTAACAAGAAGACCCGAGGTGCCTTCATCGCTGCAGTCTTCGCCATGCAAGGCTTTGGATACTTAGCCAGTGGAATCGTTGCTCTCATCGTTTCTTCAGCGTTCAACGCCTCTTACCCTGCTCCGGCTTACAAAGTTAACGCAGCCGCCTCCACTGTGCCACAGGCCGACTATGCCTGGCGAATAATATTGATGGTGGGTGCCCTTCCAGCAGCACTTACTTATTATTGGCGTATGAAGATGCCTGAGACCGCTCGTTACACAGCCCTCGTCGCCCATAATGCAAAAAAAGCAGCTGCAGATATGGCGACGGTGTTGCAAGTGGAGTTGGAAGCAGAACCAGACAAAGTGGAGAGAATGGCAATGTCGTCCTCCAACTCATATGGGTTTTTCTCTAAAGAATTCCTTCGTCGACATGGACTTCACTTACTTGGAACCTGTACAACATGGTTCTTCTTTGACATTGCGTTTTACAGTCAGAGTCTATTCCAAAAGGATGTCTTCACCGCAGTGAATTGGCTCCCTGCTGCAAACACCATGAGTGCAATTAAAGAGATGTACATGATAGCAAGGGCACAAACCATCATTGCTCTTTGTGGTACCATTCCTGGGTACTGGTTTTCGGTGGCCTTCATTGATTACATTGGTAGATTTGTAATTCAGTTGATGGGTTTCTTCTTCATGATGGTCTTCATGCTTGGACTCGCCATTCCTTACCCTCACTGGAAGACTTCTGGGAACCAGGCTGGCTTCTTAGTCCTGTATGCGTTCACCTTCTTCTTTTCCAATTTCGGGCCTAATGCCACAACTTTTGTGGTGCCAGCGGAAATATTCCCGGCAAGATTTAGGTCAACTTGCCACGGCATATCAGCAGCATCTGGTAAAGCTGGGGCAATTGTCGGAGCATTTGGCTTCGTGTATGCCTCAGGGACATCACCTGGCATCGGTTTACAAAACACATTTTACATGCTTGCTGCAACCGACTTCTTGGGACTGATGTTTACGTTCTTGGTGCCCGATGCCAAGGGAAAATCTCTTGAGGAAATATCCGGTGATGCCGCCGAGTCTGAAGAAGGAAATGGGATGGAGGAGATTGTTTCTGCTTAATCCTTCACTAAATCTGTGGATATTTTTTATGCTATATGGTTGTAATGTTTCTTCTTTGTTTTCTATGTGAACTACATTGTTCTCTTTCATAAGAGATTTCAATATCTTATGAGCCTCATTTGTTGTATAATATATGTCGTATGTATTCTTAGTTATGTGTTTATCAAACCTGAATTTTTAATTGGGAAAATATCATCCCTTCCCTTCTAAGTTTCCTTAATATCAATTCAGTACCCAAGTTTTGAAAAATGATAATGTCCCCACTATATTTTAAGGATTCTATCTACCGTATCTTAAGTGACTAACTCTATTAAAATAGCATATAAAAAAAGACGATATTACCCTTTTTAATTAGAGTTAAAAGTCAAAAGCCTTTCTCCCTTACAACAGGGGAAATCGAGAGAGAAGAAGAAGAGGGAGAAAGAAGAAGGCGCCAGCAAGCATCTTCCGCCATTGACTACCTACAAGCTTCCTTCGTCAGAAGTCCGACACGGAGCGAGCTCTGGTGATGGTAGAGCTGCTCTACCGGGTGCCGGTGAGTTGCACGGCCTTCGCTTCCCACACGCTGATGGTTCTGATTCTTGTGAAGATCATATTGAAGATATCAGATAGGGCAATAGAGTACGCAGTGGGTGCTCTGTTGTCACTGTGCTCTGTGTCGGAGCAGTTGCAGAGGGATGCAGTGGCGTGCGGGGTGGTGCAGCTCTTGCTTTGCTGGTGCAGAGCGATTGTACGAAGCGAGCCAAGCTCAAGGCACAGTTGCTGCTTAAGCTTCTTAAAGAGTTATGGTCCGATCATTTCATTGCCAATTCTGACGATTTTGGTGGCACTGATGTTGTTCTCTTTTGAGATTCTTCTTTCTTTTTTTTTGTTTTTTTCTCTTGAAATTCTTTCTCTACGTTCTCATCCTGTTTGGTTGAATGATTCATGCCCAACCAAAATGAAGGTCTACCCAGAAAGCAAAACGAAGGGATGAGAAAGAGAAATTGAGTTTCAGATTATTAGTAAATAGACAAAGTGACAAACAGAACATCTTGTATATATTTTTTAGATTCTGTATGTAAGAATTGTTAGGGTTAGGGTTTTAAGCACAAGGTTGCTTAAAGCATTACACCCTGAGTATCTAGTTTGGAATACCCAGACTGTTGCCTCCAGCTAGTATATATAGGGAAACTAGGGTTTAGGTCAGATGGGCTAGTTACTAGATTGCCCCTCACAGCCTGGGCATTAATACAAGTAGGATTATATTAGAACATATGAAGGGATATTACATAAATACCCTTACAATCTCCTCCTATGTTCTACATATATCCATTACACATGTATAGGAACCATTGTTCAATCAGTAATTGAATCAATATAAATTGAATATCAATAATCCAATCAATCAAATAAGAAATAAGTAAACTTCAAGAAATAAAACTAGGGTTTTAGATCAAAACTAAACCCAATAATAAATCCGACGTTCCACATGCAAGTGGCTAAACCAAAAGAAATAATCAAAAGGAAAAGTTCTTGCAATCCATGTGACTTTACTCATCAAGTAAGTCATCCTCATCGAGATCCAGATTCAACCGTTCTCCTCCATCTTCGTCATTCTCTGTAATTTGTCAAATATGAATTTCATAAGATATTATGAATTCAATCATTTGCACAATAGTATCTAGTTCAACATTAAGAACTTAGTACATTTCATATATGGTTGAAGGTAAATCAAAAAATAATAAGCATCATCATCAAGTTTCTTTACAAGAACTCGATCCTATATAGTCTCTATCATAAGGACCATACCATGTTTCCATTTGGAATACTGTGTTCGTCATATCAGTCATAGATTTATGTTGTATCATCAAATTTGGAATGGTACACCATACTATAAAAGACATGTCATCAAATTTGGAATGACATAAAGACTAGCACAATATCATTGAAACATATTAGACATTTTTCATATTCCTTTGTGGAATAACAAAGTAAGCAGACTTCACATAAAAATTTGCTACACCATCAAGTTTGGAATGGTTTCACAAACTCCCATACTCAGTAACCTAATTAAGTTATCTAAAACATGTAAACTATCCCGAATGCTTACCAAGGCTAGATGAGATTCGAATAATTCAAAATAATACTGGGTTAGGTTAAGACCTGACTAAATGGTCTTTAACCCCATCTCCCCTGTAGTTTTGAATGTTCGATCTTTGTTCAATCCCTTTGTAAGGGCATCTGTCGTATTATCCTTCGATCTCACATCAATCAAAGTGATAATCCCTTGTTCTGTTCTATAATTCAGCATGGCCTGTTTCAGCCTGATGTGTCTCCTTTTACCATTAAAGAGTGAGTTATTCACAATCGTCTTTGTTGCTTGATTATCACAGAATATAGGTATAGAGTTTAACTTAAAACTCCTCAATGGAATATCTATGATCAGATCCTTTATCCACTCTGCTTCATCTCCCGCAGAAGCTAAAGCATAAAGTTTCGATTCCATAGATGACAGAGCAATACTAGTTTGTCTCTTGGATTTCCATGCTACAGCTGCTCCTCCTAGTGTAAATACATAATCACTGGTGGATCTGCTGTCTCCCAAATCTGAGCACCAAGATGCATCAGAATATCCTTCCAAAGTTGGAGGATGTCCAGTATAACATAAAGCATAACCTTGAGTACCCTTAAGGTATCTCATCAGCCTCGATAGGGCATCCCAATGCTCTTTTTCAGGATTACTAGTGAAACGACTCAGCATGCCTACCGTAAAGGCTATGTCTGGCCTAGTGCAACTCATTGCATACATGAGACTACCAATCAGTTTAGAATAATCTAACTGATTCACGGTGTCACCTGTGTTAGGTTTCAACTGTTTATTATAGTCATAGGGTGTCTCAATCGGTTTATAATCACTGTATCCCCAACTAGAAAGTAGCTTCTCAATGTAATGAGTCTGACTAAGGGTGATCCCTTGCTCACTGAAGCTTACTCTCATCCCAAGAATGGTGTCTACCACACCAAGATCTTTCATGTCGAATTCTTTGGACAAGATTTTTTTCATGTCACTCACTACAAAGAGATCAGAACCTAGAATCAACATGTCATCTACATACAAGTAAATAATCGCGACCTTGTTTTACTCAGACAAAAAATAAAGGCACTTATCCGAGTTGCTGGTTTGAAAACCAAGGCTCTTTACTGTCTTGTCAAACTTCTCATGCCACAATTTAGGTGCTTGTTTAAGACCATAGAGAGATTTGCTTAATTTACAAACTCTTTTTTCAGAACCTTCCATGACAAACTCTTTAGATTGGTTCATGTAGATTTCTTCTGTTAGGTCTCCATTAAGGAAAGTCATTTTTACATCCATTTGATGCACAACATAGTGCTTAATAGATACTATGGCAAGAAGAATCCTTATTGTTGCCAAATGGCAAACCGGGGAGTAGATGTCAAAATAATCTATCCCTCTCACCTGTTTATAGCCCTTAACTACTAATCGTGCTTTATACCTGGCCATAGACCCATCCGGATTAAGTTTCTTCTTCAGTACCCACTTACACCCTATTGTCTTGGCCCCTCTAGGCAGATCAACAAGGTGACAGGTCTCATTCTGCATTAAAGAGCTCATTTCCTCATCAATGGCATCTTTCCATAACAGTGAGTCCCTAGATCTCATCGCTTCCTTATAGGTGGATGGATCAGCCTTTAAATGAGAGGTCACAAAATCCTCACCAAAATTCTTGGGTACTCGATCTCTAGTAGATACTCTTCTAGATTCTGATTCAAGGAGCATTGTGGGAGTAGTGTCAGAAATAATTGATTCAGATTCCAAAGGTGATTCTGTAACCACTTCAGTCAGACCAGGCATGGTCAGGCCTTTATCTCTAAGGAGTTTATCCTCAAAGAATATAACATCCCTAGATTCTATCACCACATTGATTGATAGATCCAAAAACCGGTCTGCAACACTGTCTTCTGCACAACCTAGATATACACAAGTGTTTGTTCTAGTTCCCACCTTAGGTCTCCTAGGGTCTTGTATCCTAACATAAGCTATACAGCCCCAAACCTTAAGAGTGTCATATCTACAGTGATGATTATGCCATAGTTCATAAGGTGTAGAAGTCAGTTTTGAATGTGGTAGTCTATTTAGAATGTGATTTGCAGTCAACACTGCTTCTCCCCAATAGCAAGAGGGCATGCCGGCTGTCAATAACATGGAGTTTAACATCTCTGTTAACGTCCTGTTCTTTCTTTCAGCTATGCCATTTGATTGAGGTGAGTAAGGAGCAGTAGTTTCAAGGATTATGCCTGCAGAGGCACAGAATTCCTTGAACTCTGTCAATTTGTATTCTCCTCCCCTATCACTTCTCAATCTTTTAATTTTCAAGTTTAACTGATTTTCTACCCTATTCTTGAAAATTTTAAAAATTTTAAATACTTCATCTTTAGATTTTAACAGGTATAAATGATAATATCTAGAAAAATCGTCTATAAATGTTATCAAATACTTCCGACCTCCTTTAGTTGTGTAAAGTCACAAATGTCAGAATGTATAAGTTCAAGAAGTTGAGTGCTCCTAGAAACTGGTCTGAACGATTTTTTAGTTATTTTGGTTTGAGCACACACTTCACATCTGTTAAATCTAATTGAAGTGTCTAATGGTAAATTATGAGTTTTAGCTAGTTTGAGCATTTTCCTATAGTTCACATGTCCTAACCTACATTGTCTGTTAACTCCTTTTATTTTGGATGTGCTTATAATTTGAATGGATTGCTTAAAGCATTACACCCTGAATATCTAGTTTGAAATACCCAGACTGCTGCCTCCAGCTAGTATATATAGGGAAACTAGGGTTTAGGTTAGATGGGCTAATTACTAGATTGTCCCTCACAGCCTGGGCATTAATACAAGTAGGATTATATTAGAACATATGAAGGGATATTACATAAATACCCTTACAATAATTTTGTTCTTTTCAATTAGAATCAAGAATAGATTTTTCAGTAGGAGTAAAATTGAAAAAAAAGAAATCTGAAATTGTATCATTCCATTAGAGATGATCATCGTCATTCATTGTTTCATATGATTACATCATCTGTTTAAGTTTCTTGGTAGGCACCGACAGAATAAGTTCTCTGCTTTGACTTCAATTTAAAAAGAAAGGCTTGACCATGACGGTGGTGCTGGCGGAAGGAGACGAAGAAGGAGAAACACGGATAGGAAGAAGAGGAATAAAAAGACACGCGAAGAGGAATAAGAGGCAAGAAAATCTTGCGGTGGTGTTCGTCGTTTATGCGAAAGAGTTCAATGAGATCTTTTTGATGTTGCAGGTGTGAGGCATGCGAGGAAGAAGAAGCAGATACAGAAACCAAAAAGGGGTTTTTGGGGAAAAAAAGATGAAAAAGGTGTTTTGGGATTGACGAGGGTAAAAATAGAATTAAATTAGATTAACGGTAATCTGGGGTTTTAGAAAAATTGGACATGTCCAAGTTATCACGTTGGGTTATGACCGCACGGCACCCGACTGGCCTGGATCAAGAAACTTGTGAGGATACAATCCCCACAGAGAAAGCAACAAACGTATCCTAAAAAGAAACAAGATCTCCCACCCATCTAAAAAATAAAAGCTCCCATTAGAGGTGGACTCTCCAATCAATACGCTTCTAATAAGATTGATCAACTTATCATAACAAGCTCAGCATGGAGCGCAAGACTCATCGTCTCCTAGGGAGGCTCAACTTTTATCTAGTCTGGCATATAAATAGGAGGCCTAAGGGTCAGGTAAAATCATCTAACCTATTCCCTTGAATTCCCTTGCATTGTCTGTTGCTAAAAAGACCTGACTTAAGCATCAAAAAGTACCCCACCAGAGAAGACTAACTCTCCCTTGCTTATTTGTTCTTTGTAGGTTTCATCCTGGGGGATCCATCTGACGATTTCTTGACACAACAACTTCATATACCAATTGAGCCTCTGCCTAATAGCTTAAGCTTTTGGATTAAATAATTCAATTAAGATTAGTTCTTTGATCGGGTTTATACGTTCTTAAATTTGGTTTACATTAAGATTTAAATTTGCAACGATCAAGCACACAAATTGCTTAAGCCCAAATTGTATCATTTGTTCTGTATAAATGACGGGTTATATATTAGAAACCCCTCTCTCTCCCCTCTTGGAATAAAAACTACTCATATGCCAAGTTTTGTGCGCCCACGGCACAGCTCTTCCCACCGCGCCCTCTTCCCCGGCACACCCCATTTGAAGAAACGCCAACTAATATGGCAATCTCTGTTCATGATCCATGGGTCAGGTCCTAAGCCCATACCAATACATGGTCCTTACAACCCACGCTAAGCCTGGCCCAGCCCAGCCCAATAAATTGCCTCTGATTATTACATTATATAAGAGCCGGAAAGTTCTACCCATGATAGAAACCTTAATTTGAAATAAGTCAAACCCGCAATCTAGGTTAATAAAAAATGAAGGGGAATATACATATAGAAATCATAATCTTACAACTTATAGTATAGATATGTTCATTTGGAAAATAATAACTAGAAGAAATAAGAAATAAGATATAATATTGAAAAATAATAAGTAGAAGAAATAAGATATAATATTATTAAGGGAGAATGTTCTCTGTGCCGTAGCGCAAGTTGCGCCTAGGCACATGGGGCTGCCACTCAGGGGGCAGAGTGATCATTGCATCCACCCCCTTGTTCCTGGGCGCAGCCTGCGCTGCGGCACAGAGAACAGCGCTCCTATTATTAATGAATAAAAGGATTAACTTGGTTCCTATAAGCATCAACTAAACATTGATTTGTATTCCCATCTCCAATCCTCTATTTCCGATAACGACAATACTTTCGTGTTCTTATTCTTCTCTTTCTTCATTATTTTTAATTATTATTGACTATATTATACCTTTTCTAATTCTCTCCTCTTTTGAGTGTATGTGTACACAATAAAGTGTTCTTTCTTTTACCAATTCTCCCTTGAAAGTTTTTCTTTCAAGTTTAAGTGTAACTTCGTAGAACGCGAAGAGACGTATTGTAAGAAAGTCCACCACTACTTGAGAAACAAAAAAAAAAAAAATTTTGTTTTATCCGGGAGACCGACACGCATTTGTCTTAGTTGCATCATTGAGGGTTTTTCAACCTATCCAAGTTTGATTGAAGCACACAAAGAAAGAGTATATGGAGGAATCATTGCATGACATGTCACCCGTACATAGGTGCTATACCCAAAGGCAAGGGGACTTAACTCCTCTCAGGTTCTTTGCCCGGTCAGGTTCATAGGTTCCTCTCATAGGGGATCGGAAATGATGACCTCACCCCCTGCCCAAACACACTACCCGGGTGGGGTGAGGGCGTCATTTCCGCCCTCCCTATGAGAGGAACCTACGAACCTGACCGGGCAGGGAACCTGAGAGGAGAAAAGGGAATAACTAAAAGAATTAGTCATAACACTTTGGTGTGCGCTATCGTCTATTACGTGCTATATACAATATAATCCTTCCGTCAGGAATTGATTAAATTACACGCATAATCTTCTACCAAGTATAACTTTGAATAGAATTGATTGGAAGAAATGATCCATATAGCTGACCCTATTTAGTTATGATAACGTTGAATTGTTATTGTTCATGCATAACCTTCACTATAAACATCAACCTAAGATTAAATTCTTTCTTTCTTTCTTTCTTTCTTTTTTTAAATTTTAAATGTATAAGAAAACTTTGGAGTGAAGTAAATCAATACCTTAGTATGGCATGATTCGCATGAAGGAATAGTTCCCAATTAAGTTCTCTTATTATATTAAAAGGTACCCCTCCCCATCCCCCTTTTTTTCTACTGGATACTAGAGCATAGGTTCTCTAGCAGTCTATCTCACATGTAATTTTTGGCTCTAACAAATCTGACCACACAGTGAAATATAATTTTCAAAATCCAATAAAAATAAAATTTGTGAAAATCGATGATTAAGATTACAAGATATCAATACAATAAGACATAAGGGGGGTGGATTATTGAATTAAAGAGTTATGACCAAGGGTTAATTTAAAACTTTGAATTTTGACAAATAGCAAATCCTACACATATATAACTTGTTCATCTAATCGCTAGAGCTACCACATAACTTGTTCAAGGGCAAATTTTCCACCACATAAGGCCCAAGTATTTGTATGTGGTGATTAATCAGATTAGGCTAAATTCTAAGAATTTTCTAACGATAGATAAAACCCAAAAATGAAAAAAAAAAAAAAAAATTGACAAAAGATAGATTTTATTTTTTTATGAAAATGTAATCACACAAATCACGCACCAATCCAAAAGACTAACTGACTTTTAAGACCCCGATATACACAACACATGGTTTATGTTCTTTTAAGTTGACTTATGAAGAAGCACATTCCGTACATGGAGGTCTAGATTCTCACAATAAATTATAGAGAGACTTTGAACTCTGAAGCAACACTATAAAAACATACCATTCTGAATGATTGTTGCAAGAAATTTGCAAGAAAAAGGCTAACGAGAGAGAAAACAATAACTGTTAGTCTTCTTGTCTTGTGTGGAAGGAAGGAAAAGGGGAGAAAGAGAGAGAGAGAGCTAGCTAGGTCCCAGGTAGCAAGCCATGGCTAGGGATCAGCTACAGGTGCTTAAAGCACTTGATGTGGCTAAGATCCAGTTATACCACTTCAGAGCAATTGTGATTGCTGGGATGGGTTTCTTCACCGACGCCTATGACCTCTTCTGTATTGGCCTCATCACCAAATTGATTGGCCGCATTTATTACTACAAACCTGGATCAAATACCCCTGGTACATTACCCACCAGAGCAAACTAGGCCATTACTGGTGTCGCCCTCGTTGGCACCGTCGCCGGCCAGCTCTTCTTTGGGTGGCTCGGTGACAAGATGGGTCGAAAGCGTGTGTATGGTGTCACACTTATGCTCATGGTCATCAGCTCTATTGCCTCTGGCCTTTCCTTTGGTTCCACAGCCAATGGAGTGGTGGCTATCTTATGTTTCTTCAGGTTCTGGTTAGGTTTCGGCATTGGAGGTGACTACCCATTATCGGTTACCATAATGTCCGAGTATGCTAATAAGAAGACCCGAGGTGCCTTCATCGCTGCAGTCTTCGCCATGCAAGGCTTTGGATACTTAGCCAGTGGAATCGTCGCTCTCATCGTTTCTTCAGCGTTCAACGCCTATTACCCTGCACCTATTAACACAGTGGCGAATAATATTGATGGTGGGTACCCTTCCAGCAGCACTTACTTACTATTGGCGTATGAAGATGCCTGAGACCGCTCGTTACACTGCCCTTGTTGCCCGGAATGCCAAAAAGGCAGCTGCGGATATGGTGACGGTGTTGCAAGTGGAGTTGGAAGCAGAGCCAGACAAAGTGGAGAGTATGGTAATGTCGTCCTCCAACTCATATGGCTTGTTCTCTAAGGAATTCCTTCGTCGACATGGGCTTCATTTACTTGGAACCTCCACAACATGGTTCTTTTTTGACATTGCGTTTTACAGTCAGACTCTGTTCTAGAATGACATCTTCACCGCAGTGAATTGGCTCCCTCCTGCAAACACCATGAATGCAATTCAAGAGATGTACATGATTGCGAGGGCACAAACCATCATTGCCCTTTGTGGTACTATTCCTGGGTATTGGTTTTCGGTGGCCTTCATTGATCACATTGGTAGGTTTGTAATTCAGTTGATGGGTTTCTTCTTCATGTTGGTCTTCATGCTTGGACTCGCCATTCCTTACAATAATCACTGGAAGATTCCTGGGAACCAGGTTGGCTTCCTAGTCATGTATGCATTCACCTCTTCTTTTCCAATTTCGGGCCTAATGCCACAACTTTTGTGGTGCCGGCCGAAATATTCCCGGCAAGATTTAGGTCAACTTGTCACGGTATATCGGCAGCATCTGGTAAGGCTGGGGCAATCGTTGGGACATTCGGCTTCTTGTATATACGTACACAAAAGACATTGTACCTGTTTGTTGCAGCCGACTTCTTGGGATTGATTTTTATGTTCTTGGTGCCCGATGCCAAGGGAAAATCTCTTGAGGAAATATCTGGAGATGCCGAGTCTGACGAAGGAAATGAGATGGAGGAGACGAGTCTTGTTTCTGTTTAATCCTTCACTGAATCCTTCTTGGGATATTTTTTTATTCAATATGGTTGTAATGTTTCTTCTTTGTCTTTTATGTGAACAGAAAAAAATATTTCAATATCTTATGAGCATCATTTGTTGCATAATAAATGTTGTATGTATTCTTAGTTATATGTTCATCAAAAACTTGAATTTCTATTTATTACCGAAAATTTTTTTGTTGATATTTTTATTTAATTATTAGTTTATATATTATGTGTGATTATTGATGCACTATGGATGTCCTTAACTTTTCACTTAAAATCATTCTCAATTAACTAGGTATAGGACTGGGCAATCTATTCATATGATCGTTACTCTATATCCTTAGGTATTCACTTAAAATCGTTCTCAACTAGATTTTTGCAAAACCCTCCCAACCCCCTCTCCCCTCCCCCTTCCCCCCTCCTTCATGCTAGCCTCCACCATTGCTTTCACACCTCCATTGTGGATGTAGTTGCCCCTTGATCTCTAAGATAGAGCAAGCTTTATCAAGTATCAACTTAGATGAGGGCAATTGTGTCTTCCCCAATAAGTTAAGATCAAGCAAGAGTAGATCTTAAAATGAATCTCATCCACATGGATTGCAGATACCAATTAATCAACTACATCACTCTCTAGCTAGCTTCCTCCTCTAAAGATGACACCTACCCAAAAAATAAAATTAAAAAAAAAAAAAAACCATAATCTAGGCCATCATTTACCCTCACTCAAGGCACTTTCAATTTTTATCTTTTAAAGTATGGAAATTCTATAATTCCCCCCCCCCCCCAAAAAAAAAAAAACTCACCTTAAACGTATAAGCACTTCATATCACTTTGTACGAACCTCTTCCACTATTTTTTTTTCCTGGTAAAATTCACCTTCTGTGACCACTCTTCAATTTGGTAAGAACTCTTTCTTTCTACAATTCGATTTCTCTTTCCCTACGTCTATCTGAAATTAAAACTTGGAATTGTACGTTCTTCTTCTACTTGCACAGCATCCGTTTCTAGATCTTTGTGCACACTCTGCAACGATATGCCGAACTTCATTTTGATATCACATTTCGGGGACAAATACACAACCATGAGAAAAAACCCAATCAAACAACGTAATTGACCCAAATCCCATTCCAATTGTATATATAAACCAATTAAAATTATGTGAACCAGCAGAATACAAGACACACCCAACCCAACACTATAAGGGCCCACACATAAAAGGGTGTTAGGGAGTAATCCCTCATTGATGAAGCTTGGGACCTTAAATTGACTTTGTATAACAGTTGGGAATCTTCTCCTGACAGCTTAGGTGGATGACTTTATATAACAAGATTTCGGATTAAATAATTCAATTAAGATTAGATCTTAGAATCGGTTTACACATTCATAGATTCTGTTATCATGATTTGGATTCGCAAGGATCAAGCACACGAATTGCTTAAGCCCGAATTGTACCCTTTGTTCTGTATAAATAGCAGTTTATACATTAGAAATCCCTCTCTCCGCACTCTTGGAATCAAAACAACTTATATGTGCCAAGTTCTGCCCACGGCAACTCTTGGCCCATCCCCTTCGAAGAAACACCTTCTAAGATGGCAATCTTTGTCCATGATCCATGGGTCAGGTCCTAGGCCCATACCAATACATGGTCCTTACAACCCACGTTAGGCCTGGGCCAGCCCAATAAATTGCCTCGATGGCTTTAGAGTGGTAATTCTTTTTCCTATTTTTTAACATATTATTTTCATTTCATCCAAAAGAAAAATTATCAGGTCCTCAGCTTCACTATGAAGCTATATATATCTAGTGAAATAATATGATTCTTGGCCTACCATATATCAAAATAGGAGTGGATCCATATGATAAAGGATCCTCTAGCAATCTCAATGGTAAAATTTTAGTCCAAGATAAGTAACAAAAAATTGCCATACGAGGAAAATGCATATAAAATACAAAAAAAAATGAATGTAGTTTTGAGTCACCTCAAATTATTTTAGAATAAAATTACCAATGAGATAGTTGTGGGGTCCTCTATCAAATCGATCCATGTATGGGTGCATGACAGTGCAATCAGACTGGGATGTCGTGGCCTAGCTTTGTCAGCCTCAAGGCAAGCTAACCTTGACCCTACGTGTCGGCCAAGTGTTTTAAAACCCAAATCAGCTTGGGGTTCCCAGCCCCAGACTGAGGTCGGCCTGATGTATCTCAGCTTAGGCCAGACTATTAGGCTCAGTGTGGGTCGGGCATGGCTTTGTTTTTATCTTTTTCATGTTTTATCGAATAATAATTATTAAACAATGGTTTCTATTAAATGTAAATTATGATACTTAATCCTTGACACTTATCTTTGTATACATTTATACATATGTATGTAGATATATATTTTTACATATTATGTCCTGAAGCATCATACTTCACTAAGGATGGTGAAGCACAATAATTCCCTCAAAAATCAGATAAAAATTTGGCTGCTGCCCAGGTTGCAGCTATGTTCTTGCTGCCCCAATTGAAGGCGTCGATTTGAAATCCAGAAGAGTATTTTGGAAAGTACAAAAACCTAAGAGGGTATTACTCAAAGGGGAAAAGGATTATTCCAAATTTGCGCCTACTATTGGGGGTCATAGCCAGGAGGAACATGGTTGCAGCCAAATTTTTTCCTCAAAAACCACTAAATGATTTTTGTCTATTTGGATTCAAATCTTTCACTCCAAAGAGAATATACCATCTCCTCTAGAGTTTAGATTTTAGATACCAAGAGATAGAGATCGAACTCTAAAAAAAAGTTCAAAACTGACATGAAATCTAAGAGGAGCTGAGCATTAAAATAGAGCAACACAGAAAAAACCCAAGTCCTTGGAAGGTTGTTCATAGATATTATCTGTGTGAAGAATGTGTGATAGATATTAAATTGTAAGGTTCTGGTTTTAATAGGATTAATCTTATCTTTACTATCGACTCAGTTGCTTGGTCCTCATTCCTGAAACACTCTCTTCAGAAAATCTCTGAAGCAACCTTACCAGATTTCATGGCTGCCTCTTCAACTTCTTCATTAACTGTACCAAGCAATGCCCACAAAAAAAACTTCTTATCATCTGCACCCAAGAAACAGAATTTCTCTTTCCTGTCAATTTCAAGCCCAAGAACTACACATAGTGGTAAGGTATCATCTAATGCGGCCCAGTACACAGAAATTTTGGCTGATGAAGATATTGATAAGATTAAGAGACTCCAAAATGGTCCAGATGTGCGTGGCGTTGCAATTGAAGGTGAGAAGGGTCGAACAGTGGATCTGACTCCCCCTGCAATCGAAGCAATTGCAGAAAGCTTTGGTGAGTGGGTGATTGATGGTCTAAAGAAGAAAGAAAATGGACGAGCTGTGAAGGATGTTAGAGTTTCATTTGGGAGAGACCCTCGAATCTCAGGGCCATCGTTGAGTGCAGCTGCATTTATGGGTCTTGCCCGTGCGGGTTGTTTGGTGTTCGACATGGGACTTGCAACCACTCCTGCTTGTTTTATGAGTACTTTACTACAGCCATTCACCTTTGATGCTTCAATCATGGTGAGACATTGTGAGATTAGGGTTTTGTGATTGATTGAAAGTGTGGTGAATTGGGTTTTTTTTTTCTTGTGGTGTAGATGACAGCTTCTCACTTACCATATACGAGGAATGGGCTCAAGTTTTTCACACCAAAGGGGGGATTGACGGCGACGGTGGTGGAGGAGTTATGCGAACGAGGTGCACGGAAGTATGCCAATAGGATGATGAAGGTGTCGGTGACTGTGAATCCTACGAGGAGAGTAGATTTCATGAGCGCATACGCCGGGCACCTGAGGGACATAATCAAGGGAAGAGTGAACCATCCCCTTCATTATGACACTCCACTTGAGGGTTTTCAGGTCTCTCTCTCTTTCTCTCTTTCTCTCTTTCTCTCTATCAACATGATGGATCATTGAACATGAAAATACAAACTAGAGATTCAATAAGAAACTCGTACTTGAATCCATATCGTTTGAAGAAGATGATCCTCTACGATTCTAGTATTCTCAGTTAGTCTTGTCTGCTTTCTATTCAAAAGTAAGGGTTAGCAATTAATGGGCATTGCTACTAATTTATAGACCGAAAGCAGAGATCAATACTATAATTAAGAATAATTACTATCTCTCCCATAAAAATGACATAATTGTAATAAGGTCCACACCTTAACTATTACTTTATACTTTAAGGTAGTTAACTGGAAAGCCCATTACCCATTAACAAGATCACTTCCAGTATTTGGCTCCATCAAACGACCCATTAGCCAACACCCTTCTACTAATCTAAACCTATGCAATGATTGTGCTAAGTCCCTTACATGTGGAAAAGCATTACAAGAATAACTAATTTTGAACAAACATAAAAGATTTTGCTAGGGCAATTAGAACCTTCATGGAGGAACATTATGACTCCAATATAAGCATATTGGGGTAGCCCTTAAATGACGGGTAGGGAAAAAAATTGAAGAATAAGATCCCTTGGAATCAAAATTACACATCCACACTGTCTCTCTTCTTCTTTGACACTATCTCTCCTCTTCCCCTATTGACAAAAACGGATCGATGCCCACCCGTTGGTGTTGCGTGGAAAACCCTTCCCACTTTGGCATCGTGAGAAATCTTCTCCCCAAGAATTATTTAACTTCAAGCACAGACTTGAGCCATGCTTCAACTTGAATTGCCTTGGGCCTTCAGAATAATAGTGGGCCAGTTCAGTTCAATAGCTAAGATGGGCTTTGGAGTTTGGAGATTTAAATTAGAATCCAACCCATGAATTACAGTGGGTTTATATTCTTAGCTTCATCAACATTTTATGGCAGTAGATCTGAATCCTAGTACCTAGTGGGTGCCCAAATCCGTAATAAGAAATCTATTGAGCTAAAGAAATGGCCCTGTTTGAGGATTTTTACTCTTCTTGTAGTTAAATTTTTGCAGATAATTGTGAATGCTGGGAATGGATCAGGAGGATTCTTTACATGGGACGTTTTAGACAAGCTCGGCGCAGATACATTTGGTTCTCTAAACCTCAATCCAGATGGAATGTTTCCTAACCACATTCCAAATCCTGAGGACAAGGTTGCCATGTCGCTCACCAGAACCTCAGTATTGGAGAACTCAGCAAACCTTGGAATTGTTTTTGACACTGATGTTGATCGAAGCGGTGTAGTTGATGAAAAGGGAAACCCAATTAATGGAGACAGGCTCATAGCTCTCATGGCAGCCATTGTCTTGAAGGAACACCCTGGCACTACCATTGTCACTGATGCTCGTACTAGCATGGCCCTTACTCAATTCATCACCAATAGAGGGGGTCATCACTGCCTCTACCGTGTTGGCTATCGGAATGTCATCGACAAAGGCATTCAACTAAACAAGGAAGGCATTGAGGCACATTTAATGATGGAAACATCTGGACATGGAGCTCTGAAAGAAAATCACTTCCTTGATGATGGTAACTCTAATGCACTTTCTTTTCCTATTTGGTTCTCTTTGAGGAAAAAAAGCAAACACATATCATGCAATGCAGGAAACACCCTTGGTCTTGTGGTTAGTTCTCTATAGCTCTTGACCTGCCATGATTCTTATTTGCAGGGGCTTACATGGTAGTGAAGATCATAATTGAAATGGTACGCATGAAGCTTTCTGGTTCAGATGAAGGAATTGGAAGTCTTATAAAAGAACTTGAAGATCCAGCTGAGTCTGTAGAGCTTCGGATGAACATACTTTCTGCGCCAAGATATGCAAAGGCAAAGGGTGCTGAGGCAGTTGAGAAATTCAGAAACTATGTAGAGGTGTTGATCCACTCCTTACCCTTATGTTCTTGCTAGTTAATTTGCTGCCAAATCATAATCTCATTCCATTTTACATATTTTAGTTCAAGCTGAAGAAAAGCCTTTATATAGCTTATAGAGTGTTGACAGTAGACCCAATATGTTACTTCTCTTCTGTGAAGAAAAAATGTGAATAAGGGTGTGATAATACCAGCATCTACAATTCTACATTACCAGAACAGAAGAAATATTATAGTACAGGCCCTTTACTAATCTAATACACCATTTTGAGAAAGTGTAATTAACCCCTCTTTATTTGTAGGAAGGAAGGCTCACAGGATGGGAGTTGGATTCCTGTGGAGACTGTTGGGTAAGTGAGGGCTGCCTTGTAGACTCAAACGATACACCGGCTGCCATTGATGCTCAAATGTACAGGTGAAAATATACATTACATATAACTTCATCTCTATTTAAGTTTTTATTTAGCATTCAACATGGAAAATCCTTACAATTCAAGTTGTGAACATGTAGGGCTAAAGTTTCAGATGAAGAACATGGAGAGCATGGTTGGGTACACATAAGACAGAGTATTCATAATCCAAACATTGCTGTAAATATGCAATCATCAGTTCAAGGGGGATGCTTATCCATGACGAGAATTCTGCTCGATAAGTATGTGCCATTAACCCATCCTATTCCATATAAATTTGGATTCAAACAAATGCTTCATTCTGCAATCATCACTTTGATTGTTTCAACCTTTCCTCAGGTTCCTATTGGCTAGTGATATGGATAGAATCCTGGACATCACTCAAATTGAAAGGTATGCAAGAAATGGTTATACAAGTTGAGATGGGGTTCTTCAATACAAGTGCACAAACAGGCTCAGTAAAGTAAAAAAGGGCAAACACAGTGTACGAGGCTCCCGCCACTGTAGGGTCTTTAAGGGGTCATAATATACGCAGCCTTACCCTTGTTTTCGCACAAAGGCTGTTTCTAGACTCAAACCCGTGACCACTTGGTCTCAATACAGTAAAACAGATAGTTTGTCAAATAATAATAATAATAATAAAGGAAATTTAAGTATAGGGCAATCTTCTTTACAAGAGCAGTTAACTTGTATCTGTATAGCTAAATTTTGGGGAAGAGAAGGAAGGTTAAAAGATATACCTGAATGGATAAATACACTCATTCACCTCAACCTTGTTTCCTTCTTTTCTAGGAAGGTATGTTTAGTTCTGTTCTATACATAATAAACATGTCTGTCAGTGTACAGAATTTATGTACAACACCATCTCTACCAAGAGCGTTGTTGTGACATTTTCTTTTTAAACCTTTAAAGATTCTCAATTTGTTCTGTCCAAAATATATAATAGAGATCTCCTGAGGAATACCTGTTTGGACATGTAAGGTAAATAATCAATTATTTCCCCATGGCAAACTAGAAGAACAAGCAAAAAAGCAAGACCCAGTAAACATGCATAGAACAATGATAATATGAGACAGACTTATCTCTCCTAAAATGTACCAATTTGGAATTAATGCAGTGTAGTAGTGTTCACCACCAATCACAAACTCGTCTATTGCAACAAAAACCTTATTTGTTTTTTTTTTTTATGAAAAAGAAACGATCTATTAAAAATTAGCGAAGAAAGTACAGCGGGGTATCTACAGTGCCTTTCATATCTGTACAGTCGTGAAAGGCTATATCTGAGAAGTTTGTAGTAGCATCAGCCAAGATCAAAAAAGTATTTAGAAGGTTCCAGGGGATAGGTTTGGTATTAGGAAAACTCAATAGTTGATAGAGTTCCTTGTTGCAAAGCCAAACATGTGTGATATTGATCCGCTCCTGCTTTGCCCTTTCCCAGTCTTGTAAAAGACCAAAAAGTTCAGCCTCTCTTAAGTCCTGTGTTAGAATATCACCTGCAACTGTTAGAAAATGTTGCCCATCTATCAAAAGTTTAAAGATCCACTGTGCTAAATTAAGAGCGGGTTCAAAAATTCCTACGACCAAAAAACCATGTGATTTCAAAACAGAGTTAGTAGGGAAATACAAAGATAAAGGATCTGAAGCATATGGCAGAGGATCCATAGTGGGAGTTGTCATTGTCAGGGGTCTAATATCCATATCAGCAGTCCATTTAAGTACATTCTTAATAATGAGAAGGGGATCAGCCCATGATCCTCTCATAATAATTAACTTTGTTTCTTACATCCCAAATGAAGTAACAGGTAATAATAAAAATAGATAAAACCCAAATAGAAGACTATTTATCAATAGTAGAAGAATTAAGCAAACAAGCACACAGGTGGATGAGAGATGGGGGCGGTTAGATGCTCAGTTCTGAATCCAAGAGGACCAGAAGTCCAAACACGCTTAGTCCAATCACATGATAGGAAATATGCCAGATGGATTTATCATTAGTACCACAGAAAACACATGTAGGGTCGACTGGCAGCCATTTTGAAATAGAGGCTCTGACAGAGAGTCCTGCATGTAAGACACGCCAAAAGAACATTTTAAAAAGATGATGGCTATTAAGACCCCAAAAAAACTTCCACCACTTGGAAAACAGATGGCGGCAAGGCGGCAGGATTGGTGATGTAAGAAGCTACCATCTTGGTAGTGAATTGACCATTCTTTGTAAGAGAACATCACCAAATATCTTCAGTTGGGGAGATATTAATCCTAAGAATGTTAAGCACAGTTGAAGGAAGAAAACAAGATTGTAATTTAACACGATCCCAGTGCATATTCGTCATAAAATCAGCTACAAAGGTAAATTTAAAATGGTATGGCTATCAGGTGTTGAGAACGTACCTGTGGGAGATGGAATCCAAGGATCATGCAGCCAAGAGGTTGTTTTACCATCCCCAATGACGAGATGGACCAAACATTTAAGGGTTGGAAGAACCATAACAATGCTATTCCAAGTCCAAGAACCCCTTTTGATCAAAGTTTTGGGGTCAAAAACAGAAGATTTGGGGAAGTATTTAGCCTTGAGGACCTTTGTCCAAGGACTAGAGGGTTCAGAGAGGAGTCTCCAACCAAGTTTCATAATAAGAGCCCGATTGTGGACGGAGGACTTTCTAATCCCCAGGCCACCATCCTTCACAAGTTTGCAGACAGTATCCCAATCGATTAAGTGGCATTTCCCACGAGAGGACTAGTCATTGTTCCAAAAATGAAGATAAATGGAATCCAGATCATTGCAAGTTTTTTGTGGAAAAAGGAAACTAGACAGGAGATAAGAAGGGGTTGAAGCAAGGACAGATTGTATAATAACTCTTCTTCCAGCAAAGGAGAGAAAGTTTGCTTTCCAAGAAGAGAGTTTTGCTCTAACCCTTTCCACAATCATGTTTAAGTCGTGCCATTGGTCACTATCCTTAAGACTGTAGACACCCATGGCGCAAATCGAGAAACATAAATCAAACTCCAAGATGAAACAGTCTTGTAGGCCCTTCTGGTAATTGTTGAATTCACTTACCGGGTCATGTTGGAACACAGTCAGGTGTACTCAATCTACAATGACAAGAGACTTAGAACACTTCTCAAAACATTGAAAACTATGAGGCAAAGTACCCCGTAGACAAAGTTATGTCTTGTAAACATCTTGAACATCCCCTGAGGTTTGTCCTATTGTCATGTACATCCCGGTTAGTTATAAACATCTTGTATACCCCCTAAGGTTTGTCCTATTGTCATGAAGACCTCACGATTTTTTAAACTTTACTTCCAGACCCATGGGATTGACGGAATACACATTCCGTTAGAGTGAGCAGGTTAACTGATGATGTTAGCATGCCATAAATCTATAAATGGCCAAAATACCCTTATCTCTTTTTTTTTTTCCTTTTTAAATCCACAATAAAGTGGGACCCACGAATGCTTAGAAAAATGAACATTTTACATATTTTTTCAATCTTTTATTCTCTACGTCTTCATCTTCTTCGTTTTTCTCCAGCACACACCCTTGCCCCACCGCCCTTCCCCCCTTTGCTACCCTGCAAATCCACTCAGCCAGACCTCTGTTTCTCCCACAACGCCGCCCCACCACCCTTTCCTCACTCTCCTGTACCTGCCTCTTCCCTTCCCTGCAATCCCACTCCCCTAGTTCGATTTCAAACAACGAAATGGGAAAAATGAAAAACGTTAGAGATGCAAGTTACAGGGAATAGTGAATAAAAAGTTAAAATTATGAAAAGGTTTAGAAAGAATCATAAAGATTGAAATAAAAAATGGGAGGGATTCATCATTGAATATATATAAAAAATAATAAAAAAAGGGAAAGAGAAGAAGGTTATCGATCAGGCTGAACTCGTGGAGTCATGCTTGAAGGGTGTAGATTTCGTCTGAATCACCAAGCGTTTCTCTATGTCGGTGGGTTTTACGCTGATAGCGAAAATTTGCTCATGGTTAATCGATTAATTGAGTGGATTTTGTGGGAAGTTGATGGTTTAAGATTGAAATGCGTTTGGCGTTTGGGACACGGTGGGTCAAGTTTTTGAATCAGCATATTACTGTTTACGATTGGTTCACTTGGTTGGTGTTAGCAGAAGGAGATGACGAAGAAGATGAGATATTAGTGGGTCCCACCAAATCGTGGGTTAAAAAAATTATAAAAAAATAAAAAATAAAAAATTGGAGTGTTTAGGTGGAAAGGTTATTTTGGACTTTTACGTTATTAAACTAACACCTAACCCACACCATGAGGTTTATAGATCTGTAAGTAAAGTTTCAAAAATTGCGGAGCATGACAACAGGACAAACCTCAAGGGGTGTACAAGATGTTTACTCTTAATTTTATGATTTTCATGCTCTGTAGAGATCGTCCCAGGTTTGATTTGTTTTGGGTACTTATTCTTGCTCAAGGGCTTGCTAATAGGACATTTTTGCTCATTGAAGAGTCGATACCTTCACCTACTTGGGTTTTAGGCATAAATAATTTTATGATTTTCATGCTCTGTAGAGATCGTCCCCTGTTTGAATATTTTTTGGGTCCTTATTCCTGCTCAAGGGCTTGCTAATAAATCTATGTTGTATTGTGATTCAATTTTTGGCAAAGAAAATTTTCTTGCTTTCTGATCATTCTTTGGATTTATGTTGTTTGATAACTTCTTAAAAGTTTCTAGGATTTGTTATGGAATTATATATATGGGAGAAAAATGGAGGGATGGATCTTTAGTCCATCAAAAAGCTTTGCTAATCTTCTTTTTCTTATCAAAAAAAAAATTAAAAATTAGAAACACTGGTATGATTATCTGGGTAAGAGTGTGATCCATATATGTTACCATGTTATGGAATCAGAGAAATGCTAATCCCAGGCAAGGGTTTTCAGACCAAAATGCTCCTGTTGGGTTTAGGTATATCTTTTACAACATTCATTGGTAGTTGAGTAGAGGATATCCAAGAACATCTAAACCTCAAATTAATTAATATTTCTTAAGACAACCCTTTTGATCAAATTATAAAACCTGGCAATTCCTTACCAGTTAGCTTTACACGCTTGGAATAATCAAGCTCAACCTCATGATACACTAGATCATATGGATCATTAATTGAAATTAATTTGAGATTACCCCGGCCTACTCTGGAGATTAACAAATATTTGAGAATCTTCATAAACTGACATTAATTTACTAATATTACCTTATCCTTGGACTTTTGTTTTCTAAACCTAACCCTAAACCATATATGTAACTTCTTCACTAACCATCCAAATTTAAGTGACTTGTGGGTTTTTTATTCATGTAGTCCAAGAAGGGAATACCAAATCATCTCCAAAGCCATTTTGAGTTTGGATGAGGTTAGTTGGAGGATGATAAGTTTTTGTAGTTGTTGTTGTTACATGACCACCTTGCTTTGTAAAATAATGTTTAATAAATTTTTTATTTGAATTGAAGTTTTTTTAACATAAATCCCAAGAATGATTAGAAATAAATAATCTAGGCGACTGTGATTTTTTCATGTGCATTGACGAACTGAGATTATGTAATTGTGGAGTAGGAACAATGTAAGGTTAAAACTGCGAAAATAATTCCGAACAATGGACGATGTTTTTGGTGTTATTCTCAATCCAATGGGATAATATTTATTCTCCTTCTTAACCAGTAGACTTCATTATTTTTTTATTATATATATATATTTAAGTAAGACAATTATGTTTAATTGTCCCACAGGCTAACAACTGTAGCTATGATATGTTCGCATGGATAGATAAGGCAACGTCTGGCTCTTCCATAATACATACTCTGCCTACTTCACCATGTTCGGAAACATCGACATCTATGTTTTCTTCTCCTTCATCATATTATATGAAAAGATATCTGGAATGTGCAATTAAAGAGTTAGAGGATCATACAAAGATGTTGAAAAACGTTCTCAATACAATGATCAAATTAGACTTAAACAAGAATGAAGATTGATGGCATTCATATGTTTCAAATATACTATGGAAATCTGTGTTTATTGAGGTTTTGAAC
Source organism: Telopea speciosissima (assembly GCF_018873765.1). Taxonomy (NCBI): domain Eukaryota; kingdom Viridiplantae; phylum Streptophyta; class Magnoliopsida; order Proteales; family Proteaceae; genus Telopea; species Telopea speciosissima. The sequence continues at coordinate 54,625,479 of NC_057926.1, read as the reverse complement.
TACTATTGTTCTAAATATGCATGATTTTTTATTTTTTATTTTATTTTATTTTTTTTGGCATTAGGTTTAAATTTAGTGTGAGATGGTATTGACGATATTGTCAGTAATTTTGGTGTGCCATTCATGTTCATGGTGGATGTTTCCTGTTAATTTTAAGTAAGTCAATCAATTAATGGTATTTTTCTAATAATTAATTATTTTGATAAAAAATGTTTCAGAATAGATTTTACCAAACAGTTCTACAGATGTTTTTTTTTTACCATTTTAGAGACCGAAAACGTGTATTCAAAACAAAAACAGAAAAAATGATAAAAGGTTAAAAACAACATTTCTGAAACAGAATCGTTACCAATCGGGCTCTTAGTTTTGGCCTAAGATAGGGTGATCTATTTCGATTACAAATGATTAAAAGTGGGTAAATCATTATAATAGAATGTGGTGATATTTTATGATTTTAAATCACTCATGGATGATGTGCTTATCTTTTCCACCCAACAATTTTCTACTAGATTGATTGTTTGTCAATGTACCTTGTGACATGATATGTCGCTGAAACTAATGAAAAATCAGATCCAAATCCTCTCCAATGAGAAGATCTCTCAATGAGTGTCTAATAAAGCATCCAATAGTTAAGCTGGTTGGCTCACATCCCAACATGTGCTCAATCAATACGTCCAAGCAGCCCAACCGTTGGATGCTTATTGGGCCGTCCCGGTTCATACTAATATTTTTGGGTGAGTGGTAGCAGCGCTTGAGCTTTGCGAGCGCTGCTATTTATATATTAATCTTAATCGTTGATGACTATAGATTAATCTAGCCATCCATTGCTTTTCTACCATTAACCTATAACCGGCTGTTACGGTGAGACTCTCTCTCTCTCTCTCTCTCTCTCTCTCGCAAAGGTGTGCAGGTCAAAGCAGAATGAAGGTGGTGCTAGTTGAAGGCTCTGCTACACACCTCCGTTGCTGCAATGAATAAAACCCTCCGCTACTGCAACCTCCCATCCCGCTGCACCCCTGCAATATTGACATAGGTCGTCGGCTTCCCAATCTCATATCAAAACAGCAATGTTGCCATAGCGTCATCGACTGACCCAAGCACAACCTCTGACCATCCCTATCAAGGAACCCAAGCAGTAACCCTCTTTTCCTTGGGTTCCATCGCAACCTGAGTGAAGACATCTCCAACACAATCAAAGTCCTGGTGTACTTTTCCAACGATTAATTTAAAGCAAATTAGGGCATCAATTGGGGAACAGAGAGAGAGAAGCGAGTGTGTATCATTCTCCACCCTCCCTTCGTCTTCTTCTACTTTCTCTCTCGCCCTCAAGTCTGCACTCTCTCTTCGATTTCCTTTTGGTCTTGCACTACCGGCAACGTCGCCGGAATTTGTAGTGTCTCGTGAAGAGTAAAGATTAGGAAAAATTACTTAGGTTAGATTTGGATCGATCAGAGAAAAACTCTTCACTTCTTTCTCTCTCTCTCTCTCTCTCTCTCTCTCTCTCATGGTAACGTTTCTCTCTTTCTTCCATGATCCATATCTCCACTCTTCAACTCTCTCTCTCGGAAATTCGGAAATTGAAATTAGAAGTGATATTAAGAACTCAAACTCCATCGGAAAATTTGGGCTTTAATCTTAGAAGAATTTAATGGTTTCTTTCCAAAATTTTGAGGTTTAATCAAAAGAATTTAATGGTTTCTTTTCACAATTTTGGGGTTTAATTAGAAGGTCGAATGGGAGTCATCGTCTCCGTTGCCCATGTTGATGAAGATGAGAAGAACTCAGCGCCATCCTCTTGTGTCTTCTATTTGTTTCATCTCTGACCCGCCTCTGCACACCATCTCCACTTCGCTCCTTCACATTTGATAGAAGATGAGTTAACCCGTTGCCATTGTAACAGAAAGTAATAGGTTAAAGGCTTATAAAGCAATCAATGATTAGGATTAACCTTGATGAAGATCAATGGCTGATATTAAATGTCACATTGCTAGTACTATTTTAGAATGGCAGTGCTCAAGCACTGCTACCTTTTGGCCAATATTTTTTAAGTTCAGAATATCAAAGATATTTCCTTTTTCGAAAATGATTATTTGTGTACAACCAAACGAACTTTCACATGCAACGGGGCAACGCTTTGGATCGTGGACCTTTTTCTAATTTGGTTGATTGGATGGCGGACCTTGTAGTTGTATTATTTTATTACCAAAAAACTAAGTAGTTGTATTATTATTGTTTCGAGCGTTGTGTCCACATACATTTTGAAGTAGTGTTTGGCTATTCTCACCGCCTTCAAAAAAAAGGCTGGCCCAAACGACAGATAAGAGCTAATTTTCTCTGCCTCTGTTTCCTTTTTTTGACTCGGGAAGAGAGCGAGGATTCAGATTTGCTTTGCCTCTTTCGATGAATCCAATTCCTTCATCAAACTTTCATTGGTCAAGTTTGGCAGCGGGAGGGGTGGATGTATCAAACATTCAAACTCCCAACGTGAATGTTTGGTTTGGAGTGATTTTAAGACTTTCAAGTCAACTTAAAATACCCTAAAATATAATTGAAAAAATAAAAACCAAATGAATATTAATTAATTAATTTTTTTGATTAATTACACATTTACACCTAGGATATATAACATTTACAGAAATTCCTTCTAATATACCTCCACTTTTGATATATTAAGTTTGAGGTACATCAGGTTTCCAAAATATTTTATTTAAGGTATCTAACATTTTTTTCATATTTCTAATTTTACCTATACATATTAATTATGTTTGACGATACTTTTTCCCTCTCCTTCTTTGGTAGATTGGCCGCAACACTCACCTGTAGAGAGGGAAAGAGAGAGAAACAAGGGAGAAAAAAATAAATCAAATCAAATAAACTTAAATATAAAGGAATCAAAATTCAGTCCAAATCGGTTTGACCAATCAAAACTGATCGCTTTAGCCCATATTAATTTAGTTTGGGGTTGAGGTTTTATGGAACTAGTAGAAATTGAAACCAAATTAGACTGGTTGAAACCGAAAAAGAGAATGGAACCTGATAAAAAGACTAGTCCAATAGTAAACTGATAAGAAATCGAAACCCCCCCCAAAAAAAAAGTAATAATAATTTTCCCATTGAGTTCCTTATTTATACAAGTAAAACTGAAAACTGGATAGTACTTGTCAGTAGTCCAATTATAAACCAATAAGAAACCGAATTATAACCCAAATTTTCTTAACAGCTTGGTTTTGGGTTGGCCTAGTAACAAACCGAAACTAAACCATACAAATCAGTTGACACATTTACCTTTATATATATATCCTTTTCTTTCGTCAAACCACCTCCCCGTTCATCTGAAGAAATTTCAAGAGGTGGTGGTATGAGCAAAATTAAATATATGAAAAAAAGATCAGTACTCCTAACATGATATATCAATTGTGAGATACCTGAGGCATACTTTCTCTAAATATTATGTACCTAAGTATAATTTATCCTTTTTTTTTTTTTTTTTTTGTGTTAGGGTGATATTAAATATATTTTAAAAAGACTCTACATTATTACATATTACTTCATAAGTTCAGGACAGGATATATTACTATCACCTAACCTAGCCAATAGCTGATGAGCTACAAAGACAGCATTTATACTAACTTTGCCCTTATTAGTTAGGTTTGTTTGAGTACCTTGCATCTCTCTTGCTATATTGTTTCTAACTTTGCCCTTATGACATTTTGTTTAAGATTTTGATATTTCTAACTTTATCCTTATTTACCTTGATATGACAAAACAGATGAGGGTAAATATTATGTTTGGTGTTTAGCTTGTACATAAAATTTTACCCTACATGGTAAATATTATGTATGGTACATGGGTCAATCTCTATATGAAGATTACTACATTTCTATTTCATTGCTAAATTTTCAACAAAAAAAAAAAATTTTGATAAGAATAAATTTTCAATTCCAAACTACGAAATGAAGTGACACAAGAGTATAAAATATATGGGAAAAGACTGGATCGCAGATAAGGTGTTCAACATGGGTCATCCTATCTCCTCCCCTATTGGAAAAGGCCTCTTTGGCCTTCTTTATCTAACCCCACGATTGGTGTATGCCGCTAGCTTTCCGAAAGCTGGCAACATACCCAACCCTCTCCCAAAGTATATAACACGTTTTAATTTTTTTATTTTATCCAACTTTGAGGTACATTCCTTATTTATTTAGAGTTAAAATTTTATCTTTGAAATAGATTCACCCAAATACATTAGCATGAGATGTTTTTTTAGGTAGAGGGTACCAATGAGATGCGTGGGTAAGTGGTCATTTCAGCTCCCATGTGAAGGATTGAAGGGGTATTGAACGATGTCAGAATTGAAAGCGACAAAAATTTTGTAAGGAAGAGACTGATAAATAAAAAATGCCATCGTACCCTCTTTGGCTCATAAATTTTTGTCCTTGTTTATCAAGGAAATAATAGTGTACCTTCAAGGAGCCAACTAATTGTAGGATAAGGGGATGGAAAAATTAAAATGAAAAAAACATCTCCAACTACCCTCCAGGATCACCATTAATTCCTCTTTCTAGAGCTTGATTATCAATCGACACATGGAAAATTCTTCTGCTTGGGAATCCCTGCAGTTACATGGGGTCCAGTGGCAATGAGATTGTTTCATACTGTCCAACGCCATGGGGATCAGATGTTGTATCTTGGACCCAATGAGGTGTCTCAAGTTGATTGCTACTGATCATCTAATTGTGATACCGATTATTGTAGGGTAGGTCCTTGCTATCAGATTGGCCATGCTCTCATAAATTGCTCGTCGTGCTAGACTGACAGAGGGTATTGTTTTTTTATTTTTATTGCAAGGTTCTTGTCAAGTAATTCTCTTTTTAGAGTCCAGATCTACTCCCTACTTGGGGACGGTGGAAACAGATCTGAATTCTCCATGGGGCATATGTCCCACACCCTAGAGGTGAATCCCACCCCAGAAGTTTGTCCCCACTTCTCCCCTGTGGGTAGTTGATCACTTGATCGTAACTCTTCTGTTTCACGCTTAAAAGCCTCTTGTGGAGAATTCATTGTTGTCAAAGATATCATGATGTTGAAAGTTGATTTTGTTTTAGGAAAAAGAATATTGTCTGGTTGCATGGTCCTTGCGCTCAAACATAGGAACACACGAAATTATCATCCGTCCTCCATGAAATCAGAAATCTAATCCATGTTGATGTCATTGTATGTTCTCTCATTAGCCCTCATGCTGGTAAAAGAGCAACGCTACCGGGCAACAATTTCTTACCCTTTATTTATTTTTTTGTTTTGCTTTAAGCATGCAAGTGGTCGACCAATGTAATTTCCATTCTATTTCGAAATGAGTTACTAGGGGTGAAACCAGATCGGGTTGGGGCAGGTTTTTTAAAACCTTAGCTTAACCTAGAGTCCTCTTAGCTCAACCCAAGCCCAACCTTGTTAGACTCGATTGACCCTGTTCAGTGCGGGTTGGCCTTGATTTTTTCTAGGGCTTGCTTGGCCTTGACTTGCCTTGCTTTTTTGACATTTACGTCGTCCTATACATTAAAAAATAATGAGACACATGTGATTTTGGTTTGTTTCATACTTAATTGACTATTAGATTTTTCTTTCGATTAAAAAACTTAACCCAATATTAAAACTATAAATATTTTTGTTCAATAGATAAATTACCTTTTTTTTTTTGGATAAACCAATAGATAATTAGACTAAAAAAAATTACAAAAGATAAACAATAAATTATAAAGCATAACCTAACACAGGGCTGTGCCGTGCCGGGCTGGGCTTAGCCTAAGGCCTCAACCCTGGCCTAGCTCGACCCTGACCCAGGGCCTGAAAATTTCAACCGTAACTTACCCTGAGGGTTGAAAAATCCAGCTCAAACCCTGTTCGGGCTCGGGCTGACAAGGCCAAACTTACACCCATATGAGCTATCATCTATTTGGAAAATCTCTATCATATTGTGGAATAGTTTTGCCAATAATGATCTCAAAAAATTGGATCTTTATCACCTGCGGTTAGGGATGTAAATGAATAGCCAAAATCTGTTTCCATATCCGTTTAGCACTATCCGAATCCATCCGAAAGCTAAACGGATAGGCTATAACTATCCGAAAAGCTATATTTACATGTAAACGGATAAAATATCCGATCTGTATCCGTGTTCGTATCCGTTTAGCACTATCCGAATCCGTCAGAAAGCTAATCAGATACGGATACGGATAGGCTATAGCTATCCGAAAAGCTATATTTACATGTAAACGGATAAAATATCCGATTCATGTTCGTATCTATTTAGCACTATCTGAATCAGTCCGAAAGCTAATCGGATGCGGATATAGCACTATCCGAGCCGAATCCGATCCGTTTACATCCCTACCTGTGGTTCCCTGTCTGATACAGTTCATGTGGTTCCCTAACAAGGGAGAGGGGGCAAAATGACCATTCCACCCTTGACTGAACACTCTATCTAAGTGGGGTCCACCCTCTCTTATTACAGGGCACTAAAGAAATTGTACCCGTCAAGAATGGCAGGAGATATTTTTCCCAAAAAATTCCCCCTCCCCTACCCCCACGCCACCTCCATAGGGGGGTTTGGGTTTTTTCCACCAACCAAAAAAATTAAATAAATTTGGTGCCATCACAATTATTGGCCATGCATGTGAGTTTAATATTTTGCAACCAATATTATCTTATTTTGTCTTTTTTTTTTTTTTTTGTAAAGAAATATCTTGTATGATCACATTTCCCATTTCCCATTTCCCATTTCCCATTTCCTATGCCCCATGTGTCTCTGATTTTTAACCTTCACAACTATGAATTTACACGGTCGGTTCCAGCCGAAACCTTCATCTTCTTTTCTTTTTCTTCTTTTTTTTTTTTTTTTTTTGGAGACAGGAGATATCAGAAATTCCCGCGCCACGCACAAACCGGGAGCTTCTGGCCCTAGTGAGCCTCAGGTGGGTGGCCCCAAAAAATTATGCAACCGCCGAAGATTTCCTTTTAAGCTCTTCCCAATGTCCATTTTGGACCCTTGATTGGATCAAACGGTGGAGATTAATTAGCTACTAGTCTTGTGACAATGAACTAAGATCCAATAAATGCGGCTGGTACAGAAATCGCCACGAGATTCTGAAAGATGACGTGTCCGAATATAATTTGTCTTGATACGACGCGACCGATTCTCCGCTTAGTTAAGCCCTTTCGTTGATTAAGATTCTCCTGATTCCCTAGTTTTATTATAAAACCAGAACGGACCAGAAACCGAAAGAGGCGCAAAAGCAAAGGAAGGGCCTGTGTGTCTCAGGCTGCAAGAGGAGGAGCCAGAAGGATAGCGAAAGAGAGAGTGTTGGGGATGCAGCAGAAAGGGCGACTGAATAACCGAAGATCCAGGAGCTTTTCGAGGTCTCGCATTGCCGTTGAAGGTTGTTAGCAAATTTCGCTCTTCTTCACCTTATTTCGATCAAAATTTCGATCAAACTCAGATCTGAAAAAAAAAACCAACTGATAGCCATGGCTGCTCAAGGTATGCTCTCTCATTGAAACTCTTTTCTTCAAGGAGATATCGATGTAACGGAGCTCGTTTACATTTCTAATCCAATGCAATTGTATCTTGTCTTCGTTTTCTTATTGTTTAGTCGGGGAAGAACGTGAGATTCAGAAGAGCTACTGGGTGGAGCACTCTACTGACTTAACTGTGGAAGCTATGATGCTCGACTCCAAAGCTTCTGATCTTGACAAAGAAGAGAGGCCTGAGGTAATTGTTCTTCTTTCTCTCTCTAATCTAAATTTATTAGAGAAAGAAAGTCATCATCCGCAGCTTTGGTTTTACCTCCTTCCACTTGTTCTCTTACAATTCTGTTTGTTTTCGTACTCAGAGATTTACGATTTTGTGATCATGATCAATGAGGTGTGTAGTATATATATTGAATTTTATTGTTCTGATCTTCTTGAATCATGTGAGGGATATTATGATAGATCGCATAAGCAGTAATGTAGTTACAATCCCGATTGATCTTTCTCAAGTTCACTGCTGTTACTTTTGTACATTTTGAATTATTGCTTTGTAGCTCTGCTTTCATCGAGTGAATGTCCTGTATAATGTATGCTTCAATCTATTTACTAACATCCTGTCGCTTTACTGTTGGTATGGTTTTTGTGCTCAAATGCATGAGTTGCTCATAGTTATTTCATTGAACAAACTTGTTCTCGCTTCTCGGTTATGTCTCAAGCCCATGATGGGACTGATTACTTATATTACATTATTCAATTTTATGTGCTCTCCCTCCAGGGGCCTCCTATGGTAGAGGAGATTACCATTGTTTGCTAGGTTATTGGTTTCATTTCATGTGCAAACCACACTTGAAAACAAATAAATGAGTGAAGAATCAATGATGCATTTCATTCCTCTGTTTCATGTACTGATATGTTGCTTTCCTCAACCAGGATATCTTGTCTGTATTCAATGTGATTGTTTTTAATAGATGGTCTTATGCATTTGTGTTACATCAATGCCCTCTTTATCACTTGATAGAGATGGTTTATATATCCCCATTAATTAAGTTTGTTAGAAGAGGAAAACAATTCATGATATGATACAACTGCAATGATGGTTAATAAAAGAAGAAAACAACACATGAGAAGTCAAATTCTGTGGTATTTCTTCTGACACTATTATGTTTTTGCTCCCTATTGTACATGATCCACTTTATTGCAGTGATTGGATCAATGATTCTGAAAATTCATGACCAAGGGGACCAGGGACATGCACTTAACAAGTTTAGTTCACCAATTATACGTTAAACAATTGCAATTATCAACCATGGGATCGGCATTTATTGGTCAGACTCATTCATTATGAACTCCTAAGTGAAGAATGTTAATAAGCTATTTTGAAATGTAGACATATCTTCACATTGCATACAATGTCGAATATCTTTAAAATAGTTAGTGGATTATGGATCTCCTTAATCATTCTAGCCATTAATGTTATGATGTTTCTGATTACTCTGAAGTGTTAAGTTGGGTGAGTTGTCTGTTTTTCTGTTTCAATTTCGTACTCAAATGGATGTCCTCTTCTTGCTTTGCCTTTAAACTTTTGTGTCCCCTGCTGCACTGCATCTGTCATTATCTTTCCAAGTTACAAACAGAGAGAATTAGTTTTGTTTCGTAATCAACCTCTTGGTTGATATCTTATCGTGCAACTTCCTGTAGTTAATCTCTTCTGTTTGCGAACAGGTTCTTTCCCTACTTCCACCTTTTAAGGGGAAAAATGTTTTGGAGCTAGGAGCAGGTATTGGTCGATTCACTGGTGAATTGGCAAAGGAAGCTGGTCAGGTTCTAGCTATGGACTTCATTGAAAGTGTCATAAAAAAGGTAAACTTAGAAACTGCAAATAAATATATATTTTTTTGGGTAAAGAACTGCAAATAAATATGGAAGCAAACAAATTTCATACTGGAATATCCACAGATCTGAATATTTTCTTTTCAATTTGGGAACTTGCAGAATCAAAGTGTCAATGGACATTTTAAGAATGTCAAGTTTATGTGTGCTGATGTAACATCTCCAGACCTGAAAATTGCTCCAGATTCTGTGGACTTGATATTCTCAAACTGGCTTCTCATGTATCTCTCAGACAAAGAGGTAATCTCCCTTTTTGCCTCTTTTGTTTGTTTTCTGACTCTCCACCCCCTTTTGTTGACCAACCTAAAAATATAATTTTCGCGTTTAAATCTCTAATGCTTGCATTGACCTCCAAATTGAGTATGCATCTGAAAGTTTTAATCCAACTTTGGTTAATTGTTGGGAACGATATCACCTTTTTTTTATTTTTTATTAAAGCATCTCACAAGAATCAATAAAATCCCATGCATTGCTTGCTGTGGGTCAATTTCTGACCGGGATGGTTACAAAGCTAAAGTTTTGAGCTTAAAACTATGGATGAGATTAATTAGATATAAACCAAAGGTGAAACGAACACTTTCAATCTGCACAGGTCATTCTACTTCCTTTGTTTCCTTTTTTGTATTTTTTCTTTGTTTTCTATTTTTGTTTTACCTTTAGTTTTCATTTTCTTTAGTATTTCATCTGGATTTACTTTGAAATGTTTTCTTTAGTATTGCATCTGGATTTACTTTGAAATTGGTAGGCAATTAAGGAGACTCAAGTTTCAGCTTTTCTCTGCGTGCTGGATTGTCCCTCAACAGTTACATCCATTAAAATTCATCAGAACCCATATATAATGCAATAAGATATGTTATCTCATAAATTAAAGTTTTACGAGGTTTATAGATGTCCAATTAATTGTTTTCATTGGCTTCCAGGTTGAAAATTTAGCTGAAAGAATGGTCAAATGGTTGAAGGTTGGTGGGTATATTTTCTTTAGAGAATCATGTTTTCATCAATCTGGAGACAGTAAGCGAAAAAACAACCCAACTCACTACCGTGAACCAAGATACTATACAAAGGTGAATATTTTCCAAGTCACTATCTATCTATTTTTTCAGTTGCCTTTTCCTGTTTGAAGTTATGAAATTTTATCACAGAACCATGGCTTGTTGAGCCATTTTACAGTTTTTGTTATAACTGCTTTTCATGAGAAATTTTGGAGAAAGTTGGTAACTCATTGGCTGTAGAAAACAATTTATTTGCTGAGATATAATTTTATCCTCTATCTTGAGCTCCAATGCAGGTTTTTAAAGAATGCCACATGGATGATGGCCCTGGGAACTCTTTTGAACTCTCTCTTATTGGCTGCAAGTGCATTGGAGCTTATGTAAGAAATAAAAAGAACCAAAACCAGGTATGTATTTGGGTATTCCTCAGAAATTCTTTCCTTTATGCATCTCAGTGAGACCCAACCAGTAGAAAGTTTAGCTAATATGGTTGCTGTATAATGCAGATTTGCTGGATATGGCAAAAGATGAACTCACATGAGGATAAGGGATTCCAACGGTTCTTGGATACTGTCCAGTATAAATGTAGTGGCATATTGCGTTATGAACGTGTATTTGGTGAAGGTTTTGTGAGCACAGGGGGGCTTGGTATGTAAACAAACCTTTTCCTTCTTTTTTGATAAGACAATTAAACCAAAATCCTGTACTCATCTGCATTCTTTTATCCTCTTTATTCAACATTATAACAAGCATAATTTTCATTGATTTATTGCTTTAGCAGTGGACGATTAAGAAGGTAGAAACTAATATTTAGCTAATCTTTACTCTTTGAGTCTTTTTTTTTTTTTTTGGGTGGGGGGGGGGGGGGGAGAGAGAAAGATTCAGTAAGAGCTTTTTTTACCTGCCTTCATGTCAGATCTCCTCACTTCAACTAGCTATTTTTCTCTTCCCTCTGTCCTTTCAACACCTACAAGAGTCAACTTTCACTAATCTTGTCTCTTGTTAGCGGTAGCACTGGTTCGTTGTGGTGCATTCATTTCATGGATATGGTGCTTAAAGAATTCGATTACTAATTCACGGATCTGATTTTCTTATGCAAAACATAGAGAGTCATGTATATATTGTTTTTCAGTAGAGTTTAAATGTTGTTTGATGTATTAATGGTCACTACAAGTAAAATATCCTGTTCAATGTTTTATTTTGGTGTGAACAATACCATTTATTGGCTATAAACTCTTTGTGGATTTTTTAATTTTGTATTAAGAACTTCAGGTCAGTTTCTTAATGCTCAGTATCCTACCATATTTGTGCAGAAACAACGAAGGATTTCATAGCGAAGCTTAAGCTTAAACCTGGTCAGAAAGTACTTGATGTGGGTTGTGGCATTGGGGGAGGTGACTTTTACATGGCCGAGAACTTTGATGTTGATGTTCTTGGCATTGATCTCTCAATAAACATGGTTTCCTTTGCTCTTGAACGTGCCATTGGACGTAAATGTTCAGTCGAATTTGAGGTTGCTGATTGCACCAAGAAAACATTTCCTGATAACACGTTTGATGTGATCTACAGCCGTGATACCCTTCTCCACATACCAGTAAAGTCCCTTATCCACTGGATTCTCCCTTGTTTGTCGATTACCTGAAAGTTGTGGTGGAAGCATCTTACTATTCTTGAATCATTAATTTGCATTCCATGTAATAGAATTGTAGTTGAAGAATATTTGGCATTGTGTTATATTTAATGGCATAGAAATGTTGTTTAACAAGAGCATGTTATGTTTTACCAATCCCCCCTCCCTCCCGGCCAATATTTTGCATTAACATTTCAAGAAGTTTGAGACATTTACTCACTGGGATACAAGGAAGTTTCAAAATTTCAGTGAATTTTATGTTGTATTTCCAGGACAAGCCTGCTTTATTCAAAAAATTTGCCAAGTGGTTGAAGCCAGGAGGTAAAGTTCTTATCAGTGATTATTGCAAGAAAGTTGGAACTCCATCAACGGAATTTGCAGAGTATATTAAGCAGCGAGGATATGATCTGCATGATGTAGAGGCATATGGCCAGGTACAATCACCTCTGATAATTTCACTGCTTAGCTTCATTTGTTTTGTTATCTCTTATATTGCTCAGTCGCCCATTCCAATTTGTGTCTTTGCAGATGCTTAAGGAGGCTGGTTTTGATGAGGTTATTGCCGAGGATCGTAATGCTCAGGTTATGATAAAATGATTTTGACAGAGACAAACAAAAGCCCCCCTACACCCCCCCCCAAAAAAAAAAAAAATTAAATAAAAAAATTTCATTAATGCAATTTTTTCTTTAGAAAACTAACAGAATTATGTTTCCTTCTGTTTCTTCAGTTCATGAAGGTCTTACAGAGGGAACTGAATGTTGTTGAGAAGGACAGAGAGGCATTCATCCAAGACTTTTCTGAGGTGCGTTGTTCTTTCATTTTGGTCTTCTGTAATTGTTATTTGCTCATATCACTTACTGATTTACAAATATTCTTCAGGAAGACTACAATGAAATTGTTGATGGCTGGAAGGCAAAGCTGATACGGGTTGCATCTGGTGAGCAGGTGTGGGGAGTGTTCATTGCCAAGAAGAAGTAATTTCTTTGTCAGGAAAATTGGATAGATGCATGTAGTGGTGAATAAGGTGATAATGAAAGAAGTTGGTGTGTGTTCTTGAGTCCTTAGCTTAGGGTCGAACTCCAGTCGAGTGGTTATTTAAATAAATTATGATTAGTAGCAGTTTTCAGCATACACTTGGTACATCCATATGTTTAAAATGCTGAATTTATGTATCTATCTATATCAGTTTTAAAAGCGTTTAGACCTGTTGAGATCAAATAATTTTTATGGATGTTCTCATCCTATATGCGATCATGCTTTAATGCCAGGAAACTTGCTTCTATAATAATTACTTGCCATGGATTCATTCAGGCTTGATCCATTTTTCTCGCATTTAATTTAAATTGAAATGTTGGACTGTTCGCTAAATTCATTTCCTGTACCGAGGCATTGGCAACTAGATGGGTAGATTCTATCCCTTCCCGATCCTGTTGTAGCAGGCACCATGTGGTGGAGTATATCTACAGAGGAGAGCATCCATTGCACTAGTTTCCTATATTCGTGTATGGCTTAATATTGAACCAACCCCTGTAAGAACTTGTGTTTAAATTCATTTACTAATTAGATATGCATGTGGCCTATAATAATAGTGAACAAAAAACCGATGCCTGCTTGCATTCCCTTGCACCCACACATAAGGATGTGTGAAATAACCGCAGCACCCACACCCATCCTACTGGATGCCTCTGCATGCCCCCTCATTGCCCCCATGTTAGAGCAGTAGCCATGCAACTGGCCAGGAAACCCTTTCCCCATAACAATAAATGTATAATAGAAAGAAAAAAAAAAGGTTGATTGGTTGCATGCCTCTACACCAAGACACAAGATGATGAAATGACCACCCCACCCCCATGTTGGATGCTTGGCATGCCCTCCAATTTTCCCCCATACTGGTATAGGGGCCATGTGACCAAACAACATTCTCTCTCCCATGTATCTATGCCCGCTTGCTCAAAGAACTTTGAAATTTGTGTAATGCAAAAACCTTGAAATTAAGGTTGTGCTTTCAATACTTTCTGTTTCAGGTGGTTCTAAGAGGCCGTTAAATTGGACATGTTTAATCTGTAAGATCATTCTATAGTGAAAATGATTAAATCAACTCTTCAAGTGACAAAATGTAAGATGGCTATATATTTTTTGGGAAAGAGATCGTTGCATGGGCCTCTAGAGCTTGCATGTGCACTGACCAATGGAAATGTGCGTACAAACATCGACCTGGGAAGGATTTTCGCATTTCCATGGGAGTAACGCAATACTTCCGCATGCTTCTATGTCTAGGCATAAGAGCCACAAGGGTCAAAACCAAGTAACGTTGTTTTCCTTATTTTTTATTATTGAAATTGATGTGATAAATAATTTAAGATGCAACCATTGTCATATAAATTAGGTGCAAGACAGGGAAAACTGAATGTAGGAGAGAGATAAATTAGGTGCAAAAGAGAGAGAGAGAGAGAGAGAGAGAGTGGAGAGATAAGGTAGAGGGAAATGGAGAAATAATTTTGAAACTATAGAATATTATATAACGTATGGGAGGGTAATTTTGTTATGCTAAATAATATAAAGGGCGCTAAAACGCAAAACAGTGGTTAAAGTATTATAGACGATTACGATGAATCAATCACTAATCAATTTTGAAACCAATTAATAGCCAGTGCCATTTCAATTTATGTTTCAAAATATTTTGATTTGAACCAAAAGCAAACTTATAAACCAAAAACCAACCTAATTTACACGTTTAGTCTCATGAAAAAAAGAAGGGATGTTGTTTTACAGTTGGGGTGGTTTGATGATTGTTTTGGAACAAATGCATAATTATGAGGAAGAATTCAAGTAAACAATCACACACAATACAAGGAATTTATGGTGATTTAGTAAGATTGCACACATCCATCTAAGAGAATAATATATTTTTTACTATTTTTTAAAAAACTCTTTACATCACTTTCTATCTCACAAAATATTTTTCTTTGCTTATTATCAAGGTTTTTGACACAAAAACAATATATATAATTATAACTTTATCCTTGTATATGTAATTGACTCAAATACTATCCTAATTACGAATACAAATTAATTATAATTATATGGACCCACAAAATACAAGACGCACTCAACACCAATAAAGTAAAGCAATTATGTGCTTTCCATAGAATAGGGTTTTGCCAATTAAACCTGCATACTCTAATCATAATTAGCATAAGTACACAAGTAGGATTATGGATGCGATCTCTTTGGGATTGCCCCCAATTAGCAATTAGTCCCTAGCATAAGTGCATCATTATTTACCAAACATCCTCCGAGAGAGAGAAAGAGAGAGAGAGAGGTGGTTGAAGCTTCATGACAGCATCATTCATAATTTGTAAAGAAGACAAAGAAATGTCATAATCGAAAGTATTGTAATTGAATGTCAAGGATTCAGATAGATTTGGTTGCAAAAAGTGCTTAACAATATGAATTAATTATAAAAGTCGGCTAACTTTTTGGGTACTGTTGTGTACTTGTCAATATTAAAAAAAATAATAATAATAATTAATCAGAAAGAGTGAGCTGTGGCTTTAAAAAAGAGAACTTTCTTTTTCTATCGTATATATAGACAAAAAAAAAAAAAAAAGTATGATCTAATGAATCTATCATTTTTGTTTTAGTACTATAATATAAGGGAAAAGTGTGTCTGAGTTACTAACAGACGTTGCTTCTCCTCCTATCTCTCTTATACGGATCTTTATTATTTGCGGTTCCCTACTCGGTATAGTTCCTACAATTCTTCTCATCGGAGGCAAAAATGATCACCTTATCTCCTGTTCGATCACACTGTCCAGGTAGGATCCACCTCCTCTTATTAGAGGCCCTAGGGAACTGTACCGAACAGAGAACCGTAGGAGATAATTTTCCAACGTACACATACCTCTTTCTCTCTCTCTGTCTCTATCTTGGGTAAGAGATTGCTACTTGATCGTGTAGCCCCTCACCAATATGGGGCCAATGAGAGCATGTGCATGGCCATCGACGCAAATGAGATTTTTTATTTTAGGAGGACTGAGCGATAATTCTGTGTACTGCTTTGTTAGGACATAGGAGCCACACAATCAATCAACGTTATTTTTCCCTTTTTTATATTTTCATTTTTCTAATGGGGGAAGTCGGAAAGATGGGGTTGGGTATTGTAATGACAATTCTTCATACCTTCAAGTTTTGCTTGAGAATGATGTTGAGGAGGGGATATGCTTCCAGCATCGTGGCGCCAGCTAGCTAGTGGAGGTTTAGCTTAAGTACGGGGAATGATCGCGTGGTCGACCCTCGTATCCTCCACTCTCCTTAAGTAATAATAATAGATAATAGTAATGGTATAACAATAAGTAGGCCCATTGGGCCCCCAACTGGTTGTGGGTCTCGCACCAAAAAAAAAAAAAATTTGATGGTGAGGAATTTAGCTACCCATGATGTGGAGTGGTTATACTTATGTATATTTATTTAAGATTTAATATAGGAAGTTGCTAGCCGAATGTATGAATAATAAGATCACAGATAGATTGTGTCTATATTATGGGCCCAACTTTTCATTGACAATATTGGATCCAGCCCTTCTATTAATAGGCTACAATTATTTGTAATATTAACCTCTTTTTCTTCAATGTCTCATTAGTTGTCTAGAAATATATTTTTTTGCTGAAATAAAAAATTGTGGATTAGTTATCCAAGAATAAAAAATGTGGGTCCTTTTAAGCACTTCCTTTTTTTTTTTTTGTAATAATTTTTTGTAAATTTTATTTCAATGGATTGCATTCTCTTCCATTTGGGCTTAAAAAGTTGTTAACATTGGTATAAGATTAGTTTTTTTTTTTGCCCTTAGTCCCTTTTCTTCGGGCTCTCTTTAATTTGGCCGATATATGTACACGCTAAAGATAGAACCCTCCTTGGTAGGGAGTCAGTAATGTTGTTAATGTCCTTGGAACATACATGAAAGGGTTATTACCATGATAGAAAAAACAGATAAGGGTAAAAGGTTCTTACCTTTAAGAGTAAAAGGGGTTACCCCTCATTACATGTCTTGATAGGCATACAATAACTTAGTGAGTTATGAGAAGTTCTACAATACTTAATGATCTACAAATTTCCCAATTTTTCTCTGGAGTGAAGGTGGGGTGGGGTACTATAATGATTCAATTCTTCATACCTTCCAGTTTTGCCTGAGAAGGATAGTGATAAGGATTATAACTAGCCAAGATGTGGAGTGGTTATGTATATTAATTTATGATTTAATATATCAATCTGTGTTAGTAATAAGATCACAACTAGATTCTGGTCGTATTATGGGTCTACCCTTGCATTAACAATGGACCACAACAATTAGCCTTGTTATTATTAAACTCTTTAATTTCTCCTGAAAATAATTTAATCGTTGAACGTGGAAACACGTGGTAGATCTTTTTTTGTTTCCCTTTAATGCCGCATTTGGTTGTCTAGAAATATATTCTTCCACTGAAGAAAAATATATTGAAAGAAATCCATTTGGCTGTCCAAAAATGAAAAATGTGGGACGTTAAAGCTCTTTTATAGTCTCTTTCAGGACTAATTATTGGGACTTAACTCCTCTCAGGTTCCTTGTTCGGTCAGGTTCGTAGGTTCCTCTCATCGGGGACCGGAAATGACGACCTCACCCCCTGCCCAAACACACTTCCCGGGTGGGGTGAGGTTGTCATTTTCGCCCTCCCTATGAGAGGAACCTACGAACTTGACTGGATAGGGAACCTGAGAGGAGAAAAATTCTAATTTTTATTGTGGAAGAATTGGACACATACCAATAGAATGGTTGATCCATTATCAATGTAAGGGCAGACCATAGTTGTCATGGCATTTAGACGAACCAAGGCATTGGAGGAGGCCTGGATGCAAAGCAATACCAATAAGATGACTGTTACAGCAAGATCTGACCAAGCTCTCTTGGATCCTAGTTGTCCTGCACAGAAGAGCAAAGGTGGCTAAGGAGTGCCGGTCTGAACCGGCGGAATAACTTTAATGCCTAAATTAGACCTCACACAACAGATAAATCTCAAAGTAGAGAAAGTGTGAAGTCCCTTTACCTCTGTTATGAATGGCAATTTATAGGGCTGAGTTAGCAGATCGGCATAGGACTTTGATCGCCCATAGACCATTATTCGTGACTCTTGTTCGTATAGGTGACATCGTCCAGCATGAACACCTGTCGTAGGAAGTCATGTAAAATGTGTGACCTTAATTGGGCTAGTTAAGGGTTGAGTTATTCCTTTAGCTTGAGTTATCACTTTTTACCGAAGTGTCCCTTGACTCATCGCTAGTTGTTGATCTGGATGGCTTGGGTCTACTGACTGTATCTGAGAAGATCGGGTCAGTGAAATTGCAACCGACATATGAGCCAAGCTTCTCCATTCGTCTTCGTTGCTCGATTTGTTTGTTAACTAATTGTTTGCACCTTGGTTAATTAGGTCGGTTCGATCTTTGTGGAGATAGATGGCAGAGCCTGATTGGTTGGCACTAACTTGGTTTATCAACGACCAAGGCAACCAAAATACCTGCTTAGACAACTAAGACAACACTAGTTTTCATGGCGCCTGCCTGGATGCCAAGGCGGTCACCTAAGTGACACCTAGGTGATGCCTTGACAACTATGTGACGGACCCATAATACGGCCACAATCTAGCTATGATCTTATTACTAACACATTTGATTACCAGTCGTCAGCAATCGTCGATGTTAGAGTAGTACCTTACAATACTCCGACCACTACTACGCATTCTCCCCTCATAGTCCAAACTTTTCAAGCCTTAGATTTGTCACTTGAAAATTTTCATTTGGGCTGAGATTTTACATGTGATAAGAAAACCTTAAGGTTTTTATGTCCACAAACTTTGGGCCCTATCTTATTTCCCACTGGACAAATATTTTTTTTTTAATGAAGAAAAGTCAGTTATATTAAGAGAAACATTTGTACATCATACAAAAAAGGTTTTGAGGGAGTATTTGTCCTAATTGATGTCAAGATGTGAAATCGAAGGGCTGCTGTCCATTGGTTGTGTTGGAGAGAGATAGGTACATAAGAGAAGTTAGAGGTGAGTTCAGCTAGTTCAAAAAAAAGTGGTACTAGTGTCCAAGGTACACATGGCTTTCGTCCAGGTTGCAAAATTTTACTAAGACTAAAACTAGATATCCAAATCTCTTATAGATGGATCCCTTCCTTGAGAGCGTGTTTCCACCCTTGCAAGATTCCTATCAACTCAGCCTCCTTTGGGTTGGATGAACACGAAATTCCTGCAGATGTTAAAACACTCTGGCCATCTAACAAAAAGCAATACCCCCACCCAATTAGTCCCAGTGATGGTTCAGAAAGGCTTGCGCAGCAGAGAACAGGGAATTTTACTTCTTTGTTAGGCAAATGCGTGAAAACTGGAGTGCATTGTGTGCCCTGATCGTGAACTAGTGAGTGCATTTAAAGTGGGAGGGCAGAGATCTAAATAGGACATCCAGCGAATAATATTTAATAAAACCAACTGTGGATTAGCCGGGGCTAAACCACGAGATACTTTGTTTCTTACATCCCATACAAAGTAGCAAGTTAAAACAAATATAGAAAAAAACCAAGTAGCAGAACGCAAATTTAGGGCTTTAAAATTGAAGAGGGAGGCACAGAGCTGTGCAATATTGGGGCTGCTAAGGTGCTCTATTCTCAGGCCGAGGGGCCCAGATGCCCAAACACGCTTAGTCCATTCACAAGATATAAAAAGAAGCCATTGGGTTTCATCACGAGCACCACAGAGAAAACATGTAGGCTCGATCGGCAACCATTGTGAGATAGTATCCTTGACAGGTAAACCTGCATGTAAGACACGCCAAAAAAACATCTTAAATTTCGGATGAATTTTAAGTTTCCAGAAAAAATGCCACCATTTGGAAAGAAGCGGGCTATTTTGTAAATTAGTATGCAGGTAAGTGGCAGCCTGTCGAGTGGAGAACGTCCCAGTTTTTGATAAGGAGCATTTCCACTAATCCTCAGAGTCTGAAATACACACTCTTGAAATTTCAGAAGTGAGACATTGAGGAAAAATATTTGCAAGTAAATGGAAATCCCAAGCAGAATTTAAAATAAGTCCACTTACCTTGCGGACCGAATTGTCCAAGAGGGTAGGGAGGATACAATGATTTGTTAATGTTGGCACCCATGGGTCATGCCAGCAGAAAGTGTTTATCCCATTCCCAATTTTCTTCCAAACTATCCCTTTGAGAGTGGGAAGTAGAGCTGCCATGCTGTTCCAAACCCAGGACCCCTTTTTCTTTAAAGTTACGGGGTCAAACACAGATCTATGAGGGAAATATCTTTGTTTTAAAACCTGAGCCCAGAGTGACTTCTCTTCAGTGAGTAATCTCCAACCAAGTTTTAAAAGAAGGGCCTTATTGTAAGTGGAAGACTTGGGAAGCCCAAGCCCACCATGAGAGGTTGGTCTACAAATCTTATCCCAGCTAATAAGGTGGGCCTGTTTCTGTGTAGTTAACCCATTATTCTAGAAATTAAGATAAATAGAGTCAAGTTTAGCACAACATTTCTTTGGGAACAGAAAGCAAGACATCTGGAAAGAAGGAGTTGAAGCAAGAACAGATTGTATCAGCACTATTCTTCCAGCATAGGAGAGATAGTATGCTTTCCAGGTAGTCAGTTTATTTTGGACTCGCTGAATGATGAAAGATAAGTCCCTAACCTTAGAGCGTGAGTGAAAAAGATTTGTACCCAAGTAGCGGGAAGAATGGTTCATCTCTCTAACCCTTAGGATAGAACAAATAGATTTTTTCCTTGCAAGGGTTGTATTTCTGCTAAAATGGATTTTACTCTTTGAAAAATTGATTTCTTGACCAGTTAAGTTAGAAAAAAGTTCAAGGGCAGCTTTAATAGAAAGGACATCCTCCTCAGTGTTGCGACAAAAAATAAAAGTGTCATCAGCAAACAGCAGGTGAGAAATTTCAGGAGCCTGCCATGCTACTCTAATACCCTTAAAAAGCCCCGCATCACGGCTGGCTTGCAAAATACGGGAAAGGATTTCCATAGTGAAGAGAAAAAGGTATGGACTCAAAAGACAGCCTTGCCGAAGTCCCCTAGAAAGGCAAAAATAACCAAACGGGCTTCCATTAATCTTAACAGAAAAGGAGGTAGTTTTAATAAGGGAGTTGATCAGAAAAATCCAATGGTCAGGAAAACCCAGGAACTGAGAGAGTTGTTCAATCATTTTCCACTCAACCCAATCATAGGCTTTGGCCATGTCCAACTTGATGGCCACAAACCCAGTCTTACCATTCTTTTTCTTATTCAGGAATCAGAAAATTTCCTGGGCAATCACAATAGTATCATTAATTTGTCTACCAAGAATAAAAACAGCCTGGAAAGGAGAAATAAAGAGGGGGAGAAAAGCCCAAAGCCTATTTGCCAAAATTTTAGCCACAATCTTATCAGAGACATTGCAAAGGCTAATAGGCCTAAAATCAGTCACGGTTCTTGCCAAATCATGTTTAGTGATCATACAAATTAGGGTATGGTTGCATCCTGGGGGAAGCACCCCCCGAGGAAAAAAAAGATGTCACAAAGTTTGCAACATCAGATTCAATAATGTCCCAGAAGGTGTGGTAAAAACAAGCCTGAAAGCCATCCATGCTAGGGGATTTAAAAGCACCGATAGAAAAAGCAGCCTTTCGGATGACCTTGACAAATATTTGGATCACCTTGATAAGCTTATCTAGGCAACATTGGCAGCTATTCTAAAAATCTTTATCCTCAAATTTTATATAATAAGATAAGACAAAAGTTTTCATGCACGGCCATAGCTACATTAAATGCAGTCAGATTGATATAAATGTCAATTTAAAATGACATAAAAGCCCTTACACCCCTTATTTGATGGAGTTGATGGAAGAATCTTCCATTTACGAATACCTTCTCAATAAATTACTTGTACTCATGTGGAACTCATGGTCTGAAAGACTTATTCATGCATGGAGCTTAGAGTTCCAAGGTGGTTAAAGTTGATCAGATTCATAAGGATTGATGAGACTATAGGATACACAAATTGAGTGCCGTAAATTTATAAAATTATGGCTACCAAAAAAAAATATTTATAAAATTATGAGGATATTATCAACTTTTGTAGCATTACAGGTAACCATTAATAAATAGAAAGCATTGCCTAATGCATGGGGATCCACTATTTGCTTTGGATGTTTGCTTTCTTGGTTCTAGTATAGAGCTAGGAGTGGGAAGAAGTATATCTAACATCAAATTTGTCTCATCCCCCTATATGCCACTTTGGTAGATATTTAGATTACCATATCGTATTTTAATTAGAAGCAAGATCACCCAAATGATAATTCTATCATTTAATTAAGCTAAGACTTAGACAATACAAATACTCAGTTTTTATTTATTTATTATATATAGCTGCATAGAGCACTGTTTCTAAGTATTACACACGCCATAGTATCACAAAGAAGATTAGGAGATATCATAACTAGCCCCTTTCACCAACTCAGCAACCCTATCTATGATCGAACATACTTATACTCATACGCGCGCGCCGCCACACCTTCACAGATACCAAGTAGTTATCATTTATTTAGATGTAACCTAGCCAGCTAGTGCCACGTATACACATTCTCTAGCTAGCTAGATAGGTAAGAACTTCTGGTTTCTGTTTATGCAGAAATATTTCCAGTGGAAAGGCTAGAGTCGAACTCTTTGGTGAACTTCTCAATAAAATCCATGTAGTCATGTGGGTCAGGAATTTGTCCATGCGTCTTCTTGATATCAAGACACCACTTCACATAGTTCTTTCCATCCTTCTTAAAAGCCGTCAGTGTGGCCCTGTAAAGATCAAATTTTTTCCCTAGACCACCACCGTAGAATCTTTTGACCAGTACCATTTTTTCTTCATCTATTGCTTCAATCGTTTGCCTTGCAGTCTCAAAGCTAGGTGGTTCTGTGATCAACGTACAAGAGTTAACCCAAAGTTAGGTTTAATTTGTAAAATACATAATAAATAAAGGGTCTCTGTTTGGAAGCAATTAATAATTCAGAAGGGAAGGGAAGGGAAGAATGTTGTTATAGTTTACCTAAAAAATATTCCCAATCCACTACAGAACCCTCACTCTTGCCATCCCCTTTAACCACAGTGGTGCTTCTAAACATGTGAGGGAGGACCTGTGGTAACATGGTTACATGATCTGCGTAAATGTCGAAGAATTTCTCTGCTGAGCACTTGATCTCAAACTCCACCTCAAATGTAGAAACCCCTTCTTCGGAAGACATGCTTTCTTTACACACAACACACACAAAGAGACCGGAACAAACCAATCAAAATAAGAAGAGCACACAGCTGAGGAAGGCCGGAGGAGATTGGGATGACGCTAGGAGAGCACGTTAGGTTATTTATACATGGGACACCTGTTGACGCGAGGGGGTGAATGTTCATGTTGCCTTGCCACGTGTATATGTATATTTTGTGTATATCATTCTCTAAGCGGTGAACATGGGTAACTAATAAATGGGAATTCTTGTTGTCACCATGCTTAGTGACAAATGCATTGTAACTATGGCTCTCATTCCCCATCACTGCATCTCTCTTAAGTGAGGCCACTAGCCCACTAGAGTGGTCCCTTTTACTCCACTCCATTGCAATCCCTTTCACCCTTTTGGGCATCTATTCTTTAATGAGTAATGTGGTTGAAGGACTCCTGCCTTCCCTTCGTTGGAATCCTATATATCAATTGGAGCACATATTACCCGGGGACCATTCAGTGCAAGACCTCAACTTTTAGGGGGTGCCTTTTTTTTGTTTTTTTAAACCAGAATATTTACTGGGACCTGGGCCAACCCCTAGAAATTTTATTAGAAATCCAATGTATCAAAAGATGTTTGAGAATAATGAAAAACTGTGTCCTATGTTAAAGCCTTCAGTGTGGCCCTGAAAAGATCAAATTTTTTTTCCAAGATGTCCACCATAAAATCTTTTAGTGAGTACCATTTTTTCTTCATCTAGTGCTTCAATCGTCTGCCTTGTAGTCTCAAAGTTAGGTGGCTCTGTTATCAACAAGAACTCAAAAGTTAGCCATTGTGAAACACATAACTAAAGGGTCTGTTTGGATGTAATTTAGAAGGGAATTGAAGAATATTATAATTACCTAAAGCGTATTCCCAGTCTATTACAGAACTCACACTCTTGCCATCCCCTTTAACCACTGAGGTGGCCTTAAACATGTGAGAGGGAGGATGTGTGTCGAAGACATGCTTTCTTTACAATGACATGATAATATATGTTAGATAGATTGTAATAAAATGAGAGATTAAATAAATACTTTGTTATTTTGGTCAATGTACTTTAGTCCCACATCGAAAAACTACAAGAGTTATAAATGGTATTTATTATATTATCTTCTTTATCTCTTGAATTAAATCGAAAAAGGGAGACATTCTACGGTGTATATACGGTAGTCATCCGCACACGCGTACGCGCACGTGTGGCGTGGACAGTAGAGGCGTTAGTGGCTGCTTTGCATCATCTGGTACGTTGATTTTTTGAAATGATCAGATCCGTGGATCACGTTTGATAGGATGTGACTGTTGTGAACAGGTTCATCTCTGATTTTATTTGGACCGTTAGATCGGATGACAATCGATCTAATGGTCTAAATACAAAATGAATAGATATGTCTATTTAGAAGAGGTGCTCCACTTCTATAGAAGTACTGTGTTCAAACAAAATATCTCTCTCTCTCTCTTACAATTCAGTATCTCTAAAAGGAGTTCTGTGTTTTAATTTTTATTGCTTTGTTGATTCTAGAAGGTGATTTGGTTGTGTGGGGCGAATATCTCCTTTAAGATAGCGAGATCGCGTTCAAAGCAGTTTGAAGATTCCTTCTTCAATCAGAGTTTTTTCCAACAGCATACACACACAAAGATACTGAAGCAAACAAAAAAAGAATAAACACAACTGAGGAAGGAGGATGTTGGGATGGAGGAGAGCAGGTTAGGTTATTTATACACGATTACAAGGGAGATATGAGATGTACTGTGGGGAAATCTTGTTGTCACCACATTTGGTGACAAATGCATTGTAACCGTGACTCTCTTTTCATTTCATGGAAGAGTTATGTGACAATGTGGTAAGAAAAAAACCAAAAGGAAGAGTGATGTGACAAGCTCATCGTTGGATATCTAAGAAATGGTCTATATTAGCAACATATCAAATTTCAATCTCAAATTCAAACATTTTTCAATCTATATATAATGGCATACCCTTTCGTGTATGACCTGACAATCCCTATAGGCCAATGTGCTATTCAAAAACTTTTATGTTGTATTTCAAGACAAGCTTAATCCCAATAGGCAACTAATTTTGTCGCCACAATTATTTGTTACATTAAACTTCTTTTCCTTCGATGTCCTATTAGCTGTCTAGAAATATATTTTCCAATGAAATAATAAAAAAAAATTGGGTTAGTTGTCCAAAAATGAAAAATGTGGGTCCTTTTAAGCACTTCCTTTTTTTATAATTTTATTTTAATGCAATTTTAATGAATTTCATTATCTTCCATTATTTGGGGTTAAAAAATTCTTAGCATTGGTATAAGATCAATTTTTTTTGTTAAGAAAAATACTATTGATCATGAGAGTGTGTGGGGCGCATGGATATCTGACAACATTGTTCCTGTATCCATCAATTGAAAATAGACCAATTTGTCTTACATGCTAAAGATAGGGCCTCTTGTCAAAGAGTTGGCAATATTATTAATGTCCTTGGAACATACATAAAAAAAACAAATCTAGAAATAGAAGATTAGTTTGAAGACAGGTTATGGTTATCCATTTACATATCCCATCATCATGGGTCAAGGACAGGACCCTCCTTGTAAAGAGTTCTTACCTGCCTAGTAAATGGAAAGTTTAAAGAGTACAAAGGGGTTCCCACCTTCCCATTTACCTGTGTAGATAGGCATACATTAATTTATTGAGTTATGAAAAGTTTTACAATATTTAATAATAAAAAAAAATTCCTTTTTTTCTGTGTGGTGAAGGTGGGTTGGGGTACCATAATGATCCAATTCTTCATTCCTTAAAGTTTTGCCTGAGAATGATGGTGAGGGATTTTAACTAGCCAAGATGTGGAGTGGATATGTATATTAATTTACGATTTAATATAGGGGATTGCCACCAGTATGTGGTAGTAATAAGATCACAACCCTTCTATATATTGATATGCCTCCAATTCTACCACAACAATTAGTCTTATTATTATATTAAATTCTTTAATTTCTCCGGAAAATAATTAATTGTCGTGCTAGATTATTTTTTTTCCTTTATTGCCACATTTGGTTGTCTAGAAATATATTGTAAATCCATTTGGCTGTCAAAAAATGAAAAATTCATTTCCTTATAATTTTTTGTAGATTTTTTTTCTTTGCAATTTCAAAAAGATTTCCTTCTCCTCCATTCAATGTTAATAAATTCTGCATATTAGTATAAGATAAGCTCTATGACTCATATATATTGAGTATTCATTTAAAGATTTGCCCCCAATATCCTACCCTTTTTTGTTGGGTTGTGTGTCATGCATGTATTCTGCAGAACCCACACAGTTATTGTTGGACTTTGTATATATTTAATTGGATCATTTTTTTTTGGTTTATATATATACAAGATTAAAATTGTAATTGTGTGAGAATTAATTTCTAGGGTGCTTATATATTATCTTTATCGGGGGGGGGGGGGGGGAACCCTAGGTGTAAGAATGAGATTACACAAGGAGGTGGCAAGTGGTGTAGAGATTTTTTAGCTACTAAAAAATTACCTGGTTCTCGAATGTGAATGTAGGAAGTCGTGTAGAACCACGTTAAGTTTCTCACATTTATGCCTGATTGTTTGCTTGATTTTTTTTTTAATTATTTGTACATTCATCTCAATAGTGGTATCAAAACTTCGATAGATCTCCACAAATGGAACATGAAGATTTGAGGAACCAACGATGTACAAGGATCAAATGGGAAAAGTAAACATGTGGTCGAGCTCGTGACCGGCAAGTAGAGCACCATAGCATAAATGGCACAAACTAGCTCAAGAGCCAGCCTCAAAAGTGTTGTACGAGTCACAAAGGGAAGGAGGGTCGAAGCTTGTGTTATTGGTGAAGCCTGATCTCAGTCAAAAAATGCTGTGGCGATTCTTCGGCGGTCATTTCGCCTTCAAAACACGATAGAATGGTCGTTTCGCCTTTGAAATGATATGTATATCGGCATATGTTTTGTGTGTTTGTGTGATTTTCTCTTTATCTTCGTTTTTCTACAAAAATCCCTATTTCTGGACATTGTTTTTCTAACAGCTTGCAGGTCTTCACAATAGTGTTGATGTTCTTGAGGACCTGTTGGACTATTACACCATGAAGGGCGATGCATCACTATATGGGACTGTCATCAATAAGTATATGAGTAAAGTTGTAGGTGCATAGAGGGAATAAAGAAAGAAAAATGGAATCCGGATCACCTACCCACATGGGGACGGGTTCGTCCCAACCCTAGAGACGGGTTCCACACCCTATGGAAGATTCAGATCTGTCCCCAACCGTCACATGCCCATGTGGATGGCAGATCTGAACTCAGAAAAGTGTGGGTTACATTTTTGTTTTTTTTTTTGGGTAAACCGTGGGCTACACCATAGCGGCTTGTTTTCTTGGCCGCTTGCAAAATGGTGTCCTTGATTTTTGTGTAAAAAATTGGTAGTTGCACAAATCGAATAGTCATAATGACTATAGGATCCTCAAATTGCGTGCCTTAAATTTATAAAATTATGTCTATCCAAAAGAAAATTAATAAAATTATGAGGGTATTATCAACTTTTGTATCATTACCGGTAACCATTAATTATGGAAATCATATAGGAATTGTCTAATGCATGGAGATCCTCTCAAATTTGTTGTTTTACATGTGAGTAGCGAATCTTGAGATTTATATGTCCATAAAATTTGGGTTTCGGGTTTCATCCTATATACCATTTTGACAGATATTTATAAGATATCGTATTTTAATTAGAAGGAAGATCACTCAAATGGTAATTCTATCATTTACAGCTAGGATTTTTATCCTCTCAATTTCTCCCTTAAAATGTTGACATGTGGGTGGGAGTGATCCTGATTTTGACTAGAGAAGTTATGGAGAGATCAAGTTTGAGAGACAAGAAACACCGCGAGGGAGAAAGGAATAAGTGAAAATCGGTGGTGAAGTTTTACCAACAAAATAAAAATCGGTGGTGAAAAAAGGTGAGATAGTGACGGGTTTGGTTGGATTGTGAGGTTGGAAATAAATTGCAAATTAATCCTACAATTTATTGGGGGAGGTTGGAAACTATTAGTACAATTCGTTCAACAGCGGGCTTGTGAGAGATCTGAGCCCAGAAAAGTGGTACGTTATATGAGCTAACGTCTGATCGAGTTATTGCCTGAGAGTGTGGTTTATGTCAACACTCTCATGTGTCCATCTCTCCCTCCTCAAAATAA
Organism: Telopea speciosissima; assembly: GCF_018873765.1. Taxonomy (NCBI): domain Eukaryota; kingdom Viridiplantae; phylum Streptophyta; class Magnoliopsida; order Proteales; family Proteaceae; genus Telopea; species Telopea speciosissima. The sequence goes on along the minus strand of NC_057926.1, from coordinate 54,596,895 downwards.
GAGGTAAAGACATCTTTTCATATGTGGGAGGATGGAGGTAGACTCATAGGAGTGCTGGTGTATGTTACATTCTCAGACAGAGTTTGTTTTTTCCAACAATATTAGAAATTGAGAGGATAAAAATCCTTAAAGCTAAGACACTTTTATTTTTTTTTAATGGTAACTTAAAACTAAGACTTGGAAGATACAAATACAATGTTTTTTATTTATTATAGCTGCATAGACCATCGTTTCTAGTATTACACACACCATAGTATCATACAGAAGATTGGGACATATCAACATATCATATCTAGCCCCTTTCACCAACTCAGCTAAGCAGTAAGATATGGTCTTCAAGTTCATGGAAGTAGAGAAATCTTTATCTTTTATTTAGATGCAACCTAGGTAGTGCCACACTGCCACACACATTCTCTAGCTAGCTAGCTAGCTAGGTTACTTCTGCTTTCTGTCTATGCAGAAACATTTCCAGTGGCAAGGCTAGAGTCGAACTCTTTGGTGAACTTCTCAATAAAATCCATATAATCATGTGGCTCAGGAATTTCTCCATGCGTCTTCTTGATATCAAGACACCACTTCACATAGTTCTTTCCATCTTTCTTAAAAGCCGTCAGTGTGGCTCTGTAAAGATCAAACTTTTTCCCCAGATCACCACCGTAGAATCTTTTGGTGAGTACCATTTTTTCTTCATCTATTGCTTCAATCGTTTGCCTTGCAGTCTCAAAGCTAGGTGGCTCTGTGATCAACAAGAGTTAACCCAAAGTTAGGTTTAATTAGTAAAATATATACATAAATAAAGGGTCTCTGTTTGGAAGCAATTAATTCAGAAGGGAAGAATGTTAATAGTTACCTAAAAAATATTCCCAGTCCACTACAGAACCCACACTCTTGCCATCCCCTTTAACAACTGTGGTGCTTCTAAACATGTGAGGGAGGACCTGTGGTAACATGGTTACATGGTCTGCGTAAATGTCGAAGAATTTCTCTGCTGAGCACTTGATCTCAAACTCCACCTCAAATGTAGAAACCCCTTCTTCGGAAGACATGCTTTCTTTACACACAACACACACAAAGAGACCGGAACAAACCAATCAAAATAAGAAGAGCACACAGCTGAGGAAGGCCGGAGGAGATTGGGATGACGCTTGGAGAGCACGTTAGGTTATTTATACACGGGACACCTGTTGACGCGAGGGGGTGAATGTTCATGTTGCCTTGCCACGTGTATATGTATATTTTGTGTATGTCATTCTCAAAGCGGTGAACATGGATAACTAATGAATGGGAATTCTTGTTGTCACCATGTTTAGTGACAAATGCATTGTAACCATGGCTCTCATTCACCATCACTGCATCTCTCTTAAGTAAGGCCACTAGCCCACTAGAGTGGTCCCTTTTACTCCACTCCATTGCAATCCCTTTCACCCTTTTGGGCATCTATTCTTTAATGAGTAATGTGGTTGAAGGACTCCTGCCTTCCCTTCGTTGGAATCCTATATATCAATTGGAGCACATATTACCCGGGGACCATTCAGTGCAAGACCTCAACTTTTAGGGGGTGCCTTTTTTTTGTTTTTTTAAACCAGAATATTCACTGGGACCCGGGCCAACCCCTAGATATTTTATTAGAAATCCAATGTATCAAAAGATGTTTGAGAATAATGAAAAACTGTATCCTATGTTAAAGCCTTCAGTGTGGCCCTGAAAAGATCAAATTTTTTTCCCAAGATGTCCACCATAAAATCTTTTAGTGAGTACCATTTTTTCTTCATCTAGTGCTTCAATCGTCTACCTTGTAGTCTCAAAGTTAGGTGGCTCTGTTATCAACAAGAACTCAAAAGTTAGCCATTGTGAAACACATAACTAAAGGGTCTGTTTGGATGTAATTTAGAAGGGAATTGAAGAATATTATAATTACCTAAAGCGTATTCCCAGTCTATTACAGAACTCACACTCTTGCCATCCCCTTTAACCACTGAGGTGGCCTTAAACATGTGAGAGGGAGGACGTGTGTCGAAGACATGCTTTCTTTACAATGACATGATAATATATGTTAGATAGATTGTAATAAAATGAGAGATTAAATAAATACTTTGTTATTTTGGTCAAAGTGCTTTAGTCCCACATCGAAAAACTACAAGAGTTGTAAATGGTATTTATTATATTATCTTCTTTATCTCTTGAATTAAATCGAAAAAGGGAGACATTCTACGGTGTATATACGGTAGCCATCCGCATACGCGTACGCGCACGTGTGGCGTGGACAGTAGAGGCGTTAGTGGCTGCTTTGCATCATCTGGTACGTTGATTTTTTGAAATGATCAGATCCGTGGATCACGTTTGATAGGATGTGACTGTTGTGAACAGGTTCATCTCTGATTTTATTTGGACCGTTAGATCGGATGACAATCGATCTAATGGTCTAAATACAAAATGAATAGATATGTCTATTCAGAAGAGGTGCTCCACTTCTATAGAAGTACTGTGTTCAAACAAAATATCTCTCTCTCTCTCTTACAATTCAGTATCTCTAAAAGGAGTTCTGTGTTTTAATTTTTATTGCTTTGTTGATTCCAGAAGGTGATTTTGTCGTGTGGGGCGAATATCTCCTTTAAGATAGCGAGATCGCGTTCAAAGCAGTTTGAAGATTCCTTCTTCAATCAGAGTTTTTTCCAACAACATACACACACAAAGATACTGAAGCAAACGAAAAAAGAATAAACACAACTGAGGAAGGAGGATGTTGGGATGGAGGAGAGCAGGTTAGGTTATTTATACACGATTACAAGGGAGATATGAGATGTACTGTGGGGAAATCTTGTTGTCACCACATTTGGTGACAAATGCATTGTAACCATGACTCTCTTTTCATTTCATGGAAGAGTTATGTGACAATGTGGTAAGAAAAAAACCAAAAGGAAGAGTGATGTGACAAGCTCACCGTTGGATATCTAAGAAATGGTCTATATTAGCAACATATCAAATTTCAATCTCAAATTCAAACATTTTTCAATCTATATATAATGGCATACCCTTTCGTGTATGACCTGACAGTCCCTATAGGCCAATGTGCTATTCAAACACTTTTATGTTGTATTTCAAGACAAGCTTAATCCCAATAGGCAACTAATTTTGTCGCTACAATTATTTGTTACATTAAATTTCTTTTCCTTCGATGTCGTATTAGCTGTCTAGAAATATATTTTCCAATGAAATAATAAAAAAAATATGGGTTAGTTGTCCAAAAATGAAAAATGTGGGTCCTTTTAAGCACTTCCTTTTTTTAATAATTTTATTTTAATGCAATTTTAATGGATTTCATTATCTTCCATTATTTGGGGTTAAAAAATTCTTAGCATTGGTATAAGATCAATTTTTTTTGTTAAGAAAAATACTATTGATCATGAGAGTGTGTGGGGCGCATGGATATCTGACAACATTGTTCCTGTATCCATCAATTGAAAATAGACCAATTTGTCTTACATGCTAAAGATAGGGCCTCTTGTCAAAGAGTCGGCAATATTATTAATGTCCTTGGAACATACATGGAAGATTGTCAATGGTTAGATGGTTATCCATTTATATATCCCCATCTCCAAAAAATACTATGTCCTTTTTTTGAAGGTCATGGGTCAAGGATTCATACCATTACAGAAAAAAACAGATAAGGTAAGCGTAAAGAGTTCTTACCTTCCTAGTAAATAGAAAGTTTAAAGAGTTCACCCTTCCCATTTACCTGTCTAGATAGGCATACATTAATTTACTGAATTATGAAAAGTTTTACAATATTTAATAATAATAATAAAAAAAAAATTCCCTTTTTTCTCTGGGGTGAAGCCGTGAAGGTGGGGTTGGGGGTACTGTAATGATCCAATTCTTCATTCCTTAAAGTTTTGCCTGAGAATGATTGTGAGGGATTTTAACTAGCCAAGATGTGGAGTGGATATGTATATTAATTTATGATTTAATATAGGGGATTGCCACCACTATGTGTTACTAATAAGATCACAACTGTTGCGTGTGAAAACCTCCGGTGCTTGGTTCGCCCGCGGATGAGCCTGCAAAAACCAAGCAATGAGCGCAAGAGGGCCGGTGTGGCTCCGGCCTAGGACTCTCCGATGCTCAAGTCAGGTCTCCAATGCAACAGCGTAACTGCTAGTAAAAGTGAGATGAGGAATAGTGCTCCATACCTGGGTATTTATAGAGTGAGGAGGAGATGAGACGGATGGAAGAGTCCTAGTATGGTAGGAGTCCTTCTTTCGGAAGGTTCTCCCGCGTAGAGCGGAGTGGAGAGTCATTTTCGGGGTCGGACTCTTATTAAGGTAAGAGTCCATGTAGAGTGCGATTCCGTGTTGTGCTGGGATCGTGGCTCGATCCTTATCCCGTGATTCTCGGGATGTGCTGACGTGGCCCAGAGATCCCCGGCGGGGTGCTATGGCAGCCTCAGTGGAGGAGGGCTCAGCCTCGGAGGTCGGCCCAAGGGGTCGGCAGAGGAGGTCGGCCCGAGAGGTGGTTCTCGGCCTCAAGCTCGGCTAGGAGTCTGGCTGACCTGTATGAGCTCGGCCTCAACCACCGGCCAGCTCACTCGAGCCTGGCTCTGTCAGATGACTTATCGAAGATGGGGTCGGCCCATTCTCCTGCTCGGCTCAACTCGGTTCTCAGACTGAGGTCGGATCAGCCACGTGGCAACCTCCGATAGGTAGGGTGTTTTATGCCTCATCAACAACCCTAATTAATATTGATATGCCTCCAATTCTACCACAGCAATTATCCTTGTTATTATATTAAACTTTTTAATTTCTCTTGGAAATAATTTAATCGTTACACGTGGAAGCACGTGGAAGAATTTTTTCCCTTCAATGCTGCAAATTTTGTTGTTTAGAAATATATTCTTCCACTGAAGAAAAAAATTATTGAAAGAAATCTATTAGGCTGTTCAAAAATAAAAAATGTGAACAGCTATGTTGGTTCTGCTATTAGATGTTTCTCGTCCTAGCAGGGGGTGGGAACAAATTTCAGGGTAGAGATGGCAGCGTTCTTTGAGGGGATCAAGTAGGCACGGGATTTACATATTGATATGCTATGGATTGAGAGTGACTCGACAACCGTGGTAACATCCATCCTTTCCCACAGGATTCCTTGGTGTTTCCTATAGAACTGGTGGATGGTCTCTATTTTCCTTGACTCTATACAGTGGCGACTCTCCCACTATTATCGGGAAGCAAATGCGCCTGCTGATGCCTTAGCGAATCATGCGGCAAAAGTGAAGACTTCAAACATTTGGACTGAATCCCCTCATTTCATTGCACATGCGATCTCTGGGGATGCTCTAGGTCACCCCTACTACAGATTTACCTAAGCGGCTCTCTGATTTTTGAGTTTCTTTTAAGAGACTTCTCTGCTCTTTTGTAATAGGGCTCAGGGTTTGCCTTTCGCTACGGGCGTTGCCGAAAGCAATCGGCAATTTTCTGGGCCTTTTTCTTTTAGTTAGTCTTCCAGTCATTCTTGTATTTCATATTCTTTTATATTAATACATACTTTGCTGACCTTTAGCAAAAAAAAAATGTGGGTTCTTTAAGCTCTTTCTTAGTCTCTTATAATTTTTTGTCGATTTTATTGCTGTGCAATTTTAAAAATATTTCATTCTCCTCTATTCAGGGTTAAAAATTCTGCATATTAGTATAAAATCAGTTCTATGACTCATATATAGTGAGTATCCATTTACAGATTTACCCCAAATATCCTACCCTTTTTTGTTGGGTTTTGTGTTGTGTATTCTGCAGAACCCACGCAGTTGTTGTTGGACCTTGTATATATTTAGTTGGCTCATTTTTTTGGTTCATATATGTACTAGAATTTAATTGTTTGAGAATTAGTTTCTAGGGTGCTTATATATTATCTTTATTGGGGAAAAACCCTAGGTGTAAGAATGAGATTACACAAGGAGGTGGAAAGTGGTGTAGAGATTTTTTGGCGCACTACAGAAGTATTATCTGGTTCTCTAATGTGAATGTAGGCATTCGTGTTGAACCAAGTTAAGTTTCTCACGTTTATGCCTGATTGTTTGCTTGATTTCTTTTTCTTATATGTACACTCATCTCAATAGTGGTATCAGAACTTCGACAGATCTCCACAAGTGGAACATGAGGATTTGGGGAACCAACGATGTGCAAGGATCAAATGAGAAAAGTAAACATGTGATCGAGTTTGTGACCGGTAAGTAGAGCGCCATCGCATAGTTGGCACAAACCACCCTAAGAGCCAGCCTCAAAGTGTTGTACGATTCATAGAGGAAAGGAGGGTTGAAGCTTGTGTGTTTGTGTGATCTTCTCTTTATCTTCTTTTTTCTGCAAAAATCCCTATTTCTGGGGTTATTTTTGTTGGGAAAAGTACAGAAATCATTTTCCACCTATATAAAGAAAACTCGAGAAATACGGCAGTACGTGAATAGTAACTGTGCATAGTGTCACATGAATAGTGACCATGTTAATACAAAGTGAGAACATACAAAGAGCGTATAAAAATGATAAAAGCAAATAAACTCACAGATACAAGTGTTTATATGGTTTGGCAATGCCTACATCCATGGGCGTAATTGGGACTTCTTCACTATGAGAGAACTTGAGAGAACAACCGTACAAGTAATAACGTACATTTGGATTTAAGTCAAACCCAACCCTGTATACAAATCCGGATACCTCTTGTACATCCTCTCTCAACTCACACTCTCAAACCCCTGAAGAGAATACTCAAAACCCAATAATTCCAAACAACTCTCCCACACTCACAGTTCTTGAACTTGTATGTTCGACCTGTATAGAACCCTTTCTCTTACCCCTAATTATAGGAAATGATAGAGGAGCGTTCACCTTGTTCTTCACGTTATTAAACAAAACAAGGTAGGTGGGAGGCACCCCTCCCCATTTTTTCTTCCTTCCATTTAATGGCCGATTGCTATTTTGGCCATTAGCTTATTACTCTCCATTACTCTCTTTTCTTTCTCTATATTTTTATTTGATTTTGTAATTCACTCCACTGTCCAGGCCATTTGTCAAGGACGGTAGCTGTCCCTCTTTAATGAGAAGGACCCCAACAGTTTTTCTAACAACTTGCAGTTCATCACGGCAGTATTGATGTTCTTGAGCTCTTGTTACGGTATTACACCATGAAGGGCGATGCATCACTATATAGGTCTGTCATCGATGAGTATACGAGTAAAGTTGTACGTGCACAGAGGGAATAAAGAAAGAAAAGTGTGGGCTACACCACAAGGGCTTGTTTTCTTGGCCGCTTGCGAAATGGTGTCCTTGATTTTTGTGTAAAAAATTGGTAGTTGCACCTTAGGAAAAGAGAGGGCTCGAGAAGAAAAGGAGAGAGAGAGAGAGAGAGAGAGAGAGAGAGATGATTGGATGAGAGACTTATTCATGCGTGGAGCTTGGAGTTCCAAGGTGATTAAAGTTTTTTTTTTTTTTTTTTTTCTTTGATGAGACCAAGGTGATTAAAGTTGATCAGGTTCATTAGGGTTGATGATGGTACAGAGGACAAAGATCGCTTTGTCAGATATTTAGATTACCTGGATAAATTTATAAGATTGTATTTTAATTAAAAGCAAGATCGCCCAAATAATAATTCTATCATTTACAGCTAAGATTTTTATTTTCTCAATTTCATATCCGTCAATTTCTCCCTTAAAATGTTATCACATGGTACTTGAAATCGACGATCAGATTTCAATGCCCAAATTTCACCCATTCAATTCTATCCTAACTCGAGTTACCTGTTTCTCTCTCCTCTCTCAATTCAGTGCTCTCTGACCTCTCCTCTCTCACCCATCAAGAGCTTAAAAAAAAAAAAATCAAACCGAACTTGATGTCTATAATATGAACCAATTCAAAACCCAAGCTATGAATCAATGAACATAACTCAGATCTGGCAAAATCAACTCTGAACCTTCTGTAAAAACTGAACCCAGAAATTCGTTAGAACATGTAACCCATTACCCTTAAAAAGCTCGATCTGGATTTTAACCCTAAAAGAATCTCAATCTTTGATGTATGAAGCAGGCCATGAATTAATTTTGCCCATTTGTTTTAAGAAACACTCATTTGGAATTGATTTTGATAATCAGATTTAAGGAAAAACTGAACCGAGAAATTCTTTAGAACATCTAATTACTCACTCCCTTAAACTTAAGTTCTGTAAGAAACCCACTTGTGCTCTATAATGGTGCCTCATATATATACAATGTCCTTCAAATTCCATTAAAATGCCTGAATTTTCGGTGCTCTCCCCTTCTGTTACTCTGGATAATCTCTTCTCTTCTCTATCTTTTTTGTCCCTTCGGCTTCACCTACGTGGTTTCGATTTCATTCCCGGAAGACCAAGTAAAGCGAAGCCATCTTAAAAAATTGAAGTGTTCAAATTAAGCGACTCCAACCAAGATCTCACTAGACCCAATCCTGATCTCCTACCGCCGCCTCCTGCTGAGTCATCTTCCATCGTCATCGCCGGGGTTGTGTTCGGCGTCAAGAGAGGGAGGAGTGAGAGAGGAGAGAGAAACGGATAACTCAGGTTAGCTTAGGATTGGGTGGGTGAAATTTGGAAATTGAAATCTGATCGTCCAATATCGACATTCTAAGGGGGAAATTTATAGAAATTGACAGATTAGAAATTGAGAGGATAAAAATCCTTAAAACTAAGACTTGAAAAATACAAATACAAAGGTTTTATTTATTATAGCTGCGTAGACCATTGTTTTTAGTATATTACACACGCCATAGTATCATACATAAGATTGAGACATATCATATCTAGCCACTGTCACCAACGGGTCTTCAAGTTCATTGGAAGTAGAGAAATTTAAGCAACCCTAGCTATGATTGAACAAAGTTATACTCATACGCCGGCACACCTTCACAGATACGTAATCTTTATCTTTCATTTAGATGCCACCTAGCTAGTGCCACAACACACATTCTCTAGCTAGCTAGCTAGGTAAGAACTTTCTGGTTTTTGTCTATACAGAAATATTTCCACTGGCAAGGCTAGAGTCGAACTCTTTGGTGAACTTCTCAATAAAATCCATGTAGTCATGTGGCTCAGGAATTTCTCCATGCGTCTTCTTGATATCAAGACACCACTTCACATAGTTCTTTCCATCTTTCTTAAAAGCCGTCAGTGTGGCTCTGTAAAGATCAAATTTTTTCCCCAGATCACCACCGTAGAATCTTTTGGTGAGTACCATTTTTTCTTCATCTATTGCTTCAATAGTTTGCCTTGCAGTCTCAAAGATAGGTGGCTCTGTGATCAACAAGAGTTAACCCAAAATTAGGTTTAATTTGTAAAATACATCATAAATAAAGGGTCTCTGTTTGGAAGCAATTAATTCAAAAGGGAAGAATGTTAATAGTTACCTAAAAAATATTCCCAGTCCACTACAGAACCCACACTCTTGCCATCCCCTTTGACAACTGTGGTGCTTCTAAACATGTGAGGGAGGACCTGTGGCAACATGGTTACATGGTCTGCGTAAATGTCGAAGAATTTCTCTGCTGAGCACTTTATCTCAAACTCCACCTCAAATGTAGAAACCCCTTCTTCGGAAGACATGCTTTCTTTACAAAGAGACCGGAGCAAACCAAAAAGAATAAACACAGCTGAGGAAGGAGGAGAATGGGATGAAGGAGAGCACGTTAGGCTATTTATACACGGGAGATATGGGGAAGTACTCTGTTGACGCTGGATTCCAGCTAATCTGAGGTGGATGACTAGTAAGAGGAATAGACAATGGTCTGTTTAACACGAGGTTAACTCGTGATTAATCTCCGATGATAAAGTCAGAACCAGACAATAGTTAAGTAAGAGTAAAATAAGGTAATAATAATAAATATGAATATCTATCCTTGTCCATCATTGTTCCTTTTATACTTCAGATCGGTTTAAGCTACAATCCACTTGAGTTGATGGTGAACTGTTACAACCCCACAGGTTTGGATTGGTCGGAGTGACTCACCTAGTTGGAAGTGAATTAAGTGATCGATATGGGATCCACGTACAGGGTCTTCCCTCCTAGTTGTTAGTGCATTCATGTTGTCTTGCCACTTTTGTGTATATCATACTCCAAGTGTGGGTAACTAATAAATGGAAAATCTTGTTGTCACCATGCTTAGTGACAAATGCATTAATGTAACCATGGCTCTCATTCTAGTCTCTGTAATAATATTAATGTTATAAGTCCACCGTGTGATATCTAATAAATGTTGTAGATTAACCACATGTCAAATTTTAATCTCGAATTTGATCATTTCAACATGTATATAATGGCATACCCTCCTCATTTATGTCCAGGCAACCCCTAGCTATGCACCCTGTTTTTTGCAGTCTTGAAATTTTAATGGTTTGTTTTGCAATGTGAAAAACTCTAATTAACTTGAAACTTGACAGGTAAATAGAAAATCATGGGGTCTTGTCGATCACAAAAATTTCAGCTTCATCTGAATTGCCACGTGACAGAAATAATACATAGTTATAAAAATCAAATATCACCAATGTAGTGATAACTAGTTAAACTCTTAGTATATTATCTCAAAGTTAGAATGTAGTAATCTACTTCTGACTGAGAATGTGATGGAATATATATATACATAAAAAAGTGTGACTGACAAAGTGTTGTAGAAGTTTACCAAAAAAAAAAAAAAAAGTGTTGTAGAAGACAAGTCAGCCTTTCTCCCATTTTGGGAACCGGATCATGTGGTACGTGAGCCACCTCACCCAAAAGTAGTTAATCATGTAATTTTCCATTTGTTTTGTTTTATTGGGAGAGATGATCAATTCAAAGAGTTGGAACATCTTGTCTTCGAGGCCTGGTGGGAGGTCAATTGGTCCAACCAAATGGGCCGTTGATCAAGGTTTCAGACCACTGAGTTGATGTATGGAATCAGCAGAGGCATGCATGAAAGGCACTACATATATGTTAGATAGATTGTAATAAAGGGTTTTAAACCCATGAAGAAGAGATTAGTCATGATTATTGGAATGATCATGACTATTGAAATAGTTATGACCGTTCCAGTGAATGGGTGCCAATGAGACTATTGAAATAGTTATGATCGTTCCAGTGAATGGGTTCCAGTTATGACCGTTCCGTTCTAGTCGATCAAAACACACAATTTGTTAAATACTCTCTCTCTCTCTCTCTCTCTCTTGCAATCAGAATCTCTCTAGAATCTAAGTTAGATTCTTCAATGCTTTGTTGAATCCTAAAGGTGAATTTGCTTCAATCGTGTGGGGGCAAATATCTCTTTTAAGACAACGAGTACGCGTTCAAAGCAATTTATAGTTTTCTTCTCCAAACAAAATTTCATCTAATAATAAATATATATATATACACAAATACTAGGTTGGTGTGTTCAAATCTCTTATAGAAGTTCAAATCATGTCTAGTACTCTAGGCTCTAGCCATGTTAGGATTGTGAAAATTTTGCTTGAAAATGAAATTGGGCTGGGCCTACTCAAAGATGAAAGAATTTTAAGGAATTGCAAAATCGAAACATAAGATCTATGGATATATCTCTTTGTAATATATATGGCATATAAAATGCCCAATTATTGAGGTCAAATTTCTTTGATTAACGACTCCACTCCAACGAGATGCACGACGCCAAATTAAATACTGATAATTGGATTTCTTTTTCTATGCTAATCGTGATTAAGTGCTGTAACCCTAAATTATGAAACATAAGAAATCCAATGATTTCATATGGTCCCCAGGTCCCTCTATCTTAATGGGTCAACATCCTATCTTGTTAATTAATTACAATGTGCGTGAGGTATTGCTCCATAATTTGCAATTTCAACTGATATGATTCTTAACACACACACACACACACACACAGAGAGAGAGAGAGAGAGAGAGAGAGAGAATGTTGGGAATTTAACTCAACCAACGCCCGAATCTTTGATGATCGGATCCATCTCTTCTAAGATGTGAATTTTACATGGAGGAGGAAACACTCCTCAATTGAAGTCTCTCCACCCGATCATAGTTCTACCACACTTGAGAAATACAAGGAATGTTTGGGTTGGGTGTGATTTGTATTCTGTGGGTCTACATATTTATTATTTGACTAGCATTTGTAAATAGATTGGGTTTTGAGTCCATTACATGTATGGAGTAAAATTGTAAAGGAGTGGAGATTATGGCTTTTGGGTTCCCTATATATTGTCTCCGTAGTAAAAACATAAGCATAAACAAAGGGGAGGTCACTTTATGAGGTGGAGAGTAGTGTAGAAAGTTTTTCATGTTTAGAGGAAGATCTCTAGTTCTCTTGGGTGGATGTAGGCATTCGTGCCTGTAATACCAAAAATATAACCACCCAATAAGGTCGCACCATGTCATCATGGGATGACGACCCAAGATCCAGTAGATCATATCCAAGATCAAGACCCATGAAGAAAACACCGAGTGCGATCTCGGGGGCCACGTAACCTTCCATTCCCATATGGAAGTTACTAAAATAGAGAGTGGAACAAAGGAAAGAAAAGATCTTGCTCCTAAAGAAGCCTCTCTGAGAAATATTCTCATAGAGAATAGAAACTACCATACTGGGACTCTAGCGTGAACTGCCTACTCTTTGGCCAAACGCTATATATACCCAGGTATGACCTCTTACAAACCATCTTCACTATTCTCAATTGTTGCTCAAAGATATCTGACTTAGACATCGGAGAGTCCCCTGCTGGTGAAAATCGGCTCTCTGGTGTCCATCTTGTTCTCTTGTGCAGATCCAAACCCAGGAAGACTCTTAGTGGAGATTTTTTGCACTAACCACCTACTCCTTGGCTAAACGCTATATATACCCATGTATAACCTCTTACAAACCATCTTCACGATTCTCAATTGTTGCTCAAAGAGATCTGACTTAGGCATCGGAGAATCCCCCGCTGGTGAAAATCGACTCTCGATCTGGTGCCCATCTTATTCTCTTGTGCAGGTCCAAGCCCAGGAGGACTCTTGGTAGAGATTTCTAGATGCAACAGTGCCAAACCACGTTAAATTCCTCATGTTATGTGTGATTGTTTGTTTGATTTTTTTTACCTGTGATTACGCATTCGTCCTCAACAAGTGGCATCAGAGAAAGATTCAGTAGATGATTATAGGATGTGCACGAAAATCTAAAGAAATGACACTACGCAAGGAGAAGTGAAATAGGTATAATTCTCACGTACAATTCTGACTTCAATTCCAATACAAAAGAGAGAACTATAACATGGAAATTGAGGATCAAGTGGAGGTTTTTCTTTCTTTTTTTCAGTGAAAAGGGTTGTGGACGATGTAGGATAATAGTACGTCCAGGTTGTAGTTTTCCCCCTTTTATTTGATTCAAGAGAAGCGCCTTGGATGGGATTGAAAAAAAAACAAAGCAAGAAAAGTAAGGTACATAATCATTAGGACAAAGTTTTCCTCCATCTATAGAAGACGGTTCACCCATCATTCTAGGGTTTTAATATGTTTCAAAATACCCTCTCAATACCCATTCCCACCCTCTCCCGATCCCATTCACTATGGGTGGAGAGAAACTCAATCCTAATCATTACTACCAAGAGCTAGAGAAAAAGTGAATAGAGAAAAAAAAAAAAAAACTTTATACCGTTTTAAAAAGAAGTGCAAAATGTTAAGGATGATGTGCTCGGAAGAACAAAAAAAAATCCGAGTGATACCATATAGTTTTCGGTTCTGTGCGAAAATGTGACTTTGTATAGAGGGTGTGGTACGAAGATTAGGTATTTATGAGGTTTTTCAGTGTTTCAGACTCAATGTAAGAGATGGATCTGGCAACTTGTGCTCTGTTGGTATAGATTGTGTGGATTAGTGCAAAAATCAACTGTAATCAAATTCATTAAGGTTGATAGCACGCACGGATGGCATAAATCAGGTAAATCATATGGTGGTTAAGGGTTCAAGCTTCACCATTGAATGTTTCAATGGTCATAATGATTTCACCTTATGACAATAACGGATGAAAAAAACATGGGAAGAAACAGTCAAGACTCTCAAGAAGAAATTAAAAAGAAAGAAAAAAACTAAAGAATATGAGGAACGATAAATGACAAACATTGAGGGAATTAGCAAACAATTAAATTCAAAATTCAGTTGTATCTTGTGGATAACACTCTTCGTGAGATTGTGCATCCAAACTACCCATTATTCTAGAAATTAAGATAAATAGAGTCAAGTTTAGCACAACATTTCTTTGGGAACAGAAAGCAAGACATCTGGAAAGAAGGAGTTGAAGCAAGAACAGATTGTATTAGCACTTTTCTTCCAGCATAGGAGAGATAGTTTGCTTTCCAGGTAGTCAGTTTATTTTGGACTCGCTGAATGATGAAAGATAAGTCCCTAACCTTAGAGCGTGAGTGAAAAAGATTTGTACCCAAGTAGCGGGAAGAATGGTTCATCTCTCTAACCCTTAGGATAGAACAAATAGATTTTTTCCTTTCAAGAGTTGTATTTCTGCTAAAATGGATTTTACTCTTTGAAAAATTGATTTCTTGACCAGTTAAGTCAGAAAAAAGTTCAAGGGCAGCTTTAATAGAAAGGACATCCTCCTCAGTGTTGCGACAAAAAATAAAAGTGTCATCAGCAAACAGCAGGTGAGAAATTTCAGGAGCCTGCCATGCTACTCTAATACCCTTAAAAAGCCCCGCATCACGGCTAGCTTGCAAAATACGGGAAAGGATTTCCATAGTGAAGAGAAAAAGGTATGGACTCAAAAGACAGCCTTGCCGAAGTCCCCTAGAAAGGCAAAAATAACCAAACGGGCTTCCATTAATCTTAACGAAAAGGAGGTAGTTTTAATAAGGGAGTTGATCGAAAAATCCAATGGTCGGAAAACCCAGGAACCGAGAGAGTTGTTCAATCATTTTCCACTCAACCCAATCATAGGCTTTGGCCATGTCCAACTTGATGGCCACAAACCCGGTCTTACCATTCTTTTTCTTATTCAGGAATCAGAAAATTTCCTGGGCAATCACAATAGTATCATTAATTTGTCTACCAAGAATAAAAACAGCCTGGAAAGGAGAAATAAAGAGGGGGAGAAAAGCCCAAAGCCTATTTGCCAAAATTTTAGCCACAATCTTATCAGAGACATTGCAAAGGCTAATAGGCCTAAAATCAGTCACGGTTCTTGCCAAATCATGTTTAGTGATCATACAAATTAGGGTATGGTTGCATCCTGGGGGAAGCACCCCCCGAGGAAAAAAAAGATGTCACAAAGTTTGCAACATCAAATTCAATAATGTCCCAGAAGGTGTGGTAAAAACAAGCCTGAAAGCCATCCATGCTAGGGGATTTAAAAGCACCGATAGAAAAAGCAGCCTTTTGAATGACCTTGACAAATATTTGGATCACCTTGATAAGCTTATCTAGGCAACATTGGCAGCTATTCTAAAAATCTTTACCCTCAAATTTTATATAATAAGATAAGACAAAAGTTTTCATGCACGGCCATAGCTACATTAAATGCAGTCAGATTGATATAAATGTCAATTTAAAATGACATAAAAGCCCTTACACCCCTTATTTGATGGAGTTGATGGAAGAATCTTCCATTTACGAATACCTTCTCAATAAATTCCATGTACTCATGTGGAACCCATGGTCTGAAAGACTTATTCATGCATGGAACTTAGAGTTCCAAGGTGGTTAAAGTTGATCAGATTCATAAGGATTGATGAGACTATAGGATACACAAATTGAGTGCCGTAAATTTATAAAATTATGGCTACCAAAAAAAATTATTTATAAAATTATGAGGATATTATCAACTTTTGTAGCATTACAGGTAACCATTAATTATAGAAAGCATTGCCTAATGCATGGGGATCCACTATTTGCTTTGGATGTTTGCTTTCTTGGTTCTAGTATAGAGCTAGGAGTGGGAAGAATTATATCTAAAATCAAATTTGTCTCATCCCCCTATATGCCACTTTGGTAGATATTTAGATTACCATATCGTATTTTAATTAGAAGCAAGATCACCCAAATGATAATTCTATCATTTAATTAAGCTAAGACTTAGACAATACAAATACTCAGTTTTTATTTATTTATTATATATAGCTGCATAGAGCACTGTTTCTAAGTATTACACACGCCATAGTATCACAAAGAAGATTAGGAGATATCATAACTAGCCCCTTTCACCAACTCAGCAACCCTATCTATGATCGAACATACTTATGTTGTATTTCAAGACAAGCTTAATCCCAATAGGCAACCAATTTTGTCGCTACAATTATTTGTTACATTAAACTTCTTTTCCTTCGATGTCGTATTAGCTGTCTAGAAATATATTTTCCAATGAAATAATAAAAAAAATATGGGTTAGTTGTCCAAAAATGAAAAATGTGGGTCCTTTTAAGCACTTCCTTTTTTTTATAATTTTATTTTAATGCAATTTTAATGGATTTCATTATCTTCCATTATTTGGGGTTAAAAAATTCTTAGCATTGGTATAAGATCATTTTTTTTTTGTTAAGAAAGATACTATTGATCATGAGAGTGTGTGGGGCGCATGGATATCGGACAACATTGTTCCTGTATCCATAGATTGAAAATAGATCAAATTCTCTTATATGCTAAGATAGGGTCCTCCTTGTCAAAGAGTCCACAATATTGTTAATGTCCTTGAAACATACATACAAAAACAAATCTAGAAGTAGAAGATTAGTTCGAAGACGGGTTATGGTTATCCATTTACATATCCCCATCATCATGGGTCAAGGACAGGACCCTACTTGTAAAGAGTTCTTACCTGCCTAGTAAATGGAAAGTTTAAAGAGTACAAAGGGGTTCCCACCTACCCATTTACCTGTCTAGATAGGCATACATTAATATATTGAGTTATGAAAAGTTTTACAATATTTAATAATAAAAAAAAATTTCTTTTTTTTCTGTGGGGTGAAGGTGGGGTGGGGTACCATAATGATCCAATTCTTCATTCCTTAAAGTTTTGCCTGAGAATGATGGTGAGGGATTTTAACTAGCCAAGATCTGGAGTGGATATGTATATTAATTTACGATTTAATATAGGGGATTGCCACCAGTATGTGTTACTAATAAGATCACAACCCTTCTATATATTGATATGCCTCCAAGTCTACCACAGCAATTAGTCTTATTATTATATTAAATTCTTTAATTTCTCCGAAAAATAATTAATTGTCGTGCTAGATTATTTTTTTTCCTTTAATGCCGCATTTGGTTGTCTAGAAATATATTCTAAATCCATTTGGCTGTTCAAAAATGAAAAATTCATTTCCTTATAATTTTTTGTAGATTTTTTTTCTTTGCAATTTCAAAAAGATTTCCTTCTCCTCCATTCAAAGTTAATAAATTCTGCATATTAGTATAAGATAAGCTCTATGACTCATATGTATTGAGTATTCATTTAAAGATTTGCCCCCAATATTCTACCCTTTTTTGTTGGGTTTTGTGTCATGCATTTATTCTGCAGAACCCACACAGTTATTGTTGGACTTTGTATATATTTAATTGGATCATTTTTTTTTTTGGTTTATATATATACAAGATTAAAATTGTAACTATGTGAGAATTAATTTCTAGGGTGCTTATATATTATCTTTATCGGGGGAAACCCTAGGTGTAAGAATGAGATTACACAAGGAGGTGGAAAGTGGTGTAGAGATTTTTTGGCTACTGAAAAATTACCTGGTTCTCGAATGTGAATGTAAGAAGTCATGTAGAACCACGTTAAGTTTCTCACATTTATGCCTGATTGTTTGCTTGATTTTTTTTTTATTATTTGTACATTCATCTCAATAGTGGTATCAAAACTTCGATAGATCTCCACAAATGGAACATGAAGATTTGAGAAACCAATGATGTACAAGGATCAAATGGGAAAAGTAAACATGTGGTCGAGCTCGTGACCGGCAAGTAGAGCGCCATCGCATACATGGCTCAAACTAGCTCAAGAGCCAGCCTCAAAAGTGTTGTACGAGTCACAAAGGGAAGGAGGGTCGAAGCTTGTGTTATTGGTGAAGCCTGATCTTAGTCAAAAAATGCTGTGGCGATTCTTCGGCGGCCATTTTGCCTTCAAAACACGATAGAATGGTCGTTTCGCCCTTGAAATGATATGTATATTGACATATGTTTTGTGTGTTTGTGTGATTTTCTCTTTATCTGCGTTTTTCTACAAAAATCCCTATTTCTGGATATTGCTTTTCTAACAGCTTGTAGGTCTTCACGACAGTGTTGATGGTCTTGAGCACCTGTTGTAGTATTACACCATGAAGGGCAATGCATCACTATATGGGACTGTCATCAATAAGTATATGAGTAAAGTTGTAGGTGCATAGAGGGAATAAAGAAAGAAAAGTGGAATCCGGATCACCTACCCACATGGGGACGGGTGAGTCCCCACCCTAGAGGCGGGTTCCACACCCCATGGAGGATTCAGATCTGTCCCCTACCGAGTACCGACACATGCCCATGTGGATAGCAGATCTGAACTCAGAAAAATGTGGGTTACACTTATCGTTTTTTTTTTAGGGTAAACCGTGGGCTACACCATAGCGGCTTGTTTTCTTGGCCGCTTGCAAAATGGTGTCCTTGATTTTTGTGTAAAAAATTGGTACTTGCACAAATTGAATAGTCATAATGACTATAGGATCCTCAAATTGCGTGCCTTAAATTTATAAAATTATGTCTATCTAAAAAAAAATTTATAAAATTATGAGGGTATTATCAACTTTTGTATCATTACAGGTAACCATTAATTATAGAAATCATATAGGAATTGTCTAATGCATGGAGATCCTCTATTTGATTTCGATGTTTGCTTTCTTGGTTCCACCATTGAGGGGTGTGAAGAAGTATATCTCATCTCAAATTTGTTGTTTTACATGTGAGTAGCAAATCTTGAGATTTATATGTCCATAAAATTTGGGTTTCGGGTTTCATCCTATATACCATTTTGACAGAAATTTATAAGATATCGTATTTTAATTAGAAGGAAGATCACTCAAATGGTAATTCTATCATTTACAGCTAGGATTTTTATCCTCTCAATTTCTCCCTTAAAATGTTGACATGTGGGTGGGAGTGATCCTGATTTTGACTAGGGAAGTTATGGAGAGATCAAGTTTGAGAGACAAGAAACACCATGAGGGAGAAAGGGAAGTGACAATCGGTGGTGAAAAAAGGTGAGATAGTGACGGGTTTGGTTGGGTTGTGAGGTTGAAAATAAATTGCAAATTAATCCTACGTTTTATTGGGGGAGGTTGGAAACTATTAGTACAATTCGTACAACAGCGGGCTTGTGAGAGATCTAGGCCCAGATAAGTGGTACGGTATATGAGCTAACGTCTGATTGAGTCATTGTCTGAGAGCGTGGTTTATGTCAACACTCTCATGTGTCTATCTCTCCCTCCTCAAAATAAGAGGTAAAGGCATCTTTTCATATGGGGGAGGATAGAGGTAGACTCATGGGAGTGCTGGTGTAAGTTACATTCTCAGACAGAGTTTGTTTTTTCCAACAATATTAGAAATTGAGAGGATAAAAATCCTTAAAGCTAAGACATTTTTATTTTTTTTTAATGATAACTTAAAACTAATACTTGGAAGATACAAATACAAAGTTTTTATTTATTATAGCTGCATAGACCATTGTTTCTAGTATTACACACACCATAGTATCATACAGAAGATTGGGACATATCAACATATCATATCTAGCCCCTTTCACCAACTCAGCTAAGCAGTAAGATATGGTCTTCAAGTTCATGGAAGTAGAGAAATCTTTATCTTTTATTTAGATGCAACCTAGGTAGTGCCACACTGCCACACACATTCTCTAGCTAGCTAGCTAGCTAGGTTACTTCTGCTTTCTGTCTATGCAGAAACATTTCCAGTGGCAAGGCTAGAGTCGAACTCTTTGGTGAACTTCTCAATAAAATCCATATAGTCATGTGGCTCAGGAATTTCTCCATGCGTCTTCTTGATATCAAGACACCACTTCACATAGTTCTTTCCATCTTTCTTAAAAGCCGTCAGTGTGGCTCTGTAAAGATCAAACTTTTTCCCCAGATCACCACCGTAGAATCTTTTGGTGAGTACCATTTTTTCTTCATCTATTGCTTCAATCGTTTGCCTTGCAGTCTCAAAGCTAGGTGGCTCTGTGATCAACAAGAGTTAACCCAAAGTTAGGTTTAATTAGTAAAATATATACATAAATAAAGGGTCTCCGTTTGGAAGCAATTAATTCAGAAGGGAAGAATGTTAATAGTTACCTAAAAAATATTCCCAGTCCACTACAGAACCCACACTCTTGCCATCCCCTTTAACAACTGTGGTGCTTCTAAACATGTGAGGGAGAACCTGTGGTAACATGGTTACATGGTCTGCGTAAATGTCGAAGAATTTCTCTGCTGAGCACTTTATCTCAAACTCCACCTCAAATGTAGAAACCCCTTCTTCGGAAGACATGCTTTCTTTACAAAGAGACCGGAGCAAACCAAAAAGAATAAACACAGCTGAGGAAGGAGGAGAATGGGATGAAGGAGAGCACGTTAGGCTATTTATACACGGGAGATATGGGGAAGTACTCTGTTGACGCTGGATTCCAGCTAAGCTGAGGTGGATGACTAGTAAGAGGAATAGACAATGGTCTGATTAACACGAGGTTAACTCGTGATTAATCTCCGATGATAAAGTCAGAACCAGACAATAGTTAAGTAAGAGTAAAATAAGGTAATAATAATAAATATGAATATCTATCCTTGTCCATCATTGTTCCTTTTATACTTCAGATCGGTTTAAGCTACAACCCACTTGAGTTGATGGTGAACTGATACAACCCCAAAGGGTTGGATTGGTCGGAGTGATTGACCTGGTTGGAAGTGAATTAAGTAATCGACATGGGATCCACATACAAGATCCCTCCTACCTGTTAGAGCATTCATGTTGTCTTACCACGTGTATATGCATCTTGTCACGTGACAGAAATAATACAGAGTTATAAAAATCAAATATCACCAATGTAGTGATAACAGGTTAAACTCTTAGTATATTATCTCAAAGATAGAATGTAGTAATCTACTTCTGAGTGAGAGTGTGATGGAATATTTATATATATATATATACATGAAAAAGTGTGACTGACAAAGTGTTGTAGAAGACAGATGAGCCTTTCTCCCATTTTGGGAACCGGATCATGTGATAGGTGAGCGGTGAGCCAACCCCCCCCCCCCATAAAGAAGAGAGGAAGTTAACCAGTCATGATTATTGGAATGATCATGACTATTGGAATAGTTATGACCGTTCCAGCGAATGGGTGTCAATGGGTCTATATAAACCAAGGTAATTCAGCCGATCAAAACACACAATTTTTTAATTCTCTCTCTCTCTTGCAACCAAAATCTCTCTAGAATTCTAAGTTAGATTTTTCAGTGCTTTGTTGAATCTTGAAAGTGAGTTACTTTATGAGGTGGAGAGTAGTGTAGAAAGTTTTTCATATTTATAGTTTCCTCTCTAAACAGAATTTCATCTAACAATAAATATATATATATATATATATATATATATACCAGGAAAATCTCTTTATATTCTTTTGGGTGTG
Source organism: Telopea speciosissima (assembly GCF_018873765.1). NCBI lineage: Eukaryota > Viridiplantae > Streptophyta > Magnoliopsida > Proteales > Proteaceae > Telopea > Telopea speciosissima. The sequence goes on along the minus strand of NC_057926.1, from coordinate 54,575,251 downwards.
CTTCGTGTAATACCAAAAATATAACCACCCAACAAGGTCCCACCACGTCATCATGGGATGACGACCCAAGATCCAATAGATCATATCCAAGATCAAGACCCATGAAGAAAACACCGAGTGCGATCTCGGGGGCCACGTAACCCTCCATTCCCATATGGAAGTTACTAAAATAGAGAGTGGAACAAAGGAAAGAAAAAATCTCGCTCCTAAAGAGGCCTCTCTAAGAAATATTCTCATAGAGAATAGAAACTACCATACTGGGACTCTCACGTGAACTGCCTACTCTTTGGCTAAACGCTTTATATACCTAGGTATAACCTCTTACAAATAGGGATGTAAACGGATCGAATTCGGCCGGATAGTGGCATTATCATATTCGTATCCGATTATATTCGGACAGATTCGGATAATATCCTATTGGTTTTCAGACGGATTCGGATAATTTCTGGATAGTGATTTTTTGAATACAGGTTCTCCTAAATGGATATGAATATGGATCGAATACGATTTTTCGACTATCCGTTGACATATTTACCGTTTTTATGATGAGGGTTAGGGTTGAGACTTGAGAGTTCAGTAACTACCCTTTCTTCAACTCTTCTTAGTCTTTTATTCTCTTACGTTTTTTACTTTTGATTTTTTAATAGATATGTAATTCCATGTATCACATTGCATAAAACAATATATATATATAAACCAATAGCAAATCTAGAAAAAGAATCAAATTATCTTAACTTATAAATTTATAAAAATAAGATAACAAAATCTAATAAGGTAACTTAAAAGGATAGACAAACACAGAGTTATATTTCAGATATTTTATTACCGTCGGACTGCTAATTGAATCGGATAATGATCGGTCGGATAGGGGGATTACCATATTCGTATCCGATTAGTTTCGGACGGATTCGGATTCTCCTAAACGGATACGAACGCGGATCGAATACGAATTTACGAATATCCATTTACATCCCTACTTACAAACCATCTTCACTATTCCCAATTGTTGCTCAAAGATATTTGACTTAGGCATCGGAGAGTCCCCCGCTGGTGAAAATCAGTTCTCTGGTGTCCATCTTGTTCTCTTGTGCAGGTCCAAACTCAGGAAGACTCTTGGTGGAGATTTTTTGCGCGAACCACCTACTCCTTGGCTAAACGCTATATATACCCAGGTATAACCTCTTACAAACCATTTTCATGATTCTCAATTGTTGCTCAAAGAGATCTGACTTAGACATCAGAGAATCCCCCACTGATGAAAACCGGCTCTCTGGTGTCCATCTTATTCTCTTGTGCAGGTCCGAACCCCAGGAGGACTCTTGGTAGAGATTTCTTGATGCAACAGTGCCAAACTACGTTAAATTCCTCATGTTATGTGTGATTGTTTGTTTGATTTTTTTTACCTGTGATTACGCATTCGTCCTCAACAAGTGGCATTAGAGAAAGATTTAGTAGATGATTATAGGATGTGCACGAAAATCTAAAGAAATGACACTACGCAAGGAGAAGTGAAATAGGTATAATTCTCACGTACAATTCTGACTTCAATTCCAATACAAAAGAGAGAAATACAGCATGGAAATTGAGGATCAAGTGGAGGTTTTTCTTTCCCTTTTTTAGTGAAAAGGGTTGTGGACGATGTAGGATAATAGTAAGTCCAGGTTGTAGTTTTTTCCCCCTTTTATTTGATTCAAGAGAAGCGCCTTGGATGGGATTGAAAAAAAAACAAAGCAAGAAAAGTAAGGTACATAATCATTAGGACAAAGTTTTCCTCCATCTATAGAAGACGGTTCACCCACCATCTTAGGGTTTTATTATGTTTCAAAATACCCTTTCGATACCTATTCCCGCCCTCTCCCAATCCCATTCACTGTGGTGGAGAGAAACTCAATCCTAGTCATTACCACCAAGAGCTATAGAAAAAGTGAATAGAGAATAAAAAACTTTATACCGTTTTAAAAAGAAGTGCAGAATGTTAAGGATGATGTGCTCGGAAGACCAAAAACAAATCCGAGTGATACCGTATAGTTTTTGGCTCTGTGCGAAAATGACTTTATATAGAGGGTGTGGTACGAAGATTAGGTATTTCTGAGGTTTTTCAGTGTTTCAGACTCAATGTAAGAGATGGATCTGGCAACTTGTGCTCTATTGGTATAGATCGTGTGGGTTCGTACAAAAAATCAACTGTAATTAGATTCATTAAGGTTGATGGCAGGCACAGATGACATAAATTAGGTAAAACGGATGGTGGTGAAGGGTTCAAGTTTCTCCATTGAACGTTTCAGTGGTCATAATGATTTCACGTTATGACAACAACGGGTGAAAAAACATGGAAAGAAACAGTCAAGGCTCTCAAGAAGAAATAAAAAAAAACTAGAGAATATTGAGGAACGATAAATGACAAACATTGAGGGAATTAGCAAACAATTAAATTTAGTTGTATCTTGTGGATAACACTCTTCGTGAGATTGTGCATCCAAACTACCATTGAAGTAAAGTCACACTCTAACCACATATGATAAAGCCCCGGCCATCTCCTTAGCAAAGTGAAGATCAGAGAAGAGAGTTGAGAATTCAGGTGCAAAATTAGAACAAATTCCCATGTGAAATCAAAGCAACGAATTAGTTTTTGAAAATTTTGAAGTTTATACAATGCTAGGTACTTCAGATTGTAACAGATCATGGAATCCATGGCGAAATGAGAAAGGAGGATGTTCTTGCATGACGATCTCACTGATTTATATATAACACCATAGTCCCTATTCAGTAGATGTGAGAAGTAATAGACCTTAATTGCTTAAGATAATAGAATCAAGCATACCATTAGAGAAGAAACATAAATAAGAGAAATGAACCTACCAAAGATATAAAAAAATTAAATATCCAACCTTGAGGGTTGACTTTGATGCAGGCCCAGATCAGAAACCTAAAATTGTTATGGGTCAAAGCACATCATCAGCCCCTTTGCAAGTTGACAGATGGAGGAACCCATCAACTTGTCAAAGCCCATAACAACATGGAGGCCCATACACAGCTAGACAAACCGAGCTCCACAACCTGACCAAAGCCCATATCATCAGGTCGAGTTCAGGGCCACATCAGCCCAAAACGAGCCAGCCTATGCACCCATGTGTGTGATTTAGCTTCTTGAAGGCCCAACCAACCTTGAACTGTTTTGAAGTCCATCACATTGGGACAAATTTGGGGGGAGAGAGCCCCCTTTCCCTTTAATTTGCTTTGTTCATTTTTGATATAATTCTGTGTCAAGATATTTAAGATGATTAAGTGTTACCTTGGATTAGCTAATTCCCTTATTTCATGTTTAATCTCAACCATAAGATGGGATAGGGTTACAAATTAGAATTAGGTTTTTGGTTTCTTATAAATGTAAAAGCTTTGCTCATTGAGAATAGTGATGAATAGAAAAAGTTAAATTTGCTTTGACCAGAAACCTTGAAACCACGGAGAGTTTAACTACAGTCCGGTAGAAATGTAGGTTTCCCCTATACATTTTCTTTTTCTCTTGTGTTCGTATTACTCAATTTACTCGGTTACACACCCACACCCCTGGACTCTAGGTACAAACAAATAGCCATGAGTGAGGCTTTGGGACTGAGGCTCATGCATGCCTCTCATCTAATCAGTTTAAAATTTGTTGTTGCATGCTTCCTTACATGCCCTTAATTACAAAATCTTGGAACCATGGAATCAAGTTAATCAAGGGAAAGCAAGCAATATGACCAGTCCTACTACTATAGGAATCCATCAACACCAAATTTATCTTTTTAATTTTACTGAAGTGGAAAATAAATAGATTCATTCCCAAATAAACTTTGGAAGTGTGACAATTTCAAATCCAACAAACTTGACAAAGAGAGCCCATCCAATCAACATATTTAAAAATTTAAAACAAAATAAAAATGAAGAAGATAAGAACAACCCATTTCATGAATGAAGGAGAAAATGCAAAAAAGGCTCTCTTTCTTCCCTAATTCCAAATCGATCGCAATTCGCAGAACCAGAAACCTTATCCTTATTATGAGAATATGAGGTCCACCAAGTGTGTCGAAACCCTTTCCCTCAATTGTTGGAAAGACAATCAATTGCGAGAGAGAGTTACTACTCTCGCAACATAATTCATAAATCAATTATTGTGTCATCATAATTTTTTTGTCTTATTATGATTTTTTTGTGTTTTTTCTCTACATCTACATCTGAACATGGCATCTGTTTTAATTCTTTTAAGTGTCCTTTTGCAAAGACAGTTTAGTTTGGAAGTTCTTTTCAGTTTTACCTCATAAGGTTGCGGAAAAAGCAAGTAGAGAATGCACATTTCTTACTTGGTACATATGTAGGGCCAAAAATAATTTATTATTTTCTCATAGAAGATGGATATCGAGTGAGATGATATTAGCAGCTCAAAAAACACATGATGAATTTCAAGCTAAACTCAAACTCGACATGAAGAAAGGATGGGCAACAAGGAAGAGGTATTAGAATTTTTATCAAAGATCACCATGGCCATGTCTCTGAGGCTATATCTGAGCCATTAAGGTTTCAGTTTGCTACCATAGAAGCGATTTCCGAATCTTTAAACCATCTTGTGATGGAATCTGATTGTAAGAAAAGCTTATTTCTTAACCTCGGAGAATAGTACAGCTGTCCCATTTCTCATTCAACCAGTGGTTGAGGACATCTCCCATATTTCTTCTTAGTTTTTTGAATTGTTATTTTCAATTTGTTCCAAAAGAATTGCAACTCTATAGTAGTGACTCCTTAGTTGGGAAGACCCTATCTATTCCGAAAAGAACGATTTACTTAAATTCCATTTCAAGATTGACGGAACAGTAATTCCGAGCTCCGCTCCCTTTCATGAATAAAATCTAATTAACCAAAAAAAAGACAAAGAAAGAAAGAAAGAGAAGTAAGAAAAAGAAAAGAAGAACACGGCCATAGAGGCCCCAAAAGCACGTGAAAAATTTGGCGATATAAGGCATTCACACACTAAGCGCCCTTATGGATGTCGGCCACTTGTTCAACTTGTAGCCTCTCTAGTCTCATTCTAAGGTAGCCCCCACTCTTGCGGACATGCCTAACCATCACGAACCACGTTTCAGTGTCCTATAGTTGAAACATCACATCACAATTCTTGCAGCTGAGATGGTTAAATTATGCTTTCTTCTCCCCTTCCTCTTCTCAAATCTGAAGCAAGCCTTTCAATGGAGTTGCTGCTCCAATTCCAAGCCATAGGTGGACTATTAGCTCTAGCTCTCTTCTACCATCTATGGATCACAAAACGTACCTTTTTTAACAAGAGTAAGGCCACAGAGGCCCCAGAACCACCTGGGGCATGGCCTATAATCGGTCACCTCCTTCAGTTAACAACCCCTCAGCCCCTCTTTCGAACACTTGCAGCCATGGCCGACAAGCACGGACCAGCATTCACTGTCCGATTTGGTGTCCATCGAACACTTGTGATCAGCAACTGGGAGTTAGCCAAGGAATGCTTCACCATAAACGATAGGGCTCTTGCAAGCCGTCCAACAAGTGCTTCAAGCAACCACTTGAGCTATGATTATGCACTTTTCGGTTTGGCACCCTATGGACCTTACTGGCGTGAAGTACGCAAGTGGGTTGTTCTCGAACTACTCTCGAACCGCCGGCTCGAGTCACTCAAGCACGTCAGATATGCAGAGATCGACAATTTTATTAAAGATTTATTTGGGCTTTGGGTGAGAAACATTAACAGGAATCAGATTAAGGTGGAAATGAATAGATTGTTTCGAGATCTAACCATGAATATTGTACTCAAGATGGTTGTGGGAAAACGATATATGAGTATTGTTCATGACGAGAACAACGAAGAGGTCCAGAGGATCCAAACTACCATAGTTGATTTCTTTAAAATTATTGGTGTTTCGGTTGCATCAGATGTGCTTCCAAGCTTCCTATCATGGTTAGATTGGGATGGGCAACAAAGGGCAATGAAGAAGACTGGTAAGGAGATGGACGCACTTGCTGAGAGCTGGCTCCAAGAACATCAACAAAAGAGACTCTCTGGAAAGTCTCATAGTGATGAACAAGACTTCATTGATGTGATGCTTTCAATTCTTGAAGAACATGCTCAATTACACGGTCATGATCGTGATTCAGTTGTTAAAGCCACCGCACTGGTAAGTAGTGTTACTGTTGAACTCGCTCTTGTTTTTTTCTCCTTTATTTATTCACCATGGATGGGGTGAAAGGTTTCTAATAGGGCTGCAATAGGATCGGGTCGGGACCAGGCTTTATAAAACCCTAACCCAACCTTGAGTCTCCTTAGCTAGATCCAGGCTTGACCTGACCCTGACTCAGGGCATGGAAAATCCAACACCCTTAGGGTTGGGCCGGAGGATCTTTGTGCCCTCCAATTCCATGCCCAGCCCAATTCCCCTAGTGCCTGTAATAAGGGCGCAATGACCACCCTATGCCTGCCCAAACACTCTGCCTGAGTGGAGTCCACCCCCTCCCCCCGCCCTTTTATTACTGGGCCAGGCAGGGAACTGGAGGAGATAATTTCCCCAGGTCGAGCTGACCCTTAGTGGCCCTGATCATGGGGTGGGGGAAGGGAGATGCATAGATTGGACTGGCCAAAGAGAAAATTATCAATTTTACTTAAAATAACATTATAATAAAATATATATCACTTATTATCTTCATATATAATATATATTATATAACAAATGTGGGAGACATTTAAAATTTATAATATATGAATTAATATATTACAAATGTGGGCACCATTGGGGTGCCTCTTATTTGAAAAGTGTCATTTGGGGTTCCTTGCGAGCTTAGTTTTACAGAACCCCAAATGACCCTTTTCGAAAAAGGGGCACCCGGCCCAAAGGTCCTTCTCACAAAGATTGGGCACCTCATCTTTACTTTACTCAAACCACACACACTCTCTCTCTCTCTCTCTCTCTCTCTCGCATAGGGCTTTACCAAATTAAGGGGAAAAGGGAGGGAGCAACACTAGCTTTACAAGAACCATTGTGTTCAAGTTCCTATTTACAGTAAATTGACATCTATTTTGCAGAATATGATCATAGCTGCCACGGATACCACTGCGATGTCCCTTTCATGGCTTCTTTCTCTATTACTAAACCACAAGAAAGTCTTAACAAAGGCTCAAGATGAATTGGACTTCCATGTTGGGAAAGATAGGAATGTGGAAGAAAAAGACATTGATAAGCTTGTGTATCTCCAAGCAATAATCAAGGAAACACTTCGTCTGTACCCTGCAGGACCACTCTTAGTTCCTCATGAAGCCATGGAAGACTGCAACTTTTCAAGTGGCTTCAGAGTCCGAAAAGGAACACGTGTGTTAGTGAACGCTTGGAAGATACATCGAGACCCACGTGTGTGGTCAAACCCTTTGGAATTCCAGCCAGAGAGATTTCTTACAAGCCATGCTGAAGTAGATGTAAGGGGGAACAACTTTGAGTTTATTCCTTTCGGGTCGGGCAGAAGATCTTGCCCGGGGATCTTGTTTGCACTCCAGACCATGAGTATGACGGTTGCCCGATTGCTCCATGGGTTCAATCTACAAACACCCTTTGGTCAGCCTGTGGATCTGACAGAGGGCACTGGTTTAACACTCCCCAAGCAATTTCCATTGGAAGTCCTCGTTAGCCCCCGACTTCCTTCCCATCTCTATGATTAAGACTAAGATATATTTCTTTGTTTGAGCTAAGATGTCATAGCCAAAAGAATAAAATATCCTCAAAGCTTTGGTTTGATGGTAAAAATCTAAGTAACATTAGGGAGGCTATTTACTTGAGCCTGTCTTGAAATTTGATGTGTGATCATTCAAATTATGTCTTAATTATTTAGGTGTGGCCAAGTTTTGCTACTGCACCAACTGTAGAAGGTTGGTGCAATTGTCATTATCACTGCTTCGTTATAACAAAAATGAGGAGAAGACAGATTATAAAGCTCCTTTAAAATTTTATTTATATACGTAAGGGCACAATTATCTGTGCAGTTATTTATATACATGTATAGGAAGGGCAAAAGGCCTAGAACTCCCGGGGCAATACAGATCTCGGAATTATCAGTGTTAGATACACTATGTAAGAGATAATATAGAAGCTTCACATGAACTACAAGATTAGGACAATACCAGTGAATCAACCTACTTCTTCTTCTTTGACAGATCTGGAACAGACTTTTTTGAGCTGACAACAACTGGAGAGGCTATGAAACCATTTCGCTTATCTATACTCAGTATGTGATCACTTTGCCCACTATTATGTTCCTTGGATCTATCAGTAGTTGTTGACCCAAGGATCTGCACCATTAAGCTGCCACCTACAATGAAGCAATATAAACACAGATTGTATATTTTCAGAGAAAAGAGAACATAATTAATTTCACTGAGTACAAGGGAGGGGAAGAAAATCCTAAATAGAAAGAGCAAGTATGATGAGATCACTGCATCAGAAACCCATGATAGATATTGTCACATATCCCCACAGCGCCCCCCCTCCCAAAAAAAAAAAGAAAGAGATGAATAATGGAAAGTTCCATTTCCATCCATCTAAGGGAGAAACTTTCTTATTTGGGGTTTGGGAAACCAAAAGATTTGGGAAATGGAACTCATAAAAATGGAGTTTGACTAAAACAACCCTATAAGGAGCAACGTCCCGACTTTTGATCAACAGAGTGGCAGAATAGGTCTTCCATGAACCAAACTTTCCTCAAATTTTACACATGATTAGTTCTTTTGAATTTTCAAATAGCATCTGAATTCTTAATGAAAATATTCAAAATGCATGTAATAAAAGTACAGTTTTGCCCCAACTAACCAAAAAAATTCTACTCCAATGTCAAGGGAAAAGTCATCAGGACCCTTCCCTGCTATCTTGCCCAGGTCCTTAAATATGGATATTAAGTAAGAATAATGATCAAGGTTCCTACTTTAAAATTTAATTTAAATAGAAAACAGAAATTCAAGGGAGATATTATTTTAACGATGTGAGCAGAGATGCAAGGGAGATATTATTTTACCAAGTATGAGAGCAGCCCCAATCCATCCAGCAGTGCCCCACCTTTCACCAAGGAGAAACCATGCAAAACCAGCACCCCAAAGTGGTTCTAGACCATATATAATAGCTGTATCTGTTGCTGACACATCACGCATGGCAGCCATCTGAAACCAAATAAAACTGGTTACAACCTAATTTTGTGCAATCATGGGTGAAGGCCTAAAATAAGTAAGCTTTGTGATTAACTCAACTTCTCTGAGTTTGAATTACACCTATTTGATTCAAAATTATCCGTGAAATGAAATAAGTGGCGATTTTAATGTTTTTAAACCTATAATTGTGCATGTTTCAAGGAGCTATATGAAAATTTTATCATTCTACAAGTAATGATCATAAGACACAAATCTTTGAAGGTTTTCAGTTGGGTACCAAAGGATGAATTTTTCAATAATACAATTCATTTTTCTCATAGTTGAATGTCCTTTCAGTTTGTCATATATACACATACTATCACCTACAATGCCCATTTAGAACCTCTTTTGTTCATGGCCATGAGACTTATAATTTGAATGCACTTTTAGCATTACTACCATTTTAAGTCTGCTCAGCTTCTTAACTCTATAGAGCGTCATTCTTTCTCATCACAAATGTCCAGTCATCTGTCCTTTAAGACTAATAATACAATGTACTACTGCTATTTTGAACTACAAAATCCCTACAGAAAATATCTAATAATGCACTACTGCTGTTTTAATCTGCTCATACAAAGGTCGTAACCCAGTGCATAAGGCTCCAGCCACTGCGGGGTCTGGGGAGGGTCATATCGTACGCAGCCTTACCCCTGCTTTCGCAGAGAGGCTGTTTCCAGACTCGAACCCATGACCACTTGGTCACAATGGAGCAACCTTTACCGTTGCACCAAGGCCCGCCCTCATTTTAATCTTCTCATAAACCTCAAAATATATATTTTTTAAAATCTCATGATCACTGGATTGAAGTTCTCAAAAAAGAATTCAAAGAGGAACCTACCTAATAATGTTCAAAAATATTTAAAGTCCACCCAACTCGTACACACTTGTAGAATCACCCTTAATCTGATCCTTCTAGCATGAGCAAGCTCAATTTCCCAGGAAAATTGCTCAGCCCTAACCAAGACATTCACCTATTGGCCCAAAGTATGCAAAAACAAAACCGCATCCAACTCAACTAGTTGCTACTTCCATATAGTAGCAGAGGAACATTCCTCCATGGAACTTGATCCTTTGGCTAATTGATGCATGGTTCCCGGATCACTTCCAACTAAATTTTCAGAAAACCGAACCCAGACAAAATAATTGACTGATTCTCCATCCATCATCCACATGAGGCCAATGTTTTGAAAATCAAACCGCACCATGAATCATAGCGGGTTCAATTAAAGCAAATAACAATTGTAATTCCTGGGGAATTATACACTTGTGCATTGATGAGACCATTCACTATTTCTTGAAGCTCAATATCACCCCCAAATGAACTATATAGCCTAGATTATTTCTGAGTTACATAGAAATCCCAAGAACTTAAGAAGATTATTAAAAATATTAAACAAATTTGAGAATAAGCAAAAAAACGACTTACCATCCCTTTATTATTCATCCCTGAGGGGTTGCGCTTGCGAAGATGTGAAAGAACGCGATTATATGAGCATCCAATGTCAATTGATATATATCCATTATTTGTACATACTTTTTCCACAAACATTGTACCACATGAATTGTTCTTCTATGGATCAACTTGAACACAATCCTTCCAAGTGACATCCCTTCCCTCACCATTTTTTCCATTAAAAATGATATTTAAAACACAGAAGCTATAGAAAGATATTCTCTCTAAAAAATATCCAACTCTTTTCCAGCTTTGCAGAAAACATAGAAACCAAAGCTCAATAAATTTGTTCTGTTTGACCCCAATTCAATGCAAACATGAAATGGAAAAGGTGCAATAAAATTTCTTCCAGAAATAAGGATGATATAATAACCTGTAGAAAATAGGACTTTCATCTTCAAACCCATGTATCCAATCTAGGACTGTCATAGGATTTTGATCCAAATCCAATTCAAATTATAGGTTTTCAACAAGATGCTGATCTGATCCTATCTAGATTAAAATTACATATGCATAGATAACATCTAAACTAACAATACATAAACGGGCTTCAGCTTACCTAGAATAGTGTTGGTCACAATCATCAAGTGGCCTTCTAGTCTAATCATATCTTTTTTAAGCCCAGTTCTTTCAGCATAATAAGAATATCACTCCGTGTTCTGCTATGTTAATGGAGCTAAGGCCAATTGAAACCCCCTTGAACATAATAGAGAAACCATTCACATGACAAACAAGGAAACCTACTGTCGCCCCCAAGTTGGATAGAAAGATGGATCATAACCAGGTTTGTAGCCATTTGGAGGAGGCAACCACTTAATGGAGATGAGTTGCCTTAGAGGATGACCACCATCAAATATTAATTTTAAAATATATTTGAGCTCCTTGCTTCTCATGAATACCATACTGGCATATTGTCTTTTGCCAATGTGTTTTGGTGTTGATCTAAACACTGGAAGGATGGTTGGGGAATACTAATGTTGTTTCTTGAGTGTAAACTTAGAAATGTTCCCACAGCTCAAGGGTGGACTTTGTCAAGCATCAAGCAAGGTTGGAAGGTCAAAATCAAGCATAGGAAGTCAAAGAGCAAATTGGAGCTTGGAGCAACAACAAGGAGCTTCATCAAGTCATGGTTGTATCAAAACATCTGAAAAACAAAATGATCAAACCAAGAAGCTTCATCAGACATAGGATAGTTTGCTTTTTGTATTAAACATGTAAAATCCTATGTAATTGTCTCGCAACCTTTAAACCCTCGTATTTCGGTAGAATAAGCCACCTATGTGCTCATAGAGGTCAAACAACCCAATGGGGAGTTGACCAAGTCGAACGAGTGGCTTACAATCAAGGGTGGACACTAGTCCAAGCTGAAACCGGATTCTGCAAAAACTGTAGACTGAACATCTGGTTGGTTCAAGGGACGTCCGGTAGGCCCAAGGGATGTCTATCCTTGAAGAATGTCATTTTGACATGTCTTCAGTCCCTAAGGGATGTCTGGTGAGTACAAGGGATATCCAGATGAACTAGGGACGTGTCCAGCCTGAGAACATGTCTTTTTGACATTGTCTTCAGTCCCAAGCAAAGGGGAGTCCGGATGATGAGACCGAGCATCCCAATGACCTGTCCCCAACAGTCATAATTTGAACTGTTTGAGTCCAATGGTAGCCTAATGGCCACTTTCGACTCAAGGGATGTCCGGACCCTACATCTGATATTCAATCAGGCCAGTTTTAGCCCCCTCCCCCCAACTACCCATAATGGCTAGGTCTTGTAAGAGGGGTGTTTTGGCCTATAAATTGAGGACTTGAGACTCTCACAACCAGCTAAAGGGAAACCATCTACTTGAACCTAATTGGGATATATTTTTGGGTTTTAAAAGTTGAGAGAACAAGTGAGATATTGATTGGAATATGTATCCTATTGAGAGGCATATTTTTGCATTTGTTCTTTGTTCAAATTGAAGAGTAATTGGGAGAGGGTGTTCTCCACAAGCGCAAAGTGATTTGTAAGGTGGTTTGATTGGCATTGAAATCCAACTGTGATAATGGAAATCCAAAGGCAGGAAGGTCTTTGATAGTGGACATGGGCACGATTGGGGTGTAACCACTCTAAAATTGTGTCATCCCTTGCACGCACTTTTTAGTCGTAAATCCTCATTTAGAGAGAAATATTTGTAATACCTAAAACACAACCTCTTGGGTTGCTATACCTATCCACAGGCCTATATCTATAGAACCATCAAATATTGATTTTTCCTTCAGTAACCTATATCACATGATTCTTTCTTCAGAAGGCTACAAACTCTTAAAAAAAAGGATCTTAAAAGGTTTTAAATGGTCTCCAATGCTTACTTCTTAGAAATACCATTCTAAAGTAATACGATAAATAGCAATAGCTAGATAAAGCATCATTTATTTCCTTAGAAAAGAGGAAATATGAACTCTCGAATTAGCCAAGCTTGTTCTTAGAGTAGAATGCGTAATGAGGTACATACCTCTACCCATAGGCTTAACCCAGTGGTAAATACACCTGTGTAGAGTGCGGGTATCCATGGAAACACAACCATCCAGTCCCACACCATGCTCCATGTCAAAGATGTTGGATCCAATTCTTGTGAGCCACCAAGCCATACACTAATGAAATACCATATTGTTGAAAATAAGGCAATAACGCAGACCTGAATTAAGCCATGTAGTTATGCAAACAATGTAGGAAAATAAAACAAAAAAAGTATTCATCATTTGTAACTTTAACACGTTAATTAAGTAAAGTTGATGGAAATAGTTCACTGCCAGAAAACTAACCTCGTATCCAAGAAGCGGTAAGAAATTCTTCTTTTCTGTACTTCTTGAAATATGTTCCGTTCTAAGCATATGAATACCAAAAAATACTGCACTCAAGAAGTTCAAAAGATCTCCAACCTGAAAATATGAGGATAAAAAGATGAATGTGAGTTAATATCTGAGAAAAAATAAAATAAATTGAAATGGTTACCTTAACTGCTGACATTCATATCCTTCATTTTAATAGTGCTTTTCTTATTGTTTCTTCTCATACCACTCCAGTACTATTTCCACAAGATGGCAACGATAAACCACTGATAATGAGCCAAACAATGCTTACGCTTGGAGGAGAGCCACTGGATTCCAGCATTGTGATGCCCACAATAGACATGAGAGCCCCAAACCAGGTACGAGCAGGCACTGTTGCTCCTAACATGCCATCTAGCAATGGTACAATAATTACCTGCTCAAGTAAACAGAGATATTCTCTGAGTGCATATTTATATTTGCTCTCATGGAATTTCAATTATGATTAATAGAAGTATATGAAGTATATATGTCTCAAAGACCAAAGTAGCTCAAGTGCTTACTGTGAACAAGGAAAGAAACGATGCACGGCCAGCTTCAGATGTAAGTAGGCCAAGGGCCTGCATAAGGTAGCCCATACTGACCCAAAAACCCAATTCAATTCCTGCAGTTCTAGTCTGGACATCATCTCGTGCCCGCAACACAAATGGTAAAAATGGGATTGCTGACACAGAAAATCGCACTAAAGTGAATAGTGATGGATCCATGATTCCTTCGACCTCTTTCAGAACTGGGATGTTACTGGCTGAAAGGCCGCAGTAGACTTAATTAAGGAGCCAAACTAAGATATAAAACTCTCAATTCGACAGAAATGAAGTGGATTATGAATCTCAATTCTATAGATCAGATAAATTGAACTAAGCGGAATGAACAAGCTAGTAACCAAAGTTAAAGGAACTATGAGATCCTTGAAGATTGCATAAAGTTCACAATTTTCATCAATCTTTACAATAACTAACTTTAAAGTCCAAAATGAAGAAATCTGAGAAATGAAAATAACAAAGGGGAGAAGCATACCGTACACAATGGTGATGACATTGAGCAGGATAATGCTCCTGAATTTCTTGGATGCGAATAAAATCCTGCGCCACAGTGGCCGACTTGCCAATGACTTCAAACTCTTGCTCGATTTCTTTCGACTCGACGCCGACGGACTATCCTTCTTCGCCTTCTCTTCAAATGCAATTGAGTTAGAACTTTTCAGTTTAACGGGGGAGTCGTCATCGGCTGGAAGTAAAAAGATGACATCGGCCGATTTTCCAATTTGGACTGGTTTCTGCTCCGAGCCCTTCCGAATACTAGCAGGAGGAAGCTCAGGATTCGAATTCCCCATAGAAGAGTTGTCTAAAGAGAATTTGGTGATATGGGTTTCTCTGATTCTTCTGCAGAAAGACAAAGAGAAGACTGAAGAGGCACCAGACGAAGAAAAATTGAAAGCAGGGTCGCTCGTCGTCCTCCATGATCGTCTCCATGTCGATGGAGAAGCCATGGCCGAGCTTTCTCTCTTCTTCTTCTCTTGCTTCTCTCGCACACAGTCCCTCGCTCTCTTCCTCAAAATGGAAAAATGAGAGTCTCAGGCTCTTACCCGTGTGAACAAAAGAAAGTCACGCAAAAGTAGAAGAATAGATTGGATTGGCAACTGAAAACCATTATGACACGTGTCGTTAGATCTGTAACCAAGTGGCTGAAAACGGATTGGGATGTGCAGGGATCAAATCCTGCACCGTCAGCACCATAACAGGAAACCTTCATTGTTCATTCTCGAGAAGATAATGTTTCAAATTTGTGGGACAAGGTCCAAAGAGTTTTTCTTTTTTTCACGGGACAAAAACGAAGGGTTCAGAAAGAGACTCCTTAATAAAATATTGGGAAGTAGTTCTCTATCCGGGCCACACTCCCATATGTCTATCTTTTTCTTTCTCAAAACAAGGGGGTAGAGATGTTTTTTCACATGAGGAGGAAAGAGATAGACTCATGGGAGTGCTGGCGTAGGCCGCACTCCCAGACATAACTTTTTCCCTAAAATATCACAATCCATAATCGCTTATCAGTGATTCAGAGTGAAAGGAGGAGAAAAGGGGTTAGAACTTATAATTAGATACATGTATGAAGCTGGCTAGGAATATGTGATGTGATATAAATGCCTATGATCTACAATTAGGCATCACTTGTCGTGATATTAGGGTGTCAATTGATCGGTTCGATCTGATTTTGATTTGGTTTATGTTAAATAAAAATCAAACCGTTTAAGACAAAGTATGGTTTTGATCTTTTTCAATTTGTTCTTTTATTAGGTTGACTTAATAGGCTCTTATCGATGCATTATTAGTTTGATAGGATTTCAATCCGTTTTTATTGATCAATCGGTTCAAGCTAAAACATTGATAGTTCGATACCCCTCCTGGCAATCTTGCATGTGTTATCCATATCACTGTTAATTTATTTTTTTTTTAAAAAGAGTAATCTTGTCTAACACACATATACAAGGAAAAAAGTTTTCCTTCACTTATAGAGTAGAATTTTAAGGTCATTAATGTTTGTTTCTTATAATACGAAGTCAATAATACCACCATCTTTTGCGTGATACTTTCTCAACACCATCCGAACCCCTCGGTCAAGGAATCGTCCCTATCCCTTGATCATAAACTCAGTCAAGGGATCTCCCCCATTCTAGCCAATTGAATTTAATAATTTTAGGGGTTTTTTTTATTAAGTTCAATTCTTTGCATAATATTGCCGATTATTCTTGCCAATTCGGATAACAATTGGCATCAGAATGCGACAAAACTGATTTCAATGGCGATTCCTATTACTCGAACCGTTCGCATTTGGCTGGGCCACCTAGCGGACCCTGAAACCGTCCGGATCTATCTTGTTTTTGACAAAACATTGCATCGTACGAATCCACCCAAATCATACATTCAGCTAGTTGATGGGTTCAAACCATACTTATCCATCAACATTAGTGCCTTAAGTTCCACATATTTCACATTCTTCACAAACGATTGTCCATGGGAAAACACATCACTTTTCTTGATGGGCCCAGCCAAAATATCAATCAAATAATTTGCACGTGTAAAATACAACACTGATGGGGCCCACCCAAAATATCAATCAAATGCTTATCCTATCTCATGTTATGTTCATAGTTAATTAATCACAAAAAATGATGATAATCATAAGTAATTATTTTACTAATTATATTAAGGGAAAAAAAAACTGTCTTGCTCTCACAACGTTGAATGAATGCCCCATCCCCATGAATGCGAAATATCCCACCCATATTGATGTTCCTAGTCATGCCAATGCGGGGCCTCACACTGCCTGACAAAGAACCTACTCCCTTTTATTAATAATCAAGGTCTGATTTTTTTTATGGAAATAATTAAGGTCTGTTGTTGGTTTGCAGGGGAGTACATGGTGAAATAATTAAGGGGATGGATAAGGAAAGTCTTGCAACTATTTCACCCCACCAAAACCCCTCCGGACAAACTGGGCCTATGAGTAGGGGTGTCAATTTGGCCCGACAAATTCGAGCCCACCCTAACCCGTCTTGAGCCCAGACAGGGCCTCGACCTGATTTTTCAGCCAACAATTCTGATTTTTTTTGGGGGGGGGGGGGGGGAGAAACACCATCAACCTCCTATGAGAGAGGAAGGGGAAATTTTTATTTAGTAATCAACGTGTAGAGCCCGTGGAAAGAGAAAAACGTATCTCTCTATTCCATGGATTAGAATTAAGCCCAATTTTCTAGAGGACAATGTCAGGAATCAGGATGCTGTTAATCTCCCTTGAAACCTACTGAGAACACAAGATATAAAATAGGAGGACAAATCAATTACAGAACGCAAAGACAAAGACGAATCTGAACTTCGATGATGTAGTAGAGTAACAACATCCTTGCAATCACTCTCAATAATGATGTTTTGATAATCATTAGAGATGGCTTCAAGATTGGCTGTTCTAATGCTCAAGGGTTCACCCACATCCAACGGTACCTGCTCCACACAACCCTGTATCAGGCCAATCAGTTACCATCATCAACTCTAGCCATGGAGATAGTTTTTTGTCCATACGTTCGGTCATTACAACACAAGTCATTCCAGTCCATTAATACCAGTCTATACCCAATTTGGGTTTGCTATTGGGCCTACCTGATAGAGCAAAGCCCAAGTAATAAGAGTTGATTAGAAAGGGAAGGGCATATATGGAACAAGAAGAGTCATCTTCTTCCTTGCGGAAAACCAAAAATATTGTAAAAGAGACTCTCTCAATACTCTGATCTAATCGACCTGAAATCGGGGATTAGATATATCTATCTTAATGCTCTATGAAACTCGATCGATAAGCACCTGATTTAACAGATTTTGATGAGCGAGGTGGAAGTTCTAGTAACAGAAGAAGACTCTCTCCTCTTGGGGTTAAGGACGGAGGTTTTGAGTCGCCCAAAGAAGTACTCTTCTCGAGCCCAAAATCTTGAGCCAACACGATGAAGAATGGCGAGGGCAGAAGAATGCAAGATAGAGGAAAGAGATCAAAACAGGGGAGCGAGAAAGAGATCGGTAGTTCAAAATTTTAGGGTTCAAAAAATTCGGATGAAAAGTTCGTCCAAGTGTTCAACTAGTGGAATAAAAATTCGATCCAAAAGTTCGGATATGGGTTTGAAAGTTCGTACATCTTAAAAATATGAATGCAAGATTCGGTTAGAAAATAATTTAGAAATTGAACAGTTCGCGTATGTTTGAAAAAATTCGGTTGCATAATTCGCCTGAGTTTGATATATGAAGAATTTCGGTACGCTTGAAAAATTCGGGTTTTTGAAAAAATTTGGAAATAGTTTTTAAATTTTCAGCTATCGTTTGAACTGCAGATACGCTTGTCGACATTAGATGAAATCACGATCTTTTCCATTAAGCTAGAGAAATTGTTCAGTAAATTATAATGAAAATCATTATCTTTTTCCATTTTGAGGACTGAATTGCTGCTAATATATTCTAAGGTTGGGGAATTGTATTCTGCAGATTATCTGATTGAGACAATGAGTGAGAAGGACTCAGTAGCTTTGAATGCTTTGATTGCGGGCAAGGCTCCTGCCATGTTCCATGAAATGGTTTTGGCTGGAATCATGTTTGATTCAGTGACTGTTGTGGGAGCTCTCTCCGATTGTGCTAGCTTGGGGTGTTTGGAAACTGCCAAGCAAATTGACAAGTTTGCTGTCGAAGAAAAATCTCAATGTCAATGTGTTTTTTAAAAAGCGCTGCATCTGATGAAGGGGTGCAACCAAATCATATCACCTCTTTTGGGTTCTTTCTTCTTGTGGCCATGCAGGGTTCGGAAGAGGGTCATTTTTGTTTTGAGGAAATGGTTCAGTCCAATGACTGCAATATCCAGCCAAGATTAGAACATTATGCTTGCATGGTTGATCTGGGGTGCTCTACTTAGTGCGTGCATGTAGCAGATGTGCTTTCAATTTAGCTTCTGAAATTGCTACATATCATTTTATTGATGGCTAACTGGGGATCTCCACTATCCAAGAACAGAGATGGGTATCATTCAACTTTGACATTTTTATCTCTGCATCCCATGGATATCTCTATTTTACAGATAGAAAACTTGCGAATGGTGCTTTTACAGGTCAACATCCAAAGTACAGTAGCAGAAGATGAGTCTTCAGCCATGATTGAGCAGGAAGGAAACCTTTGATCAAAAGTTGCTCCAGCATACCCCTGTGAATTTTGCTAGTTTTCTATGCCCTGGGCCAGGACCAGGGCCATTAGCTCGGACACATTGTCACCACAGCACCATCTTAGTTTCCAAGCCAGCCAACCCTGTATCCATTTAGTCCCCTGCGGGGCTGTCCATACTAGCCCAGCTACAAGTTATCCATATCCTTCTAGTGCCTCAATTAGATTACAAGATTCTTGTCACCTCTTTTGTCATGAGAGACTAACTGAGCCTATAGAAATTAAGCTTCAATCTGGTTTGTCAACTCATTTTTAGTGTATATATTTTAATTCATCTCATGGGATACCTCTTGATCTTGTTTTCTTAAGAACAGAACTAGCCATCTTTTGAAGCTCCAGAGTACCATGGAATTAGAACCTTACACTGTTCAAGACAGCTTATATAGAACCACCTGTAACTTTTTCACAGAAGTTATCCACCAAGAAACTTCACTCAAAACCTCAATATTGACCAAGGTCCCACTGGATGCATTCTAGACCAGAAAATCCATTATCACCCCCTCCCCCCTCCTTTTTCTTTTTTTTGGATGGAAGTTTACTACATGAACTCTGTTTTGGGTAAAAACAAATCTTGCGGTGCCTGATTTACCCCAGTTTATGATACTCCTTTCAGTGTTAAGAGTGAGGACATTCAGGTGTCACCGTAAGTTTTTCTTTTTGTCCACAGTATAACATCATCAAAAGCTTAAACCCTATTGACTGCTTTCCAAACTCAAATCCAACTAAGTCAGTTTTGACTTTTGAGTCCCAAATGAAACAAATAATGGTCACATCCCTCTTTCCCCCTTGTGACCACAACTGCATTGTTCTTTGGGAGTGTGAGAATCCTCCTCTCATTGTTGTGAGTGGAGAGAAAAGAGAAGGAGAAGGGCTTTCTCTTGTGTTCGTCGTATTGGGTTGCGGCATGATGATGTTCTCTCTATCAAGGGAAGAAGGAAAGGTACTATTCTTTTTTTTTTTTTTTACTTTTTGAGTATTTATCACATCGGGTATTAAAAAAAGAGTATTGTATTATTGTAAATCCACCTTATTTGGCTAGTTCTTCTATTATCTAAGACGAGATATTCTTTTCTTACCAAAAAAACAAGAAAGGTTATCTTTCTTGATGTTTGTTACCCTCTAATACAGGCTATGAGAAGATTCTATACACTCACACGTATTATAGCGAAAAGTTTTACCTAGAATAAATCCCATAGTTTTTCCTTTCACATTGAAAATGGTTTCTCATGTTAAAAATTTGTGTGCTTTTTTATAATTACCTCAATTTGTTTTTGTGTGTGATTATTTTACACATACTTGATCATTGTTTTATTTTATTTTTTCATTAACTTGCACATAGAGATGAGAAAGAGTTTGTTTTTGCCAACATACAAAAAAAATATCATAAACTCGTCTAGTAATCATTGCACTTGCTTTCTGAGCTTCTTTGAGGTATTTTTGAGTTGTCTTCAACAACAATTGAAAAAACAAAAAAAAATAAAACTTTAAAGACTGAAAAATTGGACTGTAAACCATGGTTTTAGTGCATGGTATCGGTCAACCTACAAATCAATATGATATTGGATCGATATCATCATCGATCGGTCGTATCGGATAAATTCACCCTTGATTCTCCTTTAAAGATGGATTTTTTTACCATTTTACCCCTTCTCCATACCGTGACACTAATACGATATCAACACAATACTGGGATCGATCACTTGCAAAACCAGTACGTATCGCCCGATATGAACGATACGACACCGATACACTCAAACCAAGCTCCAAACGGCCAAACCCTTTCCCCCCAACATTAAAGTGGCATGAAATACTTAAACCTCTTACCATAAGTCCCGAATTCATCTAACTCCCACTTCTATACTCAAGGTTTTTCCTTCTACAAACAAACGTGGGACTTAATTGGTCTTTGCATATGCAGGTACAAAGGCTGTCTATTCAACTTTCAGGTTTTGTGAGAGACAAAATCTAAGACAGTATCCTTTCTTTGGTAAACAAGACAATATCTAAAAAAAAGACAAACTGTAAATATATCTTTCTTTTTTGTTAAAAAAAAAATTAATTATTTAAAATACACCAACGGTAAATGTTGAACTATGTACCCGGATAGCAGGAGGACTGCCGATGGTACCCCGAAATACTGAATTAATCAGATGCAGTCCTTAGACAAACGTGGTGATAAGAAACTCTTTGGCCCATATGCTTAGCAGATTTAAAGGATGTTAATCTCTGGATTTGGGTTCGGTTTCGATTGGATTGAACTGGTTTTGATTTGTTATTAGACCAACCCAAAAACCAAGATTCCAAGTACTACGGATGTGTTGGGTTGGTGAGAACAATTAAAGTCATTTAAATGGAAGTTGACCTAAAAGAGAGATGTTGTAGTTGCTCACTTGCTCTATCACATTCCCATTGGTTTCTTCCCTACCAAACAACACTCACATAATTCATAATTGGAAGTGGGGAAAAGTTCATCCAAGTGATGTAGTAAATTTTTTGTTTTTTTTTGTTTTTTTCACTTGAAAGATTGCTATGTCAATTCTGATCATTAGATATTTAGAGAACTAGTATCGATTGGTCATGTGTCAAATTTTATAACCTAACTCAATCAAATATCCTCTCGTGTATTAGCATATTTACTGTTACTTTCATCATTATTATGTAATTTTTCATGGTCTTGGATTTTTTAGAGATCTATTTTGACACGCGAAAAATTTCGATTAGAGAAAAACTTTATATGTAGGCAAGAGACATTGGAGTCTACTTGTCCATAAAATTTAGGTTCCATATGAACTTCAATATAATAGATATTTAAGACCCGCAAAGAGAATCTTTTCCAGATAGGCCTGTTAGAGATTTTTCTCCCTTACGAGAGAGATATAATTAGTTATTCGACTCCAAACAAACATTCAAATCATAGGGAAACTACTTTTTCCATAAAATGAGAGTGTTCTTCTTCTCATTATTATTATTTTTATGAGAATGAGAGCTCTTCTTATTGTTTATATGTTATTCATATTAGAATCTTTTGAACTTATCAAACTTCTAATACAAGAAATATGTTTTCCATATCTAGGCTTTGAAGTATCTAATTATAAAAGCTGATACCGACAAAGTTTCTAATGAATTTTTTATAGGTTACTTAACAAGTGATTACCTTGAGAGAGCATGAATAATTGAACATTGTTTTTTCATTAGGAACATTGAGGAGACCAACCTATATTAATATAACTCTCTCTCTCTCTCAAAATTTATTGGGCTGTCCCAGAGCTTAATAAAGTTGTTGGCCCTCGAGGATAAGCATCCTCATTGGAAAAAGATGAATACATTTAAGTCAAGCATATGACTTCTAGCTAGGAATAGTCAATCAAATTAATATGTAAACTGTTATTATCTAAACCTGGATGATCTTATAACCTTCGTTTCAAGAATCATAATTGGATCGATCGAACTGACTAATTCATATAGAAATCGATCATGACCAATTTGATTCTGAGTTGTCAAAAAACCCTACAATCGCTGAGTTTTCAGATTTGAGGACAATTTCTAGGGTTCTTGAGATTGATTTTGATTTGGAGAATTCAATAACAAAATATGTTACTTGGTACACTTGATATAGACTAGTTGGTAAGATCATGTACACATTAAAAGAGTAGTTAATTAATCCTAACTAGTATGACTTAATTGAACCAAAAATCATATCAAATCAATTGGGGTCTGGTGACCTGGTCTTCCACTTGAAAATTATTTAAAATTATGGTCCAAGTAATAATTTTGACAATAGAAATAAAAGAAAAGATTAATTGGAGGACCCAAAATCCTAAGCATCTCCACATGGACTATGGACAATGAACCGTAAATGGAGGGTGGTAGTGTATTGGGTCGGGTCAATGCTTTGGACCCTTCCGGGGCGGTTATTCTAAAAATAAAGCTCTACCAAAAAGTTAACTTGGGACAAATAAATCCTCCAAAAAGCAAGGCAGCTGGGCCCTTCTCCATCATTTTAGAAATATAAGAAAGAGAAAAAAAAAAAAAAGGTTCGGTGTTGGTGGGTCGGGCCAAGATTGTCATCCAAAAAGGTTACAATTTATTTAGATTTTGAATCGGCAATTCACTAAATAGAGGCACAGAATATCATAAACTGGGAAACCATATTTATAGGGGGAAAAAAAGATGTGAAAACACTGCAATACAACGACAGAAGAAACAAATAATTAAATATAGAAAAACCAACTCACATTTTTTTTTTTTTTGGGTAGAAAAACCAACTCACATTTAATGCAAACACAGAAGAAGACTGCAAAAGAGACCGACCCATTAAATATGGTGCAGCATTCCTTCCCTTGTTTACTATGTCTGTTTCTTTCTTCTTCTTCTTCTAGTTGTGAAGAGGATTTGGACCCGTATGAACCTTTCTCTTATCTTCTCCATATAAGTCACCAGAGTCACCATTGGTGACCTCCAATGGGGGTGGACTCAAGGAAACAGGAAGTGAATCTAAACCAAGAAACCTGGCTTTTCTAGACCATAGTATTGTTCTTTCATGATTGTCAGTGGCAGAAGCAAGTGAGATTAACTGAGTAAGAACTAAGAAGAAGACTAAAAAACAGAAAACCTTAGTTGAATCATCACTGCATCTACTTCTTTGTCTTCTTCTTCTCCCTTCTTCTGCCATAGACCAACTCATTGCACCAGTTGTTAAGACTGTTTAGCTTTCAGAGAAGGTTGAAGCTCTATAAGAAGAATAAGAAGAGAAAACCCACCAAGGACCTTGACTCCTTGATTCTTGGAACCTTCTTATGTTTCTTTTTCTTCTTCTTCTCTCTCTCTCTCTCTGGTTGAATCTTTGAACTTGGAAACCTTTCTTACAGTCTTGACTATTTCCCTCCTTTCTTCTTTTTTCGGATTTGAGAGGAGTAGTAGGAGGTACAGCATTTATAGCCGTTGTCCCCGGAATATTCAAAACAATTTTTTTTTTTTTTTTTTTTTTTTTGGTTTATGGAAATGGAGGGCAACGGTGGAACTTTGACCCGTACTCTTAGGTGGCAGAAACTTTGTTTTCTTTTTTGGGTTTCTTGGATAAAAGTGGTAGCAAGTAGTTTAATGGCAATGGCTTCAGAAATCCGCAATCGTCCCCTCTCTGTTCAATTTTTAATTTTTCTTCTGATGGTGAAACACTCTTTCTTCCATTTGCTTGTACTATATCCATATATAAGGAGCTAGGGTTTCGAGTTGCATGTGAGACTGACTTATTCATCACTTCATGTTGCGAGTCTACTACAGTGGAAGAGACTGGTAGTTCTCTCTCTTTCCCTGTTTCCCTCTTTCTCTCTCTCACACACACACACATGGACCCCATTTATACACACACACACACACCAAGACAGGTTTTGAATGGTTGATATCATGGTATGTACCGCACCCTTCAACCCTTCACAGTTGGATTATTACAATTTGATGGTTAGTAATTGTTAATAAATCATTATCCGTTAGGGTTTTACCTGAAAGAGATGGGAACACAACAGAAGAGGATCTTATACGGGTTTGATTATAAATTTCACGAACTCGAATAATCTCTTTCATGATTTTCGAATATCTTGTCAAGTTTCTCCACGAAGAAAAACTCCACACCATAAATCCACGGAAAAAGATGAAATCCCACAGAATACACAATAATAGGAAAATTATCCTCTCCAATTCCCTAAAGCTCAGCAGTATGACAGTGCTAGGTGGAGTGCTGACACATGAGCTCAGGCCACTGGATGTCCAAGCTGTCACGTATTGATATCTCCACCTAGCATTGCCACACTGTCGAGCTTTAGGAATTGGAGAGGATAATAATCCTACAGTAATGACTTGGTGAACAAGATTTAATGAGAGAGATCTCAATGGTGCAAGAATGCAATTAGGTTTTTGGGGTGACTTGAATATGTCTTTATATAATCAGTCTCCACCTCCTCACAATGTCCCATTCTAAATAGGAAACATGGAGAGGGAAGAGACCCAAAGGGGAAAGGCCAACTCCTTAAGTGGCCGACCCACCCTAGTCCAATCGGCTGCCCCATGGGTGTGCGCCAAATCCGAACTGGGTCTGGCCCAAGTTCAGTTAAGAGTAATTACGTAGACAGCAGCAAACCTATACAGCCCATATTGGTCTTTATTGTTGCTATCTTTCAGCCACGTGTCAAAGAGATACTTGGCTGAAACTTGTCTCATGGAAAGATCAATTGTGATCAGATGCGGAAAACCTGTTCTAAAGGGCAGCAAGGGCTTTGTTTTTCAAAGTTTGTTTCTAAAAGGTAAAATGTAGGGTAAAAAACATCACTGAAAAGCATAATGGCAGAAGAGGAAAAATATTGCAATGTGAGAAATCAATGTCCACAAACGAATTCATTTAACTTTACTCGCTCTAGGTACGTCCTTCAATCAGGGAACTTTAGGTAGAAGACAGTGAGAGGGAAAAAAAGAAAAGAAAAGAAAAGAAATGTAGGTCTCTGGAATTAAAGTAGATAAATTCGACTCTACTTCCGCCTGCCCTTATTGTCGTGTGCACTCCACACACAAGCAAGGTAGAATGTACCGCCTTACCCCTGCTCGAGTGCCTTGCCTGAGTGGGGGTAAGGTGGCCCTTTCCACCTTGCTTGTGTGTGGGGCGCATGGCAATACCGGGCAGGCAGAAGTAGAGGAGTCGGATCCAAGAAGGTGTACTTGGCGCGTTGGACAATTGCTCACTTCCTGAACGCTTGGTCACTGATTCAAGTCCTGAAAACAAGAGTAAGGCTGCATATATTTGACTCTCTCGAGACCCTGTTAAACACACTTGTTTCAAATCTTCAACAGCCTCTTTGCAAAAAATGCCCTTTTATTATAGTCAGGGCTTTGTTAGTACAACAACTCAATGGATCAAGATATTCAAGGTCAATTAGGGCTGATCTGGGCTTTGGAAAACCCTGTTAGATTGGGCTTGGGTTTAAATTCAGGCTTTTAGGTTTAGGCTCCTTGGGTTGAGCTAGGGTCTAGTGTAAGCCCAGCCCAGCCTGACCCATTGATACCCCCAAGTACTTGTTATGTTTGAATGCAAAACGAATGTGTTTAACTACATTAAAGCATGGTTCAGATCCATGAAACTTGCAAGGGCTGGCCGCACTATTGGCAGTTCCAACAGATTATGCTCGTGGCTAGCTATTGGGGTGGCGTCAGAGTTCAGAGTAGCCATCCAAATAAGGATCAGAGAAATTAATGAAGATTCCTTCGCCGAGATTTGGCTTCAATCTTCAACTTAAGGGGTACCATCCCAACAGAGCTGGAGGAGCAAAGCCAAAATTTCCAATATAAGAGGAAAAGTGTAGCCTTTTATAATCTCTAAGGATGGACTTGATACTTTTAACCATTTTCCACTTTAAAGCAACCGGGGTTAAAGGATCAGCTGAAGGAATTTCCTCATTAACCACTGAAGAACTCTTGAAACTGGTCCAGAAGTGTATAGGACAATCTTAGGTGTCATGGTCTCTTGGGCCAAAGTATGGGGCTCCATAATGTCTGAGCTCAAAAGAAAATTAGTAAGGCCTAGATTATGATAAAAAACAATCCGTCCACCCAAAGAAGTACAAGGGGGAACATTCCCACATAATAGATTCTATCTGAACGGCTGTGAGTTGTTCACGTACGTGAACATTCTTTGCACACAAGAAATACTAGGTCCAGAAACAACAGACCCAGTAGTTCCACCTATATCTTTTTATTATTTTGGTAAATAGCGAAATTCGACGGTGCAACAATTTTTCATATTTGATTTGTTTTTTTTTTTTTGAAACAATGGTTATATAACCACACAGATTGATTTATATTTTGAAACCTAGGGGATTTGTAATTTCACAAGTTCCCCACAATTGTGAGAATGAAGAAATTTGATAAGAATTGAAATCGACTGTTTCAATTCTTCTAAACAATGAAAAACGGTTCGATTTTTGTTTTTCCTGGCTTTTTCTATGGTGTTGTTTCTTTGATGAGGAGTGAGGACAACTGCTAGCTGCTGGCTTGAGGCTAATGCTGTAGAACCAAACCCACCAAGGAGATTTCAAATTCGAGACCTTCGGCTCCTCATCTAGGCTAGGATCACTGATCACCCCTCCACCCTGGGCTCGGCTCAGGTTCATGTATGTTCTCTTACACCTGCAAGTCATTCAGGTGGAATTCACTCCTTCTCTGGATTCCATTTGGATGACTTGTAGAGGTTCTTGTACTTACGCTGAACTTGAGTTGGCCTCCTCCCCCACCATGGAAAATAATCCTCTCCAATTCTGCAGTGCGGCAATTCGGGATGGAGATGTCGACATGTGGTAGCTCGACATCCAACGGTGCTGAGCTGAACATAAAAAAAAAAAAAAAAAGACAAAAAATGAAAGTCAATGAGTTCGGACCGTTGGATGTCCGAGTTGCCATGTGTCAAAATCTCTACCCCAAACTGCAGCACTGCATAATTTAAGGAATTGGAGAGGATTAAAATCCCCCCCCCCCTCCACCTAAAATATAAAAAAAAACAATCAAAGCATGAAACATGTGGCTTAAAAGTAGAATTACAAATAAGACATGGATTGAGATTTTGGAATTGGGAAAGCCCAGTTCCTCTGCACGTACGTGTGAGAGGTAACCACCTGTCACATTTTTACCATTTACAAAGGGAAGAGGGGTATTGATGGAAACAGAAAGGACAAGTGATTACCTCTCAAATGTACGTTCATTTGCTTGTACATGTAGATGATCCATTCTCAATTACATAGGATCACTTGTGAAATGACCAAAACCACCTTTATTTTTGGATGTTTTTGCTAGGCTGGACCCTCCAGCTCCCGCCACAGCTGGAGGAGATCCAAATTGTTCTCTATTGGGATGGTAGGCACGAAAAAATCTAGGACAAAGCGAATATGCGGACACAACGGCCCAGGAAGATTCGTGCAGGATGCGCATCTCGTATCTTCGTTGAGGCTTTTTATTCGTGGCGCTTCGACCAACCCATTTCTTATTTGTAGACAGTATCCATATGAACAGCAGCCGCAGCAGCCGCAGGCCCGCAGCACTCATCAGCGTCCCTTTGAGGCTTCAGCAGGTTCTCTCTCTCTCTCTCTCTTGTTGATCCATGTCCGAAAGGTTCACTTATCCACATAATTGCTTCTTGGTTTCTTTTGAATATAGAATTGCACTTGTGAGTCAATTGCATATTATTATACTATTTTGTGTGAAATCGATGAGTGAACGATAGATTAGCTGACGAAATATAAGAACAATTACGATAGAAACAAGAACGATTAGAAGAACAAGAACTTTGTCGTTGGTGACGATCCCCAATTGGGCCTCCTCTGATAGTACTAATGTCACCGCTGATGAAGTGTTCGTCAAAATGCCACTTTGGAATGATTTGATGAGTTGGGTCTATTTGTCTAGGCAATCCCGAGAAAAGGGTTATGGGTTTTTGCTTGCGAAATTGTCAAGTACAATCTGGAAGAATCTGAGTGCTCTAGAATCATTGATTGGTGGGAGGAAGAAAGTCGCATGATGAGCTTCATCTTTTTTTTTTTTTCTTTTAAAAGATTACCTTTGTTATGGATTCTTATTCTGGAAATTTAACTGAGAAGGACAATCTGAGGTCTGAATTTTCCATAGTCAGTAGGAAAGCAAGCTGAACTAAATTATCTTGCGGACTGATTCCATATGGCCCCCTTTATTTTGGTCTACTAAAAAGTGTATCCAGAGAAAAAAATAATCCACCAGAAAGAGCCTTAAAGGAACCCTATCCCTCTGCTTGATAGAATATTATTTTTTGTACGATGATCAATAAAGGTTAATCATCTGTTAAATGTGTTGCAGATTATAAGATATAGATCGTGTCAGTTTTCTTGATTTTGATTGACTACAAGAGGTTATTGATTTAGAGAATAAGGATGGCCAATGGTGGGGTGCTGAGACAGATTTACCTAAACAGGTTCAACCCAGAAAACTTAGGGGTAACCTCAAAACGTGTTTGGATGGGGCACCGTTGGGAAGGAGTGACTGCTGTCAAGTTGACTGTTAATAGTGAAAGGCTCAAAAGAGCTTCGGTTTAGGCGGTGACTGACGTTTAATGAAAAGTATGATCCTTGATAGACTGAAACTTGAAAATATTATTTGTGTAACCTCATGCAACTATAATTCTCAAAAATCTGTGTGTGGCTAAAAAGACAATAGATTCATATGATATTCCATATATATGTATTTTTTGGCTTCCACCCAACATGCTGTAAGAAATTTGAGTTTCTTGCGACCAGAAAAGAAAAGAATAATTTTTTAAAGTTTCTTTTACCGTTCAAAATTATACATTATTTCGGCTTTTAATTTTAGTAAATCTGATTTTGTTTTCCTAGCTCTCATTTTAATGGTCCTGCTGTTTTTTTTTTTGGCACAATAATATCAGCAGTACACACTCTTGTTGTTTGTGTACTTCTTTCAATGACATCTGGTGGCCACCAAATGAAGGGATAAATTATGAATCCTCAGAGTGCAATAAATTCTTCTAGCGCCCTTGAGGGGGTTCATGGAGTGCATCTGGCATCTCGTTCACCATTTGTAGCAGAAGAGATTCCTCAACATGGGGAATTGAATCAGTCCATCTCTGAAGGTTCAGCTTTTGGAGCTAATCAGACACTATTAATGCAGTGAGTTCTAAGAAACTTTTTAACCTATCTAGTGCAAAGTATCAGCTTATACTTATAAGTCTTATCTATTCTGTATTGTTTATGAATTTTGCATTGCTTCAGAAGCTAATTTAGTCACTCTTAGAATTCTGAAATTTAGAACTGTTATTTTTCCTTCACATTTTACCTCATGTAGAAGAATATAAGTAAATTATGTAGATTTTGGTTCGGAATAATGGTGGCAGACACAAAGTGTCTGGTGCACTAAATGCAGCAAACCTGAAACACCTACTTCCGTTCAGTCCACATAGCATGTGATGCCGCTCAAAATGAAAAGGCATAATAAGATGGAAGATGGAGAAGAATTGTATGGCAAATGAGGAACCAAGTAGAGGATAAAAAGGGTCAGAGAGGACCACTTAACTCAAGGGTCAAAGAGGACTGCTTAACTCTGGGCCTCTTGGGTACTCACTCAAGTGTGGGACTCTTTCACCACTATAGGATCTCAAACTCACAATGGGGTTTACAAAGCACAACCAAAGGTAAAAGGTAGAAATCAAATTACTAACTCTTTTCAAAACAAGTTACAAATATAGAAATAGGGGAGGAGGGAGAGAGAGATGTTGGGATGGGGGACTTAAGGAGGGAGACGTTGAGGGATATTGGGAAAGTAAAAAAAAGAGTTGTTGAGAGGGAAGGGAAGAGAGACGTTATGAAGGTGCTGAGAATTGGATTAGGTGATAGATATGAAATTATATAAATGATATGTAAGGATCCAAAGGTTCTCTAGGTGAGCACCCACTGGGAGAAATCTCTTGGCTGCTATTTCTGCCATGTAGGGGTTCATTTTGCCAGTCCAACTATTGGAAAGATTGAGCACCCCTTGAGTTGTCTACCTGTCAGAATTTTGGACCTATTTCAACCGTATGGCCTGCCATCTAGTGGATTTTCTCTCATGTATTTTCAGAAGTTAAAGCAGTGGGGCCTTGGAGGGCTGATGTGCTTATTCAATATTAGATAGATAGAGGACCATGTGGTTTGTCCATCTATCAGGTTTTGAAGCCAAAATCATGTGAGCCACTGCGTATTAAATCATTGCCCCTAGAATCATCTGCCATCTGAATCTTGATCAATATTGACTTGTTGATTATGTTAGATGGTGTGATGCTTTTAAGCTGAAACATTCAATTGATTCAATGGTGATTATTGGCTACAACCATAAAATTTGAGTGCCAACTAAGCTGCCACTTGACAGAAAACACACACACACACACACAAACAAAGACTTCTCTACAAGTTGCTCACCTTGTGGAGCCA
This sequence comes from Telopea speciosissima, assembly GCF_018873765.1. Taxonomy (NCBI): domain Eukaryota; kingdom Viridiplantae; phylum Streptophyta; class Magnoliopsida; order Proteales; family Proteaceae; genus Telopea; species Telopea speciosissima. The sequence goes on along the minus strand of NC_057926.1, from coordinate 54,543,989 downwards.
CACCCTATAAATAATGGTTGCAAGCAAGAGAGATGTAAGATAAAATTAAGATCTAACTGAATACACATATTAAGACAAGCGAATATAAGATAACACTAAACATGGCCAAATTTCATTATATGGAATACCATTTTATGTAGTTTGGAAGTCTTTCGGAATACAAATTAAAACAGCTCATTTATTCTGTGCATCTTTTTCCAGACGCATTTGGCAGCAGAGGCCACCATGCCTGAGGCCTATCCGCTGTAATATTCAAGGTACTCCTAAGACAGCTTACTTTGTTTGGTATTTACCATATTGTGATCCTAAAGCACTATCAGTCCAACTGTCCTACTGCTATCTGTCGTTGCATTAATTCTCGAACATTCCATAGATGTCTATTTCTATTTGCTTATCTATTTCTTTTAAAATTTTGCATGTTTTAGGTGATCACAACCTGATAGAGACAATTGCTAATGTGCTCACTTCACTTCCTTTTATTATCCTTGGAATCCATACCCCAAGGCAAGAATACAAGATCTCCTTGTTACTTAGATATTGACTTCAAAACCTTGCATTAAATCATTGTGTCCGATAACTGTGTTTACTAAGGTTTCAGGAAGAATTTGAGTAGTAAACTATATGCTAATTCGTTAATTGGAGTTGGAGTTGCTTCAAGTTTGTACCATTCTTCAAGAGGAGAACTGAGGAAGTATCTAAGATGGGTCGATTATACAATGATAGCCACTGCAACAGTTGTAAGTTAGAGTTGATTTTAAGAATTGTTTGGGAACAGGATTTGTAGTTTATAAAAGATTGTGATAAGATCTTATTATGAAATATCAAGCTTCAATTAAGCTGAATAAATTTTAGCATGTTATATTGCTATGTGAATAATTTAACTTATGCAGTTAAACCGAAAAACATCTTTTCTTTAATTTGACTTGGCAATGCCAGCATTATAAATGTTTCTGACGTATTTTGCCATTTACCTGATTCTACCATTCAACTTTGAATGCCTACCACTTGGTTGAAGCTCATGCTTCAACGCTTAAAACAAAATAGATGCATAATGCTTAGGAGGACGACCATGAATGAATGCATTTTAGTGGAAATATGTGGCTTGCAGAACAAAAATGTGAAATCAATTGTGAAATTTGTACAACTTTACGGTTCAATCTGGATATCATGCAGAACTAAAGTGGCATTACCTGTACAAATTTAGTTGTTTATGTTATTTAAATTAATCATGGTCACCACGTTTAATCGTGAAATATGTTGGTGCATTCACCTTTTTGAACGTAGGGTTAGTTTCTTTTACTACATTTTAGTGTGTGAAGATTTGTCTCTCCTACAATAACTATGAAATTCTTAAAAGGCTAGTGGTGTTGATTCCCTGCCAATTGTTCCATCGTGTTTTATTTTTTACGGGGTTGGGTGCAGATTGAAGTAGATAAATAAAATTTCATCAAAGTGATCCATCCCTTGTCCATTGCCTTTGAAGTGGGAATATTTTGAAGGACCCTGATTTTGGTCCATATTTGTGCATATTTATAGGTCAAGTAATAAAATGTCTAAATAATGAGAACAAGAAAAAGATTCTCTCTAGATCAGTAAAGGAAATGACTAGTCAAGGTTGACTCAAACAACTAAAGCAGCCGTACATGTAAAATGCTCCCGCTGATTTACAAAGACAAAACATAAAACCCCAAAATAAAATATCAAGATAACAGCAGTAGCATAAGCTTCTTATTTATTCTTTTATCTTTTTCTGTTTCTGCTTTTTTTTTAAGATCAAAATTTGTGGACTTTTTTTTTAAAACTCATATTCTCTATTTTTTCCCCCTTCCACCTTACATTTTATCTTCATTCTTTCAATTTTGTTCCTACATGGGGACAAAGGGCTGAAGATTACAGTATAGTTTCTGTGACAAATAGCAAGAACCTTCTGAATAGATGTAGGGGATGAAACTTCAGCTATTAAAAAGGTGAAAATGAGATGAGAATAGAAAAGTACTTCTTATGTTAGTAGTGCTATTTATCCTCGGATCTGAATGCGAACAAGTCAATGCATAACATAAGCAGGGATCATCTTGCAGAACATGAGAAGCGCAATTGATCTAGCTGAGTATTTGAAATTTCTCATGTGTGGCTTAATGCTGATGAGTGTCTATGTTGTAACTTTCTTTATTTATTAGATTCTAATGCTGGATTAATTATTAAAGTATAACAATAGTAAGGGAAAATGGCCACTTTATGGCCCTGATGAGATAATCTTATCTTGGCTGTCCTCTTTTAAGCCATGTGGAAGGTTCCTTTAGTCAAACAGACTATTGGATGGGAAGCACCCTCCTTTAATTACCCACAAGTTTTGGACTTGTCTTTGCTTTATGACCATTATGTGATGGCATTTGTCCTCGTCTTTTCCAAAGTTGAGCTAAAGTTGACCTAAAGTTTCCAATGTTGAATTTTCGACCAATTTCAGAGCTTTAGATCTCCATTAAAATCAGATTAGGCTGACGCTTATTAGACTGATTGATGGTGATGTGGACAACATGTCCATGAACTTTGAGAACAGACCTACCCGTTGCTAGATATTTGGTGTTTCAAGGTAAGCTTATCTTTTGGCCATCAAGGAAACCTCTGCAGTTAGATTAAGCAAAAATTGTTCTTCATTGAAAGTTCATGTATTATTATTTGAGTTTCTTCATTAGTAGGTTTGTATAGTTAAATTGCGAAACTAATTGCAACACGGGTTCTTTTTTATTTGATCTTTTGATTCTTAGGTCTAGTGTAAGACTCATGAATTGTTTTTATGTCCTTTTAGATTAGGATTTAGTTAAGTGGTTTCCTGCACACTGTAATACATTCATTAAGTAATGATTACTTTATTAAATATATTAGAGAGTTCTTAGCAAGCAATAGTGAACGAAGATGAACTTTCTTCTCTGTCTTGTGTGTGAGGTACTGGAACTCTTTGTTGCCTTGTAAGTTTAGTGCTGTTTAAAATATATGTTTGAGGAGAACCAATGCATTTCTGGTAAATGGAGAATATATAGTCTCATACATCCAATTGAAATCCAGTCTACATAAACCATTACCGATGGTGGTACTTACATGCTATTTAAGCTATTTTATATATCAGGAGAATGGATCTGATTTTTTACAAATTAGCATTCCATATTTAATGTTATGAATGATCAGAAAATGATCTTGCAGGGAAGGCATCAGTCCCTTGCTGAAGTTGATGCCATATCATCCATAAATGTGCCTACCAGAAGTAATTATCTGACGATGACTAATAATATTTCAGATTTTTTATGTCCTTGTCTGCTGGTTGATGCATAATGTAGTTGCTCAGTGCATACAGTTGCATCTTATGAAGAGTAGTAGCTGAGACTTCCTTGACTTCCTGGGCTGGGCCTATTTCCTCTTACTTTCATTTACTTTCATTTCTCTTTTCGCACTTCTCATCTCTTGTGGCTTCATTTCGTCTTTTTTCTTGCTTTGTTTTGCAACTGCAAGGATCCATGTAGCTGACCCCATTTAGATGGGATAAGGCTTAGTTTGTTGTTGTTGTTACATGAAGAGTAGTACCTCATTCGTTTCCTAAGTTTCATTACTCTTCCCTGATAGATTATTAACCTGCTTGTTTTTTTATTGCCCATACTTATGTGTTTTCCACTGGAAGATTAAGATCCTTTTATGATGATTAATTAAACTCTTTTTAATTATTTTTTTTTCTGCAGTGTCTTTCAAGTGCACTAAGGAATGAGAATCCTAAGTTGTTGACTGCAGCTTCTGCTGTATTTTTACCTTTCCAGCCTTTAATGGTTTCAGTTGTTCACACTGGGTTAATGGAGGTAATCAGCTGTTTACCCTTCTCTGCAATGTTAACCCCCCGACCCCCAAATCATTACAGAATTTGAATTTGAATTTGGGATTCGTTTTACACAGTGTTGATATATATTTCAGTGTTGATTCATAAAGTCATCTGTGAATGGTTACACGGTATTTTTATCCTAGCTGCATTACAGGTCCCCTTGTCGAAAATTTGCAATTGTTTTTGCCTTCACCCCCTAATAATTTTCCCTGTAAAATGGCTTAATTATTTGATTTTTACGGATCTAAATTTTATCTCTCATTGTTAGATGGGGCAAATAACATGTACATTATAAATATCTCATTTTTTTTTAACTTTTTTTTTGGTGACAGTATGCACTAGTGTCATAGCTGATGCATCTTGTGAGGTGGCATACAGTTTTAGACAGTGAGCTTATGTTCATCTAGTGCCTTCAACTCCTTTAAAATGTATGGTAATCTGGTGCAAATGGTGGGTTAGAATTTCATAGAGTTCTTATGTGGGGACTGTGTTATTGACTGTGATGAACTCCATTGAGCATTTCTCCAAGTCTGTTTACTCGATGTTCTCCTAAGTTCTGGTGTCCTCTTTCTCTTGTTCTTATTTTCTCCATACAACATGTCTGATCTCGTAATGTACACATGCCTGGCCAGTTGATGTTTTTCTATCCTTTAACTCATCAGCAGGTTGAGAAATCTTTGTCATATACCCATTCTGTTGGCATCTGGGTGTTTGGATGAACCTTTATTCTCTAATTAGGGTAGCAATCATCGTCTCGTGCTTACTGGTAACTATGAAATGATCCACTCTATATGTTTTCGATCTAATTCCATGGACTGGTCTTCAAGGGACAAATGAAATTTCATCTTACATAACATGCACTAGGAAAAATTAAAGGAATCAAGTACTATTGCTCCAGATTTATGACTTCTCAGATTCCTCTATGAAATGTGATTTTTTAATATGTTTTGCAGTTATTCAGATCTGTTTCCTTGTTGCTGATGTCCCTGGAGTGTTTTTGTTTGTGCTTTTTCTAGAAATTCGAGCAATGTGTGTAATTTGAAGTTTTTTTCTCTGTTAGACCAGTGAATTTTATATCGTTTTCATGCAACCTACATTGATATCTACCTACCAGTATGCACACCTTTAGCTGGAAGCTTTGTCATCCCTTGTTCCTTTCCTGTAGTCCGTGAAGCCCAATCTCACTAGCCCTTCCTTTTGTTTTGTATGCTCTTGTGATGCTGCTACATGGATTTTTATTCTTGGTTTCTGTTTTTTCTGGTCTGGCGCACTATTATAGTGCCATTATTATAACCCCAGTCTGAGGTGAGTTGACCCCTCTTGTGGGCACTTTTATCATCTGCTTTCTTCTCAGTTTGTAACTGAGTTTTTGGCAATGACTGGAGCGATTCAAAAAACCGACTGATGAGAGGAGGCTGTTCACAGGTACATTAGGAAAGGGATTTCTCAGTCATAATCGATGTGGGATGAACACTCCCCCTTTATGTGTTGGTGGGTTGGAACCACCACCGTACACGTGGATGGAAAATGGAAGGGAGGCAGGATGTAACCTGCTCTGATACCATGTAAATCTCCATCTCAAAAGACCGATTTGGTGAGAGGAGGATGTTCACAGGCATATTAGGAAAGGGATTTGTCACTCACAATCGATGTGGGATTAACAATTGTGAGTTGCAAAACTGCCCTGTCACACCTGAGATCAATCCACATGGGTGATGCTTTTAATTTCTTGCCATAGTTACTGTAGTAATCCTCTGAAAATATATGTAGGCACAATGCCGTTTCGACACCTTCAGGGCTCATTCTGTTTTTTCACCAGGATGAATTTATCTTTTTATTTGTTCTTCCAGGTAGCATTTGCGGAAAGAGCATTGAAGGAACCAGATCTGAGAATGGCCCACAACCTGCATAAAATATCATCTCTTTTGAGTGGGGTTCTTTTTGTTGCTGATGATGTTTTTCCCAGCACACCATACCTTCATGCTGCTTGGCATCTTGCTGCAGCTGTTGGTGTTGGGACATGTAATAAACTTCTTGAATGATATTTGATCTAGACCTTCAGTTAAAAAAAGGTTACCTCATATATTCCCTGAGGTGATAGTAACGATCCTGTAATTCACCAAATTTGTATAAATCCCAATTTTTTCAGGAAACTTGTCTTGTAAAAAGTTACAAAATTTTGAATCTATTTCTATCCTATTAATCTTGTAGATCACCTAAAATTTTAAGCATTAGTTACAGGATGGCTACTAATGTGGTTTCTGCAGGTGAGACCCTAGTGCTTCTTTGTGTCATAAGAGTTGAAGAAGATGATTTTCCATTCTTGACCAGGTGATTGAACCAGTTGACCATTCTTCACATCCTTCTAATTTCAATGGTGCTTTCACTCCAAAAACTGAGAGAGAGTCATTTGAGGTGGTTTGGCCATGTTCAACAGAGGCCTTCAGGTGCCCCAGTCAGAAGGAGCGACATGATCACAATTGAAGGATCCGAAAGAACGAGGGGCAGACCTAAGATAACATTAGGAGAAGTGGTTAAGACAGACATGCTTAGCTTAGGTCTTATTCTTTGTATGACCGCAAATAGAGTTGATTGGAGATCAAAGATCCATGCGGTGGGCCCCATTTAGTTGATCTTTGTTGTTGTGATGTTGTTTTTTGTATTCACACCTCTGAGACCTAAAGCAGATATGTTGGGTAGTTAAGAAGCGATAAGTAGCTCAGAAGGGTTGATGCCCTAGATTTTATGTCGATGTTGTTTGTTCCTCCCCTCCCCCTTCCCTTTATTTCTTTTATGTTATTCTATCAACACCCTTTTAGCTGTGTCCATCTTATTCCCCACCCCAATTACTTCGTATTTTTAATCTATTGCATCTTATTAGATCCAAGTAGCCGACCTCATTAAGTTGAGATATGGCTTGGGTGGTGGTGTTGTTTCACTCCAAAAAATACACCGAAGGTTACACATATTCTGTTCCAAATTTATTAAAAAAACACAAAAACGAACGTTGCAGTACAGACCCAATTGAAGAACACAAATAATCTATTGAACCCATGCTTCCAATCTTGGAAAGTTGTGTGTTTTAAGATAAAATGGTTTTGGAAAAATGATTTCCTTTAATCAGTTACATTGACTTGAGATGGAAACATCTGGAGTTGCTGCTCTTGTATTTAATAGAGCATAGTAATTGCTCTTCACTTCTCATTATTGTCGTTTATTCTCACATAAAGAGAATTCTCTTTTGCTGGCTTTAATCAGTTGCGTGGCCTCGTGAGCAAACGTGGCTTATGGCTGAATTTGGTGTTTACCACTAACATAGAGAAGACAGATACAGATGAGGGGAAAAAGAAGGCCTCCCAATTTTTCTTGGTTGAGATCATTTGCTGCCTCTTTGTACTGTAACCCAACTGTATTTAATTTTAATCATCAAAATGTAAAAATTTGAAGGAGTGTTTGCAACATTACATATAGGGAAAAGGAAATATACATTGTCAGTGCGCACTTCCCCCGCGCAATCTCTCTCCTCTTTTCTCATTGAATATGTGGTCATGCGGATCCTTCTTCTCTATCCTCATTAAATATATCATTTCTCTACTATTATCGGTTTGCCTTGTAAGATGTCAATATAAACGAGCAATGTGTATATACCTCTCCCTTACATATAAATTAGTAATCAGCTCTGTCTAGTGCTACCTCGAAGAAACAAGGTAGATGTCTTTTGGGTACTTAATATCATTCATTTATGATAAAAGGTTTTATGCATGGCCACGTAACCATTGGATGGGGGGAGAGAGGAGATGTACAATTACCCTCACCCCTTTGTACGGCACGACTGTGTACATACACAGGTGTGTCGCAATTGATTTTGGCTGTGGATTAATGATGTGGCAGCTTCCAACCTTATGGATAGATAGGGCTCATGGATTAAATACATGTCAAATTTTGTGGTCAAACTCAATCATAATCCCAATTAATATTCAATTGATCCAATGTACTTTGGATGGCTCACAATTTTGGCTCTTACCTTTGACTTTTAACCATACTTTGACATATTTTCTCTTTATATACATAAAATTTGGATTGAGATACAATTTCATAGATAGATAGGGGATGGTAATACCTACTTGTTCACTAAATTTGAGGACAAGTTAGGGTGTCACATTGCAAATATCAATTGGAACATAATGTTAAGCTTGACAACACATTTGTGATGCTACAATCTACCTATAAAATCAATCGGGTAAATTATAGTGAAGTACCCAATGTTTAAGAAACTATGTTTGGGATACCTCATGTTTGAAATATTATGACTGGAATTATTTATTAACAAATTCTATTTAAGACTGAAAATATTTCCAACTTCATCTATGACTAATGCCCCCCCCCCCTCCCCAACTACTCTCACCTACGCCCCACGGCCCCCACCCCCATTTATGCAAACCCTCCACCCTCAACATCTCTCTCTTTCTCTCTCCCCACTCCAAGGGGAACCAAGGGTAGCGGGCATGAGGTTGGGGTGGGCACAAGAGGGGGACGAGGGTGAGAAGAGGGGAGTTACAGGGGTGGGATGGGGTTGAGGCAAACGGGGATAGGGAGGGATGAGGGAGAGGGAGCAAAGGGCAGGGGTGGGCATAGGGAAGGAAAGAGTTGCAGAGCAGGGATGTGGTGGGTCTGGGGTTGGGGCAGGGAAGAGGGTGCGAGGGTGTGGATTGCTAGAGGGGCATCGGGAAGGGGATGGGAGGGGATAACAAGAGACGGGGAGGGAGAGGGAGAGCCAGAGGGAAGGGGGAGACATTACATATCGGTGGTAGATCATGGGTGTTATATCAACAATGTAAACAATATAATAAATTGTATTTCATTTCATCTGAGAGTAATATAAGATTCTATTACAATCCACTAGTTTGTAGAATTTTTATCACCTGCGGTTCCCTGCTTGGTATGGTTCCCTAGTGCCTCTAATAAAAGGAGATAGACCCCACCTGAGCAGTGTGTTCGGTCAGGAGGTGGAATGTTTATTTCAGCCCCCCCTATGAGAGGAACTGTACAACCGTACCGATCAGCAAACCTCAGGGGATAAAGGTCCCTAGTTTGTAGATCATTTTTCCTTCTTTTAATTTTGTCATGTTGTCTGTCTCTCTACTAACCCCCCCCCCCCCATGGAAATGACCCCCCTACCCTCCCCATCCCATCCTCTCAAGCTGGGCATAGCTGCTAGCACCAAAAAAACCAGCAGCATGTCCAACCCTCTCCCTTAACAATGATACCATAACTTTCTATAGCTGGAAAATATTCCTAATACATTTTTCTTTTACTTTCGAATCCATGTGTAATGTGTACAATATTTTCCATTTTAACGAACAAACAGACTTTCTGAGACCCAATAGTACTAAATCTGTTCATTATATTAAATAGGAAAATTATTGGGGGCGGTCCAGTGCCCATCGTGCGGCTGGGCACTGCCCATGTGTGCATAATGGGCCCCACCGTGCATACATGGGTGGTGCCCAGCCGCACGATGGGCATTGGATGCCCCCAGTACTGGGGGTGATAAGAATCGTATTAAATATGGTGGGTTTGGTGTGGGGGACGACCCCTTAGTCCCTAAAATCCTCCATACACCTTTTTTGGTAAACAGCTAAAATCATCCCATATATATACAACAAGAATGATTTGATGAGAAATGGATAAATCACAGAGCGGGGTTGGTTCATGTTGATTTTAACTGGAATTTGAATCATTCTAATATAATTTGACATTGAGGCTCTGCACATACTTTAAAATCATTAAAATCCAGGCAAAGTGGGGCTCTCCTTTTATGACATTAATCAATGCTGTACAATCTAGAATGATAATATCATGATGATGACGATGATCATCATCATCAACATCATGGGTATGGAATGTATGGATATGGACACTGTATGGACCATGGCCAATGCAGTAGAAGAGAAGGAAAGATTCCAAGCATTTTCCTGTGCTACTTCTGGATTTTTGTTTTGGGGTTCAAATGCAAGCAGAAACAATAAATAGAAGGGTAAATTACATGTCACCCCCTCATATACAAACAAAATTTAGATCACCCCCTAATTTTTGAAAAAACTCAATTTACCCTCTCTACAGTAATGATGTTAGTTTGCTGTTAGTTATTGGTGTGAACCGAAAATATCAACCGGCTTGAATCGAAAATATCAAAACCGACCGATTGAGCTCTTTATCAAGTCGGTATTGGTTTTGATTTTTGGACACCATTAAGGGATTGAAAGTAATCGCTACAACTGATTTAATGGACCTAAATAAGAAAACATCGATAAAAAAACATCTAAAAATCAAAACCAAATTGAAAATAAAATATAAGAGGCCAGGAAGAAAACTGATAAGGGACCAAAACTGACAATTTTATTTTTGATAGTTAAAAATATTCATAGCAAAAGTTTTCATGCATGACCATGCATGTACACGATAATGATGTCAAATTGACATTTAATCTGAGATGACATAAAAACCCCTACATCCTTTATTTGATGGAGTTGATGGAAGAATCTCATGTATACAACTACCTTTCCCAATTTTCTTTAATTAAGAAGAAGATTACATTCTGTAGTAAATATATTGGTCAGCGTCATTTTTTAAGAGGACTTCAAGATCATTAGGGAAATTTAAAGGATAAAAAATAATTTCATCCATCCCTAATTGGAAGGAAATCATATAATCCACTGATTGGTTCAACTCCCATCACACGTGCTAAAATTGCTTCCATTGTAGTCTATCAACCAGATGCACAATTGCACTCTTCAAGTGCCACACCACCCAAGAACTTCGAGCTCTTCCTTTCAAATTGTCAATATTACGTTTTGAATTAGATCTAATAGAAATTCGGGAAAAAGCTATGCACAATGTCAGCTCAAGAATGAAATTACGCACTCTTTATATATCACAATTTCATGTGAGGGGGTGTCATATGTCATAAAAGTTCATCCCTCTATTTTTCAGATTCCAAATGGAGTTCCTCATGGCCTCATTTGCTTAAAACTGCACTCGGGTAATGTAGGGAACTCTTTCTTTAGAAATTCTCTGTCCACACATAACACCAATCGAAATTTCATATTCAGTACAAAGTTGTCTTTTCCACCACCATTATATATATACAAAAATAGGCACACCAGCCTTATGCCAAACCAATCCTCCATATGATGCCCTATCTTGATTATGCACCCGTCACAATGTAGAACCACCATATCAAGAGATTGGGGAAATTAGTAGCAAAATTTTGGGTTAAATCGACAATATCGACAGTGATTTTGATTTCATGGACCAATCAATCATCAGTCCAAAATCAAACCGAACAATTATATATTAAACCCCCCTCCCCCCAAAAAAAAAGAAAAAATCAAACCAAACCGACCATTTAACACCTTTACATTATTTGATTAGGGGGATGATGTTTTAGTTTTATCTCATTCTTTTACATATGCTTCCTTTGCTTTAGTTTCTCGTTCTGTTGTACATGAGGTCCATCTTTTAGCTAAAGGCGTTTCTATTTTTTTCTGTCTTGATTCCGGTGGCTTTCTCCCCACACCCCCCCCCCACCCCCACCATTTCCTTACCTCTTGTAGTCCTTTAGTCTGAGATTTACCACGCCATAGTGACCCCTAATAAAATTGCTCTCTTACTTAAAAAACAAATTAGGAAGGCAAAGAAGCAGCAATCCGTGGATACATGGAGAGAGAGAGAGAGAGAGAGAGAGAGGGGCAGTTTGGATTAAGAAGAAGGATGAAAGGCACCAGTCAAGGGGGGGCAATAAATGAGGGGGTAAGGGTTGAGGAGGCTGATTATAAACCTCATAATCGTCACGTCGCTATTATTCGCACCTCCCGATAACTCCCAGAATTCCACGCTTCCATCTTGCCTGTGCTTTTCTTTTCTCCCTTACCCTTTTCTTTGTCTGCCCTTTACCCCCCTCCCTCTCTCTCTCTTCTAACTCTTTATTATTCTCTCCATTCTCTAAGTATCTCTCCTATCTCTCCTTCCTTCTATATAACCCAGTCAACCTCTTCTCCTTTCCTTCACTTTCTTCTTTTTAAATCACAATCCATCTCCCTATCCTTCTCCCTCTCCTTGTTCCTTCTCCATGTCTGCAACTCTAGACACCTTCTCTCCCTAATTGTTTCATTCCCTCCGCATCTCAACTACCCTCTTTTTCAGTCAACTACACTGAACCCATTACAACACTCACACTACAATGTGGATGATGGGTTGCACTGATGGTAGTAATGGATTCAACATGTCTGACTCCTTAAACGGCAGGAGACTTCGTCCTCTCATGCCAAGGCCTTCTTCTAATACTACTCATCCATGCCTTAATCATATCCATGGCTCTGATCTCTTACCATATTTAGGTAATTTTTTTTCCCATTTTTTTTTTCTCAACCTGGGTTCTTGATTCTTGATTATGTTTCTAATAATAAAATTGTGTTGTAGCATCCATTACAGAGCAAAGCAAGCGAGAGTTAATAACACAACCTGCGGTTAGCACACGATGGAACCCCACACCTGAGCAGTTAAGGGCCTTAGAGGAGTTGTATCGACGTGGTACTCGCACACCCACAGCTGAGCAAATCCAGCAAATCACTGCACAGCTTCGTCGATTTGGTAAAATTGAAGGCAAGAATGTATTCTACTGGTTTCAAAATCATAAGGCTAGAGAACGACAGAAACGTCGTCGTCGTTTGGAATCTGCCTCTGCTATTGATCAGCAACAAGAACAACACGACATTGAAAGCTTGGAAAAGAAAGATTCAGGTACTCATAAATGTTATAATCTCCCCAAAAAAAATTCTTACTAGGGTTTCGCTTATACCCTAATTCCCTCTGAGGGTTTGCTTGGTTTGTTTAATTTGTGCTTTGATGCAAACCTTAATGGGTATTTTTTGTTTTTTCTCTTCTTGTGCAGGATCAGGCTTTGAAGTAGAACAGAACAGGAACTGGGTTCTCCCTACAAACTGCAGTACATTTGCAGAGGTCTTCTATACATCTCCATTGTCAAACACTTTTAGCTAAGAAAAAACATCTAAAAGCAATGATTAGAAGTAATTATACTTTATATGAGAGCTAATGTAAAGACTGACTAAAGTTCATAAGGAGGCTTATATGAAATCATGAAAAGGAAGGAACACATAAGAGTAACAAAAGCTTTGTATGTTGGGAAACTAAAAGGGCTTAAAAGCTGCACTCCTTCCTTTCTGTCGGGCCTGTTGTTATGAAACTGAGCAGTTGCTTTGGGCTTTTGTGCCTTGTGTTAATTCACTCTTCCTTCTTTACTTCTTTATTTATTTTTCTTCTTTTCCAGGAATCTGTTTCAATGCAAAGAGCAGCCGTAGCAGAAAGTAGAGCAGATGTATGGATTCAGTTTGAGGAGGGAGAATTACAGCAGAGGCCAAGCTCTGCAGAAACCCATGCCACGTGGCAGATGATGCATTTATCTTGTTCTCCTCCTCCTACCCATCTCACAAACACCATAACCAGATCTTATACAGAACCAATAACAACAATAAACCCACATCTCATAACCAAAGAGAGTCTTCAGGAAGACAATGAGGAATGTGGAGATTCTAACACGCTTCAGCTCTTCCCTTGTGGTGATGATGCAAAGAAGGAGACCAAGCTGAGTATTCAATCAATGAATAGAGACTTCACTCCATACCAGTTTTTTGAGTTCCTTCCTATGAAGAACTGAAGGAGAATAACTGAGTAGCTTACCCATTTGTCATAATGTATGTGAGAATTAAGATGTTTAGATTTTGTTGTTATTGGAAACTTTTACTGTTCTTGTTGTGAATTGCAGAGGTTGGTGGATGTTAGGTATTTAGTGAGGTGGGTATGAAGAAGGTTTCCTTAAACTGTACTTCCACTATGTTGCTTAAAATCAATGAAGAGCTTCATGAAAGTAAATATTACAGGTTTCAATGTTGAAACTTGACAGGTCTACCTATCTATCTCTTATGCCCCTATTATAGTAGTTTCAGAGAGAGTGGTGATGGAGACTTTGGGTTCATCAATTGAGGTATTTGAATGTGAAATATGAATCAGAAGTGAAAGAGTTTGATCGATGGTGAAATAACTTATAATTTGGGTTGAAGACATATGTTGCATTCCTTTACATATATGGAAAACAGATGTTTTTAAAATTGACATTCCTCTTATGGAGAGGTTATTCTAAGGGGACAATGAACAAACTTGGGAAACTGATAATAATTGCACAATAAACATAATAAACCTAAGAAAAGAAACTAAAACAAGACATTCTTATAAAATATAGGAACAAAGCTCAATCAATATATGGTAGTTTTCATGAAGTGTAAATTCTGCTTGGAAGCTCTAAATGAAATTAATTTTAAAGGTCTTTTAACATCATAAAGGAATTAACTCTTATATTTATTCACTTTGAGCATTCAAGTCTGGATTCAGGGAGAGATGTCAGAGTGCATAGAAAACATCAACACCAAATCATATAAGAGAAGGATAAAAGAAGAATATTAGGGATTAACAAATAAAAAAATCTTCAACTTCTATTTCTAGTTCCAACTGGAAGCCTACCACTAGGTTTGTTCTGTCCTTTTTTATATATTATTTGTGAACCAGAACAAAACTACACGCTTAATCAGTGATGATCAGTAGTAGTTCAAACCTTAATGGGAAAATCCCGTGGTAGCCATAGTTGGTGTAAAGGAAATTCTAAACTTTTTTTTTTTTTTTTGGCCCTTTAGTATTTGGGATTTTCTAAGTGACACTTGTCAAGGTGTCAAATAATTTATAACCTTACATTTTTGCCCTTTTAGTACACCCAAAAATTTTCAACCAAGGTAAATGTTGTCATTTCACATGTACACTAAAAATATATACATGGCCACGACTCTTTTGATAATGAAATAATGTTGTCGCTTTCAAATTATTTTTGAAATATACTTTTTAATATTTTTAATTTAAAGAACCTTTGAGTATAAGGCAAAGAGACAACTAAAATGAGTCAAGTTTTAAGTACACATATAGAGGTAAGCCCTGCCTTTCACATGTTTACTCCCATTAGTATTAGATAATTTTTTTAACGGGGTAAAACCCTACCCTTTCACATAGTGTACCCAAAAAGTGGGTAAAGCAATGACAACTCTTATGAATGATATAATGCTAAGTCACTTTCAAATTATTTTTAAAATATTTTTTTACTTTCTATTAAAAAAAGTTTGTAGGATAAGACAAAAGGAATATGTTAAGGGTAGCATCCACCTCGAATTCAATGCTAATTGGATGGTATTGGGTTGTGTGGAAGCATTTTAAGGTCAATTTTGATTCTAAAATCCATGATAAGCTACAATAAAGTTGTTTGAAGTGGCATGACCATGTTCAACGGAGGCCTTTAGATGCTCCAGTATGGAGGAGTGATTTGATTCAAATTGAATGAGCTAAAAGTGACAAGGGCAATACATGTACTGCTTAGACTTTGTATCAAGTATGACCTCAAATAAAACTAGCTAATTGGTGGTTAAAGATATCCATGTAGACGACCCCATTTAGTTAAGATAGATTGAGTTGTTGTTGTTTAAGGCCAATTTTGGTCTTGCTGATGGACTAGCTTCTCTAACTGATTGTTTGTACTTTGTATAGTAAACTGCTTTTTCTCTATTCAAGAATCCACATTATATGGTTCCTCTACTAAAGATATTAAGATGGTAGCTAGATTGGTGAAGTCTCATGCAAACAAATCTCTGCAGTCTTCTTTGTTTTCTTTTTCTTCCCCTATTTTATAGAGTGATCATGGATAATTCTCAAAATTATTTCAATCGACAAAGTTTTCCACCACCTATAGAGGATGGTTCACCCACCATCCTAGGGTTCACAAACCCCTCCTAGGATTTTAATATGTTCTAAAATGCTCTCCCGATGCCCATTCCCACCCTCTCCTGCCCCTAGATGAATGGGATCCCATTCTCCGTGGGTGGAGGGAAACTCAGTCAACTCGATCCTTATTTCAATAGTTAAAATAGTTAGGATAAGAGCTTGGATAACCTAACTAGTAAAAATTTAGTCCACCAAGTACATAACAATCACTTTAATTAATGGGAACATGTGTGTTTTGAATCATGGAAAATAGATTTCACAAGACATCATGACTTCAGATAAGAAGGTACCAAAATCAACCTAATCAACTTTAGTGTGTGGTAGATGAAGATATTTATCATCATAAGCACCAAGTACCCTTATGTCAACCTTCAACCAAGTCTAAAGTTTAAATTCTAGAGGTTTGACATAAAGAATTTACTTTTCTTGACTACAATTCCCATGCATAACTTGTCTGTGTATGTAATTCAAAAGAATTTATTATCAAATCAAATGCTGAGATCATTCACCAAGATTCACTTAAAATGCAGCTTTTGGTTCTTGAAAAAATCACCAATGAGAAAGAAGAAAAAGAAATAGTGTAGAGGGAAGAGGGGAATTAAGAGAAATACTGATGGGTATTGCCTTTGTTAGGGTTTGGTGGTTGGGATGGATCAAAGGTTGAGTCTTTGTTAAGGCTGAGTGGTACTACTACTACTACTACTACTGGAAGAAGATGTTTGAGGGAGCTGAGCTGATGTTGTTGTCTTATTAGGACAGAAGAGTGGAGCTGAGGAGCCGACGAAACAAGCCCGACCAACCTTTTTCCGCAGCAATTAATGCTGGACACTGAAACACCAAGATCTCATAAGATTACGGTCGGTTCTTGGCAATCTGAACCACCCAATTCTCATCTTCTCTAGATCTGTTTCTGTTTCAATTCCCACCATTTTTTCTTTCTTCAACTTCTCTCTTTCCTTTTTTTGCCTTCTGTCCTCTTAATAATAAAATCAGACATTTTGAGACTTGAGACTTTGAGAGAGAAAAGGTAACAAAGAGACCACCACTCTCTTGAAGTTTCAGATGACTTTCTAGTGACAATTTGACACCCACAAAGAAGAATCTTGGAAAGGACTATGTACTATATATTTCCCTACAAGGGATAGTCCATCAGCTTTAGAGATCGGACGGTTCATGTTGTCCTGATGACCCATGTCTTCTTCTTAATAAAATCTAGGTGCAGTTAGCCAGCAAACTATGCCACATAATTTCCCAGAAAGATGACATTTTTTTGGGTTGGGATGACTTCAGCCTATATGCATGCCTAGGGTAAGCCTGGAATAAAATCACAAACCCGGAATCCGATCTTTAGGGATGTTTTTTACTAATGTCGCATAAACGCGTGTATGTATCATGTTACAAATCAATAGAAGCATGATTTTTAGTGACATTTATGAAATGTCTCTAAAGATTTTAGTAGGGATTGTGAAATGCCTCTAAACCGTTCCTCTATCGCTGATTTTAGGGTTGAAAGGAGAGGGAAGAAATGGAGGTGGAGAGATTTGTTTCCTTTCCCTAGAAAATGAGAAAAAGAGAACATAGAGATTTGGTGGATTTACATAGAGAGTATCATCAAACTTGGGGAGAGAGAGAGAGAGAGAGTCAATTTTTACGCGATGGATAAGTTTTCCAGCAAGGTCTGAATGTGTTTGTAGAGGCAAATCCCTTCCCCCTTCCATCCATTATCACAATTGGGCTGTGTTTCTTTCTAAAATTGATGAATTAATGATTATTTTATGCAAAAATGTTTCTTGTTCGAAGGTGTAGCCTTTGCTAGCACCTCTCTCTCTCTCTCTCTCTCTCTCTTTCTTAAAATGACCTCTCTATTCCCTATTTATTGAACTAATAGGAGACGTTGATTGGCTCTCATCTGCCGGCATAAGTTTCACTAACAAGCAAAAAACATGAATTTTTGTCCTCTCAAATCCGATGCACCATACCACTTGAGAGTAGATTTTATCCTCTCAAGTGTGGTGCACTATCCGATGCACAGTCAACTGCACTGGGCAAGTGCACCGGAATTAAGAGGAAAAACACCTTCTCTATTTTATTCATAGTTTAAACTAGTTGAACATATATATGCTCATGACGATTATAAGCACAGAATAAGTAAAACTAATTTCTGTCCAAGAAATAGAAAGAGATCTTAACCTATTTCGTAATTTTTATTTAAACCTATATCGATATATATATATTTTCCAAAAATAAGGCTTAAAATGATACCCAATACCCACATAAAATGTTCTCTGCGCTGGAGGTGCAAACTGTGCCCAGACATATGGGGTGGGGCAAAATGACCACTCTACCCTTCTGAATGACAGACCCATGTGTCTAGACATAGGCTACGCTACGAAACAGAGAACATCAGCCTATAAAGATAAGTAGAAATCAAATCATACATTTTTCCCCAAGCTGGGTAGGCATGAAATGCTTGCTTCCTTCCAGAGGCTTGAATGATAGACCCATGTGTTTGGACGTAGGTTGCGTTGCCGCATAGGAATTTATTTATTTTTTTTTTCAATAAAGACAGACAACATCAACCCATAAAAATAAGATAAAAATAAGTAGAAATCAAATCAAACACTTTTCCCCAAGCTGGATAGGCATGAAATGCTTGCTTGGTTCCAGAGGGATCGGTCGGTTCTTATTGACATTGATGTGTCATTCCAAAATTCATCCTGCAGCATGTAGTTGCAAATACCTTGGAGGTCTGGGTTATGGCTAGAGGTCATAGCCATGGCCCATGTGAGCCATCCAATCAGATCACGTTTTGACACATCCTAGTTTCAAATACATTATCATTGTTATCACACCCCCCTCCCCAAACCCAAAAAAAACCCAAAGATGAGCCTTGTCTTTGATATTAGGGTTGCCTCATTTGGGAGTTTTAACAGAAGCGGTCCCACATGAATAAAAAAGAATAAAATATAAGAGAATGAGGAATGTGATTTGGCTGGAGGGAGAAGGGATTTGACAGAGGAAGGAGAACTGGAGAAGGGTCAGGAGGGTCTGCAACAAAAATTGACAACACCTAAACGTAGTTAGACAGGGCCCACAGTCCCAGCCTGATATCATGAGGTCATCATGATGTCCCCCCCACCCTTAGAGTGTCTTATCTTTCAATTCCTTAGTCCTCCTTACCCTCCAGCTTCTCAAATTCCTTTCACATTTCCTTGTCATGAACAACCCTCATTGGACCAGTATAAAGCATGTTTCACAGATAACCAAAACAAACCCTCACATGGTTGGAGAGACTTAGAAGCACAGTGCCTCCTGTATAGGCTGTATTTCCTCTTACTTGGAAGCCCTAATCTCTATCCACTTAACTCAAGACTTCAGATATGGCTTTGTGGCCTTTTACCAAAAAAATATATTTTGATATGGTTTTGTGGGGGTAGTAGGAGGTCAATTATTATATATCTTATTCTATTCCAGTGCAAGCATGTGTTTAGTTGTCTTTTTTCATATCTGATTACATCACTTATTGTAGGGATTTCCTTTAATTTTTTGCAGAGTAAAAGAAGCATAATTAAAAAAATTAAATAATGGGGCGTTGTTCTCTGTGTCGCAGTGCAAACTGCGCCCATGCACATGGGGGTGGGCACAATGTTCACCCTATCTCTTGAGTGGCAGGCCCATGTGCTTGGGCACAGCCTACGCTGCAGCACAGAGAACATTCTCCTTTAAATAATAATAACCATATATTCTTCAATCAAATCATAAATAATATCCATATGGGTATTTGCATTAAACTCATCTGACCATTAATCATCTCCAAAAAAAAAGACATAATAAAAGACAAATTTGGAATAGTTAAAGCTGTAGAAATTAAATATATAAACTAAAAATCTACTTCCAAAGAACCTATGGCTGATGATGATCCAGAACCTGGTGATAATCCTGCAAATCAGAAAACTCATTGATCTGATGCATCGATGGTGCAAAATAGGGATGCATCATTGGCTGCATGTTTGGAGAGATGTAGCAAGGCACCGGCCCTCCTTCTGTATTATTGAGCATGATGGCCTTCTCATTACAAGTTGGCAACATGGGATTGTAATAGATCTGACTAGACATCGAAGGTACATGATAAGGCATAATGCTATTAGATGCACCATAGCAGTTGGTCACGAAATCCATACCGTTGATCAGATGGCCATAATCGATGGACAAACGGTGGTGATGTTGCATCTGCATGTGTATGTCATCCATTGTACTGGTATTAGAAAAATCCACATAAGGAGGAGGAAGAAGCGGAGGATTTTGATTCATTGGTGGGACAGAGTATCCTATCAATCCTATGACATCATCTAAGGGGTTGTGGTTTATTTCATTGAGATCAATCATCAACTTCACAAGTTCAAGCTTCGAATCCAACGATGCAACGAGGGTCATGAGTTGATCCTTAGAGAAATTGTTGATACGGTCGTCCCATGTAGGATACTTATCTTTGTCTTTCCATTGGCGCAACTCGGCCAATTTGAAACGAACCTTCTTAGTTTGGTCTTCCAATAAATCAGGGATGTCTACATGTCGCTTCCCCGGTCCAACTGTGCAGTTCTTTCTAAATTGATCAATGATGTTGAGGACATCTTCACGGTTCTCTAGCCAAGTCTCTGGTTCGACCACACGGTCACCTTGGTTGGGCCCTAAGATGATCAAGCATGCATCAACACCACAAAGCGTGGAGAACTCATAAGTCTTCTTCTTTAGACCCTTTTTTCTCTTCTGGAAAGTGGTGTTACGAGATCTTTCCGTTGCAATCAGTTCTAACTTCACTTTCGCACGACCCATCTTCACTCTCTTATTCACCTATTCATTCATCGAGTAGATAGTGTTAGGCTATGTTTGGAAGCCAAGAAAAGAAAAGGGGAAGGGAGATAAGGAAGGAGAAATCAAAAAGGGGAGAACATGGAGAAACTCGGCACTACCCAATAATTAAGGGTGTCAACCGATCGGTTTGGTTTGGGTTCAGGTCGATTTTTTTCGATTTCAATGTGACCTTTAGGGAAACTAAAACCAAACTAATAAGGACTGTTCGGTTTCAGTGCGGTTTGATTTTGTGTCGGTTTTGATTTATGATTGGTTTCATATCGGCTTCGGTTTATGATAATGGGTTTGGATAGTCAATTATCATTCTGATGAATAATAGAAACAAAAATTAACATTTTACAGTGTCCCAAAAACTATAATTCCAATTGGAACTTTCAATAAGCAGTAGGAAGATGTTTGATCATTGCAAAAATTTTAGAAATTGTTGCAAGATATAAATAGTAATCCAAAAGAAATAGGTAGGCAGAGACCATGGAATTCAAACAAGTATTACAAAACAAATACCACAAAAAAACATTTAATTCACAGTAGTTAACATTGCACAAAAGGACTCTTCTAATCAAAAAGTATTCTTCATATTTTAAAATATAAAATAGTTGTTCTACCTTGTATAGTAAAATGATTACTTGTATAAGCTCAGGAATGCAAATTAAATCAACCAAACAATTTATGAAAAGTAATTAAGAAATTCAATAATGCAGAAGCTTTTGAGAATCAATAGAGATAAGAGAAGTTATGGTAAAACAAGTTTAAAGGAATTACTTACTATAGTGATGTACTGAGACACACACACACTCACTCTTTCTCTCTCTCTCTCTCTCTCTATATATATAAGTTGGATTATATAGTTTCCTTATAAGAGAGAGATAAGTAAAGATAAATTCAATTAAGAAAGAAGTTAGAATATATGGCTTCCTAATAAGAGGAAGATATGCTTACCAAAAAAAATATATAAGAGGAAGATATGTGAGAGGGGGCGATTAGAAATAACATATATTATAGAGGGTATGTTGGTTCCTTGAAAGTAAAATTTTACGCCCTAACTAATGGAGCCTTAGTTTTTTTTTCTTTTTAATAAATATTATTTCATTTAGTTTGAACTTATAGAAAATGGGTTCTTGAAAATTTATTTCCAACAATATATGTTGCCCAACTCATCAATCCACGGGTAGATGTAATGGACCAAGATCCTCTGCAGTACCTCCGGGTGTGCATTTGCCACAGGATGTGCACCGCACACCCTGCGGTACTGTAGAGGATTTTTATCCAGAAGTTATCAACATAGCAGGAAAAGCATCCGCCTCCAAAAAAATACTCTTTTACATAAACAGAAATGGATTGACAATCCATGCCTAAGATAGGAATGATTTTTCATTCTTGTGGCAGATTTTTTATGGTGGAGAAAAATAATTGGATATATTTTTCATATCATCACTTATTCAAAGGTCAAATTTTAGAGAAGATTTGAATTTGAATTTGAATTCACTAGTATCATGATAAAGTTCTAAAAAAAATGCTTTCTCTAATTGGGATTTGTGTAGCATAGGAACATTTTACAAAATTCAGTGAAACCTTATATATTTTGGGTTAGGGGTGCAACAGGGTCGAGAGAAAACAGATCCTCTACGGCTCGCTGCCCCGTTCTACCTGTGCTGCATAGACACAGGTTCACGCGCAATGACCGTCTTACCCTTGTCCAAGTGGGGGTAAGGTGGTCATTACATGCGGCCTTGTGTCTACGCAACATAGGTCGGACGGGCAACTGCGCCGTAGAAGATCTGAATCCATCGAGATGAGATATAGCAGCCAAGGCGTGAACCTGTCAAGCTCAGTACGAGCCAGGCTTGGCCATATTTTTGTCATTTTTAAGTTAGTTTTTACACACGAGAAAAAATACTTTTTATCCCGGCCCTGGCTCAGCCCACCTTGACCCTTTTTGTCTTGAGTTTTTGTTTTATTCTTTTTATTTTTAAACAGGGAGAACATGAAGTTAGAGAGAGAGATATGTACATACCAGAGGAAGGCCGAGTTCTGTCAGGGCAGATGAGATCCTTCAATGGCGACTTAGTAAGTTACCAGCTATTGAGGTTGCCTTTTAAGGGTGATTTTGTTAGATCCATGAAAGGTCTCTCGAGAATTCTGTTATTCATAATCAGTTTGGCTCCCATGATTTGGTGTTCTTATGCACATGATATTGTCAGCTAGGGGTGCAAGTATGGCCCGGTGGGCTTAAATCTGCCAAAGCCCGCCTGAGCCTGACAGGGTTTGGTTGGGCTTTTCTTCCTGCAGAGTGGGCCAGGATTGCGATTCCTAGGTTTGGGCTAGGGCAAGGATGGGCTTGAGCTGAATTGAAGCCTGTATGAAAATTTATAATTTTTTTACATTTATATAACATAAAAATAAAAGTAAAGCCGCTTGGGAATTGGGATATCTAACTTTATTTATAGACATCTCATTCTTTATTCCTTCTCTAAAGTTTTAATTATGGGACTAATAAACACTTTTTTTTGTTCCAAAAAAGGAGGAAGAGTAGCGAATGTACTCATCTTTAGTCTCACATTGGGAATTTAAGAGAACAAAAAGGGAATGAGAGCCTATAAATAAGAGGGAGAAATGGCGGATAAACTCAATGTTGGTTGTTAACCCTAAGGAGATAGCTTAATTGGCAAGAACCTATCTATTCAAAAAAAAAAAAAAAAAAGTTGATTATTAGTGGACGAACAAAATGGTCTAATGATAAAATAGGGCCCCCAAAGCCCAACAGTGGTGCTTGGGTTGAGTATTGTGGAACTTGGGTTGGGCCTGGGTTTTGAAAAGCCCGGCCCTATTGTACCTTAATATTGTGGATGCACTAGCAAACACATCAAAAGTCCGGCAAACCTAGTAATGCTTTTTGTTCAATAAGAAGACACATGACCACCTACCTATACGTGTAGGGTTCATGAACGTACTGACATGTGTCATTTTGCTTTCATAAATATTATTTCATACACTCTTAATGCCCTTTTATGAAAACTTGGCAATGAAGCCTTCCTTGCCTACATGCATTTTTCCTATTAATGAAGAGAACTATATATATTTATAGGGAAAAAGATCTATACTTGGTGGTGTTTCCTACGCCTTCTCACATGGCACCATGAGATTACGCCTCTATCTACGAGGTAGATACTCAGACGTGCTCACCTATTGGCCCAAATGCTTGTGTAGAAACCATGCGACCAAGTAGAGATCTCTTACCCATATTTATATGTAGATTCATAAGTGATGGAATTGAATCACACTGGTACCCCAAATAAAGTGCTAGTGAGGGGTAGTGATAGGCCTAGAATAGAATTTTGGGCAAATAAGCTCCTATCATGTTGTCATATACTTAACCACCATTTTGCTCTTCTTAATCAAGAGCCTAACACAAACGAGAAGCCCAATTTAAATCATAAAAGTGAAAAACACAAAAAAATAGAACTAATAATGAAATCTTCTTCTCTTTTATCACAAATTATTATCATATGATACTTACATTAGTTCATCTAACCATTAATAATCTCCACTCCTAAGTTCTACCTCATAAAAGATAAAATAAAAGACAAGTTTGGGATACTCAAAGCTGTAGTAGCTAGACATATCTATAAATTAAAACATAGTGGAGATGTAACAGAAGAACCTATGACCGTTTATCATCCAGATCATGGTGATAATCCTGCAAATCAAAAAACTCATTGATCTGATGTAGTGGCGGTGCAAAATAGGGATGAGTGAAGTAGCAAGGCCTCACCGGTCCTCCTCCGGTATTGTTGATTACGGTCATCTCATCAACCGTTGGCAACATGGGATTGTAACAGATTTGATTAGACATCGGAGCTACGACAGTTGTAGGATGATAAGGAATAATGCTATTCGATGTACCATAGTAATTTCCCATGCAATCCATACCGTTGATCACAAGAGATTGATCCAAAGCACAATAGGGCTGGTGGTGAGGGTTCATGTGTATCTGCATGTCATCCATTGTACTCCTATTATAAGAATCCCTATAAGGAAGATGAGGAAGAGGAAGAGGAGGAGGAGGGTTTTGATTCATTGGTGGGACAGAGTATTCTATCAACCCTGTGACATCATCCAAGACATAGTGATTTCCTTCATTAAGATCAATCATAGCCTTCACAAATTCAATCTTTGAATCCAACGATGCAGCAAGGTGTTTGAGCTGGTCCACAGAGAGATTGTCTAGACGGTTGTCCCACGTAGGGTACTGAGTTTTGCTATTGTGTTGCCGCAACTCGATCAACTCTCTACGAAGCTTCTTAATTTGGTCTTCATAGAATTCAGGAATGCCTATGTGTCGATTCCCTCGTCCCTCTGTGGCTGTACAGTTCTTTCTAAACCGTTCGATGATGTTGAGAACATCTTCACGGTTCTCTGGCCAAGTCTCTGGTTCGATCAAACGATTACCTTGCTTAGGCCCAAAGATGATCAAGCAGGCATCAACATCACAAAGTGTGGAGAACTCATAGGTTTTCTTCTTTAAACCCTTCTTTCTTTTCTGGAAAGTGGTGTTGCGAGATCTTTCCTTTGCAATGAGTTCCAACTTCACTTTCGCACGACCCATCGATCTTCACCCTCTTTCTCTCCTGTTTAGTCATCAAATAGATAATGAAAATCTACATTTGATTCAAAATTTGTTAGGTACTGATACACCAACAGTTCCAGAGCTGATTAAAAAAACAAAAAAAGAGCAACTCATGCACAAGGCTCCTACTATCCTTATTTCGCAAGAGAGGTTGTTTCCAAGTTTTGAACCCGCATAAGTTGAAATAGCAAAACTTACAAAAAACATATTGATATTAATATATTTAACAACAACAACAATGACAACCTTATCCCATATACTAATACATTTAACATCTACATTGGGCAAAAAAAGACGAAGAACCAAGGGGTAGACACAGAGACACATCTAATGTCCATACACTGACCAATCTAATGCCCGGCCATACAATAGATCAAACTTCGTTAGACACATAAAATAATCACCAACATCTTTCTGATGAATAATAAAAACAAAAATTAACATTTTACAGTTCCAAATTCTTTCTTAGCATGTTCTCAAAGTAGATAACAAAATCCCAAAAACTTGTAATTCCAATTGAAACTTTCAATAAGCATTAAGAAGATGTTTGATCACTGTAAAAATTTTAGAAATTGTTACAAGATGTAAATAATAATCCAAAGGAAATAGACAGAGACCAAGGAATTCAAGCAAGTGTTACAAAACAAATACCCAAAAGAACATTTAATTTCACAGTAGTCAACCTTCTAATCAATGAGTATTCTTCATATTTTAAATTTAGCAAAATGACTATTTGTATGAATTGAGGAATGCAAATTAAATCAACCAAACTATTTATGAAAAATAATTAAGAAATTCAATAATGCAGAAGCTTTTGAGAATCAAAAGAGATAAGAGAAGTTATGGTAAAACAATTTTAAAAGAATTACTTACTATAGTGATCTACTGAGACACACACACACTCTCTCGAACAATCAGTAGGACAAGGAAGTAAACCAGACCCACATTGTCTTTCCCTTCAAGGCTTCAACCCTTCAAAGTATCCATTCTATCCTCTTGATCAAGAATAACTATGTCTTCCGATCCGAGAGACCAAAAAAAAAAAAAAAAAAAAAAAAAAACGAATGGAGAAAATAGGAATATATATCAACCAATGAAATAAAGGAACGTACCACCTTCACTTCGAGGAGTCAGACTGATCGAGACAGAATCGATGACTTAGAAAATCAAATTCCTCCGAACAAGAGGAGCGACTGGAATTATGATCCGGGTACCTCCTTTAATTTCTTCTGATCCGCCAATTTCGCCTTCCAATCCTAATTCTCAAACAGAGAAGATCGGAGGGGACACCAATAAGAAAAAAAGTTGGATTATATAGTTTCCTTATAAGAGAGAGTTAAGTAAAGATAAATTCAATTAAGAAAGAAGATAAGTTAGAATATATGGTTTCCTAATAAGAGGAAGATATGCTTACCAAAAAAACATATACGAGGAAGATATGTGAGAGGGGGCGATTAGAAATAACATATACTATAGAGGGTATGTTGGTTCCTTGAAATTAAAATTTTACGTCATAACAAATGGAACCTTAGTTTTTTCTTCTTTTTAATAAATATTATTTCATTTAGTTTGAACTTATAGAAAATGGGTTCTTGAAAATTTATTTCCAACAATATATGTTGCCCAACTCATCGATCCACGGGTAGATGTAATGGACCAGGATCCTCTGCAGTACCTCCGGGTGTGCACTTGTCACAGGATATGCACCGCAGGTGCGCACCCGACAGTACTACAGAGGATTTTTATCCAAAAGTAATCAACATAGCAGGAAAAGCATCCCCTTCCAAAAAAAAACTCTTTTACATAGATAGAAATGGATTGACAATCCATGCCTAATTCCTTCCAATAGGAATGATTTTTCATTCTTGTGGCAGATTTTTTATGGTGGAGAAAATTAATTGGATATATTTTTCATATCATCACTTATTCAAAGGTCAAATTTTATAGAAGATTTGAATTCACTACTATCATGTTAATGTTCTTAAAAAAATGCTTTCTCTTGTTGGGATTTCTGTAGCATGGGAACTTCTTACAAAATTCAGTGAAACCTTACATATTTTGGGTTAGGGGTGCAATAGGGTCGAGAGAAAATAGATCTTTTGCGGCTCGTTGCCCCATTCTACCTGTGCTGTATAGACACAGGTTCACATGCAATGACCGCCTTACCCTTGTCTAAGTGGGGGTAAGGTAGTCATTACATGCGGCCTTGTGTCTACACAACATAGGTCGGATGGGCAGCTGCCCCATAGAAGATCTGAATCCATCGAGATGAGATATAGCAGCCAAGGCGTTAACCTGTCAAGCTCAGTACGGGCCAGGCTGGGCCACATTTTTGTCATTTTTATGTTAGTTTTTACATACGAGAAAAAATATTTTTTACCCCGGCCTTGGCTTAGCCCACCTTGAGCCTTTTTGTCTTGATTTTTTTGCTTTCTTCTTTCTTTTTTTTTTTCACAGGGGAGAACATGAAGATAGAGAGAGAGATATATGTACATACCAGAAGAAGGCCGAGTTCTGTTAGGGAAGATGAGATCCTTCAATGGCGACTTAGTAAGTTACCAGCTATTGAGGTTGTCTTTTAAGGGTGATTTTGTTAGATCCATGAAAGGTCTCTCGAGATTTCTGTTATTCATAATCAGTTTGGCTCCCATGATTTGGTGTTCTTATGCACATGATATTGTCAGCTAGGGGTGCAAGTATGGCCCAGTGGGCTTAAATCTGCCAAAGCCCGCCTGAGCCTGACAGGGTTTGGTTGGGCTTTTCATCCTGCAGAGTGGGCTAGGATTGAGATTCCTAGGTTCGGGCTAGGGCAAGGATGGGCTTGAGCTGAATTGAAGCCTATATGAAAATTTATAATTTTTTTACATTTATATAACATAAAAATAAAAGTAAAGTCGCTTGGGAATTGGGATATCGAACTTTATTTATAGACATCTCATTCTTTATTCCTTCTCTTAAATTTTAAATATGGGACTAATAAACACTTCTTTTTTGTTCCAAAAAAGGAGGAAGAGTAGAGAATGTACTCATCTTTAGTCTCACATTGAAAATTTAAGAAAACAAAAGGGAATGAGAGCCTATAAATAAGAGGGAGAAATGGCGGATAAACTCAATGTTGGTTGTTAACCCTAAGGAGATAGCTTAGTTGGCAAGAACCTATCTATTCAAAAAAAAGTTGGTTATTAGTGGATGAACAAAATGGTCTAATGATAAAATAGGGCCCCCAAAGCCCAACAGTGGTGCTTGGGTTGAGAATTGTGGACCTTGGGTTGGGCCAAGGTTTTTAAAAGTCTGGCCCTATTGTACCTTAATATTGTGGATGCACTAGCAAGCACATCAAAAGTCAGGCAAACCGAGTAATGCTTTTTGTTAGATAAGAAGACACATGATCACCTACCTATACGGGTAGGCTTCATGAACAATTAGGTGCTGACATGTGTCCTTTCGCTTTCATAAATGTTATTTTGTACATTCTTAATGCCCTTTTATGCATTCTTAGTGAAAGAGTATGAGTTTTTAGGGTTCTCTATATAGAATGAGAATATGATGACAACTTGGCAATGAAGCCTTCCTTGCCTACATGCATTTTTGTCATTAATGAAGAGAACTATATATATTTATAGGGAAAAAGATCTCTACTTGGTGTTTCCTACGCCCTCTCACAGGGCACCGTGAGATGACGCCTCTATCTACTAGGAGATACCCAGACGTGCTCACCTATTGGCCCAAATGCTTGCATAGAAACCATACGACCAAGTAGAGATCTCTTACCCATATTTATATGTAGATTCATAAGTGATGGAGTTGAATCACAATGGTACCCCAAATAAAGTGCTAGTGAGGGGTAGTGATAGGCCTAGAATAGAATTTTGGGCAAATAAGCTCCTATCATGTTGTCATATACTTAACCACCATTTTGCTCTTCTTAATCAAGAGCCTAACACAAACGAGAAACCCAATTTAAATCATAAAAGTGAAAAACACAGAAAAATAGAACTAATAATGAAATCTTCTTCTCTTTAATCACAAATTATTACCATATGATACTTATATTAGTTCATCTAAACATTAATAATCTCCACTCCTAAGTTCTACCTCATAAAAGATAAAATAAAAGACAAGTTTGGAATACTCTTTTTTTTTTTTTTTGGTAAACACAAGTTTGGGATACTCAAAGCTGTAGTAGCTAGACATATCTATAAATTAAAACATAGTGGAGATGTAACAGATGAACCTATGACCGTTTATCATCCAGATCATGGTAATAATCCTGCAAATCGAAAAACTCATTGATCTGATATAGCGGTGGTGCAAAATAGGGATGAGTGAAGTAGCAAGGCCTCACCGGTCCCCCTCCGGTATTGTTGATTACGGTCATCTCATCAACCGTTGGCAACATGGGATTGTAACAGATCTGATTAGACATTGGAGCTACGACAGCCGTAGGATGATAAGCAATAATGCTATTCAATGTACCATAGTAATTTCCCATGCAATCCATACCGTTGATCACAAGAGATTGATCCAAAGCACAATAGGCTGGTGGTGAGGGTTCATGTGCATCTGCATGTCATCCATTGTACTCCTATTATAAGAATCCCTATAAGGAAGAAGAGGAAAAGGAGGAGGGTTTTGATTCATTGGTGGGACAGAGTATTCTATCAACCCTGTGGCATCATGCAAGACATAGTGATTTCTTTCATTAAGATCAATCATAGCCTTCACAAATTCAATCTTTGAATCCAACGATGCAGCAAGGTGTTTGAGCTGGTCCACAGAGAGATTATCTAGACGGTTGTCCCACGTGGGGTACTGAGTTTTGCCATTGTGTTGCCGCAACTCGTTCAACTCTCTACGAAGCTTCTTAATTTGGTCTTCATAGAATTCAGGAATGCCTATGTGTCGATTCCCTCGTCCTTCTGTAGTTGTACAGTTCTTTCTAAACCGTTCGATGATGTTGAGAACATCTTCACGGTTCTATGGCCAAGTCTCTGGTTCGATCAAACGGTTACCTTGCTTGGGCCCAAAGATGATCAAGCAGGCATCAACATCACAAAGTGTGGAGAACTCGTTGGTTTTCTTCTTTAAACCCTTTTTTCTCTTCTGGAAAGTGGTGTTGCGAGATCTTTCCTTTGCAATGAGTTCCAACTTCACTTTCGCACGACCCATCGATCTTCACCCTCTTTCTCTCCTGTTTAGTCATCAAATAGATAATGAAAATCTACATTTGATTCAAAATCTGTTAGGTACTGATACGCCAACAGTTCCAGAGCTGATAAAAAAAAACAAAAAAATAGCAACTCATGCACGAGGCTCCTACTACCCCTGTTTCGCAAGAGAGGTTGTTTTCAAGTTTTGAACCCACATAAGTTGAAATAGCAAAACTTATAAAAAACATATTGATATTAATACATTTAACAACAACAACAACAACAACCTTATCCCATATATTAATACATTTAACATCCACATTGGAATTAGACGAAGAACCAAGGGGTAGACACATAGACACATCTAATGCCCATACACTAGATCAAACTTCATTAGACACATAAAATAATCGCCAACATCTTTCTGTTTCTTAGACTTCTTACTTGGTCAAGAAATTGTGTGTGTGTGTGTGAGAGAGAGAGAGAGAGAGATGTACATACTGGAGGAAGGCCGACTTCTCTCAGGGAAGATGAGCTCCTTCAATGGCGATTGGGGAGAAAGTGCTAACTTGAGAGTTGAAACCTTACACTTTAAAGGTTTTGACGATCTATCGCAAGATTTTTTTTTTTTCCTCAAGAAAATAAAAATGGCAAGATTTTATTTGCAGTGGGAATATATCTATATCCATCTAATATGAGCGGAATGAATCTCTCTACTCGATCTTTTTTTTTTTAGAAGGCCAACTAAGTCAGTTACCAGCTGTTGAAGTTGCCTTTTTTAGGGTGATGATTTTATTAGATCCTAATAATATAAAAGGTATCTTGAGATTTCTATTTTTCTTAATCGGATCGTCTCTCACCAAGGCTTAAAACATGGAATCGGTATTCTAATCCGGATTGGAATCAATCCGAATTGGTGTTCAAGAACCCTAAAATCGATCCTCAAATTTAAAGGAAAGGGAATTTATAGGGCTTTTGGATATGAATGACTCTATCGGATTGGTGGAAATTGAGATCCAATTACTGATTATTAAAACCTCTCCTCACTGAGTCTCGTAATTCTTAACTATTTGGCTCCCATGATTTGGGGATCTTTATCGGCCCCAATATTGGGGCCGCTACTATGCGTATCGTGCGACATAGCAGCGCCCATGTGTGCACAGTAGGCCCCACCGTGCGCACATGGGTGCTGCTGTGCAGCATGATGCGCATAGCATCGCCTCCAGTACTGGTGGGAAAATTATCGCCCCCAGTACTACTGGGGGTGCTGTGCGCATCGTGCGGCGCAGCACCGCCCATGTGTGCACAGTAGGCCCCACCGTGCACACATAAGCAGTATTGCACAACACAATGCGCACAACACCCTCTGTAGTACTGAGGGCGATAAAGATCCATACTGGTGGTGTGCTTACGCACTTCATATTTTGTAGAGATGCAAGTTTGATCTAGTGGGCTCAAACCTGTCGAAGCCCATCGGGCTCAGGTGGGCTTTTCATCCTGCAGGGCAGGCAAGGAATGAGATACCTAGGCCAATGTCGCATTTGGGCTGAAGCATGTATATAAATTTACATATTTTTATATTTATATATATATAATTAAAATTAAAATAATGTAAGCTTCACATTCTCATTCTTTATTTCTTCTCTAAAGTTTTCGACTTGTACATTAACAGCACACATGCATCTCCTGCCCATCAAGGCCGTTGTCAGAAATGGAAGCAAGAATCTCTCTCTGTTGTCTATGGCCTCAAAATCATTCAACCATTGGGTGATAGTGCAATCCTACTGCAACACTATCGAGTAGGTCCGACCCATCACAGGTAAATGAAAGTGCAAGGTCCTTCATATCAGGGTCATGCACAGCCACCCCCAACCAAATTTCTATCATATATCCCAAGACCAACCCATGACTTCGGAAAATTCATTTCCCAGTGACGGGTCCTTGTGGATCTTTGCTTCTAATACGATCTTTACTTATTCTGTCCTTTGTTTCCCCTGATTGTCGGGTGCATTCTACATCATCTATTTTTTCAGTAAGAGAAAAGAAATACAGTTACACTAAAGCTAAGATTTAGCATTCAAGGATATAATAAGTTCATACAATCCATTTTCAGATGCAAGATCAACACCTCTCGAAGAGAACATCCATGTAATAACTAGGCAATTGAACTGCATAATAATCCTGTAAGGGAAAGGTCCATCTGATTTTGCCTTCCTCCAGATACCATCATTTTGAAGATATAAACCATTCAAGAGACTGCTAACAAGCTCCAGTCAAGAAATATAAAGGGGCTCTGGTTCCACTTTTCTTCTGATCCTGGTACAGGGTGCAACAAAGTACAAATCAGGATTCAGAGGCATAGCAGCTGGGAAGTGTTTTCAAGAACTGCAAGGGAATTTACAGAAAACTTTGTTTCTATACTTTCTTTCTTAAATGATTAATATAACCTGTGTTTATGTACAGTAAAACCTCTTGAGAAACATTTCTTAATGTGTAACCTGTAAAATTCTGAATTACAAAACAACTATGACACAATCGAAGGCCTAAATCAAACCAATCATTACATATTTGGTCATACATTAATTATGAAAAAAAACTGACGATCTAGAAGATAATCTAGAAAACAGCCAGTGATGAATCAATGCAATGATTAGATAATTATGGTTTTCATAAACACATACTGAGGTTAGAAAATGACTAGGGCTGGTGAGCTCAGGAAAATACAGCAGTTCTACAAGTGATATTTTAGAAAATCCCAACAAAGAAAATACAAATGTAGGAATATCCTCTCTTACCTTCTCTCCAAGTTAGTGCAGTGTTTCTTCTTCCTTTGGGTAAGGTTAATGGATGGTATGGTGTGAGGGCCTTATGCCCTGAGGCTAACAATGAGACAGGAACAAAGGAGAACCCTCAAACTGCAACCTAAGAGGAGCTCAGGCATCTTGAATCTCATATCTCAATAGTGGGTGGGCATATACTTACTGTTTCACCAAAAAAAAAAAAAGTGTGGCACATCTGTGGGCATGCTTCATTCCTTGAGACTCAAGTCAGGTCAAGCGTAGGAGTCCCATTCAGATAGACTTTGTGGAAGTGGGAGTAGAAATCATAACTTCCTCTCATTCAGTTTCTTTTAATTTGTATAATTGAGAAAGTTGTGTAGCAAGTATCTTTAAGGTTTTTAGGACTCTTTATACTCCTTTTTCGGTTTAGGGCTCTTCTAATTAACATTGGAAGGTAATACAAAGCGTTAAATTCAATATCAACAAACAAACAATTCTATACAAGTTTACAAGGAACAAAAGTCGAGGACAAAGCACACTTTCTAGAAAAGGTGATGAGGAACCACGGTCTAGCAGGTTTAGGGACCTTTTCTAGTCTTGCACACTTATTTGTGATTTTGTGTGCTATGTGGAAAGATGAGGGGGCAGACTTGACCAGTGGATATTTAAGGGATGATCTGAATAGGCCATATGTCAAATTTCAGTCCCAAATTCAATCATATACACCCCATGTTAAGGTTTACTCTCCATGGATGTCCAAGCACTTCCTATATGGTCTACGCACTCATTTGGTATTATCCCACATTTTTCATTGCTTTGTTTTGCCACGTGGAAAACTCCATTTGGTCTGAAACTTGAGATGTGAGCAGGGGAACTTGAGGTCTACCTGTCCACAAAATTTCAGTCCATCCAACCTAACACATGGCATATATAAGTGTGCAGACAATGAATAGCATCTGAACTGCCACTCCAGGAACCCCTTGTCCAGGTAAAGGGGGGAAAAGGTGTTCTTTTAATCCTTCAAACAACAAAATATGATTTTTATATCAACACAAAATTGGAAGAGTTGACCATATACTTACCAGTTGTCAGGTGCCCATTTGCAGCCTTCAGTATCAACAACATGCAGGCTCAAAGCATGTCTCGATTTTGGGGATTGATTCTCAAAACTGAAATCCATAGTAGGGAGCGAGTAAGAAATATAGAGTAAGTATTTAAACCAGCCAGATGTCAAAATAGTTTTTTATGGCAAGTAACCTTTGATGTATAAGGTCACCATGGATGACCACCAATGATCCAGCTTTCACTTCAAGAGCTACAAAATCTTTCTGATCAAAAGCTGGGGATGGACGATCAAAGTGAACACCCTCCTCATTTCTAAAGAACCTTCTCACCAGGCCATCTGACAAAATCCACATACAAGAATGTAAGATTAAGCTTGAAAAGTAAACAAGTCTTTCAATACAAACAAAAACATAAACAAGTTAAATAGAGGGAACCTACTCTTGTGAGATCCTGGAATGGCCCAAAGGCAACCATTAATAATGGTTGCATCCTCCAGAGCTAACCACAATCCAGTGCAAGAAGGAGGATCTGTATAAAGAAATGAGTTATCCTGGTGTGGCACTACTTCTCCCCCAATACCCGGTTGCTGCAAATGATATACCCATATGTTACTTCAAAACCATAAGGCCAATAAAATAATATTTAAAAGCATTAGTTTTTCCCTTTCATATAAAAGAAATGACCTACTTAAGAAGGAATACATTAACAAAAATGCATATATGAAAAGTTAAAGTTGTGAAATTGGTGGGCATTTATCACTCATTCATCAAAATTTCTAATTTAAACTATAGAACTCACAGAGACCACATAAAATATGTTCTACACATCAGCATATTCCTTCAAAGTCTTTACCAAGTCATATATCCAGAATATAAAATTATAGAAAGACTCAAGGAGGGCAGGGACACAAAATGGAAGATTCTGTGGTAAGGATACAACTCAACTCAACCTTTCCCAAAGTAAATGGAGTCAGCTAATAGATCCTCTTTGGCCAATCAACTCTATTCAAAGTCAAACTTGTTAGTCCTAAGATATGCATGTCTTTCCTTCCCACTTCTCCCATTGTCATTTGTGGACTAATCCTGGCTATTTTGGCTCCCCAATCTGAACCATATCACTCCACCATACGTCAAAGGTCTTTGTTCCACATGTTCATGCCACCTCAAACGACCTCTCACAACTTATCATGCGTTAGAGCTACTCCTAAATTAGTTCCAATTTGTCCAATCTGTGGTAAGGGTAGTAGGTAAAAAAATTTCACAAACAAGCATGTTCAGGGAAATATATAATCCATAATGCAGGGAAGAATTGATGGGAATTTTGTAATTTTGCCAGACTTTATGTGAAAGAACTAAGTCATCATAAAATTAGTCTAGTATGTATCTGGAACAACAAAGAGTAAGTGACAGGAGTTTCTCTGCTGGAAACCACTTCTGCAAAAGTACACTATAGTTCCACAGAAAAATTTGCAAAAAAAAACCATGTCCATACTGCCTAAAAGGTGAGAAATACTAGAAAACTCTTAGGTTCATGCATATTAATTTTCTTTGCAACATTTGACATTGTTATGCAAGAGAAGCATTTCGGACAGCAGATTGTGATGAAGCACAAACAGTAGGAACAGAGAAAAAGCACCAAAGAAGGAAAAGGTTCCACTCATACTATGACTACACTTGAAATAGACAGAGATACACACAAAAGTGAATCTAGGTAAAGTCCAAGACTTACTATAGATGCTCATTGTAATAAAGGTACTCTCCCTAGTCATGCATATATTGATGATCTGACTAGTTGAAAAGGAAATATTGTAGCATAGCAATGCTAGATGTTAGTCCAAGAAAACCCAATCATCTGGAGACTCAACTACCAAGGACATTCCAGCATAAATCCTGAATACTTCAAGCAATCCATCACATCCCTTCTTTTTTAAGATATGATCAGATCTCTTCATATGAATTTCCATTCTCTTTATAACATAACTTCACCCTACTTCTTTACCGAAAAACAAAACTTCATCCTACTTTTTCTTCTGTTTCTTCTCCCTATTGACACGCTATCCCCGCTTCTGTTCGGCCAGACAACCGTATGCCCCTTTCTCCTCATCAACGTCTAAGCTAATCAACTGCTCATATTTCCTCTTTTGTAGTTCTATAAATTTAAAACGAATATTTTATCGCCAGAATAGTGAATGTTCTATTCCACAGACGCACTTTAACCAGATGCTTCAATGAAGTATCAATCTCAAATCCACCGACTCCACCGATATCGCAGTTTGGAAATCAGGACATTTTCTTAATGGTGTAAAAGAAAACTCCCAATAACCACAACCAAGTTCTTTTTATGAGCAAAATGAGTTTAATGAATAAGCAAAAACAATAAAGGTTATCAAAAATTAAATCATGAGTCTACATTAGAACCAATAAGAAGAAAAGAGCTCCACTGGTAATTTTAATTTTCAGATTAGAACCAATATGAAAGGTCCCACTCAGAAGCAACATGAAAAGATTGAAGGGCTTTTGAGTCAATACTAATATGTTCATTCCAATGAATACCCATTTGGTCAGGAGTCATTTTCCAAATAAAAACCATTATCAGTTTGTCAATAGCTGCCTTTCAACCATAAAAACAGTACCCATGATCTATCATACCAAATTAGGTCCAGTCCTACCTACAGAAATATAACTTGTCTGAATATTAAGGCTTAACAATACGGACATAGAAAAGTAAGATTGGTCAAACAAAATTAGTTAGTCGCACATAAGCTTTGCTACAACAACCAAAGTGCAGTCCATGAAACTTCCTCGAATTTTACGGGAGAAAAAACTGGTTTGATGATCAATGGTACACATAAAGGTTAGGAAGAGCCACTTTAAGGGAGAGAGCCCAAAGTACAAAGGGACCACTGACAGGAAAAAATCATTCCCGAGTACAGAAAACGTTATGTGTACCGTCAATATTCTTCAGTTCACTATTCTGTTTCACATGCTGATTTTCATGCATGCAATTGACCATCAATATGTATTATCTTTTTCTTTGTATTCCCTCTACCCTGCACATTTATGACATGAATGATGGAAATAGTGTTACCATCTGAATTTTATATCACAGGGTTGAACCATTCTGAAGTTATACAACATCAACACGGCAACACGCATTAAAGAGAGATGGGGAGAGGGGTACGCTATAATATCTCACAGAAACTGACCAAGCATATTCATCCCTCTGCCATGCTGTAATACATAACTTCAAGCACATCAATGAAATACATGAAGTACCTTAAATATGTACATAGATTGAATGATCACTGGCCTCTTGTAACCCAATGATACAAACAAATTTGAGGTTTTCTCTGAGCGACAGAATTTGGAAAATACCGGGTCGATCTCATGTAAAGCTGCATGAATACCACAACAATTGCAATTTAAGTCTATAACAATCCAAAAGTCATAAAGCCCTCACCAGAAAATACCTCCACTACAGCACGTAAATTCATATCTATGAAATAGAGTTCAAGAATCTATAATGCAGAGCAGGTAAACCATAGTTCTAAGATTTAAGTAATATGACTAGAATTTGTCAATAGCAAACCATGGCCAACTTTGTTAATAGAGAGCTGCTTTGGCTGCTTCAAGTTTCCATCATCATCAAATGCTTTCTCTGCACCACAATTACAAGTATCATGACACCATGATAAACATGTAAAATCCAAAAGATTAGTTAATAGAGAACTTAACAAAGAAATTAAAATCACAAAAGTGACAATTTTAGATTTTGCAGCAAGTGTGTAAAGCTATAAGACATGAGAATATAGGAAGGAAAGGAATGGGGGAAAAAGGGGATGATTTTTAAAGAAGAAAAGAAGGAACCTATCAGGGCATTCAGATCTCGTAGTTGGATTAGCTTCGTCCAAGCAAACCAATCAATTAGATTTTCCCTCATCAAAATAAAACATTATAACAAGTAAAGCATGTCATTTCTTCCTGGACCACCTTAAATTTATAATTTCTGAGCATACAGAACAGACAAACACAAATACATCCAGTCACAGCAAGTCTTTGAACAACCTGGAAAGAGCAAATCCTGAATGTGAAACTTCAATTAGTATAGAAAGACTATTTCAATGAAGAAGAGGAAAAAGATATAAAATAAGATGTCAATGTTCATAAGTATAAGTTTTATGCTTTTGACCAGCCTAACTATTGATAAACTAGCAAGACAAACACAAAGTTATTGAAAACTAAACAATGGGGATCACGGGACATTTTATAGTTTGTACCTTCCCGGCATTCTTCCCCCCATTCATAATGCATCATGAAGCACTTCTGGTATCTATGACTAGAAAACACACTAAGAATTTCATTTCGCATAAATACAAATTGGAGGAGATGGATGAATCAACAAGCATTGTACCTCCAGGAAACTCAGAAATACAAAGCCCAATAACTTTTTTTTTTTTTATGCAAAAACAAAACAGAAATATATTACTTATCAAAGGAGGTACAGCGGAGATTAGAATAGTTGCTATCATTAAATAGGAGAAATCTCCAGTAAATAACACATGCCCAACAAATCAAATGAAACTATTTCATTAAAAAATTCACCGAAAGGCGGGAAATGCTACAACCCAAACAAGAAATTTCCCAACCAACTCAGCAAATCAAATTCAAACAGAGAGTAACACACGATCAACATATAATGGAGTAGCAGGAGGAGCCCTACCCTCGAAGAAGAAGGAAATCTTCTCTGCGCTCTCGTAAAAGTAATCATCTGTCAACTTTTTCTGAAACGAAGAAAATGAAACCAAGTACTTATAATTTGATCACTTAGTTTTTCCTTTGAGTTTTCCCTATTTTCAAACTAATCTATTATCACCACTATATTACCTGGTTTTTGGTAGAGAAAATAGAGACGGAGGAGCAGTCGAACTCATCGAGCAACTGGTCCATCTGCTTCCTCATGCCATCAATTTCTTCAGGACTCGAAAACGAGTCAATAACCAGAAATCCTGAACCATTTCAATTTTTCAGTTTCATTCAAACTCCTTCCAATAAAAAAAAAATTTAAAAATATCTTTTTTTGTGGAGAAAGGATTTCAGTATTGAAGCTCAATATTACCTTGAGAATGGAAGGCTTGAAGTTGCTCTGGATTAAGGTTTCCAACAATCCCCATCTCTTTACCAGTGATGAATTCGGTGCCTAGGTTTGGAGTTGGAAAACTGGAACGGGGAATTCGATTTTGGAAATAGAAAAGGGTCAACGTTTACAAGTAGATTGAGGATTAGGTGAGTCACCTAGAAAAGCAATCCAACCTCCACCGTGGCGGCTCAAGAAATGTCCACGTATTATCCATTCCACTTGTTCTTGTCATAAAATTTATAATTTTTTTTTCCATCAAAACTAAATAAATAAATCCACGCATAAAGTTAATAAGGCCATCTTTGGTATAGTTTTTATTTTTGATTTTTGCTTTCAAAAACGTTTTTGGTTGTGTTTGGTATCGTTTAGGGAGCCTATTTCGATTTACAAAAAACTGAAAAAAACTAAAAACCAAAAAGAGATCTAAAGCCGTTTATAATTTTTCGTTGAAAATCACTTTTGATTATTTATGCGGGACTTTAATGAGCACGTGCTTGTAGCTCTCAAAATCGAAGGATAAGAACGTCATTTCCATGTTTAATTAGAAATATCGATCTTCCTCCTCTAACGTCTTCTTCTTCCTCCTACGACCCCATCCCTCACTTCCATTCTTCTTTATTTTTCCTGCAACTCCACCCGCCCCCTCATCTTCTTCTTCCTGCCTTTTCCCTCCAAAATCCGAGCTCACCAGTCTACCTTTCCAGCAGTGCCAGCACAGTATCACCGTCGTCGATTGCTAGCCTTCCGGTCGAACAAGACGAACGGAGCTTATCGAATCGAGGGTATCGAACGAGACGAACGGGGCGAGTGTGATCGCGCAGCTTGCGGTGGAGATCAGATTTTGATTTCGCGTCGAAGACTTGAATGATACCAGACTCACCACCAGCTGCCAGAAGTTTACCGTCGAAACGAAAACTGGCGGAGTAAGCGACGTCGCTGAAAGAGGTGATCTTTGTTAAATCTTAAAGTTTAACTTTTGGAATTATTTGTTTTTTTTATTTTTGAGAGATGTGGTGAGGAATTTATGTATTTTGTGTGTGTGCCTTGATATTTGAGCTTGCTTGCACATTTCCCACATCACCCTCCACCCATCCATTTCCCTAGTCAAAACCTCTTTCTTATGTCCCTATTTCCCAACGTAAGCCTTCCTTTCCCATGTGAGCATCCATTCCATTGAGTGACCCTTTCCCATCCTATCATCATTTCCAAGTTCCACCTTCTCCATTCATATCTCTCGGTTCACATAACTTCAATCTTGGAAGTTGATCAATTGCCTTGATCTTCTCCTTTCACTTACCTATAAAGAACCCCATTTCTCCATTCAATCGAATCAATCAATCAATCATATTACCTTGTGTGCAAGCTTGTCATCATTGCCCAACATCTCTGTATCTAAAAAAGTTTATCTTCTCTCATCCTATTGGAGTAATATTATTGTTCTTCTTCAATTTTTCGGTTGTGAGTCTTGGGCTAGTGGAAATTTTATTTTCACTATTTGTAGAAGCGGGTTTCGGTAATTGGAATTCGTCTTTCTTCACAATCTTGAATTTGGATTGAAGAATTCGGGAGTTGTAGAGGGTTACAGAGGCTGAGAATGTGGCAGTGAAGTCGTGTGGTGGGTCAGGAGAGAAATAAATGGAGGTGATGGCGGAAACTAGGCCTGGGATTTGTTGGGTCTTAAAGGATCTCCAATTCTAGAGATGAAAAGGGTTTCTTTGGAGTGGGTTTTAACCGAGATTTCACAGGAAAGGTCTTCCCCAACTGGTCATCCGCCATTAGAGCTCTGGTTGAAATTTTTCTTACCCTCTTGACGTCAATGAGAGGATAAATTGAATATAGTGGTCTTGGGTCTACTGGGGCTATATCGTTTGGAGTTTAGTAATTTTTATTTTGATCTGTTTGTCTTGGATCTCTACTTGTTATAAATTTAATGGAGATTCACAGTTTTTGGCAGGTCATTTCTATTTGATCCATTTCTGATAAGTTTTTCCCAAAAACTTTGATGGTGGATTTCTTTGATTTTTTCCACAATCATATTCTCTGTCACAGCGATGTTACCTTCTGGAAGATGCAAGTAAGTTTTCCTCTGCTTCTCCCTCCAAATTCCCAAATAGAAATGAGATCTTGTGTCACCACCAACACTGCTGCCAATGCCGATGATGATGTTTCTTCATCTTCTTCTTTTTGTTCATCAATCCAATTCAAAGTGGTGCATTTAGATTTTTATAAATCTTTCATCTACTCAAGAGAAACCATGGGGATTGATATTTTTTCCTCAGAGACAGGGGAATGGAGGCAATCCACGGTGGTTGTCATTGGCCCTCGTGGCTCTCGCTGGAGCTCACTAATTAAAATCAGCACGATGATACCCAACAACTTGGTTCTGAGTTTATGCTTTGGGAAGGAAGATGGGTAAAGGTGGCATCTCTCCACTCACTCATTTCAAAAAATTATTATGCAGATAGGTATGCCAAACATTTTTTTTTTTTGTCTACAATTTATTCTGTTTAGTGGTTACCAAACGTTTTTTATGTTTTGGCCAAAAATGGTTTTCGCAAATGATTTTTGTTAAATAGACAAAAATAAAAATTAAAAACCATACCAAAGAGAGCCAAAGTTATACAATGAAATTATGAACATAATTATTGAAGTCCATATGAACAAGGAAACTGTTATTTTGAAAAAATCAATTTGACTTTATGCTAGGAAGATTCATGATCAAGACTATGTTCTTACCTAGGAGATTGAAGCACGGACAGCTCGAAGAAAGATTCACATCCTTCACTTGAAAATAATTTTGAAGAAGTCAAATGTAAATCTTTTGGCGTCATTTGATTCCTTAAATAAGAAATCAAGAAACCTTTTTTTAAGAAGGGGATAAAGGAAGACCTTTACCCAACCACAACTCAAAAGGGTAATGATTT
Source organism: Telopea speciosissima (assembly GCF_018873765.1). Taxonomy (NCBI): domain Eukaryota; kingdom Viridiplantae; phylum Streptophyta; class Magnoliopsida; order Proteales; family Proteaceae; genus Telopea; species Telopea speciosissima. The sequence goes on along the minus strand of NC_057926.1, from coordinate 54,501,678 downwards.
TTATTAGAAGGTTTCTCAAACATGGCCCCCAAGCAAGAGACCTTACGAGACTTATTATGATTGAGCCTAACAAGGACCCGAAATCTAACCCTTGAGAGACTCATGGAAATGTAAAGAGAGGTCAAGAAGGATCTGCATTTGGATTTTATAGACCTAAAAAAAAACCTACGACAAAGTTCGTAGATAGTTAATCTGGAATAATCTGAAAAAGAGAAGGTTGTCATGTAAATATGTGGACATCATTAAAGATATGTATGATGATGTGGTAACTAGCGTCAAAACTACAACGGGTCAAAGCAGTGAATTTTCAATCTTAATTGGGTAACGTTAAGGATTAGCTTTAAGTCATTATTTGTTTGCGATTATCATGGATGACTTAAACAGAGGCATACAAGATGAGGTTACTTGGTATATGATTATTGCAGATGATATTGTTTATGTGGATACAAAAACATGGATTAATGCCAAAGTGGAACTATGAAGATCAACCTTGGAATCAAAAGGTGTGAAGATAAGTAGAATTAAGATGAAATATACAGTATGTAACTTGAGCAACACTAGGACAGATAATGAGGTGGTGAATATTGGTGAGAGGGAGCTAGATCCTGCAAAGTGATTATCTTAAATATTTGGGATCAATTGTAAATAAGAAGGATGATATAGAAGATGACGATGCCCAGAGGATTAAAATAGGGTGGATGAAGTGGAGAGGTGCTTTCGGAGTACTATGCGATTAGCATATTCCTTTAAAACTTAAAGGAAAATTTTATAGGATTGTCATTCATCTAACTATGATGTATGGTGTGGAATGTTTTTCTTCCAATAAGAGTATGGTAGTTGGGATAAGGCTATGATAATGATGATATTGTTGTTATTGTTGTATCAAGAACGAAATCCAAGTCATCATACCTAGCTAGGAAACCTCAAATGGTTGATTCGATTCCGTTTTAATCGATTCTCTGGTTTTTCATATATCAGATCGGTCTAGTTTCAAGCCAATAAAGAACTTGGTTATAAAATCAAAACAAATGATAACTATTGGTATAGTTATGGAATAAATATCGGTACTGGATAGGTCGTATCGATGGATCAATACTGATACGTAGCTAAACCCTTATCAATGGAATGGTTCTTATTAGGGCAAGTTTTTCCAATAAATGGTTACTTTGGATCTTTCTAAGCGTCACTATGCTAAGTGAAGTATAATGATTCATTATTTGCTACTTGGAAGTACATGAATTAGTCCATGTGATAGAGGATCCCACATACAACTCAATACCCAAATTTTAGTCCAAAGTAAGCAAAGAAAGATGCTCGAACTCTGATTCAAAGTTATTACCAAAAAAAGAAAAAAACTCTGATTCAAAGCTTTAGTAAAATTACAAAAATGCCATCAAATTAAGAGGAATATAAAATACAAAATGACATCTTTTGTAACTTCAGCTACTACTTCTACTCATTTTAAACTGAAATTGTACCAATGAAATGCTACCTATTCCTTTATCATATCTACTAACCCTTGTACTATCATGGACCAAATAATTAATTGTTATACTTCACCAGGCATAGTGATTGGGGGAAGAAAATCCTAATTTAAATTTGGGAAAAAGGTTCTGGGTTTGGAAGTTCTAGAAGATATATCTATGTTTTACCAAAAAAAAAAAGATATCTCAATGATATCACAAATATTTGACATATGGCAAATTGGACTAAGCTGAAATTCCACGGATAGATAAACTGAAATATCTCATAATGACATGTCAAGCTTTAGTCCAAATAAAATTTGTGGAAGAATAAAACTTAAGAAAAATCTGGACCATTGACAAGTAGAAGATCAATATTATGCCACGATATGGGACAATATGGGTCTGTATGGCAACATTTCTATTCCAAAATTCTATTTTTAAGTCAAAAATAAATTTTGTATTTATGTGATTTTGGAGTAATTCTGCATCAACAAATGTTGAAGAATTGCACATCACCTTTCCATGTAACATAATTAGAAGAATGCTCCATAGATTCCACATGGAATTATTGGTTTAAGAATCTTTTTGCCTTTAATATAAGAAATCAAATGCATATCAAGTCTTCAAATATAGAAGTAGTACTTTACCTTTAATATAAGAAATCAAATACATATCAAGTCTTCAAATATAGAAGTAGTACTTATTCCCATGTATTTAGTTCACGGGATCTATCGTGTATCGATTTTATTGGATTGTATCAGCCTAATTCTAAATAAAAAAATCCATAAGAATCAGCCGATATGACATATCCATTACTTAGTCCTAAAATCTTGTTAACCCACGAAATCTACCAAAAATCAAAGAGTAGAGGAGACAAAAAAGATAGCAAAGATTGTGTTTGGTATGCAATCTATGAGTCTAAATCATATTTTGAAATCTGATTATTCTTTGTTTTCTTGTTCACTCAAAACCATGATTACATCTGATATTATATGTTTTGTAAGGAATTTAGTTCCAAGTTTCAACAATTTGGATCCTCTACGGCCGAGCAGCTTGGCAGGGTTGTGCTGTCAAGACAATGTGAGTCGCGTAATGACCACCTTAACCCCCATTATGACAAGGTATTTGAACAGAGATACGGCAATCATTGCGCACCTCTCTGTACCTTGACAGCACAGTAAAGGATCTGAATCCTTCCACCTTGTTTGGAATGAGAAAATGCGACAGGTATTGCGTGAAGAAAGACGTCTGGTTCAAGACAAGCATTATACTTGGTTCATCTCTCATTCCCAAAGTCAGTCTCGCATGGGATTCTACTATTCTAGACTTTCGGGGTGACCTGTGCCCACCCTATGCAACCTGGCTCTCGTGATTGGGTGCGGCGACGCACATGATAGGGTGGATGCACCAGCTAGCTCATCAAAAGTCATCCAACTTTAGTAATACTTGCCGTGGGGAATACGTTGTCCCCCTTTGGCAACAGCTCACGTGCAAAACTGGAAAGGTAGAAGAACCGAAGCTACTCATTATATAATAAAGGGAATTAGGAATGACCATTATGTATGAATGTGGTAGTGGCATGAAAGTGAAATGTCACGTTTAGATTCTCAAACAATCTAATTGTAATGGCATTTCTGATATTTCTAGGTAAATTTGATGGAAAAAGGTAATCTGGGCTCTAAAGGGAGGGTACAATCAGAATTGGGGATCGAATTGGTAGTGTCGATTTTGATCTAGTGGCTGGTATGTTCTTTCTGTCTCGCTTTTTCTCACTTAAAATAACCTTATTACCCTCACTTTGTTCTTATCTCTTTGTGTATTCTCCTATGCCGTTTTCTCAAAGAACCTTCTCCTAAAATTGTATTCATTACTAGAAACTGAAGCTTTATCTACTTAAAAGAAATATTTGGTTACAAATTGACTCCAAGTGGGCAAGAGCACCAAATCTCTCTCTCTCTCTCTCTCTCTCTCTCTCTCACTCTCATTCATATATATTGCTACAAGATGTCTCAATCACAGGGTTAGAATTTGCTCACACGCCACCAAATTTTAGATGTGGTCTAGATGCTGGGCTTGCCCCTAGACATTATTTGTGGATGCGGTGCTATTGAGTTTCTAAGGATAGTCCAGTTCTACTACATGCCCAATAAATATACGGTCTAGGCCATCTCTTTATTTTGGCATGGGACCCATACATATATTGACATGGGAGCCCATTGCATTATGGGATCCAAATTGTCTATCTAATATAATCTATAATAGACCCCGGTTTTACGGATTGGTATTGGATCGATCGTATTGACTGATATCCGCTGTGACTAATATTGATACATGATTGATGCGTGCAGATCAAATTTTCTTTTATATGAAAAATGCTGTTTTGATATGGAATCGGTATCGCAGCAGTTTGATATGGCAAAAAAATATTGGTATCGACGGCAATTTATACCATAAAATAAAATTCATAAAAATATACGCATGGAAATTATTTTTTTGTGTTGACTAAAATATCCAATACTAGACCACAAACTTATTAATTAAAGATAAAAAGACTCTCACGATGTCGGAGTGGGGATTCCTTACCATCTTCTCTCAGATAACGAACAAATTTTAAATTCCCTATTTGTACAGTTTCCTAACTCTGGCCGGCTTTGTAGCCCTATGTTCATTCTAGGCACCAAATCCGATCTACATTACTACAAATCCAATAATGCAGGTAGCATGTTCTACTCATAATCTGTTTAATTAAAGTTTAATCCCTTTATTTTATCATCTTAATGGTATCGTGGCATAAAGTCCTCTCCTTGGGCCACGTACACATGGAATAAAAATATTCTCTTAATGTAAAATATAAAAATGCAAAGAATGGATGAAACATGGAAGTGGCTCGGCACGTGCATCATCAGTGCATCAAACAACTTTCCTTTGAACCGTAGGCCTTGACATTCTCCTTCAAGTCTAAGGAAATGACAAATCTTTACCCCAAAAAAATAAAAATGACAAACCACCCTCTCCTCTCGGCTGTTGCTCCCATGGTTTAAGTTTTTTTTTCCTTTTTGGTAAAAACATGGATTAATTTAATGTCATCGAATCCGCCGTATGGGATACTTGTCCAATACCGTATCGATGGCATCAATACAGAGTGGGGCAAAAATAATGATTAAAAAAAAAACATTGTAATATTGTATTGGTATATTGAAGGGCAAATGTCCAATCGAACAAATACATAATTTCCCTTCCACATGAATTTTTCATTTATCTTGTTTTGAATAAGTGGATCTCATGTGGATGATACCTTTTTCAAGACAACCATTGCTGTAGCGTGCGGATTTTTCCTCACATTAGCATCATGGGAGATCTTCTTCCAAGAGAAAAAAGATTGTCACGTCACCCTTGTGCAATCTCTTCTCACATAAAATTTTCATTATTTTTTTTTTACCTGCTCTGAATATGTAGGCTCCACATATAAGTGATGCAATTTTTAAGACATCAATTGGTATGACATATAGATTCCTCCCCACACTGGTAGCAAGGATAACCTTCTCCCAAGTAAGTATAAGGTAAGCACATGTGCAAAAGTCAAATTCAAAATTCACCAGAGAAATTATTTCATTTTATGATTACTTGAAATATAAAAAAAATTGAAAAATAAAAGGATAGCTGCTAGCGCAGCTAGTCAAGGGCTAGTGCAATTGAGCCTAGCCTGCAAGAAGGTCTCATTTTCGAGACTTGGTATTCCCGCTATCCCCCTTTGTACTATCAAACATAATAATAATAATAATTAAAAAATAAAATAAATAGTATGTATAATAGGCATATGGTTAAGATGGTTTACTTATGGGTAAATCTCCATATAACCAAAAGTGATGACAATAAGTCGTCATTATTCCCTCATTAAGATAAAACCCATTAACGAGGGTAATTTTCATTTTTCAATATCCAAAATACCCCGTATTATATGGGGTTTCGAGCTTATAGTTTTATCTTGATGTAAAGCTCGTGTAACCAACTGTGATCGTACCAAACAAAACCC